>NW_027469082.1:657500-2001989 GCF_051020765.1 Lasioglossum baleicum | reverse complement strand
ACTAGGGCCTGGTGTAGGCGATTGTTGACGTAGGGTTTGACTCGTGATTTGGATGTTGCGAAGCTCTTTTCGTATTTCGTCGAGCATATTCTTTTGGTTTTGTGCGTCTTCTTCATATTTGAGACGCAATTTGGCAATAAAATCAGTTTCCCCTTTGAGATATTGCTCTCTACGGGCGAGGTCTTGCGCATAAAGGAGTAGCTCTTCCTCGGTCATTGGAGGAAGGTCTGCGTTAGGATCTGCTCGGAGATCCTTTTGAGATCGCGTGATTGGGCGAGACATTTTGAAAGATATGAATGGGATTTAAGAAATGTGAACTTCGCTCTGACACGCGTCGGGGCTTGTTAATGCAAATATCGGCGACCACTTCGATGTCCTACCGACTGCGCCAAATTTGTCACGTCCGTCACTGTGTTTTTGTTACAGGTACCAGGAGAGAGAAAAGAAAACAGTGACAGACGGACGGTTGAGATATTATGATTAAAATGAGGAGTGGTCTTTCGTGCCGAGACAGCCGCGGGCTGTCATATGCACTAGGACAACCGATATTGCTATGGATGCAATCAAGAAAAGAACGTCCGACGCGGTTACAAGGAGTGTCCCGACAAGAATCGCGCGCGAGAGGATGCAACGAGAACGGTGAGTTTACAGGATTCAACAATTATACAAGATATTATACGACTCACCGCAATGTTGTATTAACGCCTAATAATATTGTTGCAGCAGGAACTGGCGGTACTGACAGTAGGTGTCGTACATCGGATCTTCTATACAGATGTCCTCGAGGTGGGGAAGATCTGGCAGAGTTGCTGCTGCTCGGTTCGGGACGACGTTAGTGGCCTTGGATGCTGGCCGCAAGACGACACGTTGATGAGCTGGCAGAGGAACGTCACGGATGATTCGGCAACGGACCCTGGGAACGATGATCGTGTCTCGGCTGTCGTCGTCGTCGGCTATGTCGATTACCTCAGGACGATCGACCGGATGCGGAACTGGCGTCGGAGCTCGCGAGAGGTCCGCGTGGTTGACCTCTTTAGGAGGGTTGCAAGGGCAACCGTATACAGAAACGTAATCGGACGCGTCACACGGAATGTGCTCGGTGGTTCCCAGAAGTTCTGTCCACTCGGTAGTGGCAATGATTTGATCGAGCACCGCTTTATTTCTCAACGCGCGTCTCAATTTAGCAAGTTGATACTTGCGTCCCGCTCGACGTGGGCGTCGCATGGGTAAGGAATAGTAATGATGGAATATTAATAATATAATGAAAATGAACTTCCACTTGTTATTAACCTTTTTGGTAGTTAACTCGCTTCACGTCTATAGTGGCGGCTCAGCGTTTCCACTGCGCTCTTTAGACCAATTCTAGACGTGGCACGAGAACTTCTCTATGACTCGCTTCAAATTCCTTATTGGCGGCTCAGCGTTTCCACTGCGCACTTTAGACCAAGTCCGGATATGTCACGAGTTTAATATATTCGATGCAAGAACTGAATTGGAAGATGGTGTTGAACTAACACAAGAATAACAAGATCGAAGCACTGGTATAACAACGATATATTAAATAAGAACTGGTAAGTACACTGGTATACAATATGTAAGTAGTATTATAATAGGTGTAGTAATTGGATTAATGAATAATGGATATTGTAATATGTTATAGGAATAACGTATGAGAATTAGGACTTGAGTTGAGTTGAGTTAGAGTTGGAATTGGAATTGGAATTAGGAGTGAAGGATCGACACACTTCACTATCGCGGAGCTAGACTGAACACGTCTGCTCTTGAAGTCGGAAGAAGCCGGACTGGCGCTGAGGCCAGGTAGGCACGTCTGTGCGAGTCGCTGGCTGAAGGCGGACTGATGCAAGCGCCTGCTCTGCCTTGCCTCCTTCGTTCGGAGTGGGGATAGCTGACGCTGCAGTCTCTTTGTTCTTCAGTCGTCGGAGTGGGAGAACCGCTGACGCAGCAGCGTCTTCGCTCCCGGGGACTGCACGTGCATTTCTGCTGACGCTGCAGTCTCGTGGCTGTCCTATTGCCCTCTACGAGCGTGGGACTGCTGATGCAGCAGTCCTTGGACTTCTCGACGTTTCTAGAAGCTTCTAGATGCTTCCAGAGTGATGCAATACTTTATTGCATTATGTGTCGTGGTGATGGGTTGAAACTAAGGTAAGGTGTTGATCAAGGTGAAGTTATGGTGATGGATAGAGACGGAGATGAGGATTAGAACAATAGAATAATGAGATCTTAATACTATGCTCTTATGTCTAGGGGACGGTGTGTGGATCTTATGCAGATCAGACCTTGTATACATAGTGTGTGTACAAGGCCAACGTCGTACATCGGACGACGTAACACTCCCACTCCGACGACTGAAGAACAAAGAGACTGCAGCGTCAGCTATCCCCACTCCGAACGAAGGAGGCAAGGCAGAGCAGGCGCTTGCATCAGTCCGCCTTCAGCCAGCGACTCGCACAGACGTGCCTACCTGGCCTCAGAGTCAGTCCGGCTTCTTCCGACTTCAAGAGCAGACGTGTTCAGTCTAGCTCCGCGAAAGTGAAGTGTGTCGATCCTTCACTCCTAATTCCAATTCCAATTCCAACTCTAACTCAACTCAACTCAAGTCCTAATTCTCATACATTATTCCTATAACATATTACAATATCCATTATTCATTAATCCAATTACTACTCCTATTATAATACTACTTACATATTGTATACCAGTGTACTTACCAGTTCTTATTTAATATATCGTTGTTATACCAGTGCTTCGATCTTGTTATTCTTGTGTTAGTTCAACACCATCTTCCAATTCAGTTCTTGCATCGAATATATTAAACTCGTGACATATCCGGACTTGGTCTAAAGTGCGCAGTGGAAACGCTGAGCCGCCAATAAGGAATTTGAAGCGAGTCATAGAGAAGTTCTCGTGCCACGTCTAGAATTGGTCTAAAGAGCGCAGTGGAAACGCTGAGCCGCCACTATAGACGTGAAGCGAGTTAACTACCTAAAAGGTTAATAACAAATGGAAGTTCATTTTCATTATATTATTAATATTCCATCATTACTATTCCTTACCCATGCGACGCCCACGTCGAGCGGGACGCAAGTATCAACTTGCTAAATTGAGACGCGCGTTGAGAAATAAAGCGGTGCTCGATCAAATCATTGCCACTACCGAGTGGACAGAACTTCTGGGAACCACCGAGCACATTCCGTGTGACGCGTCCGATTACGTTTCTGTATACGGTTGCCCTTGCAACCCTCCTAAAGAGGTCAACCACGCGGACCTCTCGCGAGCTCCGACGCCAGTTCTACATCCGGTTGATTGTCCAGAGGTGATCGACATAGCCGACGACGACGACAGCCGAGACACGATCATCGTTCCCAGGGTCCGTTGCCGAATCATCCGTGACGTTCCTCTGCCAGCTCATCAACGTGTCGTCTTGCGGCCAGCATCCAAGGCCACTAACGTCGTCCCGAACCGAGCAGCAGCAGCTCTGCCGGATCTTCCCCACCTCGAGGACATCTGTATAGAAGATCCGATGTACGACACCTACTGTCAGTACCGCCAGTTCCTGCGGCAACAATATTATTAGGCGTTAATACAACATTGCGGTGAGTCGTATAATATCTTGTATAATTGTTGAATCCTGTAAACTCACCGTTCTCGTTGCACCCTCTCGCGCGCGATTCTTGTCGGGACACTTCTTGTAACCGCGTCGGACGTTCTTTTCTTGACTGCATCCATAGCAATATCGGTTGTCCTAGTGCATATGACAGCCCGCGGCTGTCTCGGCACGAAAGACCACTCCTCATTTTAATCATAATATCTCAACCGTCCGTCTGTCACTGTTCTCTTTTCTCTCTCCTGGTACCTGTAACAAAAACACAGTGACGGACGTGACACGAATACGACTTGTCGGACATTACAAAACCAGCCCCAGCCCCACGTGCCGACACCGATAACATTTCAGTGCGACCAGTGTTTCGTACAAATATAGGAGATACTCGCCGAGAACTGTGCTCCCTGCGCGGAGTACCTCCGGACGATGCGTCGCATGAATGAGTGTGTGATCGAGTGTTGAGCGAGAAATTTCTTCCTTGTAAGAAATTTCTTTTCCGCGTTGGGAGGTGTTACGTCGTCCGATGTACGACGTTGGCCTTGTACACACACTATGTATACAAGGTCTGATCTGCATAAGATCCATACACCGTCCCCTAGACATAAGAGCATAGTATTAAGATCTCATTATTCTATTGTTCTAATCCTTATCTCCGTCTCTACCCATCACCATAACTTCACCTTGATCAACACCTTACCTCAGTTTCAACCCATCACCACGACACATAATGCAATAAAGTATTGCATCACTCTGGAAGCATCTAGAAGCTTCTAGAAACGTCGAGAAGTCCAAAGACTGCTGCATCAGCAGTCCCACGCTCGTAGAGGGCAATAGGACAGCCACGAGACTGCAGCGTCAGCAGAAATGCACGTGCAGTCCCCGGGAGCAAAGACGCTGCTGCGTCAGCGGTTCTCCCACTCCGACGACTGAAGAACAAAGAGACTGCAGCGTCAGCTATCCCCACTCCGAACGAAGGAGGCAAGGCAGAGCAGGCGCTTGCATCAGTCCGCCTCCATCTCGCGACTCGAGCAGTCCGCCTTCAGCCAGCGACTCGAACGGTCCGCTCCAAGCGAGCGACTCGCACGGACGTGCCAGTCCGGCTTCTTCCGACTTCAAGAGCAGACGTGTTCAGTCTAGCTCCGCGATAGTGAAGTGTGTCGATCCTTCACTCCTAATTCCAATTCCAATTCCAACTCTAACTCAACTCAACTCAAGTCCTAATTCTCATACATTATTCCTATAACATATTACTATATCCATTATTCATTAATCCAATTACTACTCCTATTATAATACTACTTACATATTGTATACCAGTGTACTTACCAGTTCTTATTTAATATATCGTTGTTATACCAGTGCTTCGATCTTGTTATTCTTGTGTTAGTTCAACACCATCTTCCAATTCAGTTCTTGCATCGAATATATTAAACTCGTGACATATCCGGACTTGGTCTAAAGTGCGCAGTGGAAACGCTGAGCCGCCAATAAGGAATTTGAAGCGAGTCATAGAGAAGTTCTCGTGCCACGTCTAGAATTGGTCTAAAGTGCGCAGTGGAAACGCTGAGCCGCCACTATAGACGTGAAGCGAGTTAACTGTCAAAAAGGTTAATAACAAGTGGAAGTTCATTTCATTATATTATTATTAATATTCCATCATTACTATTCCTTACCCATGCGACGCCCACGTCGAGCGGGACGCAAGTATCAACTTGCTAAATTGAGACGCGCGTTAAGAAATAAAGCGGTGCTCGATCAAATCATTGCCACTACCGAGTGGACAGAACTTCTGAGAACCACCGAGCACATTCCGTGTGACGCGTCCGATTACGTTTCTGTATACGGTTGCCCTTGCAACCCTCCTAAAGAGGTCAACCACGCGGATCTCTCGCGAGCTCCGACGCCAGTTCTACATCCTGTGACGTCGGTCGCACCTCCGACGTTAGCTTTAAGACTACATGTAAAATTAGATACATAAGAGCGAGCGTTCCCCTTTAAAGATTCCAAAACTCCTAAAAATCCATCATAACAATGAATCCTTAACACCACGTACATCTGATTGAAATCCATCAACATAACCTAAAATCCAAAATCTGTCAAATTCCTAAAATAGCCAAAAATGGCCCAAACTCGAAGATTGAAATATCATTGGACTCGTGAGCGAAAATCATGAAACTAACCTAAAAATTTGTAGGTTATGTTCTCAATTCGCGTTTGTTTAGACTTTACCAAAATTTCGATTTTTGGTAATTTTCAAAAGTACTTAGAATATTTTCAAACATATGATCGGTCGACAAATGATGTCAACTAATCATATGACATATAAAATTTACATCGAAACGCCTTGCAAGAGCAAGCGCTCGAAAATATTCTAAGTCCCAATTTATTTAAATAAATAAATAGGTACGCCAATGGTTACCACTTAATTTTCGAGTCCTGCACCACTGGGAACGAAAACTGCTGACTCTAGTGCGGCGGCCATCGCGCTGTTTACGACGAAGACCGGCACAAAGAGGACACGGTCCCCTTTTGCGAAGTCAGCATTTTTCGAACGAACGTTGTTCGTCGACGAACGTTCGATTCTCCCCAGTCCTCTCCGGGGACCCGAGTGGGTCAGTCGAGTTTTCGTCAATCTTCCAAGTCCAGACTATTTAGACATAGTCTTTCCAAATCCAGATTGTTTAGACACAATCTTTCCAAATCCATACTGTTTAGACACAGTCCCTAATACCATTCAGTAATATCGTATTCTTATTCGTTTAATTCAAATATTACTTCGTTTATTCAATTAAACATTTTTATTGCGTTTCATATTTCGTACTTAGTACGTATTTCGATTTCGTTAATAATAAGCATCTTTACCTTTGTATTCTTTTACGTTATTAATATACTTTGTTTTACCAGAGTCAATCTAAATCCCAATTATTATTTCCTTGCTCCTAACTTCTTAGTTTGAAGTGACACGTTGTTAGTTAGAGATAGAGTTCTCACTGGAAAGTTCGCGAATAGTATTCCTTATTCAATTTCCTGTTTCAACGTGTTCGCGTACGTGCGTGATAGTGATAGACTTGCTCGCATAGCAAGCTCCGCAGCATCCACGTCCGTTTTCTCGAATCAAAATATCGTCAACCACGCGGACGATATTCGCGAGATAAATTCACGGGATCGCACAGCGTCCACGCCCGTTTTCGCTAGTTAAAATATCGTCAATCACGCGGACGATATTCGTGAGTTAGATTCACGGTATCGTGCAGCGTCCACGCCCGTTTCCTCAACGAGCGCATCCGTCTACAATACCGTAGCCGCCAGCTGTCAATCATTGGAGGTCGTTCCTGTCAAATATTGACGTGACAGAGTTTGGCGCAGTCGTCAATCCTTGAAGGTCGTTTCCAGCCATTTGGATCAACGCCTGTCAAGCAGAGCGGACCGTATTCAAGGCCATCAGCGCAACCGTAGCTGTTCATCCGTTGCGAATTCATGTCTCGTGTCAATCGACAAACAAGCGAAGCGTAAAAGTAAGTGGAACATATTACCGCGTATGTTTCAGGGTCGCGTGCATCATTCATCTGTGTAAGACTGCATGCAGGTGTCGGCATCGGGTCCTAGTCTGTTGATAAAAAGACCAACACTTTTATTAAATGTCAGTCAGTGGAAGAGTAGAGTAGCCGGGCCGCGGTATTCTCTTCTCTTGCTTTTATAGCCCCGCCAGGACGTGACAAATTTGGCGCAGTCGGTAGGACACTCGTTGGTCACCGATGTTAGAGACACCGTCAACACTTTTGTAGGATACGTCATGTGTCCTACCTCTGCCAAAATTTGTTGTGACAAATTTGGCGCAGTCGGTAGGACAGTCGTTGGTCACCGATGTTAGAAGCACGGCATCGAGGAATAAAAATAGAATCAGTGTTAGCACGCGAACCCCTGCGCGTTCCATCATTGTTTGACAATTTAACGCAGTAGACTTAGAGTCCGTGAAAGCATAGTGTCAGTTAAAAGTGCGACGGGCAGTGAAGGAAATGCCCTTTCGCCCACGTTACATACTCAAATTATTTTTCGCGATGTTCGTACTCAGTACAAATTCATCGAGAGTTTTAGTGAACGTTAAAGTGCGACGGGCGGTTTAGAAAACGCCCCTTCGCCCACGTTATATAGTCGGATTATTTTTCGCGAATTTCATACTTAGAAATTTTCAAGCGACGCAATCATGGAAACGCGTAGCGAGGCTAGAAAGAAGGTTCCTCCTACGGAAGAGGAATTAATTGAATTCCAGAAAGATTTAGCTCGTAGAGAAGCAGCTCTCATTAATCAAACCGCCGCGTTGACTCAACTCAAATTGCAATACGAAACAGAAACGCGTGAGCAAAGAGAAACGTACGAGGATATACGCCGCGAGATAGCAGAAATCCGATCGGCCAGAGATTCTCAATCAATTCCAGCTAGCCCAGTCGTTGCGCCCCGCGAACCCATAATGCACGATTCTTCGAATTTCACCGTTAAACAAGCGGTTGAACTTGTGCCTACCTTTGACGGCACCTCCATAACCGTGCTACAATTCGTTCGCGCGTGCAAGCGAGCCTTGGAAGCTGTTCCAGCCACAGCTGAGCGTACCCTCACTAGATTAGTATGCAATAAGCTTAGAGGACAGGCATACGCCGCGATTGAAGACGTAAATATTAACACAATCTCTGAATTGTGCAACCGCCTGAAAGATGTACTAGGCCCATATAAATTCATCGATCAGTATCGCGGAGAATTAGCTTCGATACACCAGGGACAGTCCGAGCACGTGTTGAATTATATTACGCGAGTAAAGGACCTTAGAACGGCGATCATAGATTCAGGCCGCGGGGTCCCCAATCTAGACGAGATTGACAAATTCACAATTGATTGTTTCATGCGTGGTCTTATCCCAGCGCTTCGAGCCGAGGTCAGGCTCTGCGCGTCACTCGAATTACAGAAAATATTCGACGAAGCAGTTACCGCGTACAAACAGTACGAGCTTGACCGTGTTCGTTATCGTGACGACGGACGCCGCGTTGCATTCTCCGACTCTCGTAATCGCACACCAGAGCGATCAAGCAACTCTTATTATGATAGGAATGCGCCTGAGCAGCGCAACAGATCTTCGGAAAGGAAAGATCAACGACCTTCCTTTTCACCTCGTGAATCCTGGCGAGACAGGAAACCCGATAACAGAGACGCGTATCGCTCTCCTCCTCCGCGACGTCACGAACCGTCGCGATCAAATCAGCGCGAAACGTATAAACGCGAAGATCGCGCTTCCCAGTCCCCAGGTCGCGATCGCTTTCCTACGGAGAATCAGAAGTATTGTAAATATTGTAAGCGCACGGGACATGACATACACGAATGTCGCCGCCGCGAATATTACAGTAGAAATGAGTCGGGAAACGAATCAAGCCTCCCGACAAACGCGACCAAAGGACGGGAGGCATCCCAAGAGAATCGCCAAAAGGCAACACAGCTGGCCGTCATCAGCGACGACCAGCAGTAGATGAAATTCGAGTAGATAGGAGAGATAACCCGGACGGTCAGCAGAATGAACGACCATCCGCGAAATTAGTCTCGGCAATAAATCTCGCGCCGGACTCCCCTATCCCTCGAATAAAAGCAAGATCGTCACTCTTCTCAAAAGAGTGTGAGTTCCTCTTGGACACCGGGTCCGAGGTCAACTTAATCCGAGCGTCTGGTATCAAATCTGACGTTCATCTAAAAACTGACAGCGTCATACACGTCCATGGCGTGACAGAAGGAGAAATTGCGACCCTCGGTTATATCAATGCGGAGCTAGCAGATTCCATTAAAGTCACGCTACACGTTCTGCCTGACAGTTTTCCAATTAATATAGATGGTATCTTAGGCTCCCCCTTCTTCAGAGAGGGAGCAGAGATATCATTTGCGAAGGAATGCGTAGAGTATAAAAACCTACGTATTCCCTTTTCGAATCCTCGGGAATATTCCATCGAAAGCCGTACCGCCGCCTGCATAGCCGTCAACGTAAAGGGCCCAAGCGAAGGGTATGTGCGAAAAGTAGATGTAAAACCCGATGTGTTCTTAGGTGATTGTTTAGTCACCAACCGTAACGGAAAGGCATACCTGCGATGCTTTAACGCATCGTCCGAAGTGGCGTCCTTCTCCCTGCCTACGTTGGAGGTGGAAGAGATCGAGGTTCCCTTTTCGAATATTCAAGCCGAAGTCAATTCGGACTTATTCAATGCTCGTGCGTGCCGCGCGCACGAGACGATCGTTAACGATCAACTCGCGTCTTCTATTAATTCCGGTAACCATTCCGACGATTCCGGTAGCCATCCCGATTCTTTAAATAATTCCGGTAACCATCCCGACGATTCCGGTAGCCATCCCGATTCTTTAAATAATTCCGGTAACCATCCCGACGATTCCGGTAGCCATCCCGATACTTTAAAGAATTCCGGTAACCATCCCGACGATTTATATTCAAAGTCCTGTGTGGAAAGAAACATCAACGCCTTCGCCTCAGATGAACTTTTAGAATGTTCATATGAGAACAATTTAGAAAACATTTCTATTCCTAAAGTTAAATCAAAAGGAGTTTATGTTTTGCCACAAACTCCTATCTTCAAATCCTCGCCGGAACAAGACCTCTTGCAGCTTCAACGATCAGGTATCCGTGCGACCGAAAACAAAGTCCATGCGTCTGGCAAATACAATTCCGCGAGATTCGCGTCAGCAAGAAAAAGAAATAAAGCCGATACATTATACTCGCCCGAGACAACTAAGTCTGATTATAAGCTTTCGTTATGTATCTTGCGAAACGAATTCAATCTTCCTAGCGTTAACAGAGGCTCCAATATCGTTACGCCAACGATAAACTATCGCAGCGACCCAAGAGCGAAATTTAAAACCTCTGGTCAGCATCACCCCACTCCACAGCAGGAAGACGATATCCCTGCGACGCAACGAGATCTTCAAGGAGAAACCGTCACCCCTGAAGATCATCAGTCTCTCGACAACGCTATAACAGCAACCATGCAGCCGATACAAGCAGCTATCTTGCTCTCTATTGCCACGCAAGCCTCAACACTCATTGGATATGACTGTGGAGGTTCAACCTTGAATATTACCACGTATTCAACTATTGACACTCTTAACTGCGAGCCAGAAGACATCGCACCAGCTGAAAATTTAGAAAGAATTCAGCTCCTGCAGCTAGCTGAATTCTCGCAAGCTCGTGTTTTGCAATGCCATATCGGAATAGACAGAACCATATACTATTGTGGCATGCATTCACATAATTCGGTAGTATCCAATGGTCGACAAGACTATATATTACCGATCTCCAGCGAAACCTGTTCGAGCCTACACACGACGGGGACAATATTCATCACCCCAGCCGCCCAGATCACAGGTATTCAGCCGAACTCGACCTCCTCTCACGGCCTCACGTTAGCAGGAGTTATTCAGAACGATGGTAGCTGCGCTGGAACCACGTATAGTGATCCGTTTGGGACTTGGACCGATGTCGTGGTACAAGCTTTAGTCCGAATCACGATCCGCGACTACATCGCTCCAATCAGATTGTCAACCGGACAGATTCATCTACAAACTGGGCAAACCTGCCCCCTTCAAAAAGGAAGCTGCTTAGACGCACAAGATGGCCATACGTTCTGGGAAACCACGCCGACGGACTCGTGCAAATTCAATAATTATGATGTCTTGTACGAAGGGATAGCCACTAAACTATCCTCCAAGGTGAATCCTTCTCCAACCCTGTATACCGTAGCATCGCAGGACACGACTTTTGCACTCACGGAGACAGGCAGATCGTCAGTTTGCGGATATGTCATAATCCGAACGGAACACCCCAAGCTGTTCATTCTGGAAGTTGGAAGTTCAGGAAAATTCAAGGAGAAAACACACACCTTGGTCAACAATCTGGACATCTTCACGTATGTCAACAGCAAATTTGTTTACGTGGAGAAGCACCTCCGGAAACAATTTTCTCAACTCTACAAAGATGTAATCCGTCAAAAGTGTGAGCTAGAGCGTCAGATTCTCCAGAACGCCCTCACATTATTACATTCAGCACCCGAAGAAGTTGCCACTGCCATCATGAAGGATGTCGGATTTATCGCAGTTCCAGCAGGAGAGGTAGTGCACATAATAAAGTGCATACCAGTCACGGTCCAAGTGAGGAAAACCGAACGGTGTTATGATGAGCTACCCATCACGTATCGGAACACATCAAAATTCCTGAAGCCAAGGGACCACATCATTTCAAATACGGGGACAGAAAAGCCATGCAATGAGCTACTTCCCCCATATTACAGACTCCACGGAACATGGTATCGCCTAACACCGTCATTGATGGAGGCCATCACTCCTTCGGAGCTTCACCCCCTCGCCAAGTCAACCTGGAAATACATAGATCCGAAGAACTTGGCAACGGGAGGCATTTATTCACAAGACGACCTGGACAAACTACAGGATCATATAATGTTTCCTGTAGAGAAGGTAGCAGTCATAAATTCAATCGCACAGGGTGCGACGGGAAGACAGTTTGCAGCAGGAAACATCAATATGTTCAATCTGCTCGATGAAAATTCCCTACAGCAGATAGCGGAGTCTACAGCACAGAAATTATGGTCCGGATTCACTACATTCGGATCAATAAGTGCTGGAATAATCGGAGTGTACGTAGCGATTCGAACGATCAAAACAATCATCAGTACGATCGTTAACGGCATCGCATTACACTCATTATACGGCTGGAGCCTGCATCTCGTCGTCGCCATCTGGAGTTCACTGACCCGGTTCTTTATATTCATGAAGCAGAGAGACAACAGGACTTCAGCGGCCATCGAGGACAAAGATAGTGATAGTGCCAGTGTCGGAGAATTCCGAACCCGTCCTCCCTTGATGAAACGAACGTTAATTTGCGATTCCCTTGACCCAGCGTTGCGAGACAGGGATGACATTTCAGTGCATCCTGTCTACCGCCACCCAGAGGCAGAGATTCCACTGCGTGAAATCTCTTCTCTAAGGGGGGAGGTGTGACGTCGGTCGCACCTCCGACGTTAGCTTTAAGACTACATGTAAAATTAGATACATAAGAGCGAGCGTTCCCCTTTAAAGATTCCAAAACTCCTAAAAATCCATCATAACAATGAATCCTTAACACCACGTACATCTGATTGAAATCCATCAACATAACCTAAAATCCAAAATCTGTCAAATTCCTAAAATAGCCAAAAATGGCCCAAACTCGAAGATTGAAATATCATTGGACTCGTGAGCGAAAATCATGAAACTAACCTAAAAATTTGTAGGTTATGTTCTCAATTCGCGTTTGTTTAGACTTTACCAAAATTTCGATTTTTGGTAATTTTCAAAAGTACTTAGAATATTTTCAAACATATGATCGGTCGACAAATGATGTCAACTAATCATATGACATATAAAATTTACATCGAAACGCCTTGCAAGAGCAAGCGCTCGAAAATATTCTAAGTCCCAATTTATTTAAATAAATAAATAGGTACGCCAATGGTTACCACTTAATTTTCGAGTCCTGCACCACTGGGAACGAAAACTGCTGACTCTAGTGCGGCGGCCATCGCGCTGTTTACGACGAAGACCGGCACAAAGAGGACACGGTCCCCTTTTGCGAAGTCAGCATTTTTCGAACGAACGTTGTTCGTCGACGAACGTTCGATTCTCCCCAGTCCTCTCCGGGGACCCGAGTGGGTCAGTCGAGTTTTCGTCAATCTTCCAAGTCCAGACTATTTAGACATAGTCTTTCCAAATCCAGATTGTTTAGACACAATCTTTCCAAATCCATACTGTTTAGACACAGTCCCTAATACCATTCAGTAATATCGTATTCTTATTCGTTTAATTCAAATATTACTTCGTTTATTCAATTAAACATTTTTATTGCGTTTCATATTTCGTACTTAGTACGTATTTCGATTTCGTTAATAATAAGCATCTTTACCTTTGTATTCTTTTACGTTATTAATATACTTTGTTTTACCAGAGTCAATCTAAATCCCAATTATTATTTCCTTGCTCCTAACTTCTTAGTTTGAAGTGACACGTTGTTAGTTAGAGATAGAGTTCTCACTGGAAAGTTCGCGAATAGTATTCCTTATTCAATTTCCTGTTTCAACGTGTTCGCGTACGTGCGTGATAGTGATAGACTTGCTCGCATAGCAAGCTCCGCAGCATCCACGTCCGTTTTCTCGAATCAAAATATCGTCAACCACGCGGACGATATTCGCGAGATAAATTCACGGGATCGCACAGCGTCCACGCCCGTTTTCGCTAGTTAAAATATCGTCAATCACGCGGACGATATTCGTGAGTTAGATTCACGGTATCGTGCAGCGTCCACGCCCGTTTCCTCAACGAGCGCATCCGTCTACAATACCGTAGCCGCCAGCTGTCAATCATTGAGGTCGTTCCTGTCAAATATTGACGTGACAGAGTTTGGCGCAGTCGTCAATCCTTGAAGGTCGTTTCCAGCCATTTGGATCAACGCCTGTCAAGCAGAGCGGACCGTATTCAAGGCCATCAGCGCAACCGTAGCTGTTCATCCGTTGCGAATTCATGTCTCGTGTCAATCGACAAACAAGCGAAGCGTAAAAGTAAGTGGAACATATTACCGCGTATGTTTCAGGGTCGCGTGCATCATTCATCTGTGTAAGACTGCATGCAGGTGTCGGCATCGGGTCCTAGTCTGTTGATAAAAAGACCAACACTTTTATTAAATGTCAGTCAGTGGAAGAGTAGAGTAGCCGGGCCGCGGTATTCTCTTCTCTTGCTTTTATAGCCCCGCCAGGACGTGACAATCCGGTCGATTGTCCAGAGGTGATCGACATAGCCGACGACGACGACAGCCGAGACACGATCATCGTTCCCAGGGTCCGTTGCCGAATCATCCGTGACGTTCCTCTGCCAGCTCATCAACGTGTCATCTTGCGGCCAGCATCCAAGGCCACTAATGTCGTCCCGAGGAGAGCAGCAGCAACTCTGCCAGATCTTCCCCACCTCGAGGACATCTGTATAGAAGACCCGATGTACGACACCTACTGCCAGTACCGCCAGTTCCTGCTGCAACAATATTATTAGGCGTTAATACAACATTGCGGTGAGTCGTATAATATCTTGTATAATTGTTGAATCCTGTAAACTCACCGTTCTCGTTGCATCCTCTCGCGCGCGATTCTTGTCGGGACACTCCTTGTAACCGCGTCGGACGTTCTTTTCTTGACTGCATCCATAGCAATATCGGTTGTCCTAGTGCATATGACAGCCCGCGGCTGTCTCGGCACGAAAGACCACTCCTCATTTTAATCATAATATCTCTACCGTCCGTCTGTCACTGTTCTCTTTTCTCTCTCCTGGTACCTGTAACAAAAACACAGTGACGGACGTGACATTCCATCCATCTAGGAATTATACGTCTGTAAAATACGCGTCAGCAAAAAGGAGAAACAAATTTCGTATTATACTATACCTTTGCAATAACCCGCGAACAATGATTGTAGAGTCTCCTGCGATTTGCGATAGGAAACCCTCCCAGGAGATTCCATTACAGTCCTCCGCTGACGCGAAATTAGAATCCGCGATAATCACGCGTCCGGTCAACACCGATAAGCGAGCGAAATCCGAAACCCAGCGTCGACAGAATCTCCTTCCACCGCCGGAAGATACAGAACAAACGACAGCAGCACTTCGAAGAAGTTCCTACAGCCAGAATCCCAGCCTGTTCCCAGCCGCCTACCACATCGTGTCCAGTATCCACAAACACAATCAACATGTGCGGACACTTACAACCGGCGAGACCATCGGCGAACAAAGCCGGAGACTTCATCTACAGATACCAGGGAATATTCTGCTACAATGGCAGACACAGAATCTCCCTAAATGGCAGAGAACTATGCCTTGCCTGCAGCCTCACTGCGGTAGTCAGGAGGGTCATCGTATACACGCACGTTCTTACAAGGAAAAGGAAGAACGCATGCGACGCGTGTACAAAACCCATATTGAGGGAAACCCCAATATTGGAATGCATCCACTGCAGCTTCCTCCTCGCACTGGATCGGGCAGCAACAGACACTGCCAGAACAAGAAGAGAAAGAGGCGAAATTCTCACGGACGACGAAGAAGAGGACGAAAACTCAAGCACCTCTTCCTCGGACGAAGACACCAATACTCAAGCAAATTAGAGATGCAGAGTGTTTGTGCCAAAGCCGTAATCTCATCACCTGAGACAAAAGTGACAGTGACACCAGTGATTCCCCACCCACCCAAAACCCAACTATGCAAAATGAACAAAGCGAAATAAGTTGCATAAAACCAGCCCCAGCCCCACGTGCCGACACCGACAACATTTCAGTGCGACCAGTGTTTCGTACAAATATAGGAAATACTCGCCGAGAACTGTGCTCCCTGCGCGGGGTACCTCCGGACGATGCGTCGCATGAATGAGTGTGTGATCGAGTGTTGAGCGAGAAATTTCTTCCTTGTAAGAAATTTCTTTTCCGCGTTGGGAGGTGTTACGTCGTCCGATGTACGACGTTGGCCTTGTACACACACTATGTATACAAGGTCTGATCTGCATAAGATCCATACACCGTCCCCTAGACATAAGAACATAGTATTAAGATCTCATTATTCTATTGTTCTAATCCTTATCTCCGTCTCTACCCATCACCATAACTTCACCTTGATCAACACCTTACCTCAGTTTCAACCCATCACCACGACACATAATGCAATAAAGTATTGCATCACTCTGGAAGCATCTAGAAGCTTCTAGAAACGTCGAGAAGTCCAAAGACTGCTGCATCAGCAGTCCCACGCTCGTAGAGGGCAATAGGACAGCCACGAGACTGCAGCGTCAGCAGAAATGCACGTGCAGTCCCCGGGAGCGAAGACGCTGCTGCGTCAGCGGTTCTCCCACTCCGACGACTGAAGAACAAAGAGACTGCAGCGTCAGCTATCCCCACTCCGAACGAAGGAGGCAAGGCAGAGCGGACGCTTGCATCAGTCCGCCTCCATCTCGCGACTCGAGCAGTCCGCCTCCATCTCGCGACTCGAGCAGTCCGCCTTCAGCCAGCGACTCGCACGGACATGTCAGTCCGGCTTCTTCCGACTTCAAGAGCAGACGTGTTCAGTCTAGCTCCGCGATAGTGAAGTGTGTCGATCCTTCACTCCTAATTCCAATTCCAATTCCAACTCTAACTCAACTCAACTCAAGTCCTAATTCTCATACATTATTCCTATAACATATTACAATATCCATTATTCATTAATCCAATTACTACTCCTATTATAATACTACTTACATATTGTATACCAGTGTACTTACCAGTTCTTATTTAATATATCGTTGTTATACCAGTGCTTCGATCTTGTTATTCTTGTGTTAGTTCAACACCATCTTCCAATTCAGTTCTTGCATCGAATATATTAAACTCGTGACATATCCGGACTTGGTCTAAAGTGCGCAGTGGAAACGCTGAGCCGCCAATAAGGAATTTGAAGCGAGTCATAGAGAAGTTCTCGTGCCACGTCTAGAATTGGTCTAAAGAGCGCAGTGGAAACGCTGAGCCGCCACTATAGACGTGAAGCGAGTTAACTACCAAAAAGGTTAATAACAAGTGGAAGTTCATTTTCATTATATTATTAATATTCCATCATTACTATTCCTTACCCATGCGACGCCCACGTCGAGCGGGACGCAAGTATCAACTTGCTAAATTGAGACGCGCGTTAAGAAATAAAGCGGTGCTCGAACAAATCATCGCCACTACCGAGTGGACAGAACTTCTGGGAACCACCGAGCACATTCCGTGTGACGCGTCCGATTACGTTTCTGTATACGGTTGCCCTTGCAACCCTCCTAAATAGGTCAACCACGCGGACCTCTCGCGAGCTCCGACGCCAGTTCTACATCCGGTCGATTGTCCAGAGGTGATCGACATAGTCGACGACGACGACAGCCGAGACACGATCATCGTTCCCAGGGTCCGTTGCCGAATCATCCGTGACGTTCCTCTGCTAGCTCATCAACGTGTCATCTTGCGGCCAGCATCCAAGGCCACTAATGTCGTCCCGAACCGAGCAGCAGCAACTCTGCCAGATCTTCCCCACCTCGAGGACATCTGTATAGAAGACCCGATGTACGACACCTACTGTCAGTACCGCCAGTTCCTGCTGCAACAATATTATTAGGCGTTAATTCAGCATTGCGGTGAGTCGTATAATGTCTTGTATAATTGCTGAATCCTGTAAACTCACCGTTTTCGTTGCATCATCTCGCGCGTGATTCTTGTCGGGACACTTCTTGTAACCGCGTCGGACGTTCTCTTCTTGACTGCATCCATAGCAATATCGGTTGTCCTAGTGCATATGACAGCCCGCGGCTGTCTCGGCACGAAAGACCACTCCTCAATTACTTTTCATATATCCACCGTCCGTCTGTCACTGTTCTTGAGTGCCATCCTTTTTCTCTCTCTTGGTACCTGTAACAAAAACACAGTGACGGACGTGACAAGTACACTGGTATACAATATGTAAGTAGTATTATAATAGGAGTAGTAATTGGATTAATGAATAATGGATATTGTAATATGTTATAGGAATAACGTATGAGAATTAGGACTTGAGTTGAGTTGAGTTAGAGTTGGAATTGGAATTGGAATTAGGAGTGAAGGATCGACACACTTCACTTTCGCGGAGCTAGACTGAACACGTCTGCTCTTGAAGCCGGACTGGCGGCTGAGGCCAGGTAGGCACGTCTGTGCGAGTCGCTGGCTGAAGGCGGACTGATGCAAGCGTCCGCTCTGCCTTGCCTCCTTCGGTCGGAGTGGGGATAGCTGACGCTGCAGTCTCTTTGTTCTTCAGTCGTCGGAGTGGGAGAACCGCTGACGCAGCAGCGTCTTTGCTCCCGGGGACTGCACGTGCATTTCTGCTGACGCTGCAGTCTCGTGGCTGTCCTATTGCCCTCTACGAGCGTGGGACTGCTGATGCAGCAGTCTTTGGACTTCTCGACGTTTCTAGAAGCTTCTAGATGCTTCCAGAGTGATGCAATACTTTATTGCATTATGTGTCGTGGTGATGGGTTGAAACTGAGGTAAGGTGTTGATCAAGGTGAAGTTATGGTGATGGGTAGAGACGGAGATAAGGATTAGAACAATAGAATATATGAGATCTTAATATTATGTTCTTATGTCTAGGGGACGGTGTATGGATCTTATGCAGATCAGACCTTGAATACATAATGTATGTACAAGGCCAACGTCGTACATCGGACGACGTAACACCGTATAACCCACAAAGTGACGGAGTAGCAGAAAGGGCTAACAGAACCTTGTTAGACAAAGCAAGAACTATGCTACTCGATGCAGGCCTTCCACTCAAATTCTGGGCTGAAGCGGTGGCAACGGCAACATATTTAAAGAATATGACAATATGTCACGTCCGTCACTGTGTTTTTGTTACAGGTACCAGGAGAGAGAAAAGAGAACAGTGACAGACGGACGGTTGAGATATTATGATTAAAATGAGGAGTGGTCTTTCGTGCCGAGACAGCCGCGGGCTGTCATATGCACTAGGACAACCGATATTGCTATGGATGCAGTCAAGAAAAGAACGTCCGACGCGGTTACAAGAAGTGTCCCGACAAGAATCGCGCGCGAGAGGATGCAACGAGAACGGTGAGTTTACAGGATTCAACAATTATACAAGATATTATACGACTCACCGCAATGTTGTATTAACGCCTAATAATATTGTTGCAGCAGGAACTGGCGGTACTGACAGTAGGTGTCGTACATCGGATCTTCTATACAGATGTCCTCGAGGTGGGGAAGATCCGGCAGAGTTGCTGCTGCTCGGTTCGGGACGACGTTAGTGGCCTTGGATGCTGGCCGCAAGACGACACGTTGATGAGCTGGCAGAGGAACGTCACGGATGATTCGGCAACGGACCCTGGGAACGATGATCGTGTCTCGGCTGTCGTCGTCGTCGGCTATGTCGATCACCTCTGGACAATCAACCGGATGTAGAACTGGCGTCGGAGCTCGCGAGAGGTCCGCGTGGTTGACCTCTTTAAGAGGGTTGCAAGGGCAACCGTATACAGAAACGTAATCGGACGCGTCACACGGAATGTGCTCGGTGGTTCCCAGAAGTTCTGTCCACTCGGTAGTGGCAATGATTAGATCGAGCACCGCTTTATTTCTCAACGCGCGTCTCAATTTAGCAAGTTGATACTTGCGTCCCGCTCGACGTGGGCGTCGCATGGGTAAGGAATAGTAATGATGGAATATTAATAATATAATGAAAATGAACTTCCACTTGTTATTAACCTTTTTGGTAGTTAACTCGCTTCACGTCTATAGTGGCGGCTCAGCGTTTCCACTGCGCACTTTAGACCAATTCTAGACGTGGCACGAGAACTTCTCTATGACTCGCTTCAAATTCCTTATTGGCGGCTCAGCGTTTCCACTGCGCACTTTAGACCAAGTCCGGATATGTCACGAGTTTAATATATTCGATGCAAGAACTGAATTGGAAGATGGTGTTGAACTAACACAAGAATAACAAGATCGAAGCACTGGTATAACAACAATATATTAAATAAGAACTGGTAAGTACACTGGTATACAATATGTAAGTAGTATTATAATAGGAGTAGTAATTGGATTAATGAATAATGGATATTGTAATATGTTATAGGAATAATGTATGAGAATTAGGACTTGAGTTGAGTTGAGTTAGAGTTGGAATTGGAATTGGAATTAGGAGTGAAGATCGACACACTTCACTATCGCGGAGCTAGACTGAACACGTCTGCTCTTGAAGCCGGACTGACTCTGAGGCCAGGTAGGCACGTCTGTGCGAGTCGCTGGCTGAAGGCGGACTGATGCAAGCGTCCGCTCTGCCTTGCCTCCTTCGGTCGGAGTGGGGATAGCTGACGCTGCAGTCTCTTTGTTCTTCAGTCGTCGGAGTGGGAGAACCGCTGACGCAGCAGCGTCTTCGCTCCCGGGGACTGCACGTGCATTTCTGCTGACGCTGCAGTCTCGTGGCTGTCCTATTGCCCTCTACGAGCGTGGGACTGCTGATGCAGCAGTCTTTGGACTTCTCGACGTTTCTAGAAGCTTCTAGATGCAGAGTGATGCAATACTTTATTGCATTATGTGTCGTGGTGATGGGTTGAAACTGAGGTAAGGTGTTGATCAAGGAGAAGTTATGGTGATGGGTAGAGACGGAGATAAGGATTAGAACAATACAATAATGAGATCTTAATACTATGCTCTTATGTCTAGGGGACGGTGTATGGATCTTATGCAGATCAGACCTTGAATACATAATGTATGTACAAGGCCAACGTCGTACATCGGACGACGTAACACCTCCCAACGCGGAAAAGAAATTTCTTACAAGGAAGAAATTTCTCGCTCAACACTCGACCACACACTCATTCATGCGATGCATCGTCCGGGGGTACTCCGCGCAGGGAGCACAGTTCTCGGCGAGTATTTCTTATATTTGTACGAAACACTGGTCGCACTGAAATGTTGTCGGTGTCGGCACGTGGGGCTGGGGCTGGTTTTGTAATGTCCGACAAGTCGTATTCGCAATGTTCATTTTTCGACTGTCTTTTCTCGGGGTTTAGGGTGGGTGGGGAATCACTTTGTTCACTAACACTTTCACTTGCACTTTTCCTGTATTTGACTGTATATTTTAATTGTTAGGTTCGGCTGTTCCGTCCTAGTCGGGATCCGCATTGTGGTCCCTGATGTCTGCAGCTATGTGTACCTTTGATGGCACCGTCCAGTCATCTTCGTCTGAAGTGGCGTCACTATCGCTGGTTTGGAGGTCTTCCGAGTCGGAATCAGAGTCGAAGTCAGTGTCGGAGTCGGAATTGGATTCAGAGTCGAAACTGAATTCTTCGATAACTGGCCTACGGCTGTGAGGGAAATCCGTCCTGGATCGCATACGAGCTATTTGGTAAGCGCATGGAGCACAGTCCCAAACTGGCTTTTCATCACAGATGTTCTCTTTGCATTGTTCACATGTGTTGTACATGCCGTACATTCTAACGTGATCGAAACGTTCCGTTCTTCCTATCTTAGCGGGCAGACTGCATGTGCAGCATAATTGTTTTCCCTCGGAGGTTATGTAGATTGTTCCCGTGAAACAGATTACTTGGAGGTAGTTCTGTAGATACCTCTTGGCTCTACGGTCTGATGTCCTATGGATCTTGCCTCGTTTGCACATCTTGTTAGGTTGTCCCGCTTGGATGCTGCTGTCGTGACGGTTCGTAGCGTACTGACGGTCTTTCGTCAAGTTGCTAGTGTCGTCATTACTTGGGTGTTGCCTGTATCTCATCAGGGAGGTGGGGGCTACTGAGAACGGGCAGGGTTCTTTCCTTATCTTCTTCCAGATGAGTGTCACGTTTCGCTGACGCGGGGTTTGCGTTAGATTATTCGGCGCACGCTTGAGTTTGTTTGCATGTACAATCTTAAAATGGTTCCCTACTTTAATTTTTACATTGTTTGAGTCTAGGATGTCGCAAATTTCGTGGGGACCCGTATATTGCGCATCGAATTTGCCCTTGCAGGGTTCTTTGAGTAGGTGTCACGTCCGTCACTGTGTTTTTGTTACAGGTACCAGGAGAGAGAAAAGAGAACAGTGACAGACGGACGGTTGAGATATTATGATTAAAATGAGGAGTGGTCTTTCGTGCCGAGACAGCCGCGGGCTGTCATATGCACTAGGACAACCGATATTGCTATGGATGCAGTCAAGAAGAGAACGTCCGACGCGGTTACAAGAAGTGTCCCGACAAGAATCACGCGCGAGATGATGCAACGAGAACGGTGAGTTTACAGGATTCGGCAATTATACAAGACATTATACGACTCACCGCAATGTTGTATTGACGCCTAATAATATTGTTGTAGCAGGAACTGGCGGTACTGACAGTAGGTGTAGTACATCGGATCTTCTATACAGATGTCCTCGAGGTGGGGAAGATCTGGCAGAGTTGCTGCTGCTCGGTTCGGGACGACATTAGTGGCCTTGGATGCTGGCCGCAAGACGACACGTTGGTGAGCTGGCAGAGGAACGTCACGGATGATTCGGCAACGGACCCTGGGAACGATGATCGTGTCTTGGCTGTCGTCGTCGGCTATGTCGATTACCTCAGGACGATCGACCGGATGCAGAACTGGCGTCGGAGCTCGCGAGAGGTCCGCGTGGTTGACCTCTTTAGGAGGGTTGCAAGGGCAACCGTATACAGAAACGTAATCGGACGCGTCACACGGAATGTGCTCGGTGGTTCCTAGAAGTTCTGTCCACTCGGTAGTGGCAATGATTTGATCGAGCACCGCTTTATTTCTCAACGCGCGTCTCAATTTAGCAAGTTGATACTTGCGTCCCGCTCGACGTGGGCGTCGCATGGGTAAGGAATAGTAATGATGGAATATTAATAATATAATGAAAATGAACTTCCACTTGTTATTAACCTTTTTGGTAGTTAACTCGCTTCACGTCTATAGTGGCGGCTCAGCGTTTCCACTGCGCTCTTTAGACCAATTCTAGACGTGGCACGAGAACTTCTCTATGACTCGCTTCAAATTCCTTATTGGCGGCTCAGCGTTTCCACTGCGCACTTTAGACCAAGTCCGGATATGTCACGAGTTTAATATATTCGATGCAAGAACTGAATTGGAAGATGGTGTTGAACTAACACAAGAATAACAAGATCGAAGCACTGGTATAACAACGATATATTAAATAAGAACTGGTAAGTACACTGGTATACAATATGTAAGTAGTATTATAATAGGAGTAGTAATTGGATTAATGAATAATGGATATAGTAATATGTTGTAGGAATAACGTATGAGAATTAGGACTTGAGTTGAGTTGAGTTAGAGTTGGAATTGGAATTGGAATTAGGAGTGAAGGATCGACACACTTCACTTTCGCGGAGCTAGACTGAACACGTCTGCTCTTGAAGCCGGACTGGCAGCTGAGGCCAGGTTGGCACGTCTGTGCGAGTCGCTGGCTGAAGGCGGACTGATGCAAGCGTCCGCTCTGCCTTGCCTCCTTCGTTCGGAGTGGGGATAGCTGACGCTGCAGTCTCTTTGTTCTTCAGTCGTCGGAGTGGGAGAACCGCTGACGCAGCAGCGTCTTCGCTCCCGGGGACTGCACGTGCATTTCTGCTGACGCTGCAGTCTCGTGGCTGTCCTATTGCCCTCTACGAGCGTGGGACTGCTGATGCAGCAGTCTTTGGACTTCTCGACGTTTCTAGAAGCTTCCAGATGCTTCCAGAGTGATGCAATACTTTATTGCATTATGTGTCGTGGTGATGGGTTGAAACTGAGGTAAGGTGTTGATCAAGGTGAAGTTATGGTGATGGGTAGAGACGGAGATAAGGATTAGAACAATAGAATAATGAAATCTTAATACTATGCTCTTATGTCTAGGGGACGGTGTGTGGATCTTATGCAGATCAGACCTTGTATACATAGTGTGTGTACAAGGCCAACGTCGTACATCGGACGACGTAACACCTCCCAACGCGGAAAAGAAATTTCTTACAAGGAAGAAATTTCTCGCTCAACACTCGATCTCACACTCATTCATGCGACGCATCGTCCGGGGGTACTCCGCGCAGGGAGCACAGTTCTCGGCGAGTATTTCCTATATTTGTACGAAACACTGGTCGCACTGAAATGTTGTCGGTGTCGGCACGTGGGGCTGGGGCTGGTTTTATGCAATTTATTTCGCTTTGTTCATTTTGCATAGTTGGGTTTTGGGTGGGTGGGGAATCACTGGTGTCACTGTCACTTTTGTCTTTTCTTATCTTCTTCCAGATGAGTGTCACGTTTCGCTGACGCGGGGTTTGCGTTGGATTATTCGGCGCACGCTTGAGTTTGTTTGCGTGTACAATCTTAAAATGGTTCCCTACTTTAATTTTTACATTGTTTGAGTCTAGGATGTCGCAAATTTCGTGAGGACCCGTATATTGCGCATCGAATTTGCCCTTGCAGGGTTCTTTGAGTAGGAATACCTGTTCTCCCACCTTGAATTCTACAGGGTTAATTCTTCTATCGTAGTATGATTTGGATTTCCTTTTCGCGGAGACTAAGTTTCCGCGCGCGCGAATCTGGGTTTCGGTTATCTTTCTTTGCAATTGGGAGAGGTAGTGGGTATAGGAGTCGTTTTCGCATTCGTAGGAGTAGGAATCGGCGGATGGGACTCGCGCCAAAGAGCCGAATACTAACTCGTGCGGCGTGAAATCTGTGCCCTCGTGGACACTCGTATTGTAACTAAACATTGCCAAATCGACCCATTTGTCCCAGTTGTTCTTGTGGACGTATTGCTTCAGGTACTCTGCTGTGACGTCGGTCGCACCCCCGACGTTAGCTTTAAGACTACATGTAAAATTAGATACATGAGAGCGAGCGTTCCCCTTTAAAGATTCCAAAACTCCTAAAAATCCTTCATAACAATGAATCCTTAACACCACGTACATCTGATCGAAATCCATCAACATAACCTAAAATCCAAAATCTGTCAAAATCCTAAAATAGCCAAAAATGGCCCAAACTCGAAGATTGAAATATCATTGGACTCGTGAGCGAAAATCATGAAACTAACCTAAAAATTTGTAGGTTAGGTTCTCAATTCGCGTTTGTTTAGACTTTACCAAAATTTCGATTTTTGGTAATTTTCAAAAGTACTTAGAATATTTTCAAACATATGATCGGTCGACAAATGATGTCAACTAATCATATGACATATAAAATTTACATCGAAACGCCTTGCAAGAGCAAGCGCTCGAAAATATTCTAAGTCCCAATTTATTTAAATAAATAAATAGGTACGCCAATGGTTACCACTTAATTTTCGAGTCCTGCACCACTGGGAACGAAAACTGCTGACTCTAGTGCGGCGGCCATCGCGCTGTTTACGACGAAGACCGGCACAAAGAGGACACGGTCCCCTTTTGCGAAGTCAGCATTTTTCGGACGAACGTTGTTCGTCGACGAACGTTCGATTCTCCCCAGTCCTCTCCGGGGACCCGAGTGGGTCAGTCGAGTTTTCGTCAATCTTCCAAGTCCAGACTATTTAGACATAGTCTTTCCAAATCCAGATTGTTTAGACACAATCTTTCCAAATCCATACTGTTTAGACACAGTCCATAATACCATTCAGTAATATCGTATTCTTATTCGTTTAATTCAAATATTACTTCGTTTATTCAATTAAACATTTTTATTGCGTTTCATATTTCGTACTTAGTACGTATTTCGATTTCGTTAATAGTAAGCATCTTTACCTTTGTATTCTTTTACGTTATTAATATACTTTGTTTTACCAGAGTCAATCTAAATCCCAATTATTATTTCCTTGCTCCTAACTTCGTAGTTTGAAGTGACACGTTGTTAGTTAGAGATAGAGTTCTCACTGGAAAGTTCGCGAATAGTATTCCTTATTCAATTTCATGTTTCAACGTGTTCGCGTACGTGCGTGATAGTGATAGACTTGCTCGCATAGCAAGCTCCGCAGCATCCACGTCCGTTTTCTCGAATCAAAATATCGTCAACCACGCGGACGATATTCGCGAGATAAATTCACGGGATCGTACAGCGTCCACGTCCGTTTTCTCGAGTTAAAATATCGTCAATCACGCGAACGATATTCGTGAGTTAGATTCACGGTATCGTACAGCGTCCACGCCCGTTTCCTCAACGAGCGCATCCGTCTACAATACCGTAGCAGCCAGCTGTCAATCATTGGAGGTCGTTCCTGTCAAATATTGACGTGACAGAGTTTGGCGCAGTCGTCAATCCTTGAAGGTCGTTTCCAGCCATTTGGATCAACGCCTGTCAAGCAGAGCGGACCGTATTCAAGGCCATCAGCGCAACCGTAGCTGTTCATCCGTTGCGAATTCATTTCTCGTGTCAATCGACAAACAAGCGAAGCGTAAAAGTAAGTGGAACATATTACCGCGTATGTTTCAGGGTCGCGTGCATCATTCATCTGTGTAAGACTGCATGCAGGTGTCGGCATCGGGTCCTAGTCTGTTGATAAAAAGACCAACACTTTTATTAAATGTCAGTCAGTGGAAGAGTAGAGTAGCCGGGCCGCGGTATTCTCTTCTCTTGCTCTTATAGCCCCGCCAGGACGTGACAAATTTGGCGCAGTCGGTAGGACACTCGTTGGTCACCGATGTTAGAGACACCGTCAACACTTTTGTAGGATACGTCATGTGTCCTACCTCTGCCAAAATTTGTTGTGACAAATTTGGCGCAGTCGGTAGGACAGTCGTTGGTCACCGATGTTAGAAGCACGGCATCGAGGAATAAAAATAGAATCAGTGTTAGCACGCGAACCCCTGCGCGTTCCATCATTGTTTGACAATTTAACGCAGTAGACTTAGAGTCCGTGAAAGCATAGTGTCAGTTAAAAGTGCGACGGGCAGTGAAGGAAATGCCCTTTCGCCCACGTTACATACTCAAATTATTTTTCGCGATGTTCGTACTCAGTACAAATTCATCGAGAGTTTTAGTGAACGTTAAAGTGCGACGGGCGGTTTAGAAAACGCCCCTTCGCCCACGTTATATAGTCGAATTATTTTTCGCGAATTTCATACTTAGAAATTTTCAAGCGACGCAATCATGGAAACGCGTAGCGAGGCTAGAAAGAAGGTTCCTCCTACGGAAGAGGAATTAATTGAATTCCAGAAAGATTTAGCTCGTAGAGAAGCAGCTCTCATTAATCAAACCGCCGCGTTGACTCAACTCAAATTGCAATACGAAACAGAAACGCGTGAGCAGAGAGTAACGTACGAGGATATACGCCGCGAGATAGCAGAAATCCGATCGGCCAGAGATTCTCAATCAATTCCAGCTAGCCCAGTCGTTGCGCCCCGCGAACCCATAATGCACGATTCTTCGAATTTCACCGTTAAACAAGCGGTTGAACTTGTGCCTACCTTTGACGGCACCTCCATAACCGTGCTACAATTCGTTCGCGCGTGCAAGCGAGCCTTGGAAGCTGTTCCAGCCACAGCTGAGCGTACCCTCACTAGATTAGTATGCAATAAGCTTAGAGGACAGGCATACGCCGCGATTGAAGACGTAAATATTAACACAATCTCTGAATTGTGCAACCGCCTGAAAGATGTACTAGGCCCATATAAATTCATCGATCAGTATCGCGGAGAATTAGCTTCGATACACCAGGGACAGTCCGAGCACGTGTTGAATTATATTACGCGAGTAAAGGACCTTAGAACGGCGATCATAGATTCAGGCCGCGGGGTCCCCAATCTAGACGAGATTGATAAATTCACAATTGATTGTTTCATGCGTGGTCTTATCCCAGCGCTTCGAGCCGAGGTCAGGCTCTGCGCGTCACTCGAATTACAGAAAATATTCGACGAAGCAGTAACCGCGTACAAACAGTACGAGCTTGACCGTGTTCGTTATCGTGACGACGGACGCCGCGTTGCATTCTCCGACTCTCGTAATCGCACACCAGAGCGATCAAGCAACTCTTATTATGATAGGAATGCGCCTGAGCAGCGCAACAGATCTTCGGAAAGGAAAGATCAACGACCTTCCTTTTCACCTCGTGAATCCTGGCGAGACAGGAAATCCGATAACAGAGACGCGTATCGCTCTCCTCCTCCGCGACGTCACGAACCGTCGCAATCAAATCAGCGCGAAACGTATAAACGCGAAGATCGCGCTTCCCAGTCCCCAGGTCGCGATCGCTTTCCTACGGAGAATCAAAAGTATTGTAAATATTGTAAGCGCACGGGACATGACATACACGAATGTCGCCGCCGCGAATATTACAGTAGAAATGAGTCGGGAAACGAATCAAGCCTCCCGACAAACGCGACCAAAGGACGGGAGGCATCCCAAGAGAATCGCCAAAAGGCAACACAGCTGGCCGTCATCAGCGACGACCAGCAGTAGATGAAATTCGAGTAGATAGGAGAGATAACCCGGACGGTCAGCAGAATGAACGACCATCCGCGAAATTAGTCTCGGCAATAAATCTCGCGCCGGACTCCCCTATCCCTCGAATAAAAGCAAAATCGTCACTCTTCTCAAAAGAGTGTGAGTTCCTCTTGGACACCGGGTCCGAGGTCAACTTAATCCGAGCGTCTGGTATCAAATCTGACGTTCATCTAAAAACTGACAGCGTCATACACGTCCATGGCGTGACAGAAGGAGAAATTGCGACCCTCGGTTATATCAATGCGGAGCTAGCAGATTCCATTAAAGTCACGCTACACGTTCTGCCTGACAGTTTCCCAATTAATATAGATGGTATCTTAGGCTCCCCCTTCTTCAGAGAGGGAGCAGAGATATCATTTGCGAAGGAATGCGTAGAGTATAAAAACCTACGTATTCCCTTTTCGAATCCTCGGGAATATTCCGTCGAAAGCCGTACCGCCGCCTGCATAGCCGTCAACGTAAAGGGCCCAAGCGAAGGGTATGTGCGAAAAGTAGATGTAAAACCCGATGTGTTCTTAGGTGATTGTTTAGTCACCAACCGTAACGGAAAGGCATACCTGCGATGCTTTAACGCATCGTCCGAAGTGGCGTCCTTCTCCCTGCCTACGTTGGAGGTGGAAGAGATCGAGGTTCCCTTTTCGAATATTCAAGCCGAAGTCAATTCGGACTTATTCAATGCTCGTGCGTGCCGCGCGCACGAGACGATCGTTAACGATCAACTCGCGTCTTCTATTAATTCCGGTAACCATCCCGACGATTCCGGTAGCCATCCCGATTCTTTAAATAATTCCGGTAACCATCCCGACGATTCCGGTAGCCATTCCGATTCTTTAAATAATTCCGGTAACCATCCCGACGATTCCGGTAGCCATCCCGATACTTTAAAGAATTCCGGTAACCATCCCGACGATTTATATTCAAAGTCCTGTGTGGAAAGAAACATCAACGCCTTCGCCTCAGATGAACTTTTAGAATGTTCATATGAGAACAATTTAGAAAACATTTCTATTCCTAAAGTTAAATCAAAAGGAGTTTATGTTTTGCCACAAACTCCTATCTTCAAATCCTCGCCGGAACAAGACCTCTTGCAGCTTCAACGATCAGGTATCCGTGCGACCGAAATCAAAGTCCATGCGTCTGGCAAATACAATTCCGCGAGATTCGCGTCAGCAAGAAAAAGAAATAAAGCCGATACATTATACTCGCCCGAGACAACTAAGTCTGATTATAAGCTTTCGTTATGTATCTTGCGAAACGAATTCAATCTTCCTAGCGTTAACAGAGTCTCCAATATCGTTACGCCAACGATAAACTATCGCAGCGACCCAAGAGCGAAATTTAAAACCTCTGGTCAGCATCACCCCACTCCACAGCAGGAAGACGATATCCCTGCGACACAACGAGATCTTCAAGGAGAAACCGTCACCCCTGAAGATCATCAGTCTCTCGACAACGCTATAACAGCAACCATGCAGCCGATACAAGCAGCTATCTTGCTCTCTATTGCCACGCAAGCCTCAACACTCATTGGATATGACTGTGGAGGTTCAACCTTGAATATTACCACGTATTCAACTATTGACACTCTTAACTGCGAGCCAGAAGACATCGCACCAGCTGAAAATTTAGAAAGAATTCAGCTCCTGCAGCTAGCTGAATTCTCGCAAGCTCGTGTCTTGCAATGCCATATCGGAATAGACAGAACCATATACTATTGTGGCATGCACTCACATAATTCGGTAGTATCCAATGGTCGACAAGACTATATATTACCGATCTCCAGCGAAACCTGTTCGAGCCTACACACGACGGGGACAATATTCATCACCCCAGCCGCTCAGATCACAGGTATTCAGCCGAACTCGACCTCCTCTCACGGCCTCACGTTAGCAGGAGTTATTCAGAACGATGGTAGCTGCGCTGGAACCACGTATAGTGATCCGTTTGGGACTTGGACCGATGTCGTGGTACAAGCTTTAGTCCGAATCACGATCCGCGACTACATCGCTCCAATCAGATTGTCAACCGGACAGATTCATCTACAAACTGGGCAAACCTGCCCCCTTCAAAAAGGAAGCTGCTTAGACGCACAAGATGGCCATACGTTCTGGGAAACCACGCCGACGGACTCGTGCAAATTCAATAATTATGATGTCTTGTACGAAGGGATAGCCACTAAACTATCCTCCAAGGTGAATCCTTCTCCAACCCTGTATACCGTAGCATCGCAGGACACGACTTTTGCACTCACGGAGACAGGCAGATCGTCAGTTTGCGGATATGTCATAATCCGTACGGAACACCCCAAGCTGTTCATTCTGGAAGTTGGAAGTTCAGGAAAATTCAAGGAGAAAACACACACCTTGGTCAACAATCTGGACATCTTCACGTATGTCAACAGCAAATTTGTTTACGTGGAGAAGCACCTCCGGAAACAATTTTCTCAACTCTACAAAGATGTAATCCGTCAGAAGTGTGAGCTAGAGCGTCAGATTCTCCAGAACGCCCTCACATTATTACATTCAGCACCCGAAGAAGTTGCCACTGCCATCATGAAGGATGTCGGATTTATCGCAGTTCCAGCAGGAGAGGTAGTGCACATAATAAAGTGCATACCAGTCACGGTCCAAGTGAGGAAAACCGAACGGTGTTATGATGAGCTACCCATCACATATCGGAACACATCAAAATTCCTGAAGCCAAGGGACCACATCATTTCAAATACGGGGACAGAAAAGCCATGCAATGAGCTACTTCCCCCATATTATAGACTGCACGGAACATGGTATCGCCTAACACCGTCATTGATGGAGGCCATCACTCCTTCGGAGCTTCACCCCCTCGCCAAGCCAACCTGGAAATACATAGATCCGAAGAACTTGGCAACGGGAGGCATTTATTCACAAGACGACCTGGACAAACTACAGGATCATATAATGTTTCCTGTAGAGAAGGTAGCAGTTATAAATTCAATCGCACAGGGTGCGACGGGAAGACAGTTTGCAGCAGGAAACATCAACATGTTCAACCTGCTCGATGAAAACTCCCTACAGCAGATAGCGGAGTCTACAGCACAGAAATTATGGTCCGGATTCACTACATTCGGATCAATAAGTGCTGGAATAATCGGAGTGTATGTAGCGATCCGCACGATCAAAACAATCATCAGTACGATCGTTAACGGCATCGCATTACACTCACTATACGGCTGGAGCCTGCATCTCGTTGTCGCCATCTGGAGTTCACTGACCCGGTTCTTTATATTCATGAAGCAGAGGGACAACAAGACTTCAGCGGCCATCGAGGACAAAGATAGTGATAGTGCCAGTGTCGGAGAATTCCGAACCCGTCCTCCCTTGACGAAACGAACGTTAATTTGCGATTCCCTTGACCCAGCGTTGCGAGACAGGGATGACATTTCAGTGCATCCTGTCTACCGCCACCCAGAGGCAGAGATTCCACTGCGTGAAATCTCTTCTCTAAGGGGGGAGGTGTGACGTCGGTCGCACCCCCGACGTTAGCTTTAAGACTACATGTAAAATTAGATACATGAGAGCGAGCGTTCCCCTTTAAAGATTCCAAAACTCCTAAAAATCCTTCATAACAATGAATCCTTAACACCACGTACATCTGATCGAAATCCATCAACATAACCTAAAATCCAAAATCTGTCAAAATCCTAAAATAGCCAAAAATGGCCCAAACTCGAAGATTGAAATATCATTGGACTCGTGAGCGAAAATCATGAAACTAACCTAAAAATTTGTAGGTTAGGTTCTCAATTCGCGTTTGTTTAGACTTTACCAAAATTTCGATTTTTGGTAATTTTCAAAAGTACTTAGAATATTTTCAAACATATGATCGGTCGACAAATGATGTCAACTAATCATATGACATATAAAATTTACATCGAAACGCCTTGCAAGAGCAAGCGCTCGAAAATATTCTAAGTCCCAATTTATTTAAATAAATAAATAGGTACGCCAATGGTTACCACTTAATTTTCGAGTCCTGCACCACTGGGAACGAAAACTGCTGACTCTAGTGCGGCGGCCATCGCGCTGTTTACGACGAAGACCGGCACAAAGAGGACACGGTCCCCTTTTGCGAAGTCAGCATTTTTCGGACGAACGTTGTTCGTCGACGAACGTTCGATTCTCCCCAGTCCTCTCCGGGGACCCGAGTGGGTCAGTCGAGTTTTCGTCAATCTTCCAAGTCCAGACTATTTAGACATAGTCTTTCCAAATCCAGATTGTTTAGACACAATCTTTCCAAATCCATACTGTTTAGACACAGTCCATAATACCATTCAGTAATATCGTATTCTTATTCGTTTAATTCAAATATTACTTCGTTTATTCAATTAAACATTTTTATTGCGTTTCATATTTCGTACTTAGTACGTATTTCGATTTCGTTAATAGTAAGCATCTTTACCTTTGTATTCTTTTACGTTATTAATATACTTTGTTTTACCAGAGTCAATCTAAATCCCAATTATTATTTCCTTGCTCCTAACTTCGTAGTTTGAAGTGACACGTTGTTAGTTAGAGATAGAGTTCTCACTGGAAAGTTCGCGAATAGTATTCCTTATTCAATTTCATGTTTCAACGTGTTCGCGTACGTGCGTGATAGTGATAGACTTGCTCGCATAGCAAGCTCCGCAGCATCCACGTCCGTTTTCTCGAATCAAAATATCGTCAACCACGCGGACGATATTCGCGAGATAAATTCACGGGATCGTACAGCGTCCACGTCCGTTTTCTCGAGTTAAAATATCGTCAATCACGCGAACGATATTCGTGAGTTAGATTCACGGTATCGTACAGCGTCCACGCCCGTTTCCTCAACGAGCGCATCCGTCTACAATACCGTAGCAGCCAGCTGTCAATCATTGGAGGTCGTTCCTGTCAAATATTGACGTGACAGAGTTTGGCGCAGTCGTCAATCCTTGAAGGTCGTTTCCAGCCATTTGGATCAACGCCTGTCAAGCAGAGCGGACCGTATTCAAGGCCATCAGCGCAACCGTAGCTGTTCATCCGTTGCGAATTCATTTCTCGTGTCAATCGACAAACAAGCGAAGCGTAAAAGTAAGTGGAACATATTACCGCGTATGTTTCAGGGTCGCGTGCATCATTCATCTGTGTAAGACTGCATGCAGGTGTCGGCATCGGGTCCTAGTCTGTTGATAAAAAGACCAACACTTTTATTAAATGTCAGTCAGTGGAAGAGTAGAGTAGCCGGGCCGCGGTATTCTCTTCTCTTGCTCTTATAGCCCCGCCAGGACGTGACACTGCTAAGACGTGATGGGATCTCTCGATTGACCCATTGCTTTGAGGGTGGAAGGCTGTTGTTTGCAGCCGAGTTATTCTGAATCTTTTTGCGATGGCCTTCATCAGGGAACTTGTGAAATTCGCTCCTTGATCCGTTAGGATGGCTTTAGGTGTTCCGAAACGACAGATAAAATTGTTTATAAATGCATCCGCAGTGCTGATGGCATCGGCGGATTTAAGAGGGATTGCGGTTGAGTGTTTCGTTAATAGATCCTGTATGGTTAAGATGTATGTGTTTCCGTCGTTGGTTGTTGGAAGGGGCCCTACAATGTCCATGGACACCTTATCGAACGCTCTACCGGGTGTATCCGTTATTCTCATCGGCAGGCGCGTTTTTACCCTGGTCAGTTTATTACGTTGGCAACTGAGGCAGTTATTAACGTAGTTCGTTATCTGGATCTTCATACCGCTCCACCAATATCTTTCGCGGATTCTCTTCAGGGTTTTTGTAATTCCTTTGTGCCCTGCGTACGCAGAGACGTGATTTTCTGCGATAATATCATTCCATCTATCTTCGGCCGGTATCTGGATTTCGTTTGCGCAGAAGAATATGTGTACGGGGGTGTCTTCGAATGTCGCGATGAGGAGGTTCGAGACGTACTCCATGGAATTGTCGTCTATATAGGTTTTAGAGATTGAAAATGTTCGCAGTCTGAGTTCGTTGGCTACATCAAGTAATGTCCGGAAACATTCTTTTAGGTCGTCAGTTGAAACCTCGTGAGTCAGGGATGGTTTGATGGGTATCTGTATTAGCTTGTTGCTACCGAAATTACTTATCTTTGCTTTGAATAAGGTCAGATCTCGACCGTCGGACAGTTTCCTTTGTCTATGGAGGTCTACGGCTCCTGGGTCTATAGGTTGACCATCCAGGGTTGTGAAACATACTAAATTATCTTTCCTCATAATTAGTCGGTCGCGGAGGTACGTTATTCTCCCTTGTCGTCTTGGCTCCTCATCTTCTTCCTCGTCCTCGGAGGGTAAGGTTTCTTCTTCTTCATCGAGCCAGTTTGGTCCCGTTGGTTGGGGAATTAGGCTGGGGACGGCGGTTAAAATGTCCTCTAGTCCTGTTATGGGTGACTCCTCTTGACTGGAGGCGGGTACTAGGGGTGGTGATACCAAAAGGCTGTCGTCATCTGAACTCGCCCTAGGGCGTGGTGGCGTTTTCGATGGTGGTTCAGATGTTGAGTTTGACGATGATTTCCTCTTCCTCGGGGGAATTGATTGAGGCGGTGGCATAAGATGCGAGTCGGCCCATCTCCTTCGGCGGTTATCGAAGAGAGGGGTTCCTGGATTTGATAACGGTGCTCTTGGCGGCGATGTGCCTCCAGGGGTGCTCCATGAGAGGGGCAACGTAACTGGGTTTCGGGAGAGGGCATCAGCGTTAGAATTCGCTTTTCCAGGTTTGTAGACGACTTTATATTCAAACTCGGCCAGTTTTAGGCGCCATCTGAGGAGGCGCGACGTAGGGTCTTTTACTGACGTCATCCAGACCAGCGGTTTATGGTCTGTGATTAGTGTAAATTTTCGGCCGTAAATATATGGTCTAAAATACTGTACTGCGAATATTATGGCTAAACACTCCTTCTCTATTGTAGAATAGTTCACTTCAGCGCCCTGCAGGATCCTTGAGGCATAGGCAACGGGACGATCCTTGCCTACTTCGCCTTGGCTTAGTACGGCGCCGATGGCATATCCAGATGCATCGCAGGTGACGTTAAACGGCTTATCGAAATCCGGGTATTGAAGGACCGGTTCGTCACACAGAGCTTGTCGTAGGTCTTCGAAGGCCTTTTCTTGTTTTGGACCCCATTCGAAATTGTGCTCTTTGGCGAGGAGTTGGGTTAGGGGTTTGGAGATTTTAGCAAAGTCATTAATAAATTTGCGGTAGTACCCTGCAAGGCCTAGAAATTCGCGCACGTTTTTCGCGTTCTTAGGTCGTGGGAAATTTTGTACGGCATTAATTTTCTTTGGACATGGTCTGACGCCGTCTTGACTAATCTGATGTCCCAGGTATGCCACTTCCTTATGAAGGAAGCCGCATTTCGAGGGCTGTAATTTGAGGTTGGCTCCGCGCAGTCGGCGGGCTAGTTTATTGAATTTGGCATAATGTTCTTCTAATGAACGCGCGTAGATCACGATATCATCGAGGTACACGAAGAGTTCGTTGCCTTGTAGGCCGCAGAGGACTGTGTCCATTAATCTTTGGAAGGTAGCCGGGGCATTACGGAGACCGAATGGCATTCTGTTGAATTCGTAGTGGCCGAAAGGCGTGGAGAAGGCGGTCTTTGCGGCGTCCTCCGTCTCCATTCCTATCTGATGGAATCCGCTGGCTAAGTCAAATACACTGAAGTATGCGGCGCTGCCTAACTGGTCTAGGATTTCGTTAATGCTAGGTAGCGGGTACGCGTCGGCCACCGATTTCTCGTTTAATGCGCGGTAATCGATTACCATGCGCCATTTTTTGTTACCCTCGGCGTCCGCTTTCTTAGGAACAATCCACAAGGGGGAATTATAAGGTGAGTTAGATGGAACGACTATGTCATTCCGTAAGAGTTCGGACATTTGTTTGTTGATTTCGTCCTTGTGGATTGGTGGGTAGCGATACTGTTTAACATGGATTGGAATATCATCCGTCGTGATGATTCTGTGAGTCACCGCATTTGTTTTTCCCAAACGATCCCCTTGGAGATGGAAAAGATCATTGTGCTTTTCTAACAAAGATTTAACATGGTCCATTTCGTCACCGCTGAGATGATCCATGGCGATAGTTTCTAATAGCTCTTTCACGCGAGCTTCGTGGGAATTTGCGATGGAATAGGTCATTCTGACCTTGGTTTTATCGGGCTGGTTACCGGAGTTAGTATAATGATCGGGCTGGTTACCGGAGTTAGTATGAGAATCGGGCTGGTTACCGGAGTTAGTATGAGAATCGGGCTGGTTACCGGAGTTAGTATGAGAATCGGGCTGGTTACCGGAGTTAGAAAGGTCGGGATGGTTACCGAATACGTCGGGATAGTTCCCGGAAGTAGAAAGGTCGGGATGGTTACCGAATGCGTCGGGATGATACCCGGAATTAGTAAGGTCGGGATGGTTACCGAATACGTCGGGATGATACCCGGAATTAGAAAGGTCGGGATGGTTACCGAATGCGTCGGGATGATACCCGGAATTGGAAAGGTCGGAAGAGTACGACTCGATTTCTTCCATCTCCAATGGGGGCAATCGAAATGAAACTCTTTCCGACGAGGTGTTAAAACACCGGAGGCTCGCTTTGCCTTTACGATTGGTGACGACGCAGTCACCCAGGAATACATCCGGCGCTACGTTAACACGGCGGATATATCCCTGTTTAGGTCCTTCGACGTCGACCGCTATGCACGCAACGGTACGAGGTTCGAGGACGAATTCTTCGGATTTCGGAGGAGTCTTTGTTCGGACTCGATCCTCACGCTCCACGATCCGACTTCTCGCAGTGTACTCCGATATCTCTCGAGTCTCCTTCGATTCCGGCCGGCTTTTCACGGCGTTTTTCTCTAGGGAGCACTCGATCGAATCCCGAGGAGGCATTGAAATAACCTCCGTCACCGGAGCTCTGCAAGGTCTGACCGCGGGTGCACGAGGATTTGAGGAAGACACTCGAACGTTCCTTGCCGAATGTTCCTCACGCTTGGCGGCTGGAGTTTTAACGAGATCGTTGGTCATAGACGAAGGCATTGAAATAACCTCTGCTGCCAATTTATCGCGAGGCTCAGCCGTGGGCGCGCAAGGGTTCGAGAAGGGAACCCGAATGTTTCCTATCATAATGTATTCATTCGCAAAGGAGATCTCGGCTCCTGTTCTGAAGAAGGGAGAACCGAGGATTCCGTCGATGTTAATTGGGAAGCTTTCTCCCAAGACATGAAATTCGATAGGGTTTTGACCCTGTAAGTGTATTTTAATTTGACCGAGAGTTGGAATGGATCCCTCGGTTATTCCTTGGACTTCTATAGTGTTCGTATAATCTATAGGTAGATTTGGTTCTAGACTTGACGCACGAATTAAATTGATCTCCGAACCCGTGTCCAACAAAAATTCACACTTCTTTTGTAATTGAGGGGCGGAGATTTTTACGCGCGGAATTGGTGAGTCTGCAGCAAGATTTACTGCTGAGACGAATCGTCGGACTGGTCGTTCGTCCGGATAGTTGTTTGGGTGCGGGCTGTAGTTTGAGTTGAAGATGCGGCCTCCCGCCTTGGGTTGGCTTCGGTCGGGAGGCCGGACTCGTTTCCCGACCTCCTATTATTATTAAAAGCGCGCTTACGGCACTCGTGAATATCGTGCCCGGGGACTTTGCAGTAGTTGCAAAATTTGTTAGGGCTTGAGGGGCGGTCTGTGCGACCATCGCGGTACGTGTTTTGGTCGCGAGGATTATTTTCCCATCGCCGTTGCGGCGTCGGGGAGCGATAAGAGTCCCGGTTTAAGTTTCTTGAGGACTGCTGAGACGAGTCCGGTCTGTTATCGCGGCGTTCTTGAGTTCGCTCTGGAATGTCACGAGCGGACTCGTACGTGGAACGCGGGCGATACGGCCGGTTATCAGAGAAGCTGACTCGTTTTTCTTCGCGGATCAATTCTCGTCGACGAGTCTGGTCTGACTCATACTGCCTGTAAGCAGAGATGGCTGCTTCGAAAACAGTGGCAGGATTTCGCGAAGGGCAATGAAGCACTTCGGCACGCAGCTGGGGAAGGAGACCTCGTAGAAAACAATCTACTACGAAGCGATCTAGTTCTTCGTAATCAAGGCCAATATCTGTGGCATCTTGAATCGCGGTTCGAAGGTCTTTAACGCGATTGATGAAGTCTAAGATGTGCTCGTTTGGAGCTTGGAGTACACTCGCGAGATCGCCACGGTACTGGTCAACGAATTTGTATGGGCCCAGTACTGTTCGTAATTTCTCGCATAGTGCAGAAATTGTGAATATGTGCTGGCCTTCTATAGCGGCATAAGCACGATCGTGGAGTTTATTGCAGAGCAATTTTGTGAGGGCACGCTCTGCAGTGGCCGGTACGGTGTCACGCGCGCGTTTGCATGCACGTATGAATTGTAGGACGGAAGACGAAGTTCCGTCGAATCTAGGGACAAGCTCGGCGGCTTGTTTTAGAGCGAAATTACCAGTAGGTTCATACTGTGGGATTTCGCGTGGCTCTGGCGGTGAAGGTTCCCGCATATTAGAGACGTTACTAGGGCCTGGTGTAGGCGATTGTTGACGTAGGGTTTGACTCGTGATTTGGATGTTATGAAGCTCTTTTCGTATTTCGTCGAGCATATTCTTTTGGTTTTGTGCGTCTTCTTCATATTTGAGACGCAATTTGGCAATAAAATCAGTTGTCACGTCCGTCACTGTGTTTTTGTTACAGGTACCAGGAGAGAGAAAAGAGAACAGTGACAGACGGACGGTTGAGATATTATGATTAAAATGAGGAGTGGTCTTTCGTGCCGAGACAGCCGCGGGCTGTCATATGCACTAGGACAACCGATATTGCTATGGGTGCAGTCAAGAAGAGAACGTCCGACGCGGTTACAAGAAGTGTCCCGACAAGAATCACGCGCGAGATGATGCAACGAAAAACGGTGAGTTTACAGGATTCAGCAATTATACAAGACATTATACGACTCACCGCAATGCTGTATTAATGCCTAATAATATTGTTGCAGCAGGAACTGGCGGTACTGACAGTAGGTGTCGTACATCGGATCTTCTATACAGATGTCCTCGAGGTGGGGAAGATCCGGCAGAGTTGCTGCTGCTCGGTTCGGGACGACGTTAGTGGCCTTGGATGCTGGCCGCAAGACGACACGTTGATGAGCTGGCAGAGGAACGTCACTGATGATTCGGCAACGGACCCTGGGAACGATGATCGTGTCTCGGCTGTCGTCGTCGTCGGCTATGTCGATCACCTCTGGACAATCGACCGGATGCAGAACTGGCGTCGGAGCTCGCGAGAGGTCCGCGTGGTTGACCTCTTTAGGAGGGTTGCAAGGGCAACCGTATACAGAAACGTAATCGGACGCGTCACACGGAATGTGCTCGGTGGTTCCCAGAAGTTCGGTCCACTCGGTAGTGGCAATGATTTGATCGAGCACCGCTTTATTTCTCAACGCGCGTCTCAATTTAGCAAGTTGATACTTGCGTCCCGCTCGACGTGGGCGTCGCATGGGTAAGGAATAGTAATGATGGAATAATAATAATATAATAAAAATGAACTTCCATTTGTTGTTAACCTTTTAGGTAGTTAACTCGCTTCACGTCTATAGTGGCGGCTCAGCGTTTCCACTGCGCTCTTTAGACCAATTCTAGACGTGGCACGAGAACTTCTCTATGACTCGCTTCAAATTCCTTATTGGCGGCTCAGCGTTTCCACTGCGCACTTTAGACCAAGTCCGGATATGTCACGAGTTTAATATATTCGATGCAAGAACTGAATTGGAAGATGGTGTTGAACTAACACAAGAATAACAAGATCGAAGCACTGGTATAACAACGATATATTAAATAAGAACTGGTAAGTACACTGGTATACAATATGTAAGTAGTATTATAATAGGAGTAGTAATTGGATTAATGAATAATGGATATTGTAATATGTTATAGGAATAATGTATGAGAATTAGGACTTGAGTTGAGTTGAGTTAGAGTTGGAATTGGAATTGGAATTAGGAGTGAAGGATCGACACACTTCACTTTCGCGGAGCTAGACTGAACACGTCTGCTCTTGAAGTCGGAAGAAGCCCGACTGGCGGCTGAGGCCAGGTTGGCACGACTGCTCGAGTCGCCGGTCGGAGGCGGACTGATGCAAGCGTCCGCTCTGCCTTGCCTCCTTCGGTCGGAGTGGGGATAGCTGACGCTGCAGTCTCTTTGTTCTTCAGTCGTCGGAGTGGGAGAACCGCTGACGCAGCAGCGTCTTTGCTCCCGGGGACTGCACGTGCATTTCTGCTGACGCTGCAGTCTCGTGGCTGTCCTATTGCCCTCTACGAGCGTGGGACTGCTGATGCAGCAGTCTTTGGACTTCTCGACGTTTCTAGAAGCTTCTAGATGCTTCCAGAGTGATGCAATACTTTATTGCATTATGTGTCGTGGTGATGGGTTGAAACTGAGGTAAGGTGTTGATCAAGGTGAAGTTATGGTGATGGGTAGAGACGGAGATAAGGATTAGAACAATACAATAATGAGATCTTAATATTATGCTCTTATGTCTAGGGGACGGTGTATGGATCTTATGCAGATCAGACCTTGAATACATAGTGTGTGTACAAGGCCAACGTCGTACATCGGACGACGTAACACCTCCCAACGCGGAAAAGAAATTTCTTACAAGGAAGAAATTTCTCGCTCAACACTTGATCACACACTCATTCATGCGACGCATCGTCCGGAGGTACTCCGCGCAGGGAGCACAGTTCTCGGCGAGTATTTCCTATATTTGTACGAAACACTGGTCGCACTGAAATGTTATCGGTGTCGGCACGTGGGGCTGGGGCTGGTTTTGTAATGTCCGACAAGTCGTATTCGCAATGTTCATTTTTCGACTGTCTTTTCTCGGGGTTTAGGGTGGGTGGGGAATCACTTTGTTCACTAACACTTTCACTTGCACTTTTCCTGTATCTTGCTGCATACGTGTAAGTATTGTCCTTTTGCTTCAGGAAGATGAAGAATCTTGTGAGGGAGCTCCATACGGCGACTGCTAGATGCAAACTCCATCCGTAAAGTGAGTGCAATGCAATACCATTGATTATGGTACTTATGATAGTCTTTATTGTTCGGATTGCTATATATATTCCTAGCACTCCAGCACTGATTGAACCAAATGTGGTGAATCCTGACCACAGTTTTTGTGCTGTTGATTCCGCTATCTGTTGCAGGGAGTTTTCGTCAAGCAGGTTGAACATATTAACGTTTCCTGTTGCGTAATCTCTGCCGGATGCTCCTTGGGCGATAGAATTTATTACGGCCACTCTTTCCACTGGAAACATGATGTGGTCCTGTAGTTTGTTGAGATCCTCTTGGGAATAGATTCCGCCTGTTGCGATATTTGTTGGATCCACGTACTTCCATGTGGGTTTGATGAGCGGTTGTAATGTTGCTGGGGCAACGGTCTCTGTGAGTGACGGCGTTAAACGATACCAAATTCCGTTTATTTTGTAGAGAGGCGGCAGGAGTTCATTGCATGGCTTTTCTGTACCTGTGGCAACTATAATATGGTCTCCTGGCTTTAAGAACTTGGAAGAATTCTGGTAAGTGATCGGAAGTTCATCGAAACACTTATCCGTTTTCCGAACTTGTACGGTTACTGGAATGCACTTTATAATATGCACCACTTCTCCAGCTGGAACTGCGACGAATCCTGGTTCTCGCATAATGGCAGCTGCTATTTCTTCAGGTGATGAGTGTAACATCGTTAGTGCGTTTTGAAGGACCTGTTTCTCCAGTTCGCACTTTTGCCGGATGACATCCTGGTACAACTGGGTAAGTTGACTTTTCAGATGTTTTTCTACGTAGATGAACTTACTATTCACGTAGGTGAATATGTCCAGATTGCTTACTATGGTGTGAGTGCGTTCCTTGAATTTACCGGACAGACTTGTATCCAGAATAAAGAGCTTGGGGTGCTCCGTGCGAATAATAATATAACCGCAAATTGATGTACGACCAGATTCTGTCAACGCGAATGTGGTGTCTTCAGATTCCACCATATATAATGTAGGTGAGAACTTTGTCTTTGTAGAAACTCTGGTAGCTAGTCCTTCGTAGAGAACGTCGTAGCTATTGAACTTGCAGTAATCATTGGGAACGACGTCCCAGAATGTATGTCCATCTTGCGTATCAAGGCAGCTTCCTTTTGTGAAGGTGCATATTTGTCCTGACTGTAGATGGATCTGACCTGTAGAGAGTTTCACTGTTGCTGTGTAGTCCCTCAGGGTTATTCGAACAATGGCCTGTACAACGACACTGGTCCAAGTGCCGAATGGGTCGTTGTACGTTGTTCCTGCGCATTGCCCGTTATTTTGAAGTTCTCCCGCCAATGTGAGGCTGCGGGATGTAGTAGAATTGGGCTGGACTCCCGTGACCTGGGCGGTCGGAGTGATGAGGATTGTTCCGGTTTTCTGCAACTCGGAACAGGTTTCACTGGTGGTTGCCAGTAAATATTCCTGTCGTCCGTTCGTGACGATGGAAACATGTGAGTGCATGCCACAATAGAATATCGTGCGGTCGATTTCTATGTGGCACTGGATTACTCTCGTCTGAGTAAATTCTGCTAGTTGCAGCAATTGGATTTTTACTGAGTCCTCCGTGGGTTTGATTTCTTCAGGCTCGCAATCAGGAATATCGATGATGGAGAACGTTGTCGTGTTCAGTGTAGATCCTCCACAATCGTATCCGATGAGGGTGTACACTCGCGTGGCTATAGAGAGTAAGATGGCAACTTGGATCGGCTGCATGATTACAGTTTCGTGTGTGTCTAAGGACTGACGGTCTTCTGAGGCGATTGCTGCTTCGGAGGAGCGGTGTTGCGATGTGATATGTTGATCTTCCAGTGGTGGAAGGAGATTTTGCTGACCAGAGGTTTCGTATTTCGCTCGTTTAATCTGGTAGGGGTATCCGTTATCGCGAGGGTACTCGGATTTATATTTCCTTCTTGCTGACGCGTATTTCGCTGTAGCGCAGAGATTAATTTTATCGTATTTGTTTCGCTTCGCATGGCAACGTGCAGATGGAAGTTGAAAGGAATCGAGTTTCTGTGGATCATCAAAGATATGATTTTGAAGTAAGTTATGAAGTTCTTTTACTCTGGAGGCTTTGATATCCTTCTCTGGTTTAGAACTGTCGCTGGATTTATTGTGCAATATGGAACAGACCTGCTTACATATGGGTCTTGAAGATCTTTGATTGTCGTAGGAATGGAGTTGGTCTTGGAATTGATCGGGCTGGTTACCGGAGTTAGAATAAGGATCGGGCTGGTTACTGGAGTTAGTATGAGAATCGGGCTGGTTACCGGAGTTAGTATGAGAATCGGGCTGGTTACCGGAGTTAGTATTGTCGGGATGGTTACCGAATGCGTCGGGATGATACCCGGAATTAGAAAGGTCGGGATGGTTACCGAATACGTCGGGATGATACCCGGAATTAGAAAGGTCGGGATGGTTACCGAATACGTCGGGATGGTACCCGGAATTAGAAAGGTCGGGATGGTTACCGAATACGTCGGGATGATACCCGGAATTAGAAAGGTCGGAAGAGTACGACTCGATTTCTTCCATCTCCAATGGGGGCAATCGAAATGAAACTCTTTCCGACGAGGTGTTAAAACACCGGAGGCTCGCTTTGCCTTTACGATTGGTGACAACGCAGTCACCCAGGAATACATCCGGCGCTACATTAACACGGCGGATATATCCCTGTTTGGGTCCTTCGACGTCGACCGCTATGCACGCAACGGTACGAGGTTTGAGGACGAATTCTTCGGATTTCGGAGGAGTCTTTGTTCGGACTCGATCCTCACGCTCCACGATCCGACTTCTCGCAGTGTACTCCGATATCTCTCGAGTCTCCTTCGATTCCGGCCGGCTTTTCACGGCGTTTTTCTCTAGGGAGCACTCGATCGAATCCCGAGGAGGCATTGAAATAACCTCCGTCACCGGAGCTCTGCAAGGTCTGACCGCGGGTGCACGAGGATTTGAGGAAGACACTCGAACGTTCCTTGCCGAATGTTCCTCACGCTCGGCGGCTGGAGTTTTAACGAGATCGTTGGTCATAGACGAAGGCATTGAAATAACCTCTGCTGCCAATTCATCGCGAGGCTCAGTCGTGGGCGCGCAAGGGTTCGAGAAGGGAACCCGAATGTTTCCTATCATAATGTATTCATTCGCAAAGGAGATCTCGGCTCCTGTTCTGAAGAAGGGAGAACCGAGGATTCCGTCGATGTTAATTGGGAAGTTTTCTTCCAAGACATGAAATTCAATAGGGTTTTGACCCTGTAAGTGTATTTTAATTTGACCGAGAGTTGGAATGGATCCCTCGGTTATTCCTTGGACTTCTATAGTGTTCGTATGATCTATAGGTAGATTTGGTTCTAGACTTGACGCACGAATTAAATTGATCTCCGAACCCGTGTCCAACAAAAATTCACACTTCTTTTGTAATTGAGGGGCGGAGATTTTTACGCGCGGGATTGGTGAGTCTGCAGCAAGATTTACTGCTGAGACGAATCGTCGGACTGGTCGTTCGTCCGGATAGCTGTTTGGGTGCGGGCTGTAGTTTGGGTTGAAGATGCGGCCTCCCGCCTGGGGTTGGCTTCGGTCGGGAGGCCGGACTCGTTTCCCGACCTCCTATTATTATTAAAAGCGCGCTTACGGCACTCGTGAATATCGTGCCCGGGGACTTTGCAGTAGTTGCAAAATTTGTTAGGGCTTGAGGGGCGATCTGTGCGACCATCGCGGTACGTGTTTGGGTCGCGAGGATTATTTTCCCATCGCCGTTGCGGCGTCGGGGAGCGATAAGAGTCCCGGTTTAAGTTTCTTGAGGACTGCTGAGACGAGTCCGGTCTGTTATCGCGGCGTTCTTGAGTTCGCTCTGGAATGTCACGAGGGGACTCGTACGTGGAACGCGGGCGATACGGCCGGTTATCAGAGAAGCTGACTCGTTTTTCTTCGCGGATCAATTCTCGTCGACGAGTCTGGTCTGACTCATACTGCCTGTAAGCAGAGATGGCTGCTTCGAAAACAGTGGCAGGATTTCGCGAAGGGCAATGAAGCACTTCGGCACGCAGCTGGGGAAGGAGACCTCGTAGAAAACAATCTACTACGAAGCGATCTAGTTCTTCGTAATCAAGGCCAATATCTGTGGCATCTTGAATCGCGGTTCGAAGGTCTTTAACGCGATTGATGAAGTCTAAGATGTGCTCGTTTGGAGCTTGGAGTACACTCGCGAGATCGCCACGGTACTGGTCAACGAATTTGTATGGGCCCAGTACTGTTCGTAATTTCTCGCATAGTGCAGAAATTGTGAATATGTGCTGGCCTTCTATAGCGGCATAAGCACGATCGTGGAGTTTATTGCAGAGCAATTTCGTGAGGGCACGCTCTGCAGTGGCCGGTACGGTGTCACGCGCGCGTTTGCATGCACGTATGAATTGTAGGACGGAAGACGAAGTTCCGTCGAATCTAGGGACAAGCTCGGCGGCTTGTTTTAGAGCGAAATTGCCAGTAGGTTCATACTGTGGGATTTCGCGTGGCTCTGGCGGTGAAGGTTCCCGCATATTAGAGACGTTACTAGGGCCTGGTGTAGGCGATTGTTGACGTAGGCTTTGATTCGTGATTTGAATGTTGCGAAGCTCTTTTCGTATTTCGTCGAGCATATTCTTTTGGTTTTGTGCGTCTTCTTCATATTTGAGACGCAATTTGGCAATGAAATCTGTTTCCTCTTTGAGATATTGCTCTCTACGGGCGAGGTCTTGTGCATAAAGGAGTAACTCTTCCTCGGTCATTGGGGGAAGGTCTGCGTTAGGATCTGCTTGGAGATCCCTTTGAGATCGCGTGATTGGGCGAGACATTTTGAAAGATATGAATGGGATTTAGAAATGTGAATTTCGCACTGACACGCGTCGGGGCTTATTAATGCAAATATCGGCGACCACTTCGATGTCCTACCGACTGCGCCAAATTTGTCACGTCCGTCACTGTGTTTTTGTTACAGGTACCAGGAGAGAGAAAAGAGAACAGTGACAGACGGACGGTTGAGATATTATGATTAAAATGAGGAGTGGTCTTTCGTGCCGAGACAGCCGCGGGCTGTCATATGCACTAGGACAACCGATATTGCTATGGGTGCAGTCAAGAAGAGAACGTCCGACGCGGTTACAAGAAGTGTCCCGACAAGAATCACGCGCGAGATGATGCAACGAAAAACGGTGAGTTTACAGGATTCAGCAATTATACAAGACATTATACGACTCACCGCAATGCTGTATTAATGCCTAATAATATTGTTGCAGCAGGAACTGGCGGTACTGACAGTAGGTGTCGTACATCGGATCTTCTATACAGATGTCCTCGAGGTGGGGAAGATCCGGCAGAGTTGCTGCTGCTCGGTTCGGGACGACGTTAGTGGCCTTGGATGCTGGCCGCAAGACGACACGTTGATGAGCTGGCAGAGGAACGTCACTGATGATTCGGCAACGGACCCTGGGAACGATGATCGTGTCTCGGCTGTCGTCGTCGTCGGCTATGTCGATCACCTCTGGACAATCGACCGGATGCAGAACTGGCGTCGGAGCTCGCGAGAGGTCCGCGTGGTTGACCTCTTTAGGAGGGTTGCAAGGGCAACCGTATACAGAAACGTAATCGGACGCGTCACACGGAATGTGCTCGGTGGTTCCCAGAAGTTCGGTCCACTCGGTAGTGGCAATGATTTGATCGAGCACCGCTTTATTTCTCAACGCGCGTCTCAATTTAGCAAGTTGATACTTGCGTCCCGCTCGACGTGGGCGTCGCATGGGTAAGGAATAGTAATGATGGAATAATAATAATATAATAAAAATGAACTTCCATTTGTTGTTAACCTTTTAGGTAGTTAACTCGCTTCACGTCTATAGTGGCGGCTCAGCGTTTCCACTGCGCTCTTTAGACCAATTCTAGACGTGGCACGAGAACTTCTCTATGACTCGCTTCAAATTCCTTATTGGCGGCTCAGCGTTTCCACTGCGCACTTTAGACCAAGTCCGGATATGTCACGAGTTTAATATATTCGATGCAAGAACTGAATTGGAAGATGGTGTTGAACTAACACAAGAATAACAAGATCGAAGCACTGGTATAACAACGATATATTAAATAAGAACTGGTAAGTACACTGGTATACAATATGTAAGTAGTATTATAATAGGAGTAGTAATTGGATTAATGAATAATGGATATTGTAATATGTTATAGGAATAATGTATGAGAATTAGGACTTGAGTTGAGTTGAGTTAGAGTTGGAATTGGAATTGGAATTAGGAGTGAAGGATCGACACACTTCACTTTCGCGGAGCTAGACTGAACACGTCTGCTCTTGAAGCCGGACTGGCAGCTGAGGCCAGGTTGGCACGTCTGTGCGAGTCGCTGGCTGAAGGCGGACTGATGCAAGCGTCCGCTCTGCCTTGCCTCCTTCGTTCGGAGTGGGGATAGCTGACGCTGCAGTCTCTTTGTTCTTCAGTCGTCGGAGTGGGAGAACCGCTGACGCAGCAGCGTCTTCGCTCCCGGGGACTGCACGTGCATTTCTGCTGACGCTGCAGTCTCGTGGCTGTCCTATTGCCCTCTACGAGCGTGGGACTGCTGATGCAGCAGTCTTTGGACTTCTCGACGTTTCTAGAAGCTTCCAGATGCTTCCAGAGTGATGCAATACTTTATTGCATTATGTGTCGTGGTGATGGGTTGAAACTGAGGTAAGGTGTTGATCAAGGTGAAGTTATGGTGATGGGTAGAGACGGAGATAAGGATTAGAACAATAGAATAATGAAATCTTAATACTATGCTCTTATGTCTAGGGGACGGTGTGTGGATCTTATGCAGATCAGACCTTGTATACATAGTGTGTGTACAAGGCCAACGTCGTACATCGGACGACGTAACATAGGAATACCTGTTCTATATCTTCCGGTGGTCGAAGGAGATTTTGCCGATGCTGGGCTTCGAATTTCGCTCGCTTATTCCCATAGGGGTATCCGTTATCGCGAGGGTACTCGGATTTATATTTCTTTCTTGCTGACGCGTATTTCGCTGTAGCGCAGAGATTAATTTTATCGTATTTGTTTCGCTTCGCATGGCAACGTGCAGATGGAAGTTGAAAGGAATCGAGTTTCTGTGGATCATCAAAGATATGATTTTGAAGTAAGTTATGAAGTTCTTTTACTCTGGAGGCTTTGATATCCTTCTCTGGTTTAGAACTGTCGCTGGATTTATTGTGCAATATGGAACAGACCTGCTTACATATGGGTCTTGAAGATCTTTGATTGTCGTAGGAATGGAGTTGGTCTTGGAATTGATCGGGCTGGTTACCGGAGTTAGTATAAAGATCGGGCTGGTTACCGGAGTTAGTATAAAGATCGGGCTGGTTACCGGAGTTAGTAATGTCGGGATGGTTACCGGAGTTAGTATTGTCGGGATGGTTACCGAATGCGTCGGGATGGTACCCGGAATTGGAAAGGTCGGGATGGTTACCGAATACGTCGGGATGGTTCCCGGAATTAGAAAGGTCGGGATGGTTACCGAATGCGTCGGGATGGTTCCCGGAATTAGTAAGGTCGGGATGGTTACCGAATGCGTCGGGATGGTTCCCGGAATTAGAAAGGTCGGGATGGTTACCGAATACGTCGGGATGATACCCGGAATTAGAAAGGTCGGGATGGTTACCGAATGCGTCGGGATGATACCCGGAATTAGAAAGGTCGGGATGGTTACCGAATACGTCGGGATGGTTCCCGGAATTAGAAAAGTCGGAAGAGTACGACTCGATTTCTTCCATCTCCAATGGGGGCAATCGAAATGAAACTCTTTCCGACGAGGTGTTAAAACACCGGAGGCTCGCTTTGCCTTTACGATTGGTGACAACGCAGTCACCCAGGAATACATCCGGCGCTACGTTAACACGGCGGATATATCCCTGTTTAGGTCCTTCGACGTCGACCGCTATACACGCAACGGTACGAGGTTCGAGGACGAATTCTTCGGATTTCAGAGGAGTCTTTGTTCGGACTCGATCCTCACGCTCCACGATCCGACTTCTCGCAGTGTACTCCGATATCTCTCGAGTCTCCTTCGATTCCGGCCGGCTTTTCACGGCGTTTTTCTCTAGGGAGTACTCGATCGAATCCCGAGGAGGCATTGAAATAACCTCCGTCACCGGAGCTCTGCAAGGTCTGACCGCGGGTGCACGAGGATTTGAGGAAGACACTCGAACGTTCCTTGCCGAATGTTCCTCACGCTTGGCGGCTGGAGTTTTAACGAGATCATTGGTCATAGACGAAGGCATTGAAATAACCTCTGCTGCCAATTTATCGCGAGGCTCAGCCGTGGGCGCGCAAGGGTTCGAGAAGGGAACCCGAATGTTTCCTATCATAATGTATTCGTTCGCAAAGGAGATCTCGGCTCCTGTTCTGAAGAAAGGAGAACCGAGGATTCCGTCGATGTTAATTGGGAAGCTTTCTCCCAAGACATGAAATTCGACAGGGTTTTGACCCTGTAAGTGTATTTTGATTTGACCGAGAGTTGGAATGGATCCCTCGGTTATTCCTTGGACTTCTATAGTGTTCGTATGATCTATAGGTAGATTTGGTTCTAGACTTGACGCACGAATTAGATTGATCTCCGAACCCGTGTCTAACAAAAATTCACACTTCTTTTGTAATTGAGGGGCGGAGATTTTTACGCGCGGAATTGGCGAGTCTGCAGCAAGATTTACTGCTGAGACGAATCGTCGGACTGGTCGTTCGTCCGGATAGCTGTTTGGGTGCGGGCTGTAGTTTGGGTTGAAGATGCGGCCTCCCGCCTTGGGTTGGCTTCGGTCGGGAGGCCGGACTCGTTTCCCGACCTCCTATTATTATTAAAAGCGCGCTTACGGCACTCGTGAATATCGTGCCCGGGGACTTTGCAGTAGTTGCAAAATTTGTTAGGGCTTGAGGGGCGATCTGTGCGACCATCGCGGTACGTGTTTTGGTCGCGAGGATTATTTTCCCATCGCCGTTGCGGCGTCGGGGAGCGATAAGAGTCCCGGTTTAAGTTTCTCGAGGACTGCTGAGACGAGTCCGGTCTGTTATCGCGGCGTTCTTGAGTTCGCTCTGGAATGTCACGAGGGGACTCGTACGTGGAACGCGGGCGATACGGCCGGTTATCAGAGAAGCTGACTCGTTTTTCTTCGCGGATCAGTTCTCGTCGACGAGTCTGGTCTGACTCATACTGCCTGTAAGCAGAGATGGCTGCTTCGAAAACAGTGGCAGGATTTCGCGAAGGGCAATGAAGCACTTCGGCACGCAGCTGGGGAAGGAGACCTCGTAGAAAACAATCTACTACGAAGCGATCTAGTTCTTCGTAATCAAGGCCAATATCTGTGGCATCTTGAATCGCGGTTCGAAGGTCTTTGACGCGATTGATGAAGTCTAAGATGTACTCGTTTGGAGCTTGGAGTACACTCGCGAGATCGCCACGGTACTGGTCAACGAATTTGTATGGGCCCAGTACTGTTCGTAATTTCTCGCATAGTGCAGAAATTGTGAATATGTGCTGGCCTTCTATAGCGGCATAAGCACGATCGTGGAGTTTATTGCAGAGCAATTTTGTGAGGGCACGCTCTGCAGTGGCCGGTACGGTGTCACGCGCGCGTTTGCATGCACGTATGAATTGTAGGACGGAAGACGAAGTTCCGTCGAATCTAGGGACAAGCTCGGCGGCTTGTTTTAGAGCGAAATTACCAGTAGGTTCATACTGTGGGACTTCGCGTGGCTCTGGCGGTGAAGGTTCCCGCATATTAGAGACGTTACTAGGGGCTGGTGTAGGCGATTGTTGACGTAGGGTTTGACTCGTGATTTGGATGTTATGAAGCTCTTTTCGTATTTCGTCGAGCATATTCTTTTGGTTTTGTGCGTCTTCTTCATATTTGAGACGCAATTTGGCAATAAAATCAGTTTCCTCTTTGAGATATTGCTCTCTACGGGCGAGGTCTTGCGCATAAAGGAGTAGCTCTTCCTCGGTCATTGGGGGAAGGTCTGCGTTAGGATCTGCTTGGAGATCCCTTTGAGATCGCGTGATTGGGCGAGACATTTTGAAAGATATGAATGGGATTTAGAAATGTGAATTTCGCACTGACACGCGTCGGCTTATTAATGCAAATATCGGCGACCACTTGGATGTCCTACCGACTGCGCCAATGTCACGTCCTGGCGGGGCTATAAAAGCAAGAGAAGAGAATACCGCGGCCCGGCTACTCTACTCTTCCACTGACTGACATTTAATAAAAGTGTTGGTCTTTTTATCAACAGACTAGGACCCGATGCCGACACCTGCATGCAGTCTTACACAGATGAATGATGCACGCGACCCTGAAACATACGCGGTAATATGTTCCACTTACTTTTACGCTTCGCTTGTTTGTCGATTGACACGAGACATGAATTCGCAACGGATGAACAGCTACGGTTGCGCTGATGGCCTTGAATACGGTCCGCTCTGCTTGACAGGCGTTGATCCAAATGGCTGGAAACGACCTTCAAGGATTGACGACTGCGCCAAACTCTGTCACGTCAATATTTGACAGGAACGACCTCCAATGATTGACAGCTGGCGGCTACGGTATTGTAGACGGATGCGCTCGTTGAGGAAACGGGCGTGGACGCTGCACGATACCGTGAATCTAACTCACGAATATCGTCCGCGTGATTGACGATATTTTAACTAGCGAAAACGGGCGTGGACGCTGTGCGATCCCGTGAATTTATCTCGCGAATATCGTCCGCGTGGTTGACGATATTTTGATTCGAGAAAACGGACGTGGATGCTGCGGAGCTTGCTATGCGAGCAAGTCTATCACTATCACGCACGTACGCGAACACGTTGAAACAGGAAATTGAATAAGGAATACTATTCGCGAACTTTCCAGTGAGAACTCTATCTCTAACTAACAACGTGTCACTTCAAACTAAGAAGTTAGGAGCAAGGAAATAATAATTGGGATTTAGATTGACTCTGGTAAAACAAAGTATATTAATAACGTAAAAGAATACAAAGGTAAAGATGCTTATTATTAACGAAATCGAAATACGTACTAAGTACGAAATATGAAACGCAATAAAAATGTTTAATTGAATAAACGAAGTAATATTTGAATTAAACGAATAAGAATACGATATTACTGAATGGTATTAGGGACTGTGTCTAAACAGTATGGATTTGGGAAGATTGTGTCTAAACAATCTGGATTTGGAAAGACTATGTCTAAATAGTCTGGACTTGGAAGATTGACGAAAACTCGACTGACCCACTCGGGTCCCCGGAGAGGACTGTGGAGAATCGAACGTTCGTCGACGAATAACGTTCGTCCGAAAAATGCTGACTTCGCAAAAGGGGACCGTGTCCTCTTTGTGCCGGTCTTCGTCGTAAACAGCGCGATGGCCGCCGCACTAGAGTCAGCAGTTTTCGTTCCCAGTGGTGCAGGACTCGAAAATTAAGTGGTAACCATTGGCGTACCTATTTATTTATTTAAATAAATTGGGACTTAGAATATTTTCGAGCGCTTGCTCTTGCAAGGCGTTTCGATGTAAATTTTATATGTCATATGATTAGTTGACATCATTTGTCGACCGATCATATGTTTGAAAATATTCTAAGTACTTTTGAAAATTACCAAAAATCGAAATTTTGGTAAAGTCTAAACAAACGCGAATTGAGAACCTAACCTACAAATTTTTAGGTTAGTTTCATGATTTTCGCTCACGAGTCCAATGATATTTCAATCTTCGAGTTTGGGCCATTTTTGGCTATTTTAGGAATTTGACAGATTTTGGATTTTAGGTTATGTTGATGGATTTCAATCAGATGTACGTGGTGTTAAGGATTCATTGTTATGAAGGATTTTTAGGAGTTTTGGAATCTTTAAAGGGGAACGCTCGCTCTTATGTATCTAATTTTACATGTAGTCTTAAAGCTAACGTCGGAGGTGCGACCGACGTCACACCTCCCCCCTTAGAGAAGAGATTTCACGCAGTGGAATCTCTGCCTCTGGGTGGCGGTAGACAGGATGCACTGAAATGTCATCCCTGTCTCGCGACGCTGGGTCAAGGGAATCGCAAATTAACGTTCGTTTCGTCAAGGGAGGACGGGTTCGGATTTCTCCGACACTGGCACTATCACTATCTTTGTCCTCGATGGCCGCTGAAGTCTTGTTGTCCCTCTGCTTCATGAATATAAAGAACCGGGTCAGTGAACTCCAGATGGCGACAACGAGATGCAGGCTCCAGCCGTATAGTGAGTGTAATGCGATGCCGTTAACGATCGTACTGATGATTGTTTTGATCGTGCGGATCGCTACATACACTCCGATTATTCCAGCACTTATTGATCCGAATGTAGTGAATCCGGACCATAATTTCTGTGCTGTAGACTCCGCTATCTGCTGTAGGGAGTTTTCATCGAGCAGGTTGAACATGTTGATGTTTCCTGCTGCAAACTGTCTTCCCGTCGCACCCTGTGCGATTGAATTTATGACTGCTACCTTCTCTACAGGAAACATTATATGATCCTGTAGTTTGTCCAGGTCGTTTTGTGAATAAATGCCTCCCGTTGCCAAGTTCTTCGGATCTATGTATTTCCAGGTTGACTTGGCGAGGGGGTGAAGCTCCGAAGGAGTGATGGCCTCCATCAATGACGGTGTTAGGCGATACCATGTTCCGTGCAGTCTATAATATGGGGGAAGTAGCTCATTGCATGGCTTTTCTGTCCCCGTATTTGAAATGATGTGGTCCCTTGGCTTCAGGAATTTTGATGTGTTCCGATACGTGATGGGTAGCTCATCATAACACCGTTCGGTTTTCCTCACTTGGACCGTGACTGGTATGCACTTTATTATGTGCACTACCTCTCCTGCTGGAACTGCGATAAATCCGACATCCTTCATGATGGCAGTGGCAACTTCTTCGGGTGCTGAATGTAATAATGTGAGGGCGTTCTGGAGAATCTGACGCTCTAGCTCACACTTCTGACGGATTACATCTTTGTAGAGTTGAGAAAATTGTTTCCGGAGGTGCTTCTCCACGTAAACAAATTTGCTGTTGACATACGTGAAGATGTCCAGATTGTTGACCAAGGTGTGTGTTTTCTCCTTGAATTTTCCTGAACTTCCAACTTCCAGAATGAACAGCTTGGGGTGTTCCGTTCGGATTATGACATATCCGCAAACTGACGATCTGCCTGTCTCCGTGAGTGCAAAAGTCGTGTCCTGCGATGCTACGGTATACAGGGTTGGAGAAGGATTCACCTTGGAGGATAGTTTAGTGGCTATCCCTTCGTACAAGACATCATAATTATTGAATTTGCACGAGTCCGTCGGCGTGGTTTCCCAGAACGTATGGCCATCTTGTGCGTCTAAGCAGCTTCCCTTTTGAAGGGGGCAGGTTTGCCCAGTTTGTAGATGAATCTGTCCGGTTGACAATCTGATTGGAGCGATGTAGTCGCGGATCGTGATTCGGACTAAAGCTTGTACGACGACATCGGTCCAAGTCCCAAACGGATCACTTGTCACGTCCGTCACTGTGTTTTTGTTACAGGTACCAAGAGAGAGAAAAGGATGGCACTCAAGAACAGTGACAGACGGACGGTGGAGATATGAAGAGTAATTGAAGAGTGGTCTTTCGTGCCGAGACAGCCGCGGGCTGTCATATGCACTAGGACAACCGATATTGCTATGGATGCAGTCAAGAAGAGAACGTCCGACGCGGTTACAAGAAGTGTCCCGACAAGAATCACGCGCGAGATGATGCAACGAAAACGGTGAGTTTACAGGATTCAGCAATTATACAAGACATTATATGACTCACCGCAATGCTGTATTAACGCCTAATAATATTGTTGCAGCAGGAACTGGCGGTATTGACAGTAGGTGTCGTACATCGGGTCTTCTATACAGATGTCCTCGAGGTGGGGAAGATCTGGCAGAGTTGCTGCTGCTCTCCTCGGGACGACATTAGTGCCCTTGGATGCTGGCCGCAAGATGACACGTTGATGAGCTGGCAGAGGAACGTCACGGATGATTCGGCAACGGACCCTGGGAACGATGATCGTGTCTCGGCTGTCGTCGTCGTTGGCTATGTCGATCACCTCTGGACAATCGACCGGATGTAGAACTGGCGTCGGAGCTCGCGAGAGGTCCGCGTGGTTGACCTCTTTAGGAGGGTTGCAAGGGCAACCGTATACAGAAACGTAATCGGACGCGTCACACGGAATGTGCTCAGTGGTTCCCAGAAGTTCTGTCCACTCGGTAGTGGCAATGATTTGATCGAGCACCGCTTTATTTCTCAACGCGCGTCTCAATTTAGCAAGTTGATACTTGCGTCCCGCTCGACGTGGGCGTCGCATGGGTAAGGAATAGTAATGATGGAATATTAATAATATAATGAAAATGAACTTCTACTTGTTATTAACCTTTTTGGTAGTTAACTCGCTTCACGTCTATAGTGGCGGCTCAGCGTTTCCACTGCGCACTTTAGACCAATTCTATACGTGGCACGAGAACTTCTCTATGACTCGCTTCAAATTCCTTATTGGCGGCTCAGCGTTTCCACTGCGCACTTTAGACCAAGTCCGGATATGTCACGAGTTTAATATATTTGATGCAAGAACTGAATTGGAAGATGGTGTTGAACTAACACAAGAATAACAAGATCGAAGCACTGGTATAACAACGATATATTGAATAAGAACTGGTAAGTACACTGGTATACAATATGTAAGTAGTATTATAATAGGAGTAGTAATTGGATTATTGAATAATGGATATTGTAATATGTTATAGGATTAATGTATGAGAATTAGGACTTGAGTTGAGTTGAGTTAGAGTTGGAATTGGAATTGGAATTAGGAGTGAAGGATCGACACACTTCACTATCGCGGAGCTAGACTGAACACGTCTGCTCTTGAAGTCGGAAGAAGCCGGACTGGCGGCTGAGGCCAGGTAGGCACGTCTGTGCGAGTCGCTGGCTGAAGGCGGACTGCTGCAAGCGTCCGTTCTGCCTTGCCTCCTTCGGTCGGAGTGGGGATAGCTGACGCTGCAGTCTCTTTGTTCTTCAGTCGTCGGAGTGGGAGAACCGCTGACGCAGCAGCGTCTTCGCTCCCGGGGACTGCACGTGCATTTCTGCTGACGCTGCAGTCTCGTGGCTGTCCTATTGCCCTCTACGAGCGTGGGACTGCTGATGCAGCAGTCCTTGGACTTCTCGACGTTTCTAGAAGCTTCTAGATGCTTCCAGAGTGATGCAATACTTTATTGCATTATGTGTCGTGGTGATGGGTTGAAACTGAGGTAAGGTGTTGATCAAGGTGAAGTTATGGTGATGGGTAGAGACGGAGATAAGGATTAGAACAATAGAATATATGAGATCTTAATATTATGTTCTTATGTCTAGGGGACGGTGTGTGGATCTTATGCAGATCAGACCTTGTATACATAGTGTGTGTACAAGGCCAACGTCGTACATCGGACGACGTAACACCTCCCAACGCGGAAAAGAAATTTCTTACAAGGAAGAAATTTCTCGCTCAACACTCGATCACACACTCATTCATGCGACGCATCGTCCGGAGGTACTCCGCGCAGGGAGCACAGTTCTCGGCGAGTATTTCCTATATTTGTACGAAACACTGGTCGCACTGAAATGTTGTCGGTGTCGGCACGTGGGGCTGGGGCTGATTTTATGCAATTTATTTCGCTTTGTTCATTTTGCATAGTTGGGTTTTGGGTGGGTGGGGAATCACTGGTGTCACTGTCACTTTTGTCTTTTCTTATCTTCTTCCAGATGAGTGTCACGTTTCGCTGACGCGGGGTTTGCGTTAGATTATTCGGCGCACGCTTGAGTTTGTTTGCATGTACAATCTTAAAATGGTTCCCTACTTTAATTTTTACATTGTTTGAGTCTAGGATGTCGCAAATTTCGTGCGGACCCGTATATTGCGCATCGAATTTGCCCTTGCAGGGTTCTTTGAGTAGGAATACCTGTTCTATATCTTCCGGTGGTCGAAGGAGATTTTGCCGATGCTGGGCTTCGAATTTCGCTCGCTTATTCTCATAGGAATATCCGTTATCGCGAGGGTACTCGGATTTACATTTCTTTCTTGCTGACGCGTATTTCGCTGTAGCGCAGAGATTAATTTTATCGTATTCGTTTCGCTTCGCATGGCAACGTGCAGATGGAAGTTGAAAGGAATCGAGTTTCTGTGGATCATCAAAGATATGATTTCGAAGTAAGTTATGAAGTTCTTTTACTTTGGAGACTTTGATATCCTTCTCTGGTTTAGAACTGTCACTGGATTTATCGTGCAGTATAGAACAGACCTGCTTACATATGGGTCTTGAAGATCTTTGATTGTCGTAGGAATGGAGTTGGTCTTGGAATTGATCGGGCTGGTTACCGGAGTTAGAATAAGGATCGGGCTGGTTACCGGAGTTAGTATGAGAATCGGGCTGGTTACCGGAGTTAGTATAAGGATCGGGCTGGTTACCGGAGTTAGTATAAGAATCGGGCTGGTTACCGGAGTTAGTATAATGATCGGGCTGGTTACCGGAGTTAGTATAAGAATCGGGCTGGTTACCGGAGTTAGAAAGGTCGGGATGGTTACCGAATACGTCGGGACGATACCCGGAATTAGAAAGGTCGGGATGGTTACCGAATACGTCGGGATGGTTCCCGGAATTAGTAAGGTCGGGATGGTTACCGAATGCGTCGGGATGGTTCCCGGAATTAGAAAGGTCGGAAGAGTACGACTCGATTTCTTCCATCTCCAATGGGGGCAATCGAAATGAAACTCTTTCCGACGAGGTGTTAAAACACCGGAGGCTCGCTTTGCCTTTACGATTGGTGACAACGCAGTCACCCAGGAATACATCCGGCGCTACATTAACACGGCGGATATATCCCTGTTTAGGTCCTTCGACGTCGACCGCTATGCACGCAACGGTACGAGGTTCGAGGACGAATTCTTCGGATTTCGGAGGAGTCTTTGTTCGGACTCGATCCTCACGCTCCACGATCCGACTTCTCGCAGTGTACTCCGATATCTCTCGAGTCTCCTTCGATTCCGGCCGGCTTTTCACGGCGTTTTTCTCTAGGGAGTACTCGATCGAATCCCGAGGAGGCATTGAAATAACCTCCGTCACCGGAGCTCTGCAAGGTCTGACCGCGGGTGCACGAGGATTTGAGGAAGACACTCGAACGTTCCTTGCCGAATGTTCCTCACGCTCGGCGGCTGGAGTTTTAACGAGATCATTGGTCATAGACGAAGGCATTGAAATAACCTCTGCTGCCAATTTATCGCGAGGCTCAGCCGTGGGCGCGCAAGGGTTCGAGAAGGGAACCCGAATGTTTCCTATCGTTATGTATTCATTCGCAAAGGAGATCTCGGCTCCTGTTCTGAAGAAGGGAGAACCGAGGATTCCGTCGATGTTAATTGGGAAGTTTTCTTCCAAGACATGAAATTCAATAGGGTTTTGACCCTGTAAGTGTATTTTAATTTGACCGAGAGTTGGAATGGATCCCTCGGTTATTCCTTGGACTTCTATAGTGTTCGTATGATCTTGTCACGTCCGTCACTGTGTTTTTGTTACAGGTACCAGGAGAGAGAAAAGAGAACAGTGACAGACGGACGGTTCAGATATTATGATTAAAATGAGGAGTGGTCTTTCGTGCCGAGACAGCCGCGGGCTGTCATATGCACTAGGACAACCGATATTGCTATGGATGCAGTCAAGAAAAGAACGTCCGACGCGGTTACAAGGAGTGTCCCGACAAGAATCGCGCGCGAGAGGATGCAACGAGAACGGTGAGTTTACAGTGTTACGTCGTCCGATGTACGACGTTGGCCTTGTACACACACTATGTATACAAGGTCTGATCTGCATAAGATCCACACACCGTCCCCTAGACATAAGAGCATAATATTAAGATCTCATTATTGTATTGTTCTAATCCTTATCTCCGTCTCTACCCATCACCATAACTTCACCTTGATCAACACCTTACCTCAGTTTCAACCCATCACCACGACACATAATGCAATAAAGTATTGCATCACTCTGGAAGCATCTAGAAGCTTCTAGAAACGTCGAGAAGTCCAAAGACTGCTGCATCAGCAGTCCCACGCTCGTAGAGGGCAATAGGACAGCCACGAGACTGCAGCGTCAGCAGAAATGCACGTGCAGTCCCCGGGAGCAAAGACGCTGCTGCGTCAGCGGTTCTCCCACTCCGACGACTGAAGAACAAAGAGACTGCAGCGTCAGCTATCCCCACTCCGACCGAAGGAGGCAAGGCAGAGCGGACGCTTGCATCAGTCCGCCTCCGACCGGCGACTCGAGCAGTCGTGCCAACCTGGCCTCAGCCGCCAGTCCGGCTTCTTCCGACTTTAAGAGCAGACGTGTTCAGTCTAGCTCCGCGATAGTGAAGTGTGTCGATCCTTCACTCCTAATTCCAATTCCAATTCCAACTCTAACTCAACTCAACTCAAGTCCTAATTCTCATACATTAATCCTACAACATATTACTATATCCATTATTCATTAATCCAATTACTACTCTTATTATAATACTACTTACATATTGTATACCAGTGTACTTACCAGTTCTTATTTAATATATCGTTGTTATACCAGTGCTTCGATCTTGTTATTCTTGTGTTAGTTCAACACCATCTTCCAATTCAGTTCTTGCATCGAATATATTAAACTCGTGACATATCCGGACTTGGTCTAAAGTGCGCAGTGGAAACGCTGAGCCGCCAATAAGGAATTTGAAGCGAGTCATAGAGAAGTTCTCGTGCCACGTCTAGAATTGGTCTAAAGTGCGCAGTGGAAACGCTGAGCCGCCACTATAGACGTGAAGCGAGTTAACTACCAAAAAGGTTAATAACAAATGGAAGTTAATTTTCATTATATTATTAATATTCCATCATTACTATTCCTTACCCATGCGACGCCCACGTCGAGCGGGACGCAAGTATCAACTTGCTAAATTGAGACGCGCGTTGAGAAATAAAGCGGTGCTCGATCAAATCATTGCCACTACCGAGTGGACAGAACTTCTGGGAACCACCGAGCACATTCCGTGTGACGCGTCCGATTACGTTTCTGTATACGGTTGCCCTTGCAACCCTCCTAAAGAGGTCAACCACGCGGACCTCTCGCGAGCTCCGACGCCAGTTCTACATCCGGTCGATTGTCCAGAGGTGATCGACATAGCCGACGACGACGACAGCCGAGACACGATCATCGTTCCCAGGGTCCGTTGCCGAATCATCAGTGACGTCCCTCTGCCAACTCATCAACGTGTCGTCTTGCGGCCAGCATCCAAGGCCACTAATGTCGTCCCGAACCGAGCAGCAGCAACTCTGCCAGATCTTCCCCACCTCGAGGACATCTGTATAGAAGACCCGATGTACCACACCTACTGCCAGTACCGCCAGTTCCTGCTGCAACAATATTATTAGGCGTTAATACAGCATTGCGGTGAGTCGTATAATGTCTTGTATAATTGCTGAATCCTGTAAACTCACCGTTTTCGTTGCATCATCTCGCGCGTGATTCTTGTCGGGACACTTCTTGTAACCGCGTCGGACGTTCTCTTCTTGACTGCATCCATAGCAATATCGGTTGTCCTAGTGCATATGACAGCCCGCGGCTGTCTCGGCACGAAAGACCACTCCTCATTTTAATCTTCATATCTCAACCGTCCGTCTGTCACTGTTCTCTTTTCTCTCTCTTGGTACCTGTAACAAAAACACAGTGACGGACGTGACAAATTTGGCGCAGTCGGTAGGACATCGAAGTGGTCGCCGATATTTGCATTAATAAGCCCCGACGCGTGTCAGTGCGAAGTTCACATTTCTAAATCCCATTTATATCTATCAAAATGTCTCGCCCAATCACGCGATCTCAAAAGGATCTCCGAGCAGATCCTAACGCAGACCTTCCTCCAATGACCGAGGAAGAGTTACTCCTTTATGCGCAAGACCTCGCCCGTAGAGAGCAATATCTCAAAGAAGAAACTGATTTTATTGCCAAATTGCGTCTCAAATATGAAGAAGACGCACAAAACCAAAAGAATATGCTCGACGAAATACGAAAAGAGCTTCATAACATCCAAATCACGAGTCAAACCCTACGTCAACAATCGCCTACACCAGGCCCTAGTAACGTCTCTAATATGCGGGAACCTTCACCGCCAGAGCCACGCGAAATCCCACAGTATGAACCTACTGGTAATTTCGCTCTAAAACAAGCCGCCGAGCTTGTCCCTAGATTCGACGGAACTTCGTCTTCCGTCCTACAATTCATACGTGCATGCAAACGCGCGCGTGACACCGTACCGGCCACTGCAGAGCGTGCCCTCACAAAATTGCTCTGCAATAAACTCCACGATCGTGCTTATGCCGCTATAGAAGGCCAGCACATATTCACAATTTCTGCACTATGCGAGAAATTACGAACAGTACTGGGCCCATACAAATTCGTTGACCAGTACCGTGGCGATCTCGCGAGTGTACTCCAAGCTCCAAACGAGCACATCCTAGACTTCATCAATCGCGTTAAAGACCTTCGAACCGCGATTCAAGATGCCACAGATATTGGCCTCGATTACGAAGAACTAGATCGCTTCGTAGTAGATTGTTTTCTACGAGGTCTCCTTCCCCAGCTGCGTGCCGAAGTGCTTCATTGCCCTTCGCGAAATCCTGCCACTGTTTTCGAAGCAGCCATCTCTGCTTACAGGCAGTATGAGTCAGACCAGACTCGTCGACGAGAACTGATCCGCGAAGAAAAACGAGTCAGCTTCTCTGATAACCGGCCGTATCGCCCGCGTTCCACGAATGAATCCGTTCGTGACATTCCAGAGCGAACTCAAGAACGCCGCGATAACAGACCGGACTCGTCTCAGCAGTCCTCGAGAAACTTAAACCGGGACTCTTATCGCTCCCCGACGCCGCAACGGCGATGGGAAAATAATCCTCGCGACCAAAACACATACCGCGATGGTCGCACAGATCGCCCCTCAAGCCCTAACAAATTTTGCAACTACTGCAAAACCCCCGGGCACGATATTCACGAGTGCCGTAAGCGCACTTTCAATAATAATAGGAGGTCGGGAAACGAGTCCGGCCTCCCGACCGAAGCCAACCCCAGGCGGGAGGCCGCATCTTCAACTCAAACTACAGCCCGCACCCAAACAGCTATCCGGACGAACGACCAGTCCGACGATTCGTCTCAGCAGTAAATCTTGCTGCAGACTCACCAATTCCGCGCGTAAAAATCTCCGCCCCTCAATTACAAAAGAAGTGTGAATTTTTGTTAGACACGGGTTCGGAGATCAATTTAATTCGTGCGTCAAGTCTAGAACCAAATCTACCTATAGATCATACGAACACTATAGAAGTCCAAGGAATAACCGAGGGATCCATTCCAACTCTCGGTCAAATTAAAATACACTTACAGGGTCAAAACCCTATCGAATTTCATGTCCTGGAAGAAAACTTCCCAATTAACATCGACGGAATCCTCGGTTCTCCCTTCTTCAGAACAGGAGCCGAGATCTCCTTTGCGAATGAATACATTATGATAGGAAACATTCGGGTTCCCTTCTCGAACCCTTGCGCGCCCACGGCTGAGCCTCGCGATAAATTGGCAGCAGAGGTTATTTCAATGCCTTCGTCTATGACCAACGATCTCGTTAAAACTCCAGCCGCCAAGCGTGAGGAACATTCGGCAGGGAACGTTCGAGTGTCTTCCTCAAATCCTCGTGCACCCGCGGTCAGACCTTGCAGAGCTCCGGTGACGGAGGTTATTTCAATGCCTCCTCGGGATTCGATCGAGTACTCCCTAGAGAAAAACGCCGTGAAAAGCCGGCCGGAATCGAAGGAGACTCGAGAGATATCGGAGTACACTGCGAGAAGTCGGGTCGTGGAGCGTGAGGATCGAGTCCGAACAAAGACTCCTCCGAAATCCGAAGAATTCGTCCTCGAACCTCGTACCGTTGCGTGCATAGCGGTCGACGTCGAAGGACCTAAACAGGGATATATCCGCCGTGTTAATGTAGCGCCGGATGTATTCCTGGGTGACTGCGTCGTCACCAATCGTAAAGGCAAAGCGAGCCTCCGGTGTTTTAACACCTCGTCGGAAAGAGTTTCATTTCGATTGCCCCCATTGGAGATGGAAGAAATCGAGTCGTACTCTTCCGACCTTTCTAATTCCGGGTACTATCCCGACGCATTCGGTAACCATCCCGACCTTACTAATTCCGGGAACCATCCCGACGTATTCGGTAACCATCCCGACCTTTCTAATTCCGGGTATCATCCCGACGTATTCGGTAACCATCCCGACCTTTCTAATTCCGGGTATCATCCCGACGTATTCGGTAACCATCCCGACCTTTCCAATTCCGGGTACCATCCCGACGCATTCGGTAACCATCCCGACCTTTCTAATTCCGGGTATCATCCCGACGCATTCGGTAACCATCCCGACAATACTAACTCCGGTAACCAGCCCGATTCTTATACTAACTCCGGTAACCAGCCCGATCATTATTCTAACTCCGGTAACCAGCCCGATTCTCATACTAACTCCGGTAACCATCCCGACGCATTCGGTAACCATCCCGACCTTTTCAATTCCGGTAACCATCCCGACGTATTCGGTAACCATCCCGACAATTTTAATCCAGAGTCCAAAGAAGACTCCCGCGAATTCAAACCTATGAAGGTTTATTCTACAAGCTCCGGTATCAAGTCCGATTGTTTCTATTCCGAGTCTAAGTTGAAAGGAAATGTCCCCGCCTTTGATTCTCTAAAGACGACAGAACGTCTACATAAAATAAAGCATAAAACTCTACCTCGTATAGACCGAGCATACGAGTCGATCATAAAAGATCATCCCGCGATAATTTCTAAATCAGAGTCAAAGAGAGTCTATATTTCATTTCAAAAACCTACCTCTGATTTTTCGCCGGAACATGATCTCTTCCAGTCTCAACGGTCAAGTATCCGTGCACCGCAAAGCGATTTCCATCCATCTAGGAATTATACGTCTGTAAAATACGCGTCAGCAAAAAGGAGAAACAAATTTCGTATTATACTATACCTTTGCAATAACCCGCGAACAATGATTGTAGCGTCTCCTGCGATTTGCGATAAGAAACCCTCCCAGGAGATTTCATTACAGTCCTCCGCTGACGCGAAATTAGAATCCGCGATAATCACGCGTCCGGTCAACACCGATAAGCGAGCGAAATCCGAAACCCAGCGTCGACAGAATCTCCTTCCACCGCCGGAAGATACAGAACAAACGACAGCAGCACTTCGAAGAAGTTCCTACAGCCTGAATCCCAGCCTGTTCCCAGCCGCCTACCACATCGTGTCCAGTATCCACAAACACGATCAACATGTGCGGACACTTACAACCGGCGAGACCATCGGCGAACAAAGCCGGAGACTTCATCTACAGATACCAGAGAATATTCTGCTACAATGGCAGACACAGAATCTCCCTAAATGGCAGAGAACTATGCCTTGCCTGCAGCCTCACTGCGGTAGTCAGGAGGGTCATCGTATACACGCACGTTCTTACAAGGAAAAGGAAGAACGCATGCGACGCGTGTACAAAACCCATATTGAGGGAAACCCCAATATTGGAATGCATCCACTGCAGCTTCCTCCTCGCACTGGATCGGGCAGCAACAGACACTGCCAGAATAAGAAGAGAAAGAGGCGAAATTCTCACGGACGACGAAGAAGAGGACGAAAACTCAAGCACCTCTTCCTCGGACGAAGACACCAATACTCAAGCAAATTAGAGATGCAGAGTGTTTGTGCCAAAGCCGTAATCTCGTCACCTGAGACAAAAGTGACAGTGACACCAGTGATTCCCCACCCACCCAAAACCCAACTATGCAAAATGAACAAAGCGAAATAAGTTGCATAAAACCAGCCCCAGCCCCACGTGCCGACACCGACAACATTTCAGTGCGACCAGTGTTTCGTACAAATATAGGAAATACTCACCGAGAACTGTGCTCCCTGCGCGGAGTACCCCCGGACGATGCGTCGCATGAATGAGTGTGATGTCGAGTGTTGAGCGAGAAATTTCTTCCTTGTAAGAAATTTCTTTTCCGCGTTGGGAGGTGTTACGTCGTCCGATGTACGACGTTGGCCTTGTACACACACTATGTATACAAGGTCTGATCTGCATAAGATCCACACACCGTCCCCTAGACATAAGAGCATAATATTAAGATCTCATTATTGTATTGTTCTAATCCTTATCTCCGTCTCTACCCATCACCATAACTTCACCTTGATCAACACCTTACCTCAGTTTCAACCCATCACCACGACACATAATGCAATAAAGTATTGCATCACTCTGGAAGCATCTAGAAGCTTCTAGAAACGTCGAGAAGTCCAAAGACTGCTGCATCAGCAGTCCCACGCTCGTAGAGGGCAATAGGACAGCCACGAGACTGCAGCGTCAGCAGAAATGCACGTGCAGTCCCCGGGAGCAAAGACGCTGCTGCGTCAGCGGTTCTCCCACTCCGACGACTGAAGAACAAAGAGACTGCAGCGTCAGCTATCCCCACTCCGACCGAAGGAGGCAAGGCAGAGCGGACGCTTGCATCAGTCCGCCTCCGACCGGCGACTCGAGCAGTCGTGCCAACCTGGCCTCAGCCGCCAGTCCGGCTTCTTCCGACTTTAAGAGCAGACGTGTTCAGTCTAGCTCCGCGATAGTGAAGTGTGTCGATCCTTCACTCCTAATTCCAATTCCAATTCCAACTCTAACTCAACTCAACTCAAGTCCTAATTCTCATACATTAATCCTACAACATATTACTATATCCATTATTCATTAATCCAATTACTACTCTTATTATAATACTACTTACATATTGTATACCAGTGTACTTACCAGTTCTTATTTAATATATCGTTGTTATACCAGTGCTTCGATCTTGTTATTCTTGTGTTAGTTCAACACCATCTTCCAATTCAGTTCTTGCATCGAATATATTAAACTCGTGACATATCCGGACTTGGTCTAAAGTGCGCAGTGGAAACGCTGAGCCGCCAATAAGGAATTTGAAGCGAGTCATAGAGAAGTTCTCGTGCCACGTCTAGAATTGGTCTAAAGTGCGCAGTGGAAACGCTGAGCCGCCACTATAGACGTGAAGCGAGTTAACTACCAAAAAGGTTAATAACAAATGGAAGTTAATTTTCATTATATTATTAATATTCCATCATTACTATTCCTTACCCATGCGACGCCCACGTCGAGCGGGACGCAAGTATCAACTTGCTAAATTGAGACGCGCGTTGAGAAATAAAGCGGTGCTCGATCAAATCATTGCCACTACCGAGTGGACAGAACTTCTGGGAACCACCGAGCACATTCCGTGTGACGCGTCCGATTACGTTTCTGTATACGGTTGCCCTTGCAACCCTCCTAAAGAGGTCAACCACGCGGACCTCTCGCGAGCTCCGACGCCAGTTCTACATCCGGTCGATTGTCCAGAGGTGATCGACATAGCCGACGACGACGACAGCCGAGACACGATCATCGTTCCCAGGGTCCGTTGCCGAATCATCAGTGACGTCCCTCTGCCAACTCATCAACGTGTCGTCTTGCGGCCAGCATCCAAGGCCACTAATGTCGTCCCGAACCGAGCAGCAGCAACTCTGCCAGATCTTCCCCACCTCGAGGACATCTGTATAGAAGACCCGATGTACCACACCTACTGCCAGTACCGCCAGTTCCTGCTGCAACAATATTATTAGGCGTTAATACAGCATTGCGGTGAGTCGTATAATGTCTTGTATAATTGCTGAATCCTGTAAACTCACCGTTTTCGTTGCATCATCTCGCGCGTGATTCTTGTCGGGACACTTCTTGTAACCGCGTCGGACGTTCTCTTCTTGACTGCATCCATAGCAATATCGGTTGTCCTAGTGCATATGACAGCCCGCGGCTGTCTCGGCACGAAAGACCACTCCTCATTTTAATCTTCATATCTCAACCGTCCGTCTGTCACTGTTCTCTTTTCTCTCTCTTGGTACCTGTAACAAAAACACAGTGACGGACGTGACAACAGTGTCACGTCCTGGCGGGGCTATAAAAGCAAGAGAAGAGAATACCGCGGCCCGGCTACTCTACTCTTCCACTGACTGACATTTAATAAAAGTGTTGGTCTTTTTATCAACAGACTAGGACCCGATGCCGACACCTGCATGCAGTCTTACACAGATGAAAGATGCACGCGACCCTGAAACATACGCGATAATATGTTCCACTTACTTTTACGCTTCGCTTGTTTGTCGATTGACACGAGAAATGAATTCGCAACGGATGAACGGCTACGGTTGCGCTGATGACCTTGAATTCGGTCCGCTCTGCTTGACAGGCGTTGATCCAAATGGCTGGAAACGACCTTCAAGGATTGACGACTGCGCCAAACTCTGTCACGTCAATATTTGACAGGAACGACCTCCAATGATTGACAGCTGGCTGCTACGGTATTGTAGACGGATGCCCTCGTTGAGGAAACGGGCGTGGACGCTGTACGATACCGTGAATCTAACTCACGAATATCGTCCGCGTGATTGACAATATTTTAACTAGCGAAAACGGGCGTGGACGCTGTGCGATCCCGTGAATTTATCTCGCGAATATCGTCCGCGTGGTTGACGATATTTTGATTCGAGAAAACGGACGTGGATGCTGCGGAGCTTGCTATGCGAGCAAGTCTATCACTACCACGCACGTACGCGAACACGTAACAGGAAATTGAATAAGGAATACTATTCGCGAACTTTCCAGTGAGAACTCTATCTCTAACTAACAACGTGTCACTTCAAACTACGAAGTTAGGAGCAAGGAAATAATAATTGGGATTTAGATTGACTCTGGTAAAACAAAGTATATTATAAACGTAAAAGAATACAAAGGTAAAGATGCTTATTGTTAACGAAATCGAAATACGTACTAAGTACGAAATATGAAACGCAATAAAAATGTTTAATTGAATAAACGAAGTAATGTTTGAATTAAACGAATAAGAATACGATATTACTGAATGGTATTAGGGACTGTGTCTAAACAGTATGGATTTGGGAAGATTGTGTCTAAACAATCTGGATTTGGAAAGACTATGTCTAAATAGTCTGGACTTGGAAGATTGACGAAAACTCGACTGACCCACTCGGGTCCCCGGAGAGGACTGGGGAAAATCGAACGTTCGTCGACGAATAACGTTCGTCCGAAAAATGCTGACTTCGCAAAAGGGGACCGTGTCCTCTTTGTGCCGGTCTTCGTCGTAAACAGCGCGATGGCCGCCGCACTAGAGTCAGCAGTTTTCGTTCCCAGTGGTGCAGGACTCGAAAATTAAGTGGTAACCATTGGCGTACCTATTTATTTATTTAAATAAATTGGGACTTAGAATATTTTCGAGCGCTTGCTCTTGCAAGGCGTTTCGATGTAAATTTTATATGTCATATGATTAGTTGACATCATTTGTCGACCGATCATATGTTTGAAAATATTCTAAGTACTTTTGAAAATTACCAAAAATCGAAATTTTGGTAAAGTCTAAACAAACGCGAATTGAGAACCTAACCTACAAATTTTTAGGTTAGTTTCATGATTTTCGCTCACGAGTCCAATGATATTTCAATCTTCGAGTTTGGGCCATTTTTGGCTATTTTAGGAATTTGACAGATTTTGGATTTTAGGTTATGTTGATGGATTTCGATCAGATGTACGTGGTGTTAAGGATTCATTGTTATGAAGGATTTTTAGGAGTTTTGGAATCTTTAAAGGGGAACGCTCGCTCTTATGTATCTAATTTTACATGTAGTCTTAAAGCTAACGTCGGAGGTGCGACCGACGTCACACCTCCCCCCTTAGAGAAGAGATTTCACGCAGTGGAATCTCTGCCTCTGGGTGGCGGTAGACAGGATGCACTGAAATGTCATCCCTGTCTCGCAACGCTGGGTCAAGGGAATCGCAAATTAACGTTCGTTTCGTCAAGGGAGGACGGGTTCGGAATTCTCCGACACTGGCACTATCACTGGCTTCCGCTTAAATGTCACCATTGTCTGAATCGGTGTCATCGCTGGAACTATCGGATATCCAGTCAGGGTCGTCCCGTTGTGCGATCCATCTTGCCGATAGAATCTGTCCGCAAGGGATGCACTCCAATACTGGTGTTTCGGTGCATAGCCTTATTCCGCAATACTCGCATCTATTTGGGATGTTATACATCCGCTGATGCTCCCATCGTTCCACTCTAACAATTCGGGTGTATTGGCTGCAGTTGCGGCACAGCAACTTGCCGTTGCAAGCCACTCGAACTATCCCATTGTAACAGATAGTGTTGTTGTATCGTCTCATGTATCGGTGAGCTTTCAGCACGGTCGGCCGTCTTCCTCCCATCGGTCCGCACATCTTTCTGTCGTGGATAGCTATGGGATCCGCAATGTGACTCGGAGCTTGATCGGATGAGGAGTGAAGAGTCTCGTAAGCTGACTCCTCTGGTTGGACCCTTGGCTCGCTATCGTCTTTCTTAGAAGGATCAGAGATTAAGTTTGCAGTTACAATATTTCGCTGACGCGTGTCCTGTCTCGGGCTACCTGGAAGACGTTTAATCTTATTTGCATGGACAATTTTGAAATGGTTTCCTATTCGTAATTTGACATTGTTCGTATCAAGCATTTCTATTATCTCATGCGGTCCAGTATATTGCGCGTCGAATTTTCCTTTACGAGGTTCTTTTAACAAGTATACCTGTTCGCCTACCGTGAACTGCACGGGGTTAATCTTCCTATCATAATAAGTCTTTGATTTCTGCTTTGCCGCTACTAAATTATCGCGCGCGCGGGATTGTGTCTCGTTTATCTTTCTTTGTAGGTCAAAGAGGTAACCTGCGTAGGACTCGTTCTCTACTGCGTAGAGATGGGAATCAGAGGAAGGAACACGGGCCAGGGAACCGAATACCAACTCGTGTGGGGTGAAGTCTGTTCCCTCGTGTACGCTGGTATTGTAGCTAAACATTGCCAAGTTTATCCATTTATCCCAGTTATTTTTGTTGACGTACTGCTTCAAATATTCCGTCAGTACATGATGCGATCTCTCAATGGATCCGTTGCTTTGTGGATGGAAAGCAGTGGTTTGGAGGCGTGTAATCCTGAATCTTTTTGCGATAGCCTTCATAAGGGAGCTTGTGAAGTTAGTCCCTTGATCCGTTAATATTGCCTTAGGCGTTCCAAAGCGACATATCAGGTGGTCGATGAAGGCGTTTGCTGTACTGACGGAGTCGGTAGATTTGAGCGGCACTGCGACGGAGTATTTTGTAAGAAGGTCTTGCATCGTCATTACATACGTGTTGCCATCTTCGGTAGTGGGTAATGGTCCCACGATGTCTAGCGAGACCTTATCAAACGCCCTGCCGGGCGTATCCGTTAACTTCATTGGTAGGCGAGTTTTTACTCTTGTTAACTTGTTACGCTGGCAACTCAGGCAATTGTTAACGTAGTTGGTTACGTCCTTTTTGAGGCTGTTCCACCAGTATTTTTCTCTTATCCTTTTGTATGTCTTGGTTATGCCTTTATGGCCGGCATACGCTGATACATGGTTCTCCGTGATGATCTCCATCCTTCTATCCTCAGCGGGGATTTGGACCTCGTTCGAACAGAGAAATATTTGGACTGGTGTGTCCTCGAATGTTTCTGTGAGTAGATTGATCACGTATTCTCTCGACAAATGGTCGAGGAATGTTTTAGAGATTGAAAAGGATTCCAACGCGAGCTCGTTGACAACGTCGATCAACGTTCTAAGACATTCTTTGAGGTCGTCTGCAGATACCTCATGAAGCGGCGATTGTTTAATCGGTATCTGGATTAACTTGTATTTACCGTGATCTGTTACCCTAGCTCTATGTAGGAGTAAGTCTTGGGATTTGGCCAGTTTGCCTTGTCTATAGAGATCTACGGCCCCGAGATCGATGGGCCGTCCGTCCATCGTTATGAAGCAAACTAAGTTGTCCTTTCTCATTATTAATCGGTCTCTTGTATGAATTATTCTTCTTCTACGTGGTGTAGGATTGCTTTCTTCTTCTTCTTCTTCTTCTTCTTCTTCTTCTGAGGGAATACTCTCTTCTCGCTCATCGAAGACATCTGGTCCGGTCAAGGAAGGCGGAAATATAGGAGAAAAGGAAAGAGTTTCTTCGACTCCCAGATCCCGTAGTAATCCTTGATCGGCGATTGAAATAAGAGGCGGGGATGCTGCGCGGGGGTCATCAGAATGCGATGGCGTACCCATCGATGGTCCCGGTGACGAGGCTGCCGATGATCTTCTCCTTTTTGGGGGCATTGACTTCGGTGGAGGCATGAGAATTGAATCGTCTCTATCTTTCTTCCTGCGGCGTGCGTCGAAAAGAGGAGTCCCCGGGCTTGACAATGGCGTCCTAGGCGGAGTCGTTTCCTCTGAATCGGTCCATGAGATGGGCAATGCCACCGGATTCCGGGATAGGGCATCCGCATTAGAGTTGGCTCTGCCAGGTTTGTAGATAACCTGGTATTCGAACTCTGCCAATTTTAATCTCCACCGGAGGAGCCGGGATGTGGGATCCTTTACGGATGTCATTGTGACGTCGGTCGCACCTCCGACGTTAGCTTTAAGACTACATGTAAAATTAGATACATAAGAGCGAGCGTTACCCTTTAAAGATTCCAAAACTCCTAAAAATCCTTCATAACAATGAATCCTTAACACCACGTACATCTGATTGAAATCCATCAACATAACCTAAAATCCAAAATCTGTCAAAATCCTAAAATAACCAAAAATGGCCCAAACTCGAAGATTGAAATATCATTGGACTCGTGAGCGAAAATCATGAAACTAACCTAAAAATTTGTAGGTTATGTTCTCAATTCGCGTTTGTTTAGACTTTACCAAAATTTCGATTTTTGGTAATTTTCAAAAAGTACTTAGAATATTTTCAAACATATGATCGGTCGACAAATGATGTCAACTAATCATATGACATATAAAATTTACATCGAAACGCCTTGCAAAAGCAAGCGCTCGAAAATATTCTAAGTCCCAATTTATTTAAATAAATAAATAGGTACGCCAATGGTTACCACTTAATTTTCGAGTCCTGCACCACTGGGAACGAAAACTGCTGACTCTAGTGCGGCGGCCATCGCGCTGTTTACGACGAAGACCGGCACAAAGAGGACACGGTCCCCTTTTGCGAAGTCAGCATTTTTCGGACGAACGTTATTCGTCGACGAACGTTCGATTCTCCCCAGTCCTCTCCGGGGACCCGAGTGGGTCAGTCGAGTTTTCGTCAATCTTCCAAGTCCAGACTATTTAGACATAGTCTTTCCAAATCCAGATTGTTTAGACACAATCTTCCCAAATCCATACTGTTTAGACACAGTCCCTAATACCATTCAGTAATATCGTATTCTTATTCGTTTAATTCAAATATTACTTCGTTTATTCAATTAAACATTTTTATTGCGTTTCATATTTCGTACTTAGTACGTATTTCGATTTCGTTAATAGTAAGCATCTTTACCTTTGTATTCTTTTACGTTATTAATATACTTTGTTTTACCAGAGTCAATCTAAATCCCAATTATTATTTCCTTGCTCCTAACTTCGTAGTTTGAAGTGACACGTTGTTAGTTAGAGATAGAGTTCTCACTGGAAAGTTCGCGAATAGTATTCCTTATTCAATTTCCTGTTACGTGTTCGCGTACGTGCGTGATAGTGATAGACTTGCTCGCATAGCAAGCTCCGCAGCATCCACGTCCGTTTTCTCGAATCAAAATATCGTCAACCACGCGGACGATATTCGCGAGATAAATTCGCGGGATCGCACAGCGTCCACGCCCGTTTTCGCTAGTTAAAATATCGTCAATCACGCGGACGATATTCGTGAGTTAGATTCACGGTATCGTACAGCGTCCACGCCCGTTTCCTCAACGAGCGCATCCGTCTACAATACCGTAGCAGCCAGCTGTCAATCATTGGAGGTCGTTCCTGTCAAATATTGACGTGACAGAGTTTGGCGCAGTCGTCAATCCTTGAAGGTCGTTTCCAGCCATTTGGATCAACGCCTGTCAAGCAGAGCGGACCGTATTCAAGGCCATCAGCGCAACCGTAGCTGTTCATCCGTTGCGAATTCATGTCTCGTGTCAATCGACAAACAAGCGAAGCGTAAAAGTAAGTGGAACATATTATCGCGTATGTTTCAGGGTCGCGTGCATCATTCATCTGTGTAAGACTGCATGCAGGTGTCGGCATCGGGTCCTAGTCTGTTGATAAAAAGACCAACACTTTTATTAAATGTCAGTCAGTGGAAGAGTAGAGTAGCCGGGCCGCGGTATTCTCTTCTCTTGCTCTTATAGCCCCGCCAGGACGTGACAAATTTGGCGCAGTCGGTAGGACACTCGTTGGTCACCGATGTTAGAGACACCGTCAACACTTTTGTAGGATACGTCATGTGTCCTACCTCTGCCAAAATTTGTTGTGACAAATTTGGCGCAGTCGGTAGGACAGTCGTTGGTCACCGATGTTAGAAGCACGGCATCGAGGAATAAAAATAGAATCAGTGTTAGCACGCGAACCCCTGCGCGTTCCATCATTGTTTGACAATTTAACGCAGTAGACTTAGAGTCCGTGAAAGCATAGTGTCAGTTAAAAGTGCGACGGGCAGTGAAGGAAATGCCCTTTCGCCCACGTTACATACTCAAATTATTTTTCGCGATGTTCGTACTCAGTACAAATTCATCGAGAGTTTTAGTGAACGTTAAAGTGCGACGGGCGGTTTAGAAAACGCCCCTTCGCCCACGTTATATAGTCGGATTATTTTTCGCGAATTTCATACTTAGAAATTTTCAAGCGACGCAATCATGGAAACGCGTAGCGAGGCTAGAAAGAAGGTTCCTCCTACGGAAGAGGAATTAATTGAATTCCAGAAAGATTTAGCTCGTAGAGAAGCAGCTCTCATTAATCAAACCGCCGCGTTGACTCAACTCAAATTGCAATACGAAACAGAAACGCGTGAGCAAAGAGTAACGTACGAGGATATACGCCGCGAGATAGCAGAAATCCGATCGGCCAGAGATTCTCAATCAATTCCAGCTAGCCCAGTCGTTGCGCCCCGCGAACCCATAATGCACGATTCTTCGAATTTCACCGTTAAACAAGCGGTTGAACTTGTGCCTACCTTTGACGGCACCTCCATAACCGTGCTACAATTCGTTCGCGCGTGCAAGCGAGCCTTGGAGGCTGTTCCAGCCACAGCTGAGCGTACCCTCACTAGATTAGTATGCAATAAGCTTAGAGGACAGGCATACGCCGCGATTGAAGACGTAAATATTAACACAATCTCTGAATTGTGCAACCGCCTGAAAGATGTACTAGGCCCATATAAATTCATCGATCAGTATCGCGGAGAATTAGCTTCGATACACCAGGGACAGTCCGAGCACGTGTTGAATTATATTACGCGAGTAAAGGACCTTAGAACGGCGATCATAGATTCAGGCCGCGGGGTCCCCAATCTAGACGAGATTGACAAATTCACAATTGATTGTTTCATGCGTGGTCTTATCCCAGCGCTTCGAGCCGAGGTCAGGCTCTGTGCGTCACTCGAATTACAGAAAATATTCGATGAAGCAGTAACCGCGTACAAACAGTACGAGCTTGACCGTGTTCGTTATCGCGACGACGGACGCCGCGTTGCATTCTCCGACTCTCGTAATCGCACACCAGAGCGATCAAGCAACTCTTATTATGATAGGAATGCGCCTGAGCAGCGCAACAGATCTTCGGAAAGGAAAGATCAACGACCTTCCTTTTCACCTCGTGAATCCTGGCGAGACAGGAAACCCGATAACAGAGACGCGTATCGCTCTCCTCCTCCGCGACGTCACGAACCGTCGCAATCAAATCAGCGCGAAACGTATAAACGCGAAGATCGCGCTTCCCAGTCCCCAGGTCGCGATCGCTTTCCTACGGAGAATCAAAAGTATTGTAAATATTGTAAGCGCACGGGACATGACATACACGAATGTCGCCGCCGCGAATATTACAGTAGAAATGAGTCGGGAAACGAATCAAGCCTCCCGACAAACGCGACCAAAGGACGGGAGGCATCCCAAGAGAATCGCCAAAAGGCAACACAGCTGGCCGTCATCAGCGACGACCAGCAGTAGATGAAATTCGAGTAGATAGGAGAGATAACCCGGACGGTCAGCAGAATGAACGACCATCCGCGAAATTAGTCTCGGCAATAAATCTCGCGCCGGACTCCCCTATCCCTCGAATAAAAGCAAGATCGTCACTCTTCTTAAAAGAGTGTGAGTTCCTCTTGGACACCGGGTCCGAGGTCAACTTAATCCGAGCGTCTGGTATCAAATCTGACGTTCATCTAAAAACTGACAGCGTCATACACGTCCATGGCGTGACAGAAGGAGAAATTGCGACCCTCGGTTATATCAATGCGGAGCTAGCAGATTCCATTAAAGTCACGCTACACGTTCTGCCTGACAGTTTTCCAATTAATATAGATGGTATCTTAGGCTCCCCCTTCTTCAGAGAGGGAGCAGAGATATCATTTGCGAAGGAATGCGTAGAGTATAAAACCCTACGTATTCCCTTTTCGAATCCTCGGGAATACTCCATCGAAAGCCGTACCGCCGCCTGCATAGCCGTCAACGTAAAGGGCCCAAGCGAAGGGTATGTGCGAAAAATAGATGTAAAACCCGATGTGTTCTTAGGTGATTGTTTAGTCACCAACCGTAACGGAAAGGCATACCTGCGATGCTTTAACGCATCGTCCGAAGTGGCGTCCTTCTCCCTGCCTACGTTGGAGGTGGAAGAGATCGAGGTTCCCTTTTCGAATATTCAAGCCGAAGTCAATTCGGACGTATTCAATGCTCGTGCGTGCCGCGCGCACGAGACGATCGTTAACGATCAACTCGCGTCTTCTATTAATTCCGGTAACCATTCCGACGATTCCGGTAGCCATCCCGATTCTTTAGATAATTCCGGTAACCATCCCGACGATTCCGGTAGCCATCCCGATTCTTTAAATAATTCCGGTAACCATCCCGACGATTCCGGTAGCCATCCCGATTCTTTAAATAATTCCGGTAACCATCCCAACGATTCCGGTAGCCATCCCGATACTTTAAATAATTCCGGTAACCATCCCGACGATTCCGGTAGCCATCCCGATTTCCTAAACAATTCCGGTAACCATCCCGATCACTCATACTCGAAACCCTTTATGAAAGGCTTCGAATTCATACCCAAAAGGGTCCATTCCATTACCAAGTCCCGTAATGCTCGCGTTAATGAACTTATGGAAACTATTCCCATGGATCACCTCGATCACGACGAGATAGACCATGTCAAATCTTTATTGGAGGAGAATAATGATCTCTTCCACCTTCAAGGGGATCGTCTGGGGAAAACTAACGCTGTAACACATAAAATCCCCACGACGGACGACATCCCCGTACATACCAAGCAATACCGGTATCCGCCGATTCACAAAGAGGAGATCGACAAACAAATGTGCGAACTCTTACAAAATGATATAGTCGCACCCTCTAGTTCACCGTATAACTCCCCTTTGTGGATCGTACCGAAGAAAGCGGATGCCGAAGGAAATAAGAAATGGAGAATGGTAATTGACTATCGCGCTTTAAACGAGAAGTCAATAGCAGACGCTTATCCACTGCCCAGCATAAACGAGATCTTAGATCAGCTGGGTAGTGCCAAATATTTTAGCGTATTTGATCTGGCAAGCGGGTTTCACCAAATAGGCATGGAAAAGGAGGACGCCGCAAAAACCGCCTTCTCAACTCCGTTCGGACATTACCAGTATAATAGAATGCCGTTCGGATTGCGTAATGCGCCGGCTACGTTCCAGCGACTAATGGATACGATTCTAACCGGTCTCCAGGGTAACGAACTCTTCGTTTATCTTGACGATATAGTCATATACGCGCGTTCCCTAGAAGAACACAAAGCGAAATTTGATAAATTGGCTCGCCGATTGAGAGCCGCCAATTTGAAATTACAACCGTCTAAATGCGGGTTTTTGCACAGAGAGGTAGCTTACCTAGGACACCAGATTAGCGAGGATGGCGTACGGCCATGCCCTAAAAAAATTAACGCGGTCCAAAATTATCCTCGACCGAAAAACGCAAAGAACGTCCGCGAATTTTTAGGTCTAGCGGGCTATTACCGCAGATTCATAGATAGATTCGCTCATATTTCCAAACCCCTCACCCAACTCCTTACCAAGGATACGAAATTCGTGTGGGGGTCAAAGCAGGAGGAAGCCTTCGAGACTTTACGACAGGCATTGTGTACGGAGCCTGTCCTCCAGTACCCAGATTTTGGGAAACCATTCAACGTAACGTGCGACGCCTCAGGGTACGCGATCGGCGCTGTCCTAAGCCAAGGCGACGTGGGAAAGGATCGCCCTATCGCGTACGCGTCACGTATCCTTCACGGCGCTGAACTAAACTACTCCACAATAGAAAAGGAGTGTTTAGCCATAATATTCGCCGTCCAATATTTCCGCCCGTACATTTACGGCAGGAAATTCTTACTCATCACCGATCACAGACCGCTGGTGTGGATGACATCCGTAAAGGATCCCACATCCCGGCTCCTCCGGTGGAGATTAAAATTGGCAGAGTTCGAATACCAGGTTATCTACAAACCTGGCAGAGCCAACTCTAATGCGGATGCCCTATCCCGGAATCCGGTGGCATTGCCCATCTCATGGACCGATTCAGAGGAAACGACTCCGCCTAGGACGCCATTGTCAAGCCCGGGGACTCCTCTTTTCGACGCACGCCGCAGGAAGAAAGATAGAGACGATTCAATTCTCATGCCTCCACCGAAGTCAATGCCCCCAAAAAGGAGAAGATCATCGGCAGCCTCGTCACCGGGACCATCGATGGGTACGCCATCGCATTCTGATGACCCCCGCGCAGCATCCCCGCCTCTTATTTCAATCGCCGATCAAGGATTACTACGGGATCTGGGAGTCGAAGAAACTCTTTCCTTTTCTCCTATATTTCCGCCTTCCTTGACCGGACCAGATGTCTTCGATGAGCGAGAAGAGAGTATTCCCTCAGAAGAAGAAGAAGAAGAAGAAGAAGAAGAAGAAGAAGAAGAAGAAGAAGAAGAAGAAAGCAATCCTACACCACGTAGAAGAAGAATAATTCATACAAGAGACCGATTAATAATGAGAAGGGACAATTTAGTTTGCTTCATAACGATGGACGGACGGCCCATCGATCTCGGGGCCGTAGATCTCTATAGACAAGGCAAACTGGCCAAATCCCAAGACTTACTCCTACATAGAGCTAGGGTAACAGATCACGGTAAATACAAGTTAATCCAGATACCGATTAAACAATCGCCGCTTCATGAGGTATCTGCAGACGACCTCAAAGAATGTCTTAGAACGTTGATCGACGTTGTCAACGAGCTCGCGTTGGAATCCTTTTCAATCTCTAAAACATTCCTCGACCATTTGTCAAGAGAATACGTGATCAATCTACTCACAGAAACATTCGAGGACACACCAGTCCAAATATTTCTCTGTTCGAACGAGGTCCAAATCCCCGCTGAGGATAGAAGGATGGAGATCATCACGGAGAACCATGTATCAGCGTATGCCGGCCATAAAGGCATAACCAAGACATACAAAAGGATAAGAGAAAAATACTGGTGGAACAGCCTCAAAAAGGACGTAACCAACTACGTTAACAATTGCCTGAGTTGCCAGCGTAACAAGTTAACAAGAGTAAAAACTCGCCTACCAATGAAGTTAACGGATACGCCCGGCAGGGCGTTTGATAAGGTCTCGCTAGACATCGTGGGACCATTACCCACTACCGAAGATGGCAACACGTATGTAATGACGATGCAAGACCTTCTTACAAAGTACTCCGTCGCAGTGCCGCTCAAATCTACCGACTCCGTCAGTACAGCAAACGCCTTCATCGACCACCTGATATGTCGCTTTGGAACGCCTAAGGCAATATTAACGGATCAAGGGACTAACTTCACAAGCTCCCTTATGAAGGCTATCGCAAAAAGATTCAGGATTACACGCCTCCAAACCACTGCTTTCCACCCACAAAGCAACGGATCCATTGAGAGATCGCATCATGTACTGACGGAATATTTGAAGCAGTACGTCAACAAAAATAACTGGGATAAATGGATAAACTTGGCAATGTTTAGCTACAATACCAGCGTACACGAGGGAACAGACTTCACCCCACACGAGTTGGTATTCGGTTCCCTGGCCCGTGTTCCTTCCTCTGATTCCCATCTCTACGCAGTAGAGAACGAGTCCTACGCAGGTTACCTCTTTGACCTACAAAGAAAGATAAGCGAGACACAATCCCGCGCGCGCGATAATTTAGTAGCGGCAAAGCAGAAATCAAAGACTTATTATGATAGGAAGATTAACCCCGTGCAGTTCACGGTAGGCGAACAGGTATACTTGTTAAAAGAACCTCGTAAAGGAAAATTCGACGCGCAATATACTGGACCGCATGAGATAATAGAAATGCTTGATACGAACAATGTCAAATTACGAATAGGAAACCATTTCAAAATTGTCCATGCAAATAAGATTAAACGTCTTCCAGGTAGCCCGAGACAGGACACGCGTCAGCGAAATATTGTAACTGCAAACTTAATCTCTGATCCTTCTAAGAAAGACGATAGCGAGCCAAGGGTCCAACCAGAGGAGTCAGCTTACGAGACTCTTCACTCCTCATCCGATCAAGCTCCGAGTCACATTGCGGATCCCATAGCTATCCACGACAGAAAGATGTGCGGACCGATGGGAGGAAGACGGCCGACCGTGCTGAAAGCTCACCGATACATGAGACGATACAACAACACTATCTGTTACAATGGGATAGTTCGAGTGGCTTGCAACGGCAAGTTGCTGTGCCGCAACTGCAGCCAATACACCCGAATTGTTAGAGTGGAACGATGGGAGCATCAGCGGATGTATAACATCCCAAATAGATGCGAGTATTGCGGAATAAGGCTATGCACCGAAACACCAGTATTGGAGTGCATCCCTTGCGGACAGATTCTATCGGCAAGATGGATCGCACAACGGGACGACCCTGACTGGATATCCGATAGTTCCAGCGATGACACCGATTCAGACAATGGTGACATTTAAGCGGAAGCCAGTGATAGTGCCAGTGTCGGAGAATTCCGAACCCGTCCTCCCTTGACGAAACGAACGTTAATTTGCGATTCCCTTGACCCAGCGTTGCGAGACAGGGATGACATTTCAGTGCATCCTGTCTACCGCCACCCAGAGGCAGAGATTCCACTGCGTGAAATCTCTTCTCTAAGGGGGGAGGTGTGACGTCGGTCGCACCTCCGACGTTAGCTTTAAGACTACATGTAAAATTAGATACATAAGAGCGAGCGTTACCCTTTAAAGATTCCAAAACTCCTAAAAATCCTTCATAACAATGAATCCTTAACACCACGTACATCTGATTGAAATCCATCAACATAACCTAAAATCCAAAATCTGTCAAAATCCTAAAATAACCAAAAATGGCCCAAACTCGAAGATTGAAATATCATTGGACTCGTGAGCGAAAATCATGAAACTAACCTAAAAATTTGTAGGTTATGTTCTCAATTCGCGTTTGTTTAGACTTTACCAAAATTTCGATTTTTGGTAATTTTCAAAAAGTACTTAGAATATTTTCAAACATATGATCGGTCGACAAATGATGTCAACTAATCATATGACATATAAAATTTACATCGAAACGCCTTGCAAAAGCAAGCGCTCGAAAATATTCTAAGTCCCAATTTATTTAAATAAATAAATAGGTACGCCAATGGTTACCACTTAATTTTCGAGTCCTGCACCACTGGGAACGAAAACTGCTGACTCTAGTGCGGCGGCCATCGCGCTGTTTACGACGAAGACCGGCACAAAGAGGACACGGTCCCCTTTTGCGAAGTCAGCATTTTTCGGACGAACGTTATTCGTCGACGAACGTTCGATTCTCCCCAGTCCTCTCCGGGGACCCGAGTGGGTCAGTCGAGTTTTCGTCAATCTTCCAAGTCCAGACTATTTAGACATAGTCTTTCCAAATCCAGATTGTTTAGACACAATCTTCCCAAATCCATACTGTTTAGACACAGTCCCTAATACCATTCAGTAATATCGTATTCTTATTCGTTTAATTCAAATATTACTTCGTTTATTCAATTAAACATTTTTATTGCGTTTCATATTTCGTACTTAGTACGTATTTCGATTTCGTTAATAGTAAGCATCTTTACCTTTGTATTCTTTTACGTTATTAATATACTTTGTTTTACCAGAGTCAATCTAAATCCCAATTATTATTTCCTTGCTCCTAACTTCGTAGTTTGAAGTGACACGTTGTTAGTTAGAGATAGAGTTCTCACTGGAAAGTTCGCGAATAGTATTCCTTATTCAATTTCCTGTTACGTGTTCGCGTACGTGCGTGATAGTGATAGACTTGCTCGCATAGCAAGCTCCGCAGCATCCACGTCCGTTTTCTCGAATCAAAATATCGTCAACCACGCGGACGATATTCGCGAGATAAATTCGCGGGATCGCACAGCGTCCACGCCCGTTTTCGCTAGTTAAAATATCGTCAATCACGCGGACGATATTCGTGAGTTAGATTCACGGTATCGTACAGCGTCCACGCCCGTTTCCTCAACGAGCGCATCCGTCTACAATACCGTAGCAGCCAGCTGTCAATCATTGGAGGTCGTTCCTGTCAAATATTGACGTGACAGAGTTTGGCGCAGTCGTCAATCCTTGAAGGTCGTTTCCAGCCATTTGGATCAACGCCTGTCAAGCAGAGCGGACCGTATTCAAGGCCATCAGCGCAACCGTAGCTGTTCATCCGTTGCGAATTCATGTCTCGTGTCAATCGACAAACAAGCGAAGCGTAAAAGTAAGTGGAACATATTATCGCGTATGTTTCAGGGTCGCGTGCATCATTCATCTGTGTAAGACTGCATGCAGGTGTCGGCATCGGGTCCTAGTCTGTTGATAAAAAGACCAACACTTTTATTAAATGTCAGTCAGTGGAAGAGTAGAGTAGCCGGGCCGCGGTATTCTCTTCTCTTGCTCTTATAGCCCCGCCAGGACGTGACATCATCCACACCAGCGGTCTGTGATCGGTGATGAGTAAGAATTTCCTGCCGTAAATGTACGGGCGGAAATATTGGACGGCGAATATTATGGCTAAACACTCCTTTTCTATTGTGGAGTAGTTTAGTTCAGCGCCGTGAAGGATACGTGACGCGTACGCGATAGGGCGATCCTTTCCCACGTCGCCTTGGCTTAGGACAGCGCCGATCGCGTACCCTGAGGCGTCGCACGTTACGTTGAATGGTTTCCCAAAATCTGGGTACTGAAGGACAGGCTCCGTACACAATGCCTGTCGTAAAGTCTCGAAGGCTTCCTCCTGCTTTGACCCCCACACGAATTTCGTATCCTTGGTAAGGAGTTGGGTGAGGGGTTTGGAAATATGAGCGAATCTATCTATGAATCTGCGGTAATAGCCCGCTAGACCTAAAAATTCGCGGACGTTCTTTGCGTTTTTCGGTCGAGGATAATTTTGGACCGCGTTAATTTTTTTAGGGCATGGCCGTACGCCATCCTCGCTAATCTGGTGTCCTAGGTAAGCTACCTCTCTGTGCAAAAACCCGCATTTAGACGGTTGTAATTTCAAATTGGCGGCTCTCAATCGGCGAGCCAATTTATCAAATTTCGCTTTGTGTTCTTCTAGGGAACGCGCGTATATGACTATATCGTCAAGATAAACGAAGAGTTCATTACCCTGGAGACCGGTTAGGATCGTATCCATTAGTCGCTGGAACGTAGCCGGCGCATTACGCAATCCGAACGGCATTCTATTATACTGGTAGTGTCCGAACGGAGTTGAGAAGGCGGTTTTTGCGGCGTCCTCCTTTTCCATGCCTATTTGGTGAAACCCGCTTGCCAGATCAAATACGCTAAAATATTTGGCACTACCCAGCTGATCTAAGATCTCGTTTATGCTGGGCAGTGGATAAGCGTCTGCTATTGACTTCTCGTTTAAAGCGCGATAGTCAATTACCATTCTCCATTTCTTATTTCCTTCGGCATCCGCTTTCTTCGGTACGATCCACAAAGGGGAGTTATACGGTGAACTAGAGGGTGCGACTATATCATTTTGTAAGAGTTCACACATTTGTTTGTCGATCTCCTCTTTGTGAATCGGCGGATACCGGTATTGCTTGGTATGTACGGGGATGTCGTCCGTCGTGGGGATTTTATGTGTTACAGCGTTAGTTTTCCCCAGACGATCCCCTTGAAGGTGGAAGAGATCATTATTCTCCTCCAATAAAGATTTGACATGGTCTATCTCGTCGTGATCGAGGTGATCCATGGGAATAGTTTCCATAAGCTCATTAACGCGAGCATTACGGGACTTGGTAATGGAATGGACCCTTTTGGGTATGAATTCGAAGCCTTTCATAAGGGGTTTCGAGTATGAGTGATCGGGATGGTTACCGGAATTGCTTAGGAAATCGGGATGGCTACCGGAATCGTCGGGATGGTTACCGGAATTATTTAAAGAATCGGGATGGCTACCGGAATCGTCGGGATGGTTACCGGAATTATTTAAAGAATCGGGATGGCTACCGGAATCGTCGGAATGGTTACCGGAATTAATAGAAGACGCGAGTTGATCGTTAACGATCGTCTCGTGCGCGCGGCACGCACGAGCATTGAATACGTCCGAATTGACTTCGGCTTGAATATTCGAAAAGGGAACCTCGATCTCTTCCACCTCCAACGTAGGCAGGGAGAAGGACGCCACTTCGGACGATGCGTTAAAGCATCGCAGGTATGCCTTTCCGTTACGGTTGGTGACTAAACAATCACCTAAGAACACATCGGGTTTTACATCTATTTTTCGCACATACCCTTCGCTTGGGCCCTTTACGTTGACGGCTATGCAGGCGGCGGTACGGCTTTCGATGGAATATTCCCGAGGATTCGAAAAGGGAATACGTAGGGTTTTATACTCTACGCATTCTTTCGCAAATGATATCTCTGCTCCCTCTCTGAAGAAGGGGGAGCCTAAGATACCATCTATATTAATTGGAAAACTGTCAGGCAGAACGTGTAGCGTGACTTTAATGGAATCTGCTAGCTCCGCATTGATATAACCGAGGGTCGCAATTTCTCCTTCTGTCACGCCATGGACGTGTATGACGCTGTCAGTTTTTAGATGAACGTCAGATTTGATACCAGACGCTCGGATTAAGTTGACCTCGGACCCGGTGTCCAAGAGGAACTCACACTCTTTTGAGAAGAGTGACGATTTTGCTTTTATTCGAGGGATAGGGGAGTCCGGCGCGAGATTTATTGCCGAGACTAATTTCGCGGATGGTCGTTCATTCTGCTGACCGTCCGGGTTATCTCTCCCATCTACTCGAATTTCATTTACTGCTGGTCGTCGCTGATGACGGCCAGCTGTGTTGCCTTTTGGCGATTCTCTTGGGATGCCTCCCGTCCTTTGGTCGCGTTTGTCGGGAGGCTTGATTCGTTTCCCGACTCATTTCTACTGTAATATTCGCGGCGGCGACATTCGTATATGTCATGTCCCGTGCGCTTACAATATTTACAATACTTCCGACTCTCCGTAGGAAAGCGATCGCGACCTGGGGACTGGGAAGCGCGATCTTCGCGTTTATATGTTTCGCGCTGATTTGATTGCGACGGTTCGTGACGTCGCGGAGGAGGAGAGCGATACGCGTCTCTGTTATCGGGTTTCCTGTCTCGCCAGGATTCACGAGGTGAAAAGGAAGGTCGTTGATCTTTCCTTTCCGAAGATCTGTTGCGCTGCTCAGGCGCATTCCTATCATAATAAGAGTTGCTTGATCGCTCTGGTGTGCGATTACGAGAGTCGGAGAATGCAACGCGGCGTCCGTCGTCACGATAACGAACACGGTCAAGCTCGTACTGTTTGTACGCGGTTACTGCTTCGTCGAATATTTTCTGTAATTCGAGTGACGCGCAGAGCCTGACCTCGGCTCGAAGCGCTGGGATAAGACCACGCATGAAACAATCAATTGTGAATTTATCAATCTCGTCTAGATTGGGGACCCCGCGGCCTGAATCTATGATCGCCGTTCTAAGGTCCTTTACTCGCGTAATATAATTCAACACGTGCTCGGACTGTCCCTGGTGTATCGAAGCTAATTCTCCGCGATACTGATCGATGAATTTATATGGGCCTAGTACATCTTTCAGGCGGTTGCACAATTCAGAGATTGTGTTAATATTTACGTCTTCAATCGCGGCGTATGCCTGTCCTCTAAGCTTATTGCATACTAATCTAGTGAGGGTACGCTCAGCTGTGGCTGGAACAGCCTCCAAGGCTCGCTTGCACGCGCGAACGAATTGTAGCACGGTTATGGAGGTGCCGTCAAAGGTAGGCACAAGTTCAACCGCTTGTTTAACGGTGAAATTCGAAGAATCGTGCATTATGGGTTCGCGGGGCGCAACGACTGGGCTAGCTGGAATTGATTGAGAATCTCTGACCGATCGGATTTCTGCTATCTCGCGGCGTATATCCTCGTACGTTTCTCTCTGCTCACGCGTTTCTGTTTCGTATTGCAATTTGAGTTGAGTCAACGCGGCGGTTTGATTAATGAGAGCTGCTTCTCTACGAGCTAAATCTTTCTGGAATTCAATTAATTCCTCTTCCGTAGGAGGAACCTTCTTTCTAGCCTCGCTACGCGTTTCCATGATTGCGTCGCTTGAAAATTTCTAAGTATGAAATTCGCGAAAAATAATCCGACTATATAACGTGGGCGAAGGGGCGTTTTCTAAACCGCCCGTCGCACTTTAACGTTCACTAAAACTCTCGATGAATTTGTACTGAGTACGAACATCGCGAAAAATAATTTGAGTATGTAACGTGGGCGAAAGGGCATTTCCTTCACTGCCCGTCGCACTTTTAACTGACACTATGCTTTCACGGACTCTAAGTCTACTGCGTTAAATTGTCAAACAATGATGGAACGCGCAGGGGTTCGCGTGCTAACACTGATTCTATTTTTATTCCTCGATGCCGTGCTTCTAACATCGGTGACCAACGACTGTCCTACCGACTGCGCCAAAAATTGTCACGTCCTGGCGGGGCTATAAAAGCAAGAGAAGAGAATACCGCGGCCCGGCTACTCTACTCTTCCACTGACTGACATTTAATAAAAGTGTTGGTCTTTTTATCAACAGACTAGGACCCGATGCCGACACCTGCATGCAGTCTTACACAGATGAAAGATGCACGCGACCCTGAAACATACGCGATAATATGTTCCACTTACTTTTACGCTTCGCTTGTTTGTCGATTGACACGAGAAATGAATTCGCAACGGATGAACGGCTACGGTTGCGCTGATGACCTTGAATTCGGTCCGCTCTGCTTGACAGGCGTTGATCCAAATGGCTGGAAACGACCTTCAAGGATTGACGACTGCGCCAAACTCTGTCACGTCAATATTTGACAGGAACGACCTCCAATGATTGACAGCTGGCTGCTACGGTATTGTAGACGGATGCCCTCGTTGAGGAAACGGGCGTGGACGCTGTACGATACCGTGAATCTAACTCACGAATATCGTCCGCGTGATTGACAATATTTTAACTAGCGAAAACGGGCGTGGACGCTGTGCGATCCCGTGAATTTATCTCGCGAATATCGTCCGCGTGGTTGACGATATTTTGATTCGAGAAAACGGACGTGGATGCTGCGGAGCTTGCTATGCGAGCAAGTCTATCACTACCACGCACGTACGCGAACACGTAACAGGAAATTGAATAAGGAATACTATTCGCGAACTTTCCAGTGAGAACTCTATCTCTAACTAACAACGTGTCACTTCAAACTACGAAGTTAGGAGCAAGGAAATAATAATTGGGATTTAGATTGACTCTGGTAAAACAAAGTATATTATAAACGTAAAAGAATACAAAGGTAAAGATGCTTATTGTTAACGAAATCGAAATACGTACTAAGTACGAAATATGAAACGCAATAAAAATGTTTAATTGAATAAACGAAGTAATGTTTGAATTAAACGAATAAGAATACGATATTACTGAATGGTATTAGGGACTGTGTCTAAACAGTATGGATTTGGGAAGATTGTGTCTAAACAATCTGGATTTGGAAAGACTATGTCTAAATAGTCTGGACTTGGAAGATTGACGAAAACTCGACTGACCCACTCGGGTCCCCGGAGAGGACTGGGGAAAATCGAACGTTCGTCGACGAATAACGTTCGTCCGAAAAATGCTGACTTCGCAAAAGGGGACCGTGTCCTCTTTGTGCCGGTCTTCGTCGTAAACAGCGCGATGGCCGCCGCACTAGAGTCAGCAGTTTTCGTTCCCAGTGGTGCAGGACTCGAAAATTAAGTGGTAACCATTGGCGTACCTATTTATTTATTTAAATAAATTGGGACTTAGAATATTTTCGAGCGCTTGCTCTTGCAAGGCGTTTCGATGTAAATTTTATATGTCATATGATTAGTTGACATCATTTGTCGACCGATCATATGTTTGAAAATATTCTAAGTACTTTTGAAAATTACCAAAAATCGAAATTTTGGTAAAGTCTAAACAAACGCGAATTGAGAACCTAACCTACAAATTTTTAGGTTAGTTTCATGATTTTCGCTCACGAGTCCAATGATATTTCAATCTTCGAGTTTGGGCCATTTTTGGCTATTTTAGGAATTTGACAGATTTTGGATTTTAGGTTATGTTGATGGATTTCGATCAGATGTACGTGGTGTTAAGGATTCATTGTTATGAAGGATTTTTAGGAGTTTTGGAATCTTTAAAGGGGAACGCTCGCTCTTATGTATCTAATTTTACATGTAGTCTTAAAGCTAACGTCGGAGGTGCGACCGACGTCACAACAGGATTCAACAATTATACAAGATATTATACGACTCACCGCAATGCTGTATTAACGCCTAATAGTATTGTTGCAGCAGGAACTGGCGGTACTGACAGTAGGTGTCGTACATCGGGTCTTCTATACAGATGTCCTCGAGGTGGGGAAGATCTGGCAGAGTTGCTGCTGCTCGGTTCGGGACGACGTTAGTGGCCTTGGATGCTGGCCGCAAGACGACACGTTGATGAGCTGGCAGAGGGACGTCACGGATGATTCGGCAACGGACCCTGGGAACGATGATCGTGTCTCGGCTGTCGTCGTCGTCGGCTATGTCGATCACCTCTGGACAATTGACCGGATGTAGAACTGGCGTCGGGGCTCGCGAGAGGTCCGCGTGGTTGACCTCTTTAGGAGGGTTGCAAGGGCAACCGTATACAGAAACGTAATCGGACGCGTCACACGGAATGTGCTCGGTAGTTCCCAGAAGTTCTGTCCACTCGGTAGTGGCAATGATTTGATCGAGCACCGCTTTATTTCTTAACGCGCGTCTCAATTTAGCAAGTTGATACTTGCGTCCCGCTCGACGTGGGCGTCGCATGGGTAAGGAATAGTAATGATGGAATATTAATAATATAATGAAAATGAACTTCCATTTGTTATTAACCTTTTTGGTAGTTAACTCGCTTCACGTCTATAGTGGCGGCTCAGCGTTTCCACTGCGCTCTTTAGACCAATTCTAGACGTGGCACGAGAACTTCTCTATGACTCGCTTCAAATTCCTTATTGGCGGCTCAGCGTTTCCACTGCGCACTTTAGACCAAGTCCGGATATGTCACGAGTATAATACATTCAATGTAAGAACTGAACTGGAAGATGGTGTTGAACTAACACAAGAATAACAAGATCGAAGCACTGGTATAACAACGATATATTAAATAAGAACTGGTAAGTACACTGGTATACAATATGTAAGTAATATTATAATAGGAGTAGTAATTGGATTAATGAATAATGGATATAGTAATATGTTGTAGGAATAATGTATGAGTTGAGTTGAGTTGAGTTAGAATTGGAATTGGAATTGGAATTAGGAGTGAAGGATCGACACACTTCACTTTCGCGGAGCTAGACTGAACACGTCTGCTCTTGAAGTCGGAAGAAGCCGGACTGGCGGCTGAGGCCAGGTTGGCACGACTGCTCGAGTCGCCGGTCGGAGGCGGACTGATGCAAGCGTCTGCTCTGCCTTGCCTCCTTCGTTCGGAGTGGGGATAGCTGACGCTGCAGTCTCTTTGTTCTTCAGTCGTCGGAGTGGGAGAACCGCTGACGCAGCAGCGTCTTCGCTCCCGGGGACTGCACGTGCATTTCTGCTGACGCTGCAGTCTCGTGGCTGTCCTATTGCCCTCTACGAGCGTGGGACTGCTGATGCAGCAGTCCTTGGACTTCTCGACGTTTCTAGAAGCTTCTAGATGCTTCCAGAGTGATGCAATACTTTATTGCATTATGTGTCGTGGTGATGGGTTGAAACTGAGGTAAGGTGTTGATCAAGGTGAAGTTATGGTGATGGGTAGAGACGGAGATAAGGATTAGAACAATAGAATAATGAGATCTTAATATTATGCTCTTATGTCTAGGGGACGGTGTATGGATCTTATGTAGATCAGACCTTGTATACATGGTGTGTGTACAAGGCCAACGTCGTACATCGGACGACGTAACACCTCCCAACGCGGAAAAGAAATTTCTTACAAGGAAGAAATTTCTCGCTCAACACTCGACATCACACTCATTCATGCGACGCATCGTCCGGGGGTACTCCGCGCAGGGAGCACAGTTCTCGGCGAGTATTTCCTATATTTGTACGAAACACTGGTCGCACTGAAATGTTATCGGTGTCGGCACGTGGGGCTGGTTTTGTAATGTCCGACAAGTCGTATTCGCAATGTTCATTTTTCGACTGTCTTTTCTCGGGGTTTAGGGTGGGTGGGGAATCACTTTGTTCACTAACACTTTCACTTGCACTTTTCCTGTATCTTGCTGCATACGTGTAAGTATTGTCCTTTTGCTTCAGGAAGATGAAGAATCTTGTGAGGGAGCTCCATACGGCGACTGCTAGATGCAAACTCCATCCGTAAAGTGAGTGCAATGCAATACCATTGATTATGGTACTTATGATAGTCTTTATTGTTCGGATTGCTATATATATTCCTAGCACTCCGGCACTGATTGAACCAAATGTGGTGAATCCTGACCACAGTTTTTGTGCTGTTGACTCCGCTATCTGTTGCAGGGAGTTTTCGTCAAGCAGGTTGAACATATTAACGTTCCCTGTTGCGTAATCTCTGCCGGATGCTCCTTGGGCGATAGAATTTATTACGGCCACTCTTTCCACTGGAAACATGATGTGGTCCTGTAGTTTGTTGAGATCCTCTTGGGAATAAATTCCGCCTGTTGCGATATTTGTTGGATCCACGTACTTCCACGTGGGTTTGATGAGCGGTTGTAATGTTGCTGGGGCAACGGTCTCTGTGAGTGACGGCGTTAAACGATACCAAATTCCGTTTATTTTGTAGAGAGGCGGCAGGAGTTCATTGCATGGCTTTTCTGTACCTGTGGCAACTATAATATGGTCTCCTGGCTTTAAGAACTTGGAAGAATTCTGGTAAGTGATCGGAAGTTCATCGAAACACTTATCCGTTTTCCGAACTTGTACGGTTACTGGAATGCACTTTATAATATGCACCACTTCTCCAGCTGGAACTGCGACGAATCCTGGTTCTCGCATAATGGCAGCTGCTATTTCTTCCGGTGATGAGTGTAACATCGTTAGTGCGTTTTGAAGGACCTGTTTCTCCAGTTCGCACTTTTGCCGGATGACATCCTGGTACAACTGGGTAAGTTGACTTTTCAGATGTTTTTCTACGTAGATGAACTTACTATTCACGTAGGTGAATATGTCCAGATTGCTTACTATGGTGTGAGTGCGTTCCTTGAATTTACCGGACAGACTTGTATCCAGAATAAAGAGCTTGGGGTGCTCCGTGCGAATAATAATATAACCGCAAATTGATGTACGACCAGATTCTGTCAACGCGAATGTGGTGTCTTCAGATTCCACCATATATAGTGTGGGTGAGAACTTTGTCTTTGTAGAAACTCTGGTAGCTAGTCCTTCGTAGAGAACGTCGTAGCTATTGAACTTGCAGTAATCGTTGGGAACGACGTCCCAGAATGTATGACCATCTTGCGTATCAAGGCAGCTTCCTTTTGTGAAGGTGCATATTTGTCCTGACTGTAGATGGATCTGACCTGTAGAGAGCTTCACTGTTGCTGTGTAGTCCCTCAGGGTTATTCGAACAATGGCCTGTACAACGACACTGGTCCAAGTGCCGAATGGGTCGTTGTACGTTGTTCCCGCGCATTGCCCGTTGTTTTGAAGTTCTCCCGCCAATGTGAGGCTGCGGGATGTAGTAGAATTGGGTTGGACTCCCGTGACCTGGGCGGTCGGAGTGATGAGGATTGTTCCGGTCTTCTGCAACTCGGAACAGGTTTCACTGGTGGTTGCCAGTAAATATTCCTGTCGTCCGTTCGTGACGATGGAAACATGTGAGTGCATGCCACAATAGAATATCGTGCGGTCGATTTCTATGTGGCACTGGATTACTCTCGTCTGAGTAAACTCTGCTAGTTGTAGCAATTGGATTTTTACTGAGTCCTCCGTGGGCTTGATTTCTTCAGGCTCGCAATCAGGAATATCGATGATGGAGAACGTTGTCGTGTTCAGTGTAGATCCTCCACAATCGTATCCGATGAGGGTGTACACTCGCGTGGCTATAGAGAGTAAGATGGCAACTTGGATCGATTGCATGATTACAGTTTCGTGTGTGTCTAAGGACTGACGGTCTTCTGAGGCGATTGCTGCTTCGGAGGAGCGGTGTTGCGATGTGATATGCTGATCTTCCAGTGGTGGAAGGAGGTTTTGCTGACCAGAGGTTTCGTATTTCGCTCGTTTAATCTGGTAGGGGTATCCGTTATCGCGAGGGTACTCGGATTTATATTTCTTTCTTGCTGACGCGTATTTCGCTGTAGCGCAGAGATTAATTTTATCGTATTCGTTTCGCTTCGCATGGCAACGTGCAGATGGAAGTTGAAAGGAATCGAGTTTCTGTGGATCATCAAAGATATGATTTCGAAGTAAGTTATGAAGTTCTTTTACTTTGGAGGCTTTGATATCCTTCTCTGGTTTAGAACTGTCGCTGGATTTATTGTGCAATATAGAACAGACCTGCTTACATATGGGTCTTGAAGATCTTTGATTGTCGTAGGAATGGAGTTGGTCTTGGAATTGATCGGGCTGGTTACCGGAGTTAGAATAAGGATCGGGCTGGTTACCGGAGTTAGAATAAGAATCGGGCTGGTTACCGGAGTTAGTATGAGAATCGGGCTGGTTACCGGAGTTAGTATAAGAATCGGAAGAGTACGACTCGATTTCTTCCATCTCCAATGGGGGCAATCGAAATGAAACTCTTTCCGACGAGGTGTTAAAACACCGGAGGCTCGCTTTGCCTTTACGATTGGTGACAACGCAGTCACCCAGGAATACATCCGGCGCTACATTAACACGGCGGATATATCCCTGTTTAGGTCCTTCGACGTCGACCGCTATGCACGCAACGGTACGAGGTTCGAGGACGAATTCTTCGGATTTCGGAGGAGTCTTTGTTCGGACTCGATCCTCACGCTCCACGATCCGACTTCTCGCAGTGTACTCCGATATCTCTCGAGTCTCCTTCGATTCCGGCCGGCTTTTCACGGCGTTTTTCTCTAGGGAGTACTCGATCGAATCCCGAGGAGGCATTGAAATAACCTCCGTCACCGGGGCTCTGCAAGGTCTGACCGCGGGTGCACGAGGATTTGAGGAAGACACTCGAACGTTCCTTGCCGAATATTCCTCACGCTTGGCGGCTGGAGTTTTAACGAGATCGTTGGTCATAGACGAAGGCATTGAAATAACCTCTGCTGCCAATTCATCGCGAGGCTCAGCCGTGGGCGCGCAAGGGTTCGAGAAGGGAACCCGAATGTTTCCTATCGTTATGGATTGATTCGCAAAGGAGATCTCGGCTCCTGTTCTGAAGAAGGGAGAACCGAGGATTCCGTCGATGTTAATTGGGAAGTTTTCTTCCAAGACATGAAATTCGATAGGGTTTTGACCCTGTAAGTGTATTTTAATTTGACCGAGAGTTGGAATGGATCCCTCGGTTATTCCTTGGACTTCTATAGTGTTCGTATAATCTATAGGTAGATTTGGTTCTAGACTTGACGCACGAATTAAATTGATCTCCGAACCCGTGTCCAACAAAAATTCACACTTCTTTTGTAATTGAGGGGCGGAGATTTTTACGCGCGGAATTGGTGAGTCTGCAGCAAGATTTACTGCTGAGACGAATCGTCGGACTGGTCGTTCGTCCGGATAGTTGTTTGGGTGCGGGCTGTAGTTTGAGTTGAAGATGCGGCCTCCCGCCTGGGGTTGGCTTCGGTCGGGAGGCCGGACTCGTTTCCCGACCTCCTATTATTATTAAAAGCGCGCTTACGGCACTCGTGAATATCGTGCCCGGGGACTTTGCAGTAGTTGCAAAATTTGTTAGGGCTTGAGGGGCGATCTGTGCGACCATCGCGGTACGTGTTTTGGTCGCGAGGATTGTTTTCCCATCGCCGTTGCGGCGTCGGGGAGCGATAAGAGTCCCGGTTTAAATTTCTCGAGGACTGCTGAGACGAGTCCGGTCTGTTATCGCGGCGTTCTTGAGTTCGCTCTGGAATGTCACGAGCGGACTCGTACGTGGAACGCTGGCGATACGGCCGGTTATCAGAGAAGCTGACTCGTTTTTCTTCGCGGATCAGTTCTCGTCGACGAGTCTGGTCTGACTCATAGTGCCTGTAAGCAGAGATGGCTGCTTCGAAAACAATGGCAGGATTTCGCGAAGGGCAATGAAGCACTTCGGCACGCAGCTGGGGAAGGAGACCTCGTAGAAAACAATCTACTACGAAGCGATCTAGTTCTTCGTAATCAAGGCCAATATCTGTGGCATCTTGAATCGCGGTTCGAAGGTCTTTAACGCGATTGATGAAGTCTAAGATGTGCTCGTTTGGAGCTTGGAGTACGCTTGCGAGATCGCCACGGTACTGGTCCACGAATTTGTATGGGCCCAGTACTGTTCGTAATTTCTCGCATAGTGCAGAAATTGTGAATATGTGCTGGCCTTCTATAGCGGCATAAGCACGATCGTGGAGTTTATTGCAGAGCAATTTTGTGAGGGCACGCTCTGCAGTGGCCGGTACGGTGTCACGCGCGCGTTTGCATGCACGTATGAATTGTAGGACGGAAGACGAAGTTCCGTCGAATCTAGGGACAAGCTCGGCGGCTTGTTTTAGAGCGAAATTACCAGTAGGTTCATACTGTGGGATTTCGCGTGGCTCTGGCGGTGAAGGTTCCCGCATACTAGAGACGTTACTAGGGCCTGGTGTAGGCGTTTGTTGACGTAGGGTTTGACTCGTGATTTGGATGTTGTGAAGCTCTTTTCGTATTTCATCGAGCATATTCTTTTGGTTTTGTGCGTCTTCTTCATATTTGAGACGCAATTTGGCAATAAAATCAGTTTCTTCTTTGAGATATTGCTCTCTACGGGCGAGGTCTTGCGCATAAAGGAGTAACTCTTCCTCGGTCATTGGAGGAAGGTCTGCGTTAGGATCTGCTCGGAGATCCCTTTGAGATCGCGTGATTGGGCGAGACATTTTGAAAGATATGAATGGGATTTAGAAATGTGAATTTCGCACTGACACGCGTCGGCTTATTAATGCAAATATCGGCGACCACTTCGATGTCCTACCGACTGCGCCAAATTTGTCACGTCCGTCACTGTGTTTTTGTTACAGGTACCAGGAGAGAGAAAAGAGAACAGTGACAGACGGACGGTTCAGATATTATGATTAAAATGAGGAGTGGTCTTTCGTGCCGAGACAGCCGCGGGCTGTCATATGCACTAGGACAACCGATATTGCTATGGATGCAGTCAAGAAAAGAACGTCCGACGCGGTTACAAGGAGTGTCCCGACAAGAATCGCGCGCGAGAGGATGCAACGAGAACGGTGAGTTTACAGGATTCAACAATTATACAAGATATTATACGACTCACCGCAATGCTGTATTAACGCCTAATAGTATTGTTGCAGCAGGAACTGGCGGTACTGACAGTAGGTGTCGTACATCGGATCTTCTATACAGATGTCCTCGAGGTGGGGAAGATCCGGCAGAGTTGCTGCTGCTCGGTTCGGGACGACGTTAGTGGCCTTGGATGCTGGCCGCAAGACGACACGTTGATGAGCTGGCAGAGGAACGTCACGGATGATTCGGCAACGGACCCTGGGAACGATGATCGTGTCTCGGCTGTCGTCGTCGTCGGCTATGTCGATCACCTCTGGACAATCAACCGGATGTAGAACTGGCGTCGGAGCTCGCGAGAGGTCCGCGTGGTTGACCTCTTTAAGAGGGTTGCAAGGGCAACCGTATACAGAAACGTAATCGGACGCGTCACACGGAATGTGCTCGGTGGTTCCCAGAAGTTCTGTCCACTCGGTAGTGGCAATGATTAGATCGAGCACCGCTTTATTTCTCAACGCGCGTCTCAATTTAGCAAGTTGATACTTGCGTCCCGCTCGACGTGGGCGTCGCATGGGTAAGGAATAGTAATGATGGAATATTAATAATATAATGAAAATGAACTTCCACTTGTTATTAACCTTTTTGGTAGTTAACTCGCTTCACGTCTATAGTGGCGGCTCAGCGTTTCCACTGCGCACTTTAGACCAATTCTAGACGTGGCACGAGAACTTCTCTATGACTCGCTTCAAATTCCTTATTGGCGGCTCAGCGTTTCCACTGCGCACTTTAGACCAAGTCCGGATATGTCACGAGTTTAATATATTCGATGCAAGAACTGAATTGGAAGATGGTGTTGAACTAACACAAGAATAACAAGATCGAAGCACTGGTATAACAACAATATATTAAATAAGAACTGGTAAGTACACTGGTATACAATATGTAAGTAGTATTATAATAGGAGTAGTAATTGGATTAATGAATAATGGATATTGTAATATGTTATAGGAATAATGTATGAGAATTAGGACTTGAGTTGAGTTGAGTTAGAGTTGGAATTGGAATTGGAATTAGGAGTGAAGGATCGACACACTTCACTATCGCGGAGCTAGACTGAACACGTCTGCTCTTGAAGCCGGACTGACTCTGAGGCCAGGTAGGCACGTCTGTGCGAGTCGCTGGCTGAAGGCGGACTGATGCAAGCGTCCGCTCTGCCTTGCCTCCTTCGGTCGGAGTGGGGATAGCTGACGCTGCAGTCTCTTTGTTCTTCAGTCGTCGGAGTGGGAGAACCGCTGACGCAGCAGCGTCTTCGCTCCCGGGGACTGCACGTGCATTTCTGCTGACGCTGCAGTCTCGTGGCTGTCCTATTGCCCTCTACGAGCGTGGGACTGCTGATGCAGCAGTCTTTGGACTTCTCGACGTTTCTAGAAGCTTCTAGATGCAGAGTGATGCAATACTTTATTGCATTATGTGTCGTGGTGATGGGTTGAAACTGAGGTAAGGTGTTGATCAAGGAGAAGTTATGGTGATGGGTAGAGACGGAGATAAGGATTAGAACAATACAATAATGAGATCTTAATACTATGCTCTTATGTCTAGGGGACGGTGTATGGATCTTATGCAGATCAGACCTTGAATACATAATGTATGTACAAGGCCAACGTCGTACATCGGACGACGTAACAAATAACCAAATCGGAAAAACATACCACACCAATAGAAAAATGGAGCGGAAGAAAACCAACGGTGTCATTCACGAAAGTTTTCGGATGTGTAGCATACTATTATGTGCCAAAAAGGGTACGAAATAAATTAGAGCCTAGAGCAAATATGGGTATATTTGTAGGATACAGTCAAGATTGTAAAGTGTGACGTCGGTCGCACCTCCGACGTTAGCTTTAAGACTACATGTAAAATTAGATACATAAGAGCGAGCGTTCCCCTTTAAAGATTCCAAAACTCCTAAAAATCCTTCATAACAATGAATCCTTAACACCACGTACATCTGATTGAAATCCATCAACATAACCTAAAATCCAAAATCTGTCAAATTCCTAAAATAGCCAAAAATGGCCCAAACTCGAAGATTGAAATATCATTGGACTCGTGAGCGAAAATCATGAAACTAACCTAAAAATTTGTAGGTTAGGTTCTCAATTCGCGTTTGTTTAGACTTTACCAAAATTTCGATTTTTGGTAATTTTCAAAAGTACTTAGAATATTTTCAAACATATGATCGGTCGACAAATGATGTCAACTAATCATATGACATATAAAATTTACATCGAAACGCCTTGCAAGAGCAAGCGCTCGAAAATATTCTAAGTCCCAATTTATTTAAATAAATAAATAGGTACGCCAATGGTTACCACTTAATTTTCGAGTCCTGCACCACTGGGAACGAAAACTGCTGACTCTAGTGCGGCGGCCATCGCGCTGTTTACGACGAAGACCGGCACAAAGAGGACACGGTCCCCTTTTGCGAAGTCAGCATTTTTCGGACGAACGTTATTCGTCGACGAACGTTCGATTCTCCACAGTCCTCTCCGGGGACCCGAGTGGGTCAGTCGAGTTTTCGTCAATCTTCCAAGTCCAGACTATTTAGACATAGTCTTTCCAAATCCAGATTGTTTAGACACAATCTTTCCAAATCCATACTGTTTAGACACAGTCCCTAATACCATTCAGTAATATCGTATTCTTATTCGTTTAATTCAAATATTACTTCGTTTATTCAATTAAACATTTTTATTGCGTTTCATATTTCGTACTTAGTACGTATTTCGATTTCGTTAATAGTAAGCATCTTTACCTTTGTATTCTTTTACGTTATTAATATACTTTGTTTTACCAGAGTCAATCTAAATCCCAATTATTATTTCCTTGCTCCTAACTTCGTAGTTTGAAGTGACACGTTGTTAGTTAGAGATAGAGTTCTCACTGGAAAGTTCGCGAATAGTATTCCTTATTCAATTTCCTGTTTCAACGTGTTCGCGTACGTGCGTGATAGTGATAGACTTGCTCGCATAGCAAGCTCCGCAGCATCCACGTCCGTTTTCTCGAATCAAAATATCGTCAACCACGCGGACGATATTCGCGAGATAAATTCACGGGATCGCACAGCGTCCACGCCCGTTTTCGCTAATTAAAATATCGTCAATCACGCGGACGATATTCGTGAGTTAGATTCACGGTATCGTACAGTGTCCACGCCCGTTTCCTCAACGAGCGCATCCGTCTACAATACCGTAGCAGCCAGCTGTCAATCATTGGAGGTCGTTCCTGTCAAATATTGACGTGACAGAGTTTGGCGCAGTCGTCAATCCTTGAAGGTCGTTTCCAGCCATTTGGATCAACGCCTGTCAAGCAGAGCGGACCGAATTCAAGGTCATCAGCGCAACCGTAGCCGTTCATCCGTTGCGAATTCATTTCTCGTGTCAATCGACAAACAAGCGAAGCGTAAAAGTAAGTGGAACATATTATCGCGTATGTTTCAGGGTCGCGTGCATCTTTCATCTGTGTAAGACTGCATGCAGGTGTCGGCATCGGGTCCTAGTCTGTTGATAAAAAGACCAACACTTTTATTAAATGTCAGTCAGTGGAAGAGTAGAGTAGCCGGGCCGCGGTATTCTCTTCTCTTGCTTTTATAGCCCCGCCAGGACGTGACAAATTTGGCGCAGTCGGTAGGACACTCGTTGGTCACCGATGTTAGAAACACCGTCAACACTTTTGTAGGATACGTCATGTGTCCTACCTCTGCCAAAATTTGTTGTGACAAATTTGGCGCAGTCGGTAGGACAGTCGTTGGTCACCGATGTTAGAAGCACGGCATCGAGGAATAAAAATAGAATCAGTGTTAGCACGCGAACCCCTGCGCGTTCCATCATTGTTTGACAATTTAACGCAGTAGACTTAGAGTCCGTGAAAGCATAGTGTCAGTTAAAAGTGCGACGGGCAGTGAAGGAAATGCCCTTTCGCCCACGTTACATACTCAAATTATTTTTCGCGATGTTCGTACTCAGTACAAATTCATCGAGAGTTTTAGTGAACGTTAAAGTGCGACGGGCGGTTTAGAAAACGCCCCTTCGCCCACGTTATATAGTCGGATTATTTTTCGCGAATTTCATACTTAGAAATTTTCAAGCGACGCAATCATGGAAACGCGTAGCGAGGCTAGAAAGAAGGTTCCTCCTACGGAAGAGGAATTAATTGAATTCCAGAAAGATTTAGCTCGTAGAGAAGCAGCTCTCATTAATCAAACCGCCGCGTTGACTCAACTCAAATTGCAATACGAAACAGAAACGCGTGAGCAAAGAGAAACGTACGAGGATATACGCCGCGAGATAGCAGAAATCCGATCGGCCAGAGATTCTCAATCAATTCCAGCTAGCCCAGTCGTTGCGCCCCGCGAACCCATAATGCACGATTCTTCGAATTTCACCGTTAAACAAGCGGTTGAACTTGTGCCTACCTTTGACGGCACCTCCATAACCGTGCTACAATTCGTTCGCGCGTGCAAGCGAGCCTTGGAAGCTGTTCCAGCCACAGCTGAGCGTACCCTCACTAGATTAGTATGCAATAAGCTTAGAGGACAGGCATACGCCGCGATTGAAGACGTAAATATTAACACAATCTCTGAATTGTGCAACCGCCTGAAAGATGTACTAGGCCCATATAAATTCATCGATCAGTATCGCGGAGAATTAGCTTCGATACACCAGGGACAGTCCGAGCACGTGTTGAATTATATTACGCGAGTAAAGGACCTTAGAACGGCGATCATAGATTCAGGCCGCGGGGTCCCCAATCTAGACGAGATTGATAAATTCACAATTGATTGTTTCATGCGTGGTCTTATCCCAGCGCTTCGAGCCGAGGTCAGGCTCTGCGCGTCACTCGAATTACAGAAAATATTCGACGAAGCAGTAACCGCGTACAAACAGTACGAGCTTGACCGTGTTCATTATCGCGACTACGGACGCCGCGTTGCATTCTCCGACTCTCGTAATCGCACACCAGAGCGATCAAGCAACTCTTATTATGATAGGAATGCGCCTGAGCAGCGCAACAGATCCTCGGAAAGGAAAGATCAACGACCTTCCTTTTCACCTCGTGAATCCTGGCGAGACAGGAAACCCGATAACGGAGACGCGTATCGCTCTCCTCCTCCGCGACGTCACGAACCGTCGCAATCAAATCAGCGCGAAACGTATAAACGCGAAGATCGCGTTTCCCAGTCCCCAGGTCGCGATCGCTTTCCTACGGAGAATCAAAAGTATTGTAAATATTGTAAGCGCACGGGACATGACATACACGAATGTCGCCGCCGCGAATATTACAGTAGAAATGAGTCGGGAAACGAATCAAGCCTCCCGACAAACGCGACCAAAGGACGGGAGGCATCCCAAGAGAATCGCCAAAAGGCAACACAGCTGGCCGTCATCAGCGACGACCAGCAGTAGATGAAATTCGAGTAGATAGGAGAGATAACCCGGACGGTCAGCAGAATGAACGACCATCCGCGAAATTAGTCTCGGCAATAAATCTCGCGCCGGACTCCCCTATCCCTCGAATAAAAGCAAAATCGTCACTCTTCTCAAAAGAGTGTGAGTTCCTCTTGGACACCGGGTCCGAGGTCAACTTAATCCGAGCGTCTGGTATCAAATCTGACGTTCATCTAAAAACTGACAGCGTCATACACGTCCATGGCGTGACAGAAGGAGAAATTGCGACCCTCGGTTATATCAATGCGGAGCTAGCAGATTCCATTAAAGTCACGCTACACGTTCTGCCTGACAGTTTCCCAATTAATATAGATGGTATCTTAGGCTCCCCCTTCTTCAGAGAGGGAGCAGAGATATCATTTGCGAAGGAATGCGTAGAGTATAAAAACCTACGTATTCCCTTTTCGAATCCTCGGGAATATACCGTCGAAAGCCGTACCGCCGCCTGCATAGCCGTCAACGTAAAGGGCCCAAGCGAAGGGTATGTGCGAAAAGTAGATGTAAAACCCGATGTGTTCTTAGGTGATTGTTTAGTCACCAACCGTAACGGAAAGGCATACCTGCGATGCTTTAACGCATCGTCCGAAGTGGCGTCCTTCTCCCTGCCTACGTTGGAGGTGGAAGAGATCGAGGTTCCCTTTTCGAATATTCAAGCCGAAGTCAATTCGGACTTATTCAATGCTCGTGCGTGCCGCGCGCACGAGACGATCGTTAACGATCAACTCGCGTCTTCTATCAATTCCGGTAACCATCCCGACGATTCCGGTAGCCATCCCGATTCTTTAAATAATTCCGGTAACCATTCCGACGATTCCGGTAGCCATCCCGATTCTTTAAATAATTCCGGTAACCATTCCGACGATTCCGGTAGCCATCCCGATTCTTTAAATAATTCCGGTAACCATCCCGACGATTCCGGTAGCCATCCCGATACTTTAAAGAATTCCGGTAACCATCCCGACGATTTATATTCAAAGTCCTGTGTGGAAAGAAACATCAACGCCTTCGCCTCAGATGAACTTTTAGAATGTTCATATGAGAACAATTTAGAAAACATTTCTATTCCTAAAGTTAAATCAAAAGGAGTTTATGTTTTGCCGCAAACTCCTATCTTCAAATCCTCGCCGGAACAACACCTCTTGCAGCTTCAACGATCAGGTATCCGTGCGACCGAAAACAAAGTCCATGCGTCTGGCAAATACAATTCCGCGAGATTCGCGTCAGCAAGAAAAAGAAATAAAGCCGATATATTATACTCGCCCGAGACAACTAAGTCTGATTATAAGCTTTCGTTATGTATCTTGCGAAACGAATTCAATCTTCCTAGCGTTAACAGAGTCTCCAATATCGTTACGCCAACGATAAACTATCGCAGCGACCCAAGAGCGAAATTTAAAACCTCTGGTCAGCATCACCCCACTCCACAGCAGGAAGACGATATCCCTGCGACGCAACGAGATCTTCAAGGAGAAACCGTCACCCCTGAAGATCATCAGTCTCTCGACAACGCTATAACAGCAACCATGCAGCCGATACAAGCAGCTATCTTGCTCTCTATTGCCACGCAAGCCTCAACACTCATTGGATATGACTGTGGAGGTTCAACCTTGAATATTACCACGTATTCAACTATTGACACTCTTAACTGCGAGCCAGAAGACATCGCACCAGCTGAAAATTTAGAAAGAATTCAGCTCCTGCAGCTAGCTGAATTCTCGCAAGCTCGTGTCTTGCAATGCCATATCGGAATAGACAGAACCATATACTATTGTGGCATGCATTCACATAATTCGGTAGTATCCAATGGTCGACAAGACTATATATTACCGACCTCCAGCGAAACCTGTTCGAGCCTGCACACGACGGGGACAATATTCATCACCCCAGCCGCCCAGATCACAGGTATTCAACCGAACTCGACCTCCTCTCACGGCCTCACGTTAGCAGGAGTTATTCAGAACGATGGTAGCTGCGCTGGAACCACGTATAGTGATCCGTTTGGGACTTGGACCGATGTCGTGGTACAAGCTTTAGTCCGAATCACGATCCGCGACTACATCGCTCCAATCAGATTGTCAACCGGACAGATTCATCTACAAACTGGGCAAACCTGCCCCCTTCAAAAAGGAAGCTGCTTAGACGCACAAGATGGCCATACGTTCTGGGAAACCACGCCGACGGACTCGTGCAAATTCAATAATTATGATGTCTTGTACGAAGGGATAGCCACTAAACTATCCTCCAAGGTGAATCCTTCTCCAACCCTGTATACCGTAGCATCGCAGGACACGACTTTTGCACTCACGGAGACAGGCAGATCGTCAGTTTGCGGATATGTCATAATCCGAACGGAACACCCCAAGCTGTTCATTCTGGAAGTTGGAAGTTCAGGAAAATTCAAGGAGAAAACACACACCTTGGTCAACAATCTGGACATCTTCACGTATGTCAACAGCAAATTTGTTTACGTGGAGAAGCACCTCCGGAAACAATTTTCTCAACTCTACAAAGATGTAATCCGTCAGAAGTGTGAGCTAGAGCGTCAGATTCTCCAGAACGCCCTCACATTATTACATTCAGCACCCGAAGAAGTTGCCACTGCCATCATGAAGGATGTCGGATTTATCGCAGTTCCAGCAGGAGAGGTAGTGCACATAATAAAGTGCATACCAGTCACGGTCCAAGTGAGGAAAACCGAACGGTGTTATGATGAGCTACCCATCACGTATCGGAACACATCAAAATTCCTGAAGCCAAGGGACCACATCATTTCAAATACGGGGACAGAAAAGCCATGCAATGAGCTACTTCCCCCATATTATAGACTGCACGGAACATGGTATCGCCTAACACCGTCATTGATGGAGGCCATCACTCCTTCGGAGCTTCACCCCCTCGCCAAGTCAACCTGGAAATACATAGATCCGAAGAACTTGGCAACGGGAGGCATTTATTCACAAGACGACCTGGACAAACTACAGGATCATATAATGTTTCCTGTAGAGAAGGTAGCAGTCATAAATTCAATCGCACAGGGTGCGACGGGAAGACAGTTTGCAGCAGGAAACATCCACATGTTCAACCTGCTCGATGAAAACTCCCTACAGCAGATAGCGGAGTCTACAGCACAGAAATTATGGTCCGGATTCACTACATTCGGATCAATAAGTGCTGGAATAATCGGAGTGTATGTAGCGATCCGCACGATCAAAACAATCATCAGTACGATCGTTAACGGCATCGCATTACACTCACTATACGGCTGGAGCCTGCATCTCGTTGTCGCCATCTGGAGTTCACTGACCCGGTTCTTTATATTCATGAAGCAGAGGGACAACAAGACTTCAGCGGCCATCGAGGACAAAGATAGTGATAGTGCCAGTGTCGGAGAAATCCGAACCCGTCCTCCCTTGACGAAACGAACGTTAATTTGCGATTCCCTTGACCCAGCGTCGCGAGACAGGGATGACATTTCAGTGCATCCTGTCTACCGCCACCCAGAGGCAGAGATTCCACTGCGTGAAATCTCTTCTCTAAGGGGGGAGGTGTGACGTCGGTCGCACCTCCGACGTTAGCTTTAAGACTACATGTAAAATTAGATACATAAGAGCGAGCGTTCCCCTTTAAAGATTCCAAAACTCCTAAAAATCCTTCATAACAATGAATCCTTAACACCACGTACATCTGATTGAAATCCATCAACATAACCTAAAATCCAAAATCTGTCAAATTCCTAAAATAGCCAAAAATGGCCCAAACTCGAAGATTGAAATATCATTGGACTCGTGAGCGAAAATCATGAAACTAACCTAAAAATTTGTAGGTTAGGTTCTCAATTCGCGTTTGTTTAGACTTTACCAAAATTTCGATTTTTGGTAATTTTCAAAAGTACTTAGAATATTTTCAAACATATGATCGGTCGACAAATGATGTCAACTAATCATATGACATATAAAATTTACATCGAAACGCCTTGCAAGAGCAAGCGCTCGAAAATATTCTAAGTCCCAATTTATTTAAATAAATAAATAGGTACGCCAATGGTTACCACTTAATTTTCGAGTCCTGCACCACTGGGAACGAAAACTGCTGACTCTAGTGCGGCGGCCATCGCGCTGTTTACGACGAAGACCGGCACAAAGAGGACACGGTCCCCTTTTGCGAAGTCAGCATTTTTCGGACGAACGTTATTCGTCGACGAACGTTCGATTCTCCACAGTCCTCTCCGGGGACCCGAGTGGGTCAGTCGAGTTTTCGTCAATCTTCCAAGTCCAGACTATTTAGACATAGTCTTTCCAAATCCAGATTGTTTAGACACAATCTTTCCAAATCCATACTGTTTAGACACAGTCCCTAATACCATTCAGTAATATCGTATTCTTATTCGTTTAATTCAAATATTACTTCGTTTATTCAATTAAACATTTTTATTGCGTTTCATATTTCGTACTTAGTACGTATTTCGATTTCGTTAATAGTAAGCATCTTTACCTTTGTATTCTTTTACGTTATTAATATACTTTGTTTTACCAGAGTCAATCTAAATCCCAATTATTATTTCCTTGCTCCTAACTTCGTAGTTTGAAGTGACACGTTGTTAGTTAGAGATAGAGTTCTCACTGGAAAGTTCGCGAATAGTATTCCTTATTCAATTTCCTGTTTCAACGTGTTCGCGTACGTGCGTGATAGTGATAGACTTGCTCGCATAGCAAGCTCCGCAGCATCCACGTCCGTTTTCTCGAATCAAAATATCGTCAACCACGCGGACGATATTCGCGAGATAAATTCACGGGATCGCACAGCGTCCACGCCCGTTTTCGCTAATTAAAATATCGTCAATCACGCGGACGATATTCGTGAGTTAGATTCACGGTATCGTACAGTGTCCACGCCCGTTTCCTCAACGAGCGCATCCGTCTACAATACCGTAGCAGCCAGCTGTCAATCATTGGAGGTCGTTCCTGTCAAATATTGACGTGACAGAGTTTGGCGCAGTCGTCAATCCTTGAAGGTCGTTTCCAGCCATTTGGATCAACGCCTGTCAAGCAGAGCGGACCGAATTCAAGGTCATCAGCGCAACCGTAGCCGTTCATCCGTTGCGAATTCATTTCTCGTGTCAATCGACAAACAAGCGAAGCGTAAAAGTAAGTGGAACATATTATCGCGTATGTTTCAGGGTCGCGTGCATCTTTCATCTGTGTAAGACTGCATGCAGGTGTCGGCATCGGGTCCTAGTCTGTTGATAAAAAGACCAACACTTTTATTAAATGTCAGTCAGTGGAAGAGTAGAGTAGCCGGGCCGCGGTATTCTCTTCTCTTGCTTTTATAGCCCCGCCAGGACGTGACAAAAGCCTACAGAATTTATAACCCGGAAAATATGAAAATTTATATGGAGAGGACACTAAAATTCGACGAAAATAGGAAAGGGGCGACATTATTAGAAAACAATAAAGAAAGAAACAGTATTAATGTATCCAGTTTAATATACGTAAACGCCGATCAAGAAAATGAGGAAGATGAAGAAAACGAAGAAGAACCGAATCAAATAGAGAAACAACAAAGGGACGAGAAAGAAAACGAAGAAGAACTGAATCAAAGAGAGGAACAACAAAAGGATGGGCAAGAAAAGGAAGAAACTCGAACAAAAGGAAGAAAGAAACAAGGTAAAGAGGCCGGAGTAACAAATGAAAAGATGCGGAATTTATATCTAAATAAACTGAGAAGTAGTGAAAATAGACAGGGGGAAGAAGAAGTAAGGAGATCACCAAGATTAAAAAGCAAAGAAAGACATCGAACGAATCAGGTAATAGATAGGAAGGAAGTTATACCGAAGAATTTTAACGAAGCGATGAAAACGCCAGAAGTAGAATCTTGGAAACGAGCTATGGAAGAAGAGTTAAAATCTATGAAGAAACATCAGGTATGGAGACTAGTACCTCGAAGGAAAGATATAAAAGTTATAAAAAGTAAATGGGTTTATACTCAAAAAGAAACGGATGATGAAAACATGAAGAAATTCAAAGCGAGACTAGTAGCAGTAGGATATATGCAAAGAGAAGGAATAGACTATAATGATTCATTCGCACCAGTATTAAGATTAGAAAGTCTACGTGCACTGATATCGTTAGCAGGAACAAAAGGATTGAAGATAAGACAATATGATGTAAAAACAGCTTATTTACACGGAATAATAAATAAACCAGTTTATATGGAACAACCAGAAGGATACAAAGACGAGCAGGGTCTGGATATGGTATGCGAATTACAGAAAAGCATATGTTACGTCGTCCGATGTACGACGTTGGCCTTGTACATACATCATGTATTCAAGGTCTGATCTGCATAAGATCCATACACCGTCCCCTAGACATAAGAACATAATATTAAGATCTCATATATTCTATTGTTCTAATCCTTATCTCCGTCTTTACCCATCACCATAATTTCACCTTGATCAACACCTTACCTCAGTTTCAACCCATCACCACGACACATAATGCAATAAAGTATTGCATCACTCTGGAAGCATCTAGAAGCTTCTAGAAACGTCGAGAAGTCCAAAGACTGCTGCATCAGCAGTCCCACGCTCGTAGAGGGCAATAGGACAGCCACGAGACTGCAGCGTCAGCAGAAATGCACGTGCAGTCCCCGGGAGCGAAGACGCTGCTGCGTCAGCGGTTCTCCCACTCCGACGACCGAAGAACAAAGAGACTGCAGCGTCAGCTATCCCCACTCCGAACGAAGGAGGCAAGGCAGAGCGGACGCTTGCATCAGTCCGCCTCCATCTCGCGACTCGAGCAGTCCGCCTTCAGCCAGCGACTCGCACAGACGTGCCTACCTGGCCTCAGCCGCCAGTCCGGCTTCAAGAGCAGACGTGTTCAGTCTAGCTCCGCGATAGTGAAGTGTGTCGATCCTTCACTCCTAATTCCAATTCCAATTCCAACTCTAACTCAACTCAACTCAACTCCTAATTCTCATACATTATTCCTATAACATATTACAATATCCATTATTCATTAATCCAATTACTACTCCTATTATAATACTACTTACATATTGTATACCAGTGTACTTACCAGTTCTTATTTAATATATCGTTGTTATACCAGTGCTTCGATCTTGTTATTCTTGTGTTAGTTCAACACCATCTTCCAATTCAGTTCTTGCATCGAATATATTAAACTCGTGACATATCCGGACTTGGTCTAAAGTGCGCAGTGGAAACGCTGAGCCGCCAATAAGGAATTTGAAGCGAGTCATAGAGAAGTTCTCGTGCCACGTCTAGAATTGGTCTAAAGTGCGCAGTGGAAACGCTGAGCCGCCACTATAGACGTGAAGCGAGTTAACTACCAAAAAGGTTAATAACAAGTGGAAGTTCATTTTCATTATATTATTAATATTCCATCATTACTATTCCTTACCCATGCGACGCCCACGTCGAGCGGGACGCAAGTATCAACTTGCTAAATTGAGACGCGCGTTGAGAAATAAAGCGGTGCTCGATCAAATCATTGCCACTACCGAGTGGACAGAACTTCTGGGAACCACCGAGCACATTCCGTGTGACGCGTCCGATTACGTTTCTGTATATGGTTGCCCTTGCAGCCTTCCTAAAGAGGTCAACCACGCGGACCTCTCGCGAGCTCCGACGCCAGTTCTGCATCCGGTCGATCATCCGGAGGTGATCGACATAGCCGACGACGACGACAGCCAAGACACGATCATCGTTCCCAGGGTCCGTTGCCGAATCATCAGTGACGTCCCTCTGCCAACTCATCAACGTGTCGTCTTGCGGCCAGCATCCAAGGCCACTAATGTCGTCCCGAACCGAGCAGCAGCAACTCTGCCAGATCTTCCCCACCTCGAGGACATCTGTATAGAAGACCCGATGTACGACACCTACTGTCAGTACCGCCAGTTCCTGCTGCAACAATATTATTAGGCGTTAATACAGCATTACGGTGAGTCGTATAATGTCTTGTATAATTGCTGAATCCTGTAAACTCACCGTTTTCGTTGCATCATCTCGCGCGTGATTCTTGTCGGGACACTTCTTGTAACCGCGTCGGACGTTCTCTTCTTGACTGTGTTACGTCACGCCCCACGTCCTAGGCAAAGGAGATGACCCCAGGAGGCGGCACGTGGAATTGAAGAGGAAACGGTCTTTTACGCCAAGACAGCCAGACGGGCAGTCATATGCGCTAGGACACCGATAGTCATTTGGAAAATCGGCACCCGCTTGCAGTCAACGCGGATGGCGATACTTATACGTAAACGCAACGAACGCGGTGAGTTGACATGGGGTAAAGATGGATACAAGATACTGATTCTCACCGGTTTGTTGTTACGCCTTAATAATACTGTCGCAGGAGTTGTTTCCTCTGCGCTGCGTAGACCTCGTACTGTGGGTCCTCGATGCAAATATCTTCCAGGCGAGGAAGATTGGGAAGACGCAACGTAATACGTTGACGTGGTGACAGGAACGTGCTGTTGGTGATGACGCAACGAGGACGTGGCAGGATCACTGTGTCCTGGCTGTCGTCGTCGTCAGAGATGTCTATGAGATCGATGATCTCATAGCGGGCAGCTGGTGTAACGTTGACAGGCGTGGAACGCGAGAGATCCGCGTGGTTGATCTCTGTGTTCGGAATCGGACGGCACGGACAACCGTATACCGATACGTAATCTGACGCGTCACACTCGATATTCTCGGTCGTGACGTGATCGACGCATGAGGAGAGAGGAGCGAAAGGAACTTGGTTTAACAACTCCTTCTCAAGAAATCCTTTATAGGAATTTTGTCTATGTTCTGAATGAAAAAGGGAAAATTGGCCAGGGGTTCCCCGGAGGCGCTGGCCAGCGGTATTCCACCTGTGACTTTAATAAAATATAGTTATTGAAAAGGTCCGCTCGTTCATTGACACTACCCAAGCGGAGCGGACGAACTGGCCTCCAAGCCGGGTCACTGTGTAACGAACGAGGGCACTGTTAGAACTGTCACTATAGATCTAGCACTGCACGTATTCCTTGTGTGAACTGTCACTTGATGGAGACTTGATCGAACACTTGACCGAGAAAACACTTGACCGATCAAAATGTCGCTTGCAGACGTATTGTCTCGGCGGAGCTGTAAGCTTCTCCCTTTGTGACCGAGTTTCAATACTCTACAAGTGCACGATAACGAAGATATAGTTTGAATATCGGAGAGAAATAGGTCACTGAATTGATTGAATTGTAAGAGAAGTCACTCGCGAAGTTCTGGTAAAATAAGATATATTATAATAATAACTTGGTTACACTTGGTTACAATTGTATTAATATAAATGTGAATATGAATTAAGTGAATTAATTGCGTAGGAGTTAGTAAATGAATTAGTGTTGGAATAGAGACTGCGTTGAGTCGGAATTGGTATTGAGTTTGAATTAGAATTGGAATTAGAATTGGAATTGGAATTGTAGAACAAACGTCGATGAACGTCGAAGCGCGAATTAGAAGAGCGCAGATCGACACGTCTGCTCGCTTCGCTGGCTTGGGCCAGACTGACTGATGTCGTTGTGTGAGAATGGAGTGAGCGCAGACCGACACGTCCGCTCACTCAGCTGGCTAGCACCAGACTGATGCAAGAGGCAGCTCTGCGTTGCCTCCTTCGCTCGGAGTGGGGGTTGCTGACGCTGCAGTCCCTTTGTCCTCGCTCGTCGGAGTGGTGACGGGTGCAAGACTGCTGACGTTGCAGTCTCTTTGTCCTCGCTCTCGACAGAGTGGTGACGCGTGCAAGACTGCTGACGTTGCGATCTCTTTGTTCTCGAGGTGGCGTTTACTCGAGCGGAGTTGAGGATTTGAACAAGTTGTAAGTGTAGATGAGGGTTTGAACAAGTGTTAAGTGTAGATGAGGGTTTAAACAAGTTATAAGTGTAGATGAGGGTTTGAACAAGTGTTAGGTAAGATTGAGAGTTTGGAGTGGTGGTTGGGTTTAGAACAATTGGGAGAGTCGAGATTTAAGTAGTGATGGGTATTAGAACAAGTTTAGGAAAAGTCGTGGGTGAAGTAGTGATGGGTTTAAGATGTATTAGAATTAGAACAAGAGTTTGATAGCGATGGGTTTAAGAGGTTGTTATGTACTTAGTATTTAGTCTTAACCTAGAATCGAGGTACGGTCCTCGATTCGACCAACGTCGGAGGTCGTCCGACGTAACACCTCCCTCGCCGGAGAAGAGATTTCTCGGAGTGAAATCTCTCGGTCCGAGGTTGTGTTCGGTGAGCGCTCGCATTACAATTTTTGGTCTTGAGACGCATCGTTAGTGAGCGATCCGCGCAGGGAGCTCAGTTCTCGGCGCACGTTGACTGTATTAACAGTACGAAACACTGGATGCACTGAGATGTTGTCTGATTCTGCGCGAGGAGTTGGGGTAGGTTTCGCAATGTCCGACAGTCTATAATCGCAATGTTCATTATCTGACTGTCTTTTATTGGGGTCTTGGGAGGGAATGGGCTCACTTATGTCATTTTCACTTTCACTTTTCCGATATCTGACAGCGTATGTGTATGTTTCGTCTGTTTGTTTCAGGAAAATGAAGAATCTTGTCAAGGAACTCCAGATGGCGACGATGAGGTGGAGGCTCCAGCCGTATAACGAATGGAGAGCGATGCCATTGATGATTGTGCTGATAATAGTTTTTATTGTGCGAATTGCCACATATATTCCTATTAATCCAGCGGTTACGGATCCGAACGTGGTAAATCCTGACCATAACTTCTGTGCGGTAGAGTCAGCTATTTGTTGAAGCGACTCTTCGTCGAGCAGGTTGAACATGTTAATATTTCCTGCTGCGTATTGTCTACCTGAGGCGCCTTGTGCAATAGTATTTATTACGGCTACCTTTTCTACAGGGAACATTATGTGATCCTGCAGTTTGTCGAGGTCGTCTTGCGAATATATGCCTCCAGTCGCAAGGTTTTTGGGGTCCACGTATTTCCATGTGGCCTTAGAGATTGGATGGAGTTCTGACGGTGCAATAGTTTCTGTTAGTGATGGAGTGAGTCGGTACCATGTTCCATGTATTCTGTAATATGGAGATAGTAACTCGCTGCACGGCTTCTCTGTACCGGTGTTTGAAATAATGTGGTCCTTTGGTTTCAGGAATCTTGAAGAATTCTTGTACGTGACGGGCAGTTCGTCATAACAGCGTTCCGTTTTCCGGATCTGGACTGTCACTGGGATACATTTGATAATATGGACCACTTCACCTGCTGGGACTGCAATAAATCCAGCGTCTTTCATGATGGCGGTTGCCACTTCTTCAGGGGCTGTGTGCAGCTGAGTGAGTGCGTTCTGGAGAATTTGTCGTTCTAGTTCGCACTTTTGACGAATGACGTCCTTATATAGTTGAGAAAATTGTGTACGGAGATGTTTCTCTACGTAGACGAATTTGCTGTTGACATAGGTGAATATGTCGAGATTGTTGACGAGGGTGGGTGACTTCTCCTTGAATTTCCCTGACTTCCCCGTTTCTAGTATGAACAGTTTTGGATGTTCTGTACGGATTATGATAAATCCGCAGACTGAAGATCGTCCTGTCTCGGTTAGTGCAAATGTTGTATCCTGAGAGGCAACTGTATACAAGGTTGGCGAGGATTTTAACTGTGGGGATAGCTTGGTCGCTAGCCCTTCGTATAGAACATCGTAGTTGTTGAATCTGCATGAATCTGTTGGTGCGGGTTCCCAGAATGTGTATCCGTCCTGTGAATCGAGGCAGTTGCCTTTCTGAAGAGGACAGGTTTGTCCGGATTGTAAATGAATTTGTGCTGTGGATAGCTTTATCGGTGCAATGTAGTCCCGTATCGTGATGCGTATTATGGCTTGCACCACGACGTCCGTCCAGGTTCCAAAAGGATCGTTGTAGGTTGTGCCTGAGCAGCTTCCGTCATTCTTGATTTCTCCTGCCATTGTGAGGCTACGAGAGGTTGTGGAATTTGGCTGGACTCCTGTGATCTGTGCCGCTGGCGTAATATACAGAGTTCCAGTAGTGTGTAGATTAGAGCATGTTTCACTGGTGGTGGTTAGGAGATACTCTTGTCTACCATTGGCGACGACGGAATTATGCGAATGCATGCCACAGTAGTAGATCGTTCTGTCTATTTCAATGTGGCATTGGAGGACTCGGGCTTGCGAAAACTCGGCTAGCTGCAGAAGTTGAATTCGCTCTAAACTCTCGATCGGTGTGACATCTTCGGGTTCGCAATTCAGGTTATCGATGGTAGAGTACGTAGTGACGTTGAGTGTCGGTCCACCGCAATCATATCCAATGAGGGTATAAACTTGCGTGGTAATGGTGCATAGGATGGCAACTTGTAACGGATACATGTTTGTGGTTGCGAAATTGTCTGAAGACTGGAGCTCCTCTGGAATGATCCTATCTTCCGAGGGGCTGAGTCGTGATGCGACAAGCTTATCTTCCGGCTGTAGAAGGAGATTTTGTCGACGCTGGGTTTCGGATTTCGCTCGTTTGTCGGTGTTGACCGGACGCGTGATTGACGCGGATTCTAATTTCGCGTCAGCGGAGGACTGTAATGAAATCTCCTGGGAGGGTTTCTTATCGCAAGTCGCAGGAGATGCTACAATCATTGTTCGCGGGTTATCGCAGAGGTATAGTATAATACGAAATTTGTGTCTCCTTTTTGCTGACGCGTATTTTACAGACGTATAATTCCTAGATGGATGAAACTCGCTTTGCGGTGCACGGATACTTGACCGTTTAGATTGGAAGAGATCATGTTCCGGCGAAAAATCAGAGGTAGGTTTTTGAAATGAAATATAGACTCTCTTTGACTCTGATTTAGAAATTATCGCGGGATGATCTTTTATGATCGACTCGTATACTCGGTCTATACGAGGTAGAGTTTTATGCTTTACTTTATGTAGACGTTCTGTCGTCTTTAGAGAATCAAAGGCGGGGACATTTCCTTTCAACCTAGACTCGGAATAGAAACAATCGGACTTGATACCGGAGCTTGTAGAATAAACCTTCATAGGTTTGAATTCGTGGGAGTCTTCTTTGGACTCTGGATTAAAATTGTCGGGATGGTTACCGAATACGTCGGGATGGTTACCGGAATTGAAAAGGTCGGGATGGTTACCGAATGCGTCGGGATGGTTACCGGAATTAGAAAGGTCGGGATGGTTACCGAATGCGTCGGGATGGTTACCGGAATTAGAAAGGTCGGGATGGTTACCGAATGCGTCGGGATGGTTACCGGAATTAGAAAGGTCGGGATGGTTACCGAATGCGTCGGGATGGTTACCGGAATTAGAAAGGTCGGGATGGTTACCGAATACGTCGGGATAGTGCCCGGAATTAGTTGAATAACGCTCGATCTCTTCCACCTCTAACACGGGTAATCGGAATGAGATCGGACGCGGAGATGTGTTGAAACATCTGAGGCTCGCTTTGCCTCCGCGATTAGTGACTACACAGTCACCGAGGAATACATCCGGCGCTACGCTGACGCGGCGGATATATCCCTGTTTCGGGCCCTGTACGCTGACTGCAATGCAGGCGGCTGTTCGGGGCTCAACGGCAAACTCATTAGGGTCTGCTGCAGTCCTTGATTCGGACTGTTGATTTTGATTTTTGCGCTTATCGACCGGTTCCTCTACGATATTATTCGATGTGATACGAATCTCTCCCGGTTGCACCCGACGTTTTGAGAGAGGGAATGTTTCTTCCTCTGTCCTTGCGGCGTGCTTTTCAAGAGAGACCTCCGTTTTCGGAGAAGGCATTGAAATAACCCTCGTCATTGAACTATCGCGGGGCTCAGTCGGCAGTGCGCGTGAATTAGAGAACGGAATAGAAATGTTTCCGATTAAAACAAATTGCCTTGCAAAGGAAATCTCAGCTCCTCCTATAAAGAAGGGCGAGCCGAGAATTCCGTTAACACTGACTGGAAAATCGTCCCCGAGCACGTGGAATTTGACAGGGATTGTCTCTTGAATGAATATAACGACTTCGCCGAGTGTTACTATGGAACCCTCGGTTATTCCATGAACTTCGATCGTGCTCGTGGGATCAATGGTTATCCCAGGTTTTAAACTAGACGCGCGTATCAAATTGACTTCCGAGCCCGTGTCTAATAAGAATTCACTTTTCTCGCGAAGCTGAGGGGCGGAGATTTGTACGCGCGGGATCGGCGAGTCTACTGCGAGGTTAACTGCAGAGACGAATCGTCGATCTGGTCTTCGGGGAGCTCGTTCGTTCGAACGGCGGTCTGCGTGAATGTTTGGTTGCGCTTTGTTGGGGCGGCCTCCCGCTGTTGATTCGTTCCTGTCGGGAGGCCTGACTCGTTTCCCGAGCGCAGGTTATTGTTATAGGCTCTTTTTCGACATTCGTGAATGTCATGCCCGGGAGTTTTGCAATAATTGCAAAACTTGCGGGGCTCTCCCGAACGTCTGTCGCGATTTGAATTCGGGTCCCGGTTTTCGCGCTGCGGGTTTTGTTCGCGAGGGGTTTCGGATCGCCACTGCGGAGTTGGAGAACGATAAGAGTTGCGGTTCGAGTTTCTCCACGAGTCTCGACGTTGGTCGGACCCGTTATCGCGACGCTCATCCGGTCTGTTGTCGCGACGTTCAGGGATGCGTTCGCGAGAATTGAAATTGTCAGAAGAGCGTGGGCGATAGGAGCTTCTGTTATCTGAGAAGCTTACCTTGCGGGAATCGTCACGATTAGATTCGCGACGACGGTTTTGATACAGCTCATATTGCTTATATGCAGAGATGGCTGCTTCGAAGATCTCTGCCGAATTCTGAGAACGGCAATGCAAAACTTCGCTGCGAAGTTGTGGGAGTAGACCGCGAAGGAAGCACTCGACTGTGAAACGATCGATTTCTCTGTAGTCGTAATGTCCTTCGGTAGAATCGCTGATGGCGGTTCGTAAATCTTTGACTCGATTTATGAAGTCAAGAATATGCTCATTGTTGCCCTGGGCTACGCTTGCCAATTCGCCACGGTACTGGTCCACGAATTTGTAGGGTCCCAGTACTGTTCGTAGCTTATCGCAAAGTTGTGAGATCGTACGTATGTTTTCGCCTTCAATGGCAGCGTACGCACGATCGGAAAGTTTATTGCAGATTAGTTTAGTAAGGGCACGTTCTATGGATTCGGGGATAGAATCACGCGCGCGTTTGCAGGCGCGGATGAATTTTAGGACGGGAATCGATGTTCCGTCGAATTTGGGTACGAGTTCTGCGGCTTGTTTCAACGCGAAATTTCCTGTTGGCTCATATTGCGGGGTTTCGCGTGGCTCTGATAATGAAGGTTCTCGCGTGTTAGAGACGTTACTGGGGCCTGGTGTAGGCGCTTGGTGACGTAAGTTTTGGTTCAAGGTTTGAATATTGTGGAGCTCTTTGCGTATTTCATCGAGCATGTTATTTTGATTCTGTGCGTCTTCTTCATATTTAAGACGCAATTTAGCAATGAATTCGGTTTGCTCTTTTAAATATTCCTCTTTACGGGCGAGATCTTGCGCGTAAAGAAGTAGTTCTTCCTCGGTTGGCGGAGGAAGGTCTTGATTAGGATCCGCTCGGGGATCCGTTTGGGATCGTGTGATTGGGCGAGACATTTTGCGATATTAGTGTGAATTCTTACTCGACACACGATATAGAGAACAAATGTCAGACGTACGAAAACAATTTGTTAATGGTTCAACTACCGGCGACCGTTTTCGTGTCCTACCGACTGCGCCAAATTTTGTTACGTCACGTACCACGTCCTAGGCAAAGAGGACGACCCCAGGAGGCGGCACGTGGAATTGAAGAGGAAACGGTCTTTTACGCCAAGACAGCCAGACGGGCAGTCATATGCGCTAGGACACCGATAGTCATTTGGAAAATCGGCACCCGCTTGCAGTCAACGCGGATGGCGATACTTATACGTAAACGCAACGAACGCGGTGAGTTGACATGGGGTAAAGATGGATACAAGATACTGATTCTCACCGGTTTGTTGTTACGCCTTAATAATACTGTCGCAGGAGTTGTTTCCTCTGCGCTGCGTAGACCTCGTACTGTGGGTCCTCGATGCAAATATCTTCCAGGCGAGGAAGATTGGGAAGACGCAACGTAATACGTTGACGTGGTGACAGGAACGTGCTGTTGGTGATGACGCAACGAGGACGTGGCAGGATCACTGTGTCCTGGCTGTCGTCGTCGTCAGAGATGTCTATGAGATCGATGATCTCATAGCGGGCAGCTGGTGTAACGTTGACAGGCGTGGAACGCGAGAGATCCGCGTGGTTGATCTCTGTGTTCGGAATCGGACGGCACGGACAACCGTATACCGATACGTAATCTGACGCGTCACACTCGATATTCTCGGTCGTGACGTGATCGACGCATGAGGAGAGAGGAGCGAAAGGAACTTGGTTTAACAACTCCTTCTCAAGAAATCCTTTATAGGAATTTTGTCTATGTTCTGAATGAAAAAGGGAAAATTGGCCAGGGGTTCCCCGGAGGCGCTGGCCAGCGGTATTCCACCTGTGACTTTAATAAAATATAGTTATTGAAAAGGTCCGCTCGTTCATTGACACTACCCAAGCGGAGCGGACGAACTGGCCTCCAAGCCGGGTCACTGTGTAACGAACGAGGGCACTGTTAGAACTGTCACTATAGATCTAGCACTGCACGTATTCCTTGTGTGAACTGTCACTTGATGGAGACTTGATCGAACACTTGACCGAGAAAACACTTGACCGATCAAAATGTCGCTTGCAGACGTATTGTCTCGGCGGAGCTGTAAGCTTCTCCCTTTGTGACCGAGTTTCAATACTCTACAAGTGCACGATAACGAAGATATAGTTTGAATATCGGAGAGAAATAGGTCACTGAATTGATTGAATTGTAAGAGAAGTCACTCGCGAAGTTCTGGTAAAATAAGATATATTATAATAATAACTTGGTTACACTTGGTTACAATTGTATTAATATAAATGTGAATATGAATTAAGTGAATTAATTGCGTAGGAGTTAGTAAATGAATTAGTGTTGGAATAGAGACTGCGTTGAGTCGGAATTGGTATTGAGTTTGAATTAGAATTGGAATTAGAATTGGAATTGGAATTGTAGAACAAACGTCGATGAACGTCGAAGCGCGAATTAGAAGAGCGCAGATCGACACGTCTGCTCGCTTCGCTGGCTTGGGCCAGACTGACTGATGTCGTTGTGTGAGAATGGAGTGAGCGCAGACCGACACGTCCGCTCACTCAGCTGGCTAGCACCAGACTGATGCAAGAGGCAGCTCTGCGTTGCCTCCTTCGCTCGGAGTGGGGGTTGCTGACGCTGCAGTCCCTTTGTCCTCGCTCGTCGGAGTGGTGACGGGTGCAAGACTGCTGACGTTGCAGTCTCTTTGTCCTCGCTCTCGACAGAGTGGTGACGCGTGCAAGACTGCTGACGTTGCGATCTCTTTGTTCTCGAGGTGGCGTTTACTCGAGCGGAGTTGAGGATTTGAACAAGTTGTAAGTGTAGATGAGGGTTTGAACAAGTGTTAAGTGTAGATGAGGGTTTAAACAAGTTATAAGTGTAGATGAGGGTTTGAACAAGTGTTAGGTAAGATTGAGAGTTTGGAGTGGTGGTTGGGTTTAGAACAATTGGGAGAGTCGAGATTTAAGTAGTGATGGGTATTAGAACAAGTTTAGGAAAAGTCGTGGGTGAAGTAGTGATGGGTTTAAGATGTATTAGAATTAGAACAAGAGTTTGATAGCGATGGGTTTAAGAGGTTGTTATGTACTTAGTATTTAGTCTTAACCTAGAATCGAGGTACGGTCCTCGATTCGACCAACGTCGGAGGTCGTCCGACGTAACAACTGCATCCATAGCAATATCGGTTGTCCTAGTGCATATGACAGCCCGCGGCTGTCTCGGCACGAAAGACCACTCCTCATTTTAATCATAATATCTCAACCGTCCGTCTGTCACTGTTCTCTTTTCTCTCTCCTGGTACCTGTAACAAAAACACAGTGACGGACGTGACACATATATGGTCTTCCACAATCTGGACGACAATGGAATGAGAAGTTAGACAAAACATTGAAAGAACTTGGATTAGAACAGACACCAGAAGAACCTTGTATATATACATTAAGGAGAGGTAAGAGACTAGTAATAATAGGTGTGTATGTAGATGATTGTTTAGTTCTAGGTTCAGATGACGAGATAATGGACGAAACGATGGATAAATTAAAACAACATTTCGAGATGGTTCAAAAGGACAGTAATATGAAGTTCTTAAACATAAAAATAGAAGTCGGTCCTGAATGTATTGAGATGTCACAAGGACCATATATTGATACGATATTACACAAATTCAAAATGAACGAATGTAATGCGGTAAAGTCACCGATGGAATATCAAAGCAATCTAGACCAATATGAAGATTCACAGCCAACAGATAACACGGAGTACCAAACTATGCTTGGGGCCCTGATGTACATAGCAACAGGAACCAGGCCAGACATATCGTATGCTGTCTCAAAATTATCGCAGTACAGTAAAGATCCGAGGAAAATACACTTGAATGGAATAAAACGGGTATTTAGATACTTAAGAGGAAATTCACACTATAGACTGAAGTACACCAAAGGGAATCCTAGGTTAAACGTATCCACTGATGCAAGCTGGGATTCAGATAAAGATTCCAGGTCATATAGCGGATATATAGTAAAATTAGGCGATAACGTAATAGGGTGGAAAAGCCAAAAACAAAAGTTGGTAGCGTTATCCACATGCGAGTCGGAGATTATATCCATATGCGAAGGCGTAAAAGAATTGAAATGGATGAGCGGACTACTGTCAAGCCTTCAATTAGACGAAGCGGTTGTACCTCCACTCATATTGAAAACCGATAGCAAGTCAGCAATAGACTGGATTCACAAGAATAACGTTACTAATAGGACAAAACATATAAATAGGAAGTATAATTTTATTAGAGATGAGGTAAGAGAAGGCAATATAAAACTAGTCCACGTAAATTCCAAAGATATGGAGGCTGACATGCTAACGAAAGGACTAACACCCGACAAACATTTAAAGAATTTAATTTTACTCAATATAAATAATTAAAGGTGTGTGATCAAAGAGGGGATTTGTTGGCATTCCTGATCGCACACATTATTGGGAGTTTTTGTTTATATGGTATTGGCAATAGAGTATAGAGAATGTATCAAAACAAAGAACGAACATGTAATTTTTCTATCTTATTTTGTAAGTGTTATTATCCATATATGAATAAATAAGTATATAAAAGGTAAAAATGAGTCGCTCCTAATCACTCTCTACAACATTTACATTTTCCATTAATTTTAAAGGGTGAGGGGGGGTTGGGAGGAGGATGGCGATGACAGACCAATTGCGCACCTCCCCGCCATCATCGTCGCTACCGACGACCTCGACCTCGAGCCGAGCGGGGCCGAAGGCCCGACGAGCTCCCGGAAATTTCGGAGAGGCGATATACCTTTAATTCCCAGTTGGCCGTAACTTTCTCGATGACGTCAAATTAGTGAAAAATCAAAGTTTCTTTGTCGCCGTATAGGTCGAGAACGGGTCGACGGGTGCGGGCGAGAGTAGGCTTGTCGGACGGAGGACGCGGAGACGAAGGCTTACCGCGCGAAAAATTCGCGAAAATTCGCGGAAAATTTTTTACGTGTGCATCGGTAACGCGCGTCGACCTCGGCGGAGGATAACTTACCGACCACCACCGGCAGTGGTCGGTAACGGCTCGGGGGGTATAAGCTGCCGCGTTAAAAATGAAACCCGAATTTCGGCGCTTCCACGGTTCAGGGCTGAAAAGGGCCCGAAAGAAAATAACTGATTCAAACGTTCGAATTTAACGCCAACTTCGCGACGCTGACTTCGCATCGATGGCGAGTGCCGCTACAGTCGCCGCGGTTACTCTCCCCTGATAGTTGAGCGAATCGACTTGTAACTTCGAGGTTACGAATCCGACTCTACGTTTAGGTTTACATTTTCCATTAATTTTAAAGGGTGAGGGGGGGTTGGGGTGGAGGATGGCGATGACAGACCAATTGCGCACCTCCCCGCCACCATCGTCGCTACCGACGACCTCGACCTCGAGCCGAGCGGGGCCGAAGGCCCGACGGGCTCCCGGAAATTTCGGAAAGGCGATACACCTTTAATTCCCAGTTGGCCGTAACTTTGTCGATGACGTCAAATTAGTGAAAAATCAATGTTTCTTTGTCGCCGTATAGCTCGAGAACGAGGCGATGGGTGCGGGCGAGAGTAGGCTCGTCGGACGGTGGACGCGGAGACGAAGGCTTACCGCCCGAAAAATTCGCGAAAATTCGCGGAAAATTTTTTACGTGTGCATCGGTAACGCGCGTCGACCTCGGCGGAGGATAACTTACCGACCACCACCGGCAGTGGTCGTTAACGCTCGGGGGGTATAAGCTGCCGCGTTAAAAATGAAACCCGAATTTCGGCGCTTCCACGGTTCAGGGCTGAAAAGGGCCCGAAAGAAAATAACTGATTCAAACGTTCGAATTTAACGCCAACTTCGCGAAGCTGACATCGCATCGGCGGCGAGTGGCGCCACAGTCGCCGCGTTTACTCTCCCTTGATAGTTGAGCGAATGGACTTGTAACTTCGAGGTTACAAATCCGACTCTACGTTTAGGTTTACATTTTCCATTAATTTTAAAGGGTGAGGGGGGGTTGGGGGGGAGGATGGCGATGACAGACCAATTGCGCACCTCCCCGCCACCATCGTCGCTACCGACGACCTCGACCTCGAGCCGAGCGGGGCCGAAGGCCCGACGGGCTCCCGGAAATTTCGGAAAGGCGATATACCTTTAATTCCCAGTTGGCCGTAACTTTGTCGATGACGTCAAATTAGTGAAAAATCAATGTTTCTTTGTCGCCGTATAGCTCGAGAACGAGGCGATGGGTGCGGGCGAGAGTGGGCTCGTCGGACGGAGGACGCGGAGACGAAGGCTTACCGCCCGAAAAATTCGCGAAAATTCGCGGAAAATTTTTTACGTGTGCATCGGTAACGCGCGTCGACCTCGGCGGAGGATAACTTACCGACCACCACCGGCAGTGGTCGTTAACGCTCGGGGGGTATAAGCTGCCGCGTTAAAAATGAAACCCGAATTTCGGCGCTTCCACGGTTCAGGGCTGAAAAGGGCCCGAAAGAAAATAACTGATTCAAACGTTCGAATTTAACGCCAACTTCGCGACGCTGACATCGCATCGGCGGCGAGTGCCGCCACAGTCGCCGCGTTTACTCTCCCTTGATAGTTGAGCGAATGGACTTGTAACTTCGAGGTTACGAATCCGACTCTACGTTTATGTTTACATTTTCCATTAATTTGAAAGGGGTAGGGGGGTTGGGGGGGGGGGTTGGCGATGACAGACCAATTGCGCACCTCCCCGCCACCATCGTCGCTACCGACGACCTCGACCTCGAGCCGAGCGGGGCCGAAGGCCCGACGGGCTCCCGGAAATTTCGGAAAGGCGATATACCTTTAATTCCCAGTTGGCCGTAACTTTCTCGATGACGTCAAATTAGTGAAAAATCAATGTTTCTTTGTCGCCGTATAGCTCGAGAACGGGTCGACGGGTGCGGGCGAGAGTAGGCTCGTCGGACGGAGGACGCGGAGACGAAGGCTTACCGCCCGAAAAATTCGCGAAAATTCGCGGAAAATTTTTTACGTGTGCATCGGTAACGCGCGTCGACCTCGGCGGAGGATAACTTACCGACCACCACCGGCAGTGGTCGTTAACGCTCGGGGGGTATAAGCTGTCGCGTTAAAAATGAAACCCGAATTTCGGCGCTTCCACGGTTCAGGGCTGAAAAGGGCCCGAAAGAAAATAACTGATTCAAACGTTCGAATTTAACGCCAACTTCGCGACGCTGACTTCGCATCGATGGCGAGTGCCGCTACAGTCGCCGCGGTTACTCTCCCCTGATAGTTGAGCGAATCGACTTGTAACTTCGAGGTTACGAATCCGACTCTACGTTTAGGTTTACATTTTCCATTAATTTTAGAGGGTGAGGGGGGGTTGGGGGGGAGGATGGCGATGACAGACCAATTGCGCACCTCCCCGCCATCATCGTCGCTACCGACGACCTCGACCTCGAGCCGAGCGGGGCCGAAGGCCCGACGGGCTCCCGGAAATTTCGGAAAGGCGATACACCTTTAATTCCCAGTTGGCCGTAACTTTTTCGATGACGTCAAATTAGTGAAAAATCAATGTTTCTTTGTCGCCGTATAGCTCGAGAACGAGGCGATGGGTGCGGGCGAGAGTAGGCTCGTCGGACGGTGGACGCGGAGACGAAGGCTTACCGCCCGAAAAATTCGCGAAAATTCGCGGAAAATTTTTTACGTGTGCATCGGTAACGCGCGTCGACCTCGGCGGAGGATAACTTACCGACCACCACCGGCAGTGGTCGTTAACGCTCGGGGGGTATAAGCTGCCGCGTTAAAAATGAAACCCGAATTTCGGCGCTTCCACGGTTCAGGGCTGAAAAGGGCCCGAAAGAAAATAACTGATTCAAACGTTCGAATTTAACGCCAACTTCGCGACGCTGACTTCGCATCGATGGCGAGTGCCGCCACAGTCGCAGCGTTTACTCTCCCTTGATAGTTGAGCGAATTGACTTGTAACTTCGAGGTTACGAATCCGACTCTACGTTTATGTTTACATTTTCCATTAATTAGAAAGGGGGAGGGGGGTTGGGGGGGGGTTGGCGATGACAGACCAATCGCACGCCTCCCCGCCACCATCGTCGCTACCGACGACCTCGACCTCGAGCCGAGCGGGGCCGAAGGCCCGACGGGCTCCCGGAAATTTCGGAAAGGCGATATACCTTTAATTCCCAGTTGGCCGTAACTTTCTCGATGACGTCAAATTAGTGAAAAATCAAAGTTTCTTTGTCGCCGTATAGCTCTAGAACGGGTCGACGGGTGCGGGCGAGAGTAGGCTCGTCGGACGGAGGACGCGGAAACGAAGGCTTACCGCGCGAAAAATTCGCGAAAATTCGCGGAAAATTTTTTACGTGTGCATCGGTAACGCGCGTCGACCTCGGCGGAGGATAACTTACCGACCACCACCGGCAGTGGTCGTTAACGCTCGGGGGGTATAAGCTGCCGCGTTAAAAATGAAACCCGAATTTCGGCGCTTCCACGGTTCAGGGCTGAAAAGGGCCCGAAAGAAAATAACTGATTCAAACGTTCGAATTTAACGCCAACTTCGCGACGCTGACATCGCATCGGCGGCGAGTGCCGCCACAGTCGCCGCGTTTACTCTCCCTTGATAGTTGAGCGAATGGACTTGTAACTTCGAGGTTACAAATCCGACTCTACGTTTAGGTTTACATTTTCCATTAATTTTAAAGGGTGAGGGGGGGTTGGGGGGGAGGATGGCGATGACAGACCAATTGCGCACCTCCCCGCCACCATCGTCGCTACCGACGACCTCGACCTCGAGCCGAGCCGAGCCGAGCGGGGCCGAAGGCCCGACGGGCTCCCGGAAATTTCGGAAAGGCGATACACCTTTAATTCCCAGTTGGCCGAAACTTTGTCGATGACGTCAAATTAGTGAAAAATCAATGTTTATTTGTCGCCGTATAGCTCGAGAACGAGGCGATGGGTGCGGGCGAGAGTGGGCTCGTCGGACGGAGGACGCGGAGACGAAGGCTTACCGCCCGAAAAATTCGCGAAAATTCGCGGAAAATTTTTTACGTGTGCATCGGTAACGCGCGTCGACCTCGGCGGAGGATAACTAACCGACCACCACCGGCAGTGGTCGTTAACACTCGGGGGGTATAAGCTGCCGCGTTAAAAATGAAACCCGAATTTCGGCGCTTCCACGGTTCAGGGCTGAAAAGGGCCCGAAAGAAAATAACTGATTCAAACGTTCGAATTTAACGCCAACTTCGCGACGCTGACATCGCATCGGCGGCGAGTGGCGCCACAGTCGCCGCGTTTACTCTCCCTTGATAGTTGAGCGAATGGACTTGTAACTTCGAGGTTACAAATCCGACTCTACGTTTAGGTTTACATTTTCCATTAATTTTAAAGGGTGAGGGGGGGTTGGGGTGGAGGATGGCGATGACAGACCAATTGCGCACCTCCCCGCCACCATCGTCGCTACCGACGACCTCGACCTCGAGCCGAGCGGGGCCGAAGGCCCGACGGGCTCCCGGAAATTTCGGAAAGGCGATACACCTTTAATTCCCAGTTGGCCGTAACTTTGTCGATGACGTCAAATTAGTGAAAAATCAATGTTTCTTTGTCGCCGTATAGCTCGAGAACGAGGCGATGAGTGCGGGCGAGAGTAGGCTCGTCGGACGGTGGACGCGGAGACGAAGGCTTACCGCCCGAAAAATTCGCGAAAATTCGCGGAAAATTTTTTACGTGTGCATCGGTAACGCGCGTCGACCTCGGCGGAGGATAACTTACCGACCACCACCGGCAGTGGTCGTTAACGCTCGGGGGGTATAAGCTGCCGCGTTAAAAATGAAACCCGAATTTCGGCGCTTCCACGGTTCAGGGCTGAAAAGGGCCCGAAAGAAAATAACTGATTCAAACGTTCGAATTTAACGCCAACTTCGCGACGCTGACATCGCATCGGCGGCGAGTGCCGCCACAGTCGCCGCGTTTACTCTCCCTTGATAGTTGAGCGAATGGACTTGTAACTTCGAGGTTACAAATCCGACTCTACGTTTAGGTTTACATTTTCCATTAATTTTAAAGGGTGAGGGGGGGTTGGGGGGGAGGATGGCGATGACAGACCAATTGCGCACCTCCCCGCCACCATCGTCGCTACCGACGACCTCGACCTCGAGCCGAGCGGGGCCGAAGGCCCGACGGGCTCCCGGAAATTTCGGAAAGGCGATACACCTTTAATTCCCAGTTGGCCGTAACTTTGTCGATGACGTCAAATTAGTGAAAAATCAATGTTTCTTTGTCGCCGTATAGCTCGAGAACGAGGCGATGGGTGCGGGCGAGAGTGGGCTCGTCGGACGGAGGACGCGGAGACGAAGGCTTACCGCCCGAAAAATTCGCGAAAATTCGCGGAAAATTTTTTACGTGTGCATCGGTAACGCGCGTCGACCTCGGCGGAGGATAACTTACCGACCACCACCGGCAGTGGTCGTTAACGCTCGGGGGGTATAAGCTGCCGCGTTAAAAATGAAACCCGAATTTCGGCGCTTCCACGGTTCAGGGCTGAAAAGGGCCCGAAAGAAAATAACTGATTCAAACGTTCGAATTTAACGCCAACTTCGCGACGCTGACATCGCATCGGCGGCGAGTGCCGCCACAGTCGCCGCGTTTACTCTCCCTTGATAGTTGAGCGAATGGACTTGTAACTTCGAGGTTACAAATCCGACTCTACGTTTAGGTTTACATTTTCCATTAATTTTAAAGGGTGAGGGGGGGTTGGGGGGGAGGATGGCGATGACAGACCAATTGCGCACCTCCCCGCCACCATCGTCGCTACCGACGACCTCGACCTCGAGCCGAGCGGGGCCGAAGGCCCGACGGGCTCCCGGAAATTTCGGAAAGGCGATACACCTTTAATTCCCAGTTGGCCGTAACTTTGTCGATGACGTCAAATTAGTGAAAAATCAATGTTTCTTTGTCGCCGTATAGCTCGAGAACGAGGCGATGGGTGCGGGCGAGAGTAGGCTCGTCGGACGGTGGACGCGGAGACGAAGGCTTACCGCCCGAAAAATTCGCGAAAATTCGCGGAAAATTTTTTACGTGTGCATCGGTAACGCGCGTCGACCTCGGCGGAGGATAACTTACCGACCACCACCGGCAGTGGTCGTTAACGCTCGGGGGGTATAAGCTACCGCGTTAAAAATGAAACCCGAATTTCGGCGCTTCCACGGTTCAGGGCTGAAAAGGGCCCGAAAGAAAATAACTGATTCAAACGTTCGAATTTAACGCCAACTTCGCGACGCTGACTTCGCATCGATGGCGAGTGCCGCCACAGTCGCAGCGTTTACTCTCCCTTGATAGTTGAGCGAATTGACTTGTAACTTCGAGGTTACGAATCCGACTCTACGTTTATGTTTACATTTTCCATTAATTTGAAAGGGGTAGGGGGGTTGGGGGGGGGGGGGTTGGCGATGACAGACCAATTGCGCACCTCCCCGCCACCATCGTCGCTACCGACGACCTCGACCTCGAGCCGAGCGGGGCCGAAGGCCCGACGGGCTCCCGGAAATTTCGGAAAGGCGATATACCTTTAATTCCCAGTTGGCCGTAACTTTCTCGATGACGTCAAATTAGTGAAAAATCAATGTTTCTTTGTCGCCGTATAGCTCGAGAACGGGTCGACGGGTGCGGGCGAGAGTAGGCTCGTCGGACGGAGGACGCGGAGACGAAGGCTTACCGCCCGAAAAATTCGCGAAAATTCGCGGAAAATTTTTTACGTGTGCATCGGTAACGCGCGTCGACCTCGGCGGAGGATAACTTACCGACCACCACCGGCAGTGGTCGTTAACGCTCGGGGGGTATAAGCTGTCGCGTTAAAAATGAAACCCGAATTTCGGCGCTTCCACGGTTCAGGGCTGAAAAGGGCCCGAAAGAAAATAACTGATTCAAACGTTCGAATTTAACGCCAACTTCGCGACGCTGACTTCGCATCGATGGCGAGTGCCGCTACAGTCGCCGCGGTTACTCTCCCCTGATAGTTGAGCGAATCGACTTGTAACTTCGAGGTTACGAATCCGACTCTACGTTTAGGTTTACATTTTCCATTAATTTTAGAGGGTGAGGGGGGGTTGGGGGGGAGGATGGCGATGACAGACCAATTGCGCACCTCCCCGCCATCATCGTCGCTACCGACGACCTCGACCTCGAGCCGAGCGGGGCCGAAGGCCCGACGGGCTCTCGGAAATTTCGGAAAGGCGATACACCTTTAATTCCCAGTTGGCCGTAACTTTGTCGATGACGTCAAATTAGTGAAAAATCAATGTTTCTTTGTCGCCGTATAGCTCGAGAACGAGGCGATGGGTGCGGGCGAGAGTAGGCTCGTCGGACGGTGGACGCGGAGACGAAGGCTTACCGCCCGAAAAATTCGCGAAAATTCGCGGAAAATTTTTTACGTGTGCATCGGTAACGCGCGTCGACCTCGGCGGAGGATAACTTACCGACCACCACCGGCAGTGGTCGTTAACGCTCGGGGGGTATAAGCTGCCGCGTTAAAAATGAAACCCGAATTTCGGCGCTTCCACGGTTCAGGGCTGAAAAGGGCACGAAAGAAAATAACTGATTCAAACGTTCGAATTTAACGCCAACTTCGCGACGCTGACTTCGCATCGATGGCGAGTGCCGCCACAGTCGCAGCGTTTACTCTCCCTTGATAGTTGAGCGAATTGACTTGTAACTTCGAGGTTACGAATCCGACTCTACGTTTATGTTTACATTTTCCATTAATTAGAAAGGGGGAGGGGGGTTGGGGGGGGGGTTGGCGATGACAGACCAATCGCACGCCTCCCCGCCACCATCGTCGCTACCGACGACCTCGACCTCGAGCTGAGCCGAGCCGAGCGGGGCCGAAGGCCCGACGGGCTCCCGGAAATTTCGGAAAGGCGATATACCTTTAATTCCCAGTTGGCCGTAACTTTCTCGATGACGTCAAATTAGTGAAAAATCAAAGTTTCTTTGTCGCCGTATAGCTCTAGAACGGGTCGACGGGTGCGGGCGAGAGTAGGCTCGTCGGACGGAGGACGCGGAAACGAAGGCTTACCGCGCGAAAAATTCGCGAAAATTCGCGGAAAATTTTTTACGTGTGCATCGGTAACGCGCGTCGACCTCGGCGGAGGATAACTTACCGACCACCACCGGCAGTGGTCGTTAACGCTCGGGGGGTATAAGCTGCCGCGTTAAAAATGAAACCCGAATTTCGGCGCTTCCACGGTTCAGGGCTGAAAAGGGCCCGAAAGAAAATAACTGATTCAAACGTTCGAATTTAACGCCAACTTCGCGACGCTGACATCGCATCGGCGGCGAGTGCCGCCACAGTCGCCGCGTTTACTCTCCCTTGATAGTTGAGCGAATGGACTTGTAACTTCGAGGTTACAAATCCGACTCTACGTTTAGGTTTACATTTTCCATTAATTTTAAAGGGTGAGGGGGGGTTGGGGGGGAGGATGGCGATGACAGACCAATTGCGCACCTCCCCGCCACCATCGTCGCTACCGACGACCTCGACCTCGAGCCGAGCCGAGCCGAGCGGGGCCGAAGGCCCGACGGGCTCCCGGAAATTTCGGAAAGGCGATACACCTTTAATTCCCAGTTGGCCGAAACTTTGTCGATGACGTCAAATTAGTGAAAAATCAATGTTTATTTGTCGCCGTATAGCTCGAGAACGAGGCGATGGGTGCGGGCGAGAGTGGGCTCGTCGGACGGAGGACGCGGAGACGAAGGCTTACCGCCCGAAAAATTCGCGAAAATTCGCGGAAAATTTTTTACGTGTGCATCGGTAACGCGCGTCGACCTCGGCGGAGGATAACTTACCGACCACCACCGGCAGTGGTCGTTAACACTCGGGGGGTATAAGCTGCCGCGTTAAAAATGAAACCCGAATTTCGGCGCTTCCACGGTTCAGGGCTGAAAAGGGCCCGAAAGAAAATAACTGATTCAAACGTTCGAATTTAACGCCAACTTCGCGACGCTGACATCGCATCGGCGGCGAGTGGCGCCACAGTCGCCGCGTTTACTCTCCCTTGATAGTTGAGCGAATGGACTTGTAACTTCGAGGTTACAAATCCGACTCTACGTTTAGGTTTACATTTTCCATTAATTTTAAAGGGTGAGGGGGGGTTGGGGTGGAGGATGGCGATGACAGACCAATTGCGCACCTCCCCGCCACCATCGTCGCTACCGACGACCTCGACCTCGAGCCGAGCGGGGCCGAAGGCCCGACGGGCTCCCGGAAATTTCGGAAAGGCGATACACCTTTAATTCCCAGTTGGCCGTAACTTTGTCGATGACGTCAAATTAGTGAAAAATCAATGTTTCTTTGTCGCCGTATAGCTCGAGAACGAGGCGATGAGTGCGGGCGAGAGTAGGCTCGTCGGACGGTGGACGCGGAGACGAAGGCTTACCGCCCGAAAAATTCGCGAAAATTCGCGGAAAATTTTTTACGTGTGCATCGGTAACGCGCGTCGACCTCGGCGGAGGATAACTTACCGACCACCACCGGCAGTGGTCGTTAACGCTCGGGGGGTATAAGCTGCCGCGTTAAAAATGAAACCCGAATTTCGGCGCTTCCACGGTTCAGGGCTGAAAAGGGCCCGAAAGAAAATAACTGATTCAAACGTTCGAATTTAACGCCAACTTCGCGACGCTGACATCGCATCGGCGGCGAGTGCCGCCACAGTCGCCGCGTTTACTCTCCCTTGATAGTTGAGCGAATGGACTTGTAACTTCGAGGTTACAAATCCGACTCTACGTTTAGGTTTACATTTTCCATTAATTTTAAAGGGTGAGGGGGGGTTGGGGGGGAGGATGGCGATGACAGACCAATTGCGCACCTCCCCGCCACCATCGTCGCTACCGACGACCTCGACCTCGAGCCGAGCGGGGAAGAAGGCCCGACGGGCTCCCGGAAATTTCGGAAAGGCGATACACCTTTAATTCCCAGTTGGCCGTAACTTTGTCGATGACGTCAAATTAGTGAAAAATCAATGTTTCTTTGTCGCCGTATAGCTCGAGAACGAGGCGATGGGTGCGGGCGAGAGTGGGCTCGTCGGACGGAGGACGCGGAGACGAAGGCTTACCGCCCGAAAAATTCGCGAAAATTCGCGGAAAATTTTTTACGTGTGCATCGGTAACGCGCGTCGACCTCGGCGGAGGATAACTTACCGACCACCACCGGCAGTGGTCGTTAACGCTCGGGGGGTATAAGCTGCCGCGTTAAAAATGAAACCCGAATTTCGGCGCTTCCACGGTTCAGGGCTGAAAAGGGCCCGAAAGAAAATAACTGATTCAAACGTTCGAATTTAACGCCAACTTCGCGACGCTGACATCGCATCGGCGGCGAGTGCCGCCACAGTCGCCGCGTTTACTCTCCCTTGATAGTTGAGCGAATGGACTTGTAACTTCGAGGTTACAAATCCGACTCTACGTTTAGGTTTACATTTTCCATTAATTTTAAAGGGTGAGGGGGGGTTGGGGGGGAGGATGGCGATGACAGACCAATTGCGCACCTCCCCGCCACCATCGTCGCTACCGACGACCTCGACCTCGAGCCGAGCGGGGCCGAAGGCCCGACGGGCTCCCGGAAATTTCGGAAAGGCGATACACCTTTAATTCCCAGTTGGCCGTAACTTTGTCGATGACGTCAAATTAGTGAAAAATCAATGTTTCTTTGTCGCCGTATAGCTCGAGAACGAGGCGATGGGTGCGGGCGAGAGTAGGCTCGTCGGACGGTGGACGCGGAGACGAAGGCTTACCGCCCGAAAAATTCGCGAAAATTCGCGGAAAATTTTTTACGTGTGCATCGGTAACGCGCGTCGACCTCGGCGGAGGATAACTTACCGACCACCACCGGCAGTGGTCGTTAACGCTCGGGGGGTATAAGCTACCGCGTTAAAAATGAAACCCGAATTTCGGCGCTTCCACGGTTCAGGGCTGAAAAGGGCCCGAAAGAAAATAACTGATTCAAACGTTCGAATTTAACGCCAACTTCGCGACGCTGACTTCGCATCGATGGCGAGTGCCGCCACAGTCGCAGCGTTTACTCTCCCTTGATAGTTGAGCGAATTGACTTGTAACTTCGAGGTTACGAATCCGACTCTACGTTTATGTTTACATTTTCCATTAATTTGAAAGGGGTAGGGGGGTTGGGGGGGGGGGGGGTTGGCGATGACAGACCAATTGCGCACCTCCCCGCCACCATCGTCGCTACCGACGACCTCGACCTCGAGCCGAGCGGGGCCGAAGGCCCGACGGGCTCCCGGAAATTTCGGAAAGGCGATACACCTTTAATTCCCAGTTGGCCGTAACTTTGTCGATGACGTCAAATTAGTGAAAAATCAATGTTTCTTTGTCGCCGTATAGCTCGAGAACGAGGCGATGAGTGCGGGCGAGAGTAGGCTCGTCGGACGGTGGACGCGGAGACGAAGGCTTACCGCCCGAAAAATTCGCGAAAATTCGCGGAAAATTTTTTACGTGTGCATCGGTAACGCGCGTCGACCTCGGCGGAGGATAACTTACCGACCACCACCGGCAGTGGTCGTTAACGCTCGGGGGGTATAAGCTGCCGCGTTAAAAATGAAACCCGAATTTCGGCGCTTCCACGGTTCAGGGCTGAAAAGGGCCCGAAAGAAAATAACTGATTCAAACGTTCGAATTTAACGCCAACTTCGCGACGCTGACATCGCATCGGCGGCGAGTGCCGCCACAGTCGCCGCGTTTACTCTCCCTTGATAGTTGAGCGAATGGACTTGTAACTTCGAGGTTACAAATCCGACTCTACGTTTAGGTTTACATTTTCCATTAATTTTAAAGGGTGAGGGGGGGTTGGGGGGGAGGATGGCGATGACAGACCAATTGCGCACCTCCCCGCCACCATCGTCGCTACCGACGACCTCGACCTCGAGCCGAGCGGGGCCGAAGGCCCGACGGGCTCCCGGAAATTTCGGAAAGGCGATACACCTTTAATTCCCAGTTGGCCGTAACTTTGTCGATGACGTCAAATTAGTGAAAAATCAATGTTTCTTTGTCGCCGTATAGCTCGAGAACGGGTCGACGGGTGCGGGCGAGAGTAGGCTCGTCGGACGGAGGACGCGGAGACGAAGGCTTACCGCCCGAAAAATTCGCGAAAATTCGCGGAAAATTTTTTACGTGTGCATCGGTAACGCGCGTCGACCTCGGCGGAGGATAACTTACCGACCACCACCGGCAGTGGTCGTTAACGCTCGGGGGGTATAAGCTGTCGCGTTAAAAATGAAACCCGAATTTCGGCGCTTCCACGGTTCAGGGCTGAAAAGGGCCCGAAAGAAAATAACTGATTCAAACGTTCGAATTTAACGCCAACTTCGCGACGCTGACTTCGCATCGATGGCGAGTGCCGCTACAGTCGCCGCGGTTACTCTCCCCTGATAGTTGAGCGAATCGACTTGTAACTTCGAGGTTACGAATCCGACTCTACGTTTAGGTTTACATTTTCCATTAATTTTAGAGGGTGAGGGGGGGTTGGGGGGGAGGATGGCGATGACAGACCAATTGCGCACCTCCCCGCCATCATCGTCGCTACCGACGACCTCGACCTCGAGCCGAGCGGGGCCGAAGGCCCGACGGGCTCCCGGAAATTTCGGAAAGGCGATACACCTTTAATTCCCAGTTGGCTGTAACTTTGTCGATGACGTCAAATTAGTGAAAAATCAATGTTTCTTTGTCGCCGTATAGCTCGAGAACGAGGCGATGGGTGCGGGCGAGAGTAGGCTCGTCGGACGGTGGACGCGGAGACGAAGGCTTACCGCCCGAAAAATTCTCGAAAATTCGCGGAAAATTTTTTACGTGTGCATCGGTAACGCGCGTCGACCTCGGCGGAGGATAACTTACCGACCACCACCGGCAGTGGTCGTTAACGCTCGGGGGGTATAAGCTGCCGCGTTAAAAATGAAACCCGAATTTCGGCGCTTCCACGGTTCAGGGCTGAAAAGGGCCCGAAAGAAAATAACTGATTCAAACGTTCGAATTTAACGCCAACTTCGCGACGCTGACTTCGCATCGATGGCGAGTGCCGCCACAGTCGCAGCGTTTACTCTCCCTTGATAGTTGAGCGAATTGACTTGTAACTTCGAGGTTACGAATCCGACTCTACGTTTATGTTTACATTTTCCATTAATTAGAAAGGGGGAGGGGGGTTGGGGGGGGGTTGGGGGGGGGTTGGCGATGACAGACCAATCGCACGCCTCCCCGCCACCATCGTCGCTACCGACGACCTCGACCTCGAGCCGAGCCGAGCCGAGCTGGGCCGAAGGCCCGACGGGCTCCCGGAAATTTCGGAAAGGCGATATACCTTTAATTCCCAGTTGGCCGTAACTTTCTCGATGACGTCAAATTAGTGAAAAATCAAAGTTTCTTTGTCGCCGTATAGCTCTAGAACGGGTCGACGGGTGCGGGCGAGAGTAGGCTCGTCGGACGGAGGACGCGGAAACGAAGGCTTACCGCGCGAAAAATTCGCGAAAATTCGCGGAAAATTTTTTACGTGTGCATCGGTAACGCGCGTCGACCTCGGCGGAGGATAACTTACCGACCACCACCGGCAGTGGTCGTTAACGCTCGGGGGGTATAAGCTGCCGCGTTAAAAATGTAACCCGAATTTCGGCGCTTCCACGGTTCAGGGCTGAAAAGGGCCCGAAAGAAAATAACTGATTCAAACGTTCGAATTTAACGCCAACTTCGCGACGCTGACATCGCATCGGCGGCGAGTGCCGCCACAGTCGCCGCGTTTACTCTCCCTTGATAGTTGAGCGAATGGACTTGTAACTTCGAGGTTACAAATCCGACTCTACGTTTTGGTTTACATTTTCCATTAATTTTAAAGGGTGAGGGGGGGTTGGGGGGGAGGATGGCGATGACAGACCAATTGCGCACCTCCCCGCCACCATCGCCGCTACCGACGACCTCGACCTCGAGCCGAGCGGGGCCGAAGGCCCGACGGGCTCCCGGAAATTTCGGAAAGGCGATACACCTTTAATTCCCAGTTGGCCGTAACTTTGTCGATGACGTCAAATTAGTGAAAAATCAATGTTTCTTTGTCGCCGTATAGCTCGAGAACGAGGCGATGGGTGCGGGCGAGAGTAGGCTCGTCGGACGGAGGACGCGGAGACGAAGGCTTACCGCCCGAAAAATTCGCGAAAATTCGCGGAAAATTTTTTACGTGTGCATCGGTAACGCGCGTCGACCTCGGCGGAGGATAACTTACCGACCACCACCGGCAGTGGTCGTTAACATTCGGGGGGTATAAGCTGCCGCGTTAAAAATGAAACCCGAATTTCGGCGCTTCCACGGTTCAGGGCTGAAAAGGGCCCGAAAGAAAACAACTGATTCAAACGTTCGAATTTAACGCCAACTTCGCGACGCTGACTTCGCATCGATGGCGAGTGCCGCCACAGTCGCAGCGTTTACTCTCCCTTGATAGTTGAGCGAATTGACTTGTAACTTCGAGGTTACGAATCCGACTCTACGTTTATGTTTACATTTTCCATTAATTTGAAAGGGGTAGGGGGGTTGGGGGGGGTTGGCGATGACAGACCAATCGCACGCCTCCCCGCCACCATCGTCGCTACCGACGACCTCGACCTCGAGCCGAGCCGAGCCGAGCGGGGCCGAAGGCCCGACGGGCTCCCGGAAATTTCGGAAAGGCGATATACCTTTAATTCCCAGTTGGCCGTAACTTTCTCGATGACGTCAAATTAGTGAAAAATCAAAGTTTCTTTGTCGCCGTATAGCTCTAGAACGGGTCGACGGGTGCGGGCGAGAGTAGGCTCGTCGGACGGAGGACGCGGAAACGAAGGCTTACCGCGCGAAAAATTCGCGAAAATTCGCGGAAAATTTTTTACGTGTGCATCAGTAACGCGCGTCGACCTCGGCGGAGGATAACTTACCGACCACCACCGGCAGTGGTCGTTAACGCTCGGGGGGTATAAGCTGCCGCGTTAAAAATGAAACCCGAATTTCGGCGCTTCCACGGTTCAGGGCTGAAAAGGGCCCGAAAGAAAATAACTGATTCAAACGTTCGAATTTAACGCCAACTTCGCGACGCTGACATCGCATCGGCGGCGAGTGCCGCCACAGTCGCCGCGTTTACTCTCCCTTGATAGTTGAGCGAATGGACTTGTAACTTCGAGGTTACAAATCCGACTCTACGTTTAGGTTTACATTTTCCATTAATTTTAAAGGGTGAGGGGGGGTTGGGGGGGAGGATGGCGATGACAGACCAATTGCGCACCTCCCCGCCACCATCGTCGCTACCGACGACCTCGACCTCGAGCCGAGCGGGGCCGAAGGCCCGACGGGCTCCCGGAAATTTCGGAAAGGCGATACACCTTTAATTCCCAGTTGGCCGTAACTTTGTCGATGACGTCAAATTAGTGAAAAATCAATGTTTCTTTGTCGCCGTATAGCTCGAGAACGAGGCGATGGGTGCGGGCGAGAGTAGGCTCGTCGGACGGTGGACGCGGAGACGAAGGCTTACCGCCCGAAAAATTCGCGAAAATTCGCGGAAAATTTTTTACGTGTGCATCGGTAACGCGCGTCGACCTCGGCGGAGGATAACTTACCGACCACCACCGGCAGTGGTCGTTAACGCTCGGGGGGTATAAGCTGCCGCGTTAAAAATGAAACCCGAATTTCGGCGCTTCCACGGTTCAGGGCTGAAAAGGGCCCGAAAGAAAATAACTGATTCAAACGTTCGAATTTAACGCCAACTTCGCGACGCTGACTTCGCATCGATGGCGAGTGCCGCCACAGTCGCAGCGTTTACTCTCCCTTGATAGTTGAGCGAATTGACTTGTAACTTCGAGGTTACGAATCCGACTCTACGTTTATGTTTACATTTTCCAATAATTTGAAAGGGGAAGGGGGGTTGGGGGGGGGTTGGCGATGACAGACCAATCGCACGCCTCCCCGCCACCATCGTCGCTACCGACGACCTCGACCTCGAGCCGAGCCGAGCCGAGCGGGGCCGAAGGCCCGACGGGCTCCCGGAAATTTCGGAAAGGCGATATACCTTTAATTCCCAGTTGGCCGTAACTTTCTCGATGACGTCAAATTAGTGAAAAATCAAAGTTTCTTTGTCGCCGTATAGCTCTAGAACGGGTCGACGGGTGCGGGCGAGAGTAGGCTCGTCGGACGGAGGACGCGGAAACGAAGGCTTACCGCGCGAAAAATTCGCGAAAATTCGCGGAAAATTTTTTACGTGTGCATCGGTAACGCGCGTCGACCTCGGCGGAGGATAACTTACCGACCACCACCGGCAGTGGTCGTTAACGCTCGGGGGGTATAAGCTGCCGCGTTAAAAATGTAACCCGAATTTCGGCGCTTCCACGGTTCAGGGCTGAAAAGGGCCCGAAAGAAAATAACTGATTCAAACGTTCGAATTTAACGCCAACTTCGCGACGCTGACATCGCATCGGCGGCGAGTGCCGCCACAGTCGCCGCGTTTACTCTCCCTTGATAGTTGAGCGAATGGACTTGTAACTTCGAGGTTACAAATCCGACTCTACGTTTTGGTTTACATTTTCCATTAATTTTAAAGGGTGAGGGGGGGTTGGGGGGGAGGATGGCGATGACAGACCAATTGCGCACCTCCCCGCCACCATCGTCGCTACCGACGACCTCGACCTCGAGCCGAGCGGGGCCGAAGGCCCGACGGGCTCCCGGAAATTTCGGAAAGGCGATACACCTTTAATTCCCAGTTGGCCGTAACTTTGTCGATGACGTCAAATTAGTGAAAAATCAATGTTTCTTTGTCGCCGTATAGCTCGAGAACGAGGCGATGGGTGCGGGCGAGAGTAGGCTCGTCGGACGGAGGACGCGGAGACGAAGGCTTACCGCCCGAAAAATTCGCGAAAATTCGCGGAAAATTTTTTACGTGTGCATCGGTAACGCGCGTCGACCTCGGCGGAGGATAACTTACCGACCACCACCGGCAGTGGTCGTTAACGCTCGGGGGGTATAAGCTGCCGCGTTAAAAATGAAACCCGAATTTCGGCGCTTCCACGGTTCAGGGCTGAAAAGGGCCCGAAAGAAAATAACTGATTCAAACGTTCGAATTTAACGCCAACTTCGCGACGCTGACATCGCATCGGCGGCGAGTGGCGCCACAGTCGCCGCGTTTACTCTCCCTTGATAGTTGAGCGAATGGACTTGTAACTTCGAGGTTACAAATCCGACTCTACGTTTAGGTTTACATTTTCCATTAATTTTAAAGGATGAGGGGGGGGTTGGGGTGGAGGATGGCGATGACAGACCAATTGCGCACCTCCCCGCCACCATCGTCGCTACCGACGACCTCGACCTCGAGCCGAGCGGGGCCGAAGGCCCGACGGGCTCCCGGAAATTTCGGAAAGGCGATATACCTTTAATTCCCAGTTGGCCGTAACTTTCTCGATGACGTCAAATTAGTGAAAAATCAAAGTTTCTTTGTCGCCGTATAGCTCTAGAACGGGTCGACGGGTGCGGGCGAGAGTAGGCTCGTCGGACGGAGGACGCGGAAACGAAGGCTTACCGCGCGAAAAATTCGCGAAAATTCGCGGAAAATTTTTTACGTGTGCATCAGTAACGCGCGTCGACCTCGGCGGAGGATAACTTACCGACCACCACCGGCAGTGGTCGTTAACGCTCGGGGGGTATAAGCTGCCGCGTTAAAAATGAAACCCGAATTTCGGCGCTTCCACGGTTCAGGGCTGAAAAGGGCCCGAAAGAAAATAACTGATTCAAACGTTCGAATTTAACGCCAACTTCGCGACGCTGACATCGCATCGGCGGCGAGTGCCGCCACAGTCGCCGCGTTTACTCTCCCTTGATAGTTGAGCGAATGGACTTGTAACTTCGAGGTTACAAATCCGACTCTACGTTTAGGTTTACATTTTCCATTAATTTTAAAGGGTGAGGGGGGGTTGGGGGGGAGGATGGCGATGACAGACCAATTGCGCACCTCCCCGCCACCATCGTCGCTACCGACGACCTCGACCTCGAGCCGAGCGGGGCCGAAGGCCCGACGGGCTCCCGGAAATTTCGGAAAGACGATATACCTTTAATTCCCAGTTGGCCGTAACTTTCTCGATGACGTCAAATTAGTGAAAAATCAATGTTTCTTTGTCGCCGTATAGCTCGAGAACGGGTCGACGGGTGCGGGCGAGAGTAGGCTCGTCGGACGGAGGACGCGGAGACGAAGGCTTACCGCCCGAAAAATTCGCGAAAATTCGCGGAAAATTTTTTACGTGTGCATCGGTAACGCGCGTCGACCTCGGCCGGGGATAACTTACCGACCACCACCGGCAGTGGTCGTTAACGCTCGGGGGGTATAAGCTGCCGCGTTAAAAATGAAACCCGAATTTCGGCGCTTCCACGGTTCAGGGCTGAAAAGGGCCCGAAAGAAAATAACTGATTCAAACGTTCGAATTTAATGCCAACTTCGCGACGCTGACTTCGCATCGATGGCGAGTGCCGCCACAGTCGCCGCGGTTACTCTCCCCTGATAGTTGAGCGAATCGACTTGTAACTTCGAGGTTACGAATCCGACTCTACGTTTAGGTTTACATTTTCCATTAATTTTAAAGGGTGAGGGGGGGTTGGGGGGGAGGATGGCGATGACAGACCAATTACGCACCTCCCCGCCACCATCGTCGCTACCGACGACCTCGACCTCGAGCCGAGCGGGGCCGAAGGCCCGACGGGCTCCCGGAAATTTCGGAAAGGCGATTTACCTTTAATTCCCAGTTGGCCGTAACTTTCTCGATGACGTCAAATTAGTGAAAAATCAAAGTTTCTTTGTCGCCGTATAGCTCTAGAACGGGTCGACGGGTGCGGGCGAGAGTAGGCTCGTCGGACGGAGGACGCGGAAACGAAGGCTTACCGCGCGAAAAATTCGCGAAAATTCGCGGAAAATTTTTTACGTGTGCATCGGTAACGCGCGTCGACCTCGGCGGAGGATAACTTACCGACCACCACCGGCAGTGGTCGTTAACGCTCGGGGGGTATAAGCTGCCGCGTTAAAAATGAAACCCGAATTTCGGCGCTTCCACGGTTCAGGGCTGAAAAGGGCCCGATAGAAAATAACTGATTGAAACGTTCGAATTTAACGCCAACTTCGCGACGCTGACATCGCATCGGCGGCGAGTGCCGCCACAGTCGCCGCGTTTACTCTCCCTTGATAGTTGAGCGAATGGACTTGTAACTTCGAGGTTACAAATCCGACTCTACGTTTAGGTTTACATTTTCCATTAATTTTAATGGGTGAGGGGGGGTTGGGGGGGAGGATGGCGATGACAGACCAATTGCGCACCTCCCCGCCACCATCGTCGCTACCGACGACCTCGACCTCGAGCCGAGCGGGGCCGAAGGCCCGACGGGCTCCCGGAAATTTCGGAAAGGCGATATACCTTTAATTCCCAGTTGGCCGTAACTTTCTCGATGACGTCAAATTAGTGAAAAATCAATGTTTCTTTGTCGCCGTATAGCTCGAGAACGGGTCGACGGGTGCGGGCGAGAGTAGGCTCGTCGGATGGAGGACGCGGAGACGAAGGCTTACCGCCCGAAAAATTCGCGAAAATTCGCGGAAAATTTTTTACGTGTGCATCGGTAACGCGCGTCGACCTCGGCGGAGGATAACTTACCGACCACCACCGGCAGTGGTCGTTAACGCTCGGGGGGTATAAGCTGTCGCGTTAAAAATGAAACCCGAATTTCGGCGCTTCCACGGTTCAGGGCTGAAAAGGGCCCGAAAGAAATTAACTGATTCAAACGTTCGAATTTAACGCCAACTTCGCGACGCTGACTTCGCATCGATGGCGAGTGCCGCTACAGTCGCCGCGGTTACTCTCCCCTGATAGTTGAGCGAATCGACTTGTAACTTCGAGGTTACGAATCCGACTCTACGTTTAGGTTTACATTTTCCATTAATTTTAATGGGTGAGGGGGGGGGTTGGGGTGGAGGATGGCGATGACAGACCAATTGCGCACCTCCCCGCCACCATCGTCGCTACCGACGACCTCGACCTCGAGCCGAGCGGGGCCGAAGGCCCGACGGGCTCCCGGAAATTTCGGAAAGGCGATACACCTTTAATTCCCAGTTGGCCGTAACTTTGTCGATGACGTCAAATTAGTGAAAAATCAATGTTTCTTTGTCGCCGTATAGCTCGAGAACGAGGCGATGGGTGCGGGCGAGAGTAGGCTCGTCGGACGGTGGACGCGGAGACGAAGGCTTACCGCCCGAAAAATTCGCGAAAATTCGCGGAAAATTTTTTACGTGTGCATCGGTAACGCGCGTCGACCTCGGCGGAGGATAACTTACCGACCACCACCGGCAGTGGTCGTTAACGCTCGGGGGGTATAAGCTGCCGCGTTAAAAATGAAACCCGAATTTCGGCGCTTCCACGGTTCAGGGCTGAAAAGGGCCCGAAAGAAAATAACTGATTCAAACGTTCGAATTTAACGCCAACTTCGCGACGCTGACTTCGCATCGATGGCGAGTGCCGCCACAGTCGCAGCGTTTACTCTCCCTTGATAGTTGAGCGAATTGACTTGTAACTTCGAGGTTACGAATCCGACTCTACGTTTATGTTTACATTTTCCATTAATTTGAAAGGGGTAGGGGGGTTGGGGGGGGGTTGGGGGGGGGGTTGGCGATGACAGACCAATCGCACGCCTCCCCGCCACCATCGTCGCTACCGACGACCTCGACCTCGAGCCGAGCCGAGCCGAGCGGGGCCGAAGGCCCGACGGGCTCCCGGAAATTTCGGAAAGGCGATATACCTTTAATTCCCAGTTGGCCGTAACTTTCTCGATGACGTCAAATTAGTGAAAAATCAAAGTTTCTTTGTCGCCGTATAGCTCTAGAACGGGTCGACGGGTGCGGGCGAGAGTAGGCTCGTCGGACGGAGGACGCGGAAACGAAGGCTTACCGAGCGAAAAATTCGCGAAAATTCGCGGAAAATTTTTTACGTGTGCATCGGTAACGCGCGTCGACCTCGGCGGAGGATAACTTACCGACCACCACCGGCAGTGGTCGTTAACGCTCGGGGGGTATAAGCTGCCGCGTTAAAAATGTAACCCGAATTTCGGCGCTTCCACGGTTCAGGGCTGAAAAGGGCCCGAAAGAAAATAACTGATTCAAACGTTCGAATTTAACGCCAACTTCGCGACGCTGACATCGCATCGGCGGCGAGTGCCGCCACAGTCGCCGCGTTTACTCTCCCTTGATAGTTGAGCGAATGGACTTGTAACTTCGAGGTTACAAATCCGACTCTACGTTTTGGTTTACATTTTCCATTAATTTTAAAGGGTGAGGGGGGGTTGGGGGGGAGGATGGCGATGACAGACCAATTGCGCACCTCCCCGCCACCATCGTCGCTACCGACGACCTCGACCTCGAGCCGAGCGGGGCCGAAGGCCCGACGGGCTCCCGGAAATTTCGGAAAGGCGATACACCTTTAATTCCCAGTTGGCCGTAACTTTGTCGATGACGTCAAATTAGTGAAAAATCAATGTTTCTTTGTCGCCGTATAGCTCGAGAACGAGGCGATGGGTGCGGGCGAGAGTAGGCTCGTCGGACGGAGGACGCGGAGACGAAGGCTTACCGCCCGAAAAATTCGCGAAAATTCGCGGAAAATTTTTTACGTGTGCATCGGTAACGCGCGTCGACCTCGGCGGAGGATAACTTACCGACCACCACCGGCAGTGGTCGTTAACGCTCGGGGGGTATAAGCTGCCGCGTTAAAAATGAAACCCGAATTTCGGCGCTTCCACGGTTCAGGGCTGAAAAGGGCCCGAAAGAAAATAACTGATTCAAACGTTCGAATTTAACGCCAACTTCGCGACGCTGACTTCGCATCGATGGCGAGTGCCGCCACAGTCGCAGCGTTTACTCTCCCTTGATAGTTGAGCGAATTGACTTGTAACTTCGAGGTTACGAATCCGACTCTACGTTTATGTTTACATTTTCCATTAATTTGAAAGGGGTAGGGGGGTTGGGGGGGGGGTTGGCGATGACAGACCAATCGCACGCCTCCCCGCCACCATCGTCGCTACCGACGACCTCGACCTCGAGCCGAGCCGAGCCGAGCGGGGCCGAAGGCCCGACGGGCTCCCGGAAATTTCGGAAAGGCGATATACCTTTAATTCCCAGTTGGCCGTAACTTTCTCGATGACGTCGAATTAGTGAAAAATCAAAGTTTCTTTGTCGCCGTATAGCTCTAGAACGGGTCGACGGGTGCGGGCGAGAGTAGGCTCGTCGGACGGAGGACGCGGAAACGAAGGCTTACCGCGCGAAAAATTCGCGAAAATTCGCGGAAAATTTTTTACGTGTGCATCGGTAACGCGCGTCGACCTCGGCGGAGGATAACTTACCGACCACCACCGGCAGTGGTCGTTAACGCTCGGGGGGTATAAGCTGCCGCGTTAAAAATGAAACCCGAATTTCGGCGCTTCCACGGTTCAGGGCTGAAAAGGGCCCGAAAGAAAATAACTGATTCAAACGTTCGAATTTAACGCCAACTTCGCGACGCTGACATCGCATCGGCGGCGAGTGGCGCCACAGTCGCCGCGTTTACTCTCCCTTGATAGTTGAGCGAATGGACTTGTAACTTCGAGGTTACAAATCCGACTCTACGTTTAGGTTTACATTTTCCATTAATTTTAAAGGGTGAGGGGGGGGTTGGGGTGGAGGATGGCGATGACAGACCAATTGCGCACCTCCCCGCCACCATCGTCGCTACCGACGACCTCGACCTCGAGCCGAGCGGGGCCTAAGGCCCGACGGGCTCCCGGAAATTTCGGAAAGGCGATATAGCTTTAATTCCCAGTTGGCCGTAACTTTCTCGATGACGTCAAATTAGTGAAAAATCAAAGTTTCTTTGTCGCCGTATAGCTCTAGAACGGGTCGACGGGTGCGGGCGAGAGTAGGCTCGTCGGACGGAGGACGCGGAAACGAAGGCTTACCGCGCGAAAAATTCGCGAAAATTCGCGGAAAATTTTTTACGTGTGCATCGGTAACGCGCGTCGACCTCGGCGGAGGATAACTTACCGACCACCACCGGCAGTGGTCGTTAACGCTCGGGGGGTATAAGCTGCCGCGTTAAAAATGTAACCCGAATTTCGGCGCTTCCACGGTTCAGGGCTGAAAAGGGCCCGAAAGAAAATAACTGATTCAAACGTTCGAATTTAACGCCAACTTCGCGACGCTGACATCGCATCGGCGGCGAGTGCCGCCACAGTCGCCGCGTTTACTCTCCCTTGATAGTTGAGCGAATGGACTTGTAACTTCGAGGTTACAAATCCGACTCTACGTTTTGGTTTACATTTTCCATTAATTTTAAAGGGTGAGGGGGGGTTGGGGGGGAGGATGGCGATGACAGACCAATTGCGCACCTCCCCGCCACCATCGTCGCTACCGACGACCTCGACCTCGAGCCGAGCGGGGCCGAAGGCCCGACGGGCTCCCGGAAATTTCGGAAAGGCGATACTGTCACGTCCGTCACTGTGTTTTTGTTACAGGTACCAGGAGAGAGAAAAGAGAACAGTGACAGACGGACGGTTGAGATATTATGATTAAAATGAGGAGTGGTCTTTCGTGCCGAGACAGCCGCGGGCTGTCATATGCACTAGGACAACCGATATTGCTATGATGCAGTCAAGAAAAGAACGTCCGACGCGGTTACAAGGAGTGTCCCGATGTTACGTCGGACGACCTCCGACGTTGGTCGAATCGAGGACCGTACCTCGATTCTAGGTTAAGACTAAATACTAAGTACATAACAACCTCTTAAACCCATCGCTACCAAACTCTTGTTCTAATTCTAATACCTCTTAAACCCATCACTACTTCACCCACGACTTTCCCTAAACTTGTTCTAATACCCATCACTACTTAAATCTCGACTCTCCCAATTGTTCTAAACCCAACCACCACTCCAAACTCTCAATCTTACCTAACACTTGTTCAAACCCTCATCTACACTTATAACTTGTTTAAACCCTCATCTACACTTAACACTTGTTCAAACCCTCATCTACACTTACAACTTGTTCAAATCCTCAACTCCGCTCGAGTAAACGCCACCTCGAGGACAAAGAGACTGCAACGTCAGCAGTCTTGCACCCGTCACCACTCCGACGAGCGAGGACAAAGGGACTGCAGCGTCAGCAACCCCCACTCCGAGCGAAGGAGGCTACGCAGAGCTGCCTCTTGCATCAGTCTGGTCCTAGCCAGCGGAGTGAGCGGACGTGTCGGTCTGCGCTCACTCCATTCTCACACAACGACATCAGTCAGTCTGGCCCAAGCCAGCGAAGCGAGCAGACGTGTCGACCTGCGCTCTTCTAATTCGCGCTTCGACGTTCATCGACGTTTGTTCTACAATTCCAATTCCAATTCTAATTCCAATTCTAATTCAAACTCAATACCAATTCCGACTCAACGCAGTCTCTATTCCAACACTAATTCATTTACTAACTCCTACGCAATTAATTCACTTAATTCATATTCACATTTATATTAATACAATTGTAACCAAGTGTAACCAAGTTATTATTATAATATATCTTATTTTACCAGAACTTCGCGAGTGACTTCTCTTACAATTCAATCAATTCAGTGACCTATTTCTCTCCGATATTCAAACTATATCTTCGTTTATCGTGCACTTGTAGAGTATTGAAACTCGGTCACAAAGGGAGAAGCTTACAGCTCCGCCGAGACAATACGTCTGCAAGCGACATTTTGAACAATTGTTTCCATTAGCAATCGTGCACTTGTTGAGTATTGAAACTCGGTCACAAAGGGAGAAGCTTACAGCTCCGCCGAGACAATACGTCTGCAAGCGACATTTTGATCGGTCAAGTGTTTTCTCGGTCAAGTGTTCGATCAAGTCTCCATCAAGTGACAGTTCACACAAGGAATACGTGCAGTGCTAGATCTATAGTGACAGTTCTAACAGTGCCCTCGTTCGTTACACAGTGACCCGGCTTGGAGGCCAGTTCGTCCGCTCCGCTTGGGTAGTGTCAATGAACGAGCGGACCTTTTCAATAACTACATTTTATTAAAGTCACAGGTGGAATACCGCTGGCCAGCGCCTCCGGGGAACCCCTGGCCAATTTTCCCTTTTTCATTCAGAACATAGACAAAATTCCTATAAAGGATTTCTTGAGAAGGAGTTGTTAAACCAAGTTCCTTTCGCTCCTCTCTTCTCATGCGTCGAACACGTCACGACCGAGAATATCGAGTGTGACGCGTCAGATTACGTATCGGTATACGGTTGTCCGTGCCGTCCGATTCCGAACACAGAGATCAACCACGCGGATCTCTCGCGTTCCACGCCTGTCAACGTTACACCAGCTGCCCGCTATGAGATCATCGATCTCATAGACATCTCTGACGACGACGACAGCCAGGACACAGTGATCCTGCCACGTCCTCGTTGCGTCATCACCAACAGCACGTTCCTGTCACCACGTCAACGTATTACGTTGCGTCTTCCCAATCTTCCTCGCCTGGAAGATATTTGCATCGAGGACCCACAGTACGAGGTCTACGCAGCGCAGAGGAAACAACTCCTGCGACAGTATTATTAAGGCGTAACAACAAACCGGTGAGAATCAGTATCTTGTATCCATCTTTACCCCATGTCAACTCACCGCGTTCGTTGCGTTTGCGTATAAGTATCGCCATCCGCGTTGACTGCAAGCGGGTGCCGATTTTCCAAATGACTATCGGTGTCCTAGCGCATATGACTGCCCGTCTGGCTGTCTTGGCGTAAAAGACCGTTTCCTCTTCAATTCCACGTGCCGCCTCCTGGGGTCATCTTCTTTGCCTAGGACGTGGGGCGTGACGTAACAAAATTTGGCGCAGTCGGTAGGACACGAAAACGGTCGCCGGTAGTTGAACCATTAACAAATTGTTTTCGTACGTCTGACATTTGTTCTCTATATCGTGTGTCGAGTAAGAATTCACACTAATATCGCAAAATGTCTCGCCCAATCACACGATCCCAAACGGATCCCCGAGCGGATCCTAATCAAGACCTTCCTCCGCCAACCGAGGAAGAGCTACTTCTTTACGCGCAAGATCTCGCCCGTAAAGAGGAATATTTAAAAGAGCAAACCGAATTCATTGCTAAATTGCGTCTTAAATATGAAGAAGACGCACAGAATCAAAATAACATGCTCGATGAAATACGCAAAGAGCTCCACAATATTCAAGCCTTGAACCAAAACTTACGTCACCAAGCGCCTACACCAGGCCCCAGTAACGTCTCTAACACGCGAGAACCTTCATTATCAGAGCCACGCGAAACCCCGCAATATGAGCCAACAGGAAATTTCGCGTTGAAACAAGCCGCAGAACTCGTACCCAAATTCGACGGAACATCGATTCCCGTCCTAAAATTCATCCGCGCCTGCAAACGCGCGCGTGATTCTATCCCCGAATCCATAGAACGTGCCCTTACTAAACTAATCTGCAATAAACTTTCCGATCGTGCGTACGCTGCCATTGAAGGCGAAAACATACGTACGATCTCACAACTTTGCGATAAGCTACGAACAGTACTGGGACCCTACAAATTCGTGGACCAGTACCGTGGCGAATTGGCAAGCGTAGCCCAGGGCAACAATGAGCATATTCTTGACTTCATAAATCGAGTCAAAGATTTACGAACCGCCATCAGCGATTCTACCGAAGGACATTACGACTACAGAGAAATCGATCGTTTCACAGTCGAGTGCTTCCTTCGCGGTCTACTCCCACAACTTCGCAGCGAAGTTTTGCATTGCCGTTCTCAGAATTCGGCAGAGATCTTCGAAGCAGCCATCTCTGCATATAAGCAATATGAGCTGTATCAAAACCGTCGTCGCGAATCTAATCGTGACGATTCCCGCAAGGTAAGCTTCTCAGATAACAGAAGCTCCTATCGCCCACGCTCTTCTGACAATTTCAATTCTCGCGAACGCATCCCTGAACGTCGCGACAACAGACCGGATGAGCGTCGCGATAACGGGTCCGACCAACGTCGAGACTCGTGGAGAAACTCGAACCGCAACTCTTATCGTTCTCCAACTCCGCAGTGGCGATCCGAAACCCCTCGCGAACAAAACCCGCAGCGCGAAAACCGGGACCCGAATTCAAATCGCGACAGACGTTCGGGAGAGCCCCGCAAGTTTTGCAACTATTGCAAAACTCCCGGGCATGACATTCACGAATGTCGAAAAAGAGCCTATAACAATAACCTGCGCTCGGGAAACGAGTCAGGCCTCCCGACAGGAACGAATCAACAGCGGGAGGCCGCCCCAACAAAGCGCAACCAAACATTCACGCAGATCGCCGTTCGAACGAACGAGCTCCCCGAAGACCAGATCGACGATTCGTCTCTGCAGTTAACCTCGCAGTAGACTCGCCGATCCCGCGCGTACAAATCTCCGCCCCTCAGCTTCGCGAGAAAAGTGAATTCTTATTAGACACGGGCTCGGAAGTCAATTTGATACGCGCGTCTAGTTTAAAACCTGGGATAACCATTGATCCCACGAGCACGATCGAAGTTCATGGAATAACCGAGGGTTCCATAGTAACACTCGGCGAAGTCGTTATATTCATTCAAGGGACAATCCCTGTCAAATTCCACGTGCTCGGGGACGATTTTCCAGTCAGTGTTAACGGAATTCTCGGCTCGCCCTTCTTTATAGGAGGAGCTGAGATTTCCTTTGCAAGGCAATTTGTTTTAATCGGAAACATTTCTATTCCGTTCTCTAATTCACGCGCACTGCCGACTGAGCCCCGCGATAGTTCAATGACGAGGGTTATTTCAATGCCTTCTCCGAAAACGGAGGTCTCTCTTGAAAAGCACGCCGCAAGGACAGAGGAAGAAACATTCCCTCTCTCAAAACGTCGGGTGCAACCGGGAGAGATTCGTATCACATCGAATAATATCGTAGAGGAACCGGTCAATAAGCGCAAAAATCTAAATCAACAGTCCGAATCAAGGACTGCAGCAGACCCTAATGAGTTTGCCGTTGAGCCCCGAACAGCCGCCTGCATTGCAGTCAGCGTACAGGGCCCGAAACAGGGATATATCCGCCGTGTTAACGTAGCGCCGGATGTATTCCTGGGTGACTGCGTCGTCACCAATCGTAAAGGCAAAGCGAGCCTCCGGTGTTTTAACACCTCGTCGGAAAGAGTTTCATTTCGATTGCCCCCATTGGAGATGGAAGAAATCGAGTCGTACTCTTCCGACCTTTCTAATTCCGGGTATCATCCCGACGTATTCGGTAACCATCCCGACCTTTCTAATTCCGGTAACCATCCCGACGCATTCGGTAACCATCCCGACCTTTCTAATTCCCGTAACCATCCCGACAATTTTAATCCAGAGTCCAAAGAAGACTCCCACGAATTCAAACCTATGAAGGTTTATTCTACAAGCTCCGGTATCAAGTCCGATTGTTTCTATTCCGAGTCTAGGTTGAAAGGAAATGTCCCCGCCTTTGATTCTCTAAAGACGACAGAACGTCTACATAAAGTAAAGCATAAAACTCTACCTCGTATAGACCGAGTATACGAGTCGATCATAAAAGATCATCCCGCGATAATTTCTAAATCAGAGTCAAAGAGAGTCTATATTTCATTTCAAAAACCTACCTCTGATTTTTCGCCGGAACATGATCTCTTCCAATCTAAACGGTCAAGTATCCGTGCACCGCAAAGCGAGTTTCATCCATCTAGGAATTATACGTCTGTAAAATACGCGTCAGCAAAAAGGAGAAACAAATTTCGTATTATACTATACCTCTGCGATAACCCGCGAACAATGATTGTAGCATCTCCTGCGACTTGCGATAAGAAACCCTCCCAGGAGATTTCATTACAGTCCTCCGCTGACGCGAAATTAGAATCCGCGTTAATCACGCGTCCGGTCAACACCGACAAACGAGCGAAATCCGAAACCCAGCGTCGACAAAATCTCCTTCTACAGCCGGAAGATAAGCTTGTCGCATCACGACTCAGCCCCTCGGAAGATAGGATCATTCCAGAGGAGCTCCAGTCTTCAGACAATTTCGCAACCACAAACATGTATCCGTTACAAGTTGCCATCCTATGCACCATTACCACGCAAGTTTATACCCTCATTGGATATGATTGCGGTGGACCGACACTCAACGTCACTACGTACTCTACCATCGATAACCTGAATTGCGAACCCGAAGATGTCACACCGATCGAGAGTTTAGAGCGAATTCAACTTCTGCAGCTAGCCGAGTTTTCGCAAGCCCGAGTCCTCCAATGCCACATTGAAATAGACAGAACGATCTACTACTGTGGCATGCATTCGCATAATTCCGTCGTCGCCAATGGTAGACAAGAGTATCTCCTAACCACCACCAGTGAAACATGCTCTAATCTACACACTACTGGAACTCTGTATATTACGCCAGCGGCACAGATCACAGGAGTCCAGCCAAATTCCACAACCTCTCGTAGCCTCACAATGGCAGGAGAAATCAAGAATGACGGAAGCTGCTCAGGCACAACCTACAACGATCCTTTTGGAACCTGGACGGACGTCGTGGTGCAAGCCATAATACGCATCACGATACGGGACTACATTGCACCGATAAAGCTATCCACAGCACAAATTCATTTACAATCCGGACAAACCTGTCCTCTTCAGAAAGGCAACTGCCTCGATTCACAGGACGGATACACATTCTGGGAACCCGCACCAACAGATTCATGCAGATTCAACAACTACGATGTTCTATACGAAGGGCTAGCGACCAAGCTATCCCCACAGTTAAAATCCTCGCCAACCTTGTATACAGTTGCCTCTCAGGATACAACATTTGCACTAACCGAGACAGGACGATCTTCAGTCTGCGGATTTATCATAATCCGTACAGAACATCCAAAACTGTTCATACTAGAAACGGGGAAGTCAGGGAAATTCAAGGAGAAGTCACCCACCCTCGTCAACAATCTCGACATATTCACCTATGTCAACAGCAAATTCGTCTACGTAGAGAAACATCTCCGTACACAATTTTCTCAACTATATAAGGACGTCATTCGTCAAAAGTGCGAACTAGAACGACAAATTCTCCAGAACGCACTCACTCAGCTGCACACAGCCCCTGAAGAAGTGGCAACCGCCATCATGAAAGACGCTGGATTTATTGCAGTCCCAGCAGGTGAAGTGGTCCATATTATCAAATGTATCCCAGTGACAGTCCAGATCCGGAAAACGGAACGCTGTTATGACGAACTGCCCGTCACGTACAAGAATTCTTCAAGATTCCTGAAACCAAAGGACCACATTATTTCAAACACCGGTACAGAGAAGCCGTGCAGCGAGTTACTATCTCCATATTACAGAATACATGGAACATGGTACCGACTCACTCCATCACTAACAGAAACTATTGCACCGTCAGAACTCCATCCAATCTCTAAGGCCACATGGAAATACGTGGACCCCAAAAACCTTGCGACTGGAGGCATATATTCGCAAGACGACCTCGACAAACTGCAGGATCACATAATGTTCCCTGTAGAAAAGGTAGCCGTAATAAATACTATTGCACAAGGCGCCTCAGGTAGACAATACGCAGCAGGAAATATTAACATGTTCAACCTGCTCGACGAAGAGTCGCTTCAACAAATAGCTGAATCTACCGCACAGAAGTTATGGTCAGGATTTACCACGTTCGGATCCGTAACCGCTGGATTAATAGGAATATATGTGGCAATTCGCACAATAAAAACTATTATCAGCACAATCATCAATGGCATCGCTCTCCATTCGTTATACGGCTGGAGCCTCCACCTCATCGTCGCCATCTGGAGTTCCTTGACAAGATTCTTCATTTTCCTGAAACAAACAGACGAAACATACACATACGCTGTCAGATATCGGAAAAGTGAAAGTGAAAATGACATAAGTGAGCCCATTCCCTCCCAAGACCCCAATAAAAGACAGTCAGATAATGAACATTGCGATTATAGACTGTCGGACATTGCGAAACCTACCCCAACTCCTCGCGCAGAATCAGACAACATCTCAGTGCATCCAGTGTTTCGTACTGTTAATACAGTCAACGTGCGCCGAGAACTGAGCTCCCTGCGCGGATCGCTCACTAACGATGCGTCTCAAGACCAAAAATTGTAATGCGAGCGCTCACCGAACACAACCTCGGACCGAGAGATTTCACTCCGAGAAATCTCTTCTCCGGCGAGAGAGGTGTTACGTCGGACGACCTCCGACGTTGGTCGAATCGAGGACCGTACCTCGATTCTAGGTTAAGACTAAATACTAAGTACATAACAACCTCTTAAACCCATCGCTACCAAACTCTTGTTCTAATTCTAATACCTCTTAAACCCATCACTACTTCACCCACGACTTTCCCTAAACTTGTTCTAATACCCATCACTACTTAAATCTCGACTCTCCCAATTGTTCTAAACCCAACCACCACTCCAAACTCTCAATCTTACCTAACACTTGTTCAAACCCTCATCTACACTTATAACTTGTTTAAACCCTCATCTACACTTAACACTTGTTCAAACCCTCATCTACACTTACAACTTGTTCAAATCCTCAACTCCGCTCGAGTAAACGCCACCTCGAGGACAAAGAGACTGCAACGTCAGCAGTCTTGCACCCGTCACCACTCCGACGAGCGAGGACAAAGGGACTGCAGCGTCAGCAACCCCCACTCCGAGCGAAGGAGGCTACGCAGAGCTGCCTCTTGCATCAGTCTGGTCCTAGCCAGCGGAGTGAGCGGACGTGTCGGTCTGCGCTCACTCCATTCTCACACAACGACATCAGTCAGTCTGGCCCAAGCCAGCGAAGCGAGCAGACGTGTCGACCTGCGCTCTTCTAATTCGCGCTTCGACGTTCATCGACGTTTGTTCTACAATTCCAATTCCAATTCTAATTCCAATTCTAATTCAAACTCAATACCAATTCCGACTCAACGCAGTCTCTATTCCAACACTAATTCATTTACTAACTCCTACGCAATTAATTCACTTAATTCATATTCACATTTATATTAATACAATTGTAACCAAGTGTAACCAAGTTATTATTATAATATATCTTATTTTACCAGAACTTCGCGAGTGACTTCTCTTACAATTCAATCAATTCAGTGACCTATTTCTCTCCGATATTCAAACTATATCTTCGTTTATCGTGCACTTGTAGAGTATTGAAACTCGGTCACAAAGGGAGAAGCTTACAGCTCCGCCGAGACAATACGTCTGCAAGCGACATTTTGAACAATTGTTTCCATTAGCAATCGTGCACTTGTTGAGTATTGAAACTCGGTCACAAAGGGAGAAGCTTACAGCTCCGCCGAGACAATACGTCTGCAAGCGACATTTTGATCGGTCAAGTGTTTTCTCGGTCAAGTGTTCGATCAAGTCTCCATCAAGTGACAGTTCACACAAGGAATACGTGCAGTGCTAGATCTATAGTGACAGTTCTAACAGTGCCCTCGTTCGTTACACAGTGACCCGGCTTGGAGGCCAGTTCGTCCGCTCCGCTTGGGTAGTGTCAATGAACGAGCGGACCTTTTCAATAACTACATTTTATTAAAGTCACAGGTGGAATACCGCTGGCCAGCGCCTCCGGGGAACCCCTGGCCAATTTTCCCTTTTTCATTCAGAACATAGACAAAATTCCTATAAAGGATTTCTTGAGAAGGAGTTGTTAAACCAAGTTCCTTTCGCTCCTCTCTTCTCATGCGTCGAACACGTCACGACCGAGAATATCGAGTGTGACGCGTCAGATTACGTATCGGTATACGGTTGTCCGTGCCGTCCGATTCCGAACACAGAGATCAACCACGCGGATCTCTCGCGTTCCACGCCTGTCAACGTTACACCAGCTGCCCGCTATGAGATCATCGATCTCATAGACATCTCTGACGACGACGACAGCCAGGACACAGTGATCCTGCCACGTCCTCGTTGCGTCATCACCAACAGCACGTTCCTGTCACCACGTCAACGTATTACGTTGCGTCTTCCCAATCTTCCTCGCCTGGAAGATATTTGCATCGAGGACCCACAGTACGAGGTCTACGCAGCGCAGAGGAAACAACTCCTGCGACAGTATTATTAAGGCGTAACAACAAACCGGTGAGAATCAGTATCTTGTATCCATCTTTACCCCATGTCAACTCACCGCGTTCGTTGCGTTTGCGTATAAGTATCGCCATCCGCGTTGACTGCAAGCGGGTGCCGATTTTCCAAATGACTATCGGTGTCCTAGCGCATATGACTGCCCGTCTGGCTGTCTTGGCGTAAAAGACCGTTTCCTCTTCAATTCCACGTGCCGCCTCCTGGGGTCATCTTCTTTGCCTAGGACGTGGGGCGTGACGTAACACCGACAAGAATCGCGCGCGAGAGGATGCAACGAGAACGGTGAGTTTACAGGATTCAACAATTATACAAGATATTATACGACTCACCGCAATGTTGTATTAACGCCTAATAATATTGTTGCAGCAGGAACTGGCGGTACTGACAGTAGGTGTCGTACATCGGATCTTCTATACAGATGTCCTCGAGGTGGGGAAGATCTGGCAGAGTTGCTGCTGCTCGGTTCGGGACGACGTTAGTGGCCTTGGATGCTGGCCGCAAGACGACACGTTGATGAGCTGGCAGAGGAACGTCACGGATGATTCGGCAACGGACCCTGGGAACGATGATCGTGTCTCGGCTGTCGTCGTCGTCGGCTATGTCGATCACCTCTGGACAATCGACCGGATGTAGAACTGGCGTCGGAGCTCGCGAGAGGTCCGCGTGGTTGACCTCTTTAGGAGGGTTGCAAGGGCAACCGTATACAGAAACGTAATCGGACGCGTCACACGGAATGTGCTCGGTGGTTCCCAGAAGTTCTGTCCACTCGGTAGTGGCAATGATTTGATCGAGCACCGCTTTATTTCTCAACGCGCGTCTCAATTTAGCAAGTTGATACTTGCGTCCCGCTCGACGTGGGCGTCGCATGGGTAAGGAATAGTAATGATGGAATATTAATAATATAATGAAAATGAACTTCCACTTGTTATTAACCTTTTTGGTAGTTAACTCGCTTCACGTCTATAGTGGCGGCTCAGCGTTTCCACTGCGCTCTTTAGACCAATTCTAGACGTGGCACGAGAACTTCTCTATGACTCGCTTCAAATTCCTTATTGGCGGCTCAGCGTTTCCACTGCGCACTTTAGACCAAGTCCGGATATGTCACGAGTTTAATATATTCGATGCAAGAACTGAATTGGAAGATGGTGTTGAACTAACACAAGAATAACAAGATCGAAGCACTGGTATAACAACGATATATTAAATAAGAACTGGTAAGTACACTGGTATACAATATGTAAGTAATATTATAATAGGAGTAGTAATTGGATTAATGAATAATGGATATTGTAATATGTTGTAGGAATAATGTATGAGTTGAGTTGAGTTGAGTTAGAGTTGGAATTGGAATTGGAATTAGGAGTGAAGGATCGACACACTTCACTATCGCGGAGCTAGACTGAACACGTCTGCTCTTGAAGTCGGAAGAAGCCGGACTGGCACGTCCGTGCGAGTCGCTCGCTTGGAGCGGACTGTTCGAGTCGCTGTCTGAAGGCGGACTGATGCAAGCGCCTGCTCTGCCTTGCCTCCTTCGGTCGGAGTGGGGATAGCTGACGCTGCAGTCTCTTTGTTCTTCAGTCGTCGGAGTGGGAGAACCGCTGACGCAGCAGCGTCTTTGCTCCCGGGGACTGCACGTGCATTTCTGCTGACGCTGCAGTCTCGTGGCTGTCCTATTGCCCTCTACGAGCGTGGGACTGCTGATGCAGCAGTCTTTGGACTTCTCGACGTTTCTAGAAGCGTCTAGATGCTTCCAGAGTGATGCAATACTTTATTGCATTATGTGTCGTGGTGATGGGTTGAAACTGAGGTAAGGTGTTGATCAAGGAGAAGTTATGGTGATGGGTAGAGACGGAGATAAGGATTAGAACAATACAATAATGAGATCTTAATACTATGCTCTTATGTCTAGGGGACGGTGTGTGGATCTTATGCAGATCAGACCTTGTATACATAGTGTGTGTACAGGGCCAACGTCGTACATCGGACGACGTAACACCTCCCAACGCGGAAAAGAAATTTCTTACAAGGAAGAAATTTCTCGCTCAACACTCGATCTCACACTCATTCATGCGACGCATCGTCCGGGGGTACTCCGCGCAGGGAGCACAGTTCTCGGCGAGTATTTCTTATATTTGTACGAAACACTGGTCGCACTGAAATGTTGTCGGTGTCGGCACGTGGGGCTGGGGCTGGTTTTATGCAATTTATTTCGCTTTGTTCATTTTGCATAGTTGGGTTTTGGGTGGGTGGGGAATCACTGGTGTCACTATGAGTGTCACGTTTCGCTGACGCGGGGTTTGCGTTAGATTATTCGGCGCACGCTTGAGTTTGTTTGCATGTACAATCTTAAAATGGTTCCCTACTTTAATTTTTACATTGTTTGAGTCTAGGATGTCGCAAATTTCGTGAGGACCCGTATATTGCGCATCGAATTTGCCCTTGCAGGGTTCTTTGAGTAGGAATACCTGTTCTATATCTTCCGGTGGTCGAAGGAGATTTTGCCGATGCTGGGCTTCGAATTTCGCTCGCTTATTCTCATAGGGATATCCGTTATCGCGAGGGTACTCGGATTTACATTTCTTTCTTGCTGACGCGTATTTCGCTGTAGCGCAGAGATTAATTTTATCGTATTCGTTTCGCTTCGCATGGCAACGTGCAGATGGAAGTTGAAAGGAATCGAGTTTCTGTGGATCATCAGAGATATGATTTTGAAGTAAGTTATGAAGTTCTTTTACTTTGGAGACTTTGATATCCTTCTCTGGTTTAGAACTGTCACTGGATTTATCGTGCAGTATAGAACAGACCTGCTTACATATGGGTCTTGAAGATCTTTGATTGTCGTAGGAATGGAGTTGGTCTTGGAATTGATCGGGCTGGTTACCGGAGTTAGAATAAGGATCGGGCTGGTTACCGGAGTTAGTATGAGAATCGGGCTGGTTACCGGAGTTAGTATAAGAATCGGGCTGGTTACCGGAGTTAGTATAAGAATCGGGCTGGTTACCGGAGTTAGTATGAGAATCGGGCTGGTTACCGGAGTTAGTATGAGGATCGGGCTGGTTACCGGAGTTAGTATAAGAATCGGGCTGGTTACCGGAGTTAGAAAGGTCGGGATGGTTACCGAATGCGTCGGGATGATACCCGGAATTAGAAAGGTCGGGATGGTTACCGAATGCGTCGGGATGATACCCGGAATTAGAAAGGTCGGAAGAGTACGACTCGATTTCTTCCATCTCCAATGGGGGCAATCGAAATGAAACTCTTTCCGACGAGGTGTTAAAACACCGGAGGCTCGCTTTGCCTTTACGATTGGTGACAACGCAGTCACCCAGGAATACATCCGGCGCTACGTTAACACGGCGGATATATCCCTGTTTAGGTCCTTCGACGTCGACCGCTATGCACGCAACGGTACGAGGTTCGAGGACGAATTCTTCGGATTTCGGAGGAGTCTTTGTTCGGACTCGATCCTCACGCTCCACGACCCGACTTCTCGCAGTGTACTCCGATATCTCTCGAGTCTCCTTCGATTCCGGCCGGCTTTTCACGGCGTTTTTCTCTAGGGAGTACTTGATCGAATCCCGAGGAGGCATTGAAATAACCTCCGTCACCGGAGCTCTGCAAGGTCTGACCGCGGGTGCACGAGGATTTGAGGAAGACACTCGAACGTTCCTTGCCGAATGTTCCTCACGCTTGGCGGCTGGAGTTTTAACGAGATCGTTGGTCATAGACGAAGGCATTGAAATAACCTCTGCTGCCAATTTATCGCGAGGCTCAGCCGTGGGCGCGCAAGGGTTCGAGAAGGGAACCCGAATGTTTCCTATCATAATGTATTCATTCGCAAAGGAGATCTCGGCTCCTGTTCTGAAGAAGGGAGAACCGAGGATTCCGTCGATGTTAATTGGGAAGTTTTTTTCCAAGACATGAAATTCAATAGGGTTTTGACCCTGTAAGTGTATTTTAATTTGACCGAGAGTTGGAATGGATCCCTCGGTTATTCCTTGGACTTCTATAGTGTTCGTATGATCTATAGGTAGATTTGGTTCTAGACTTGACGCACGAATTAAGTTGATCTCCGAACCCGTGTCTAACAAAAATTCACACTTCTTTTGTAATTGAGGGGCGGAGATTTTTACGCGCGGAATTGGTGAGTCTGCAGCAAGATTTACTGCTGAGACGAATCGTCGGACTGGTCGTTCGTCCGGATAGCCGTTTGGGTGCGGGCTGTAGTTTGGGTTGAAGATGCGGCCTCCCGCCTTGGGTTGGCTTCGGTCGGGAGGCCGGACTCGTTTCCCGACCTCCTATTATTATTGAAAGTGCGCTTACGGCACTCGTGAATATCGTGCCCGGGGGTTTTGCAGTAGTTGCAAAATTTGTTAGGGCTTGAGGGGCGATCTGTGCGACCATCGCGGTACGTGTTTTGGTCGCGAGGATTATTTTCCCATCGCCGTTGCGGCGTCGGGGAGCGATAAGAGTCCCGGTTTAAGTTTCTCGAGGACTGCTGAGACGAGTCCGGTCTGCTATCGCGGCGTTCTTGGGTTCGCTCTGGAATGTCACGAGCGGACTCGTACGTGGAACGCTGGCGATACGGCCGGTTATCAGAGAAGCTGACTCGTTTTTCTTCGCGGATCAGTTCTCGTCGACGAGTCTGGTCTGACTCATACTGCCTGTAAGCAGAGATGGCTGCTTCGAAAACAGTGGCAGGATTTCGCGAAGGGCAATGAAGCACTTCGGCACGCAGCTGGGGAAGGAGACCTCGTAGAAAACAATCTACTACGAAGCGATCTAGTTCTTCGTAATCAAGGCCAATATCTGTGGCATCTTGAATCGCGGTTCGAAGGTCTTTAACGCGATTGATGAAATCTAAGATGTGCTCGTTTGGAGCTTGGAGTACACTCGCGAGATCGCCACGGTACTGGTCAACGAATTTGTATGGGCCCAGTACTGTTCGTAATTTCTCGCATAGTGCAGAAATTGTGAATATGTGCTGGCCTTCTATAGCGGCATAAGCACGATCGTGGAGTTTATTGCAGAGCAATTTTGTGAGGGCACGCTCTGCAGTGGCCGGTACGGTGTCACGCGCGCGTTTGCATGCACGTATGAATTGTAGGACGGAAGACGAAGTTCCGTCGAATCTAGGGACAAGCTCGGCGGCTTGTTTTAGAGCGAAATTGCCAGTAGGTTCATACTGTGGGATTTCGCGTGGCTCTGGCGGTGAAGGTTCCCGCATATTAGAGACGTTACTAGGGCCTGGTGTAGGCGATTGTTGACGTAGGGTTTGACTCGTGATTTGGATGTTATGAAGCTCTTTTCGTATTTCGTCGAGCATATTCTTTTGGTTTTGTGCGTCTTCTTCATATTTGAGACGCAATTTGGCAATAAAATCAGTTTCCTCTTTGAGATATTGCTCTCTACGGGCGAGGTCTTGTGCGTATAGGAGTAGCTCTTCCTCGGACATTGGGGGAAGGTCTGCGTTAGGATCTGCTTGGAGATCCCTTTGAGATCGCGTGATTGGGCGAGACATTTTGAAAGATATGAATGGGATTTAAGAAATGTGAACTTCGCACTGACACGCGTCGGAGCTTATTAATGCAAATATCGGCGACCACTTCGATGTCCTACCGACTGCGCCAAATTTGTCACGTCCGTCACTGTGTTTTTGTTACAGGTACCAGGAGAGAGAAAAGAGAACAGTGACAGACGGACGGTTGAGATATTATGATTAAAATGAGGAGTGGTCTTTCGTGCCGAGACAGCCGCGGGCTGTCATATGCACTAGGACAACCGATATTGCTATGATGCAGTCAAGAAAAGAACGTCCGACGCGGTTACAAGGAGTGTCCCGACAAGAATCGCGCGCGAGAGGATGCAACGAGAACGGTGAGTTTACAGGATTCAACAATTATACAAGATATTATACGACTCACCGCAATGTTGTATTAACGCCTAATAATATTGTTGCAGCAGGAACTGGCGGTACTGACAGTAGGTGTCGTACATCGGATCTTCTATACAGATGTCCTCGAGGTGGGGAAGATCTGGCAGAGTTGCTGCTGCTCGGTTCGGGACGACGTTAGTGGCCTTGGATGCTGGCCGCAAGACGACACGTTGATGAGCTGGCAGAGGAACGTCACGGATGATTCGGCAACGGACCCTGGGAACGATGATCGTGTCTCGGCTGTCGTCGTCGTCGGCTATGTCGATCACCTCTGGACAATCGACCGGATGTAGAACTGGCGTCGGAGCTCGCGAGAGGTCCGCGTGGTTGACCTCTTTAGGAGGGTTGCAAGGGCAACCGTATACAGAAACGTAATCGGACGCGTCACACGGAATGTGCTCGGTGGTTCCCAGAAGTTCTGTCCACTCGGTAGTGGCAATGATTTGATCGAGCACCGCTTTATTTCTCAACGCGCGTCTCAATTTAGCAAGTTGATACTTGCGTCCCGCTCGACGTGGGCGTCGCATGGGTAAGGAATAGTAATGATGGAATATTAATAATATAATGAAAATGAACTTCCACTTGTTATTAACCTTTTTGGTAGTTAACTCGCTTCACGTCTATAGTGGCGGCTCAGCGTTTCCACTGCGCTCTTTAGACCAATTCTAGACGTGGCACGAGAACTTCTCTATGACTCGCTTCAAATTCCTTATTGGCGGCTCAGCGTTTCCACTGCGCACTTTAGACCAAGTCCGGATATGTCACGAGTTTAATATATTCGATGCAAGAACTGAATTGGAAGATGGTGTTGAACTAACACAAGAATAACAAGATCGAAGCACTGGTATAACAACGATATATTAAATAAGAACTGGTAAGTACACTGGTATACAATATGTAAGTAATATTATAATAGGAGTAGTAATTGGATTAATGAATAATGGATATTGTAATATGTTGTAGGAATAATGTATGAGTTGAGTTGAGTTGAGTTAGAGTTGGAATTGGAATTGGAATTAGGAGTGAAGGATCGACACACTTCACTATCGCGGAGCTAGACTGAACACGTCTGCTCTTGAAGTCGGAAGAAGCCGGACTGGCACGTCCGTGCGAGTCGCTCGCTTGGAGCGGACTGTTCGAGTCGCTGTCTGAAGGCGGACTGATGCAAGCGCCTGCTCTGCCTTGCCTCCTTCGGTCGGAGTGGGGATAGCTGACGCTGCAGTCTCTTTGTTCTTCAGTCGTCGGAGTGGGAGAACCGCTGACGCAGCAGCGTCTTTGCTCCCGGGGACTGCACGTGCATTTCTGCTGACGCTGCAGTCTCGTGGCTGTCCTATTGCCCTCTACGAGCGTGGGACTGCTGATGCAGCAGTCTTTGGACTTCTCGACGTTTCTAGAAGCGTCTAGATGCTTCCAGAGTGATGCAATACTTTATTGCATTATGTGTCGTGGTGATGGGTTGAAACTGAGGTAAGGTGTTGATCAAGGAGAAGTTATGGTGATGGGTAGAGACGGAGATAAGGATTAGAACAATACAATAATGAGATCTTAATACTATGCTCTTATGTCTAGGGGACGGTGTGTGGATCTTATGCAGATCAGACCTTGTATACATAGTGTGTGTACAGGGCCAACGTCGTACATCGGACGACGTAACAATACACCTTTAATTCCCAGTTGGCCGTAACTTTGTCGATGACGTCAAATTAGTGAAAAATCAATGTTTCTTTGTCGCCGTATAGCTCGAGAACGAGGCGATGGGTGCGGGCGAGAGTAGGCTCGTCGGACGGAGGACGCGGAGACGAAGGCTTACCGCCCGAAAAATTCGCGAAAATTCGCGGAAAATTTTTTACGTGTGCATCGGTAACGCGCGTCGACCTCGGCGGAGGATAACTTACCGACCACCACCGGCAGTGGTCGTTAACGCTCGGGGGGTATAAGCTGCCGCGTTAAAAATGAAACCCGAATTTCGGCGCTTCCACGGTTCAGGGCTGAAAAGGGCCCGAAAGAAAATAACTGATTCAAACGTTCGAATTTAACGCCAACTTCGCGACGCTGACTTCGCATCGATGGCGAGTGCCGCCACAGTCGCAGCGTTTACTCTCCCTTGATAGTTGAGCGAATTGACTTGTAACTTCGAGGTTACGAATCCGACTCTACGTTTATGTTTACATTTTCCATTAATTTGAAAGGGGTAGGGGGGTTGGGGGGGGGTTGGCGATGACAGACCAATCGCACGCCTCCCCGCCACCATCGTCGCTACCGACGACCTCGACCTCGAGCCGAGCCGAGCCGAGCGGGGCCGAAGGCCCGACGGGCTCCCGGAAATTTCGGAAAGGCGATATACCTTTAATTCCCAGTTGGCCGTAACTTTCTCGATGACGTCGAATTAGTGAAAAATCAAAGTTTCTTTGTCGCCGTATAGCTCTAGAACGGGTCGACGGGTGCGGGCGAGAGTAGGCTCGTCGGACGGAGGACGCGGAAACGAAGGCTTACCGCGCGAAAAATTCGCGAAAATTCGCGGAAAATTTTTTACGTGTGCATCGGTAACGCGCGTCGACCTCGGCGGAGGATAACTTACCGACCACCACCGGCAGTGGTCGTTAACGCTCGGGGGGTATAAGCTGCCGCGTTAAAAATGAAACCCGAATTTCGGCGCTTCCACGGTTCAGGGCTGAAAAGGGCCCGAAAGAAAATAACTGATTCAAACGTTCGAATTTAACGCCAACTTCGCGACGCTGACATCGCATCGGCGGCGAGTGGCGCCACAGTCGCCGCGTTTACTCTCCCTTGATAGTTGAGCGAATGGACTTGTAACTTCGAGGTTACAAATCCGACTCTACGTTTAGGTTTACATTTTCCATTAATTTTAAAGGGTGAGGGGGGGGTTGGGGTGGAGGATGGCGATGACAGACCAATTGCGCACCTCCCCGCCACCATCGTCGCTACCGACGACCTCGACCTCGAGCCGAGCGGGGCCGAAGGCCCGACGGGCTCCCGGAAATTTCGGAAAGGCGATATACCTTTAATTCCCAGTTGGCCGTAACTTTCTCGATGACGTCAAATTAGTGAAAAATCAATGTTTCTTTGTCGCCGTATAGCTCGAGAACGGGTCGACGGGTGCGGGCGAGAGTAGGCTCGTCGGACGGAGGACGCGGAGACGAAGGCTTACCGCGCGAAAAATTCGCGAAAATTCGCGGAAAATTTTTTACGTGTGCATCGGTAACGCGCGTCGACCTCGGCCGGGGATAACTTACCGACCACCACCGGCAGTGGTCGTTAACGCTCGGGGGGTATAAGCTGCCGCGTTAAAAATGAAACCCGAATTTCGGCGCTTCCACGGTTCAGGGCTGAAAAGGGCCCGAAAGAAAATAACTGATTCAAACGTTCGAATTTAATGCCAACTTCGCGACGCTGACTTCGCATCGATGGCGAGTGCCGCCACAGTCGCCGCGGTTACTCTCCCCTGATAGTTGAGCGAATCGACTTGTAACTTCGAGGTTACGAATCCGACTCTACGTTTAGGTTTACATTTTCCATTAATTTTAAAGGGTGAGGGGGGGTTGGGGGGGAGGATGGCGATGACAGACCAATTGCGCACCTCCCCGCCACCATCGTCGCTACCGACGACCTCGACCTCGAGCCGAGCGGGGCCGAAGGCCCGACGGGCTCCCGGAAATTTCGGAAAGGCGATTTACCTTTAATTCCCAGTTGGCCGTAACTTTCTCGATGACGTCAAATTAGTGAAAAATCAAAGTTTCTTTGTCGCCGTATAGCTCTAGAACGGGTCGACGGGTGCGGGCGAGAGTAGGCTCGTCGGACGGAGGACGCGGAAACGAAGGCTTACCGCGCGAAAAATTCGCGAAAATTCGCGGAAAATTTTTTACGTGTGCATCGGTAACGCGCGTCGACCTCGGCGGAGGATAACTTACCGACCACCACCGGCAGTGGTCGTTAACGCTCGGGGGGTATAAGCTGCCGCGTTAAAAATGAAACCCGAATTTCGGCGCTTCCACGGTTCAGGGCTGAAAAGGGCCCGATAGAAAATAACTGATTCAAACGTTCGAATTTAACGCCAACTTCGCGACGCTGACATCGCATCGGCGGCGAGTGCCGCCACAGTCGCCGCGTTTACTCTCCCTTGATAGTTGAGCAAATGGACTTGTAACTTCGAGGTTACAAATCCGACTCTACGTTTTGGTTTACATTTTCCATTAATTTTAAAGGGTGAGGGGGGGTTGGGGGGGAGGATGGCGATGACAGACCAATTGCGCACCTCCCCGCCACCATCGTCGCTACCGACGACCTCGACCTCGAGCCGAGCGGGGCCGAAGGCCCGACGGGCTCCCGGAAATTTCGGAAAGGCGATACACCTTTAATTCCCAGTTGGCCGTAACTTTGTCGATGACGTCAAATTAGTGAAAAATCAATGTTTCTTTGTCGCCGTATAGCTCGAGAACGAGGCGATGGGTGCGGGCGAGAGTAGGCTCGTCGGACGGAGGACGCGGAGACGAAGGCTTACCGCCCGAAAAATTCGCGAAAATTCGCGGAAAATTTTTTACGTGTGCATCGGTAACGCGCGTCGACCTCGGCGGAGGATAACTTACCGACCACCACCGGCAGTGGTCGTTAACGCTCGGGGGGTATAAGCTGCCGCGTTAAAAATGAAACCCGAATTTCGGCGCTTCCACGGTTCAGGGCTGAAAAGGGCCCGAAAGAAAATAACTGATTCAAACGTTCGAATTTAACGCCAACATCGCGACGCTGACTTCGCATCGATGGCGAGTGCCGCCACAGTCGCAGCGTTTACTCTCCCTTGATAGTTGAGCGAATTGACTTGTAACTTCGAGGTTACGAATCCGACTCTACGTTTATGTTTACATTTTCCATTAATTTGAAAGGGGTAGGGGGGTTGGGGGGGGGGTTGGCGATGACAGACCAATCGCACGCCTCCCCGCCACCATCGTCGCTACCGACGACCTCGACCTCGAGCCGAGCCGAGCCGAGCGGGGCCGAAGGCCCGACGGGCTCCCGGAAATTTCGGAAAGGCGATATACCTTTAATTCCCAGTTGGCCGTAACTTTCTCGATGACGTCGAATTAGTGAAAAATCAAAGTTTCTTTGTCGCCGTATAGCTCTAGAACGGGTCGACGGGTGCGGGCGAGAGTAGGCTCGTCGGACGGAGGACGCGGAAACAAAGGCTTACCGCGCGAAAAATTCGCGAAAATTCGCGGAAAATTTTTTACGTGTGCATCGGTAACGCGCGTCGACCTCGGCGGAGGATAACTTACCGACCACCACCGGCAGTGGTCGTTAACGCTCGGGGGGTATAAGCTGCCGCGTTAAAAATGAAACCCGAATTTCGGCGCTTCCACGGTTCAGGGCTGAAAAGGGCCCGAAAGAAAATAACTGATTCAAACGTTCGAATTTAACGCCAACTTCGCGACGCTGAAATCGCATCGGCGGCGAGTGGCGCCACAGTCGCCGCGTTTACTCTCCCTTGATAGTTGAGCGAATGGACTTGTAACTTCGAGGTTACAAATCCGACTCTACGTTTAGGTTTACATTTTCCATTAATTTTAAAGGGTGAGGGGGGGGTTGGGGTGGAGGATGGCGATGACAGACCAATTGCGCACCTCCCCGCCACCATCGTCGCTACCGACGACCTCGACCTCGAGCCGAGCGGGGCCGAAGGCCCGACGGGCTCCCGGAAATTTCGGAAAGGCGATATACCTTTAATTCCCAGTTGGCCGTAACTTTCTCGATGACGTCAAATTAGTGAAAAATCAAAGTTTCTTTGTCGCCGTATAGCTCTAGAACGGGTCGACGGGTGCGGGCGAGAGTAGGCTCGTCGGACGGAGGACGCGGAAACGAAGGCTTACCGGGCGAAAAATTCGCGAAAATTCGCGGAAAATTTTTTACGTGTGCATCAGTAACGCGCGTCGACCTCGGCGGAGGATAACTTACCGACCACCACCGGCAGTGGTCGTTAACGCTCGGGGGGTATAAGCTGCCGCGTTAAAAATGAAACCCGAATTTCGGCGCTTCCACGGTTCAGGGCTGAAAAGGGCCCGAAAGAAAATAACTGATTCAAACGTTCGAATTTAACGCCAACTTCGCGACGCTGACATCGCATCGGCGGCGAGTGCCGCCACAGTCGCCGCGTTTACTCTCCCTTGATAGTTGAGCGAATGGACTTGTAACTTCGAGGTTACAAATCCGACTCTACGTTTAGGTTTACATTTTCCATTAATTTTAAAGGGTGAGGGGGGGTTGGGGGGGAGGATGGCGATGACAGACCAATTGCGCACCTCCCCGCCACCATCGTCGCTACCGACGACCTCGACCTCGAGCCGAGCGGGGCCGAAGGCCCGACGGGCTCCCGGAAATTTCGTAAAGGCGATATACCTTTAATTCCCAGTTGGCCGTAACTTTCTCGATGACGTCAAATTAGTGAAAAATCAATGTTTCTTTGTCGCCGTATAGCTCGAGAACGGGTCGACGGGTGCGGGCGAGAGTAGGCTCGTCGGACGGAGGACGCGGAGACGAAGGCTTACCGCCCGAAAAATTCGCGAAAATTCGCGGAAAATTTTTTACGTGTGCATCGGTAACGCGCGTCGACCTCGGCCGGGGATAACTTACCGACCACCACCGGCAGTGGTCGTTAACGCTCGGGGGGTATAAGCTGCCGCGTTAAAAATGAAACCCGAATTTCGGCGCTTCCACGGTTCAGGGCTGAAAAGGGCCCGAAAGAAAATAACTGATTCAAACGTTCGAATTTAATGCCAACTTCGCGACGCTGACTTCGCATCGATGGCGAGTGCCGCCACAGTCGCCGCGGTTACTCTCCCCTGATAGTTGAGCGAATCGACTTGTAACTTCGAGGTTACGAATCCGACTCTACGTTTAGGTTTACATTTTCCATTAATTTTAAAGGGTGAGGGGGGGTTGGGGGGGAGGATGGCGATGACAGACCAATTGCGCACCTCCCCGCCACCATCGTCGCTACCGACGACCTCGACCTCGAGCCGAGCGGGGCCGAAGGCCCGACGGGCTCCCGGAAATTTCGGAAAGGCGATTTACCTTTAATTCCCAGTTGGCCGTAACTTTCTCGATGACGTCAAATTAGTGAAAAATCAAAGTTTCTTTGTCGCCGTATAGCTCTAGAACGGGTCGACGGGTGCGGGCGAGAGTAGGCTCGTCGGACGGAGGACGCGGAAACGAAGGCTTACCGCGCAAAAAATTCGCGAAAATTCGCGGAAAATTTTTTACGTGTGCATCGGTAACGCGCGTCGACCTCGGCGGAGGATAACTTACCGACCACCACCGGCAGTGGTCGTTAACGCTCGGGGGGTATAAGCTGCCGCGTTAAAAATGAAACCCGAATTTCGGCGCTTCCACGGTTCAGGGCTGAAAAGGGCCCGATAGAAAATAACTGATTCAAACGTTCGAATTTAACGCCAACTTCGCGACGCTGACATCGCATCGGCGGCGAGTGCCGCCACAGTCGCCGCGTTTACTCTCCCTTGATAGTTGAGCGAATGGACTTGTAACTTCGAGGTTACAAATCCGACTCTACGTTTAGGTTTACATTTTCCATTAATTTTAAAGGGTGAGGGGGGGTTGGGGGGGAGGATGGCGATGACAGACCAATTGCGCACCTCCCCGCCACCATCGTCGCTACCGACGACCTCGACCTCGAGCCGAGCGGGGCCGAAGGCCCGACGGGCTCCCGGAAATTTCGGAAAGGCGATATACCTTTAATTCCCAGTTGGCCGTAACTTTCTCGATGACGTCAAATTAGTGAAAAATCAATGTTTCTTTGTCGCCGTATAGCTCGAGAACGGGTCGACGGGTGCGGGCGAGAGTAGGCTCGTCGGACGGAGGACGCGGAGACGAAGGCTTACCGCCCGAAAAATTCGCGAAAATTCGCGGAAAATTTGTTACGTGTGCATCGGTAACACGCGTCGACCTCGGCGGAGGATAACTTACCGACCACCACCGGCAGTGGTCGTTAACGCTCGGGGGGTATAAGCTGTCGCGTTAAAAATGAAACCCGAATTTCGGCGCTTCCACGGTTCAGGGCTGAAAAGGGCCCGAAAGAAATTAACTGATTCAAACGTTCGAATTTAACGCCAACTTCGCGACGCTGACTTCGCATCGATGGCGAGTGCCGCTACAGTCGCCGCGGTTACTCTCCCCTGATAGTTGAGCGAATCGACTTGTAACTTCGAGGTTACGAATCCGACTCTACGTTTAGGTTTACATTTTCCATTAATTTTAAAGGGGTAGGGGGGGTTGGGGGGGAGGATGGCGATGACAGACCAATTGCGCACCTCCCCGCCACCATCGTCGCTACCGACGACCTCGACCTCGAGCCGAGCCGGGCCGAAGGCCCGACGGGCTCCCGGAAATTTCGGAAAGGCGATATACCTTTAATTCCCAGTTGGCCGTAACTTTCTCGATGACGTCAAATTAGTGAAAAATCAATGTTTCTTTGTCGCCGTATAGCTCGAGAACGGGTCGACGGGTGCGGGCGAGAGTAGGCTCGTCGGACGGAGGACGCGGAGACAAAGGCTTACCGCCCGAAAAATTCGCGAAAATTCGCGGAAAATTTTTTACGTGTGCATCGGTAACGCGCGTCGACCTCGGCGGAGGATAACTTACCGACCACCACCGGCAGTGGTCGTTAACGCTCGGGGGGTATAAGCTGTCGCGTTAAAAATGAAACCCGAATTTCGGCGCTTCCACGGTTCAGGGCTGAAAAGGGCCCGAAAGAAAATAACTGATTCAAACGTTCGAATTTAACGCCAACTTCGCGACGCTGACTTCGCATCGATGGCGAGTGCCGCTACAGTCGCCGCGGTTACTCTCCCCTGATAGTTGAGCGAATCGACTTGTAACTTCGAGGTTACGAATCCGACTCTACGTTTAGGTTTACATTTTCCATTAATTTTAAAGGGTGAGGGGGGGTTGGGGGGGAGGATGGCGATGACAGACCAATTGCGCACCTCCCCGCCACCATCGTCGCTACCGACGACCTCGACCTCGAGCCGAGCGGGGCCGAAGGCCCGACGGGCTCCCGGAAATTTCGGAAAGGCGATATACCTTTAATTCCCAGTTGGCCGTAACTTTCTCGATGACGTCAAATTAGTGAAAAATCAAAGTTTCTTTGTCGCCGTATAGCTCGAGAACGGGTCGGCGGGTGCGGGCGGGAGTAGGCTTGTCGGACGGAGGACGCGGAGACGAAGGCTTACCGCGCGAAAAATTCGCGAAAATTCGCGGAAAATTTTTTACGTGTGCATTGGTAACGCGCGTCGACCTCGGCGGAGGATAACTTACCGACCACCACCGGCAGTGGTCCGTAACTTCTCGGGGGGTATAAGCTGCCGCGTTAAAAATGAAACCCGAATTTCGGCGCTTCCACGGTTCAGGGCTGAAAAGGGCCCGATAGAAAATAACTGATTCAAACGTTCGAATTTAACGCCAACTTCGCGACGCTGACATCGCATCGGCGGCGAGTGCCGCCACAGTCGCCGCGTTTACTCTCCCTTGATAGTTGAGCGAATGGACTTGTAACTTCGAGGTTACAAATCCGACTCTACGTTTAGGTTTACATTTTCCATTAATTTTAAAGGGTGAGGGGGGGTTGGGGGGGAGGATGGCGATGACAGACCAATTGCGCACCTCCCCGCCACCATCGTCGCTACCGACGACCTCGACCTCGAGCCGAGCGGGGCCGAAGGCCCGACGGGCTCCCGGAAATTTCGGAAAGGCGATATACCTTTAATTCCCAGTTGGCCGTAACTTTCTCGATGACGTCAAATTAGTGAAAAATCAATGTTTCTTTGTCGCCGTATAGCTCGAGAACGGGTCGACGGGTGCGGGCGAGAGTAGGCTCGTCGGACGGAGGACGCGGAGACGAAGGCTTACCGCCCGAAAAATTCGCGAAAATTCGCGGAAAATTTGTTACGTGTGCATCGGTAACACGCGTCGACCTCGGCGGAGGATAACTTACCGACCACCACCGGCAGTGGTCGTTAACGCTCGGGGGGTATAAGCTGTCGCGTTAAAAATGAAACCCGAATTTCGGCGCTTCCACGGTTCAGGGCTGAAAAGGGCCCGAAAGAAATTAACTGATTCAAACGTTCGAATTTAACGCCAACTTCGCGACGCTGACTTCGCATCGATGGCGAGTGCCGCTACAGTCGCCGCGGTTACTCTCCCCTGATAGTTGAGCGAATCGACTTGTAACTTCGAGGTTACGAATCCGACTCTACGTTTAGGTTTACATTTTCCATTAATTTTAAAGGGGTAGGGGGGGTTGGGGGGGAGGATGGCGATGACAGACCAATTGCGCACCTCCCCGCCACCATCGTCGCTACCGACGACCTCGACCTCGAGCCGAGCCGGGCCGAAGGCCCGGCGGGCTCCCGGAAATTTCGGAAAGGCGATATACCTTTAATTCCCAGTTGGCCGTAACTTTCTCGATGACGTCAAATTAGTGAAAAATCAATGTTTCTTTGTCGCCGTATAGCTCGAGAACGGGTCGACGGGTGCGGGCGAGAGTAGGCTCGTCGGACGGAGGACGCGGAGACAAAGGCTTACCGCCCGAAAAATTCGCGAAAATTCGCGGAAAATTTTTTACGTGTGCATCGGTAACGCGCGTCGACCTCGGCGGAGGATAACTTACCGACCACCACCGGCAGTGGTCGTTAACGCTCGGGGGGTATAAGCTGTCGCGTTAAAAATGAAACCCGAATTTCGGCGCTTCCACGGTTCAGGGCTGAAAAGGGCCCGAAAGAAAATAACTGATTCAAACGTTCGAATTTAACGCCAACTTCGCGACGCTGACTTCGCATCGATGGCGAGTGCCGCTACAGTCGCCGCGGTTACTCTCCCCTGATAGTTGAGCGAATCGACTTGTAACTTCGAGGTTACGAATCCGACTCTACGTTTAGGTTTACATTTTCCATTAATTTTAAAGGGTGAGGGGGGGTTGGGGGGGAGGATGGCGATGACAGACCAATTGCGCACCTCCCCGCCACCATCGTCGCTACCGACGACCTCGACCTCGAGCCGAGCGGGGCCGAAGGCCCGACGGGCTCCCGGAAATTTCGGAAAGGCGATATACCTTTAATTCCCAGTTGGCCGTAACTTTCTCGATGACGTCAAATTAGTGAAAAATCAAAGTTTCTTTGTCGCCGTATAGCTCGAGAACGGGTCGGCGGGTGCGGGCGGGAGTAGGCTTGTCGGACGGAGGACGCGGAGACGAAGGCTTACCGCGCGAAAAATTCGCGAAAATTCGCGGAAAATTTTTTACGTGTGCATTGGTAACGCGCGTCGACCTCGGCGGAGGATAACTTACCGACCACCACCGGCAGTGGTCCGTAACTTCTCGGGGGGTATAAGCTGCCGCGTTAAAAATGAAACCCGAATTTCGGCGCTTCCACTGTTCAGGGCTGAAAAGGGCCCGAAAGAAAATAACTGATCCAAACGTTCGAATTTAACGCCAATTTCGCGACGCTGACTTCGCATCGATGGCGAGTGCCGCCACAGTCGCCGCGTTTACTCTCCCTTGATGGTTGAGCGAATGGACTTGTAACTTCGAGGTTACGAATCCGACTCTACGTTTAGGTTTACATTTTCCATTAATTTTAAAGGGTGAGGAAGGGTTGGGGGGGGATGGCGATGACAGACCAATTGCGCACCTCCCCGCCACCATCGTCGCTACCGACGACCTCGACCTCGAGCCGAGCGGGGCCGAAGGCCCGACGGGCTCCCGGAAATTTCGGAAAGGCGATTTACCTTTAATTCCCAGTTGGCCGTAACTTTCTCGATGACGTCAAATTAGTGAAAAATCAAAGTTTCTTTGTCGCCGTATAGCTCTAGAACGGGTCGACGGGTGCGGGCGAGAGTAGGCTCGTCGGACGGAGGACGCGGAAACGAAGGCTTACCGCGCGAAAAATTCGCGAAAATTCGCGGAAAATTTTTTACGTGTGCATCGGTAACGCGCGTCGACCTCGGCGGAGGATAACTTACCGACCACCACCGGCAGTGGTCGTTAACGCTCGGGGGGTATAAGCTGCCGCGTTAAAAATGAAACCCGAATTTCGGCGCTTCCACGGTTCAGGGCTGAAAAGGGCCCGAAAGAAAATAACTGATTCAAACGTTCGAATTTAACGCCAACTTCGCGACGCTGACATCGCATCGGCGGCGAGTGCCGCCACAGTCGCCGCGTTTACTCTCCCTTGATAGTTGAGCGAATGGACTTGTAACTTCGAGGTTACAAATCCGACTCTACGTTTAGGTTTACATTTTCCATTAATTTTAAAGGGTGAGGGGGGGTTGGGGGGGAGGATGGCGATGACAGACCAATTGCGCACCTCCCCGCCACCATCGTCGCTACCGACGACCTCGACCTCGAGCCGAGCGGGGCCGAAGGCCCGACGGGCTCCCGGAAATTTCGGAAAGGCGATATACCTTTAATTCCCAGTTGGCCGTAACTTTCTCGATGACGTCAAATTAGTGAAAAATCAATGTTTCTTTGTCGCCGTATAGCTCGAGAACGGGTCGACGGGTGCGGGCGAGAGTAGGCTCGTCGGACGGAGGACGCGGAGACGAAGGCTTACCGCCCGAAAAATTCGAGAAAATACGCGGAACATTTTTTACGTGTGCATCGGTAACGCGCGTCGACCTCGGCGGAGGATAACTTACCGACCACCACCGGCAGTGGTCGTTAACGCTCGGGGGGTATAAGCTGTCGCGTTAAAAATGAAACCCGAATTTCGGCGCTTCCACGGTTCAGGGCTGAAAAGGGCCCGAAAGAAATTAACTGATTCAAACGTTCGAATTTAACGCCAACTTCGCGACGCTGACTTCGCATCGATGGCGAGTGCCGCTACAGTCGCCGCGGTTACTCTCCCCTGATAGTTGAGCGAATCGACTTGTAACTTCGAGGTTACGAATCCGACTCTACGTTTAGGTTTACATTTTCCATTAATTTTAAAGGGTGAGGGGGGGTTGGGGGGGAGGATGGCGATGACAGACCAATTGCGCACCTCCCCGCCACCATCGTCGCTACCGACGACCTCGACCTCGAGCCGAGCGGGGCCGAAGGCCCGACGGGCTCCCGGAAATTTCGGAAAGGCGATATACCTTTAATTCCCAGTTGGCCGTAACTTTCTCGATGACGTCAAATTAGTGAAAAATCAATGTTTCTTTGTCGCCGTATAGCTCGAGAACGGGTCGACGGGTGCGGGCGAGAGTAGGCTCGTCGGACGGAGGACGCGGAGACGAAGGCTTACCGCCCGAAAAATTCGCGAAAATTCGCGGAAAATTTTTTACGTGTGCATCGGTAACGCGCGTCGACCTCGGCGGAGGATAACTTACCGACCACCACCGGCAGTGGTCGTTAACGCTCGGGGGGTATAAGCTGTCGCGTTAAAAATGAAACCCGAATTTCGGCGCTTCCACGGTTCAGGGCTGAAAAGGGCCCGAAAGAAAATAACTGATTCAAACGTTCGAATTTAACGCCAACTTCGCGACGCTGACTTCGCATCGATGGCGAGTGCCGCTACAGTCGCCGCGGTTACTCTCCCCTGATAGTTGAGTGAATCGACTTGTAACTTCGAGGTTACAAATCCGACTCTACGTTTAGGTTTACATTTTCCATTAATTTTAAAGGGTGAGGGGGGGTTGGGGGGGAGGATGGCGATGACAGACCAATTGCGCACCTCCCCGCCACCATCGTCGCTACCGACGACCTCGACCTCGAGCCGAGCGGGGCCGAAGGCCCGACGGGCTCCCGGAAATTTCGGAAAGGCGATATACCTTTAATTCCCAGTTGGCCGTAACTTTCTCGATGACGTCAAATTAGTGAAAAATCAATGTTTCTTTGTCGCCGTATAGCTCGAGAACGGGTCGACGGGTGCGGGCGAGAGTAGGCTCGTCGGACGGAGGACGCGGAGACGAAGGCTTACCGCCCGAAAAATTCGCGAAAATTCGCGGAAAATTTTTTACGTGTGCATCGGTAACGCGCGTCGACCTCGGCGGAGGATAACTTACCGACCACCACCGGCAGTGGTCGTTAACGCTCGGGGGGTATAAGCTGTCGCGTTAAAAATGAAACCCGAATTTCGGCGCTTCCACGGTTCAGGGCTGAAAAGGGCCCGAAAGAAATTAACTGATTCAAACGTTCGAATTTAACGCCAACTTCGCGACGCTGACTTCGCATCGATGGCGAGTGCCGCTACAGTCGCCGCGGTTACTCTCCCCTGATAGTTGAGCGAATCGACTTGTAACTTCGAGGTTACGAATCCGATCTACGTTTAGGTTTACATTTTCCATTAATTTTAAAGGGTGAGGGGGGGTTGGGGGGGAGGATGGCGATGACAGACCAATTGCGCATCTCCCCGCCACCATCGTCGCTACCGACGACCTCGACCTCGAGCCGAGCGGGGCCGAAGGCCCGACGGGCTCCCGGAAATTTCGGAAAGGCGATATACCTTTAATTCCCAGTTGGCCGTAACTTTCTCGATGACGTCAAATTAGTGAAAAATCAAAGTTTCTTTGTCGCCGTATAGCTCGAGAACGGGTCGACGGGTGCGGGCGAGAGTAGGCTTGTCGGACGGAGGACGCGGAGACGAAGGCTTACCGCGCGAAAAATTCGCGAAAATTCGCGGAAAATTTTTTACGTGTGCATCGGTAACGCGTGTCGACCTCGGCGGAGGATAACTTACCGACCACCACCGGCAGTGGTCGGTAACGGCACGGGGGGTATAAGCTGCCGCGTTAAAAATGAAACCCGAATTTCGGCGCTTCCACGGTTCAGGGCTGAAAAGGGCCCGAAAGAAAATAACTGATTCAAACGTTCGAATTTAACGCCAACTTCGCGACGCTGACATCGCATCGGCGGCGAGTGCCGCCACAGTCGCCGCGTTTACTCTCCCTTGATAGTTGAGCGAATGGACTTGTAACTTCGAGGTTACAAATCCGACTCTACGTTTAGGTTTACATTTTCCATTAATTTTAAAGGGTGAGGGGGGGGTTGGGGGGGAGGATGGCGATGACAGACCAATTGCGCACCTCCCCGCCACCATCGTCGCTACCGACGACCTCGACCTCGAGCCGAGCGGGGCCGAAGGCCCGACGAGCTCCCGGAAATTTCGGAAAGGCGATATACCTTTAATTCCCAGTTGGCCGTAACTTTCTCGATGACGTCAAATTAGTGAAAAATCAAAGTTTCTTTGTCGCCGTATAGCTCGAGGACGGGTCGACGGGTGCGGGCGAGAGTAGGCTTGTCGGACGGAGGACGCGGAGACGAAGGCTTACCGCGCGAAAAATTCGCGAAAATTCGCGGAAAATTTTTTACGTGTGCATCGGTAACGCGCGTCGACCTCGGCGGAGGATAACTTACCGACCACCACCGGCAGTGGTCGGTAACGGCACGGGGGGTATAAGCTGCCGCGTTAAAAATGAAACCCGAATTTCGGCGCTTCCACGGTTCAGGGCTGAAAAGGGCCCGAAAGAAAATAACTGATTCAAACGTTCGAATTTAACGCCAACTTCGCGACGCTGACTTCGCATCGATGGCGAGTGCCGCCACAGTCGCCGCGTTTACTCTCCCTTGATGGTTGAGCGAATGGACTTGTAACTTCGAGGTTACGAATCCGACTCTACGTTTAGGTTTACATTTTCCATTAATTTTAAAGGGTGAGGAAGGGTTGGGGGGGATGGCGATGACAGACCAATTGCGCACCTCCCCGCCACCATCGTCGCTACCGACGACCTCGACCTCGAGCCGAGCGGGGCCGAAGGCCCGACGAGCTCCCGGAAATTTCGGAAAGGCGATATACCTATAATTCCCAGTTGGCCGTAACTTTCTCGATGACGTCAAATTAGTGAAAAATCAAAGTTTCTTTGTCGCCGTATAGCTCGAGAACGGGTCGGCGGGTGCGGGCGGGAGTAGGCTTGTCGGACGGAGGACGCGGAGACGAAGGCTTACCGCGCGAAAAATTCGCGAAAATTCGCGGAAAATTTTTTACGTGTGCATTGGTAACGCGCGTCGACCTCGGCGGAGGATAACTTACCGACCACCACCGGCAGTGGTCCGTAACTTCTCGGGGGGTATAAGCTGCCGCGTTAAAAATGAAACCCGAATTTCGGCGCTTCCACTGTTCAGGCCTGAAAAGGGCCCGAAAGAAAATAACTGATCCAAACGTTCGAATTTAACGCCAATTTCGCGACGCTGACTTCGCATCGATGGCGAGTGCCGCCACAGTCGCCGCGTTTACTCTCCCTTGATGGTTGAGCGAATGGACTTGTAACTTCGAGGTTACGAATCCGACTCTACGTTTAGGTTTACATTTTCCATTAATTTTAAAGGGTGAGGAAGGGTTGGGGGGGGATGGCGATGACAGACCAATTGCGCACCTCCCCGCCACCATCGTCGCTACCGACGACCTCGACCTCGAGCCGAGCGGGGCCGAAGGCCCGACGAGCTCCCGGAAATTTCGGAAAGGCGATATACCTATAATTCCCAGTTGGCCGTAACTTTCTCGATGACGTCAAATTAGTGAAAAATCAAAGTTTCTTTGTCGCCGTATAGCTCGAGAACGGGTCGACGGGTGCGGGCGAGAGTAGGCTTGTCGGACGGAGGACGCGGAGACGAAGGCTTACCGCGCGAAAAATTCGCGAAAATTCGCGGAAAATTTTTTACGTGTGCATCGGTAACGCGTGTCGACCTCGGCGGAGGATAACTTACCGACCACCACCGGCAGTGGTCGGTAACGGCACGGGGGGTATAAGCTGCCGCGTTAAAAATGAAACCCGAATTTCGGCGCTTCCACGGTTCAGGGCTGAAAAGGGCCCGAAAGAAAATAACTGATTCAAACGTTCGAATTTAACGCCAACTTCGCGACGCTGACATCGCATCGGCGGCGAGTGCCGCCACAGTCGCCGCGTTTACTCTCCCTTGATAGTTGAGCGAATGGACTTGTAACTTCGAGGTTACAAATCCGACTCTACGTTTAGGTTTACATTTTCCATTAATTTTAAAGGGTGAGGGGGGGTTGGGGGGAGGATGGCGATGACAGACCAATTGCGCACCTCCCCGCCACCATCGTCGCTACCGACGACCTCGACCTCGAGCCGAGCGGGGCCGAAGGCCCGACGAGCTCCCGGAAATTTCGGAAAGGCGATATACCTTTAATTCCCAGTTGGCCGTAACTTTCTCGATGACGTCAAATTAGTGAAAAATCAAAGTTTCTTTGTCGCCGTATAGCTCGAGGACGGGTCGACGGGTGCGGGCGAGAGTAGGCTTGTCGGACGGAGGACGCGGAGACGAAGGCTTACCGCGCGAAAAATTTGCGAAAATTCGCGGAAAATTTTTTACGTGTGCATCGGTAACGCGCGTCGACCTCGGCGGAGGATAACTTACCGACCACCACCGGCAGTGGTCGGTAACGGCACGGGGGGTATAAGCTGCCGCGTTAAAAATGAACCCCGAATTTCGGCGCTTCCACGGTTCAGGGCTGAAAAGGGCCCGAAAGAAAATAACTGATTCAAACGTTCGAATTTAACGCCAACTTCGCGACGCTGACTTCGCATCGATGGCGAGTGCCGCTACAGTCGCCGCGGTTACTCTCCCCTGAAAGTTGAGCGAATCGACTTGTAACTTCGAGGTTACAAATCCGACTCTACGTTTAGGTTTACATTTTCCATTAATTTTAAAGGGTGAGGGGGGGGGTTGGGGTGGAGGATGGCGATGACAGACCAATTGCGCACCTCCCCGCCACCATCGTCGCTACCGACGACCTCGACCTCGAGCCGAGCGGGGCCGAAGGCCCGACGGGCTCCCGGAAATTTCGGAAAGGCGATACACCTTTAATTCCCAGTTGGCCGTAACTTTGTCGATGACGTCAAATTAGTGAAAAATCAATGTTTCTTTGTCGCCGTATAGCTCGAGAACGAGGCGATGGGTGCGGGCGAGAGTAGGCTCGTCGGACGGTGGACGCGGAGACGAAGGCTTACCGCCCGAAAAATTCGCGAAAATTCGCGGAAAATTTTTTACGTGTGCATCGGTAACGCGCGTCGACCTCGGCGGAGGATAACTTACCGACCACCACCGGCAGTGGTCGTTAACGCTCGGGGGGTATAAGCTGCCGCGTTAAAAATGAAACCCGAATTTCGGCGCTTCCACGGTTCAGGGCTGAAAAGGGCCCGAAAGAAAATAACTGATTCAAACGTTCGAATTTAACGCCAACTTCGCGACGCTGACTTCGCATCGATGGCGAGTGCCGCCACAGTCGCAGCGTTTACTCTCCTTGATAGTTGAGCGAATTGACTTGTAACTTCGAGGTTACGAATCCGACTCTACGTTTATGTTTACATTTTCCATTAATTTGAAAGGGGTAGGGGGGTTGGGGGGGGTTGGCGATGACAGACCAATCGCACGCCTCCCCGCCACCATCGTCGCTACCGACGACCTCGACCTCGAGCCGAGCCGAGCCGAGCGGGGCCGAAGGCCCGACGGGCTCCCGGAAATTTCGGAAAGGCGATATACCTTTAATTCCCAGTTGGCCGTAACTTTCTCGATGACTTCAATTAGTGAAAAATCAAAGTTTCTTTGTCGCCGTACAGCTCTAGAACGGGTCGACGGGTGCGGGCGAGAGTAGGCTCGTCGGACGGAGGACGCGGAAACGAAGGCTTACCGCGCGAAAAATTCGCGAAAATTCGCGGAAAATTTTTTACGTGTGCATCGGTAACGCGCGTCGACCTCGGCGGAGGATAACTTACCGACCACCACCGGCAGTGGTCGTTAACGCTCGGGGGGTATAAGCTGCCGCGTTAAAAATGAAACCCGAATTTCGGCGCTTCCACGGTTCAGGGCTGAAAAGGGCCCGAAAGAAAATAACTGATTCAAACGTTCGAATTTAACGCCAACTTCGCGACGCTGACATCGCATCGGCGGCGAATGGCGCCACAGTCGCCGCGTTTACTCTCCCTTGATAGTTGAGCGAATGGACTTGTAACTTCGAGGTTACAAATCCGACTCTACGTTTAGGTTTACATTTTCCATTAATTTTAAAGGGTGAGGGGGGGGGGTTGGGGTGGAGGATGGCGATGACAGACCAATTGCGCACCTCCCCGCCACCATCGTCGCTACCGACGACCTCGACCTCGAGCCGAGCGGGGCCGAAGGCCCGACGGGCTCCCGGAAATTTCGGAAAGGCGATATACCTTTAATTCCCAGTTGGCCGTAACTTTCTCGATGACGTCAAATTAGTGAAAAATCAAAGTTTCTTTGTCGCCGTATAGCTCTAGAACGGGTCGACGGGTGCGGGCGAGAGTAGGCTCGTCGGACGGAGGACGCGGAAACGAAGGCTTACCGCGCGAAAAATTCGCGAAAATTCGCGGAAAATTTTTTACGTGTGCATCGGTAACGCGCGTCGACCTCGGCGGAGGATAACTTACCGACCACCACCGGCAGTGGTCGTTAACGCTCGGGGGGTATAAGCTGCCGCGTTAAAAATGAAACCCGAATTTCGGCGCTTCCACGGTTCAGGGCTGAAAAGGGCCCGAAAGAAAATAACTGATTCAAACGTTCGAATTTAACGCCAACTTCGCGACGCTGACATCGCATCGGCGGCGAGTGCCGCCACAGTCGCCGCGTTTACTCTCCCTTGATAGTTGAGCGAATGGACTTGTAACTTCGAGGTTACAAATCCGACTCTACGTTTAGGTTTACATTTTCCATTAATTTTAAAGGGTGAGGGGGGGTTGGGGGGGAGGATGGCGATGACAGACCAATTGCGCACCTCCCCGCCACCATCGTCGCTACCGACGACCTCGACCTCGAGCCGAGCGGGGCCGAAGGCCCGACGGGCTCCCGGAAATTTCGGAAAGGCGATATACCTTTAATTCCCAGTTGGCCGTAACTTTCTCGATGACGTCAAATTAGTGAAAAATCAATGTTTCTTTGTCGCCGTATAGCTCGAGAACGGGTCGACGGGTGCGGGCGAGAGTAGGCTCGTCGGACGGAGGACGCGGAGACGAAGGCTTACCGCCCGAAAAATTCGCGAAAATTCGCGGAAAATTTTTTACGTGTGCATCGGTAACGCGCGTCGACCTCGGCGGAGGATAACTTACCGACCACCACCGGCAGTGGTCGTTAACGCTCGGGGGGTATAAGCTGCCGCGTTAAAAATGAAACCCGAATTTCGGCGCTTCCACGGTTCAGGGCTGAAAAGGGCCCGAAAGAAAATAACTGATTCAAACGTTCGAATTTAACGCCAACTTCGCGACGCTGACATCGCATCGGCGGCGAGTGCCGCCACAGTCGCCGCGTTTACTCTCCCTTGATAGTTGAGCGAATGGACTTGTAACTTCGAGGTTACAAATCCGACTCTACGTTTAGGTTTACATTTTCCATTAATTTTAAAGGGTGAGGGGGGGTTGGGGGGAGGATGGCGATGACAGACCAATTGCGCACCTCCCCGCCACCATCGTCGCTACCGACGACCTCGACCTCGAGCCGAGCGGGGCCGAAGGCCCGACGGGCTCCCGGAAATTTCGGAAAGGCGATATACCTTTAATTCCCAGTTGGCCGTAACTTTCTCGATGACATCAAATTAGTGAAAAATCAATGTTTCTTTGTCGCCGTATAGCTCGAGAACGAGGCGATGGGTGCGGGCGAGAGTAGGCTCGTCGGACGGTGGACGCGGAGACGAAGGCTTACCGCCCGAAAAATTCGCGAAAATTCGCGGAAAATTTTTTACGTGTGCATCGGTAACGCGCGTCGACCTCGGCGGAGGATAACTTACCGACCACCACCGGCAGTGGTCGTTAACGCTCGGGGGGTATAAGCTGCCGCGTTAAAAATGAAACCCGAATTTCGGCGCTTCCACGGTTCAGGGCTGAAAAGGGCCCGAAAGAAAATAACTGATTCAAACGTTCGAATTTAACGCCAACTTCGCGACGCTGACTTCGCATCGATGGCGAGTGCCGCCACAGTCGCAGCGTTTACTCTCCTTGATAGTTGAGCGAATTGACTTGTAACTTCGAGGTTACGAATCCGACTCTACGTTTATGTTTACATTTTCCATTAATTTGAAAGGGGTAGGGGGGTTGGGGGGGGTTGGCGATGACAGACCAATCGCACGCCTCCCCGCCACCATCGTCGCTACCGACGACCTCGACCTCGAGCCGAGCCGAGCCGAGCGGGGCCGAAGGCCCGACGGGCTCCCGGAAATTTCGGAAAGGCGATATACCTTTAATTCCCAGTTGGCCGTAACTTTCTCGATGACTTCAATTAGTGAAAAATCAAAGTTTCTTTGTCGCCGTATAGCTCTAGAACGGGTCGACGGGTGCGGGCGAGAGTAGGCTCGTCGGACGGAGGACGCGGAAACGAAGGCTTACCGCGCGAAAAATTCGCGAAAATTCGCGGAAAATTTTTTACGTGTGCATCGGTAACGCGCGTCGACCTCGGCGGAGGATAACTTACCGACCACCACCGGCAGTGGTCGTTAACGCTCGGGGGGTATAAGCTGTCGCGTTAAAAATGAAACCCGAATTTCGGCGCTTCCACGGTTCAGGGCTGAAAAGGGCCCGAAAGAAAATAACTGATTCAAACGTTCGAATTTAACGCCAACTTCGCGACGCTGACTTCGCATCGATGGCGAGTGCCGCTACAGTCGCCGCGGTTACTCTCCCCTGATAGTTGAGCGAATCGACTTGTAACTTCGAGGTTACAAATCCGACTCTACGTTTAGGTTTACATTTTCCATTAATTTTAAAGGGTGAGGGGGGGTTGGGGGGGAGGATGGCGATGACAGACCAATTGCGCACCTCCCCGCCACCATCGTCGCTACCGACGACCTCGACCTCGAGCCGAGCGGGGCCGAAGGCCCGACGGGCTCCCGGAAATTTCGGAAAGGCGATATACCTTTAATTCCCAGTTGGCCGTAACTTTCTCGATGACGTCAAATTAGTGAAAAATCAATGTTTCTTTGTCGCCGTATAGCTCGAGAACGGGTCGACGGGTGCGGGCGAGAGTAGGCTCGTCGGACGGAGGACGCGGAGACGAAGGCTTACCGCCCGAAAAATTCGCGAAAATTCGCGGAAAATTTTTTACGTGTGCATCGGTAACGCGCGTCGACCTTGGCGGAGGATAACTTACCGACCACCACCGGCAGTGGTCGTTAACGCTAGGGGGGTATAAGCTGTCGCGTTAAAAATGAAACCCGAATTTCGGCGCTTCCACGGTTCAGGGCTGAAAAGGGCCCGAAAGAAATTAACTGATTCAAACGTTCGAATTTAACGCCAACTTCGCGACGCTGACTTCGCATCGATGGCGAGTGCCGCTACAGTCGCCGCGGTTACTCTCCCCTGATAGTTGAGCGAATCGACTTGTAACTTCGAGGTTACGAATCCGATCTACGTTTAGGTTTACATTTTCCATTAATTTGAAAGGGTGAGGGGGGGTTGGGGGGGAGGATGGCGATGACAGACCAATTGCGCATCTCCCCGCCACCATCGTCGCTACCGACGACCTCGACCTCGAGCCGAGCGGGGCCGAAGGCCCGACGGGCTCCCGGAAATTTCGGAAAGGCGATATACCTTTAATTCCCAGTTGGCCGTAACTTTCTCGATGACGTCAAATTAGTGAAAAATCAAAGTTTCTTTGTCGCCGTATAGCTCGAGAACGGGTCGACGGGTGCGGGCGAGAGTAGGCTTGTCGGACGGAGGACGCGGAGACGAAGGCTTACCGCGCGAAAAATTCGCGAAAATTCGCGGAAAATTTTTTACGTGTGCATCGGTAACGCGTGTCGACCTCGGCGGAGGATAACTTACCGACCACCACCGGCAGTGGTCGGTAACGGCACGGGGGGTATAAGCTGCCGCGTTAAAAATGAAACCCGAATTTCGGCGCTTCCACGGTTCAGGGCTGAAAAGGGCCCGAAAGAAAATAACTGATTCAAACGTTCGAATTTAACGCCAACTTCGCGACGCTGACATCGCATCGGCGGCGAGTGCCGCCACAGTCGCCGCGTTTACTCTCCCTTGATAGTTGAGCGAATGGACTTGTAACTTCGAGGTTACAAATCCGACTCTACGTTTAGGTTTACATTTTCCATTAATTTTAAAGGGTGAGGGGGGGTTGGGGGGGAGGATGGCGATGACAGACCAATTGCGCACCTCCCCGCCACCATCGTCGCTACCGACGACCTCGACCTCGAGCCGTGCGGGGCCGAAGGCCCGACGAGCTCCCGGAAATTTCGGAAAGGCGATATACCTTTAATTCCCAGTTGGCCGTAACTTTCTCGATGACGTCAAATTAGTGAAAAATCAAAGTTTCTTTGTCGCCGTATAGCTCGAGGACGGGTCGACGGGTGCGGGCGAGAGTAGGCTTGTCGGACGGAGGACGCGGAGACGAAGGCTTACCGCGCGAAAAATTCGCGAAAATTCGCGGAAAATTTTTTACGTGTGCATCGGTAACGCGCGTTTACCTCGGCGGAGGATAACTTACCGACCACCACCGGCAGTGGTCGGTAACGGCTCGGGGGGTATAAGCTGCCGCGTTAAAAATGAAACCCGAATTTCGGCTCTTCCACGGTTCAGGGCTGAAAAGGGCCCGAAAGAAAATAACTGATCCAAACGTTCGAATTTAACGCCAACTTCGCGACGCTGACTTCGCATCGATGGCGAGTGCCGCTACAGTCGCCGCGGTTACTCTCCCCTGATAGTTGAGCGAACCGACTTGTAACTTCGAGGTTACGAATCCGACTCTACGTTTAGGTTTACATTTTCCATTAATTTTAAAGGGTGAGGGGGGGTTGGGGGGGAGGATGGCGATGACAGACCAATTGCGCACCTCCCCGCCACCATCGTCGCTACCGACGACCTCGACCTCGAGCCGAGCGGGGCCGAAGGCCCGACGGGCTCCCGGAAATTTCGGAAAGGCGATATACCTTTAATTCCCAGTTGGCCGTAACTTTCTCGATGACGTCAAATTAGTGAAAAATCAAAGTTTCTTTGTCGCCGTATAGCTCGAGAACGGGTCGGCGGGTGCGGACGGGAGTAGGCTTGTCGGACGGAGGACGCGGAGACGAAGGCTTACCGCGCGAAAAATTCGCGAAAATTCGCGGAAAATTTTTTACGTGTGCATTGGTAACGCGCGTCGACCTCGGCGGAGGATAACTTACCGACCACCACCGGCAGTGGTCGTTAACGCTCGGTGGGTATAAGCTGCCGCGTTAAAAATGAAACCCGAATTTCGGCGCTTCCACTGTTCAGGGCTGAAAAGGGCCCGAAAGAAAATAATTGATCCAAACGTTCGAATTTAACGCCAATTTCGCGACGCTGACTTCGCATCGATGGCGAGTGCCGCCACAGTCGCCGCGTTTACTCTCCCTTGATGGTTGAGCGAATGGACTTGTAACTTCGAGGTTACGAATCCGACTCTACGTTTAGGTTTACATTTTCCATTAATTTTAAAGGGTGAGGAAGGGTTGGGGGGGGATGGCGATGACAGACCAATTGCGCACCTCCCCGCCACCATCGTCGCTACCGACGACCTCGACCTCGAGCCGAGCGGGGCCGAAGGCCCGACGAGCTCCCGGAAATTTCGGAAAGGCGATATACCTATAATTCCCAGTTGGCCGTAACTTTCTCGATGACGTCAAATTAGTGAAAAATCAAAGTTTCTTTGTCGCCGTATAGCTCGAGAACGGGTCGACGGGTGCGGGCGAGAGTAGGCTTGTCGGACGGAGGACGCGGAGACGAAGGCTTACCGCGCGAAAAATTCGCGAAAATTCGCGGGAAATTTTTTACGTGTGCATCGGTAACGCGTGTCGACCTCGGCGGAGGATAACTTACCGACCACCACCGGCAGTGGTCGGTAACGGCACGGGGGGTATAAGCTGCCGCGTTAAAAATGAAACCCGAATTTCGGCGCTTCCACGGTTCAGGGCTGAAAAGGGCCCGAAAGAAAATAACTGATTCAAACGTTCGAATTTAACGCCAACTTCGCGACGCTGACATCGCATCGTCGGCGAGTGCCGCCACAGTCGCCGCGTTTACTCTCCCTTGATAGTTGAGCGAATGGACTTGTAACTTCGAGGTTACAAATCCGACTCTACGTTTAGGTTTACATTTTCCATTAATTTTAAAGGGTGAGGGGGGGTTGGGGGGGAGGATGGCGATGACAGACCAATTGCGCACCTCCCCGCCACCATCGTCGCTACCGACGACCTCGACCTCGAGCCGAGCGGGGCCGAAGGCCCGACGAGCTCCCGGAAATTTCGGAAAGGCGATATACCGTTAATTCCCAGTTGGCCGTAACTTTCTCGATGACGTCAAATTAGTGAAAAATCAAAGTTTCTTTGTCGCCGTATAGCTCGAGGACGGGTCGACGGGTGCGGGCGAGAGTAGGCTTGTCGGACGGAGGACGCGGAGACGAAGGCTTACCGCGCGAAAAATTCGCGAAAATTCGCGGAAAATTTTTTACGTGTGCATCGGTAACGCGCGTCGACCTCGGCGGAGGATAACTTACCGACCACCACCGGCAGTGGTCGGTAACGGCACGGGGGGTATAAGCTGCCGCGTTAAAAATGAAACCCGAATTTCGGCGCTTCCACGGTTCAGGGCTGAAAAGGGCCCGAAAGAAAATAACTGATTCAAACGTTCGAATTTAACGCCAACTTCGCGACGCTGACTTCGCATCGATGGCGAGTGCCGCCACAGTCGCCGCGTTTACTCTCCCTTGATGGTTGAGCGAATGGACTTGTAACTTCGAGGTTACGAATCCGACTCTACGTTTAGGTTTACATTTTCCATTAATTTTAAAGGGTGAGGAAGGGTTGGGGGGGATGGCGATGACAGACCAATTGCGCACCTCCCCGCCACCATCGTCGCTACCGACGACCTCGACCTCGAGCCGAGCGGGGCCGAAGGCCCGACGAGCTCCCGGAAATTTCGGAAAGGCGATATACCTATAATTCCCAGTTGGCCGTAACTTTCTCGATGACGTCAAATTAGTGAAAAATCAAAGTTTCTTTGTCGCCGTATAGCTCGAGAACGGGTCGGCGGGTGCGGGCGGGAGTAGGCTTGTCGGACGGAGGACGCGGAGACGAAGGCTTACCGCGCGAAAAATTCGCGAAAATTCGCGGAAAATTTTTTACGTGTGCATTGGTAACGCGCGTCGACCTCGGCGGAGGATAACTTACCGACCACCACCGGCAGTGGTCCGTAACTTCTCGGGGGGTATAAGCTGCCGCGTTAAAAATGAAACCCGAATTTCGGCGCTTCCACTGTTCAGGGCTGAAAAGGGCCCGAAAGAAAATTACTGATCCAAACGTTCGAATTTAACGCCAATTTCGCGACGCTGACTTCGCATCGATGGCGAGTGCCGCCACAGTCGCCGCGTTTACTCTCCCTTGATGGTTGAGCGAATAGACTTGTAACTTCGAGGTTACGAATCCGACTCTACGTTTAGGTTTACATTTTCCATTAATTTTAAAGGGTGAGGAAGGGTTGGGGGGGGATGGCGATGACAGACCAATTGCGCACCTCCCCGCCACCATCGTCGCTACCGACGACCTCGACCTCGAGCCGAGCGGGGCCGAAGGCCCGACGAGCTCCCGGAAATTTCGGAAAGGCGATATACCTATAATTCCCAGTTGGCCGTAACTTTCTCGATGACGTCAAATTAGTGAAAAATCAAAGTTTCTTTGTCGCCGTATAGCTCGAGAACGGGTCGACGGGTGCGGGCGAGAGTAGGCTTGTCGGACGGAGGACGCGGAGACGAAGGCTTACCGCGCGAAAAATTCGCGAAAATTCGCGGAAAATTTTTTACGTGTGCATCGGTAACGCGTGTCGACCTCGGCGGAGGATAACTTACCGACCACCACCGGCAGTGGTCGGTAACGGCACGGGGGGTATAAGCTGCCGCGTTAAAAATGAAACCCGAATTTCGGCGCTTCCACGGTTCAGGGCTGAAAAGGGCCCGAAAGAAAATAACTGATTCAAACGTTCGAATTTAACGCCAACTTCGCGACGCTGACATCGCATCGGCGGCGAGTGCCGCCACAGTCGCCGCGTTTACTCTCCCTTGATAGTTGAGCGAATGGACTTGTAACTTCGAGGTTACAAATCCGACTCTACGTTTAGGTTTACATTTTCCATTAATTTTAAAGGGTGAGGGGGGGTTGGGGGGAGGATGGCGATGACAGACCAATTGCGCACCTCCCCGCCACCATCGTCGCTACCGACGACCTCGACCTCGAGCCGAGCGGGGCCGAAGGCCCGACGAGCTCCCGGAAATTTCGGAAAGGCGATATACCTTTAATTCCCAGTTGGCCGTAACTTTCTCGATGACGTCAAATTAGTGAAAAATCAAAGTTTCTTTGTCGCCGTATAGCTCGAGGACGGGTCGACGGGTGCGGGCGAGAGTAGGCTTGTCGGACGGAGGACGCGGAGACGAAGGCTTACCGCGCGAAAAATTTGCGAAAATTCGCGGAAAATTTTTTACGTGTGCATCGGTAACGCGCGTCGACCTCGGCGGAGGATAACTTACCGACCACCACCGGCAGTGGTCGGTAACGGCACGGGGGGTATAAGCTGCCGCGTTAAAAATGAACCCCGAATTTCGGCGCTTCCACGGTTCAGGGCTGAAAAGGGCCCGAAAGAAAATAACTGATTCAAACGTTCGAATTTAACGCCAACTTCGCGACGCTGACTTCGCATCGATGGCGAGTGCCGCTACAGTCGCCGCGGTTACTCTCCCCTGATAGTTGAGCGAATCGACTTGTAACTTCGAGGTTACAAATCCGACTCTACGTTTAGGTTTACATTTTCCATTAATTTTAAAGGGTGAGGGGGGGGTTGGGGTGGAGGATGGCGATGACAGACCAATTGCGCACCTCCCCGCCACCATCGTCGCTACCGACGACCTCGACCTCGAGCCGAGCGGGGCCGAAGGCCCGACGGGCTCCCGGAAATTTCGGAAAGGCGATACACCTTTAATTCCCAGTTGGCCGTAACTTTGTCGATGACGTCAAATTAGTGAAAAATCAATGTTTCTTTGTCGCCGTATAGCTCGAGAACGAGGCGATGGGTGCGGGCGAGAGTAGGCTCGTCGGACGGTGGACGCGGAGACGAAGGCTTACCGCCCGAAAAATTCGCGAAAATTCGCGGAAAATTTTTTACGTGTGCATCGGTAACGCGCGTCGACCTCGGCGGAGGATAACTTACCGACCACCACCGGCAGTGGTCGTTAACGCTCGGGGGGTATAAGCTGCCGCGTTAAAAATGAAACCCGAATTTCGGCGCTTCCACGGTTCAGGGCTGAAAAGGGCCCGAAAGAAAATAACTGATTCAAACGTTCGAATTTAACGCCAACTTCGCGACGCTGACATCGCATCGGCGGCGAGTGCCGCCACAGTCGCCGCGTTTACTCTCCCTTGATAGTTGAGCGAATGGACTTGTAACTTCGAGGTTACAAATCCGACTCTACGTTTAGGTTTACATTTTCCATTAATTTTAAAGGGTGAGGGGGGGGTTGGGGTGGAGGATGGCGATGACAGACCAATTGCGCACCTCCCCGCCACCATCGTCGCTACCGACGACCTCGACCTCGAGCCGAGCGGGGCCGAAGGCCCGACGGGCTCCCGGAAATTTCGGAAAGGCGATATACCTTTAATTCCCAGTTGGCCGTAACTTTCTCGATGACGTCAAATTAGTGAAAAATCAATGTTTCTTTGTCGCCGTATAGCTCTAGAACGGGTCGACGGGTGCGGGCGAGAGTAGGCTCGTCGGACGGAGGACGCGGAAACGAAGGCTTACCGCGCGAAAAATTCGCGAAAATTCGCGGAAAATTTTTTACGTGTGCATCGGTAACGCGCGTCGACCTCGGCGGAGGATAACTTACCGACCACCACCGGCAGTGGTCGTTAACGCTCGGGGGGTATAAGCTGCCGCGTTAAAAATGAAACCCGAATTTCGGCGCTTCCACGGTTCAGGGCTGAAAAGGGCCCGAAAGAAAATAACTGATTCAAACGTTCGAATTTAACGCCAACTTCGCGACGCTGACATCGCATCGGCGGCGAGTGCCGCCACAGTCGCCGCGTTTACTCTCCCTTGATAGTTGAGCGAATGGACTTGTAACTTCGAGGTTACAAATCCGACTCTACGTTTAGGTTTACATTTTCCATTAATTTTAAAGGGTGAGGGGGGGTTGGGGGGGAGGATGGCGATGACAGACCAATTGCGCACCTCCCCGCCACCATCGTCGCTACCGACGACCTCGACCTCGAGCCGAGCGGGGCCGAAGGCCCGACGGGCTCCCGGAAATTTCGGAAAGGCGATATACCTTTAATTCCCAGTTGGCCGTAACTTTCTCGATGACGTCAAATTAGTGAAAAATCAATGTTTCTTTGTCGCCGTATAGCTCGAGAACGGGTCGACGGGTGCGGGCGAGAGTAGGCTCGTCGGACGGAGGACGCGGAGACGAAGGCTTACCGCCCGAAAAATTCGCGAAAATTCGCGGAAAATTTTTTACGTGTGCATCGGTAACGCGCGTCGACCTCGGCGGAGGATAACTTACCGACCACCACCGGCAGTGGTCGTTAACGCTCGGGGGGTATAAGCTGCCGCGTTAAAAATGAAACCCGAATTTCGGCGCTTCCACGGTTCAGGGCTGAAAAGGGCCCGAAAGAAAATAACTGATTCAAACGTTCGAATTTAACGCCAACTTCGCGACGCTGACATCGCATCGGCGGCGAGTGCCGCCACAGTCGCCGCGTTTACTCTCCCTTGATAGTTGAGCGAATGGACTTGTAACTTCGAGGTTACAAATCCGACTCTACGTTTAGGTTTACATTTTCCATTAATTTTAAAGGGTGAGGGGGGGTTGGGGGGAGGATGGCGATGACAGACCAATTGCGCACCTCCCCGCCACCATCGTCGCTACCGACGACCTCGACCTCGAGCCGAGCGGGGCCGAAGGCCCGACGGGCTCCCGCAAATTTCGGAAAGGCGATATACCTTTAATTCCCAGTTGGCCGTAACTTTCTCGATGACATCAAATTAGTGAAAAATCAATGTTTCTTTGTCGCCGTATAGCTCGAGAACGGGTCGACGGGTGCGGGCGAGAGTAGGCTCGTCGGACGGAGGACGCGGAGACGAAGGCTTACCGCCCGAAAAATTCGCGAAAATTCGCGGAAAATTTTTTACGTGTGCATCGGTAACGCGCGTCGACCTCGGCGGAGGATAACTTACCGACCACCACCGGCAGTGGTCGGTAACGCTCGGGGGGTATAAGCTGTCGCGTTAAAAATGAAACCCGAATTTCGGCGCTTCCACGGTTCAGGGCTGAAAAGGGCCCGAAAGAAAATAACTGATTCAACGTTCGAATTTAACGCCAACTTCGCGACGCTGACTTCGCATCGATGGCGAGTGCCGCCACAGTCGCAGCGTTTACTCTCCCTTGATAGTTGAGCGAATTGACTTGTAACTTCGAGGTTACGAATCCGACTCTACGTTTAGGTTTACATTTTCCATTAATTTTAAAGGGTGAGGGGGGGTTGGGGGGGAGGATGGCGATGACAGACCAATTGCGCACCTCCCCGCCACCATCGTCGCTACCGACGACCTCGACCTCGAGCCGAGCGGGGCCGAAGGCCCGACGGGCTCCCGGAAATTTCGGAAAGGCGATATACCTTTAATTCCCAGTTGGCCGTAACTTTCTCGATGACGTCAAATTAGTGAAAAATCAATGTTTCTTTGTCGCCGTATAGCTCTAGAACGGGTCGACGGGTGCGGGCGAGAGTAGGCTCGTCGGACGGAGGACGCGGAAACGAAGGCTTACCGCGCGAAAAATTCGCGAAAATTCGCGGAAAATTTTTTACGTGTGCATCGGTAACGCGCGTCGACCTCGGCGGAGGATAACTTACCGACCACCACCGGCAGTGGTCGTTAACGCTCGGGGGGTATAAGCTGCCGCGTTAAAAATGAAACCCGAATTTCGGCGCTTCCACGGTTCAGGGCTGAAAAGGGCCCGAAAGAAAATAACTGATTCAAACGTTCGAATTTAACGCCAACTTCGCGACGCTGACATCGCATCGGCGGCGAGTGCCGCCACAGTCGCCGCGTTTACTCTCCCTTGATAGTTGAGCGAATGGACTTGTAACTTCGAGGTTACAAATCCGACTCTACGTTTAGGTTTACATTTTCCATTAATTTTAAAGGGTGAGGGGGGGTTGGGGGGGAGGATGGCGATGACAGACCAATTGCGCACCTCCCCGCCACCATCGTCGCTACCGACGACCTCGACCTCGAGCCGAGCGGGGCCGAAGGCCCGACGGGCTCCCGGAAATTTCGGAAAGGCGATATACCTTTAATTCCCAGTTGGCCGTAACTTTCTCGATGACGTCAAATTAGTGAAAAATCAATGTTTCTTTGTCGCCGTATAGCTCGAGAACGGGTCGACGGGTGCGGGCGAGAGTAGGCTCGTCGGACGGAGGACGCGGAGACGAAGGCTTACCGCCCGAAAAATTCGCGAAAATTCGCGGAAAATTTTTTACGTGTGCATCGGTAACGCGCGTCGACCTCGGCGGAGGATAACTTACCGACCACCACCGGCAGTGGTCGTTAACGCTCGGGGGGTATAAGCTGCCGCGTTAAAAATGAAACCCGAATTTCGGCGCTTCCACGGTTCAGGGCTGAAAAGGGCCCGAAAGAAAATAACTGATTCAAACGTTCGAATTTAACGCCAACTTCGCGACGCTGACATCGCATCGGCGGCGAGTGCCGCCACAGTCGCCGCGTTTACTCTCCCTTGATAGTTGAGCGAATGGACTTGTAACTTCGAGGTTACAAATCCGACTCTACGTTTAGGTTTACATTTTCCATTAATTTTAAAGGGTGAGGGGGGGTTGGGGGGAGGATGGCGATGACAGACCAATTGCGCACCTCCCCGCCACCATCGTCGCTACCGACGACCTCGACCTCGAGCCGAGCGGGGCCGAAGGCCCGACGGGCTCCCGCAAATTTCGGAAAGGCGATATACCTTTAATTCCCAGTTGGCCGTAACTTTCTCGATGACATCAAATTAGTGAAAAATCAATGTTTCTTTGTCGCCGTATAGCTCGAGAACGGGTCGACGGGTGCGGGCGAGAGTAGGCTCGTCGGACGGAGGACGCGGAGACGAAGGCTTACCGCCCGAAAAATTCGCGAAAATTCGCGGAAAATTTTTTACGTGTGCATCGGTAACGCGCGTCGACCTCGGCGGAGGATAACTTACCGACCACCACCGGCAGTGGTCGGTAACGCTCGGGGGGTATAAGCTGTCGCGTTAAAAATGAAACCCGAATTTCGGCGCTTCCACGGTTCAGGGCTGAAAAGGGCCCGAAAGAAAATAACTGATTCAACGTTCGAATTTAACGCCAACTTCGCGACGCTGACTTCGCATCGATGGCGAGTGCCGCCACAGTCGCAGCGTTTACTCTCCCTTGATAGTTGAGCGAATTGACTTGTAACTTCGAGGTTACGAATCCGACTCTACGTTTAGGTTTACATTTTCCATTAATTTTAAAGGGTGAGGGGGGGTTGGGGGGGAGGATGGCGATGACAGACCAATTGCGCACCTCCCCGCCACCATCGTCGCTACCGACGACCTCGACCTCGAGCCGAGCGGGGCCGAAGGCCCGACGGGCTCCCGGAAATTTCGGAAAGGCGATATACCTTTAATTCCCAGTTGGCCGTAACTTTCTCGATGACGTCAAATTAGTGAAAAATCAATGTTTCTTTGTCGCCGTATAGCTCGAGAACGGGTCGACGGGTGCGGGCGAGAGTAGGCTCGTCGGACGGAGGACGCGGAGACGAAGGCTTACCGCCCGAAAAATTCGCGAAAATTCGCGGAAAATTTTTTACGTGTGCATCGGTAACGCGCGTCGACCTCGGCGGAGGATAACTTACCGACCACCACCGGCAGTGGTCGTTAACGCTCGGGGGGTATAAGCTGCCGCGTTAAAAATGAAACCCGAATTTCGGCGCTTCCACGGTTCAGGGCTGAAAAGGGCCCGAAAGAAAATAACTGATTCAAACGTTCGAATTTAACGCCAACTTCGCGACGCTGACATCGCATCGGCGGCGAGTGCCGCCACAGTCGCCGCGTTTACTCTCCCTTGATAGTTGAGCGAATGGACTTGTAACTTCGAGGTTACAAATCCGACTCTACGTTTAGGTTTACATTTTCCATTAATTTTAAAGGGTGAGGGGGGGTTGGGGGGGAGGATGGCGATGACAGACCAATTGCGCACCTCCCCGCCACCATCGTCGCTACCGACGACCTCGACCTCGAGCCGAGCGGGGCCGAAGGCCCGACGGGCTCCCGGAAATTTCGGAAAGGCGATATACCTTTAATTCCCAGTTGGCCGTAACTTTCTCGATGACGTCAAATTAGTGAAAAATCAATGTTTCTTTGTCGCCGTATAGCTCGAGAACGGGTCGACGGGTGCGGGCGAGAGTAGGCTCGTCGGACGGAGGACGCGGAGACGAAGGCTTACCGCCCGAAAAATTCGCGAAAATTCGCGGAAAATTTTTTACGTGTGCATCGGTAACGCGCGTCGACCTCGGCGGAGGATAACTTACCGACCACCACCGGCAGTGGTCGTTAACGCTCGGGGGGTATAAGCTGCCGCGTTAAAAATGAAACCCGAATTTCGGCGCTTCCACGGTTCAGGGCTGAAAAGGGCCCGAAAGAAAATAACTGATTCAAACGTTCGAATTTAACGCCAACTTCGCGACGCTGACATCGCATCGGCGGCGAGTGCCGCCACAGTCGCCGCGTTTACTCTCCCTTGATAGTTGAGCGAATGGACTTGTAACTTCGAGGTTACAAATCCGACTCTACGTTTAGGTTTACATTTTCCATTAATTTTAAAGGGTGAGGGGGGGTTGGGGGGAGGATGGCGATGACAGACCAATTGCGCACCTCCCCGCCACCATCGTCGCTACCGACGACCTCGACCTCGAGCCGAGCGGGGCCGAAGGCCCGACGGGCTCCCGGAAATTTCGGAAAGGCGATATACCTTTAATTCCCAGTTGGCCGTAACTTTCTCGATGACATCAAATTAGTGAAAAATCAATGTTTCTTTGTCGCCGTATAGCTCGAGAACGGGTCGACGGGTGCGGGCGAGAGTAGGCTCGTCGGACGGAGGACGCGGAGACGAAGGCTTACCGCCCGAAAAATTCGCGAAAATTCGCGGAAAATTTTTTACGTGTGCATCGGTAACGCGCGTCGACCTCGGCGGAGGATAACTTACCGACCACCACCGGCAGTGGTCGGTAACGCTCGGGGGGTATAAGCTGTCGCGTTAAAAATGAAACCCGAATTTCGGCGCTTCCACGGTTCAGGGCTGAAAAGGCCCCGAAAGAAAATAACTGATTCAACGTTCGAATTTAACGCCAACTTCGCGACGCTGACTTCGCATCGATGGCGAGTGCCGCCACAGTCGCAGCGTTTACTCTCCCTTGATAGTTGAGCGAATTGACTTGTAACTTCGAGGTTACGAATCCGACTCTACGTTTAGGTTTACATTTTCCATTAATTTTAAAGGGTGAGGGGGGGTTGGGGGGGAGGATGGCGATGACAGACCAATTGCGCACCTCCCCGCCACCATCGTCGCTACCGACGACCTCGACCTCGAGCCGAGCGGGGCCGAAGGCCCGACGGGCTCCCGGAAATTTCGGAAAGGCGATATACCTTTAATTCCCAGTTGGCCGTAACTTTCTCGATGACGTCAAATTAGTGAAAAATCAATGTTTCTTTGTCGCCGTATAGCTCGAGAACGGGTCGACGGGTGCGGGCGAGAGTAGGCTCGTCGGACGGAGGACGCGGAGACGAAGGCTTACCGCCCGAAAAATTCGCGAAAATTCGCGGAAAATTTTTTACGTGTGCATCGGTAACGCGCGTCGACCTCGGCGGAGGATAACTTACCGACCACCACCGGCAGTGGTCGTTAACGCTCGGGGGGTATAAGCTGCCGCGTTAAAAATGAAACCCGAATTTCGGCGCTTCCACGGTTCAGGGCTGAAAAGGGCCCGAAAGAAAATAACTGATTCAAACGTTCGAATTTAACGCCAACTTCGCGACGCTGACATCGCATCGGCGGCGAGTGCCGCCACAGTCGCCGCGTTTACTCTCCCTTGATAGTTGAGCGAATGGACTTGTAACTTCGAGGTTACAAATCCGACTCTACGTTTAGGTTTACATTTTCCATTAATTTTAAAGGGTGAGGGGGGGTTGGGGGGAGGATGGCGATGACAGACCAATTGCGCACCTCCCCGCCACCATCGTCGCTACCGACGACCTCGACCTCGAGCCGAGCGGGGCCGAAGGCCCGACGGGCTCCCGGAAATTTCGGAAAGGCGATATACCTTTAATTCCCAGTTGGCCGTAACTTTCTCGATGACATCAAATTAGTGAAAAATCAATGTTTCTTTGTCGCCGTATAGCTCGAGAACGGGTCGACGGGTGCGGGCGAGAGTAGGCTCGTCGGACGGAGGACGCGGAGACGAAGGCTTACCGCCCGAAAAATTCGCGAAAATTCGCGGAAAATTTTTTACGTGTGCATCGGTAACGCGCGTCGACCTCGGCGGAGGATAACTTACCGACCACCACCGGCAGTGGTCGGTAACGCTCGGGGGGTATAAGCTGTCGCGTTAAAAATGAAACCCGAATTTCGGCGCTTCCACGGTTCAGGGCTGAAAAGGGCCCGAAAGAAAATAACTGATTCAACGTTCGAATTTAACGCCAACTTCGCGACGCTGACTTCGCATCGATGGCGAGTGCCGCCACAGTCGCAGCGTTTACTCTCCCTTGATAGTTGAGCGAATTGACTTGTAACTTCGAGGTTACGAATCCGACTCTACGTTTAGGTTTACATTTTCCATTAATTTTAAAGGGTGAGGGGGGGTTGGGGGGGAGGATGGCGATGACAGACCAATTGCGCACCTCCCCGCCACCATCGTCGCTACCGACGACCTCGACCTCGAACCGAGCGGGGCCGAAGGCCCGACGGGCTCCCGGAAATTTCGGAAAGGCGATATACCTTTAATTCCCAGTTGGCCGTAACTTTCTCGATGACGTCAAATTAGTGAAAAATCAAAGTTTCTTTGTCGCCGTATAGCTCTAGAACGGGTCGACGGGTGCGGGCGAGAGTAGGCTCGTCGGACGGAGGACGCGGAAACGAAGGCTTACCGCGCGAAAAATTCGCGAAAATTCGCGGAAAATTTTTTACGTGTGCATCGGTAACGCGCGTCGACCTCGGCGGAGGATAACTTACCGACCACCACCGGCAGTGGTCGTTAACGCTCGGGGGGTATAAGCTGCCGCGTTAAAAATGAAACCCGAATTTCGGCGCTTCCACGGTTCAGGGCTGAAAAGGGCCCGAAAGAAAATAACTGATTCAAACGTTCGAATTTAACGCCAACTTCGCGACGCTGACATCGCATCGGCGGCGAGTGCCGCCACAGTCGCCGCGTTTACTCTCCCTTGATAGTTGAGCGAATGGACTTGTAACTTCGAGGTTACAAATCCGACTCTACGTTTAGGTTTACATTTTCCATTAATTTTAAAGGGTGAGGGGGGGTTGGGGGGGAGGATGGCGATGACAGACCAATTGCGCACCTCCCCGCCACCATCGTCGCTACCGACGACCTCGACCTCGAGCCGAGCGGGGCCGAAGGCCCGACGGGCTCCCGGAAATTTCGGAAAGGCGATATACCTTTAATTCCCAGTTGGCCGTAACTTTCTCGATGACGTCAAATTAGTGAAAAATCAAAGTTTCTTTGTCGCCGTATAGCTCTAGAACGGGTCGACGGGTGCGGGCGAGAGTAGGCTCGTCGGACGGAGGACGCGGAAACGAAGGCTTACCGCGCGAAAAATTCGCGAAAATTCGCGGAAAATTTTTTACGTGTGCATCGGTAACGCGCGTCGACCTCGGCGGAGGATAACTTACCGACCACCACCGGCAGTGGTCGTTAACGCTCGGGGGGTATAAGCTGCCGCGTTAAAAATGAAACCCGAATTTCGGCGCTTCCACGGTTCAGGGCTGAAAAGGGCCCGAAAGAAAATAACTGATTCAAACGTTCGAATTTAACGCCAACTTCGCGACGCTGACATCGCATCGGCGGCGAGTGCCGCCACAGTCGCCGCGTTTACTCTCCCTTGATAGTTGAGCGAATGGACTTGTAACTTCGAGGTTACAAATCCGACTCTACGTTTAGGTTTACATTTTCCATTAATTTTAAAGGGTGAGGGGGGGTTGGGGGGGAGGATGGCGATGACAGACCAATTGCGCACCTCCCCGCCACCATCGTCGCTACCGACGACCTCGACCTCGAGCCGAGCGGGGCCGAAGGCCCGACGGGCTCCCGGAAATTTCGGAAAGGCGATATACATTTAATTCCCAGTTGGCCGTAACTTTCTCGATGACGTCAAATTAGTGAAAAATCAATGTTTCTTTGTCGCCGTATAGCTCGAGAACGGGTCGACGGGTGCGGGCGAGAGTACGCTCGTCGGACGGAGGACGCGGAGACGAAGGCTTACCGCGCGAAAAATTCGCGAAAATTCGCGGAAAATTTTTTACGTGTGCATTGGTAACGCGCGTCGACCTCGGCGGAGGATAACTTACCGACCACCACCGGCAGTGGTCCGTAACTTCTCGGGGGGTATAAGCTGCCGCGTTAAAAATGAAACCCGAATTTCGGCGCTTCCACTGTTCAGGGCTGAAAAGGGCCCGAAAGAAAATAACTGATTCAAACGTTCGAATTTAACGCCATCTTCGCGACGCTGACATCGCATCGGTGGCGAGAGCCGCCACAGTCGCCGCGTTTACTCTCCCTTGATAGTTGAGCGAATGGACTTGTAACTTCGAGGTTACGAATCCGACTCTACGTTTAGGTTTACATTTTCCATTAATTTTAAAGGGTGAGGGGGGGTTGGGAGGATGATGGCGATGACAGACTAATTGCGCACCTCCCCGCCACCATCGTCGCTACCGACGACCTCGACCTCGAGCCGAGCCGAGCCGAGCGGGGCCGAAGGCCCGACGGGCTCCCGGAAATTTCGGAAAGGCGATATACCTTTAATTCCCAGGTGGCCGTAACTTTCTCGATGACGTCAAATTAGTGAAAAATCAAAGTTTCTTTGTCGCCGTATAGCTCGAGAACGGGTCGACGGGTGCGGGCGAGAGTAGGTTCGTCGGACGGAGGACGCGGAGACGAAGGCTTACCGCGCGAAAAATTCGCGAAAATTCGCGGAAAATTTTTTACGTGTGCATCGGTAACGCGCGTCGACCTCAGCGGAGGATAACTTACCGACCACCACCGGCAGTGGTCGGTAACGGCTCGGGGGGTATAAGCTGCCGCGTTAAAAATGAAACCCGAATTTCGGCGCTTCCACGGTTCAGGGCTGAAAATGGCCCGAAAGAAAATAACTGATTCAAACGTTCGAATTTTTACGCCAACTTCGCGACGCTGACTTCGCATCGATGGCGAGTGCCGCCACAGTCGCCGCGTTTACTCTCCCTTGATAGTTGAGCGAATTGACTTGTAACTTTGAGCTTACGAATCCGACTCTACGTTTATGTTTACATTTTCCATTAATTTTAAAGGGAAGGGGGGGTTGGGGGGTGGTTGGCGATGACAGACCAATCGCACGCCTCCTCGCCACCATCGTCGCTACCGACGACCTCGACCTCGAGCCGAGCCGAGTCGAGCGGGGCCGAAGGCCCGACGGGCTCCCGGAAATTTCGGAAAGGCGATATACCTTTAATTCCCAGTTGGCCGTAACTTTCTCGATGACGTCAAATTAGTGAAAAATCAAAGTTTCTTTGTCGCCGTATAGCTCGAGAACGGGTCGACGGGTGCGGGCGAGAGTAGGCTCGTCGGACGGAGGACGCGGAGACGAAGGCTTACCGAGCGAAAAATTCGCGAAAATTCGCGGAAAATTTTTTACGTGTGCATCGGTAACGCGCGTCGACCTCGGCGGAGGATAACTTACCGACCACCACCGGCAGTGGTCGTTAACGCTCGGGGGGTATAAGCTGCCGCGTTAAAAATGAAACCCGAATTTCGGCGCTTCCACGGTTCAGGGCTGAAAAGGGCCCGAAAGAAAATAACTGATTCAAACGTTCGAATTTAACGCCAACTTCGCGACGCTGACATCGCATCGGCGGCGAGTGCCGCCACAGTCGCCGCGTTTACTCTCCCTTGATAGTTGAGCGAATGGACTTGTAACTTCGAGGTTACAAATCCGACTCTACGTTTAGGTTTACATTTTCCATTAATTTTAAAGGGTGAGGGGGGGTTGGGGGGGAGGATGGCGATGACAGACCAATTGCGCACCTCCCCGCCACCATCGTCGCTACCGACGACCTCGACCTCGAGCCGAGCGGGGCCGAAGGCCCGACGGGCTCCCGGAAATTTCGGAAAGGCGATATACCTTTAATTCCCAGTTGGCCGTAACTTTCTCGATGACATCAAATTAGTGAAAAATCAATGTTTCTTTGTCGCCGTATAGCTCGAGAACGGGTCGACGGGTGCGGGTGAGAGTAGGCTCGTCGGACGGAGGACGCGGAGACGAAGGCTTACCGCCCGAAAAATTCGCGAAAATTCGCGGAAAATTTTTTACGTGTGCATCGGTAACGCGCGTCGACCTCGGCGGAGGATAACTTACCGACCACCACCGGCAGTGGTCGGTAACGCTCGGGGGGTATAAGCTGTCGCGTTAAAAATGAAACCCGAATTTCGGCGCTTCCACGGTTCAGGGCTGAAAAGAGCCCGAAAGAAAATAACTGATTCAACGTTCGAATTTAACGCCAACTTCGCGACGCTGACTTCGCATCGATGGCGAGTGCCGCCACAGTCGCAGCGTTTACTCTCCCTTGATAGTTGAGCGAATTGACTTGTAACTTCGAGGTTACGAATCCGACTCTACGTTTAGGTTTACATTTTCCATTAATTTTAAAGGGTGAGGGGGGGTTGGGGGGGAGGATGGCGATGACAGACCAATTGCGCACCTCCCCGCCACCATCGTCGCTACCGACGACCTCGACCTCGAGCCGAGCGGGGCCGAAGGCCCGACGGGCTCCCGGAAATTTCGGAAAGGCGATATACCTTTAATTCCCAGTTGGCCGTAACTTTCTCGATGACGTCAAATTAGTGAAAAATCAAAGTTTCTTTGTCGCCGTATAGCTCTAGAACGGGTCGACGGGTGCGGGCGAGAGTAGGCTCGTCGGACGGAGGACGCGGAAACGAAGGCTTACCGCGCGAAAAATTCGCGAAAATTCGCGGAAAATTTTTTACGTGTGCATCGGTAACGCGCGTCGACCTCGGCGGAGGATAACTTACCGACCACCACCGGCAGTGGTCGTTAACGCTCGGGGGGTATAAGCTGCCGCGTTAAAAATGAAACCCGAATTTCGGCGCTTCCACGGTTCAGGGCTGAAAAGGGCCCGAAAGAAAATAACTGATTCAAACGTTCGAATTTAACGCCAACTTCGCGACGCTGACATCGCATCGGCGGCGAGTGCCGCCACAGTCGCCGCGTTTACTCTCCCTTGATAGTTGAGCGAATGGACTTGTAACTTCGAGGTTACAAATCCGACTCTACGTTTAGGTTTACATTTTCCATTAATTTTAAAGGGTGAGGGGGGGTTGGGGGGGAGGATGGCGATGACAGACCAATTGCGCACCTCCCCGCCACCATCGTCGCTACCGACGACCTCGACCTCGAGCCGAGCGGGGCCGAAGGCCCGACGGGCTCCCGGAAATTTCGGAAAGGCGATATACCTTTAATTCCCAGTTGGCCGTAACTTTCTCGATGACGTCAAATTAGTGAAAAATCAATGTTTCTTTGTCGCCGTATAGCTCGAGAACGGGTCGACGGGTGCGGGCGAGAGTAGGCTCGTCGGACGGAGGACGCGGAGACGAAGGCTTACCGCCCGAAAAATTCGCGAAAATTCGCGGAAAATTTTTTACGTGTGCATCGGTAACGCGCGTCGACCTCGGCGGAGGATAACTTACCGACCACCACCGGCAGTGGTCGTTAACGCTCGGGGGGTATAAGCTGCCGCGTTAAAAATGAAACCCGAATTTCGGCGCTTCCACGGTTCAGGGCTGAAAAGGGCCCGAAAGAAAATAACTGATTCAAACGTTCGAATTTAACGCCAACTTCGCGACGCTGACATCGCATCGGCGGCGAGTGCCGCCACAGTCGCCGCGTTTACTCTCCCTTGATAGTTGAGCGAATGGACTTGTAACTTCGAGGTTACAAATCCGACTCTACGTTTAGGTTTACATTTTCCATTAATTTTAAAGGGTGAGGGGGGGTTGGGGGGAGGATGGCGATGACAGACCAATTGCGCACCTCCCCGCCACCATCGTCGCTACCGACGACCTCGACCTCGAGCCGAGCGGGGCCGAAGGCCCGACGAGCTCCCGGAAATTTCGGAAAGGCGATATACCTATAATTCCCAGTTGGCCGTAACTTTCTCGATGACGTCAAATTAGTGAAAAATCAAAGTTTCTTTGTCGCCGTATAGCTCGAGAACGGGTCGACGGGTGCGGGCGAGAGTAGGCTTGTCGGACGGAGGACGCGGAGACGAAGGCTTACCGCGCGAAAAATTCGCGAAAATTCGCGGGAAATTTTTTACGTGTGCATCGGTAACGCGTGTCGACCTCGGCGGAGGATAACTTACCGACCACCACCGGCAGTGGTCGGTAACGGCACGGGGGGTATAAGCTGCCGCGTTAAAAATGAAACCCGAATTTCGGCGCTTCCACGGTTCAGGGCTGAAAAGGGCCCGAAAGAAAATAACTGATTCAAACGTTCGAATTTAACGCCAACTTCGCGACGCTGACATCGCATCGTCGGCGAGTGCCGCCACAGTCGCCGCGTTTACTCTCCCTTGATAGTTGAGCGAATGGACTTGTAACTTCGAGGTTACAAATCCGACTCTACGTTTAGGTTTACATTTTCCATTAATTTTAAAGGGTGAGGGGGGGTTGGGGGGGAGGATGGCGATGACAGACCAATTGCGCACCTCCCCGCCACCATCGTCGCTACCGACGACCTCGACCTCGAGCCGAGCGGGGCCGAAGGCCCGACGAGCTCCCGGAAATTTCGGAAAGGCGATATACCTTTAATTCCCAGTTGGCCGTAACTTTCTCGATGACGTCAAATTAGTGAAAAATCAAAGTTTCTTTGTCGCCGTATAGCTCGAGGACGGGTCGACGGGTGCGGGCGAGAGTAGGCTTGTCGGACGGAGGACGCGGAGACGAAGGCTTACCGCGCGAAAAATTCGCGAAAATTCGCGGAAAATTTTTTACGTGTGCATCGGTAACGCGCGTCGACCTCGGCGGAGGATAACTTACCGACCACCACCGGCAGTGGTCGGTAACGGCACGGGGGGTATAAGCTGCCGCGTTAAAAATGAAACCCGAATTTCGGCGCTTCCACGGTTCAGGGCTGAAAAGGGCCCGAAAGAAAATAACTGATTCAAACGTTCGAATTTAACGCCAACTTCGCGACGCTGACTTCGCATCGATGGCGAGTGCCGCCACAGTCGCCGCGTTTACTCTCCCTTGATGGTTGAGCGAATGGACTTGTAACTTCGAGGTTACGAATCCGACTCTACGTTTAGGTTTACATTTTCCATTAATTTTAAAGGGTGAGGAAGGGTTGGGGGGGATGGCGATGACAGACCAATTGCGCACCTCCCCGCCACCATCGTCGCTACCGACGACCTCGACCTCGAGCCGAGCGGGGCCGAAGGCCCGACGAGCTCCCGGAAATTTCGGAAAGGCGATATACCTATAATTCCCAGTTGGCCGTAACTTTCTCGATGACGTCAAATTAGTGAAAAATCAAAGTTTCTTTGTCGCCGTATAGCTCGAGAACGGGTCGGCGGGTGCGGGCGGGAGTAGGCTTGTCGGACGGAGGACGCGGAGACGAAGGCTTACCGCGCGAAAAATTCGCGAAAATTCGCGGAAAATTTTTTACGTGTGCATTGGTAACGCGCGTCGACCTCGGCGGAGGATAACTTACCGACCACCACCGGCAGTGGTCCGTAACTTCTCGGGGGGTATAAGCTGCCGCGTTAAAAATGAAACCCGAATTTCGGCGCTTCCACTGTTCAGGGCTGAAAAGGGCCCGAAAGAAAATTACTGATCCAAACGTTCGAATTTAACGCCAATTTCGCGACGCTGACTTCGCATCGATGGCGAGTGCCGCCACAGTCGCCGCGTTTACTCTCCCTTGATGGTTGAGCGAATAGACTTGTAACTTCGAGGTTACGAATCCGACTCTACGTTTAGGTTTACATTTTCCATTAATTTTAAAGGGTGAGGAAGGGTTGGGGGGGGATGGCGATGACAGACCAATTGCGCACCTCCCCGCCACCATCGTCGCTACCGACGACCTCGACCTCGAGCCGAGCGGGGCCGAAGGCCCGACGAGCTCCCGGAAATTTCGGAAAGGCGATATACCTATAATTCCCAGTTGGCCGTAACTTTCTCGATGACGTCAAATTAGTGAAAAATCAAAGTTTCTTTGTCGCCGTATAGCTCGAGAACGGGTCGACGGGTGCGGGCGAGAGTAGGCTTGTCGGACGGAGGACGCGGAGACGAAGGCTTACCGCGCGAAAAATTCGCGAAAATTCGCGGAAAATTTTTTACGTGTGCATCGGTAACGCGTGTCGACCTCGGCGGAGGATAACTTACCGACCACCACCGGCAGTGGTCGGTAACGGCACGGGGGGTATAAGCTGCCGCGTTAAAAATGAAACCCGAATTTCGGCGCTTCCACGGTTCAGGGCTGAAAAGGGCCCGAAAGAAAATAACTGATTCAAACGTTCGAATTTAACGCCAACTTCGCGACGCTGACATCGCATCGGCGGCGAGTGCCGCCACAGTCGCCGCGTTTACTCTCCCTTGATAGTTGAGCGAATGGACTTGTAACTTCGAGGTTACAAATCCGACTCTACGTTTAGGTTTACATTTTCCATTAATTTTAAAGGGTGAGGGGGGGTTGGGGGGAGGATGGCGATGACAGACCAATTGCGCACCTCCCCGCCACCATCGTCGCTACCGACGACCTCGACCTCGAGCCGAGCGGGGCCGAAGGCCCGACGAGCTCCCGGAAATTTCGGAAAGGCGATATACCTTTAATTCCCAGTTGGCCGTAACTTTCTCGATGACGTCAAATTAGTGAAAAATCAAAGTTTCTTTGTCGCCGTATAGCTCGAGGACGGGTCGACGGGTGCGGGCGAGAGTAGGCTTGTCGGACGGAGGACGCGGAGACGAAGGCTTACCGCGCGAAAAATTTGCGAAAATTCGCGGAAAATTTTTTACGTGTGCATCGGTAACGCGCGTCGACCTCGGCGGAGGATAACTTACCGACCACCACCGGCAGTGGTCGGTAACGGCACGGGGGGTATAAGCTGCCGCGTTAAAAATGAACCCCGAATTTCGGCGCTTCCACGGTTCAGGGCTGAAAAGGGCCCGAAAGAAAATAACTGATTCAAACGTTCGAATTTAACGCCAACTTCGCGACGCTGACTTCGCATCGATGGCGAGTGCCGCTACAGTCGCCGCGGTTACTCTCCCCTGATAGTTGAGCGAATCGACTTGTAACTTCGAGGTTACAAATCCGACTCTACGTTTAGGTTTACATTTTCCATTAATTTTAAAGGGTGAGGGGGGGGTTGGGGTGGAGGATGGCGATGACAGACCAATTGCGCACCTCCCCGCCACCATCGTCGCTACCGACGACCTCGACCTCGAGCCGAGCGGGGCCGAAGGCCCGACGGGCTCCCGGAAATTTCGGAAAGGCGATACACCTTTAATTCCCAGTTGGCCGTAACTTTGTCGATGACGTCAAATTAGTGAAAAATCAATGTTTCTTTGTCGCCGTATAGCTCGAGAACGAGGCGATGGGTGCGGGCGAGAGTAGGCTCGTCGGACGGTGGACGCGGAGACGAAGGCTTACCGCCCGAAAAATTCGCGAAAATTCGCGGAAAATTTTTTACGTGTGCATCGGTAACGCGCGTCGACCTCGGCGGAGGATAACTTACCGACCACCACCGGCAGTGGTCGTTAACGCTCGGGGGGTATAAGCTGCCGCGTTAAAAATGAAACCCGAATTTCGGCGCTTCCACGGTTCAGGGCTGAAAAGGGCCCGAAAGAAAATAACTGATTCAAACGTTCGAATTTAACGCCAACTTCGCGACGCTGACATCGCATCGGCGGCGAGTGCCGCCACAGTCGCCGCGTTTACTCTCCCTTGATAGTTGAGCGAATGGACTTGTAACTTCGAGGTTACAAATCCGACTCTACGTTTAGGTTTACATTTTCCATTAATTTTAAATGGTGAGGGGGGGGTTGGGGTGGAGGATGGCGATGACAGACCAATTGCGCACCTCCCCGCCACCATCGTCGCTACCGACGACCTCGACCTCGAGCCGAGCGGGGCCGAAGGCCCGACGGGCTCCCGGAAATTTCGGAAAGGCGATATACCTTTAATTCCCAGTTGGCCGTAACTTTCTCGATGACGTCAAATTAGTGAAAAATCAATGTTTCTTTGTCGCCGTATAGCTCTAGAACGGGTCGACGGGTGCGGGCGAGAGTAGGCTCGTCGGACGGAGGACGCGGAAACGAAGGCTTACCGCGCGAAAAATTCGCGAAAATTCGCGGAAAATTTTTTACGTGTGCATCGGTAACGCGCGTCGACCTCGGCGGAGGATAACTTACCGACCACCACCGGCAGTGGTCGTTAACGCTCGGGGGGTATAAGCTGCCGCGTTAAAAATGAAACCCGAATTTCGGCGCTTCCACGGTTCAGGGCTGAAAAGGGCCCGAAAGAAAATAACTGATTCAAACGTTCGAATTTAACGCCAACTTCGCGACGCTGACATCGCATCGGCGGCGAGTGCCGCCACAGTCGCCGCGTTTACTCTCCCTTGATAGTTGAGCGAATGGACTTGTAACTTCGAGGTTACAAATCCGACTCTACGTTTAGGTTTACATTTTCCATTAATTTTAAAGGGTGAGGGGGGGTTGGGGGGGAGGATGGCGATGACAGACCAATTGCGCACCTCCCCGCCACCATCGTCGCTACCGACGACCTCGACCTCGAGCCGAGCGGGGCCGAAGGCCCGACGGGCTCCCGGAAATTTCGGAAAGGCGATATACCTTTAATTCCCAGTTGGCCGTAACTTTCTCGATGACGTCAAATTAGTGAAAAATCAATGTTTCTTTGTCGCCGTATAGCTCGAGAACGGGTCGACGGGTGCGGGCGAGAGTAGGCTCGTCGGACGGAGGACGCGGAGACGAAGGCTTACCGCCCGAAAAATTCGCGAAAATTCGCGGAAAATTTTTTACGTGTGCATCGGTAACGCGCGTCGACCTCGGCGGAGGATAACTTACCGACCACCACCGGCAGTGGTCGTTAACGCTCGGGGGGTATAAGCTGCCGCGTTAAAAATGAAACCCGAATTTCGGCGCTTCCACGGTTCAGGGCTGAAAAGGGCCCGAAAGAAAATAACTGATTCAAACGTTCGAATTTAACGCCAACTTCGCGACGCTGACATCGCATCGGCGGCGAGTGCCGCCACAGTCGCCGCGTTTACTCTCCCTTGATAGTTGAGCGAATGGACTTGTAACTTCGAGGTTACAAATCCGACTCTACGTTTAGGTTTACATTTTCCATTAATTTTAAAGGGTGAGGGGGGGTTGGGGGGAGGATGGCGATGACAGACCAATTGCGCACCTCCCCGCCACCATCGTCGCTACCGACGACCTCGACCTCGAGCCGAGCGGGGCCGAAGGCCCGACGGGCTCCCGCAAATTTCGGAAAGGCGATATACCTTTAATTCCCAGTTGGCCGTAACTTTCTCGATGACATCAAATTAGTGAAAAATCAATGTTTCTTTGTCGCCGTATAGCTCGAGAACGGGTCGACGGGTGCGGGCGAGAGTAGGCTCGTCGGACGGAGGACGCGGAGACGAAGGCTTACCGCCCGAAAAATTCGCGAAAATTCGCGGAAAATTTTTTACGTGTGCATCGGTAACGCGCGTCGACCTCGGCGGAGGATAACTTACCGACCACCACCGGCAGTGGTCGGTAACGCTCGGGGGGTATAAGCTGTCGCGTTAAAAATGAAACCCGAATTTCGGCGCTTCCACGGTTCAGGGCTGAAAAGGGCCCGAAAGAAAATAACTGATTCAACGTTCGAATTTAACGCCAACTTCGCGACGCTGACTTCGCATCGATGGCGAGTGCCGCCACAGTCGCAGCGTTTACTCTCCCTTGATAGTTGAGCGAATTGACTTGTAACTTCGAGGTTACGAATCCGACTCTACGTTTAGGTTTACATTTTCCATTAATTTTAAAGGGTGAGGGGGGGTTGGGGGGGAGGATGGCGATGACAGACCAATTGCGCACCTCCCCGCCACCATCGTCGCTACCGACGACCTCGACCTCGAGCCGAGCGGGGCCGAAGGCCCGACGGGCTCCCGGAAATTTCGGAAAGGCGATATACCTTTAATTCCCAGTTGGCCGTAACTTTCTCGATGACGTCAAATTAGTGAAAAATCAATGTTTCTTTGTCGCCGTATAGCTCGAGAACGGGTCGACGGGTGCGGGCGAGAGTAGGCTCGTCGGACGGAGGACGCGGAGACGAAGGCTTACCGCCCGAAAAATTCGCGAAAATTCGCGGAAAATTTTTTACGTGTGCATCGGTAACGCGCGTCGACCTCGGCGGAGGATAACTTACCGACCACCACCGGCAGTGGTCGTTAACGCTCGGGGGGTATAAGCTGCCGCGTTAAAAATGAAACCCGAATTTCGGCGCTTCCACGGTTCAGGGCTGAAAAGGGCCCGAAAGAAAATAACTGATTCAAACGTTCGAATTTAACGCCAACTTCGCGACGCTGACATCGCATCGGCGGCGAGTGCCGCCACAGTCGCCGCGTTTACTCTCCCTTGATAGTTGAGCGAATGGACTTGTAACTTCGAGGTTACAAATCCGACTCTACGTTTAGGTTTACATTTTCCATTAATTTTAAAGGGTGAGGGGGGGTTGGGGGGGAGGATGGCGATGACAGACCAATTGCGCACCTCCCCGCCACCATCGTCGCTACCGACGACCTCGACCTCGAGCCGAGCGGGGCCGAAGGCCCGACGGGCTCCCGGAAATTTCGGAAAGGCGATATACCTTTAATTCCCAGTTGGCCGTAACTTTCTCGATGACGTCAAATTAGTGAAAAATCAATGTTTCTTTGTCGCCGTATAGCTCGAGAACGGGTCGACGGGTGCGGGCGAGAGTAGGCTCGTCGGACGGAGGACGCGGAGACGAAGGCTTACCGCCCGAAAAATTCGCGAAAATTCGCGGAAAATTTTTTACGTGTGCATCGGTAACGCGCGTCGACCTCGGCGGAGGATAACTTACCGACCACCACCGGCAGTGGTCGTTAACGCTCGGGGGGTATAAGCTGCCGCGTTAAAAATGAAACCCGAATTTCGGCGCTTCCACGGTTCAGGGCTGAAAAGGGCCCGAAAGAAAATAACTGATTCAAACGTTCGAATTTAACGCCAACTTCGCGACGCTGACATCGCATCGGCGGCGAGTGCCGCCACAGTCGCCGCGTTTACTCTCCCTTGATAGTTGAGCGAATGGACTTGTAACTTCGAGGTTACAAATCCGACTCTACGTTTAGGTTTACATTTTCCATTAATTTTAAAGGGTGAGGGGGGGTTGGGGGGAGGATGGCGATGACAGACCAATTGCGCACCTCCCCGCCACCATCGTCGCTACCGACGACCTCGACCTCGAGCCGAGCGGGGCCGAAGGCCCGACGGGCTCCCGGAAATTTCGGAAAGGCGATATACCTTTAATTCCCAGTTGGCCGTAACTTTCTCGATGACATCAAATTAGTGAAAAATCAATGTTTCTTTGTCGCCGTATAGCTCGAGAACGGGTCGACGGGTGCGGGCGAGAGTAGGCTCGTCGGACGGAGGACGCGGAGACGAAGGCTTACCGCCCGAAAAATTCGCGAAAATTCGCGGAAAATTTTTTACGTGTGCATCGGTAACGCGCGTCGACCTCGGCGGAGGATAACTTACCGACCACCACCGGCAGTGGTCGGTAACGCTCGGGGGGTATAAGCTGTCGCGTTAAAAATGAAACCCGAATTTCGGCGCTTCCACGGTTCAGGGCTGAAAAGGCCCCGAAAGAAAATAACTGATTCAACGTTCGAATTTAACGCCAACTTCGCGACGCTGACTTCGCATCGATGGCGAGTGCCGCCACAGTCGCAGCGTTTACTCTCCCTTGATAGTTGAGCGAATTGACTTGTAACTTCGAGGTTACGAATCCGACTCTACGTTTAGGTTTACATTTTCCATTAATTTTAAAGGGTGAGGGGGGGTTGGGGGGGAGGATGGCGATGACAGACCAATTGCGCACCTCCCCGCCACCATCGTCGCTACCGACGACCTCGACCTCGAGCCGAGCGGGGCCGAAGGCCCGACGGGCTCCCGGAAATTTCGGAAAGGCGATATACCTTTAATTCCCAGTTGGCCGTAACTTTCTCGATGACGTCAAATTAGTGAAAAATCAATGTTTCTTTGTCGCCGTATAGCTCGAGAACGGGTCGACGGGTGCGGGCGAGAGTAGGCTCGTCGGACGGAGGACGCGGAGACGAAGGCTTACCGCCCGAAAAATTCGCGAAAATTCGCGGAAAATTTTTTACGTGTGCATCGGTAACGCGCGTCGACCTCGGCGGAGGATAACTTACCGACCACCACCGGCAGTGGTCGTTAACGCTCGGGGGGTATAAGCTGCCGCGTTAAAAATGAAACCCGAATTTCGGCGCTTCCACGGTTCAGGGCTGAAAAGGGCCCGAAAGAAAATAACTGATTCAAACGTTCGAATTTAACGCCAACTTCGCGACGCTGACATCGCATCGGCGGCGAGTGCCGCCACAGTCGCCGCGTTTACTCTCCCTTGATAGTTGAGCGAATGGACTTGTAACTTCGAGGTTACAAATCCGACTCTACGTTTAGGTTTACATTTTCCATTAATTTTAAAGGGTGAGGGGGGGTTGGGGGGAGGATGGCGATGACAGACCAATTGCGCACCTCCCCGCCACCATCGTCGCTACCGACGACCTCGACCTCGAGCCGAGCGGGGCCGAAGGCCCGACGGGCTCCCGGAAATTTCGGAAAGGCGATATACCTTTAATTCCCAGTTGGCCGTAACTTTCTCGATGACATCAAATTAGTGAAAAATCAATGTTTCTTTGTCGCCGTATAGCTCGAGAACGGGTCGACGGGTGCGGGCGAGAGTAGGCTCGTCGGACGGAGGACGCGGAGACGAAGGCTTACCGCCCGAAAAATTCGCGAAAATTCGCGGAAAATTTTTTACGTGTGCATCGGTAACGCGCGTCGACCTCGGCGGAGGATAACTTACCGACCACCACCGGCAGTGGTCGGTAACGCTCGGGGGGTATAAGCTGTCGCGTTAAAAATGAAACCCGAATTTCGGCGCTTCCACGGTTCAGGGCTGAAAAGGGCCCGAAAGAAAATAACTGATTCAACGTTCGAATTTAACGCCAACTTCGCGACGCTGACTTCGCATCGATGGCGAGTGCCGCCACAGTCGCAGCGTTTACTCTCCCTTGATAGTTGAGCGAATTGACTTGTAACTTCGAGGTTACGAATCCGACTCTACGTTTAGGTTTACATTTTCCATTAATTTTAAAGGGTGAGGGGGGGTTGGGGGGGAGGATGGCGATGACAGACCAATTGCGCACCTCCCCGCCACCATCGTCGCTACCGACGACCTCGACCTCGAACCGAGCGGGGCCGAAGGCCCGACGGGCTCCCGGAAATTTCGGAAAGGCGATATACCTTTAATTCCAAGTTGGCCGTAACTTTCTCGATGACGTCAAATTAGTGAAAAATCAAAGTTTCTTTGTCGCCGTATAGCTCTAGAACGGGTCGACGGGTGCGGGCGAGAGTAGGCTCGTCGGACGGAGGACGCGGAAACGAAGGCTTACCGCGCGAAAAATTCGCGAAAATTCGCGGAAAATTTTTTACGTGTGCATCGGTAACGCGCGTCGACCTCGGCGGAGGATAACTTACCGACCACCACCGGCAGTGGTCGTTAACGCTCGGGGGGTATAAGCTGCCGCGTTAAAAATGAAACCCGAATTTCGGCGCTTCCACGGTTCAGGGCTGAAAAGGGCCCGAAAGAAAATAACTGATTCAAACGTTCGAATTTAACGCCAACTTCGCGACGCTGACATCGCATCGGCGGCGAGTGCCGCCACAGTCGCCGCGTTTACTCTCCCTTGATAGTTGAGCGAATGGACTTGTAACTTCGAGGTTACAAATCCGACTCTACGTTTAGGTTTACATTTTCCATTAATTTTAAAGGGTGAGGGGGGGTTGGGGGGGAGGATGGCGATGACAGACCAATTGCGCACCTCCCCGCCACCATCGTCGCTACCGACGACCTCGACCTCGAGCCGAGCGGGGCCGAAGGCCCGACGGGCTCCCGGAAATTTCGGAAAGGCGATATACCTTTAATTCCCAGTTGGCCGTAACTTTCTCGATGACGTCAAATTAGTGAAAAATCAAAGTTTCTTTGTCGCCGTATAGCTCTAGAACGGGTCGACGGGTGCGGGCGAGAGTAGGCTCGTCGGACGGAGGACGCGGAAACGAAGGCTTACCGCGCGAAAAATTCGCGAAAATTCGCGGAAAATTTTTTACGTGTGCATCGGTAACGCGCGTCGACCTCGGCGGAGGATAACTTACCGACCACCACCGGCAGTGGTCGTTAACGCTCGGGGGGTATAAGCTGCCGCGTTAAAAATGAAACCCGAATTTCGGCGCTTCCACGGTTCAGGGCTGAAAAGGGCCCGAAAGAAAATAACTGATTCAAACGTTCGAATTTAACGCCAACTTCGCGACGCTGACATCGCATCGGCGGCGAGTGCCGCCACAGTCGCCGCGTTTACTCTCCCTTGATAGTTGAGCGAATGGACTTGTAACTTCGAGGTTACAAATCCGACTCTACGTTTAGGTTTACATTTTCCATTAATTTTAAAGGGTGAGGGGGGGTTGGGGGGGAGGATGGCGATGACAGACCAATTGCGCACCTCCCCGCCACCATCGTCGCTACCGACGACCTCGACCTCGAGCCGAGCGGGGCCGAAGGCCCGACGGGCTCCCGGAAATTTCGGAAAGGCGATATACATTTAATTCCCAGTTGGCCGTAACTTTCTCGATGACGTCAAATTAGTGAAAAATCAATGTTTCTTTGTCGCCGTATAGCTCGAGAACGGGTCGACGGGTGCGGGCGAGAGTACGCTCGTCGGACGGAGGACGCGGAGACGAAGGCTTACCGCGCGAAAAATTCGCGAAAATTCGCGGAAAATTTTTTACGTGTGCATTGGTAACGCGCGTCGACCTCGGCGGAGGATAACTTACCGACCACCACCGGCAGTGGTCCGTAACTTCTCGGGGGGTATAAGCTGCCGCGTTAAAAATGAAACCCGAATTTCGGCGCTTCCACTGTTCAGGGCTGAAAAGGGCCCGAAAGAAAATAACTGATTCAAACGTTCGAATTTAACGCCATCTTCGCGACGCTGACATCGCATCGGTGGCGAGAGCCGCCACAGTCGCCGCGTTTACTCTCCCTTGATAGTTGAGCGAATGGACTTGTAACTTCGAGGTTACGAATCCGACTCTACGTTTAGGTTTACATTTTCCATTAATTTTAAAGGGTGAGGGGGGGTTGGGAGGATGATGGCGATGACAGACTAATTGCGCACCTCCCCGCCACCATCGTCGCTACCGACGACCTCGACCTCGAGCCGAGCCGAGCCGAGCGGGGCCGAAGGCCCGACGGGCTCCCGGAAATTTCGGAAAGGCGATATACCTTTAATTCCCAGGTGGCCGTAACTTTCTCGATGACGTCAAATTAGTGAAAAATCAAAGTTTCTTTGTCGCCGTATAGCTCGAGAACGGGTCGACGGGTGCGGGCGAGAGTAGGTTCGTCGGACGGAGGACGCGGAGACGAAGGCTTACCGCGCGAAAAATTCGCGAAAACTCGCGGAAAATTTTTTACGTGTGCATCGGTAACGCGCGTCGACCTCGGCGGAGGATAACTTACCGACCACCACCGGCAGTGGTCCGTAACTTCTCGGGGGGTATAAGCTGCCGCGTTAAAAATGAAACCCGAATTTCGGCGCTTCCACTGTTCAGGGCTGAAAAGGGCCCGAAAGAAAATAACTGATTCAAACGTTCGAATTTAACGCCATCTTCGCGACGCTGACATCGCATCGGTGGCGAGAGCCGCCACAGTCGCCGCGTTTACTCTCCCTTGATAGTTGAGCGAATGGACTTGTAACTTCGAGGTTACGAATCCGACTCTACGTTTAGGTTTACATTTTCCATTAATTTTAAAGGGTGAGGGGGGGTTGGGAGGATGATGGCGATGACAGACTAATTGCGCACCTCCCCGCCACCATCGTCGCTACCGACGACCTCGACCTCGAGCCGAGCCGAGCCGAGCGGGGCCGAAGGCCCGACGGGCTCCCGGAAATTTCGGAAAGGCGATATACCTTTAATTCCCAGGTGGCCGTAACTTTCTCGATGACGTCAAATTAGTGAAAAATCAAAGTTTCTTTGTCGCCGTATAGCTCGAGAACGGGTCGACGGGTGCGGGCGAGAGTAGGTTCGTCGGACGGAGGACGCGGAGACGAAGGCTTACCGCGCGAAAAATTCGCGAAAACTCGCGGAAAATTTTTTACGTGTGCATCGGTAACGCGCGTCGACCTCGGCGGAGGATATCTTACCGACCACCACCGGCAGTGGTCGTTAACGCTCGGGGGGTATAAGCTGCCGCGTTAAAAATGAAACCCGAATTTCGGCGCTTCCACGGTTCAGGGATGAAAAGGGCCCGAAAGAAAATAACTGATTCAAACGTTCGAATTTAACGCCAACTTCGCGACGCTGACTTCGCATCGATGGCGAGTGCCGCCACAGTCGCAGCGTTTACTCTCCCTTGATAGTTGAGCGAATTAACTTGTAACTTTGAGCTTACGAATCCGACTCTACGTTTATGTTTACATTTTCCATTAATTTAAAAGGGGAAGGGGGGGTTGGGGGGTGGTTGGCGATGACAGACCAATCGCACGCCTCCTCGCCACCATCGTCGCTACCGACGACCTCGACCTCGAGCCGAGCCGAGTCGAGCGGGGCCGAAGGCCCGACGGGCTCCCGGAAATTTCGGAAAGGCGATATACCTTTAATTCCCAGTTGGCCGTAACTTTCTCGATGACGTCAAATTAGTGAAAAATCAAAGTTTCTTTGTCGCCGTATAGCTCGAGAACGGGTCGACGGGTGCGGGCGAGAGTAGGCTCGTCGGACGGAGGACGCGGAGACGAAGGCTTACCGAGCGAAAAATTCGCGAAAATTCGCGGAAAATTTTTTACGTGTGCATCGGTAACGCGCGTCGACCTCAGCGGAGGATAACTTACCGACCACCACCGGCAGTGGTCGGTAACGGCTCGGGGGGTATAAGCTGCCGCGTTAAAAATGAAACCCGAATTTCGGCGCTTCCACGGTTCAGGGCTGAAAATGGCCCGAAAGAAAATAACTGATTCAAACGTTCGAATTTTTACGCCAACTTCGCGACGCTGACTTCGCATCGATGGCGAGTGCCGCCACAGTCGCCGCGTTTACTCTCCCTTGATAGTTGAGCGAATTGACTTGTAACTTTGAGCTTACGAATCCGACTCTACGTTTATGTTTACATTTTCCATTAATTTTAAAGGGAAGGGGGGGTTGGGGGGTGGTTGGCGATGACAGACCAATCGCACGCCTCCTCGCCACCATCGTCGCTACCGACGACCTCGACCTCGAGCCGAGCCGAGTCGAGCGGGGCCGAAGGCCCGACGGGCTCCCGGAAATTTCGGAAAGGCGATATACCTTTAATTCCCAGTTGGCCGTAACTTTCTCGATGACGTCAAATTAGTGAAAAATCAAAGTTTCTTTGTCGCCGTATAGCTCGAGAACGGGTCGACGGGTGCGGGCGAGAGTAGGCTCGTCGGACGGAGGACGCGGAGACGAAGGCTTACCGAGCGAAAAATTCGCGAAAATTCGCGGAAAATTTTTTACGTGTGCATCGGTAACGCGCGTCGACCTCGGCGGAGGATAACTTACCGACCACCACCGGCAGTGGTCGTTAACGCTCGGGGGGTATAAGCTGCCGCGTTAAAAATGAAACCCGAATTTCGGCGCTTCCACGGTTCAGGGCTGAAAAGGGCCCGAAAGAAAATAACTGATTCAAACGTTCGAATTTAACGCCAACTTCGCGACGCTGACATCGCATCGGCGGCGAGTGCCGCCACAGTCGCCGCGTTTACTCTCCCTTGATAGTTGAGCGAATGGACTTGTAACTTCGAGGTTACAAATCCGACTCTACGTTTAGGTTTACATTTTCCATTAATTTTAAAGGGTGAGGGGGGGTTGGGGGGGAGGATGGCGATGACAGACCAATTGCGCACCTCCCCGCCACCATCGTCGCTACCGACGACCTCGACCTCGAGCCGAGCGGGGCCGAAGGCCCGACGGGCTCCCGGAAATTTCGGAAAGGCGATATACCTTTAATTCCCAGTTGGCCGTAACTTTCTCGATGACATCAAATTAGTGAAAAATCAATGTTTCTTTGTCGCCGTATAGCTCGAGAACGGGTCGACGGGTGCGGGTGAGAGTAGGCTCGTCGGACGGAGGACGCGGAGACGAAGGCTTACCGCCCGAAAAATTCGCGAAAATTCGCGGAAAATTTTTTACGTGTGCATCGGTAACGCGCGTCGACCTCGGCGGAGGATAACTTACCGACCACCACCGGCAGTGGTCGGTAACGCTCGGGGGGTATAAGCTGTCGCGTTAAAAATGAAACCCGAATTTCGGCGCTTCCACGGTTCAGGGCTGAAAAGAGCCCGAAAGAAAATAACTGATTCAACGTTCGAATTTAACGCCAACTTCGCGACGCTGACTTCGCATCGATGGCGAGTGCCGCCACAGTCGCAGCGTTTACTCTCCCTTGATAGTTGAGCGAATTGACTTGTAACTTCGAGGTTACGAATCCGACTCTACGTTTAGGTTTACATTTTCCATTAATTTTAAAGGGTGAGGGGGGGTTGGGGGGGAGGATGGCGATGACAGACCAATTGCGCACCTCCCCGCCACCATCGTCGCTACCGACGACCTCGACCTCGAGCCGAGCGGGGCCGAAGGCCCGACGGGCTCCCGGAAATTTCGGAAAGGCGATATACCTTTAATTCCCAGTTGGCCGTAACTTTCTCGATGACGTCAAATTAGTGAAAAATCAAAGTTTCTTTGTCGCCGTATAGCTCTAGAACGGGTCGACGGGTGCGGGCGAGAGTAGGCTCGTCGGACGGAGGACGCGGAAACGAAGGCTTACCGCGCGAAAAATTCGCGAAAATTCGCGGAAAATTTTTTACGTGTGCATCGGTAACGCGCGTCGACCTCGGCGGAGGATAACTTACCGACCACCACCGGCAGTGGTCGTTAACGCTCGGGGGGTATAAGCTGCCGCGTTAAAAATGAAACCCGAATTTCGGCGCTTCCACGGTTCAGGGCTGAAAAGGGCCCGAAAGAAAATAACTGATTCAAACGTTCGAATTTAACGCCAACTTCGCGACGCTGACATCGCATCGGCGGCGAGTGCCGCCACAGTCGCCGCGTTTACTCTCCCTTGATAGTTGAGCGAATGGACTTGTAACTTCGAGGTTACAAATCCGACTCTACGTTTAGGTTTACATTTTCCATTAATTTTAAAGGGTGAGGGGGGGTTGGGGGGGAGGATGGCGATGACAGACCAATTGCGCACCTCCCCGCCACCATCGTCGCTACCGACGACCTCGACCTCGAGCCGAGCGGGGCCGAAGGCCCGACGTGCTCCCGGAAATTTCGGAAAGGCGATATACCTTTAATTCCCAGTTGGCCGTAACTTTCTCGATGACGTCAAATTAGTGAAAAATCAATGTTTCTTTGTCGCCGTATAGCTCGAGAACGGGTCGACGGGTGCGGGCGAGAGTAGGCTCGTCGGACGGAGGACGCGGAGACGAAGGCTTACCGCCCGAAAAATTCGCGAAAATTCGCGGAAAATTTTTTACGTGTGCATCGGTAACGCGCGTCGACCTCGGCGGAGGATAACTTACCGACCACCACCGGCAGTGGTCGTTAACGCTCGGGGGGTATAAGCTGCCGCGTTAAAAATGAAACCCGAATTTCGGCGCTTCCACGGTTCAGGGCTGAAAAGGGCCCGAAAGAAAATAACTGATTCAAACGTTCGAATTTAACGCCAACTTCGCGACGCTGACATCGCATCGGCGGCGAGTGCCGCCACAGTCGCCGCGTTTACTCTCCCTTGATAGTTGAGCGAATGGACTTGTAACTTCGAGGTTACAAATCCGACTCTACGTTTAGGTTTACATTTTCCATTAATTTTAAAGGGTGAGGGGGGGTTGGGGGGAGGATGGCGATGACAGACCAATTGCGCACCTCCCCGCCACCATCGTCGCTACCGACGACCTCGACCTCGAGCCGAGCGGGGCCGAAGGCCCGACGGGCTCCCGGAAATTTCGGAAAGGCGATATACCTTTAATTCCCAGTTGGCCGTAACTTTCTCGATGACATCAAATTAGTGAAAAATCAATGTTTCTTTGTCGCCGTATAGCTCGAGAACGGGTCGACGGGTGCGGGCGAGAGTAGGCTCGTCGGACGGAGGACGCGCAGACGAAGGCTTACCGCCCGAAAAATTCGCGAAAATTCGCGGAAAATTTTTTACGTGTGCATCGGTAACGCGCGTCGACCTCGGCGGAGGATAACTTACCGACCACCACCGGCAGTGGTCGGTAACGCTCGGGGGGTATAAGCTGTCGCGTTAAAAATGAAACCCGAATTTCGGCGCTTCCACGGTTCAGGGCTGAAAAGGGCCCGAAAGAAAATAACTGATTCAACGTTCGAATTTAACGCCAACTTCGCGACGCTGACTTCGCATCGATGGCGAGTGCCGCCACAGTCGCAGCGTTTACTCTCCCTTGATAGTTGAGCGAATTGACTTGTAACTTCGAGGTTACGAATCCGACTCTACGTTTAGGTTTACATTTTCCATTAATTTTAAAGGGTGGGGGGGGGTTGGGGGGGAGGATGGCGATGACAGACCAATTGCGCACCTCCCCGCCACCATCGTCGCTACCGACGACCTCGACCTCGAGCCGAGCGGGGCCGAAGGCCCGACGGGCTCCCGGAAATTTCGGAAAGGCGATATACCTTTAATTCCCAGTTGGCCGTAACTTTCTCGATGACGTCAAATTAGTGAAAAATCAATGTTTCTTTGTCGCCGTATAGCTCGAGAACGGGTCGACGGGTGCGGGCGAGAGTAGGCTCGTCGGACGGAGGACGCGGAGACGAAGGCTTACCGCCCGAAAAATTCGCGAAAATTCGCGGAAAATTTTTTACGTGTGCATCGGTAACGCGCGTCGACCTCGGCGGAGGATAACTTACCGACCACCACCGGCAGTGGTCGTTAACGCTCGGGGGGTATAAGCTGCCGCGTTAAAAATGAAACCCGAATTTCGGCGCTTCCACGGTTCAGGGCTGAAAAGGGCCCGAAAGAAAATAACTGATTCAAACGTTCGAATTTAACGCCAACTTCGCGACGCTGACATCGCATCGGCGGCGAGTGCCGCCACAGTCGCCGCGTTTACTCTCCCTTGATAGTTGAGCGAATGGACTTGTAACTTCGAGGTTACAAATCCGACTCTACGTTTAGGTTTACATTTTCCATTAATTTTAAAGGGTGAGGGGGGGTTGGGGGGAGGATGGCGATGACAGACCAATTGCGCACCTCCCCGCCACCATCGTCGCTACCGACGACCTCGACCTCGAGCCGAGCGGGGCCGAAGGCCCGACGGGCTCCCGGAAATTTCGGAAAGGCGATATACCTTTAATTCCCAGTTGGCCGTAACTTTCTCGATGACATCAAATTAGTGAAAAATCAATGTTTCTTTGTCGCCGTATAGCTCGAGAACGGGTCGACGGGTGCGGGCGAGAGTAGGCTCGTCGGACGGAGGACGCGGAGACGAAGGCTTACCGCCCGAAAAATTCGCGAAAATTCGCGGAAAATTTTTTACGTGTGCATCGGTAACGCGCGTCGACCTCGGCGGAGGATAACTTACCGACCACCACCGGCAGTGGTCGGTAACGCTCGGGGGGTATAAGCTGTCGCGTTAAAAATGAAACCCGAATTTCGGCGCTTCCACGGTTCAGGGCTGAAAAGGGCCCGAAAGAAAATAACTGATTCAACGTTCGAATTTAACGCCAACTTCGCGACGCTGACTTCGCATCGATGGCGAGTGCCGCCACAGTCGCAGCGTTTACTCTCCCTTGATAGTTGAGCGAATTGACTTGTAACTTCGAGGTTACGAATCCGACTCTACGTTTAGGTTTACATTTTCCATTAATTTTAAAGGGTGAGGGGGGGTTGGGGGGGAGGATGGCGATGACAGACCAATTGCGCACCTCCCCGCCACCATCGTCGCTACCGACGACCTCGACCTCGAACCGAGCGGGGCCGAAGGCCCGACGGGCTCCCGGAAATTTCGGAAAGGCGATATACCTTTAATTCCCAGTTGGCCGTAACTTTCTCGATGACGTCAAATTAGTGAAAAATCAAAGTTTCTTTGTCGCCGTATAGCTCTAGAACGGGTCGACGGGTGCGGGCGAGAGTAGGCTCGTCGGACGGAGGACGCGGAAACGAAGGCTTACCGCGCGAAAAATTCGCGAAAATTCGCGGAAAATTTTTTACGTGTGCATCGGTAACGCGCGTCGACCTCGGCGGAGGATAACTTACCGACCACCACCGGCAGTGGTCGTTAACGCTCGGGGGGTATAAGCTGCCGCGTTAAAAATGAAACCCGAATTTCGGCGCTTCCACGGTTCAGGGCTGAAAAGGGCCCGAAAGAAAATAACTGATTCAAACGTTCGAATTTAACGCCAACTTCGCGACGCTGACATCGCATCGGCGGCGAGTGCCGCCACAGTCGCCGCGTTTACTCTCCCTTGATAGTTGAGCGAATGGACTTGTAACTTCGAGGTTACAAATCCGACTCTACGTTTAGGTTTAGATTTTCCATTAATTTTAAAGGGTGAGGGGGGGTTGGGGGGGAGGATGGCGATGACAGACCAATTGCGCACCTCCCCGCCACCATCGTCGCTACCGACGACCTCGACCTCGAGCCGAGCGGGGCCGAAGGCCCGACGGGCTCCCGGAAATTTCGGAAAGGCGATATACATTTAATTCCCAGTTGGCCGTAACTTTCTCGATGACGTCAAATTAGTGAAAAATCAATGTTTCTTTGTCGCCGTATAGCTCGAGAACGGGTCGACGGGTGCGGGCGAGAGTAGGCTCGTCGGACGGAGGACGCGGAGACGAAGGCTTACCGCCCGAAAAATTCGCGAAAATTCGCGGAAAATTTTTTACGTGTGCATCGGTAACGCGCGTCGACCTCGGCGGAGGATAACTTACCGACCACCACCGGCAGTGGTCGTTAACACTCGGGGGGTATAAGCTGTCGCGTTAAAAATGAAACCCGAATTTCGGCGCTTCCACGGTTCAGGGCTGAAAAGGGCCCGAAAGAAAATAACTGATTCAAACGTTCGAATTTAACGCCAACTTCGCGACACTGACTTCGCATCGATGGCGAGTGCCGCTACAGTCGCCGCGGTTACTCTCCCCTGATAGTTGAGCGAATCGACATGTAACTTCGAGGTTACGAATCCGACTCTACGTTTAGGTTTACATTTTCCATTAATTTTAAAGGGTGTGGAGGGGTTGGGGGGGAGGATGGCGATGACAGACCAATTGCGCACCTCCCCGCCACCATCGTCGCTACCGACGACCTCGACCTCGAGCCGAGCGGGGCCGAAGGCCCGACGGGCTCCCGGAAATTTCGGAAAGGCGATATACCTTTAATTCCCAGTTGGCCGTAACTTTCTCGATGACGTCAAATTAGTGAAAAATCAAAGTTTCTTTGTCGCCGTATAGCTCGAGAACGGGTCGGCGGGTGCGGGCGAGAGTAGATTCGTCGGACGGAGGACGCGGAGACGAAGGCTTACCGCGCGAAAAATTCGCGAAAACTCGCGGAAAATTTTTTACGTGTGCATCGGTAACGCGCGTCGACCTCGGCGGAGGATATCTTACCGACCACCACCGGCAGTGGTCGTTAACGCTCGGGGGGTATAAGCTGCCGCGTTAAAAATGAAACCCGAATTTCGGCGCTTCCACGGTTCAGGGATGAAAAGGGCCCGAAAGAAAATAACTGATTCAAACGTTCGAATTTAACGCCAACTTCGCGACGCTGACTTCGCATCGATGGCGAGTGCCGCCACAGTCGCAGCGTTTACTCTCCCTTGATAGTTGAGCGAATTAACTTGTAACTTTGAGCTTACGAATCCGACTCTACGTTTATGTTTACATTTTCCATTAATTTAAAAGGGGAAGGGGGGGTTGGGGGGGTGGTTGGCGATGACAGACCAATCGCACGCCTCCCCGCCACCATCGTCGCTACCGACGACCTCGACTTGGAGCCGAGCGGGGCCGAAGGCCCGACGGGCTCCCGGAAATTTCGGAAAGGCGATATACCTTTAATTCCCAGTTGGCCGTAACTTTCTCGATGACGTCAAATTAGTGAAAAATCAAAGTTTCTTTGTCGCCCTATAGCTCGAGAACGGGTCGACGGGTGCGGGCGAGAGTAGGCTCGTCGGACGGAGGACGCGGAGACGAAGGCTTACCGCGCGAAAAATTCGCGAAAATTCGCGGAAAATTTTTTACGTGTGCATCGGTAACGCGCGTCGACCTCAGCGGAGGATAACTTACCGACCACCACCGGCAGTGGTCGGTAACGGCTCGGGGGGTATAAGCTGCCGCGTTAAAAATGAAACCCGAATTTCGGCGCTTCCACGGTTCAGGGCTGAAAATGGCCCGAAAGAAAATAACTGATTCAAACGTTCGAATTTTTACGCCAACTTCGCGACGCTGACTTCGCATCGATGGCGAGTGCCGCCACAGTCGCCGCGTTTACTCTCCCTTGATAGTTGAGCGAATTGACTTGTAACTTTGAGCTTACGAATCCGACTCTACGTTTATGTTTACATTTTCCATTAATTTTAAAGGGAAGGGGGGGTTGGGGGGTGGTTGGCGATGACAGACCAATCGCACGCCTCCTCGCCACCATCGTCGCTACCGACGACCTCGACCTCGAGCCGAGCCGAGTCGAGCGGGGCCGAAGGCCCGACGGGCTCCCGGAAATTTCGGAAAGGCGATATACCTTTAATTCCCAGTTGGCCGTAACTTTCTCGATGACGTCAAATTAGTGAAAAATCAAAGTTTCTTTGTCGCCGTATAGCTCGAGAACGGGTCGACGGGTGCGGGCGAGAGTAGGCTCGTCGGACGGAGGACGCGGAGACGAAGGCTTACCGAGCGAAAAATTCGCGAAAATTCGCGGAAAATTTTTTACGTGTGCATCGGTAACGCGCGTCGACCTCGGCGGAGGATAACTTACCGACCACCACCGGCAGTGGTCGTTAACGCTCGGGGGTATAAGCTGCCGCGTTAAAAATGAAACCCGAATTTCGGCGCTTCCACGGTTCAGGGCTGAAAAGTGCCCGAAAGAAAATAACTGATTCAAACGTTCGAATTTAACGCCAACTTCGCGACGCTGACATCGCATCGGTGGCGAGTGCCGCCACAGTCGCCGCGTTTACTCTCCCTTGATAGTTGAGCGAATGGACTTGTAACTTCGAGGTTACGAATCCGACTCTACGTTTAGGTTTACATTTTCCATTAATTTTAAAGGGCGAGGGGGGGTTGGGAGGAGGATGGCGATGACAGACCAATTGCGCACCTCCCCGCCACCATCGTCGCAACCGACGACCTCGACCTCGAGCCGAGCGGGGCCGAAGGCCCGACGGGCTCCCGGAAATTTCGGAAAGGCGATATACCTTTAATTCCCAGTTGGCCGTAACTTTCTCGATGACGTCAAATTAGTGAAAAATCAAAGTTTCGTTGTCGCCGTATAGCTCTAGAACGGGTCGACGGGTGCGGGCGAGAGTAGGCTCGTCGGACGGAGGACGCGGAAACGAAGGCTTACCGCGCGAAAAATTCGCGAAAATTCGCGGAAAATTTTTTACGTGTGCATCGGTAACGCGCGTCGACCTCGGCGGAGGATAACTTACCGACCACCACCGGCAGTGGTCGTTAACGCTCGGGGGGTATAAGCTGCCGCGTTAAAAATGAAACCCGAATTTCGGCGCTTCCACGGTTCAGGGCTGAAAAGGGCCCGAAAGAAAATAACTGATTCAAACGTTCGAATTTAACGCCAACTTCGCGACGCTGACATCGCATCGGCGGCGAGTGGCGCCACAGTCGCCGCGTTTACTCTCCCTTGATAGTTGAGCGAATGGACTTGTAACTTCGAGGTTACAAATCCGACTCTACGTTTAGGTTTACATTTTCCATTAATTTTAAAGGGTGAGGGGGGGGTTGGGGTGGAGGATGGCGATGACAGACCAATTGCGCACCTCCCCGCCACCATCGTCGCTACCGACGACCTCGACCTCGAGCCGAGCGGGGCCGAAGGCCCGACGGGCTCCCGGAAATTTCGGAAAGGCGATATACCTTTAATTCCCAGTTGGCCGTAACTTTCTCGATGACGTCAAATTAGTGAAAAATCAAAGTTTCTTTGTCGCCGTATAGCTCTAGAACGGGTCGACGGGTGCGGGCGAGAGTAGGCTCGTCGGACGGAGGACGCGGAAACGAAGGCTTACCGCGCGAAAAATTCGCGAAAACTCGCGGAAAATTTTTTACGTGTGCATCGGTAACGCGCGTCGACCTCGGCGGAGGATATCTTACCGACCACCACCGGCAGTGGTCGTTAACGCTCGGGGGGTATAAGCTGCCACGTTAAAAATGAAACCCGAATTTCGGCGCTTCCACGGTTCAGGGATGAAAAGGGCCCGAAAGAAAATAACTGATTCAAACGTTCGAATTTAACGCCAACTTCGCGACGCTGACTTCGCATCGATGGCGAGTGCCGCCACAGTCGCAGCGTTTACTCTCCCTTGATAGTTGAGCGAATTAACTTGTAACTTTGAGCTTACGAATCCGACTCTACGTTTATGTTTACATTTTCCATTAATTTAAAAGGGGAAGGGGGGGTTGGGGGGGTGGTTGGCGATGACAGACCAATCGCACGCCTCCCCGCCACCATCGTCGCTACCGACGACCTCGACTTGGAGCCGAGCGGGGCCGAAGGCCCGACGGGCTCCCGGAAATTTCGGAAAGGCGATATACCTTTAATTCCCAGTTGGCCGTAACTTTCTCGATGACGTCAAATTAGTGAAAAATCAAAGTTTCTTTGTCGCCCTATAGCTCGAGAACGGGTCGACGGGTGCGGGCGAGAGTAGGCTCGTCGGACGGAGGACGCGGAGACGAAGGCTTACCGCGCGAAAAATTCGCGAAAATTCGCGGAAAATTTTTTACGTGTGCATCGGTAACGCGCGTCGACCTCAGCGGAGGATAACTTACCGACCACCACCGGCAGTGGTCGGTAACGGCTCGGGGGGTATAAGCTGCCGCGTTAAAAATGAAACCCGAATTTCGGCGCTTCCACGGTTCAGGGCTGAAAATGGCCCGAAAGAAAATAACTGATTCAAACGTTCGAATTTTTACGCCAACTTCGCGACGCTGACTTCGCATCGATGGCGAGTGCCGCCACAGTCGCCGCGTTTACTCTCCCTTGATAGTTGAGCGAATTGACTTGTAACTTTGAGCTTACGAATCCGACTCTACGTTTATGTTTACATTTTCCATTAATTTTAAAGGGAAGGGGGGGTTGGGGGGTGGTTGGCGATGACAGACCAATCGCACGCCTCCTCGCCACCATCGTCGCTACCGACGACCTCGACCTCGAGCCGAGCCGAGTCGAGCGGGGCCGAAGGCCCGACGGGCTCCCGGAAATTTCGGAAAGGCGATATACCTTTAATTCCCAGTTGGCCGTAACTTTCTCGATGACGTCAAATTAGTGAAAAATCAAAGTTTCTTTGTCGCCGTATAGCTCTAGAACGGGTCGACGGGTGCGGGCGAGAGTAGGCTCGTCGGACGGAGGACGCGGAAACGAAGGCTTACCGCGCGAAAAATTCGCGAAAATTCGCGGAAAATTTTTTACGTGTGCATCGGTAACGCGCGTCGACCTCGGCGGAGGATAACTTACCGACCACCACCGGCAGTGGTCGTTAACGCTCGGGGGGTATAAGCTGCCGCGTTAAAAATGAAACCCGAATTTCGGCGCTTCCACGGTTCAGGGCTGAAAAGTGCCCGAAAGAAAATAACTGATTCAAACGTTCGAATTTAACGCCAACTTCGCGACGCTGACATCGCATCGGCGGCGAGTGCCGCCACAGTCGCCGCGTTTACTCTCCCTTGATAGTTGAGCGAATGGACTTGTAACTTCGAGGTTACAAATCCGACTCTACGTTTAGGTTTACATTTTCCATTAATTTTAAAGGGTGAGGGGGGGTTGGGGGGGAGGATGGCGATGACAGACCAATTGCGCACCTCCCCGCCACCATCGTCGCTACCGACGACCTCGACCTCGAGCCGAGCGGGGCCGAAGGCCCGACGGGCTCCCGGAAATTTCGGAAAGGCGATATACCTTTAATTCCCAGTTGGCCGTAACTTTCTCGATGACATCAAATTAGTGAAAAATCAATGTTTCTTTGTCGCCGTATAGCTCGAGAACGGGTCGACGGGTGCGGGTGAGAGTAGGCTCGTCGGACGGAGGACGCGGAGACGAAGGCTTACCGCCCGAAAAATTCGCGAAAATTCGCGGAAAATTTTTTACGTGTGCATCGGTAACGCGCGTCGACCTCGGCGGAGGATAACTTACCGACCACCACCGGCAGTGGTCGGTAACGCTCGGGGGGTATAAGCTGTCGCGTTAAAAATGAAACCCGAATTTCGGCGCTTCCACGGTTCAGGGCTGAAAAGGGCCCGAAAGAAAATAACTGATTCAACGTTCGAATTTAACGCCAACTTCGCGACGCTGACTTCGCATCGATGGCGAGTGCCGCCACAGTCGCAGCGTTTACTCTCCCTTGATAGTTGAGCGAATTGACTTGTAACTTCGAGGTTACGAATCCGACTCTACGTTTAGGTTTACATTTTCCATTAATTTTAAAGGGTGAGGGGGGGTTGGGGGGGAGGATGGCGATGACAGACCAATTGCGCACCTCCCCGCCACCATCGTCGCTACCGACGACCTCGACCTCGAGCCGAGCGGGGCCGAAGGCCCGACGGGCTCCCGGAAATTTCGGAAAGGCGATATACCTTTAATTCCCAGTTGGCCGTAACTTTCTCGATGACGTCAAATTAGTGAAAAATCAAAGTTTCTTTGTCGCCGTATAGCTCTAGAACGGGTCGACGGGTGCGGGCGAGAGTAGGCTCGTCGGACGGAGGACGCGGAAACGAAGGCTTACCGCGCGAAAAATTCGCGAAAATTCGCGGAAAATTTTTTACGTGTGCATCGGTAACGCGCGTCGACCTCGGCGGAGGATAACTTACCGACCACCACCGGCAGTGGTCGTTAACGCTCGGGGGGTATAAGCTGCCGCGTTAAAAATGAAACCCGAATTTCGGCGCTTCCACGGTTCAGGGCTGAAAAGGGCCCGAAAGAAAATAACTGATTCAAACGTTCGAATTTAACGCCAACTTCGCGACGCTGACATCGCATCGGCGGCGAGTGCCGCCACAGTCGCCGCGTTTACTCTCCCTTGATAGTTGAGCGAATGGACTTGTAACTTCGAGGTTACAAATCCGACTCTACGTTTAGGTTTACATTTTCCATTAATTTTAAAGGGTGAGGGGGGGTTGGGGGGGAGGATGGCGATGACAGACCAATTGCGCACCTCCCCGCCACCATCGTCGCTACCGACGACCTCGACCTCGAGCCGAGCGGGGCCGAAGGCCCGACGGGCTCCCGGAAATTTCGGAAAGGCGATATACCTTTAATTCCCAGTTGGCCGTAACTTTCTCGATGACGTCAAATTAGTGAAAAATCAATGTTTCTTTGTCGCCGTATAGCTCGAGAACGGGTCGACGGGTGCGGGCGAGAGTAGGCTCGTCGGACGGAGGACGCGGAGACGAAGGCTTACCGCCCGAAAAATTCGCGAAAATTCGCGGAAAATTTTTTACGTGTGCATCGGTAACGCGCGTCGACCTCGGCGGAGGATAACTTACCGACCACCACCGGCAGTGGTCGTTAACGCTCGGGGGGTATAAGCTGTCGCGTTAAAAATGAAACCCGAATTTCGGCGCTTCCACGGTTCAGGGCTGAAAAGGGCCCGAAAGAAAATAACTGATTCAAACGTTCGAATTTAACGCCAACTTCGCGACGCTGACTTCGCATCGATGGCGAGTGCCGCTACAGTCGCCGCGGTTACTCTCCCCTGATAGTTGAGCGAATCGACTTGTAACTTCGAGGTTACGAATCCGACTCTACGTTTAGGTTTACATTTTCCATTAATTTTAAAGGGTGAGGGGGGGTTGGGGGGGAGGATGGCGATGACAGACCAATTGCGCACCTCCCCGCCACCATCGTCGCTACCGACGACCTCGACCTCGAGCCGAGCGGGGCCGAAGGCCCGACGGGCTCCCGGAAATTTCGGAAAGGCGATATACCTTTAATTCCCAGTTGGCCGTAACTTTCTCGATGACGTCAAATTAGTGAAAAATCAATGTTTCTTGGTCGCCGTATATCTCGAGAACGGGTCGACGGGTGCGGGCGAGAGTAGGCTCGTCGGACGGAGGAAGCGGAGACGAAGGCTTACCGCCCGAAAAATTCGCGAAAATTCGCGGAAAATTTTTTACGTGTGCATCGGTAACGCGCGTCGACCTCGGCGGAGGATAACTTACCGACCACCACCGGCAGTGGTCCGTAACTTCTCGGGGGGTATAAGCTGCCGCGTTAAAAATGAAACCCGAATTTCGGCGCTTCCACTGTTCAGGGCTGAAAAAGGCCCGAAAGAAAATAACTGATTCAAACGTTCGAATTTAACGCCATCTTCGCGACGCTGACATCGTATCGGTGGCGAGAGCCGCCACAGTCGCCGCGTTTACTCTCCCTTGATAGTTGAGCGAATGGACTTGTAACTTCGAGGTTACGAATCCGACTCTACGTTTAGGTTTCCATTTTCCATTAATTTTAAAGGGTGAGGGGGGGTTGGGAGGATGATGGCGATGACAGACTAATTGCGCACCTCCCCGCCACCATCGTCGCAACCGACGACCTCGACCTCGAGCCGAGCGGGGCCGAAGGCCCGACGAGCTCCCGGAAATTTCGGAAAGGCGATATACCTTTAATTCCCAGGTGGCCGTAACTTTCTCGATGACGTCAAATTAGTGAAAAATCAAAGTTTCTTTGTCGCCGTATAGCTCGAGAACGGGTCGGCGGGTGCGGGCGGGAGTAGGCTTGTCGGACGGAGGACGCGGAGACGAAGGCTTACCGCGCGAAAAATTCGCGAAAATTCGCGGAAAATTTTTTACGTGTGCATCGGTAACGCGCGTCGACCTCGGCGGAGGATAACTTACCGACCACCACCGGCAGTGGTCCGTAACGGCTCGGGGGGTATAAGCTGCCGCGTTAAAAATGAAACCCGAATTTCGGCGCTTCCACGGTTCAGAGCTGAAAAGGGCCCGAAAGAAAATAACTGATTCAAACGTTCGAATTTAACGCCAACTTCGCGACGCTGACATCGCATCGGCGGCGAGTGCCGCCACAGTCGCCGCGTTTACTCTCCCTTGATAGTTGAGCGAATGGACTTGTAACTTCGAGGTTACGAATCCGACTCTACGTTTAGGTTTCCATTTTCCATTAATTTTAAAGGGTGAGGGGGGGTTGGGAGGATGATGGCGATGACAGACTAATTGCGCACCTCCCCGCCACCATCGTCGCTACCGACGACCTCGACCTCGAGCCGAGCCGAGCCGAGCGGGGCCGAAGGCCCGACGGGCTCCCGGAAATTTCGGAAAGGCGATATACCTTTAATTCCCAGGTGGCCGTAACTTTCTCGATGACGTCAAATTAGTGAAAAATCAAAGTTTCTTTGTCGCCGTATAGCTCGAGAACGGGTCGACGGGTGCGGGCGAGAGTAGGTTCGTCGGACGGAGGACGCGGAGACGAAGGCTTACCGCGCGAAAAATTCGCGAAAACTCGCGGAAAATTTTTTACGTGTGCATCGGTAACGCGCGTCGACCTCGGCGGAGGATATCTTACCGACCACCACCGGCAGTGGTCGTTAACGCTCGGGGGGTATAAGCTGCCGCGTTAAAAATGAAACCCGAATTTCGGCGCTTCCACGGTTCAGGGATGAAAAGGGCCCGATAGAAAATAACTGATTCAAACGTTCGAATTTAACGCCAACTTCGCGACGCTGACTTCGCATCGATGGCGAGTGCCGCCACAGTCGCAGTGTTTACTCTCCCTTGATAGTTGAGCGAATTAACTTGTAACTTTGAGCTTACGAATCCGACTCTACGTTTATGTTTACATTTTCCATTAATTTTAAAGGGTAGGGGGGGTTGGGGGGTGGTTGGCGATGACAGACCAATCGCACGCCTCCTCGCCACCATCGTCGCTACCGACGACCTCGACCTCGAGCCGAGCCGAGTCGAGCGGGGCCGAAGGCCCGACGGGCTCCCGGAAATTTCGGAAAGGCGATATACCTTTAATTCCCAGTTGGCCGTAACTTTCTCGATGACGTCAAATTAGTGAAAAATCAAAGTTTCTTTGTCGCCGTATAGCTCGAGAACGGGTCGACGGGTGCGGGCGAGAGTAGGCTCGTCGGACGGAGGACGCGGAGACGAAGGCTTACCGCGCGAAAAATTCGCGAAAATTCGCGGAAAATTTTTTACGTGTGCATCGGTAACGCGCGTCGACCTCGGCGGAGGATAACTTACCGACCACCACCGGCAGTGGTCGGTAACGCTCGGGGGGTATAAGCTGTCGCGTTAAAAATGAAACCCGAATTTCGGCGCTTCCACGGTTCAGGGCTGAAAAGTGCCCGAAAGAAAATTTCTGATTCAAACGTTCGAATTTAACGCCAACTTCGCGACGCTGACATCGCATCGGTGGCGAGTGCCGCCACAGTCGCCGCGTTTACTCTCCCTTGATAGTTGAGCGAATGGACTTGTAACTTCGAGGTTACGAATCCGACTCTACGTTTAGGTTTACATTTTCCATTAATTTTAAAGGGCGAGGGGGGGTTGGGAGGAGGATGGCGATGACAGACCAATTGCGCACCTCCCCGCCACCATCGTCGCAACCGACGACCTCGACCTCGAGCCGAGCGGGGCCGAAGGCCCGACGAGCTCCCGGAAATTTCGGAAAGGCGATATACCTTTAATTCCCAGGTGGCCGTAACTTTCTCGATGACGTCAAATTAGTGAAAAATCAAAGTTTCTTTGTCGCCGTATAGCTCGAGAACGGGCCGGCGGGTGCGGGCGGGAGTAGGCTTGTCGGACGGAGGACGCGGAGACGAAGGCTTACCGCGCGAAAAATTCGCGAAAATTCGCGGAAAATTTTTTACGTGTGCATCGGTAACGCGCGTCGACCTCGGCGGAGGATAACTTACCGACCACCACCGGCAGTGGTCCGTAACGGCTCGGGGGGTATAAGCTGCCGCGTAAAAATGAAACCCGAATTTCGGCACTTCCACGGTTCAGAGCTGAAAAGGGCCCGAAAGAAAATAACTGATTCAAACGTTCGAATTTAACGCCAACTTCGCGACGCTGACATCGCATCGGCGGCGAGTGCCGCCACAGTCGCCGCGTTTACTCTCCCTTGATAGTTGAGCGAATGGACTTGTAACTTTGAGCTTACGAATCCGACTCTACGTTTATGTTTACATTTTCCATTAATTTAAAAGGGGAAGGGGGGGTTGGGGGGGTGGTTGGCGATGACAGACCAATCGCACGCCTCCCCGCCACCATCGTCGCTACCGACGACCTCGACTTGGAGCCGAGCGGGGCCAAAGGCCCGACGGGCTCCCGGAAATTTCGGAAAGGCGATATACCTTTAATTCCCAGTTGGCCGTAACTTTCTCGATGACGTCAAATTAGTGAAAAATCAAAGTTTCTTTGTCGCCCTATAGCTCGAGAACGGGTCGACGGGTGCGGGCGAGAGTAGGCTCGTCGGACGGAGGACGCGGAGACGAAGGCTTACCGCGCGAAAAATTCGCGAAAATTCGCGGAAAATTTTTTACGTGTGCATCGGTAACGCGCGTCGACCTCAGCGGAGGATAACTTACCGACCACCACCGGCAGTGGTCGGTAACGGCTCGGGGGGTATAAGCTGCCGCGTTAAAAATGAAACCCGAATTTCGGCGCTTCCACGGTTCAGGGCTGAAAATGGCCCGAAAGAAAATAACTGATTCAAACGTTCGAATTTTTACGCCAACTTCGCGACGCTGACTTCGCATCGATGGCGAGTGCCGCCACAGTCGCCGCGTTTACTCTCCCTTGATAGTTGAGCGAATTGACTTGTAACTTTGAGCTTACGAATCCGACTCTACGTTTAGGTTTACATTTTCCATTAATTTTAAAGGGCGAGGGGGGGTTGGGAGGAGGATGGCGATGACAGACCAATTGCGCACCTCCCCGCCACCATCGTCGCAACCGACGACCTCGACCTCGAGCCGAGCGGGGCCGAAGGCCCGACGGGCTCCCGGAAATTTCGGAAAGGCGATATACCTTTAATTCCCAGTTGGCCGTAACTTTCTCGATGACGTCAAATTAGTGAAAAATCAAAGTTTCTTTGTCGCCGTATAGCTCTAGAACGGGTCGACGGGTGCGGGCGAGAGTAGGCTCGTCGGACGGAGGACGCGGAAACGAAGGCTTACCGCGCGAAAAATTCGCGAAAACTCGCGGAAAATTTTTTACGTGTGCATCGGTAACGCGCGTCGACCTCGGCGGAGGATATCTTACCGACCACCACCGGCAGTGGTCGTTAACGCTCGGGGGGTATAAGCTGCCGCGTTAAAAATGAAACCCGAATTTCGGCGCTTCCACGGTTCAGGGATGAAAAGGGCCCGAAAGAAAATAACTGATTCAAACGTTCGAATTTAACGCCAACTTCGCGACGCTGACTTCGCATCGATGGCGAGTGCCGCCACAGTCGCAGCGTTTACTCTCCCTTGATAGTTGAGCGAATTAACTTGTAACTTTGAGCTTACGAATCCGACTCTACGTTTATGTTTACATTTTCCATTAATTTAAAAGGGGAAGGGGGGGTTGGGGGGGTGGTTGGCGATGACAGACCAATCGCACGCCTCCCCGCCACCATCGTCGCTACCGACGACCTCGACTTGGAGCCGAGCGGGGCCGAAGGCCCGACGGGCTCCCGGAAATTTCGGAAAGGCGATATACCTTTAATTCCCAGTTGGCCGTAACTTTCTCGATGACGTCAAATTAGTGAAAAATCAAAGTTTCTTTGTCGCCCTATAGCTCGAGAACGGGTCGACGGGTGCGGGCGAGAGTAGGCTCGTCGGACGGAGGACGCGGAGACGAAGGCTTACCGCGCGAAAAATTCGCGAAAATTCGCGGAAAATTTTTTACGTGTGCATCGGTAACGCGCGTCGACCTCAGCGGAGGATAACTTACCGACCACCACCGGCAGTGGTCGGTAACGGCTCGGGGGGTATAAGCTGCCGCGTTAAAAATGAAACCCGAATTTCGGCGCTTCCACGGTTCAGGGCTGAAAATGGCCCGAAAGAAAATAACTGATTCAAACGTTCGAATTTTTACGCCAACTTCGCGACGCTGACTTCGCATCGATGGCGAGTGCCGCCACAGTCGCCGCGTTTACTCTCCCTTGATAGTTGAGCGAATTGACTTGTAACTTTGAGCTTACGAATCCGACTCTACGTTTATGTTTACATTTTCCATTAATTTTAAAGGGAAGGGGGGGTTGGGGGGTGGTTGGCGATGACAGACCAATCGCACGCCTCCTCGCCACCATCGTCGCTACCGACGACCTCGACCTCGAGCCGAGCCGAGTCGAGCGGGGCCGAAGGCCCGACGGGCTCCCGGAAATTTCGGAAAGGCGATATACCTTTAATTCCCAGTTGGCCGTAACTTTCTCGATGACGTCAAATTAGTGAAAAATCAAAGTTTCTTTGTCGCCGTATAGCTCTAGAACGGGTCGACGGGTGCGGGCGAGAGTAGGCTCGTCGGACGGAGGACGCGGAAACGAAGGCTTACCGCGCGAAAAATTCGCGAAAATTCGCGGAAAATTTTTTACGTGTGCATCGGTAACGCGCGTCGACCTCGGCGGAGGATAACTTACCGACCACCACCGGCAGTGGTCGTTAACGCTCGGGGGGTATAAGCTGCCGCGTTAAAAATGAAACCCGAATTTCGGCGCTTCCACGGTTCAGGGCTGAAAAGGGCCCGAAAGAAAATAACTGATTCAAACGTTCGAATTTAACGCCAACTTCGCGACGCTGACATCGCATCGGCGGCGAGTGCCGCCACAGTCGCCGCGTTTACTCTCCCTTGATAGTTGAGCGAATGGACTTGTAACTTCGAGGTTACAAATCCGACTCTACGTTTAGGTTTACATTTTCCATTAATTTTAAAGGGTGAGGGGGGGTTGGGGGGGAGGATGGCGATGACAGACCAATTGCGCACCTCCCCGCCACCATCGTCGCTACCGACGACCTCGACCTCGAGCCGAGCGGGGCCGAAGGCCCGACGGGCTCCCGGAAATTTCGGAAAGGCGATATACCTTTAATTCCCAGTTGGCCGTAACTTTCTCGATGACATCAAATTAGTGAAAAATCAATGTTTCTTTGTCGCCGTATAGCTCGAGAACGGGTCGACGGGTGCGGGTGAGAGTAGGCTCGTCGGACGGAGGACGCGGAGACGAAGGCTTACCGCCCGAAAAATTCGCGAAAATTCGCGGAAAATTTTTTACGTGTGCATCGATAACGCGCGTCGACCTCGGCGGAGGATAACTTACCGACCACCACCGGCAGTGGTCGGTAACGCTCGGGGGGTATAAGCTGTCGCGTTAAAAATGAAACCCGAATTTCGGCGCTTCCACGGTTCAGGGCTGAAAAGGGCCCGAAAGAAAATAACTGATTCAACGTTCGAATTTAACGCCAACTTCGCGACGCTGACTTCGCATCGATGGCGAGTGCCGCCACAGTCGCAGCGTTTACTCTCCCTTGATAGTTGAGCGAATTGACTTGTAACTTCGAGGTTACGAATCCGACTCTACGTTTAGGTTTACATTTTCCATTAATTTTAAAGGGTGAGGGGGGGTTGGGGGGGAGGATGGCGATGACAGACCAATTGCGCACCTCCCCGCCACCATCGTCGCTACCGACGACCTCGACCTCGAGCCGAGCGGGGCCGAAGGCCCGACGGGCTCCCGGAAATTTCGGAAAGGCGATATACCTTTAATTCCCAGTTGGCCGTAACTTTCTCGATGACGTCAAATTAGTGAAAAATCAAAGTTTCTTTGTCGCCGTATAGCTCTAGAACGGGTCGACGGGTGCGGGCGAGAGTAGGCTCGTCGGACGGAGGACGCGGAAACGAAGGCTTACCGCGCGAAAAATTCGCGAAAATTCGCGGAAAATTTTTTACGTGTGCATCGGTAACGCGCGTCGACCTCGGCGGAGGATAACTTACCGACCACCACCGGCAGTGGTCGTTAACGCTCGGGGGGTATAAGCTGCCGCGTTAAAAATGAAACCCGAATTTCGGCGCTTCCACGGTTCAGGGCTGAAAAGGGCCCGAAAGAAAATAACTGATTCAAACGTTCGAATTTAACGCCAACTTCGCGACGCTGACATCGCATCGGCGGCGAGTGCCGCCACAGTCGCCGCGTTTACTCTCCCTTGATAGTTGAGCGAATGGACTTGTAACTTCGAGGTTACAAATCCGACTCTACGTTTAGGTTTACATTTTCCATTAATTTTAAAGGGTGAGGGGGGGTTGGGGGGGAGGATGGCGATGACAGACCAATTGCGCACCTCCCCGCCACCATCGTCGCTACCGACGACCTCGACCTCGAGCCGAGCGGGGCCGAAGGCCCGACGGGCTCCCGGAAATTTCGGAAAGGCGATATACCTTTAATTCCCAGTTGGCCGTAACTTTCTCGATGACGTCAAATTAGTGAAAAATCAATGTTTCTTTGTCGCCGTATAGCTCGAGAACGGGTCGACGGGTGCGGGCGAGAGTAGGCTCGTCGGACGGAGGACGCGGAGACGAAGGCTTACCGCCCGAAAAATTCGCGAAAATTCGCGGAAAATTTTTTACGTGTGCATCGGTAACGCGCGTCGACCTCGGCGGAGGATAACTTACCGACCACCACCGGCAGTGGTCGTTAACGCTCGGGGGGTATAAGCTGCCGCGTTAAAAATGAAACCCGAATTTCGGCGCTTCCACGGTTCAGGGCTGAAAAGGGCCCGAAAGAAAATAACTGATTCAAACGTTCGAATTTAACGCCAACTTCGCGACGCTGACTTCGCATCGATGGCGAGTGCCGCTACAGTCGCCGCGGTTACTCTCCCCTGATAGTTGAGCGAATCGACTTGTAACTTCGAGGTTACGAATCCGACTCTACGTTTAGGTTTACATTTTCCATTAATTTTAAAGGGTGAGGGGGGGTTGGGGGGGAGGATGGCGATGACAGACCAATTGCGCACCTCCCCGCCACCATCGTCGCTACCGACGACCTCGACCTCGAGCCGAGCGGGGCCGAAGGCCCGACGGGCTCCCGGAAATTTCGGAAAGGCGATATACCTTTAATTCCCAGTTGGCCGTAACTTTCTCGATGACGTCAAATTAGTGAAAAATCAATGTTTCTTGGTCGCCGTATAGCTCGAGAACGGGTCGACGGGTGCGGGCGAGAGTAGGCTCGTCGGACGGAGGACGCGGAGACGAAGGCTTACCGCCCGAAAAATTCGCGAAAATTCGCGGAAAATTTTTTACGTGTGCATCGGTAACGCGCGTCGACCTCGGCGGAGGATAACTTACCGACCACCACCGGCAGTGGTCCGTAACTTCTCGGGGGGTATAAGCTGCCGCGTTAAAAATGAAACCCGAATTTCGGCGCTTCCACTGTTCAGGGCTGAAAAGGGCCCGAAAGAAAATAACTGATTCAAACGTTCGAATTTAACGCCATCTTCGCGACGCTGACATCGTATCGGTGGCGAGAGCCGCCACAGTCGCCGCGTTTACTCTCCCTTGATAGTTGAGCGAATGGACTTGTAACTTCGAGGTTACGAATCCGACTCTACGTTTAGGTTTCCATTTTCCATTAATTTTAAAGGGTGAGGGGGGGTTGGGAGGATGATGGCGATGACAGACTAATTGCGCACCTCCCCGCCACCATCGTCGCAACCGACGACCTCGACCTCGAGCCGAGCGGGGCCGAAGGCCCGACGAGCTCCCGGAAATTTCGGAAAGGCGATATACCTTTAATTCCCAGGTGGCCGTAACTTTCTCGATGACGTCAAATTAGTGAAAAATCAAAGTTTCTTTGTCGCCGTATAGCTCGAGAACGGGTCGGCGGGTGCGGGCGGGAGTAGGCTTGTCGGACGGAGGACGCGGAGACGAAGGCTTACCGCGCGAAAAATTCGCGAAAATTCGCGGAAAATTTTTTACGTGTGCATCGGTAACGCGCGTCGACCTCGGCGGAGGATAACTTACCGACCACCACCGGCAGTGGTCCGTAACGGCTCGGGGGGTATAAGCTGCCGCGTTAAAAATGAAACCCGAATTTCGGCGCTTCCACGGTTCAGAGCTGAAAAGGGCCCGAAAGAAAATAACTGATTCAAACGTTCGAATTTAACGCCAACTTCGCGACGCTGACATCGCATCGGCGGCGAGTGCCGCCACAGTCGCCGCGTTTACTCTCCCTTGATAGTTGAGCGAATGGACTTGTAACTTCGAGGTTACGAATCCGACTCTACGTTTAGGTTTCCATTTTCCATTAATTTTAAAGGGTGAGGGGGGGTTGGGAGGATGATGGCGATGACAGACTAATTGCGCACCTCCCCGCCACCATCGTCGCTACCGACGACCTCGACCTCGAGCCGAGCCGAGCCGAGCGGGGCCGAAGGCCCGACGGGCTCCCGGAAATTTCGGAAAGGCGATATACCTTTAATTCCCAGGTGGCCGTAACTTTCTCGATGACGTCAAATTAGTGAAAAATCAAAGTTTCTTTGTCGCCGTATAGCTCGAGAACGGGTCGACGGGTGCGGGCGAGAGTAGGTTCGTCGGACGGAGGACGCGGAGACGAAGGCTTACCGCGCGAAAAATTCGCGAAAACTCGCGGAAAATTTTTTACGTGTGCATCGGTAACGCGCGTCGACCTCGGCGGAGGATATCTTACCGACCACCACCGGCAGTGGTCGTTAACGCTCGGGGGGTATAAGCTGCCGCGTTAAAAATGAAACCCGAATTTCGGCGCTTCCACGGTTCAGGGATGAAAAGGGCCCGAAAGAAAATAACTGATTCAAACGTTCGAATTTAACGCCAACTTCGCGACGCTGACTTCGCATCGATGGCGAGTGCCGCCACAGTCGCAGCGTTTACTCTCCCTTGATAGTTGAGCGAATTAACTTGTAACTTTGAGCTTACGAATCCGACTCTACGTTTATGTTTACATTTTCCATTAATTTAAAAGGGGAAGGGGGGGTTGGGGGGGGTGGTTGGCGATGACAGACCAATCGCACGCCTCCCCGCCACCATCGTCGCTACCGACGACCTCGACTTGGAGCCGAGCGGGGCCGAAGGCCCGACGGGCTCCCGGAAATTTCGGAAAGGCGATATACCTTTAATTCCCAGTTGGCCGTAACTTTCTCGATGACGTCAAATTAGTGAAAAATCAAAGTTTCTTTGTCGCCGTATAGCTCGAGAACGGGTCGACGGGTGCGGGCGAGAGTAGGCTCGTCGGACGGAGGACGCGGAGACGAAGGCTTACCGCGCGAAAAATTCGCGAAAATTCGCGGAAAATTTTTTACGTGTGCATCGGTAACGCGCGTCGACCTCGGCGGAGGATAACTTACCGACCACCACCGGCAGTGGTCGTTAACGCTCGGGGGTATAAGCTGCCGCGTTAAAAATGAAACCCGAATTTCGGCGCTTCCACGGTTCAGGGCTGAAAAGTGCCCGAAAGAAAATAACTGATTCAAACGTTCGAATTTAACGCCAACTTCGCGACGCTGACATCGCATCGGTGGCGAGTGCCGCCACAGTCGCCGCGTTTACTCTCCCTTGATAGTTGAGCGAATGGACTTGTAACTTCGAGGTTACGAATCCGACTCTACGTTTAGGTTTACATTTTCCATTAATTTTAAAGGGCGAGGGGGGGTTGGGAGGAGGATGGCGATGACAGACCAATTGCGCACCTCCCCGCCACCATCGTCGCAACCGACGACCTCGACCACGAGCCGAGCGGGGCCGAAGGCCCGACGAGCTCCCGGAAATTTCGGAAAGGCGATATACCTTTAATTCCCAGGTGGCCGTAACTTTCTCGATGACGTCAAATTAGTGAAAAATCAAAGTTTCTTTGTCGCCGTATAGCTCGAGAACGGGTCGACGGGTGCGGGCGAGAGTAGGCTTGTCGGACGGAGGACGCGGAGACGAAGGCTTACCGCGCGAAAAATTCGCGAAAATTCGCGGAAAATTTTTTACGTGTGCATCGGTAACGCGCGTCGACCTCGGCGGAGGATAACTTACCGACCACCACCGGCAGTGGTCGGTAACGGCACGGGGGGTATAAGCTGCCGCGTTAAAAATGAAACCCGAATTTCGGCGCTTCCACGGTTCAGGGCTGAAAAGGGCCCGAAAGAAAATAACTGATTCAAACGTTCGAATTTAACGCCAACTTCGCGACGCTGACATCGCATCGGCGGCGAGTGCCGCCACAGTCGCCGCGTTTACTCTCCCTTGATAGTTGAGCGAATGGACTTGTAACTTCGAGGTTACGAATCCGACTCTACGTTTAGGTTTACATTTTCCATTAATTTTAAAGGGTGAGGGGGGGTTGGGGGGGAGGATGGCGATGACAGACCAATTGCGCACCTCCCCGCCACCATCGTCGCTACCGACGACCTCGACGTCGAGCCGAGCGGGGCCGAAGGCCCGACGGGCTCCCGGAAATTTCGGAAAGGCGATATACCTTTAATTCCCAGTTGGCCGTAACTTTCTCGATGACGTCAAATTAGTGAAAAATCAAAGTTTCTTTGTCGCCGTATAGCTCGAGAACGGGTCGACGGGTGCGGGCGAGAGTAGGCTCGTCGGACGGAGGACGCGGAGACGAAGGCTTACCGCGCGAAAAATTCGCGAAAATTCGCGGAAAATTTTTTACGTGTGCATCGGTAACGCGCGTCGACCTCAGCGGAGGATAACTTACCGACCACCACCGGCAGTGGTCGGTAACGGCTCGGGGGGTATAAGCTGCCGCGTTAAAAATGAAACCCGAATTTCGGCGCTTCCACGGTTCAGGGCTGAAAATGGCCCGAAAGAAAATAACTGATCCAAACGTTCGAATTTAACGCCAATTTCGCGACGCTGACTTCGCATCGATGGCGAGTGCCGCCACAGTCGCCGCGTTTACTCTCACTTGATGGTTGAGCGAATGGACTTGTAACTTCGAGGTTACGAATCCGACTCTACGTTTAGGTTTACATTTTCCATTAATTTTAAAGGGTGAGGGGGGGGTTGGGGGGGAGGATGGCGATGACAGACCAATTGCGCACCTCCCCGCCACCATCGTCGCTACCGACGACCTCGACCTCGAGCCGAGCGGGGCCGAAGGCCCGACGAGCTCCCGGAAATTTCGGAAAGGCGATATACCTTTAATTCCCAGTTGGCCGTAACTTTCTCGATGACGTCAAATTAGTGAAAAATCAAAGTTTCTTTGTCGCCGTATAGCTCGAGGACGGGTCGACGGGTGCGGGCGAGAGTAGGCTTGTCGGACGGAGGACGCGGAGACGAAGGCTTACCGCGCGAAAAATTCGCGAAAATTCGCGGAAAATTTTTTACGTGTGCATCGGTAACGCGCGTCGACCTCGGCGGAGGATAACTTACCGACCACCACCGGCAGTGGTCGGTAACGGCTCGGGGGGTATAAGCTGCCGCGTTAAAAATGAAACCCGAATTTCGGCGCTTCCACGGTTCAGGGCTGAAAATGGCCCGAAAGAAAATAACTGATGCAAACGTTCGAATTTTTACGCCAACTTCGCGACGCTGACTTCGCATCGATGGCGAGTGCCGCCACAGTCGCCGCGTTTACTCTCCCTTGATAGTTGAGCGAATTGACTTGTAACTTTGAGCTTACGAATCCGACTCTACGTTTATGTTTACATTTTCCATTAATTTTAAAGGGAAGGGGGGGTTGGGGGGTGGTTGGCGATGACAGACCAATCGCACGCCTCCTCGCCACCATCGTCGCTACCGACGACCTCGACCTCGAGCCGAGCCGAGTCGAGCGGGGCCGAAGGCCCGACGGGCTCCCGGAAATTTCGGAAAGGCGATATACCTTTAATTCCCAGTTGGCCGTAACTTTCTCGATGATGTCAAATTAGTGAAAAATCAAAGTTTCTCTGTCGCCGTATAGCTCGAGAACGGGGCGACGGGTGCGGGCGAGAGTAGGCTCGTCGGACGGAGGACGCGGAGACGAAAGCTTACCGCGCGAAAAATTCGCGAAAATTCGCGGAAAATTTTTTACGTGTGCATCGGTAACGCGCGTCGACCTCGGCGGAGGATAACTTACCGACCACCACCGGCAGTGATCGTTAACGCTCGGGGGTATAAGATGCCGCGTTAAAAATGAAACACGAATTTCGGCGCTTCCACGGTTCAGGGCTGAAAAGTGCCCGAAAGAAAATAACTGATTCAAACGTTCGAATTTAACGCCAACTTCGCGACGCTGACATCGCATCGGTGGCGAGTGCCGCCACAGTCGCCGCGTTTACTCTCCCTTGATAGTTGAGCGAATGGACTTGTAACTTCGAGGTTACGAATCCGACTCTACGTTTAGGTTTACATTTTCCATTAATTTTAAAGGGCGAGGGGGGGTTGGGAGGAGGATGGCGATGACAGACCAATTGCGCACCTCCCCGCCACCATCGTCGCTACCGACGACCTCGACGTCGAGCCGAGCGGGGCCGAAGGCCCGACGGGCTCCCGGAAATTTCGGAAAGGCGATATACCTTTAATTCCCAGTTGGCCGTAACTTTCTCGATGACGTCAAATTAGTGAAAAATCAAAGTTTCTTTGTCGCCGTATAGCTCGAGGACGGGTCGACGGGTGCGGGCGAGAGTAGGCTTGTCGGACGGAGGACGCGGAGACGAAGGCTTACCGCGCGAAAAATTCGCGAAAATTCGCGGAAAATTTGTTACGTGTGCATCGGTAACGCGCGTCGACCTCGGCAGAGGATAACTTACCGACCACCACCGGCAGAGGTCGGTAACGGCACGGGGGGTATAAGCTGCCGCGTTAAAAATGAAACCCGAATTTCGGCGCTTCCACGGTTCAGGGCTGAAAAGGGCCCGAAAGAAAATAACTGATTCAAACGTTCGAATTTAACGCCAACTTCGCGACGCTGACATCGCATCGGCGGCGAGTGCCGCCACAGTCGCCGCGTTTACTCTCCCTTGATAGTTGAGCGAATGGACTTGTAACTTCGAGGTTACGAATCCGACTCTACGTTTAGGTTTACATTTTCCATTAATTTTAAAGGGTGAGGGGGGGTTGGGGGGGAGGATGGCGATGACAGACCAATTGCGCACCTCCCCGCCACCATCGTCGCTACCGACGACCTCGACGTCGAGCCGAGCGGGGCCGAAGGCCCGACGGGCTCCCGGAAATTTCGGAAAGGCGATATACCTTTAATTCCCAGTTGGCCGTAACTTTCTCGATGACGTCAAATTAGTGAAAAATCAAAGTTTCTTTGTCGCCGTATAGCTCGAGAACGGGTCGACGGGTGCGGGCGAGAGTAGGCTCGTCGGACGGAGGTCGCGGAGACGAAGGCTTACCGCGCGAAAAATTCGCGAAAATTCGCGGAAAATTTTTTACGTGTGCATCGGTAACGCGCGTCGACCTCAGCGGAGGATAACTTACCGACCACCACCGGCAGTGGTCGGTAACGGCTCGGGGGGTATAAGCTGCCGCGTTAAAAATGAAACCCGAATTTCGGCGCTTCCACGGTTCAGGGCTGAAAATGGCCCGAAAGAAAATAACTGATCCAAACGTTCGAATTTAACGCCAATTTCGCGACGCTGACTTCGCATCGATGGCGAGTGCAGCCACAGTCGCCGCGTTTACTCTCCCTTGATGGTTGAGCGAATGGACTTGTAACTTCGAGGTTACGAATCCGACTCTACGTTTAGGTTTACATTTTCCATTAATTTTAAAGGGCGAGGGGGGGTTGGGGAGGAGGATGGCGATGACAGACCAATTGCGCACCTCCCCGCCACCATCGTCGCTACCGACGACCTCGACGTCGAGCCGAGCGGGGCCGAAGGCCCGACGGGCTCCCGGAAATTTCGGAAAGGCGATATACCTTTAATTCCCAGTTGGCCGTAACTTTCTCGATGACGTCAAATTAGTGAAAAATCAAAGTTTCTTTGTCGCCGTATAGCTCGAGAACGGGTCGGCGGGTGCGGGCGGGAGTAGGCTTGTCGGACGGAGGACGCGGAGACGAAGGCTTACCGCGCGAAAAATTCGCGAAAATTCGCGGAAAATTTGTTACGTGTGCATCGGTAACGCGCGTCGACCTCGGCGGAGGATAACTTACCGACCACCACCGGCAGTGGTCCGTAACGGCTCGGGGGGTATAAGCTGCCGCGTTAAAAATGAAACCCGAATTTCGGCGCTTCCACGGTTCAGAGCTGAAAAGGGCCCGAAAGAAAATAACTGATTCAAACGTTCGAATTTAACGCCAACTTCGCGACGCTGACATCGCATCGGCGGCGAGTGCCGCCACAGTCGCCGCGTTTACTCTCCCTTGATAGTTGAGCGAATGGACTTGTAACTTCGAGGTTACGAATCCGACTCTACGTTTAGGTTTCCATTTTCCATTAATTTTAAAGGGTGAGGGGGGGTTGGGAGGATGATGGCGATGACAGACTAATTGCGCACCTCCCCGCCACCATCGTAGCTACCGACGACCTCGACCTCGAGCCGAGCCGAGCCGAGCGGGGCCGAAGGCCCGACGGGCTCCCGGAAATTTCGGAAAGGCGATATACCTTTAATTCCCAGGTGGCCGTAACTTTCTCGATGACGTCAAATTAGTGAAAAATCAAAGTTTCTTTGTCGCCGTATAGCTCGAGAACGGGTCGACGGGTGCGGGCGAGAGTAGGTTCGTCGGACGGAGGACGCGGAGACGAAGGCTTACCGCGCGAAAAATTCGCGAAAACTCGCGGAAAATTTTTTACGTGTGCATCGGTAACGCGCGTCGACCTCGGCGGACGATAACTTACCGACCACCACCGGCAGTGGTCGTTAACGCTCGGGGGGTATAAGCTGCCGCGTTAAAAATGAAACCCGAATTTCGGCGCTTCCACGGTTCAGGGATGAAAAGGGCCCGAAAGAAAATAACTGATTCAAACGTTCGAATTTAACGCCAACTTCGCGACGCTGACTTCGCATCGATGGCGAGTGCCGCCACAGTCGCAGCGTTTACTCTCCCTTGATAGTTGAGCGAATTAACTTGTAACTTTGAGCTTACGAATCCGACTCTACGTTTATGTTTACATTTTCCATTAATTTAAAAGGGGAAGGGGGGGTTGGGGGGGGGTGGTTGGCGATGACAGACCAATCGCACGCCTCCCCGCCACCATCGTCGCTACCGACGACCTCGACTTGGAGCCGAGCGGGGCCGAAGGCCCGACGGGCTCCCGGAAATTTCGGAAAGGCGATATACCTTTAATTCCCAGTTGGCCGTAACTTTCTCGATGACGTCAAATTAGTGAAAAATCAAAGTTTCTTTGTCGCCCTATAGCTCGAGAACGGGTCGACGGGTGCGGGCGAGAGTAGGCTCGTCGGACGGAGGACGCGGAGACGATGGCTTACCGCGCGAAAAATTCGCGAAAATTCGCGGAAAATTTTTTACGTGTGCATCGGTAACGCGCGTCGACCTCAGCGGAGGATAACTTACCGACCACCACCGGCAGTGGTCGGTAACGGCTCGGGGGGTATAAGCTGCCGCGTTAAAAATGAAACCCGAATTTCGGCGCTTCCACGGTTCAGGGCTGAAAATGGCCCGAAAGAAAATAACTGATTCAAACGTTCGAATTTTTACGCCAACTTCGCGACGCTGACTTCGCATCGATGGCGAGTGCCGCCACAGTCGCCGCGTTTACTCTCCCTTGATAGTTGAGCGAATTGACTTGTAACTTTGAGCTTACGAATCCGACTCTACGTTTATGTTTACATTTTCCATTAATTTTAAAGGGAAGGGGGGGTTGGGGGGTGGTTGGCGATGACAGACCAATCGCACGCCTCCTCGCCACCATCGTCGCTACCGACGACCTCGACCTCGAGCCGAGCCGAGTCGAGCGGGGCCGAAGGCCCGACGGGCTCCCGGAAATTTCGGAAAGGCGATATACCTTTAATTCCCAGTTGGCCGTAACTTTCTCGATGACGTCAAATTAGTGAAAAATCAAAGTTTCTTTGTCGCCGTATAGCTCGAGAACGGGTCGACGGGTGCGGGCGAGAGTAGGCTCGTCGGACGGAGGACGCGGAGACGAAGGCTTACCGCGCGAAAAATTCGCGAAAATTCGCGGAAAATTTTTTACGTGTGCATCGGTAACGCGCGTCGACCTCGGCGGAGGATAACTTACCGACCACCACCGGCAGTGGTCGTTAACGCTCGGGGGTATAAGCTGCCGCGTTAAAAATGAAACCCGAATTTCGGCGCTTCCACGGTTCAGGGCTGAAAAGTGCCCGAAAGAAAATAACTGATTCAAACGTTCGAATTTAACGCCAACTTCGCGACGCTGACATCGCATCGGTGGCGAGTGCCGCCACAGTCGCCGCGTTTACTCTCCCTTGATAGTTGAGCGAATGGACTTGTAACTTCGAGGTTACGAATCCGACTCTACGTTTAGGTTTACATTTTCCATTAATTTTAAAGGGCGAGGGGGGGTTGGGAGGAGGATGGCGATGACAGACCAATTGCGCACCTCCCCGCCACCATCGTCGCAACCGACGACCTCGACCTCGAGCCGAGCGGGGCCGAAGGCCCGACGAGCTCCCGGAAATTTCGGAAAGGCGATATACCTTTAATTCCCAGGTGGCCGTAACTTTCTCGATGACGTCAAATTAGTGAAAAATCAAAGTTTCTTTGTCGCCGTATAGCTCGAGAACGGGTCGGCGGGTGCGGGCGGGAGTAGACTTGTCGGACGGAGGACGCGGAGACGAAGGCTTACCGCGCGAAAAATTCGCGAAAATTCGCGGAAAATTTTTTACGTGTGCATCGGTAACGCGCGTCGACCTCGGCGGAGGATAACTTACCGACCACCACCGGCAGTGGTCCGTAACGGCTCGGGGGGTATAAGCTGCCGCGTTAAAAATGAAACCCGAATTTCGGCACTTCCACGGTTCAGAGCTGAAAAGGGCCCGAAAGAAAATAACTGATTCAAACGTTCGAATTTAACGCCAACTTCGCGACGCTGACATCGCATCGGCGGCGAGTGCCGCCACAGTCGCCGCGTTTACTCTCCCTTGATAGTTGAGCGAATGGACTTGTAACTTCGAGGTTACGAATCCGACTCTACGTTTAGGTTTACATTTTCCATTAATTTTAAAGGGTGAGGGGGGGTTGGGGGGGAGGATGGCGATGACAGACCAATTGCGCACCTCCCCGCCACCATCGTCGCTACCGACGACCTCGACGTCGAGCCGAGCGGGGCCGAAGGCCCGACGGGCTCCCGGAAACTTCGGAAAGGCGATATACCTTTAATTCCCAGTTGGCCGTAACTTTCTCGATGACGTCAAATTAGTGAAAAATCAAAGTTTCTTTGTCGCCGTATAGCTCGAGGACGGGTCGACGGGTGCGGGCGAGAGTAGGCTTGTCGGACGGAGGACGCGGAGACGAAGGCTTACCGCGCGAAAAATTCGCGAAAATTCGCGGAAAATTTTTTACGTGTGCATCGGTAACGCGCGTCGACCTCGGCGGAGGATAACTTACCGACCACCACCGGCAGTGGTCGGTAACGGCACGGGGGGTATAAGCTGCCGCGTTAAAAATGAAACCCGAATTTCGGCGCTTCCACGGTTTAGGGCTGAAAAGGGCCCGAAAGAAAATAACTGATTCAAACGTTCGAATTTAACGCCAACTTCGCGACGCTGACATCGCATCGGCGGCGAGTGCCGCCACAGTCGCCGCGTTTACTCTCCCTTGATAGTTGAGCGAATGGACTTGTAACTTCGAGGTTACGAATCCGACTCTACGTTTAGGTTTCCATTTTCCATTAATTTTAAAGGGTGAGGGGGGGTTGGGAGGATGATGGCGATGACAGACTAATTGCGCACCTCCCCGCCACCATCGTAGCTACCGACGACCTCGACCTCGAGCCGAGCCGAGCCGAGCGGGGCCGAAGGCCCGACGGGCTCCCGGAAATTTCGGAAAGGCGATATACCTTTAATTCCCAGGTGGCCGTAACTTTCTCGATGACGTCAAATTAGTGAAAAATCAAAGTTTCTTTGTCGCCGTATAGCTCGAGAACGGGTCGACGGGTGCGGGCGAGAGTAGGTTCGTCGGACGGAGGACGCGGAGACGAAGGCTTACCGCGCGAAAAATTCGCGAAAACTCGCGGAAAATTTTTTACGTGTGCATCGGTAACGCGCGTCGACCTCGGCGGACGATAACTTACCGACCACCACCGGCAGTGGTCGTTAACGCTCGGGGGGTATAAGCTGCCGCGTTAAAAATGAAACCCGAATTTCGGCGCTTCCACGGTTCAGGGATGAAAAGGGCCCGAAAGAAAATAACTGATTCAAACGTTCGAATTTAACGCCAACTTCGCGACGCTGACTTCGCATCGATGGCGAGTGCCGCCACAGTCGCAGCGTTTACTCTCCCTTGATAGTTGAGCGAATTAACTTGTAACTTTGAGCTTACGAATCCGACTCTACGTTTATGTTTACATTTTCCATTAATTTAAAAGGGGAAGGGGGGGTTGGGGGGGGTGGTTGGCGATGACAGACCAATCGCACGCCTCCCCGCCACCATCGTCGTTACCGACGACCTCGACTTGGAGCCGAGCGGGGCCGAAGGCCCGACGGGCTCCCGGAAATTTCGGAAAGGCGATATACCTTTAATTCCCAGTTGGCCGTAACTTTCTCGATGACGTCAAATTAGTGAAAAATCAAAGTTTCTTTGTCGCCCTATAGCTCGAGAACGGGTCGACGGGTGCGGGCGAGAGTAGGCTCGTCGGACGGAGGACGCGGAGACGAATGCTTACCGCGCGAAAAATTCGCGAAAATTCGCGGAAAATTTTTTACGTGTGCATCGGTAACGCGCGTCGACCTCAGCGGAGGATAACTTACCGACCACCACCGGCAGTGGTCGGTAACGGCTCGGGGGGTATAAGCTGCCGCGTTAAAAATGAAACCCGAATTTCGGCGCTTCCACGGTTCAGGGCTGAAAATGGCCCGAAAGAAAATAACTGATTCAAACGTTCGAATTTTTACGCCAACTTCGCGACGCTGACTTCGCATCGATGGCGAGTGCCGCCACAGTCGCCGCGTTTACTCTCCCTTGATAGTTGAGCGAATTGACTTGTAACTTTGAGCTTACGAATCCGACTCTACGTTTATGTTTACATTTTCCATTAATTTTAAAGGGAAGGGGGGGTTGGGGGGTGGTTGGCGATGACAGACCAATCGCACGCCTCCTCGCCACCATCGTCGCTACCGACGACCTCGACCTCGAGCCGAGCCGAGTCGAGCGGGGCCGAAGGCCCGACGGGCTCCCGGAAATTTCGGAAAGGCGATATACCTTTAATTCCCAGTTGGCCGTAACTTTCTCGATGACGTCAAATTAGTGAAAAATCAAAGTTTCTTTGTCGCCGTATAGCTCGAGAACGGGTCGACGGGTGCGGGCGAGAGTAGGCTCGTCGGACGGAGGACGCGGAGACGAAGGCTTACCGCGCGAAAAATTCGCGAAAATTCGCGGAAAATTTTTTACGTGTGCATCGGTAACGCGCGTCGACCTCGGCGGAGGATAACTTACCGACCACCACCGGCAGTGGTCGTTAACGCTCGGGGGTATAAGCTGCCGCGTTAAAAATGAAACCCGAATTTCGGCGCTTCCACGGTTCAGGGCTGAAAAGTGCCCGAAAGAAAATAACTGATTCAAACGTTCGAATTTAACGCCAACTTCGCGACGCTGACATCGCATCGGTGGCGAGTGCCGCCACAGTCGCCGCGTTTACTCTCCCTTGATAGTTGAGCGAATGGACTTGTAACTTCGAGGTTACGAATCCGACTCTACGTTTAGGTTTACATTTTCCATTAATTTTAAAGGGCGAGGGGGGGTTGGGAGGAGGATGGCGATGACAGACCAATTGCGCACCTCCCCGCCACCATCGTCGCAACCGACGACCTCGACCTCGAGCCGAGCGGGGCCGAAGGCCCGACGAGCTCCCGGAAATTTCGGAAAGGCGATATACCTTTAATTCCCAGGTGGCCGTAACTTTCTCGATGACGTCAAATTAGTGAAAAATCAAAGTTTCTTTGTCGCCGTATAGCTCGAGAACGGGTCGACGGGTGCGGGCGAGAGTAGGCTTGTCGGACGGAGGACGCGGAGACGAAGGCTTACCGCGCGAAAAATTCGCGAAAATTCGCGGAAAATTTTTTACGTGTGCATCGGTAACGCGCGTCGACCTCGGCGGAGGATAACTTACCGACCACCACCGGCAGTGGTCCGTAACGGCTCGGGGGGTATAAGCTGCCGCGTTAAAAATGAAACCCGAATTTCGGCGCTTCCACGGTTCAGAGCTGAAAAGGGCCCGAAAGAAAATAACTGATTCAAACGTTCGAATTTAACGCCAACTTCGCGACGCTGACATCGCATCGGCGGCGAGTGCCGCCACAGTCGCCGCGTTTACTCTCCCTTGATAGTTGAGCGAATGGACTTGTAACTTCGAGGTTACGAATCCGACTCTACGTTTAGGTTTACATTTTCCATTAATTTTAAAGGGTGAGGGGGGGTTGGGGGGGAGGATGGCGATGACAGACCAATTGCGCACCTCCCCGCCACCATCGTCGCTACCGACGACCTCGACGTCGAGCCGAGCGGGGCCGAAGGCCCGACGGGCTCCCGGAAATTTCGGAAAGGCGATATACCTTTAATTCCCAGTTGGCCGTAACTTTCTCGATGACGTCAAATTAGTGAAAAATCAAAGTTTCTTTGTTGCCGTATAGCTCGAGGACGGGTCGACGGGTGCGGGCGAGAGTAGGCTTGTCGGACGGAGGACGCGGAGACGAAGGCTTACCGCGCGAAAAATTCGCGAAAATTCGCGGAAAATTTTTTACGTGTGCATCGGTAACGCGCGTCGACCTCGGCGGAGGATAACTTACCGACCACCACCGGCAGTGGTCGGTAACGGCACGGGGGGTATAAGCTGCCGCGTTAAAAATGAAACCCGAATTTCGGCGCTTCCACGGTTCAGGGCTGAAAAGGGCCCGAAAGAAAATAACTGATTCAAACGTTCGAATTTTTACGCCAACTTCGCGACGCTGACATCGCATCGGCGGCGAGTGCCGCCACAGTCGCCGCGTTTACTCTCCCTTGATAGTTGAGCGAATGGACTTGTAACTTCGAGGTTACGAATCCGACTCTACGTTTAGGTTTACATTTTCCATTAATTTTAAAGGGTGAGGGGGGGTTGGGGGGGAGGATGGCGATGACAGACCAATTGCGCACCTCCCCGCCACCATCGTCGCTACCGACGACCTCGACGTCGAGCCGAGCGGGGCCGAAGGCCCGACGGGCTCCCGGAAATTTCGGAAAGGCGATATACCTTTAATTCCCAGTTGGCCGTAACTTTCTCGATGACGTCAAATTAGTGAAAAATCAAAGTTTCTTTGTCGCCGTATAGCTCGAGAACGGGTCGACGGGTGCGGGCGAGAGTAGGCTCGTCGGACGGAGGACGCGGAGACGAAGGCTTACCGCGCGAAAAATTCGCGAAAATTCGCGGAAAATTTTTTACGTGTGCATCGGTAACGCGCGTCGACCTCAGCGGAGGATAACTTACCGACCACCACCGGCAGTGGTCGGTAACGGCTCGGGGGGTATAAGCTGCCGCGTTAAAAATGAAACCCGAATTTCGGCGCTTCCACGGTTCAGGGCTGAAAATGGCCCGAAAGAAAATAACTGATCCAAACGTTCGAATTTAACGCCAATTTCGCGACGCTGACTTCGCATCGATGGCGAGTGCAGCCACAGTCGCCGCGTTTACTCTCCCTTGATGGTTGAGCGAATGGACTTGTAACTTCGAGGTTACGAATCCGACTCTACGTTTAGGTTTACATTTTCCATTAATTTTAAAGGGCGAGGGGGGGTTGGGGAGGAGGATGGCGATGACAGACCAATTGCGCACCTCCCCGCCACCATCGTCGCTACCGACGACCTCGACGTCGAGCCGAGCGGGGCCGAAGGCCCGACGGGCTCCCGGAAATTTCGGAAAGGCGATATACCTTTAATTCCCAGTTGGCCGTAACTTTCTCGATGATGTCAAATTAGTGAAAAATCAAAGTTTCTCTGTCGCCGTATAGCTCGAGAACGGGGCGACGGGTGCGGGCGAGAGTAGGCTCGTCGGACGGAGGACGCGGAGACGAAAGCTTACCGCGCGAAAAATTCGCGAAAATTCGCGGAAAATTTTTTACGTGTGCATCGGTAACGCGCGTCGACCTCGGCGGAGGATAACTTACCGACCACCACCGGCAGTGATCGTTAACGCTCGGGGGTATAAGCTGCCGCGTTAAAAATGAAACACGAATTTCGGCGCTTCCACGGTTCAGGGCTGAAAAGTGCCCGAAAGAAAATAACTGATTCAAACGTTCGAATTTAACGCCAACTTCGCGACGCTGACATCGCATCGGTGGCGAGTGCCGCCACAGTCGCCGCGTTTACTCTCCCTTGATAGTTGAGCGAATGGACTTGTAACTTCGAGGTTACGAATCCGACTCTACGTTTAGGTTTACATTTTCCATTAATTTTAAAGGGCGAGGGGGGTTGGGAGGAGGATGGCGATGACAGACCAATTGCGCACCTCCCCGCCACCATCGTCGCTACCGACGACCTCGACCTCGAGCCGAGCGGGGCCGAAGGCCCGACGAGCTCCCAGAAATTTCGGAAAGGCGATATACCTTTAATTCCCAGTTGGCCGTAACTTTCTCGATGACGTCAAATTAGTGAAAAATCAAAGTTTCTTTGTCGCCGTATAGCTCGAGGACGGGTCGACGGGTGCGGGCGAGAGTAGGCTTGTCGGACGGAGGACGCGGAGACGAAGGCTTACCGCGCGAAAAATTCGCGAAAATTCGCGGAAAATTTTTTACGTGTGCATCGGTAACGCGCGTCGACCTCGGCGGAGGATAACTTACCGACCACCACCGGCAGTGGTCGGTAACGGCACGGGGGGTATAAGCTGCCGCGTTAAAAATGAAACCCGAATTTCGGCGCTTCCACGGTTCAGGGCTGAAAAGGGCCCGAAAGAAAATAACTGATTCAAACGTTCGAATTTAACGCCAACTTCGCGACGCTGACATCGCATCGGCGGCGAGTGCCGCCACAGTCGCCGCGTTTACTCTCCCTTGATAGTTGAGCGAATGGACTTGTAACTTCGAGGTTACGAATCCGACTCTACGTTTAGGTTTACATTTTCCATTAATTTTAAAGGGTGAGGGGGGGTTGGGGGGGAGGATGGCGATGACAGACCAATTGCGCACCTCCCCGCCACCATCGTCGCTACCGACGACCTCGACGTCGAGCCGAGCGGGGCCGAAGGCCCGACGGGCTCCCGGAAATTTCGGAAAGGCGATATACCTTTAATTCCCAGTTGGCCGTAACTTTCTCGATGACGTCAAATTAGTGAAAAATCAAAGTTTCTTTGTCGCCGTATAGCTCGAGAACGGGTCGACCTGTGCGGGCGAGAGTAGGCTCGTCGGACGGAGGACGCGGAGACGAAGGCTTACCGCCCGAAAAATTCGCGAAAATTCGCGGAAAATTTTTTACGTGTGCATCGGTAACGCGCGTCGACCTCGGCGGACGATAACTTACCGACCACCACCGGCAGTGGTCGGTAACGGCTCGGGGGGTATAAGCTGCCGCGTTAAAAATGAAACCCGAATTTCGGCGCTTCCACGGTTCAGGGCTGAAAATGGCCCGAAAGAAAATAACTGATTCAAACGTTCGAATTTTTACGCCAACTTCGCGACGCTGACTTCGCATCGATGGCGAGTGCCGCCACAGTCGCCGCGTTTACTCTCCCTTGATAGTTGAGCGAATTGACTTGTAACTTTGAGCTTACGAATCCGACTCTACGTTTATGTTTACATTTTCCATTAATTTTAAAGGGAAGGGGGGGTTGGGGGGTGGTTGGCGATGACAGACCAATCGCACGCCTCCTCGCCACCAACGTCGCTACCGACGACCTCGACCTCGAGCCGAGCCGAGTCGAGCGGGGCCGAAGGCCCGACGGGCTCCCGGAAATTTCGGAAAGGCGATATACCTTTAATTCCCAGTTGGCCGTAACTTTCTCGATGATGTCAAATTAGTGAAAAATCAAAGTTTCTTTGTCGCCGTATAGCTCGAGAACGGGGCGACGGGTGCGGGCGAGAGTAGGCTCGTCGGACGGAGGACGCGGAGACGAAGGCTTACCGCGCGAAAAATTCGCGAAAATTCCCGGAAAATTTTTTACGTGTGCATCGGTAACGCGCGTCGACCTCGGCGGAGGATAACTTACCGACCACCACCGGCAGTGATCGTTAACGCTCGGGGGTATAAGCTGCCGCGTTAAAAATGAAACACGAATTTCGGCGCTTCCACGGTTCAGGGCTGAAAAGTGCCCGAAAGAAAATAACTGATTCAAACGTTCGAATTTAACGCCAATTTCGCGACGCTGACTTCGCATCGATGGCGAGTGCCGCCACAGTCGCCGCGTTTACTCTCCCTTGATGGTTGAGCGAATGGACTTGTAACTTCGAGGTTACGAATCCGACTCTACGTTTAGGTTTACATTTTCCATTAATTTTAAAGGGTGAGGAAGGGTTGGGGGGGGATGGCGATGACAGACCAATTGCGCACCTCCCCGCCACCATCGTCGCTACCGACGACCTCGACGTCGAGCCGAGCGGGGCCGAAGGCCCGACGAGCTCCCGGATGTTTCGGAAAGGCGATATACCTTTAATTCCCAGTTGGCCGTAACTTTCTCGATGACGTCAAATTAGTGAAAAATCAAAGTTTCTTTGTCGCCGTATAACTCGAGAACGGGTCGACGGGTGCGGGCGAGAGTAGGCTTGTCGGACGGAGGACGTGGAGACGAAGGCTTACCGCGCGAAAAATTCGCGAAAATTCGCGGAAAATTTTTTACGTGTGCATCGGTAACGCGCGTCGACCTCGGCGGAGGATAACTTACCGACCACCACCGGCAGTGGTCGGTAACGGCACGGGGGGTATAAGCTGCCGCGTTAAAAATGAAACCCGAATTTCGGCGCTTCCACGGTTCAGGGCTGAAAAGGGCCCGAAAGAAAATAACTGATTCAAACGTTCGAATTTAACGCCAACTTTGCGACGCTGACATCGCATCGGCGGCGAGTGCCGCCACAGTCGCCGCGTTTACTCTCCCTTGATAGTTGAGCGAATGGACTTGTAACTTCGAGGTTACGAATCCGACTCTACGTTTAGGTTTACATTTTCCATTAATTTTAAAGGGTGAGGGGGGGTTGGGGGGAGGATGGCGATGAAGACCAATTGCGCACCTCCCCGCCACCATCGTCGCTACCGACGACCTCGACCTCGAGCCGAGCGGGGCCGAAGGCCCGACGAGCTCCCGCAAATTTCGGAAAGGCGATATACCTTTAATTCCCAGTTGGCCGTAACTTTCTCGATGACGTCAAATTAGTGAAAAATCAAAGTTTCTTTGTCGCCGTATAGCTCGAGGACGGGTCGACTGGTGCGGGCGAGAGTAGGCTTGTCGGACGGAGGACGCGGAGACGAAGGCTTACCGCGCGAAAAATTCGCGAAAATTCGCGGAAAATTTTTTACGTGTGCATCGGTAACGCGCGTCGACCTCGGCGGAGGATAACTTACCGACCACCACCGGCAGTGGTCGGTAACGGCACGGGGGGTATAAGCTGCCGCGTTAAAAATGAAACCCGAATTTCGGCGCTTCCACGGTTCAGGGCTGAAAAGGGCCCGAAAGAAAATAACTGATTCAAACGTTCGAATTTAACGCCAACTTTGCGACGCTGACATCGCATCGGCGGCGAGTGCCGCCACAGTCGCCGCGTTTACTCTCCCTTGATGGTTGAGCGAATGGACTTGTAACTTCGAGGTTACGAATCCGACTCTACGTTTAGGTTTACATTTTCCATTAATTTTAAAGGGTGAGGGGGGGTTGGGGGGAGGATGGCGATGAAGACCAATTGCGCACCTCCCCGCCACCATCGTCGCTACCGACGACCTCGACCTCGAGCCGAGCGGGGCCGAAGGCCCGACGAGCTCCCGCAAATTTCGGAAAGGCGATATACCTTTAATTCCCAGTTGGCCGTAACTTTCTCGATGACGTCAAATTAGTGAAAAATCAAAGTTTCTTTGTCGCCGTATAGCTCGAGGACGGGTCGACGGGTGCGGGCGAGAGTAGGCTTGTCGGACGGAGGACGCGGAGACGAAGGCTTACCGCGCGAAAAATTCGCGAAAATTCCCGGAAAATTTTTTACGTGTGCATCGGTAACGCGCGTCGACCTCGGCGGAGGATAACTTACCGACCACCACCGGCAGTGGTCGGTAACGGCACGGGGGGTATAAGCTGCCGCGTTAAAAATGAAACCCGAATTTCGGCGCTTCCACGGTTCAGGGCTGAAAAGGGCCCGAAAGAAAATAACTGATTCAAACGTTCGAATTTAACGCCAACTTCGCGACGCTGACATCGCATCGGCGGCGAGTGCCGCCACAGTCGCCGCGTTTACTCTCCCTTGATAGTTGAGTGAATGGACTTGTAACTTCGAGGTTACGAATCCGACTCTACGTTTAGGTTTACATTTTCCATTAATTTTAAAGGGTGAGGGGGGGTTGGGGGGAGGATGGCGATGAAGACCAATTGCGCACCTCCCCGCCACCATCGTCGCTACCGACGACCTCGACCTCGAGCCGAGCGGGGCCGAAGGCCCGACGAGCTCCCGCAAATTTCGGAAAGGCGATATACCTTTAATTCCCAGTTGGCCGTAACTTTCTCGATGACGTCAAATTAGTGAAAAATCAAAGTTTCTTTGTCGCCGTATAGCTCGAGGACGGGTCGACGGGTGCGGGCGAGAGTAGGCTTGTCGGACGGAGGACGCGGAGACGAAGGCTTACCGCGCGAAAAATTCGCGAAAATTCGCGGAAAATTTTTTACGTGTGCATCGGTAACGCGCGTCGACCTCGGCGGAGGATAACTTACCGACCACCACCGGCAGTGGTCCGTAACGGCTCGGGGGGTATAAGCTGCCGCGTTAAAAATGAAACCCGAATTTCGGCGCTTCCACGGTTCAGGGCTGAAAAGGGCCCGAAAGAAAATAACTGATCCAAACGTTCGAATTTAACGCCAATTTCGCGACGCTGACTTCGCATCGGCGGCGAGTGCCGCCACAGTCGCCGCGTTTACTCTCCCTTGATAGTTGAGCGAATGGACTTGTAACTTCGAGGATACGAATCCGACTCTACGTTTAGGTTTACATTTTCCATTAATTTTAAAGGGTGAGGGGGGGTTGGGAGGATGATGGCGATGACAGACCAATTGCGCACCTCCCCGCCACCATCGTCGCTACCGACGACCTCGACCTCGAGCCGAGCCGAGCCGAGCGGGGCCGAAGGCCCGACGGGCTCCCGGAAATTTCGGAAAGGCGATATACCTTTAATTCCCAGTTGGCCGTAACTTTCTCGATGATGTCAAATTAGTGAAAAATCAAAGTTTCTCTGTCGCCGTATAGCTCGAGAACGGGGCGACGGGTGCGGGCGAGAGTAGGCTCGTCGGACGGAGGACGCGGAGACGAAAGCTTACCGCGCGAAAAATTCGCGAAAATTCGCGGAAAATTTTTTACGTGTGCATCGGTAACGCGCGTCGACCTCGGCGGAGGATAACTTACCGACCACCACCGGCAGTGATCGTTAACGCTCGGGGGTATAAGCTGCCGCGTTAAAAATGAAACACGAATTTCGGCGCTTCCACGGTTCAGGGCTGAAAAGTGCCCGAAAGAAAATAACTGATTCAAACGTTCGAATTTAACGCCAACTTCGCGACGCTGACATCGCATCGGTGGCGAGTGCCGCCACAGTCGCCGCGTTTACTCTCCCTTGATAGTTGAGCGAATGGACTTGTAACTTCGAGGTTACGAATCCGACTCTACGTTTAGGTTTACATTTTCCATTAATTTTAAAGGGCGAGGGGGGTTGGGAGGAGGATGGCGATGACAGACCAATTGCGCACCTCCCCGCCACCATCGTCGCTACCGACGACCTCGACCTCGAGCCGAGCGGGGCCGAAGGCCCGACGAGCTCCCAGAAATTTCGGAAAGGCGATATACCTTTAATTCCCAGTTGGCCGTAACTTTCTCGATGACGTCAAATTAGTGAAAAATCAAAGTTTCTTTGTCGCCGTATAGCTCGAGGACGGGTCGACGGGTGCGGGCGAGAGTAGGCTTGTCGGACGGAGGACGCGGAGACGAAGGCTTACCGCGCGAAAAATTCGCGAAAATTCCCGGAAAATTTTTTACGTGTGCATCGGTAACGCGCGTCGACCTCGGCGGAGGATAACTTACCGACCACCACCGGCAGTGGTCGGTAACGGCACGGGGGGTATAAGCTGCCGCGTTAAAAATGAAACCCGAATTTCGGCGCTTCCACGGTTCAGGGCTGAAAAGGGCCCGAAAGAAAATAACTGATTCAAACGTTCGAATTTAACGCCAACTTCGCGACGCTGACATCGCATCGGCGGCGAGTGCCGCCACAGTCGCCGCGTTTACTCTCCCTTGATAGTTGAGCGAATGGACTTGTAACTTCGAGGTTACGAATCCGACTCTACGTTTAGGTTTACATTTTCCATCAATTTTAAAGGGTGAGGGGGGGTTGGGGGGGAGGATGGCGATGACAGACCAATTGCGCACCTCCCCGCCACCATCGTCGCTACCGACGACCTCGACCTCGAGCCGAGCGGGGCCGAAGGCCCGACGAGCTCCCGGAAATTTCGGAAAGGCGATATACCTTTAATTCCCAGTTGGCCGTAACTTTCTCGATGACGTCAAATTAGTGAAAAATCAAAGTTTCTTTGTCACCGTATAGCTCGAGAACGGGACGACGGGTGCGGGCGAGAGTAGGCTTGTCGGACGGAGGACGCGGAGACGAAGGCTTACCGCGCGAAAAATTCGCGAAAATTCGCGGAAAATTTTTTACGTGTGCATCGGTAACGCGCGTCGACCTCGGCGGAGGATAACTTACCGACCACCACCGGCAGTGGTCGGTAACGGCACGGGGGGTATAAGCTGCCGCGTTAAAAATGAAACCCGAATTTCGGCGCTTCCACGGTTCAGGGCTGAAAAGGGCCCGAAAGAAAATAACTGATTCAAACGTTCGAATTTAACGCCAACTTCGCGACGCTGACATCGCATCGGCGGCGAGTGCCGCCACAGTCGCCGCGTTTACTCTCCCTTGATAGTTGAGCGAATGGACTTGTAACTTCGAGGTTACGAATCCGACTCTACGTTTAGGTTTACATTTTCCATTTATTTTAAAGGGTGAGGGGGGGTTGGGAGGATGATGGCGATGACAGACCAATTGCGCACCTCCCCGCCACCATCGTCGCTACCGACGACCTCGACGTCGAGCCGAGCGGGGCCGAAGGCCCGACGGGCTCCCGGAAATTTCGGAAAGGCGATATACCTTTAATTCCCAGTTGGCCGTAACTTTCTCGATGATGTCAAATTAGTGAAAAATCAAAGTTTCTCTGTCGCCGTATAGCTCGAGAACGGGGCGACGGGTGCGGGCGAGAGTAGGCTCGTCGGACGGAGGACGCGGAGACGAAAGCTTACCGCGCGAAAAATTCGCGAAAATTCGCGGAAAATTTTTTACGTGTGCATCGGTAACGCGCGTCGACCTCGGCGGAGGATAACTTACCGACCACCACCGGCAGTGATCGTTAACGCTCGGGGGTATAAGCTGCCGCGTTAAAAATGAAACACGAATTTCGGCGCTTCCACGGTTCAGGGCTGAAAAGTGCCCGAAAGAAAATAACTGATTCAAACGTTCGAATTTAACGCCAACTTCGCGACGCTGACATCGCATCGGTGGCGAGTGCCGCCACAGTCGCCGCGTTTACTCTCCCTTGATAGTTGAGCGAATGGACTTGTAACTTCGAGGTTACGAATCCGACTCTACGTTTAGGTTTACATTTTCCATTAATTTTAAAGGGCGAGGGGGGTTGGGAGGAGGATGGCGATGACAGACCAATTGCGCACCTCCCCGCCACCATCGTCGCTACCGACGACCTCGACCTCGAGCCGAGCGGGGCCGAAGGCCCGACGAGCTCCCAGAAATTTCGGAAAGGCGATATACCTTTAATTCCCAGTTGGCCGTAACTTTCTCGATGACGTCAAATTAGTGAAAAATCAAAGTTTCTTTGTCGCCGTATAGCTCGAGGACGGGTCGACGGGTGCGGGCGAGAGTAGGCTTGTCGGACGGAGGACGCGGAGACGAAGGCTTACCGCGCGAAAAATTCGCGAAAATTCCCGGAAAATTTTTTACGTGTGCATCGGTAACGCGCGTCGACCTCGGCGGAGGATAACTTACCGACCACCACCGGCAGTGGTCGGTAACGGCACGGGGGGTATAAGCTGCCGCGTTAAAAATGAAACCCGAATTTCGGCGCTTCCACGGTTCAGGGCTGAAAAGGGCCCGAAAGAAAATAACTGATTCAAACGTTCGAATTTAACGCCAACTTCGCGACGCTGACATCGCATCGGCGGCGAGTGCCGCCACAGTCGCCGCGTTTACTCTCCCTTGATAGTTGAGCGAATGGACTTGTAACTTCGAGGTTACGAATCCGACTCTACGTTTAGGTTTACATTTTCCATCAATTTTAAAGGGTGAGGGGGGGTTGGGGGGGAGGATGGCGATGACAGACCAATTGCGCACCTCCCCGCCACCATCGTCGCTACCGACGACCTCGACCTCGAGCCGAGCGGGGCCGAAGGCCCGACGAGCTCCCGGAAATTTCGGAAAGGCGATATACCTTTAATTCCCAGTTGGCCGTAACTTTCTCGATGACGTCAAATTAGTGAAAAATCAAAGTTTCTTTGTCACCGTATAGCTCGAGAACGGGACGACGGGTGCGGGCGAGAGTAGGCTTGTCGGACGGAGGACGCGGAGACGAAGGCTTACCGCGCGAAAAATTCGCGAAAATTCGCGGAAAATTTTTTACGTGTGCATCGGTAACGCGCGTCGACCTCGGCGGAGGATAACTTACCGACCACCACCGGCAGTGGTCGGTAACGGCACGGGGGGTATAAGCTGCCGCGTTAAAAATGAAACCCGAATTTCGGCGCTTCCACGGTTCAGGGCTGAAAAGGGCCCGAAAGAAAATAACTGATTCAAACGTTCGAATTTAACGCCAACTTCGCGACGCTGACATCGCATCGGCGGCGAGTGCCGCCACAGTCGCCGCGTTTACTCTCCCTTGATAGTTGAGCGAATGGACTTGTAACTTCGAGGTTACGAATCCGACTCTACGTTTAGGTTTACATTTTCCATTTATTTTAAAGGGTGAGGGGGGGTTGGGAGGATGATGGCGATGACAGACCAATTGCGCACCTCCCCGTCACCATCGTCGCTACCGACGACCTCGACCTCGAGCCGAGCGGGGCCGAAGGCCCGACGGGCTCCCGGAAATTTCGGAAAGGCGATATACCTTTAATTCCCAGTTGGCCGTAACTTTCTCGATGATGTCAAATTAGTGAAAAATCAAAGTTTCTTTGTCGCCGTATAGCTCGAGAACGGGGCGACGGGTGCGGGCGAGAGTAGGCTCGTCGGACGGAGGACGCGGAGACGAAGGCTTACCGCGCGAAAAATTCGCGAAAATTCGCGGAAAATTTTTTACGTGTGCATCGGTAACGCGCGTCGACCTCGGCGGAGGATAACTTACCGACCACCACCGGCAGTGATCGTTAACGCTCGGGGGTATAAGCTGCCGCGTTAAAAATGAAACACGAATTTCGGCGCTTCCACGGTTCAGGGCTGAAAAGTGCCCGAAAGAAAATAACTGATTCAAACGTTCGAATTTAACGCCAACTTCGCGACGCTGACATCGCATCGGTGGCGAGTGCCGCCACAGTCGCCGCGTTTACTCTCCCTTGATAGTTGAGCGAATGGACTTGTAACTTCGAGGTTACGAATCCGACTCTACGTTTAGGTTTACATTTTCCATTAATTTTAAAGGGCGTGGGGGGGTTGGGAGGAGGATGGCGATGACAGACCAATTGCGCACCTCCCCGCCACCATCGTCGCTACCGACGACCTCGACCTCGAGCCGAGCGGGGCCGAAGGCCCGACGAGCTCCCGGAAATTTCGGAAAGGCGATATACCTTTAATTCCCAGTTGGCCGTAACTTTCTCGATGACGTCAAATTAGTGAAAAATCAAAGTTTCTTTGTCGCCGTATAGCTCAAGAACGGGTCGGCGGGTGCGGGCGGGAGTAGGCTTGTCGGACGGAGGACGCGGAGACGAAGGCTTACCGCGCGAAAAATTCGCGAAAATTCGCGGAAAATTTTTTACGTGTGCATCGGTAACGCGCGTCGACCTCGGCGGAGGATAACTTACCGACCACCACCGGCAGTGGTCCGTAACGGCTCGGGGGGTATAAGCTGCCGCGTTAAAAATGAAACCCGAATTTCGGCGCTTCCACTGTTCAGGGCTGAAAAGGGCCCGAAAGAAAATAACTGATCCAAACGTTCGAATTTAACGCCAATTTCGCGACGCTGACTTCGCATCGATGGCGAGTGCCGCCACAGTCGCCGCGTTTACTCTCCCTTGATGGTTGAGCGAATGGACTTGTAACTTCGAGGTTACGAATCCGACTCTACGTTTAGGTTTACATTTTCCATTAATTTTAAAGGGTGAGGAAGGGTTGGGGGGGATGGCGATGACAGACCAATTGCGCACCTCCCCGCCACCATCGTCGCTACCGACGACCTCGACGTCGAGCCGAGCGGGGCCGAAGGCCCGACGAGCTCCCGGATATTTCGGAAAGGCGATATACCTTTAATTCCCAGTTGGCCGTAACTTTCTCGATGACGTCAAATTAGTGAAAAATCAAAGTTTCTTTGTCGCCGTATAACTCGAGAACGGGTCGACGGGTGCGGGCGAGAGTAGGCTTGTCGGACGGAGGACGCGGAGACGAAGGCTTACCGCGCGAAAAATTCGGGAAAATTCGCGGAAAATTTTTTACGTGTGCATCGGTAACGCGCGTCGACCTCGGCGGAGGATAACTTACCGACCACCACCGGCAGTGGTCGTTAACGCTCGGGGGGTATAAGCTGCCGCGTTAAAAATGAAACCCGAATTTCGGCGCTTCCACGGTTCAGGGCTGAAAAGGGCCCGAAAGAAAATAACTGATTCAAACGTTCGAATTTAACGCCAACTTCGCGACGCTGACATTGCATCGGCGGCGAGTGCCGCCACAGTCGCCGCGTTAACTCTCCCTTGATAGTTGAGCGAATGGACTTGTAACTTCGAGGTTACGAATCCGACTCTACGTTTAGGTTTACATTTTCCATTAATTTTAAAGGGTGAGGGGGGGTTGGGGGGGAGGATGGCGATGACAGACCAATTGCGCACCTCCCCGCCACCATCGTCGCTACCGACGACCTCGACCTCGAGCCGAGCGGGGCCGAAGGCCCGACGAGCTCCCGGAAATTTCGGAAAGGCGATATACCTTTAATTCCCAGTTGGCCGTAACTTTCTCGATGACGTCAAATTAGTGAAAAATCAAAGTTTCTTTGTCGCCGTATAGCTCGAGGACGGGTCGACGGGTGCGGGCGAGAGTAGGCTTGTCGGACGGAGGACGCGGAGACGAAGGCTTACCGCGCGAAAAATTCGCGAAAATTCGCGGAAAATTTTTTACGTGTGCATCGGTAACGCGCGTCGACCTCGGCGGAGGATAACTTACCGACCACCACCGGCAGTGGTCGGTAACGGCACGGGGGGTATAAGCTGCCGCGTTAAAAATGAAACCCGAATTTCGGCGCTTCCACGGTTCAGGGCTGAAAAGGGCCCGAAAGAAAATAACTGATTCAAACGTTCGAATTTAACGCCAACTTCGCGACGCTGACATCGCATCGGCGGCGAGTGCCGCCACAGTCGCCGCGTTTACTCTCCCTTGATAGTTGAGTGAATGGACTTTTAACTTCGAGGTTACGAATCCGACTCTACGTTTAGGTTTACATTTTCCATTAATTTTAAAGGGTGAGGGGGGGTTGGGGGGGAGGATGGCGATGACAGACCAATTGCGCACCTCCCCGCCACCATCGTCGCTACCGACGACCTCGACGTCGAGCCGAGCGGGGCCGAAGGCCCGACGGGCTCCCGGATATTTCGGAAAGGCGATATACCTTTAATTCCCAGTTGGCCGTAACTTTCTCGATGACGTCAAATTAGTGAAAAATCAAAGTTTCTTTGTCGCCGTATAACTCGAGAACGGGTCGACGGGTGCGGGCGAGAGTAGGCTTGTCGGACGGAGGACGCGGAGACGAAGGCTTACCGCGCGAAAAATTCGCGAAAATTCGCGGAAAATTTTTTACGTGTGCATCGGTAACGCGCGTCGACCTCGGCGGAGGATAACTTACCGACCACCACCGGCAGTGGTCGTTAACGCTCGGGGGGTATAAGCTGCCGCGTTAAAAATGAAACCCGAATTTCGGCGCTTCCACGGTTCAGGGCTGAAAAGGGCCCGAAAGAAAATAACTGATTCAAACGTTCGAATTTAACGCCAACTTCGCGACGCTGACATCGCATCGGCGGCGAGTGCCGCCACAGTCGCCGCGTTTACTCTCCCTTGATAGTTGAGCGAATGGACTTGTAACTTCGAGGTTACAAATCCGACTCTACGTTTAGGTTTACATTTTCCATTAATTTTAAAGGGTGAGGGGGGGTTGGGGGGGAGGATGGCGATGACAGACCAATTGCGCACCTCCCCGCCACCATCGTCGCTACCGACGACCTCGACCTCGAGCCGAGCGGGGCCGAAGGCCCGACGAGCTCCCGGAAATTTCGGAAAGGCGATATACCTTTAATTCCCAGTTGGCCGTAACTTTCTCGATGACGTCAAATTAGTGAAAAATCAAAGTTTCTTTGTCGCCGTATAGCTCGAGGACGGGTCGACGGGTGCGGGCGAGAGTAGGCTTGTCGGACGGAGGACGTGGAGACGAAGGCTTACCGCGCGAAAAATTCGCGAAAATTCGCGGAAAATTTTTTACGTGTGCATCGGTAACGCGCGTCGACCTCGGCGGAGGATAACTTACCGACCATCACCGGCAGTGGTCGGTAACGGCACGGGGGGTATAAGCTGCCGCGTTAAAAATGAAACCCGAATTTCGGCGCTTCCACGGTTCAGGGCTGAAAAGGGCCCGAAAGAAAATAACTGATTCAAACGTTCGAATTTAACGCCAACTTCGCGACGCTGACATCGCATCGGCGGCGAGTGCCGCCACAGTCGCCGCGTTTACTCTCCCTTGATAGTTGAGCGAATGGACTTGTAACTTCGAGGTTACGAATCCGACTCTACGTTTAGGTTTACATTTTCCATTAATTTTAAAGGGTGAGGGGGGGTTGGGGGGAGGATGGCGATGAAGACCAATTGCGCACCTCCCCGCCACCATCGTCGCTACCGACGACCTCGACCTCGAGCCGAGCGGGGCCGAAGGCCCGACGAGCTCCCGCAAATTTCGGAAAGGCGATATACCTTTAATTCCCAGTTGGCCGTAACTTTCTCGATGACGTCAAATTAGTGAAAAATCAAAGTTTCTTTGTCGCCGTATAGCTCGAGAACGGGTCGACGGGTGCGGGCGAGAGTAGGTTCGTCGGACGGAGGACGCGGAGACGAAGGCTTACCGAGCGAAAAATTCGCGAAAATTCGCGGAAAATTTTTTACGTGTGCATCGGTAACGCGCGTCGACCTCGGCGGAGGATAACTTACCGACCACCACCGGCAGTGGTCGGTAACGGCTCGGGGGGTATAAGCTGCCGCGTTAAAAATGAAACCCGAATTTCGGCGCTTCCACGGTTCAGGGCTGAAAAGGGCCCGAAAAAAAATAACTGATTCAAACGTTCGAATTTAACGCCAACTTCGCGGCGCTGACATCGCTTCGGCGGCGAGTGCCGCCACAGTCGCCGCGTTTACTCTCCCTTGATAGTTGAGCGAATGGACTTGTAACTTCGAGGTTACGTATCCGACTCTACGTTTAGGTTTACATTTTCCATTAATTTTAAAGGGTGAGGGGGGGTTGGGGGGAGGATGGCGATGAAGACCAATTGCGCACCTCCCCGCCACCATCGTCGCTACCGACGACCTCGACCTCGAGCCGAGCGGGGCCGAAGGCCCGACGAGCTCCCGCAAATTTCGGAAAGGCGATATACCTTTAATTCCCAGTTGGCCGTAACTTTCTCGATGACGTCAAATTAGTGAAAAATCAAAGTTTCTTTGTCGCCGTATAGCTCGAGGACGGGTCGACGGGTGCGGGCGAGAGTAGGCTTGTCGGACGGAGGACGCGGAGACGAAGGCTTACCGCGCGAAAAATTCGCGAAAATTCGCGGAAAATTTTTTACGTGTGCATCGGTAACGCGCGTCGACCTCGGCGGAGGATAACTTACCGACCACCACCGGCAGTGGTCGGTAACGGCACGGGGGGTATAAGCTGCCGCGTTAAAAATGAAACCCGAATTTCGGCGCTTCCACGGTTCAGGGCTGAAAAGGGCCCGAAAGAAAATAACTGATTCAAACGTTCGAATTTAACGCCAACTTCGCGACGCTGACATCGCATCGGCGGCGAGTGCCGCCACAGTCGCCGCGTTTACTCTCCCTTGATAGTTGAGCGAATGGACTTGTAACTTCGAGGTTACGAATCCGACTCTACGTTTAGGTTTACATTTTCCATTAATTTTAAAGGGTGAGGGGGGGTTGGGGGGAGGATGGCGATGACAGACCAATTGCGCACCTCCCCGTCACCATCGTCGCTACCGACGACCTCGACCTCGAGCCGAGCGGGGCCGAAGGCCCGACGGGCTCCCGGAAATTTCGGAAAGGCGATGTACCTTTAATTCCCAGTTGGCCGTAACTTTCTCGATGACGTCAAATTAGTGAAAAATCAAAGTTTCTTTGTCGCCGTATAGCTCGAGAACGGGTCGACGGGTGCGGGCGAGAGTAGGTTCGTCGGACGGAGGACGCGGAGACGAAGGCTTACCGAGCGAAAAATTCGCGAAAATTCGCGGAAAATTTTTTACGTGTGCATCGGTAACGCTCGTCGACCTCGGCGGAGGATAACTTACCGACCACCACCGGCAGTGGTCGGTAACGGCTCGGGGGGTATAAGCTGCCGCGTTAAAAATGAAACCCGAATTTCGGCGCTTCCACGGTTCAGGGCTGAAAAGGGCCCGAAAAAAAATAACTGATTCAAACGTTCGAATTTAACGCCAACTTCGCGGCGCTGACATCGCTTCGGCGGCGAGTGCCGCCACAGTCGCCGCGTTTACTCTCCCTTGATAGTTGAGCGAATGGACTTGTAACTTCGAGGTTACAAATCCGACTCTACGTTTAGGTTTACATTTTCCATTAATTTTAAAGGGTGAGGGGGGGTTGGGGGGGAGGATGGCGATGACAGACCAATTGCGCACCTCCCCGCCACCATCGTCGCTACCGACGACCTCGACCTCGAGCCGAGCGGGGCCGACGGCTTGACGGGCTCCCGGAAATTTCGGAAAGGCGATATACCTTTAATTCCCAGTTGGCCGTAACTTTATCGATGACGTCAAATTAGTGAAAAATCAAAGTTTCTTTGTCGCCGTATAGCTCGAGAACGGGTCGACGGGTGCGGGCGAGAGTAGGCTTGTCGGACAGAGGACGCGGAGACGAAGGCTTACCGCGCGAAAAATTCGCGAAAATTCGCGGAAAATTTTTTACGTGTGCATCGGTAGCGCGCGTCGACCTCGGCGGAGGATAACTTACCGACCACCACCGGCAGTGGTCGGTAACGGCTCGGGGGGTATAAGCTGCCGCGTTAAAAATGAAACCCGAATTTCGGCGCTTCCACGGTTCAGGGCTGAAAAGGGCCCGAAAAAAAATAACTGATTCAAACGTTCGAATTTAACGCCAACTTCGCGACGCTGACATCGCTTCGGCGGCGAGTGCCGCCACAGTCGCCGCGTTTACTCTCCCTTGATAGTTGAGCGAATGGACTTGTAACTTCGAGGTTACAAATCCGACTCTACGTTTAGGTTTACATTTTCCATTAATTTTAAAGGGTGAGGGGGGGGTTGGGGGGGAGGATGGCGATGACAGACCAATTGCGCACCTCCCCGCCACCATCGTCGCTACCGACGACCTCGACCTCGAGCCGAGCGGGGCCGAAGGCCCGACGGGCTCCCGGAAATTTCGGAAAGGCGATATACCTTTAATTCCCAGTTGGCCGTAACTTTCTCGTTGACGTCAAATTAGTGAAAAATCAAAGTTTCTTTGTCGCCGTATAGCTCGAGAACGGGTCGACGGGTGCGGGCGAGAGTAGGCTTGTCGGACGGAGGACGCGGAGACGAAGGCTTACCGCGCGAAAAATTCGCGAAAATTCGCGGAAAATTTTTTACGTGTGCATCGGTAACGCGCGTCGACCTCGGCGGAGGATAACTTACCGACCACCACCGGCAGTGGTCGGTAACGGCTCGGGGGGTATAAGCTGCCGCGTTAAAAATGAAAACCGAATTTCGGCGCTTCCACGGTTCAGGGCTGAAAAGGGCCCGAAAGAAAATAACTGATCAAAACGTTCGAATTTAACGCCAATTTCGCGACGCTGACATCGCATCGGCGGCGAGTGCCCGCACAGTCGCCGCGTTTACTCTCCCTTGATGGTTGAGCGAATGGACTTGTAACTTCGAGGTTACAAATCCGACTCTACGTTTAGGTTTACATTTTCCATTAATTTTAATGGGTGAGGAAGGGTTGGGGGGGGATGGCGATGACAGACCAATTGCGCACCTCCCCGCCACCATCGTCGCTACCGACGACCTCGACCTCGAGCCGAGCGGGGCCGAAGGCCCGACGGGCTCCCGGAAATTTCGGAAAGGGGATATACCTTTAATTCCCAGTTGGCCGTAACTTTCTCGATGACGTCAAATTAGTGAAAAATCAAAGTTTCTTTGTCGCCGTATAGCTCGAGAACGGGTCGACGGGTGCGGGCGAGAGTAGGCTTGTCGGACGGAGGACGCGGAGACGAAGGCTTACCGCGCGAAAAATTCGCGAAAATTCGCGGAAAATTTTTTACGTGTGCATCGGTAACGCGCGTCGACCTCGGCGGAGGATAACTTACCGACCACCAGCGGCAGTGGTCGGTAACGGCTCGGGGGGTATAAGCTGCCGCGTTAAAAATGAAACCCGAATTTCGGCGCTTCCACGGTTCAGGGCTGAAAAGGGCCCGAAAGAAAATAACTGATCCAAACGTTCGAATTTATCGCCAATTTTGCGACGCTGACTTCGCATCGATGGCGAGTGCCGCCACAGTCGCCGCGTTTACTCTCCCTTGATGGTTGAGCGAATGGACTTGTAACTTCGAGGTTACGAATCCGACTCTACGTTTAGGTTTACATTTTCCATTAATTTTAAAGGGTGAGGAAGGGTTGGGGGGGGGATGGCGATGACAGACCAATTGCGCACCTCCCCGCCACCATCGTCGCTACCGACGACCTCGACCTCGAGCCGAGCGGGGCCGAAGGCCCGACGAGCTCCCGCAAATTTCGGAAAGGCGATATACCTTTAATTCCCAGTTGGCCGTATCTTTCTCGATGACGTCAAATTAGTGAAAAATCAAAGTTTCTTTGTCGCCGTATAGCTCGAGAACGGGTCGACGGGTGCGGGCGAGAGTAGGCTCGTCGGACGGAGGACGCGGAGACGAAGGCTTACCGCGCGAAAAATTCGCGGAAAATTTTTTACGTGTGCATCGGTAACGCGCGTCGCCCTCGGCGGAGGATAACTTACCGACCACCACCGGCAGTGGTCGGTAACGGCTCGGGGGGTATAAGCTGCCGCGTTAAAAATGAAACCCGAATTTCGGCGCTTCCACGGTTCAGGGCTGAAAAGGGCCCGAAAGAAAATAACTGATTCAAACGTTCGAATTTAACGCCAACTTCGCGACGCTGACATCGCATCGGCGGCGAGTGCCGCCACAGTCGCCGCGTTTACTCTCCCTTGATAGTTGAGCGAATGGACTTGTAACTTCGAGGTTACAAATCCGACTCTACGTTTAGGTTTACATTTTCCATTAATTTTAAAGGGTGAGGGGGGGTTGGGGGGGAGGATGGCGATGACAGACCAATTGCGCACCTCCCCGCCACCATCGTCGCTACCGACGACCTCGACCTCGAGCCGAGCGGGGCCGAAGGCCCGACGAGCTCCCGCAAATTTCGGAAAGGCGATATACCTTTAATTCCCAGTTGGCCGTAACTTTCTCGATGACGTCAAATTAGTGAAAAATCAAAGTTTCTTTGTCGCCGTATAGCTCGAGAAAGGGTCGACGGGTACGGGCGAGAGTAGGCTTGTCGGACGGAGGACGCGGAGACGAAGGCTTACCGCGCGAAAAATTCGCGAAAATTCGCGGAAAATTTTTTACGTGTGCATCGGTAACGCGCGTCGACCTCGGCGGAGGATAACTTACCGACCACCACCGGCAGTGGTCGGTAACGGCTCGGGGGGTATAAGCTGCCGCGTTAAAAATGAAACCCGAATTTCGGCGCTTCCACGGTTCAGGGCTGAAAAGGGCCCGAAAGAAAATAACTGATCCAAACGTTCGAATTTAACGCCAATTTCGCGACGCTGACATCGCATCGGCGGCGAGTGTCGCCGCGTTTACTCTCCCTTGATGGTTGAGCGAATAGACTTGTAACTTCGAGGTTACGAATCCGACTCTACGTTTAGGTTTACATTTTCCATTAATTTTAAAGGGTGTGGAAGGGTTGGGGGGGATGGCGATGACAGACCAATTGCGCAGCTCCCCGCCACCATCGTCGCTACCGACGACCTCGACCTCGAGCCGAGCGGGTCCGAAGGCCCGACGAGCTCCCGCAAATTTCGGAAAGGCGATATACCTTTAATTCCCAGTTGGCCGTAACTTTCTCGATGACGTCAAATTAGTGAAAAATCAAAGTTTCTTTGTCGCCGTATAGCTCGAGAACGGGTCGACGGGTGCGGGCGAGAGTAGGCTCGTCGGACGGAGGACGCGGAGACGAAGGCTTACCGCGCGAAAAATTCGCGAAAATTCGCGGAAAATTTTTTACGTGTGCATCGGTAACGCGCGTCGACCTCGGCGGAGGATAACTTACCGACCACCACCGTCAGTGGTCGGTAACGGCTCGGGGGGTATAAACTGCCGCGTTAAAAATGAAACCCGAATTTCGGCGCTTCCACGGTTCAGGGCTGAAAAGGGCCCGAAAGAAAATAACTGATTCAAACGTTCGAATTTAACGCCAACTTCGCGACGCTGACATCGCATCGGCGGCGAGTGCCGCCACAGTCGCCGCGTTTACTCTCCCTTGATAGTTGAGCGAATGGACTTGTAACTTCGAGGTTACGAATCCGACTCTACGTTTAGGTTTACATTTTCCATTAATTTTAAAGGGTGAGGGGGGGTTGGGGGGGAGGATGGCGATGACAGACCAATTGCGCACCTCCCCGCCACCATCGTCGCTACCGACGACCTCGACCTCGAGCCGAGCGGGGCCGAAGGCCCGACGAGCTCCCGGAAATTTCGGAAAGGCGATATACCTTTAATTCCCAGTTGGCCGTAACTTTCTCGATGACGTCAAATTAGTGAAAAATCAAAGTTTCTTTGTCGCCGTATAGCTCGAGAACGGGTCGACGGGTGCGGGCGAGAGTAGGCTTGTCGGACGGAGGACGCGGAGACGAAGGCTTACCGCGCGAAAAATTCGCGAAGATTCGCGGAAAATTTTTTACGTGTGCATCGGTAGCGCGCGTCGACCTCGGCGGAGGATAATTTACCGACCACCACCGGCAGTGGTCGGTAACGGCTCGGGGGGTATAAGCTGCCGCGTTAAAAATGAAACCCGAATTTCGGCGCTTCCACGGTTCAGGGCTGAAAAGGGCCCGAAAGAAAATAACTGATCCAAACGTTCGAATTTAACGCCAATTTCGCGACGCTGACTTCGCATCGATGGCGAGTGCCGCCACAGTCGCCGCGTTTACTCTCCCTTGATGGTTGAGCGAATGGACTTGTAACTTCGAGGTTACGAATCCGACTCTACGTTTAGGTTTACATTTTCCATTAATTTTAAAGGGTGAGGAAGGGTTGGGGGGAAGGATGGCGATGACAGACCAATTGCGCACCTCCCCGACACCATCGTCGCTACCGACGACCTCGACCTCGAGCCGAGCGGGGCCGAAGGCCCGACGAGCTCCCGCAAATTTCGGAAAGGCGATATACCTTTAATTCCCAGTTGGCCGTAACTTTCTCGATGACGTCAAATTAGTGAAAAATCAAAGTTTCTTTGTCGCCGTATAGCTCGAGAACGGGTCGACGGGTACGGGCGAGAGTAGGCTTGTCGGACGGAGGACGCGGAGACGAAGGCTTACCGCGCGAAAAATTCGCGAAAATTCGCGGAAAATTTTTTACGTGTGCATCGGTAACGCGCGTCGACCTCGGCGGAGGATAACTTACCGACCACCACCGGCAGTGGTCGGTAACGGCTCGGGGGGTATAAACTGCCGCGTTAAAAATGAAACCCGAATTTCGGCGCTTCCACGGTTCAGGGCTGAAAAGGGCCCGAAAGAAAATAACTGATTCAAACGTTCGAATTTAACGCCAACTTCGCGACGCTGACATCGCATCGGCGGCGAGTGCCGCCACAGTCGCCGCGTTTACTCTCCCTTGATAGTTGAGCGAATGGACTTGTAACTTCGAGGTTACGAATCCGACTCTACGTTTAGGTTTACATTTTCCATTAATTTTAAAGGGAGAGGAAGGGTTGGGGGGGGGATGGCGATGACAGACCAATTGCGCACCTCCCCGCCACCATCGTCGCTACCGACGACCTCGACCTCGAGCCGAGCGGGGCCGAAGGCCCGACGGGCTCCCGGAAATTTCGGAAAGGCGATATACCTTTAATTCCCAGTTGGCCGTAACTTTCTCGATGACGTCAAATTAGTGAAAAATCAAAGTTTCTTTGTCGCCGTATAGCTCGAGAACGGGTCGACGGGTGCGGGCGAGAGTAGGCTCGTCGGACGGAGGACGCGGAGACGAAGGCTTACCGCGCGAAAAATTCGCGAAAATTCGCGGAAAATTTTTTACGTGTGCATCGGTAACGCGCGTCGACCTCGGCGGAGGATAACTTACCGACCATCACCGGCAGTGGTCGGTAACAGCTCGGGGGGTATAAGCTGCCGCGTTAAAAATGAAACCCGAATTTCGGCGCTTCCACGGTTCAGGGCTGAAAAGGGCCCGAAAGAAAATAACTGATCCAAACGTTCGAATTTAACGCCAATTTCGCGACGCTGACTTCGCATCGATGGCGAGTGCCGCCACAGTCGTCGCGTTTACTCTCCCTTGATGGTTGAGCGAATGGACTTGTAACTTCGAGGTTACGAATCCGACTCTACGTTTAGGTTTACATTTTCCATTAATTTTAAAGTGTGAGGAAGGTTTGGGGGGGGGGGTGGCGATGACAGACCAATTGCGCACCTCCCCGCCACCATCGTCGCTACCGACGACCTCGACCTCGAGCCGAGCGGGGCCGAAGGCCCGACGAGCTCCCGGAAATTTCGGAAAGGCGATATACCTTTAATTCCCAGTTGGCCGTAACTTTCTCGATGACGTCAAATTAGTGAAAAATCAAAGTTTCTTTGTCGCCGTATAGCTCGAGAACGGGTCGACGGGTGCGGGCGAGAGTAGGCTTGTCGGACGGAGGACGCGGAGACGAAGGCTTACCGCGCGAAAAATTCGCGAAGATTCGCGGAAAATTTTTTACGTGTGCATCGGTAGCGCGCGTCGACCTCGGCGGAGGATAATTTACCGACCACCACCGGCAGTGGTCGGTAACGGCTCGGGGGGTATAAGCTGCCGCGTTAAAAATGAAACCCGAATTTCGGCGCTTCCACGGTTCAGGGCTGAAAAGGGCCCGAAAGAAAATAACTGATCAAAACGTTCGAATTTAACGCCAATTTCGCGACGCTGACTTCGCATCGATGGCGAGTGCCGCCACAGTCGCCGCGTTTACTCTCCCTTGATGGTTGAGCGAATGGACTTGTAACTTCGAGGTTACGAATCCGACTCTACGTTTAGGTTTACATTTTCCATTAATTTTAAAGGGTGAGGAAGGGTTGGGGGGGAGGATGGCGATGACAGACCAATTGCGCACCTCCCCGCCACCATCGTCGCTACCGACGACCTCGACCTCGAGCCGAGCGGGGCCGAAGGCCCGACGAGCTCCCGCAAATTTCGGAAAGGCGATATACCTTTAATTCCCAGTTGGCCGTAACTTTCTCGATGACGTCAAATTAGTGAAAAATCAAAGTTTCTTTGTCGCCGTATAGCTCGAGAACGGGTCGACGGGTACGGGCGAGAGTAGGCTTGTCGGACGGAGGACGCGGAGACGAAGGCTTACCGCGCGAAAAATTCGCGAAAATTCGCGGAAAATTTTTTACGTGTGCATCGGTAACGCGCGTCGACCTCGGCGGAGGATAACTTACCGACCACCACCGGCAGTGGTCGGTAACGGCTCGGGGGGTATAAACTGCCGCGTTAAAAATGAAACCCGAATTTCGGCGCTTCCACGGTTCAGGGCTGAAAAGGGCCCGAAAGAAAATAACTGATTCAAACGTTCGAATTTAACGCCAACTTCGCGACGCTGACATCGCATCGGCGGCGAGTGCCGCCACAGTCGCCGCGTTTACTCTCCCTTGATAGTTGAGCGAATGGACTTGTAACTTCGAGGTTACGAATCCGACTCTACGTTTAGGTTTACATTTTCCATTAATTTTAAAGGGTGAGGAAGGGTTGGGGGGGGATGGCGATGACAGACCAATTACGCACCTCCCCGCCACCATCGTCGCTACCGACGACCTCGACCTCGAGCCGAGCGGGGCCGAAGGCCCGACGGGCTCCCGGAAATTTCGGAAAGGCGATATACCTTTAATTCCCAGTTGGCCGTAACTTTCTCGATGACGTCAAATTAGTGAAAAATCAAAGTTTCTTTGTCGCCGTATAGCTCGAGAACGGGTCGACGAGTACGGGCGAGAGTAGGCTTGTCGGACGGAGGACGCGGAGACGAAGGCTTACCGCGCGAAAAATTCGCGAAAATTCGCGGAAAATTTTTTACGTGTGCATCGGTAACGCGCGTTTACCTCGGCGGAGGATAACTTACCGACCACCACCGGCAGTGGTCGGTAACGGCTCGGGGGGTATAAGCTGCCGCGTTAAAAATGAAACCCGAATTTCGGCGCTTCCGCGGTTCAGGGCTGAAAAGGGCCCGAAAGAAAATAACTGATCCAAACGTTCGAATTTAACGCCAATTTCGCGACGCTGACATCGCATCGGCGGCGAGTGCCGCCACAGTCGCCGCGTTTACTCTCCCTTGATGGTTGAGCGAATGGACTTGTAACTTCGAGGTTACGAATCCGACTCTACGTTTAGGTTTACATTTTCCATTAATTTTAAAGGGTGAGGAAGGGTTGGGGGGGGGATGGCGATGGCAGACCAATTGCGCACCTCCCCGTCACCATCGTCGCTACCGACGACCTCGACCTCGAGCCGAGCGGGGCCGACGGCTTGACGGGCTCCCGGAAATTTCGGAAAGGCGATATACCTTTAATTCCCAGTTGGCCGTAACTTTATCGATGACGTCAAATTAGTGAAAAATCAAAGTTTCTTTGTCGCCGTATAGCTCGAGAACGGGTCGACGGGTGCGGGCGAGAGTAGGCTTGTCGGACAGAGGACGCGGAGACGAAGGCTTACCGCGCGAAAAATTCGCGAAAATTCGCGGAAAATTTTTTACGTGTGCATCGGTAGCGCGCGTCGACCTCGGCGGAGGATAACTTACCGACCACCACCGGCAGTGGTCGGTAACGGCTCGGGGGGTATAAGCTGCCGCGTTAAAAATGAAACCCGAATTTCGGCGCTTCCACGGTTCAGGGCTGAAAAGGGCCCGAAAAAAAATAACTGATTCAAACGTTCGAATTTAACGCCAACTTCGCGACGCTGACATCGCTTCGGCGGCGAGTGCCGCCACAGTCGCCGCGTTTACTCTCCCTTGATGGTTGAGCGAATGGACTTGTAACTTCGAGGTTACGAATCCGACTCTACGTTTAGGTTTACATTTTCCATTAATTTTAAAGGGTGAGGAAGGGTTGGGGGGGGGGGATGGCGATGACAGACCAATTGCGCACCTCCCCGCCACCATCGTCGCTACCGACGACCTCGACCTCGAGCCGAGCGGGGCCGAAAGCCCGACGAGCTCCCGCAAATTTCGGAAAGGCGATATACCTTTAATTCCCAGTTGGCCGTATCTTTCTCGATGACGTCAAATTAGTGAAAAATCAAAGTTTCTTTGTCGCCGTATAGCTCGAGAACGGGTCGACGGGTGCGGGCGAGAGTAGGCTCGTCGGACGGAGGACGCGGAGACGAAGGCTTACCGCGCGAAAAATTCGCGGAAAATTTTTTACGTGTGCATCGGTAACGCGCGTCGACCTCGGCGGAGGATAACTTACCGACCACCACCGGCAGTGGTCGGTAACGGCTCGGGGGGTATAAGCTGCCGCGTTAAAAATGAAACCCGAATTTCGGCGCTTCCACGGTTCAGGGCTGAAAAGGGCCCGAAAGAAAATAACTGATTCAAACGTTCGAATTTAACGCCAACTTCGCGACGCTGACATCGCATCGGCGGCGAGTGCCGCCACAGTCGCCGCGTTTACTCTCCCTTGATAGTTGAGCGAATGGACTTGTAACTTCGAGGTTACAAATCCGACTCTACGTTTAGGTTTACATTTTCCATTAATTTTAAAGGGTGAGGGGGGGTTGGGGGGGAGGATGGCGATGACAGACCAATTGCGCACCTCCCCGCCACCATCGTCGCTACCGACGACCTCGACCTCGAGCCGAGCGGGGCCGAAGGCCCGACGAGCTCCCGCAAATTTCGGAAAGGCGATATACCTTTAATTCCCAGTTGGCCGTAACTTTCTCGATGACGTCAAATTAGTGAAAAATCAAAGTTTCTTTGTCGCCGTATAGCTCGAGAACAGGTCGACGGGTACGGGCGAGAGTAGGCTTGTCGGACGGAGGACGCGGAGACGAAGGCTTACCGCGCGAAAAATTCGCGAAAATTCGCGGAAAATTTTTTACGTGTGCATCGGTAACGCGCGTCGACCTCGGCGGAGGATAACTTACCGACCACCACCGGCAGTGGTCGGTAACGGCTCGGGGGGTATAAGCTGCCGCGTTAAAAATGAAACCCGAATTTCGGCGCTTCCACGGTTCAGGGCTGAAAAGGGCCCGAAAGAAAATAACTGATCCAAACGTTCGAATTTAACGCCAATTTCGCGACGCTGACATCGCATCGGCGGCGAGTGTCGCCGCGTTTACTCTCCCTTGATGGTTGAGCGAATGGACTTGTAACTTCGAGGTTACGAATCCGACTCTACGTTTAGGTTTACATTTTCCATTAATTTTAAAGGGTGGGGAAGGGTTGGGGGGGGGGGATGGCGATGACAGACCAATTGCCCACCTCCCCGCCACCATCGTCGCTACCGACGACCTCGACCTCGAGCCGAGCGGGGCCGAAGGCCCGACGGGCTCCCGGAAATTTCGGAAAGGCGATATACCTTTAATTCCCAGTTGGCCGTAACTTTCTCGATGACGTCAAATTAGTGAAAAATCAAAGTTTCTTTGTCGCCGTATAGCTCGAGAACGGGTCGACGGGTGCGGGCGAGAGTAGGCTTGTCGGACGGAGGACGCGGAGACGAAGGCTTACCGCGCGAAAAATTCGCGAAAATTCGCGGAAAATTTTTTACGTGTGCATCGGTAACGCGCGTCGACCTCGGCGGAGGATAACTTACCGACCACCACCGGCAGTGGTCGGTAACGGCTCGGGGGGTATAAGCTGCCGCGTTAAAAATGAAACCCGAATTTCGGCGCTTCCACGGTTCAGGGCTGAAAAGGGCCCGAAAGAAAATAACTGATTCAAACGTTCGAATTTAACGCCAACTTCGCGACGCTGACATCGCATCGGCGGCGAGTGCCGCCACAGTCGCCGCGTTTACTCTCCCTTGATAGTTGAGCGAATGGACTTGTAACTTCGAGGTTACAAATCCGACTCTACGTTTAGGTTTACATTTTCCATTAATTTTAAAGGGTGAGGGGGGGTTGGGGGGGAGGATGGCGATGACAGACCAATTGCGCACCTCCCCGCCACCATCGTCGCTACCGACGACCTCGACCTCGAGCCGAGCGGGGCCGAAGGCCCGACGAGCTCCCGGAAATTTCGGAAAGGCGATATACCTTTAATTCCCAGTTGGCCGTAACTTTATCGATGACGTCAAATTAGTGAAAAATCAAAGTTTCTTTGTCGCCGTATAGCTCGAGAACGGGTCGACGGGTGCGGGCGAGAGTAGGCTTGTCGGACAGAGGACGCGGAGACGAAGGCTTACCGCGCGAAAAATTCGCGAAAATTCGCGGAAAATTTTTTACGTGTGCATCGGTAGCGCGCGTCGACCTCGGCGGAGGATAACTTACCGACCACCACCGGCAGTGGTCGGTAACGGCTCGGGGGGTATAAGCTGCCGCGTTAAAAATGAAACCCGAGTTTCGGCGCTTCCACGGTTCAGGGCTGAAAAGGGCCCGAAAAAAAATAACTGATTCAAACGTTCGAATTTAACGCCAACTTCGCGACGCTGACATCGCTTCGGCGGCGAGTGCCGCCACAGTCGCCGCGTTTACTCTCCCTTGATGGTTGAGCGAATGGACTTGTAACTTCGAGGTTACGAATCCGACTCTACGTTTAGGTTTACATTTTCCATTAATTTTAAAGGGTGAGGAAGGGTTGGGGGGGGGATGGCGATGACAGACCAATTGCGCACCTCCCCGCCACCATCGTCGCTACCGACGACCTCGACCTCGAGCCGAGCGGGGCCGAAGGCCCGACGAGCTCCCGCAAATTTCGGAAAGGCGATATACCTTTAATTCCCAGTTGGCCGTATCTTTCTCGATGACGTCAAATTAGTGAAAAATCAAAGTTTCTTTGTCGCCGTATAGCTCGAGAACGGGTCGACGGGTGCGGGCGAGAGTAGGCTCGTCGGACGGAGGACGCGGAGACGAAGGCTTACCGCGCGAAAAATTCGCGGAAAATTTTTTACGTGTGCATCGGTAACGCGCGTCGACCTCGGCGGAGGATAACTTACCGACCACCACCGGCAGTGGTCGGTAACGGCTCGGGGGGTATAAGCTGCCGCGTTAAAAATGAAACCCGAATTTCGGCGCTTCCACGGTTCAGGGCTGAAAAGGGCCCGAAAGAAAATAACTGATTCAAACGTTCGAATTTAACGCCAACTTCGCGACGCTGACATCGCATCGGCGGCGAGTGCCGCCACAGTCGCCGCGTTTACTCTCCCTTGATGGTTGAGCGAATGGACTTGTAACTTCGAGGTTACGAATCCGACTCTACGTTTAGGTTTACATTTTCCATTAATTTTAAAGGGTGAGGAAGGGTTGGGGGGGGGGATGGCGATGACAGACCAATTGCGCACCTCCCCGCCACCATCGTCGCTACCGACGACCTCGACCTCGAGCCGAGGGGGCCGAAGGCCCGACGAGCTCCCGCAAATTTCGGAAAGGCGATATACCTTTAATTCCCAGTTGGCCGTATCTTTCTCGATGACGTCAAATTAGTGAAAAATCAAAGTTTCTTTGTCGCCGTATAGCTCGAGAACGGGTCGACGGGTGCGGGCGAGAGTAGGCTCGTCGGACGGAGGACGCGGAGACGAAGGCTTACCGCGCGAAAAATTCGCGGAAAATTTTTTACGTGTGCATCGGTAACGCGCGTCGACCTCGGCGGAGGATAACTTACCGACCACCACCGGCAGTGGTCGGTAACGGCTCGGGGGGTATAAGCTGCCGCGTTAAAAATGAAACCCGAATTTCGGCGCTTCCACGGTTCAGGGCTGAAAAGGGCCCGAAAGAAAATAACTGATTCAAACGTTCGAATTTAACGCCAACTTCGCGACGCTGACATCGCATCGGCGGCGAGTGCCGCCACAGTCGCCGCGTTTACTCTCCCTTGATAGTTGAGCGAATGGACTTGTAACTTCGAGGTTACAAATCCGACTCTACGTTTAGGTTTACATTTTCCATTAATTTTAAAGGGTGAGGGGGGGTTGGGGGGGAGGATGGCGATGACAGACCAATTGCGCACCTCCCCGCCACCATCGTCGCTACCGACGACCTCGACCTCGAGCCGAGCGGGGCCGAAGGCCCGACGAGCTCCCGCAAATTTCGGAAAGGCGATATACCTTTAATTCCCAGTTGGCCGTAACTTTCTCGATGACGTCAAATTAGTGAAAAATCAAAGTTTCTTTGTCGCCGTATAGCTCGAGAACGGGTCGACGGGTACGGGCGAGAGTAGGCTTGTCGGACGGAGGACGCGGAGACGAAGGCTTACCGCGCGAAAAATTCGCGAAAATTCGCGGAAAATTTTTTACGTGTGCATCGGTAACGCGCGTCGACCTCGGCGGAGGATAACTTACCGACCACCACCGGCAGTGGTCGGTAACGGCTCGGGGGGTATAAGCTGCCGCGTTAAAAATGAAACCCGAATTTCGGCGCTTCCACGGTTCAGGGCTGAAAAGGGCCCGAAAGAAAATAACTGATCCAAACGTTCGAATTTAACGCCAATTTCGCGACGCTGACATCGCATCGGCGGCGAGTGTCGCCGCGTTTACTCTCCCTTGATGGTTGAGCGAATGGACTTGTAACTTCGAGGTTACGAATCCGACTCTACGTTTAGGTTTACATTTTCCATTAATTTTAAAGGGTGAGGAAGGGTTGGGGGGGGGGATGGCGATGACAGACCAATTGCCCACCTCCCCGCCACCATCGTCGCTACCGACGACCTCGACCTCGAGCCGAGCGGGGCCGAAGGCCCGACGGGCTCCCGGAAATTTCGGAAAGGCGATATACCTTTAATTCCCAGTTGGCCGTAACTTTCTCGATGACGTCAAATTAGTGAAAAATCAAAGTTTCTTTGTCGCCGTATAGCTCGAGAACGGGTCGACGGGTGCGGGCGAGAGTAGGCTTGTCGGACGGAGGACGCGGAGACGAAGGCTTACCGCGCGAAAAATTCGCGGAAAATTTTTTACGTGTGCATCGGTAACGCGCGTCGACCTCGGCGGAGGATAACTTACCGACCACCACCGGCAGTGGTCGGTATCGGCTCGGGGGGTATAAGCTGCCGCGTTAAAAATGAAACCCGAATTTCGGCGCTTCCACGGTTCAGGGCTGAAAAGGGCCCGAAAGAAAATAACTGATTCAAACGTTCGAATTTAACGCCAACTTCGCGACGCTGACATCGCATCGGCGGCGAGTGCCGCCACAGTCGCCGCGTTTACTCTCCCTTGATAGTTGAGCGAATGGACTTGTAACTTCGAGGTTACAAATCCGACTCTACGTTTAGGTTTACATTTTCCATTAATTTTAAAGGGTGAGGGGGGGTTGGGGGGGAGGATGGCGATGACAGACCAATTGCGCACCTCCCCGCCACCATCGTCGCTACCGACGACCTCGACCTCGAGCCGAGCGGGGCCGAAGGCCCGACGAGCTCCCGCAAATTTCGGAAAGGCGATATACCTTTAATTCCCAGTTGGCCGTAACTTTCTCGATGACGTCAAATTAGTGAAAAATCAAAGTTTCTTTGTCGCCGTATAGCTCGAGAACGGGTCGACGGGTACGGGCGAGAGTAGGCTTGTCGGACGGAGGACGCGGAGACGAAGGCTTACCGCGCGAAAAATTCGCGAAAATTCGCGGAAAATTTTTTACGTGTGCATCGGTAACGCGCGTCGACCTCGGCGGAGGATAACTTACCGACCACCACCGGCAGTGGTCAGTAACGGCTCGGGGGGTATAAGCTGCCGCGTTAAAAATGAAACCCGAATTTCGGCGCTTCCACGGTTCAGGGCTGAAAAGGGCCCGAAAGAAAATAACTGATCCAAACGTTCGAATTTAACGCCAATTTCGCGACGCTGACATCGCATCGGCGGCGAGTGTCGCCGCGTTTACTCTCCCTTGATGGTTGAGCGAATGGACTTGTAACTTCGAGGTTACGAATCCGACTCTACGTTTAGGTTTACATTTTCCATTAATTTTAAAGGGTGGGGAAGGGTTGGGGGGGGGGGATGGCGATGACAGACCAATTGCCCACCTCCCCGCCACCATCGTCGCTACCGACGACCTCGACCTCGAGCCGAGCGGGGCCGAAGGCCCGACGGGCTCCCGGAAATTTCGGAAAGGCGATATACCTTTAATTCCCAGTTGGCCGTAACTTTCTCGATGACGTCAAATTAGTGAAAAATCAAAGTTTCTTTGTCGCCGTATAGCTCGAGAACGGGTCGACGGGTGCGGGCGAGAGTAGGCTTGTCGGACGGAGGACGCGGAGACGAAGGCTTACCGCGCGAAAAATTCGCGAAAATTCGCGGAAAATTTTTTACGTGTGCATCGGTAACGCGCGTCGACCTCGGCGGAGGATAACTTACCGACCACCACCGGCAGTGGTCGGTAACGGCTCGGGGGGTATAAGCTGCCGCGTTAAAAATGAAACCCGAATTTCGGCGCTTCCACGGTTCAGGGCTGAAAAGGGCCCGAAAGAAAATAACTGATCCAAACGTTCGAATTTATCGCCAATTTCGCGACGCTGACTTCGCATCGATGGCGAGTGCCGCCACAGTCGCCGCGTTTACTCTCCCTTGATGGTTGAGCGAATGGACTTGTAACTTCGAGGTTACGAATCCGACTCTACGTTTAGGTTTACATTTTCCATTAATTTTAAAGGGTGTGGAAGGGTTGGGGGGGGATGGCGATGACAGACCAATTGCGCACCTCCCCGCCACCATCGTCGCTACCGACGACCTCGACCTCGAGCCGAGCGGGTCCGAAGGCCCGACGAGCTCCCGCAAATTTCGGAAAGGCGATATACCTTTAATTCCCAGTTGGCCGTAACTTTCTCGATGACGTCAAATTAGTGAAAAATCAAAGTTTCTTTGTCGCCGTATAGCTCGAGAACGGGTCGACGGGTGCGGGCGAGAGTAGGCTCGTCGGACGGAGGACGCGGAGACGAAGGCTTACCGCGCGAAAAATTCGCGAAAATTCGCGGAAAATTTTTTACGTGTGCATCGGTAACGCGCGTCGACCTCGGCGGAGGATAACTTACCGACCACCACCGGCAGTGGTCGGTAACGGCTCGGGGGGTATAAACTGCCGCGTTAAAAATGAAACCCGAATTTCGGCGCTTCCACGGTTCAGGGCTGAAAAGGGCCCGAAAGAAAATAACTGATTCAAACGTTCGAATTTAACGCCAACTTCGCGACGCTGACATCGCGTCGGCGGCGAGTGCCGCCACAGTCGCCGCGTTTACTCTCCCTTGATAGTTGAGCGAATGGACTTGTAACTTCGAGGTTACAAATCCGACTCTACGTTTAGGTTTACATTTTCCATTAATTTTAAAGGGTGAGGGGGGGTTGGGGGGGAGGATGGCGATGACAGACCAATTGCGCACCTCCCCGCCACCATCGTCGCTACCGACGACCTCGACCTCGAGCCGAGCGGGGCCGAAGGCCCGACGAGCTCCCGCAAATTTCGGAAAGGCGATATACCTTTAATTCCCAGTTGGCCGTAACTTTCTCGATGACGTCAAATTAGTGTAAAATCAAAGTTTCTTTGTCGCCGTATAGCTCGAGAACGGGTCGACGAGTACGGGCGAGAGTAGGCTTGTCGGACGGAGGACGCGGAGACGAAGGCTTACCGCGCTTAAAATTCGCGAAAATTCGCGGAAAATTTTTTACGTGTGCATCGGTAACGCGCGTTTACCTCGGCGGAGGATAACTTACCGACCACCACCGGCAGTGGTCGGTAACGGCTCGGGGGGTATAAGCTGCCGCGTTAAAAATGAAACCCGAATTTCGGCGCTTCCACGGTTCAGGGCTGAAAAGGGCCCGAAAGAAAATAACTGATCCAAACGTTCGAATTTAACGCCAATTTCGCGACGCTGACATCGCATCGGCGGCGAGTGCCGCCACAGTCGCCGCGTTTACTCTCCCTTGATGGTTGAGCGAATGGACTTGTAACTTCGAGGTTACGAATCCGACTCTACGTTTAGGTTTACATTTTCCATTAATTTTAAAGGGTGAGGAAGGGTTGGGGGGGGGGATGGCGATGACAGACCAATTGCGCACCTCCCCGCCACCATCGTCGCTACCGACGACCTCGACCTCGAGCCGAGGGGGCCGAAGGCCCGACGAGCTCCCGCAAATTTCGGAAAGGCGATATACCTTTAATTCCCAGTTGGCCGTATCTTTCTCGATGACGTCAAATTAGTGAAAAATCAAAGTTTCTTTGTCGCCGTATAGCTCGAGAACGGGTCGACGGGTGCGGGCGAGAGTAGGCTCGTCGGACGGAGGACGCGGAGACGAAGGCTTACCGCGCGAAAAATTCGCGGAAAATTTTTTACGTGTGCATCGGTAACGCGCGTCGACCTCGGCGGAGGATAACTTACCGACCACCACCGGCAGTGGTCGGTAACGGCTCGGGGGGTATAAGCTGCCGCGTTAAAAATGAAACCCGAATTTCGGCGCTTCCACGGTTCAGGGCTGAAAAGGGCCCGAAAGAAAATAACTGATTCAAACGTTCGAATTTAACGCCAACTTCGCGACGCTGACATCGCATCGGCGGCGAGTGCCGCCACAGTCGCCGCGTTTACTCTCCCTTGATAGTTGAGCGAATGGACTTGTAACTTCGAGGTTACAAATCCGACTCTACGTTTAGGTTTACATTTTCCATTAATTTTAAAGGGTGAGGGGGGGTTGGGGGGGAGGATGGCGATGACAGACCAATTGCGCACCTCCCCGCCACCATCGTCGCTACCGACGACCTCGACCTCGAGCCGAGCGGGGCCGAAGGCCCGACGAGCTCCCGCAAATTTCGGAAAGGCGATATACCTTTAATTCCCAGTTGGCCGTAACTTTCTCGATGACGTCAAATTAGTGAAAAATCAAAGTTTCTTTGTCGCCGTATAGCTCGAGAACGGGTCGACGGGTACGGGCGAGAGTAGGCTTGTCGGACGGAGGACGCGGAGACGAAGGCTTACCGCGCGAAAAATTCGCGAAAATTCGCGGAAAATTTTTTACGTGTGCATCGGTAACGCGCGTCGACCTCGGCGGAGGATAACTTACCGACCACCACCGGCAGTGGTCGGTAACGGCTCGGGGGGTATAAGCTGCCGCGTTAAAAATGAAACCCGAATTTCGGCGCTTCCACGGTTCAGGGCTGAAAAGGGCCCGAAAGAAAATAACTGATCCAAACGTTCGAATTTAACGCCAATTTCGCGACGCTGACATCGCATCGGCGGCGAGTGTCGCCGCGTTTACTCTCCCTTGATGGTTGAGCGAATGGACTTGTAACTTCGAGGTTACGAATCCGACTCTACGTTTAGGTTTACATTTTCCATTAATTTTAAAGGGTGGGGAAGGGTTGGGGGGGGGGATGGCGATGACAGACCAATTGCCCACCTCCCCGCCACCATCGTCGCTACCGACGACCTCGACCTCGAGCCGAGCGGGGCCGAAGGCCCGACGGGCTCCCGGAAATTTCGGAAAGGCGATATACCTTTAATTCCCAGTTGGCCGTAACTTTCTCGATGACGTCAAATTAGTGAAAAATCAAAGTTTCTTTGTCGCCGTATAGCTCGAGAACGGGTCGACGGGTGCGGGCGAGAGTAGGCTTGTCGGACGGAGGACGCGGAGACGAAGGCTTACCGCGCGAAAAATTCGCGAAAATTCGCGGAAAATTTTTTACGTGTGCATCGGTAACGCGCGTCGACCTCGGCGGAGGATAACTTACCGACCACCACCGGCAGTGGTCGGTAACGGCTCGGGGGGTATAAGCTGCCGCGTTAAAAATGAAACCCGAATTTCGGCGCTTCCACGGTTCAGGGCTGAAAAGGGCCCGAAAGAAAATAACTGATCCAAACGTTCGAATTTATCGCCAATTTCGCGACGCTGACTTCGCATCGATGGCGAGTGCCGCCACAGTCGCCGCGTTTACTCTCCCTTGATGGTTGAGCGAATGGACTTGTAACTTCGAGGTTACGAATCCGACTCTACGTTTAGGTTTACATTTTCCATTAATTTTAAAGGGTGTGGAAGGGTTGGGGGGGGATGGCGATGACAGACCAATTGCGCACCTCCCCGCCACCATCGTCGCTACCGACGACCTCGACCTCGAGCCGAGCGGGTCCGAAGGCCCGACGAGCTCCCGCAAATTTCGGAAAGGCGATATACCTTTAATTCCCAGTTGGCCGTAACTTTCTCGATGACGTCAAATTAGTGAAAAATCAAAGTTTCTTTGTCGCCGTATAGCTCGAGAACGGGTCGACGGGTGCGGGCGAGAGTAGGCTCGTCGGACGGAGGACGCGGAGACGAAGGCTTACCGCGCGAAAAATTCGCGAAAATTCGCGGAAAATTTTTTACGTGTGCATCGGTAACGCGCGTCGACCTCGGCGGAGGATAACTTACCGACCACCACCGGCAGTGGTCGGTAACGGCTCGGGGGGTATAAACTGCCGCGTTAAAAATGAAACCCGAATTTCGGCGCTTCCACGGTTCAGGGCTGAAAAGGGCCCGAAAGAAAATAACTGATTCAAACGTTCGAATTTAACGCCAACTTCGCGACGCTGACATCGCGTCGGCGGCGAGTGCCGCCACAGTCGCCGCGTTTACTCTCCCTTGATAGTTGAGCGAATGGACTTGTAACTTCGAGGTTACAAATCCGACTCTACGTTTAGGTTTACATTTTCCATTAATTTTAAAGGGTGAGGGGGGGTTGGGGGGGAGGATGGCGATGACAGACCAATTGCGCACCTCCCCGCCACCATCGTCGCTACCGACGACCTCGACCTCGAGCCGAGCGGGGCCGAAGGCCCGACGAGCTCCCGCAAATTTCGGAAAGGCGATATACCTTTAATTCCCAGTTGGCCGTAACTTTCTCGATGACGTCAAATTAGTGTAAAATCAAAGTTTCTTTGTCGCCGTATAGCTCGAGAACGGGTCGACGAGTACGGGCGAGAGTAGGCTTGTCGGACGGAGGACGCGGAGACGAAGGCTTACCGCGCTTAAAATTCGCGAAAATTCGCGGAAAATTTTTTACGTGTGCATCGGTAACGCGCGTTTACCTCGGCGGAGGATAACTTACCGACCACCACCGGCAGTGGTCGGTAACGGCTCGGGGGGTATAAGCTGCCGCGTTAAAAATGAAACCCGAATTTCGGCGCTTCCACGGTTCAGGGCTGAAAAGGGCCCGAAAGAAAATAACTGATCCAAACGTTCGAATTTAACGCCAATTTCGCGACGCTGACATCGCATCGGCGGCGAGTGCCGCCACAGTCGCCGCGTTTACTCTCCCTTGATGGTTGAGCGAATGGACTTGTAACTTCGAGGTTACGAATCCGACTCTACGTTTAGGTTTACATTTTCCATTAATTTTAAAGGGTGAGGAAGGGTTGGGGGGGGGGATGGCGATGGCAGACCAATTGCGCACCTCCCCGCCACCATCGTCGCTACCGACGACCTCGACCTCGAGCCGAGCGGGGCCGAAGGCCCGACGGGCTCCCGGAAATTTCGGAAAGGCGATATACCTTTAATTCCCAGTTGGCCGTAACTTTCTCGATGACGTCAAATTAGTGAAAAATCAAAGTTTCTTTGTCGCCGTATAGCTCGAGAACGGGTCGACGGGTGCGGGCGAGAGTAGGCTTGTCGGACGGAGGACGCGGAGACGAAGGCTTACCGCGCGAAAAATTCGCGAAAATTCGCGGAAAATTTTTTACGTGTGCATCGGAAACGCGCGTCGACCTCGGCGGAGGATAACTTACCGACCATCACCGGCAGTGGTCGGTAACAGCTCGGGGGGTATAAGCTGCCGCGTTAAAAATGAAACCCGAATTTCGGCGCTTCCACGGTTCAGGGCTGAAAAGGGCCCGAAAGAAAATAACTGATCCAAACGTTCGAATTTAACGCCAATTTCGCGACGCTGACTTCGCATCGATGGCGAGTGCCGCCACAGTCGTCGCGTTTACTCTCCCTTGATGGTTGAGCGAATGGACTTGTAACTTCGAGGTTACAAATCCGACTCTACGTTTAGGTTTACATTTTCCATTAATTTTAAAGGGTGAGGGGGGGTTGGGGGGGAGGATGGCGATGACAGACCAATTGCGCACCTCCCCGCCACCATCGTCGCTACCGACGACCTCGACCTCGAGCCGAGCGGGGCCGAAGGCCCGACGAGCTCCCGCAAATTTCGGAAAGGCGATATACATTTAATTCCCAGTTGGCCGTAACTTTCTCGATGACGTCAAATTAGTGAAAAATCAAAGTTTCTTTGTCGCCGTATAGCTCGAGAACGGGTCGACGGGTACGGGCGAGAGTAGGCTTGTCGGACGGAGGACGCGGAGACGAAGGCTTACCGCGCGAAAAATTCGCGAAAATTCGCGGAAAATTTTTTACGTGTGCATCGGTAACGCGCGTCGACCTCGGCGGAGGATAACTTACCGACCACCACCGGCAGTGGTCGGTAACGGCTCGGGGGGTATAAGCTGCCGCGTTAAAAATGAAACCCGAATTTCGGCGCTTCCACGGTTCAGGGCTGAAAAGGGCCCGAAAGAAAATAACTGATCCAAACGTTCGAATTTAACGCCAATTTCGCGACGCTGACATCGCATCGGCGGCGAGTGTCGCCGCGTTTACTCTCCCTTGATGGTTGAGCGAATGGACTTGTAACTTCGAGGTTACGAATCCGACTCTACGTTTAGGTTTACATTTTCCATTAATTTTAAAGGGTGAGGAAGGGTTGGGGGGGGATGGCGATGACAGACCAATTGCCCACCTCCCCGCCACCATCGTCGCTACCGACGACCTCGACCTCGAGCCGAGCGGGGCCGAAGGCCCGACGGGCTCCCGGAAATTTCGGAAAGGCGATATACCTTTAATTCCCAGTTGGCCGTAACTTTCTCGATGACGTCAAATTAGTGAAAAATCAAAGTTTCTTTGTCGCCGTATAGCTCGAGAACGGGTCGACGGGTGCGGGCGAGAGTAGGCTTGTCGGACGGAGGACGCGGAGACGAAGGCTTACCGCGCGAAAAATTCGCGAAAATTCGCGGAAAATTTTTTACGTGTGCATCGGTAACGCGCGTCGACCTCGGCGGAGGATAACTTACCGACCACCACCGGCAGTGGTCGGTAACGGCTCGGGGGGTATAAGCTGCCGCGTTAAAAATGAAACCCGAATTTCGGCGCTTCCACGGTTCAGGGCTGAAAAGGGCCCGAAAGAAAATAACTGATCCAAACGTTCGAATTTATCGCCAATTTCGCGACGCTGACTTCGCATCGATGGCGAGTGCCGCCACAGTCGCCGCGTTTACTCTCCCTTGATGGTTGAGCGAATGGACTTGTAACTTCGAGGTTACGAATCCGACTCTACGTTTAGGTTTACATTCTCCATTAATTTTAAAGGGTGTGGAAGGGTTGGGGGGGGATGGCGATGACAGACCAATTGCGCACCTCCCCGCCACCATCGTCGCTACCGACGACCTCGACCTCGAGCCGAGCGGGTCCGAAGGCCCGACGAGCTCCCGCAAATTTCGGAAAGGCGATATACCTTTAATTCCCAGTTGGCCGTAACTTTCTCGATGACGTCAAATTAGTGAAAAATCAAAGTTTCTTTGTCGCCGTATAGCTCGAGAACGGGTCGACGGGTGCGGGCGAGAGTAGGCTCGTCGGACGGAGGACGCGGAGACGAAGGCTTACCGCGCGAAAAATTCGCGAAAATTCGCGGAAAATTTTTTACGTGTGCATCGGTAACGCGCGTCGACCTCGGCGGAGGATAACTTACCGACCATCACCGGCAGTGGTCGGTAACAGCTCGGGGGGTATAAGCTGCCGCGTTAAAAATGAAACCCGAATTTCGGCGCTTCCACGGTTCAGGGCTGAAAAGGGCCCGAAAGAAAATAACTGATCCAAACGTTCGAATTTAACGCCAATTTCGCGACGCTGACTTCGCATCGATGGCGAGTGCCGCCACAGTCGTCGCGTTTACTCTCCCTTGATGGTTGAGCGAATGGACTTGTAACTTCGAGGTTACGAATCCGACTCTACGTTTAGGTTTACATTTTCCATTAATTTTAAAGTGTGAGGAAGGGTTGGGGGGGATGGCGATGACAGACCAATTGCGCACCTCCCCGCCACCATCGTCGCTACCGACGACCTCGACCTCGAGCCGAGCGGGGCCGAAGGCCCGACGAGCTCCCGGAAATTTCGGAAAGGCGATATACCTTTAATTCCCAGTTGGCCGTAACTTTCTCGATGACGTCAAATTAGTGAAAAATCAAAGTTTCTTTGTCGCCGTATAGCTCGAGAACGGGTCGACGGGTGCGGGCGAGAGTAGGCTTGTCGGACGGAGGACGCGGAGACGAAGGCTTACCGCGCGAAAAATTCGCGAAAATTCGCGGAAAATTTTTTACGTGTGCATCGGTAACGCGCGTCGACCTCGGCGGAGGATAACTTACCGACCACCACCGGCAGTGGTCGGTAACGGCTCGGGGGGTATAAGCTGCCGCGTTAAAAATGAAACCCGAATTTCGGCGCTTCCACGGTTCAGGGCTGAAAAGGGCCCGAAAGAAAATAACTGATCCAAACGTTCGAATTTATCGCCAATTTCGCGACGCTGACTTCGCATCGATGGCGAGTGCCGCCACAGTCGCCGCGTTTACTCTCCCTTGATGGTTGAGCGAATGGACTTGTAACTTCGAGGTTACGAATCCGACTCTACGTTTAGGTTTACATTTTCCATTAATTTTAAAGGGTGTGGAAGGGTTGGGGGGGGATGGCGATGACAGACCAATTGCGCACCTCCCCGCCACCATCGTCGCTACCGACGACCTCGACCTCGAGCCGAGCGGGTCCGAAGGCCCGACGAGCTCCCGCAAATTTCGGAAAGGCGATATACCTTTAATTCCCAGTTGGCCGTAACTTTCTCGATGACGTCAAATTAGTGAAAAATCAAAGTTTCTTTGTCGCCGTATAGCTCGAGAACGGGTCGACGGGTGCGGGCGAGAGTAGGCTCGTCGGACGGAGGACGCGGAGACGAAGGCTTACCGCGCGAAAAATTCGCGAAAATTCGCGGAAAATTTTTTACGTGTGCATCGGTAACGCGCGTCGACCTCGGCGGAGGATAACTTACCGACCATCACCGGCAGTGGTCGGTAACAGCTCGGGGGGTATAAGCTGCCGCGTTAAAAATGAAACCCGAATTTCGGCGCTTCCACGGTTCAGGGCTGAAAAGGGCCCGAAAGAAAATAACTGATCCAAACGTTCGAATTTAACGCCAATTTCGCGACGCTGACTTCGCATCGATGGCGAGTGCCGCCACAGTCGTCGCGTTTACTCTCCCTTGATGGTTGAGCGAATGGACTTGTAACTTCGAGGTTACGAATCCGACTCTACGTTTAGGTTTACATTTTCCATTAATTTTAAAGTGTGAGGAAGGGTTGGGGGGGGATGGCGATGACAGACCAATTGCGCACCTCCCCGCCACCATCGTCGCTACCGACGACCTCGACCTCGAGCCGAGCGGGGCCGAAGGCCCGACGAGCTCCCGGAAATTTCGGAAAGGCGATATACCTTTAATTCCCAGTTGGCCGTAACTTTCTCGATGACGTCAAATTAGTGAAAAATCAAAGTTTCTTTGTCGCCGTATAGCTCGAGAACGGGTCGACGGGTGCGGGCGAGAGTAGGCTTGTCGGACGGAGGACGCGGAGACGAAGGCTTACCGCGCGAAAAATTCGCGAAGATTCGCGGAAAATTTTTTACGTGTGCATCGGTAGCGCGCGTCGACCTCGGCGGAGGATAATTTACCGACCACCACCGGCAGTGGTCGGTAACGGCTCGGGGGGTATAAGCTGCCGCGTTAAAAATGAAACCCGAATTTCGGCGCTTCCACGGTTCAGGGCTGAAAAGGGCCCGAAAGAAAATAGCTGATCCAAACGTTCGAATTTAACGCCAATTTCGCGACGCTGACTTCGCATCGATGGCGAGTGCCGCCACAGTCGCCGCGTTTACTCTCCCTTGATGGTTGAGCGAATGGACTTGTAACTTCGAGGTTACGAATCCGACTCTACGTTTAGGTTTACATTTTCCATTAATTTTAAAGGGTGAGGAAGGGTTGGGGGGGAGGATGGCGATGACAGACCAATTGCGCACCTCCCCGCCACCATCGTCGCTACCGACGACCTCGACCTCGAGCCGAGCGGGGCCGAAGGCCCGACGAGCTCCCGCAAATTTCGGAAAGGCGATATACCTTTAATTCCCAGTTGGCCGTAACTTTCTCGATGACGTCAAATTAGTGAAAAATCAAAGTTTCTTTGTCGCCGTATAGCTCGAGAACGGGTCGACGGGTACGGGCGAGAGTAGGCTTGTCGGACGGAGGACGCGGAGACGAAGGCTTACCGCGCGAAAAATTCGCGAAAATTCGCGGAAAATTTTTTACGTGTGCATCGGTAACGCGCGTCGACCTCGGCGGAGGATAACTTACCGACCACCACCGGCAGTGGTCGGTAACGGCTCGGGGGGTATAAACTGCCGCGTTAAAAATGAAACCCGAATTTCGGCGCTTCCACGGTTCAGGGCTGAAAAGGGCCCGAAAGAAAATAACTGATTCAAACGTTCGAATTTAACGCCAACTTCGCGACGCTGACATCGCATCGGCGGCGAGTGCCGCCACAGTCGCCGCGTTTACTCTCCCTTGATAGTTGAGCGAATGGACTTGTAACTTCGAGGTTACGAATCCGACTCTACGTTTAGGTTTACATTTTCCATTAATTTTAAAGGGTGAGGAAGGGTTGGGGGGGGGGATGGCGATGACAGACCAATTCCGCACCTCCCCGCCACCATCGTCGCTACCGACGACCTCGACCTCGAGCCGAGCGGGGCCGAAGGCCCGACGGGCTCCCGGAAATTTCGGAAAGGCGATATACCTTTAATTCCCAGTTGGCCGTAACTTTCTCGATGACGTCAAATTAGTGAAAAATCAAAGTTTCTTTGTCGCCGTATAGCTCGAGAACGGGTCGACGGGTGCGGGCGAGAGTAGGCTCGTCGGACGGAGGACGCGGAGACGAAGGCTTACCGCGCGAAAAATTCGCGAATATTCGCGGAAAATTTTTTACGTGTGCATCGGTAACGCGCGTCGACCTCGGCGGAGGATAACTTACCGACCATCACCGGCAGTGGTCGGTAACAGCTCGGGGGGTATAAGCTGCCGCGTTAAAAATGAAACCCGAATTTCGGCGCTTCCACGGTTCAGGGCTGAAAAGGGCCCGAAAGAAAATAACTGATCCAAACGTTCGAATTTAACGCCAATTTCGCGACGCTGACTTCGCATCGATGGCGAGTGCCGCCACAGTCGTCGCGTTTACTCTCCCTTGATGGTTGAGCGAATGGACTTGTAACTTCGAGGTTACGAATCCGACTCTACGTTTAGGTTTACATTTTCCATTAATTTTAAAGTGTGAGGAAGGGTTGGGGGGGGGATGGCGATGACAGACCAATTGCGCACCTCCCCGCCACCATCGTCGCTACCGACGACCTCGACCTCGAGCCGAGCGGGGCCGAAGGCCCGACGAGCTCCCGGAAATTTCGGAAAGGCGATATACCTTTAATTCCCAGTTGGCCGTAACTTTCTCGATGACGTCAAATTAGTGAAAAATCAAAGTTTCTTTGTCGCCGTATAGCTCGAGAACGGGTCGACGGGTGCGGGCGAGAGTAGGCTTGTCGGACGGAGGACGCGGAGACGAAGGCTTACCGCGCGAAAAATTCGCGAAGATTCGCGGAAAATTTTTTACGTGTGCATCGGTAGCGCGCGTCGACCTCGGCGGAGGATAATTTACCGACCACCACCGGCAGTGGTCGGTAACGGCTCGGGGGGTATAAGCTGCCGCGTTAAAAATGAAACCCGAATTTCGGCGCTTCCACGGTTCAGGGCTGAAAAGGGCCCGAAAGAAAATAACTGATCCAAACGTTCGAATTTAACGCCAATTTCGCGACGCTGACTTCGCATCGATGGCGAGTGCCGCCACAGTCGCCGCGTTTACTCTCCCTTGATGGTTGAGCGAATGGACTTGTAACTTCGAGGTTACGAATCCGACTCTACGTTTAGGTTTACATTTTCCATTAATTTTAAAGGGTGAGGAAGGGTTGGGGGGGAGGATGGCGATGACAGACCAATTGCGCACCTCCCCGCCACCATCGTCGCTACCGACGACCTCGACCTCGAGCCGAGCGGGGCCGAAGGCCCGACGAGCTCCCGCAAATTTCGGAAAGGCGATATACCTTTAATTCCCAGTTGGCCGTAACTTTCTCGATGACGTCAAATTAGTGAAAAATCAAAGTTTCTTTGTCGCCGTATAGCTCGAGAACGGGTCGACGGGTACGGGCGAGAGTAGGCTTGTCGGACGGAGGACGCGGAGACGAAGGCTTACCGCGCGAAAAATTCGCGAAAATTCGCGGAAAATTTTTTACGTGTGCATCGGTAACGCGCGTCGACCTCGGCGGAGGATAACTTACCGACCACCACCGGCAGTGGTCGGTAACGGCTCGGGGGGTATAAACTGCCGCGTTAAAAATGAAACCCGAATTTCGGCGCTTCCACGGTTCAGGGCTGAAAAGGGCCCGAAAGAAAATAACTGATTCAAACGTTCGAATTTAACGCCAACTTCGCGACGCTGACATCGCATCGGCGGCGAGTGCCGCCACAGTCGACGCGTTTACTCTCCCTTGATAGTTGAGCGAATGGACTTGTAACTTCGAGGTTACGAATCCGACTCTACGTTTAGGTTTACATTTTCCATTAATTGTATAGGGTGAGGAAGGGTTGGGGGGGGGATGGCGATGATAGACCAATTGCGCACCTCCCCGCCACCATCGTCGCTACCGACGACCTCGACCTCGAGCCGAGCGGGGCCGAAGGCCCGACGGGCTCCCGGAAATTTCGGAAAGGCGATATACCTTTAATTCCCAGTTGGCCGTAACTTTCTCGATGACGTCAAATTAGTGAAAAATCAAAGTTTCTTTGTCGCCGTATAGCTCGAGAACGGGTCGACGAGTACGGGCGAGAGTAGGCTTGTCGGACGGAGGACGCGGAGACGAAGGCTTACCGCGCGAAAAATTCGCGAAAATTCGCGGAAAATTTTTTACGTGTGCATCGGTAACGCGCGTTTACCTCGGCGGAGGATAACTTACCGGCCACCACCGGCAGTGGTCGGTAACGGCTCGGGGGGTATAAGCTGCCGCGTTAAAAATGAAACCCGAATTTCGGCGCTTTCACGGTTCAGGGCTGAAAAGGGCCCGAAAGAAAATAACTGATCCAAACGTTCGAATTTAACGCCAATTTCGCGACGCTGACTTCGCATCGATGGCGAGTGCCGCCACAGTCGCCGCGTTTACTCTCCCTTGATGGTTGAGCGAATGGACTTGTAACTTCGAGGTTACGAATCCGACTCTACGTTTAGGTTTACATTTTCCATTAATTTTAAAGGGTGAGGAAGGGTTGGGGGGGGGGATGGCGATGGCAGACCAATTGCGCACCTCCCCGTCACCATCGTCGCTACCGACGACCTCGACCTCGAGCCGAGCGGGGCCGAAGGCCCGACGGGCTCCCGGAAATTTCGGAAAGGCGATATACCTTTAATTCCCAGTTGGCCGTAACTTTCTCGATGACGTCAAATTAGTGAAAAATCAAAGTTTCTTTGTCGCCGTATAGCTCGAGAACGGGTCGACGGGTGCGGGCGAGAGTAGGTTCGTCGGACGGAGGACGCGGAGACGAAGGCTTACCGCGCGAAAAATTCGCGAAAATTCGCGGAAAATTTTTTACGTGTGCATCGGTAACGCGCGTCGACCTCGGCGGAGGATAACTTACCGACCACCACCGGCAGTGGTCGGTAACGGCTCGGGGGGTATAAGCTGCCGCGTTAAAAATGAAACCCGAATTTCGGCGCTTCCACGGTTCAGGGCTGAAAAGGGCCCGAAAAAAAATAACTGATTCAAACGTTCGAATTTAACGCCAACTTCGCGGCGCTGACATCGCTTCGGCGGCGAGTGCCGCCACAGTCGCCGCGTTTACTCTCCCTTGATAGTTGAGCGAATGGACTTGTAACTTCGAGGTTACAAATCCGACTCTACGTTTAGGTTTACATTTTCCATTAATTTTAAAGGGTGAGGGGGGGTTGGGGGGGAGGATGGCGATGACAGACCAATTGCGCACCTCCCCGCCACCATCGTCGCTACCGACGACCTCGACCTCGAGCCGAGCGGGGCCCAAGGCCCGACGGGCTCCCGGAAATTTCGGAAAGGCGATATACCTTTAATTCCCAGTTGGCCGTAACTTTCTCGATGACGTCAAATTAGTGAAAAATCAAAGTTTCTTTGTCGCCGTATAGCTCGAGAACGGGTCGACGGGTGCGGGCGAGAGTAGGCTTGTCGGACGGAGGACGCGGAGACGAAGGTTTACCGCGCGAAAAATTCGCGAAAATTCGCGGAAAATTTTTTACGTGTGCTTCGGTAACGCGCGTCGACCTCGGCGGAGGATAACTTACCGACCACCACCGGCAGTGGTCGGTAACGGCTCGGGGGGTATAAGCTGCCGCGTTAAAAATGAAACCCGAATTTCGGCGCTTCCACGGTTCAGGGCTGAAAAGGGCCCGAAAGAAAATAACTGATCCAAACGTTCGAATTTAACGCCAATTTCGCGACGCTGACTTCGCATCGATGGCGAGTGCCGCCACAGTCGCCGCGTTTACTCTCCCTTGATGGTTGAGCGAATGGACTTGTAACTTCGAGGTTACGAATCCGACTCTACGTTTAGGTTTACATTTTCCATTAATTTTAAAGGGTGAGGAAGGGTTGGGGGGGGGGATGGCGATGACAGACCAATTGCGCACCTCCCCGCCACCATCGTCGCTACCGACGACCTCGACCTCGAGCCGAGCGTGGCCGAAGGCCCGACGGGCTCCCGGAAATTTCGGAAAGGCGATATACCTTTAATTCCCAGTTGGCCGTAACTTTCTCGATGACGTCAAATTAGTGAAAAATCAAAGTTTCTTTGTCGCCGTATAGCTCGAGAACGGGTCGACGGGTACGGGCGAGAGTAGGCTTGTCGGACGGAGGACGCGGAGACGAAGGCTTACCGCGCGAAAAATTCGCGAAAATTCGCGGAAAATTTTTTACGTGTGCATCGGTAACGCGCGTCGACCTCGGCGGAGGATAACTTACCGACCACCACCGGCAGTGGTCGGTAACGGCTCGGGGGGTATAAACTGCCGCGTTAAAAATGAAACCCGAATTTCGGCGCTTCCACGGTTCAGGGCTGAAAAGGGCCCGAAAGAAAATAACTGATTCAAACGTTCGAATTTAACGCCAACTTCGCGACGCTGACATCGCATCGGCGGCGAGTGCCGCCACAGTCGACGCGTTTACTCTCCCTTGATAGTTGAGCGAATGGACTTGTAACTTCGAGGTTACGAATCCGACTCTACGTTTAGGTTTACATTTTCCATTAATTGTATAGGGTGAGGAAGGGTTGGGGGGGGGGATGGCGATGACAGACCAATTGCGCACCTCCCCGCCACCATCGTCGCTACCGACGACCTCGACCTCGAGCCGAGCGGGGCCGAAGGCCCGACGGGCTCCCGGAAATTTCGGAAAGGCGATATACCTTTAATTCCCAGTTGGCCGTAACTTTCTCGATGACGTCAAATTAGTGAAAAATCAAAGTTTCTTTGTCGCCGTATAGCTCGAGAACGGGTCGACGAGTACGGGCGAGAGTAGGCTTGTCGGACGGAGGACGCGGAGACGAAGGCTTACCGCGCGAAAAATTCGCGAAAATTCGCGGAAAATTTTTTACGTGTGCATCGGTAACGCGCGTTTACCTCGGCGGAGGATAACTTACCGGCCACCACCGGCAGTGGTCGGTAACGGCTCGGGGGGTATAAGCTGCCGCGTTAAAAATGAAACCCGAATTTCGGCGCTTTCACGGTTCAGGGCTGAAAAGGGCCCGAAAGAAAATAACTGATCCAAACGTTCGAATTTAACGCCAATTTCGCGACGCTGACTTCGCATCGATGGCGAGTGCCGCCACAGTCGCCGCGTTTACTCTCCCTTGATGGTTGAGCGAATGGACTTGTAACTTCGAGGTTACGAATCCGACTCTACGTTTAGGTTTACATTTTCCATTAATTTTAAAGGGTGAGGAAGGGTTGGGGGGGGGGATGGCGATGGCAGACCAATTGCGCACCTCCCCGTCACCATCGTCGCTACCGACGACCTCGACCTCGTGCCGAGCGGGGCCGAAGGCCCGACGGGCTCCCGGAAATTTCGGAAAGGCGATATACCTTTAATTCCCAGTTGGCCGTAACTTTCTCGATGACGTCAAATTAGTGAAAAATCAAAGTTTCTTTGTCGCCGTATAGCTCGAGAACGGGTCGACGGGTGCGGGCGAGAGTAGGTTCGTCGGACGGAGGACGCGGAGACGAAGGCTTACCGCGCGAAAAATTCGCGAAAATTCGCGGAAAATTTTTTACGTGTGCATCGGTAACGCGCGTCGACCTCGGCGGAGGATAACTTACCGACCACCACCGGCAGTGGTCGGTAACGGCTCGGGGGGTATAAGCTGCCGCGTTAAAAATGAAACCCGAATTTCGGCGCTTCCACGGTTCAGGGCTGAAAAGGGCCCGAAAAAAAATAACTGATTCAAACGTTCGAATTTAACGCCAACTTCGCGGCGCTGACATCGCTTCGGCGGCGAGTGCCGCCACAGTCGCCGCGTTTACTCTCCCTTGATAGTTGAGCGAATGGACTTGTAACTTCGAGGTTACAAATCCGACTCTACGTTTAGGTTTACATTTTCCATTAATTTTAAAGGGTGAGGAAGGGTTGGGGGGGGGGGATGGCGATGACAGACCAATTGCGCACCTCCCCGCCACCATCGTCGCTACCGACGACCTCGACCTCGAGCCGAGCGTGGCCGAAGGCCCGACGGGCTCCCGGAAATTTCGGAAAGGCGATATACCTTTAATTCCCAGTTGGCCGTAACTTTCTCGATGACGTCAAATTAGTGAAAAATCTAAGTTTCTTTGTCGCCGTATAGCTCGAGAACGGGTCGACGGGTGCGGGCGAGAGTAGGCTTGTCGGACGGAGGACGCGGAGACGAAGGCTTACCGCGCGAAAAATTCGCGAAAATTCGCGGAAAATTTTTTACGTGTGCATCGGTAACGCGCGTCGACCTCGGCGGAGGATAACTTACCGACCACCACCGGCAGTGGTCGGTAACGGCTCGGGGGGTATAAGCTGCCGCGTTAAAAATGAAACCCGAATTTCGGCGCTTCCACGGTTCAGGGCTGAAAAGGGCCCGAAAGAAAATAACTGATCCAAACGTTCGAATTTAACGCCAATTTCGCGACGCTGACTTCGCATCGATGGCGAGTGCCGCCACAGTCGCCGCGTTTACTCTCCCTTGATGGTTGAGCGAATGGACTTGTAACTTCGAGGTTACGAATCCGACTCTACGTTTAGGTTTACATTTTCCATTAATTTTAAAGGGTGAGGAAGGGTTGGGGGGGGGATGGCGATGACAGACCAATTGCGCACCTCCCCGCCACCATCGTCGCTGCCGACGACCTCGACCTCGAGCCGAGCGGGGCCGAAGGACCGACGAGCTCCCGCAAATTTCGGAAAGGCGATATACCTTTAATTCCCAGTTGGCCGTATCTTTCTCGATGACGTCAAATTAGTGAAAAATCAAAGTTTCTTTGTCGCCGTATAGCTCGAGAACGGGTCGACGGGTGCGGGCGAGAGTAGGCTCGTCGGACGGAGGACGCGGAGACGAAAGCTTACCGCGCGAAAAATTCGCGAAAATTCGCGGAAAATTTTTTACGTGTGCATCGGTAACGCGCGTCGACCTCGGCGGAGGATAACTTACCGACCACCACCGGCAGTGATCGTTAACGCTCGGGGGTATAAGCTGCCGCGTTAAAAATGAAACACGAATTTCGGCGCTTCCACGGTTCAGGGCTGAAAAGTGCCCGAAACAAAATAACTGATTCAAACGTTCGAATTTAACGCCAACTTCGCGACGCTGACATCGCATCGGCGGCGAGTGCCGCCACAGTCGCCGCGTTTACTCTCCCTTGATGGTTGAGCGAATGGACTTGTAACTTCGAGGTTACGAATCCGACTCTACGTTTAGGTTTACATTTTCCATTAATTTTAAAGGGTGAGGAAGGGTTGGGGGGGGGATGGCGATGACAGACCAATTGCGCACCTCCCCGCCACCATCGTCGCTGCCGACGACCTCGACCTCGAGCCGAGCGGGGCCGAAGGACCGACGAGCTCCCGCAAATTTCGGAAAGGCGATATACCTTTAATTCCCAGTTGGCCGTATCTTTCTCGATGACGTCAAATTAGTGAAAAATCAAAGTTTCTTTGTCGCCGTATAGCTCGAGAACGGGTCGACGGGTGCGGGCGAGAGTAGGCTCGTCGGACGGAGGACGCGGAGACGAAGGCTTACCGCGCGAAAAATTCGCGAAAATTCGCGGAAAATTTTTTACGTGTGCATCGGTAACGCGCGTCGACCTCGGCGGAGGATAACTTACCGACCACCACCGGCAGTGGTCGGTAACGGCTCGGGGGGTATAAGCTGCCGCGTTAAAAATGAAACCCGAATTTCGGCGCTTCCACGGTTCAGGGCTGAAAAGGGCCCGAAAGAAAATAACTGATCCAAACGTTCGAATTTAACGCCAATTTCGCGACGCTGACTTCGCATCGATGGCGAGTGCCGCCACAGTCGTCGCGTTTACTCTCCCTTGATGGTTGAGCGAATGGACTTGTAACTTCGAGGTTACGAATCCGACTCTACGTTTAGGTTTACATTTTCCATTAATTTTAAAGTGTGAGGAAGGGTTGGGGGGGGGGGATGGCGATGACAGACCAATTGCGCACCTCCCCGCCACCATCGTCGCTACCGACGACCTCGACCTCGAGCCGAGCGGGGCCGAAGGCCCGACGAGCTCCCGGAAATTTCGGAAAGGCGATATACCTTTAATTCCCAGTTGGCCGTAACTTTCTCGATGACGTCAAATTAGTGAAAAATCAAAGTTTCTTTGTCGCCGTATAGCTCGAGAACGGGTCGACGGGTGCGGGCGAGAGTAGGCTTGTCGGACGGAGGACGCGGAGACGAAGGCTTACCGCGCGAAAAATTCGCGAAGATTCGCGGAAAATTTTTTACGTGTGCATCGGTAGCGCGCGTCGACCTCGGCGGAGGATAATTTACCGACCACCACCGGCAGTGGTCGGTAACGGCTCGGGGGGTATAAGCTGCCGCGTTAAAAATGAAACCCGAATTTCGGCGCTTCCACGGTTCAGGGCTGAAAAGGGCCCGAAAGAAAATAACTGATCCAAACGTTCGAATTTAACGCCAATTTCGCGACGCTGACTTCGCATCGATGGCGAGTGCCGCCACAGTCGCCGCGTTTACTCTCCCTTGATGGTTGAGCGAATGGACTTGTAACTTCGAGGTTACGAATCCGACTCTACGTTTAGGTTTACATTTTCCATTAATTTTAAAGGGTGAGGAAGGGTTGGGGGGGAGGATGGCGATGACAGACCAATTGCGCACCTCCCCGCCACCATCGTCGCTACCGACGACCTCGACCTCGAGCCGAGCGGGGCCGAAGGCCCGACGAGCTCCCGCAAATTTCGGAAAGGCGATATACCTTTAATTCCCAGTTGGCCGTAACTTTCTCGATGACGTCAAATTAGTGAAAAATCAAAGTTTCTTTGTCGCCGTATAGCTCGAGAACGGGTCGACGGGTACGGGCGAGAGTAGGCTTGTCGGACGGAGGACGCGGAGACGAAGGCTTACCGCGCGAAAAATTCGCGAAAATTCGCGGAAAATTTTTTACGTGTGCATCGGTAACGCGCGTCGACCTCGGCGGAGGATAACTTACCGACCACCACCGGCAGTGGTCGGTAACGGCTCGGGGGGTATAAACTGCCGCGTTAAAAATGAAACCCGAATTTCGGCGCTTCCACGGTTCAGGGCTGAAAAGGGCCCGAAAGAAAATAACTGATTCAAACGTTCGAATTTAACGCCAACTTCGCGACGCTGACATCGCATCGGCGGCGAGTGCCGCCACAGTCGCCGCGTTTACTCTCCCTTGATAGTTGAGCGAATGGACTTGTAACTTCGAGGTTACGAATCCGACTCTACATTTAGGTTTACATTTTCCATTAATTTTAAAGGGTGAGGAAGGGTTGGGGGGGGATGGCGATGACAGACCAATTGCGCACCTCCCCGCCACCATCGTCGCTACCGACGACCTCGACCTCGAGCCGAGCGGGGCCGAAGGCCCGACGGGCTCCCGGAAATTTCGGAAAGGCGATATACCTTTAATTCCCAGTTGGCCGTAACTTTCTCGATGACGTCAAATTAGTGAAAAATCAAAGTTTCTTTGTCGCCGTATAGCTCGAGAACGGGTCGACGAGTACGGGCGAGAGTAGGCTTGTCGGACGGAGGACGCGGAGACGAAGGCTTACCGCGCGAAAAATTCGCGAAAATTCGCGGAAAATTTTTTACGTGTGCATCGGTAACGCGCGTTTACCTCGGCGGAGGATAACTTACCGACCACCACCGGCAGTGGTCGGTAACGGCTCGGGGGGTATAAGCTGCCGCGTTAAAAATGAAACCCGAATTTCGGCGCTTCCGCGGTTCAGGGCTGAAAAGGGCCCGAAAGAAAATAACTGATCCAAACGTTCAATTTAACGCCAATTTCGCGACGCTGACATCGCATCGGCGGCGAGTGCCGCCACAGTCGCCGCGTTTACTCTCCCTTGATGGTTGAGCGAATGGACTTGTAACTTCGAGGTTACGAATCCGACTCTACGTTTAGGTTTACATTTTCCATTAATTTTAAAGGGTGAGGAAGGGTTGGGGGGGGGATGGCGATGGCAGACCAATTGCGCACCTCCCCGTCACCATCGTCGCTACCGACGACCTCGACCTCGAGCCGAGCGGGGCCGAAGGCCCGACGGGCTCCCGGAAATTTCGGAAAGGCGATATACCTTTAATTCCCAGTTGGCCGTAACTTTCTCGATGACGTCAAATTAGTGAAAAATCAAAGTTTCTTTGTCGCCGTATAGCTCGAGAACGGGTCGACGGGTGCGGGCGAGAGTAGGTTCGTCGGACGGAGGACGCGGAGACGAAGGCTTACCGCGCGAAAAATTCGCGAAAATTCGCGGAAAATTTTTTACGTGTGCATCGGTAACGCGCGTCGACCTCGGCGGAGGATAACTTACCGACCACCACCGGCAGTGGTCGGTAACGGCTCGGGGGGTATAAGCTGCCGCGTTAAAAATGAAACCCGAATTTCGGCGCTTCCACGGTTCAGGGCTGAAAAGGGCCCGAAAGAAAATAACTGATCCAAACGTTCGAATTTAACGCCAATTTCGCGACGCTGACTTCGCATCGATGGCGAGTGCCGCCACAGTCGCCGCGTTTACTCTCCCTTGATGGTTGAGCGAATGGACTTGTAACTTCGAGGTTACGAATCCGACTCTACGTTTAGGTTTACATTTTCCATTAATTTTAAAGGGTGAGGAAGGGTTGGGGGGGGGGTGGCGATGACAGACCAATTGCGCACCTCCCCGCCACCATCGTCGCTACCGACGACCTCGACCTCGAGCCGAGCGGGGCCGAAGGCCCGACGGGCTCCCGGAAATTTCGGAAAGGCGATATACCTTTAATTCCCAGTTGGCCGTAACTTTCTCGATGACGTCAAATTAGTGAAAAATCAAAGTTTCTTTGTCGCCGTATAGCTCGAGAACGGGTCGACGGGTGCGGGCGAGAGTAGGCTTGTCGGACGGAGGACGCGGAGACGAAGGCTTACCGCGCGAAAAATTCGCGAAAATTCGCGGAAAATTTTTTACGTGTGCATCGGTAACGCGCGTCGACCTCGGCGGAGGATAACTTACCGACCACCACCGGCAGTGGTCGGTAACGGCTCGGGGGGTATAAGCTGCCGCGTTAAAAATGAAACCCGAATTTCGGCGCTTCCACGGTTCAGGGCTGAAAAGGGCCCGAAAGAAAATAACTGATCCAAACGTTCGAATTTAACGCCAATTTCGCGACGCTGATTTCGCATAGATGGCGAGTGCCGCCACAGTCGCCGCGTTTACTCTCCCTTGATGGTTGAGCGAATGGACTTGTAACTTCGAGGTTACGAATCCGACTCTACGTTTAGGTTTACATTTTCCATTAATTTTAAAGGGTGAGGAAGGGTTGGGGGGGGGATGGCGATGACAGACCAATTGCGCACCTCCCCGCCACCATCGTCGCTGCCGACGACCTCGACCTCGAGCCGAGCGGGGCCGAAGGACCGACGAGCTCCCGCAAATTTCGGAAAGGCGATATACCTTTAATTCCCAGTTGGCCGTATCTTTCTCGATGACGTCAAATTAGTGAAAAATCAAAGTTTCTTTGTCGCCGTATAGCTCGAGAACGGGTCGACGGGTGCGGGCGAGAGTAGGCTCGTCGGACGGAGGACGCGGAGACGAAAGCTTACCGCGCGAAAAATTCGCGAAAATTCGCGGAAAATTTTTTACGTGTGCATCGGTAACGCGCGTCGACCTCGGCGGAGGATAACTTACCGACCACCACCGGCAGTGATCGTTAACGCTCGGGGGTATAAGCTGCCGCGTTAAAAATGAAACACGAATTTCGGCGCTTCCACGGTTCAGGGCTGAAAAGTGCCCGAAAGAAAATAACTGATTCAAACGTTCGAATTTAACGCCAACTTCGCGACGCTGACATCGCATCGGCGGCGAGTGCCGCCACAGTCGCCGCGTTTACTCTCCCTTGATGGTTGAGCGAATGGACTTGTAACTTCGAGGTTACGAATCCGACTCTACGTTTAGGTTTACATTTTCCATTAATTTTAAAGGGTGAGGAAGGGTTGGGGGGGGGGATGGCGATGACAGACCAATTGCGCACCTCCCCGCCACCATCGTCGCTGCCGACGACCTCGACCTCGAGCCGAGCGGGGCCGAAGGACCGACGAGCTCCCGCAAATTTCGGAAAGGCGATATACCTTTAATTCCCAGTTGGCCGTATCTTTCTCGATGACGTCAAATTAGTGAAAAATCAAAGTTTCTTTGTCGCCGTATAGCTCGAGAACGGGTCGACGGGTGCGGGCGAGAGTAGGCTCGTCGGACGGAGGACGCGGAGACGAAGGCTTACCGCGCGAAAAATTCGCGAAAATTCGCGGAAAATTTTTTACGTGTGCATCGGTAACGCGCGTCGACCTCGGCGGAGGATAACTTACCGACCACCACCGGCAGTGGTCGGTAACGGCTCGGGGGGTATAAGCTGCCGCGTTAAAAATGAAACCCGAATTTCGGCGCTTCCACGGTTCAGGGCTGAAAAGGGCCCGAAAGAAAATAACTGATCCAAACGTTCGAATTTAACGCCAATTTCGCGACGCTGACTTCGCATCGATGGCGAGCGCCGCCACAGTCGTCGCGTTTACTCTCCCTTGATGGTTGAGCGAATGGACTTGTAACTTCGAGGTTACGAATCCGACTCTACGTTTAGGTTTACATTTTCCATTAATTTTAAAGTGTGAGGAAGGGTTGGGGGGGGGGGATGGCGATGACAGACCAATTGCGCACCTCCCCGCCACCATCGTCGCTACCGACGACCTCGACCTCGAGCCGAGCGGGGCCGAAGGCCCGACGAGCTCCCGGAAATTTCGGAAAGGCGATATACCTTTAATTCCCAGTTGGCCGTAACTTTCTCGATGACGTCAAATTAGTGAAAAATCAAAGTTTCTTTGTCGCCGTATAGCTCGAGAACGGGTCGACGGGTGCGGGCGAGAGTAGGCTTGTCGGACGGAGGACGCGGAGACGAAGGCTTACCGCGCGAAAAATTCGCGAAGATTCGCGGAAAATTTTTTACGTGTGCATCGGTAGCGCGCGTCGACCTCGGCGGAGGATAATTTACCGACCACCACCGGCAGTGGTCGGTAACGGCTCGGGGGGTATAAGCTGCCGCGTTAAAAATGAAACCCGAATTTCGGCGCTTCCACGGTTCAGGGCTGAAAAGGGCCCGAAAGAAAATAACTGATCCAAACGTTCGAATTTAACGCCAATTTCGCGACGCTGACTTCGCATCGATGGCGAGTGCCGCCACAGTCGCCGCGTTTACTCTCCCTTGATGGTTGAGCGAATGGACTTGTAACTTCGAGGTTACGAATCCGACTCTACGTTTAGGTTTACATTTTCCATTAATTTTAAAGGGTGAGGAAGGGTTGGGGGGGAGGATGGCGATGACAGACCAATTGCGCACCTCCCCGCCACCATCGTCGCTACCGACGACCTCGACCTCGAGCCGAGCGGGGCCGAAGGCCCGACGAGCTCCCGCAAATTTCGGAAAGGCGATATACCTTTAATTCCCAGTTGGCCGTAACTTTCTCGATGACGTCAAATTAGTGAAAAATCAAAGTTTCTTTGTCGCCGTATAGCTCGAGAACGGGTCGACGGGTACGGGCGAGAGTAGGCTTGTCGGACGGAGGACGCGGAGACGAAGGCTTACCGCGCGAAAAATTCGCGAAAATTCGCGGAAAATTTTTTACGTGTGCATCGGTAACGCGCGTCGACCTCGGCGGAGGATAACTTACCGACCACCACCGGCAGTGGTCGGTAACGGCTCGGGGGGTATAAACTGCCGCGTTAAAAATGAAACCCGAATTTCGGCGCTTCCACGGTTCAGGGCTGAAAAGGGCCCGAAAGAAAATAACTGATTCAAACGTTCGAATTTAACGCCAACTTCGCGACGCTGACATCGCATCGGCGGCGAGTGCCGCCACAGTCGCCGCGTTTACTCTCCCTTGATAGTTGAGCGAATGGACTTGTAACTTCGAGGTTACGAATCCGACTCTACATTTAGGTTTACATTTTCCATTAATTTTAAAGGGTGAGGAAGGGTTGGGGGGGGATGGCGATGACAGACCAATTGCGCACCTCCCCGCCACCATCGTCGCTACCGACGACCTCGACCTCGAGCCGAGCGGGGCCGAAGGCCCGACGGGCTCCCGGAAATTTCGGAAAGGCGATATACCTTTAATTCCCAGTTGGCCGTAACTTTCTCGATGACGTCAAATTAGTGAAAAATCAAAGTTTCTTTGTCGCCGTATAGCTCGAGAACGGGTCGACGAGTACGGGCGAGAGTAGGCTTGTCGGACGGAGGACGCGGAGACGAAGGCTTACCGCGCGAAAAATTCGCGAAAATTCGCGGAAAATTTTTTACGTGTGCATCGGTAACGCGCGTTTACCTCGGCGGAGGATAACTTACCGACCACCACCGGCAGTGGTCGGTAACGGCTCGGGGGGTATAAGCTGCCGCGTTAAAAATGAAACCCGAATTTCGGCGCTTCCGCGGTTCAGGGCTGAAAAGGGCCCGAAAGAAAATAACTGATCCAAACGTTCAATTTAACGCCAATTTCGCGACGCTGACATCGCATCGGCGGCGAGTGCCGCCACAGTCGCCGCGTTTACTCTCCCTTGATGGTTGAGCGAATGGACTTGTAACTTCGAGGTTACGAATCCGACTCTACGTTTAGGTTTACATTTTCCATTAATTTTAAAGGGTGAGGAAGGGTTGGGGGGGGGATGGCGATGGCAGACCAATTGCGCACCTCCCCGTCACCATCGTCGCTACCGACGACCTCGACCTCGAGCCGAGCGGGGCCGAAGGCCCGACGGGCTCCCGGAAATTTCGGAAAGGCGATATACCTTTAATTCCCAGTTGGCCGTAACTTTCTCGATGACGTCAAATTAGTGAAAAATCAAAGTTTCTTTGTCGCCGTATAGCTCGAGAACGGGTCGACGGGTGCGGGCGAGAGTAGGTTCGTCGGACGGAGGACGCGGAGACGAAGGCTTACCGCGCGAAAAATTCGCGAAAATTCGCGGAAAATTTTTTACGTGTGCATCGGTAACGCGCGTCGACCTCGGCGGAGGATAACTTACCGACCACCACCGGCAGTGGTCGGTAACGGCTCGGGGGGTATAAGCTGCCGCGTTAAAAATGAAACCCGAATTTCGGCGCTTCCACGGTTCAGGGCTGAAAAGGGCCCGAAAGAAAATAACTGATCCAAACGTTCGAATTTAACGCCAATTTCGCGACGCTGACTTCGCATCGATGGCGAGTGCCGCCACAGTCGCCGCGTTTACTCTCCCTTGATGGTTGAGCGAATGGACTTGTAACTTCGAGGTTACGAATCCGACTCTACGTTTAGGTTTACATTTTCCATTAATTTTAAAGGGTGAGGAAGGGTTGGGGGGGGGGATGGCGATGACAGACCAATTGCGCACCTCCCCGCCACCATCGTCGCTACCGACGACCTCGACCTCGAGCCGAGCGGGGCCGAAGGCCCGACGGGCTCCCGGAAATTTCGGAAAGGCGATATACCTTTAATTCCCAGTTGGCCGTAACTTTCTCGATGACGTCAAATTAGTGAAAAATCAAAGTTTCTTTGTCGCCGTATAGCTCGAGAACGGGTCGACGGGTGCGGGCGAGAGTAGGCTTGTCGGACGGAGGACGCGGAGACGAAGGCTTACCGCGCGAAAAATTCGCGAAAATTCGCGGAAAATTTTTTACGTGTGCATCGGTAACGCGCGTCGACCTCGGCGGAGGATAACTTACCGACCACCACCGGCAGTGGTCGGTAACGGCTCGGGGGGTATAAGCTGCCGCGTTAAAAATGAAACCCGAATTTCGGCGCTTCCACGGTTCAGGGCTGAAAAGGGCCCGAAAGAAAATAACTGATCCAAACGTTCGAATTTAACGCCAATTTCGCGACGCTGATTTCGCATAGATGGCGAGTGCCGCCACAGTCGCCGCGTTTACTCTCCCTTGATGGTTGAGCGAATGGACTTGTAACTTCGAGGTTACGAATCCGACTCTACGTTTAGGTTTACATTTTCCATTAATTTTAAAGGGTGAGGAAGGGTTGGGGGGGGGGATGGCGATGACAGACCAATTGCGCACCTCCCCGCCACCATCGTCGCTGCCGACGACCTCGACCTCGAGCCGAGCGGGGCCGAAGGACCGACGAGCTCCCGCAAATTTCGGAAAGGCGATATACCTTTAATTCCCAGTTGGCCGTATCTTTCTCGATGACGTCAAATTAGTGAAAAATCAAAGTTTCTTTGTCGCCGTATAGCTCGAGAACGGGTCGACGGGTGCGGGCGAGAGTAGGCTCGTCGGACGGAGGACGCGGAGACGAAGGCTTACCGCGCGAAAAATTCGCGAAAATTCGCGGAAAATTTTTTACGTGTGCATCGGTAACGCGCGTCGACCTCGGCGGAGGATAACTTACCGACCACCACCGGCAGTGGTCGGTAACGGCTCGGGGGGTATAAGCTGCCGCGTTAAAAATGAAACCCGAATATCGGCGCTTCCACGGTTCAGGGCTGAAAAGGGCCCGAAAGAAAATAACTGATTCAAACGTTCGAATTTAACGCCAACTTCGCGACGCTGACATCGCATCGGCGGCGAGTGCCGCCACAGTCGCCGCGTTTACTCTCCCTTGATAGTTGAGCGAATGGACTTGTAACTTCGAGGTTACAAATCCGACTCTACGTTTAGGTTTACATTTTCCATTAATTTTAAAGGGTGAAGGGGGGTTGGGGGGGAGGATGGCGATGACAGACCAATTGCGCACCTCCCCGCCACCATCGTCGCTACCGACGACCTCGACCTCGAGCCGAGCGGGGCCGAAGGCCCGACGAGCTCCCGCAAATTTCGGAAAGGCGATATACCTTTAATTCCCAGTTGGCCGTAACTTTCTCGATGACGTCAAATTAGTGAAAAATCAAAGTTTCTTTGTCGCCGTATAGCTCGAGAACGGGTCGACGGGTGCGGGCGAGAGTAGGCTTGTCGGACGGAGGACGCGGAGACGAAGGCTTACCGCGCGAAAAATTCGCGAAAATTCGCGGAAAATTTTTTACGTGTGCATCGGTAACGCGCGTCGACCTCGGCGGAGGATAACTTACCGACCACCACCGGCAGTGGTCGGTAACGGCTCGGGGGGTATAAGCTGCCGCGTTAAAAATGAAACCCGAATTTCGGCGCTTCCACGGTTCAGGGCTGAAAAGGGCCCGAAAGAAAATAACTGATCCAAACGTTCGAATTTAACGCCAATTTCGCGACGCTGACATCGCATCGGCGGCGAGTGTCGCCGCGTTTACTCTCCCTTGATGGTTGAGCGAACGGACTTGTAACTTCGAGGTTACGAATCCGACTCTACGTTTAGGTTTACATTTTCCATTAATTTTAAAGGGTGAGGAAGGGTTGGGGGGGGGATGGGGATGACAGACCAATTGCGCACCTCCCCGCCACCATCGTCGCTACCGACGACCTCGACCTCGAGCCGAGCGGGGCCGAAGGCCCGACGAGCTCCCGCAAATTTCGGAAAGGCGATATACCTTTAATTCCCAGTTGGCCGTAACTTTCTCGATGACGTCAAATTAGTGAAAAATCAAAGTTTCTTTGTCGCCGTATAGCTCGAGAACGGGTCGACGGGTACGGGCGAGAGTAGGCTTGTCGGACCGAGGACGCGGAGACGAAGGCTTACCGCGCGAAAAATTCGCGAAAATTCGCGGAAAATTTTTTACGTGTGCATCGGTAACGCGCGTCGACCTCGGCGGAGGATAACTTACCGACCACCACCGGCAGTGGTCGGTAACGGCTCGGGGGGTATAAGCTGCCGCGTTAAAAATGAAACCCGAATTTCGGCGCTTCCACGGTTCAGGGCTGAAAAGGGCCCGAAAGAAAATAACTGATCCAAACGTTCGAATTTAACGCCAATTTCGCGACGCTGACATCGCATCGGCGGCGAGTGCCGCCACAGTCGCCGCGTTTACTCTCCCTTGATGGTTGAGCGAATGGACTTGTAACTTCGAGGTTACAAATCCGACTCTACGTTTAGGTTTACATTTTCCATTAATTTTAATGGGTGAGGAAGGGTTGGGGGGGGGTTGGCGATGACAGACCAATTGCGCACCTCCCCGCCACCATCGTCGCTACCGACGACCTCGACCTCGAGCCGAGCGGGGCCGAAGGCCCGACGGGCTCCCGGAAATTTCGGAAAGGCGATATACCTTTAATTCCCAGTTGGCCGTAACTTTCTCGATGACGTCAAATTAGTGAAAAATCAAAGTTTCTTTGTCGCCGTATAGCTCGAGAACGGGTCGACGGGTGCGGGCGAGAGTAGGCTTGTCGGACGGAGGACGCGGAGACGAAGGCTTACCGCGCGAAAAATTCGCGAAAATTCGCGGAAAATTTTTTACGTGTGCATCGGTAACGCGCGTCGACCTCGGCGGAGGATAACTTACCGACCACCACCGGCAGTGGTCGGTAACGGCTCGGGGGGTATAAGCTGCCGCGTTAAAAATGAAACCCGAATTTCGGCGCTTCCACGGTTCAGGGCTGAAAAGGGCCCGAAAGAAAATAACTGATCCAAACGTTCGAATTTAACGCCAATTTCGCGACGCTGACATCGCATCGGCGGCGAGTGTCGCCGCGTTTACTCTCCCTTGATGGTTGAGCGAATGGACTTGTAACTTCGAGGTTACGAATCCGACTCTACGTTTAGGTTTACATTTTCCATTAATTTTAAAGGGTGAGGAAGGGTTGGGGGGGGGATGGGGATGACAGACCAATTGCGCACCTCCCCGCCACCATCGTCGCTACCGACGACCTCGACCTCGAGCCGAGCGGGGCCGAAGGCCCGACGGGCTCCCGGAAATTTCGGAAAGGCGATATACCTTTAATTCCCAGTTGGCCGTAACTTTCTCGATGACGTCAAATTAGTGAAAAATCAAAGTTTCTTTGTCGCCGTATAACTCGAGAACGGGTCGACGGCTGCGGGCGAGAGTAGGCTTGTCGGACGGAGGACGCGGAGACGAAGGCTTACCGCGCGAAAAATTCGCGAAAATTCGCGGAAAATTTTTTACGTGTGCATCGGTAACGCGCGTCGACCTCGGCGGAGGATAACTTACCGACCACCACCGGCAGTGGTCGGTAACGGCTCGGGGGGTATAAGCTGCCGCGTTAAAAATGAAACCCGAATTTCGGCGCTTCCACGGTTCAGGGCTGAAAAGGGCCCGAAAGAAAATAACTGATCCAAACGTTCGAATTTAACGCCAATTTCGCGACAGTGACTTCGCATCGATGGCGAGTGCCGCCACAGTCGCCGCGTTTACTCTCCCTTGATGGTTGAGCGAATGGACTTGTAACTTCGAGGTTACGAATCCGACTCTACGTTTAGGTTTACATTTTCCATTAATTTTAAAGGGTGAGGAAGGGTTGGGGGGGGGGATGGCGATGACAGACCAATTGCGCACCTCCCCACCACCATCGTTGCTGCCGACGACCTCGACCTCGAGCCGAGCGGGGCCGAAGGCCCGACGAGCTCCCGCAAATTTCGGAAAGGCGATATACCTTTAATTCCCAGTTGGCCGTATCTTTCTCGATGACGTCAAATTAGTGAAAAATCAAAGTTTCTTTGTCGCCGTATAGCTCGAGAACGGGTCGACGGGTGCGGGCGAGAGTAGGCTCGTCGGACGGAGGACGCGGAGACGAAGGCTTACCGCGCGAAAAATTCGCGAAAATTCGCGGAAAATTTTTTACGTGTGCATCGGTAACGCGCGTCGACCTCGGCGGAGGATAACTTACCGACCACCACCGGCAGTGGTCGGTAACGGCTCGGGGGGTATAAGCTGCCGCGTTAAAAATGAAACCCGAATTTCGGCGCTTCCACGGTTCAGGGCTGAAAAGGGCCCGAAAGAAAATAACTGATCCAAACGTTCGAATTTAACGCCAATTTCGCGACGCTGACATCGCATCGGCGGCGAGTGTCGCCGCGTTTACTCTCCCTTGATGGTTGAGCGAATGGACTTGTAACTTCGAGGTTACGAATCCGACTCTACGTTTAGGTTTACATTTTCCATTAATTTTAAAGGGTGAGGAAGGGTTGGGGGGGGGATGGGGATGACAGACCAATTGCGCACCTCCCCGCCACCATCGTCGCTACCGACGACCTCGACCTCGAGCCGAGCGGGGCCGAAGGCCCGACGGGCTCCCGGAAATTTCGGAAAGGCGATATACCTTTAATTCCCAGTTGGCCGTAACTTTCTCGATGACGTCAAATTAGTGAAAAATCAAAGTTTCTTTGTCGCCGTATAACTCGAGAACGGGTCGACGGCTGCGGGCGAGAGTAGGCTTGTCGGACGGAGGACGCGGAGACGAAGGCTTACCGCGCGAAAAATTCGCGAAAATTCGCGGAAAATTTTTTACGTGTGCATCGGTAACGCGCGTCGACCTCGGCGGAGGATAACTTACCGACCACCACCGGCAGTGGTCGGTAACGGCTCGGGGGGTATAAGCTGCCGCGTTAAAAATGAAACCCGAATTTCGGCGCTTCCACGGTTCAGGGCTGAAAAGGGCCCGAAAGAAAATAACTGATCCAAACGTTCGAATTTAACGCCAATTTCGCGACAGTGACTTCGCATCGATGGCGAGTGCCGCCACAGTCGCCGCGTTTACTCTCCCTTGATGGTTGAGCGAATGGACTTGTAACTTCGAGGTTACGAATCCGACTCTACGTTTAGGTTTACATTTTCCATTAATTTTAAAGGGTGAGGAAGGGTTGGGGGGGGGATGGCGATGACAGACCAATTGCGCACCTCCCCACCACCATCGTCGCTGCCGACGACCTCGACCTCGAGCCGAGCGGGGCCGAAGGCCCGACGAGCTCCCGCAAATTTCGGAAAGGCGATATACCTTTAATTCCCAGTTGGCCGTATCTTTCTCGATGACGTCAAATTAGTGAAAAATCAAAGTTTCTTTGTCGCCGTATAGCTCGAGAACGGGTCGACGGGTGCGGGCGAGAGTAGGCTCGTCGGACGGAGGACGCGGAGACGAAGGCTTACCGCGCGAAAAATTCGCGGAAAATTTTTTACGTGTGCATCGGTAACGCGCGTCGACCTCGGCGGAGGATAACTTACCGACCACCACCGGCAGTGGTCGGTAACGGCTCGGGGGGTATAAACTGCCGCGTTAAAAATGAAACCCGAATTTCGGCGCTTCCACGGTTCAGGGCTGAAAAGGGCCCGAAAGAAAATAACTGATTCAAACGTTCGAATTTAACGCCAACTTCGCGACGCTGACATCGCATCGGCGGCGAGTGCCGCCACAGTCGCCGCGTTTACTCTCCCTTGATAGTTGAGCGAATGGACTTGTAACTTCGAGGTTACAAATCCGACTCTACGTTTAGGTTTACATTTTCCATTAATTTTAAAGGGTGAGGGGGGGTTGGGGGGGAGGATGGCGATGACAGACCAATTGCGCACCTCCCCGCCACCATCGTCGCTACCGACGACCTCGACCTCGAGCCGAGCGGGGCCGAAGGCCCGACGAGCTCCCGCAAATTTCGGAAAGGCGATATACCTTTAATTCCCAGTTGGCCGTAACTTTCTCGATGACGTCAAATTAGTGAAAAATCAAAGTTTCTTTGTCGCCGTATAGCTCGAGAACGGGTCGACGGGTACGGGCGAGAGTAGGCTTGTCGGACGGAGGACGCGGAGACGAAGGCTTACCGCGCGAAAAATTCGCGAAAATTCGCGGAAAATTTTTTACGTGTGCATCGGTAACGCGCGTCGACCTCGGCGGAGGATAACTTACCGACCACCACCGGCAGTGGTCGGTAACGGCTCGGGGGGTATAAGCTGCCGCGTTAAAAATGAAACCCGAATTTCGGCGCTTCCACGGTTCAGGGCTGAAAAGGGCCCGAAAGAAAATAACTGATCCAAACGTTCGAATTTAACGCCAATTTCGCGACGCTGACTTCGCATCGATGGCGAGTGCCGCCACAGTCGCCGCGTTTACTCTCCCTTGATGGTTGAGCGAATGGACTTGTAACTTCGAGGTTACGAATCCGACTCTACGTTTAGGTTTACATTTTCCATTAATTTTAAAGGGTGAGGAAGGGTTGGGGGGGGGATGGCGATGACAGACCAATTGCGCACCTCCCCGCCACCATCGTCGCTACCGACGACCTCGACCTCGAGCCGAGCGGGGCCGAAGGCCCGACGGGCTCCCGGAAATTTCGGAAAGGCGATATACCTTTAATTCCCAGTTGGCCGTAACTTTCTCGATGACGTCAAATTAGTGAAAAATCAAAGTTTCTTTGTCGCCGTATAGCTCGAGAACGGGTCGACGGGTGCGGGCGAGAGTAGGCTTGTCGGACGGAGGACGCGGAGACGAAGGCTTACCGCGCGAAAAATTCGCGAAAATTCGCGGAAAATTTTTTACGTGTGCATCGGTAACGCGCGTCGACCTCGGCGGAGGATAACTTACCGACCACCACCGGCAGTGGTCGGTAACGGCTCGGGGGGTATAAGCTGCCGCGTTAAAAATGAAACCCGAATTTCGGCGCTTCCACGGTTCAGGGCTGAAAAGGGCCCGAAAGAAAATAACTGATCCAAAAGTTCGAATTTAACGCCAATTTCGCGACGCTGACATCGCATCGGCGGCGAGTGCCGCCACAGTCGCCGCGTTTACTCTCCCTTGATGGTTGAGCGAATGGACTTGTAACTTCGAGGTTACGAATCCGACTCTACGTTTAGGTTTACATTTTCCATTAATTTTAAAGGCTGAGGAAGGGTTGGGGGGGGGGATGGCGATGACAGACCAATTGCGCACCTCCCCGCCACCATCGTCGCTACCGACGACCTCGACCTCGAGCCGAGCGGGGCCGAAGGCCCGACGGGCTCCCGGAAATTTCGGAAAGGCGATATACCTTTAATTCCCAGTTGGCCGTAACTTTCTCGATGACGTCAAATTAGTGAAAAATCAAAGTTTCTTTGTCGCCGTATAGCTCGAGAACGGGTCGACGGCTGCGGGCGAGAGTAGGCTTGTCGGACGGAGGACGCGGAGACGAAGGCTTACCGCGCGAAAAATTCGCGAAAATTCGCGGAAAATTTTTTACGTGTGCATCGGTAACGCGCGTCGACCTCGGCGGAGGATAACTTACCGACCACCACCGGCAGTGGTCGGTAACGGCTCGGGGGGTATAAGCTGCCGCGTTAAAAATGAAACCCGAATTTCGGCGCTTCCACGGTTCAGGGCTGAAAAGGGCCCGAAAGAAAATAAATGATTCAAACGTTCGAATTTAACGCCAACTTCGCGACGCTGACATCGCATCGGCGGCGAGTGCCGCCACAGTCGCCGCGTTTACTCTCCCTTGATAGTTGAGCGAATGGACTTGTAACTTCGAGGCTACAAATCCGACTCTACGTTTAGGTTTACATTTTCCATTAATTTTAAAGGGTGAGGGGGGGTTGGGGGGGAGGATGGCGATGACAGACCAATTGCGCACCTCCCCGCCACCATCGTCGCTACCGACGACCTCGACCTCGAGCCGAGCGGGGCCGAAGGCCCGACGAGCTCCCGCAAATTTCGGAAAGGCGATATACCTTTAATTCCCAGTTGGCCGTAACTTTCTCGATGACGTCAAATTAGTGAAAAATCAAAGTTTCTTTGTCGCCGTATAGCTCGAGAACGGGTCGACGGGTACGGGCGAGAGTAGGCTTGTCGGACGGAGGACGCGGAGACGAAGGCTTACCGCGCGAAAAATTCGCGAAAATTCGCGGAAAATTTTTTACGTGTGCATCGGTAATTCGCGTCGACCTCGGCGGAGGATAACTTACCGACCACCACCGGCAGTGGTCGGTAACGGCTCGGGGGGTATAAACTGCCGCGTTAAAAATGAAACCCGAATTTCGGCGCTACCACGGTTCAGGGCTGAAAAGGGCCCGAAAGAAAATAACTGATTCAAACGTTCGAATTTAACGCCAACTTCGCGACGCTGACATCGCATCGGCGGCGAGTGCCGCCACAGTCGCCGCGTTTACTCTCCCTTGATAGTTGAGCGAATGGACTTGTAACTTCGAGGCTACAAATCCGACTCTACGTTTAGGTTTACATTTTCCATTAATTTTAAAGGGTGAGGGGAGGTTGGGGGGGAGGATGGCGATGACAGACCAATTGCGCACCTCCCCGCCACCATCGTCGCTACCGACGACCTCGACCTCGAGCCGAGCGGGGCCGAAGGCCCGACGAGCTCCCGCAAATTTCGGAAAGGCGATATACCTTTAATTCCCAGTTGGCCGTAACTATCTCGATGACGTCAAATTAGTGTAAAATCAAAGTTTCTTTGTCGCCGTATAGCTCGAGAACGGGTCGACGAGTACGGGCGAGAGTAGGCTTGTCGGACGGAGGACGCGGAGACGAAGGCTTACCGCGCGAAAAATTCGCGATAATTCGCGGAAAATTTTTTACGTGTGCATCGGTAACGCGCGTTTACCTCGGCGGAGGATAACTTACCGACCACCACCGGCAGTGGTCGGTAACGGCTCGGGGGGTATAAGCTGCCGCGTTAAAAATGAAACCCGAATTTCGGCTCTTCCACGGTTCAGGGCTGAAAAGGGCCCGAAAGAAAATAACTGATCCAAACGTTCGAATTTAACGCCAATTTCGCGACGCTGACATCGCATCGGCGGCGAGTGCCGCCACAGTCGCCGCGTTTACTCTCCCTTGATGGTTGAGCGAATGGACTTGTAACTTCGAGGTTACGAATCCGACTCTACGTTTAGGTTTACATTTTCCATTAATTTTAAAGGGTGAGGAAGGGTTGGGGGGGGGGGATGGCGATGACAGACCAATTGCGCACCTCCCCGCCACCATCGTCGCCTACCGACGACCTCGACCTCGAGCCGAGCGGGGCCGAAGGCCCGACGGGCTCCCGGAAATTTCGGAAAGGCGATATACCTTTAATTCCCAGTTGGCCGTAACTTTCTCGATGACGTCAAATTAGTGAAAAATCAAAGTTTCTTTGTCGCCATATAGCTCGAGAACGGGTCGACGGGTGCGGGCGAGAGTAGGCTTGTCGGACGGAGGACGCGGAGACGAAGGCTTACCGCGCGAAAAATTCGCGAAAATTCGCGGAAAATTTTTTACGTGTGCATCGGTAACGCGCGTCGACCTCGGCGGAGGATAACTTACCGACCACCACCGGCAGTGGTCGGTAACGGCTCGGGGGGTATAAGCTGCCGCGTTAAAAATGAAACCCGAATTTCGGCGCTTCCACGGTTCAGGGCTGAAAAGGGCCCGAAAGAAAATATTTGATCCAAACGTTCGAATTTAACGCCAATTTCGCGACGCTGACATCGCATCGGCGGCGAGTGCCGCCACAGTCGCCGCGTTTACTCTCCCTTGATGGTTGAGCGAATGGACTTGTAACTTCGAGGTTACAAATCCGACTCTACGTTTAGGTTTACATTTTCCATTAATTTAAATGGGTGAGGAAGGGTTGGGGGGGGATGGCGATGACAGACCAATTGCGCACCTCCCCGGCACCATCGTCGCTACCGACGACCTCGACCTCGAGCCGAGCGGGGCCGAAGGCCCGACGGGCTCCCGGAAATTTCGGAAAGGCGATATACCTTTAATTCCCAGTTGGCCGTAACTTTCTCGATGACGTCAAATTACTGAAAAATCAAAGTTTCTTTGTCGCCGTATAGCTCGAGAACGGGTCGACGGGTGCGGGCGAGAGTAGGCTTGTCGGACGGAGGACGCGGAGACGAAGGCTTACCGCGCGAAAAATTCGCGAAAATTCGCGGAAAATTTTTTACGTGTGCATCGGTAACGCGCGTCGACCTCGGCGGAGGATAACTTACCGACCACCACCGGCAGTGGTCGGTAACGGCTCGGGGGGTATAAGCTGCCGCGTTAAAAATGAAACCCGAATTTCGGCGCTTCCACGGTTCAGGGCTGAAAAGGGCCCGAAAGAAAATAACTGATCCAAACGTTCGAATTTAACGCCAATTTCGCGACGCTGACATCGCATCGATGGCGAGTGCCGCCACAGTCGCCGCGTTTACTCTCCCTTGATGGTTGAGCGAATGGACTTGTAACTTCGAGGTTACGAATCCGACTCTACGTTTAGGTTTACATTTTCCATTAATTTTAAAGGGTGAGGAAGGGTTGGGGGGGGGGATGGCGATGACAGACCAATTGCGCACCTCCCCGCCACTATCGTCGCTACCGACGACCTCGACCTCGAGCCGAGCGGGGCCGAAGGCCCGACGGGCTCCCGGAAATTTCGGAAAGGCGATGTACCTTTAATTCCCAGTTGGCCGTAACTTTCTCGATGACGTCAAATTAGTGAAAAATCAAAGTTTCTTTGTCGCCGTATATCTCGAGAACGGGTCGACGGGTGCGGGCGAGAGTAGGCTTGTCGGACGGAGGACGCGGAGACGAAGGCTTACCGCGCGAAAAATTCGCGAAAATTCGCGGAAAATTTTTTACGTGTGCATCGGTAACGCGCGTCGACCTCGGCGGAGGATAACTTACCGACCACCACCGGCAGTGGTCGGTAACGGCTCGGGGGGTATAAGCTGCCGCGTTAAAAATGAAACCCGAATTTCGGCGCTTCCACGGTTCAGGGCTGAAAAGGGCCCGAAAGAAAATAACTGATCCAAACGTTCGAATTTAACGCCAATTTCGCGACGCTGACTTCGCATCGATGGCGAGTGCCGCCACAGTCGCCGCGTTTACTCTCCCTTGATGGTTGAGCGAATGGACTTGTAACTTCGAGGTTACGAATCCGACTCTACGTTTAGGTTTACATTTTCCATTAATTTTAAAGGGTGAGGAAGGGTTGGGGGGGGGGATGGCGATGACAGACCAATTGCGCACCTCCCCGCCACCATCGTCGCTACCGACGACCTCGACCTCGAGCCGAGCGGGTCCGAAGGCCCGACGAGCTCCCGCAAATTTCGGAAAGGCGATATACCTTTAATTCCCAGTTGGCCGTAACTTTCTCGATGACGTCAAATTAGTGAAAAATCAAAGTTTCTTTGTCGCCGTATAGCTCGAGAACGGGTCGACGGGTGCGGGCGAGAGTAGGCTCGTCGGACGGAGGACGCGGAGACGAAGGCTTACCGCGCGAAAAATTCGCGAAAATTCGCGGAAAATTTTTTACGTGTGCATCGGTAACGCGCGTCGACCTCGGCGGAGGATAACTTACCGACCACCACCGGCAGTGGTCGGTAACGGCTCGGGGGGTATAAGCTGCCGCGTTAAAAATGAAACCCGAATTTCGGCGCTTCCACGGTTCAGGGCTGAAAATGGCCCGAAAGAAAATAACTGATTCAAACGTTCGAATTTTTACGCCAACTTCGCGACGCTGACTTCGCATCGATGGCGAGTGCCGCCACAGTCGCCGCGTTTACTCTCCCTTGATAGTTGAGCGAATTGACTTGTAACTTTGAGCTTACGAATCCGACTCTACGTTTATGTTTACATTTTCCATTAATTTTAAAGGGAAGGGGGGGTTGGGGGGTGGTTGGCGATGACAGACCAATCGCACGCCTCCTCGCCACCATCGTCGCTACCGACGACCTCGACCTCGAGCCGAGCCGAGTCGAGCGGGGCCGAAGGCCCGACGGGCTCCCGGAAATTTCGGAAAGGCGATATACCTTTAATTCCCAGTTGGCCGTAACTTTCTCGATGACGTCAAATTAGTGAAAAATCAAAGTTTCTTTGTCGCCGTATAGCTCGAGAACGGGTCGACGGGTGCGGGCGAGAGTAGGCTCGTCGGACGGAGGACGCGGAGACAAAGGCTTACCGCGCGAAAAATTCGCGAAAATTCGCGGAAAATTTTTTACGTGTGCATCGGTAACGCGCGTCGACCTCGGCGGAGGATAACTTACCGACCACCACCGGCAGTGGTCGGTAACGGCTCGGGGGGTATAAGCTGCCGCGTTAAAAATGAAACCCGAATTTCGGCGCTTCCACGGTTCAGGGCTGAAAAGGTCCCGAAAGAAAATAACTGATTCAAACGTTCGAATTTAACGCCAACTTCGCGACGCTGACATCGCATCGGCGGCGAGTGCCGCCACAGTCGCCGCGTTTACTCTCCCTTGATAGTTGAGCGAATTAACTTGTAACTTTGAGCTTACGAATCCGACTCTACGTTTATGTTTACATTTTCCATTAATTTAAAAGGGGTAGGGGGGGTTGGGGGGGTGGTTGGCGATGACAGACCAATCGCACGCCTCCCCGCCACCATCGTCGCTACCGACGACCTCGACCTGGAGCCGAGCGGGGCCGAAGGCCCGACGGGCTCCCGGAAATTTCGGAAAGGCGATATACCTTTAATTCCCAGTTGGCCGTAACTTTCTCGATGACGTCAAATTAGTGAAAAATCAAAGTTTCTTTGTCGCCGTATAGGTCGAGAACGGGTCGACGGGTGCGGGCGAGAGTAGGCTTGTCGGACGGAGGACGCGGAGACGAAGGCTTACCGCGCGAAAAATTCGCGAAAATTCGCGGAAAATTTTTTACGTGTGCATCGGTAACGCGCGTCGACCTCGGCGGAGGATAACTTACCGACCACCACCGGCAGTGGTCGGTAACGGCTCGGGGGGTATAAGCTGCCGCGTTAAAAATGAAACCCGAATTTCGGCGCTTCCACGGTTCAGGGCTGAAAAGGTCCCGAAAGAAAATAACTGATTCAAACGTTCGAATTTAACGCCAACTTCGCGACGCTGACATCGCATCGGCGGCGAGTGCCGCCACAGTCGCCGCGTTTACTCTCCCTTGATAGTTGAGCGAATGGACTTGTAACTTCGAGGTTACAAATCCGACTCTACGTTTAGGTTTACATTTTCCATTAATTTTAAAGGGTGAGGGGGGGTTGGGGGGGATGGCGATGACAGACCAATTGCGCACCTCCCCGCCACCATCGTCGCTACCGACGACCTCGACCTCGTGCCGAGCGGGGCCGTAGGCCCGACGAGCTCCCGGAAATTTCGGAAAGGCGATATACCTTTAATTCCCAGTTGGCTGTAACTTTCTCGATGACGTCAAATTAGTGAAAAATCAAAGTTTCTTTGTCGCCGTATAGCTCGAGAACGGGTCGACGGGTGCGGGCGAGAGTAGGCTCGTCGGACGGAGGACGCGGAGACGAAGGCTTACCGCGCGAAAAATTCGCGAAAATTCGCGGAAAATTTTTTACGTGTGCATCGGTAACGCGCGTCGACCTCAGCGGAGGATAACTTACCGACCACCACCGGCAGTAGTCGGTAACGGCTCGGGGGGTATAAGCTGCCGCGTTAAAAATGAAACCCGAATTTCGGCGCTTCCACGGTTCAGGGCTGAAAATGGCCCGAAAGAAAATAACTGTTTCAAACGTTCGAATTTTTACGCCAACTTCGCGACGCTGACTTCGCATCGATGGCGAGTGCCGCCATAGTCGCCGCGTTTATTCTCCCTTGATGGTTGAGCGAATGGACTTGTAACTTCGAGGTTACGAATCCGACTCTACGTTTAGGTTTACATTTTCCATTAATTTTAAAGGGTGAGGAAGGGTTGGGGGGGGATGGCGATGACAGACCAATTGCGCACCTCCCCGCCACCATCGTCGCTACCGACGACCTCGACCTCGAGCCGAGCCGAGCCGAGCGGGGCCGAAGGCCCGACGGGCTCCCGGAAATTTCGGAAAGGCGATATACCTTTAATTCCCAGTTGGCCGTAACTTTCTCGATGACGTCAAATTAGTGAAAAATCAAAGTTTCTTTGTCGCCGCATAGCTCGAGAACGGGTCGACGGGTGCGGGCGAGAGTAGGCTCGTCGGACGGAGGAGGCGGAGACGAAGGCTTACCGCGCGAAAAATTCGCGAAAATTCGCGGAAAATTTTTTACGTGTGCATCGGTAACGCGCGTCGACCTCGGCGGAGGATAACTTACCGACCACCACCGGCAGTGGTCGGTAACGGCTCGGGGGGTATAAGCTGCCGCGTTAAAAATGAAACCCGAATTTCGGCGCTTCCACGGTTCAGGGCTGAAAAGGTCCCGAAAGAAAATAACTGATTCAAACGTTCGAATTTAACGCCAACTTCGCGACGCTGACATCGCATCGGCGGCGAGTGCCGCCACAGTCGCCGCGTTTACTCTCCCTTGATAGTTGAGCGAATGGACTTGTAACTTCGAGGTTACAAATCCGACTCTACGTTTAGGTTTACATTTTCCATTAATTTTAAAGGGTGAGGGGGGGTTGGGGGGGGATGGCGATGACAGACCAATTGCGCACCTCCCCGCCACCATCGTCGCTACCGACGACCTCGACCTCGAGCCGAGCCGAGCCGAGCGGGGCCGAAGGCCCGACGGGCTCCCGGAAATTTCGGAAAGGCGATATACCTTTAATTCCCAGTTGGCCGTAACTTTCTCGATGACGTCAAATTAGTGAAAAATCAAAGTTTCTTTGTCGCCGTATAGGTCGAGAACGGGTCGACGGGTGCGGGCGAGAGTAGGCTTGTCGGACGGAGGACGCGGAGACGAAGGCTTACCGCGCGAAAAATTCGCGAAAATTCGCGGAAAATTTTTTACGTGTGCATCGGTAACGCGCGTCGACCTCGGCGGAGGATAACTTACCGACCACCACCGGCAGTGGTCGGTAACGGCTCGGGGGGTATAAGCTGCCGCGTTAAAAATGAAACCCGAATTTCGGCGCTTCCACGGTTCAGGGCTGAAAAGGTCCCGAAAGAAAATAACTGATTCAAACGTTCGAATTTAACGCCAACTTCGCGACGCTGACATCGCATCGGCGGCGAGTGCCGCCACAGTCGCCGCGTTTACTCTCCCTTGATAGTTGAGCGAATGGACTTGTAACTTCGAGGTTACAAATCCGACTCTACGTTTAGGTTTACATTTTCCATTAATTTTAAAGGGTGAGGGGGGGTTGGGGGGGGATGGCGATGACAGACCAATTGCGCACCTCCCCGCCACCATCGTCGCTACCGACGACCTCGACCTCGTGCCGAGCGGGGCCGTAGGCCCGACGAGCTCCCGGAAATTTCGGAAAGGCGATATACCTTTAATTCCCAGTTGGCTGTAACTTTCTCGATGACGTCAAATTAGTGAAAAATCAAAGTTTCTTTGTCGCCGTATAGCTCGAGAACGGGTCGACGGGTGCGGGCGAGAGTAGGCTCGTCGGACGGAGGACGCGGAGACGAAGGCTTACCGCGCGAAAAATTCGCGAAAATTCGCGGAAAATTTTTTACGTGTGCATCGGTAACGCGCGTCGACCTCAGCGGAGGATAACTTACCGACCACCACCGGCAGTAGTCGGTAACGGCTCGGGGGGTATAAGCTGCCGCGTTAAAAATGAAACCCGAATTTCGGCGCTTCCACGGTTCAGGGCTGAAAATGTCCCGAAAGAAAATAACTGTTTCAAACGTTCGAATTTTTACGCCAACTTCGCGACGCTGACTTCGCATCGATGGCGAGTGCCGCCATAGTCGCCGCGTTTATTCTCCCTTGATGGTTGAGCGAATGGACTTGTAACTTCGAGGTTACGAATCCGACTCTACGTTTAGGTTTACATTTTCCATTAATTTTAAAGGGTGAGGAAGGGTTGGGGGGGGATGGCGATGACAGACCAATTGCGCACCTCCCCGCCACCATCGTCGCTACCGACGACCTCGACCTCGAGCCGAGCCGAGCCGAGCGGGGCCGAAGGCCCGACGGGCTCCCGGAAATTTCGGAAAGGCGATATACCTTTAATTCCCAGTTGGCCGTAACTTTCTCGATGACGTCAAATTAGTGAAAAATCAAAGTTTCTTTGTCGCCGCATAGCTCGAGAACGGGTCGACGGGTGCGGGCGAGAGTAGGCTCGTCGGACGGAGGAGGCGGAGACGAAGGCTTACCGCGCGAAAAATTCGCGAAAATTCGCGGAAAATTTTTTACGTGTGCATCGGTAACGCGCGTCGACCTCGGCGGAGGATAACTTACCGACCACCACCGGCAGTGGTCGGTAACGGCTCGGGGGGTATAAGCTGCCGCGTTAAAAATGAAACCCGAATTTCGGCGCTTCCACGGTTCAGGGCTGAAAAGGTCCCGAAAGAAAATAACTGATTCAAACGTTCGAATTTAACGCCAACTTCGCGACGCTGACATCGCATCGGCGGCGAGTGCCGCCACAGTCGCCGCGTTTACTCTCCCTTGATAGTTGAGCGAATGGACTTGTAACTTCGAGGTTACAAATCCGACTCTACGTTTAGGTTTACATTTTCCATTAATTTTAAAGGGTGAGGGGGGGTTGGGGGGGGATGGCGATGACAGACCAATTGCGCACCTCCCCGCCACCATCGTCGCTACCGACGACCTCGACCTCGAGCCGAGCCGAGCCGAGCGGGGCCGAAGGCCCGACGGGCTCCCGGAAATTTCGGAAAGGCGATATACCTTTAATTCCCAGTTGGCCGTAACTTTCTCGATGACGTCAAATTAGTGAAAAATCAAAGTTTCTTTGTCGCCGTATAACTCGAGAACGGGTCGACGGGTGCGGGCGAGAGTAGGCTTGTCGGACGGAGGACGCGGAGACGAAGGCTTACCGCGCGAAAAATTCGCGAAAATTCGCGGAAAATTTTTTACGTGTGCATCGGTAACGCGCGTCGACCTCGGCGGAGGATAACTTACCGACCACCACCGGCAGTGGTCGGTAACGGCTCGGGGGGTATAAGCTGCCGCGTTAAAAATGAAACCCGAATTTCGGCGCTTCCACGGTTCAGGGCTGAAAAGGGCCCGAAAGAAAATAACTGATTCAAACGTTCGAATTTAACGCCAACTTCGCGACGCTGACTTCGCATCGATGGCGAGTGCCGCCACAGTCGCCGCGTTTACTCTCCCTTGATGGTTGAGCGAATGGACTTGTAACTTCGAGGTTACGAATCCGACTCTACGTTTAGGTTTACATTTTCCATTAATTTTAAAGGGTGAGGGGGTGTTGGGAGGATGATGGCGATGACAGACTAATTGCGCACCTCCCCGCCACCATCGTCGCTACCGACGACCTCGACCTCGAGCCGAACCGAGCCGAGCGGGGCCGAAGGCCCGACGGGCTCCCGGAAATTTCGGAAAGGCGATATACCTTTAATTCCCAGTTGGCCGTAACTTTCTCGATGACGTCAAATTAGTGAAAAATCAAAGTTTCTTTGTCGCCGTATAGCTCGAGAACGGGTCTACGGGTGCGGGCGAGAATAGGTTCGTCGGACGGAGGACGCGGAGACGAAGGCTTACCGCGCGAAAAATTTGCGAAAATTCGCGGAAAATTTTTTACGTGTGCATCGGTAACGCGCGTCGACCTCGGCGGAGGATAACTTACCGACCACCACCGGCAGTGGTCGTTAACGCTCGGGGGGTATAAGCTGCCGCGTTAAAAATGAAACCCGAATTTCGGCGCTTCCACGGTTCAGGTCTGAAAAGGGCCCGAAAGAAAATAACTGATTCAAACGTTCGAATTTAACGCCAACTTCGCGACGCTGACATCGCATCGGCGGCGAGTGCCGCCACAGTCGCCGCGTTTACTCTCCCTTGATAGTTGAGCGAATGGACTTGTAACTTCGAGGTTACAAATCCGACTCTAGGTTTAGGTTTACATTTTCCATTAATTTTAAAGGGTGAGGGGGGGTTGGGGGGGGAGGATGGCGATGACAGACCAATTGCGCACCTCCCCGCCACCATCGTCGCTACCGACGACCTCGACCTCGAGCCGAGCGGGGCCGAAGGCCCGACGAGCTCCCGGAAATTTCGGAAAGGCGATATACCTTTAATTCCCAGTTGGCCGTAACTTTCTCGATGACGTCAAATTAGTGAAAAATCAAAGTTTCTTTGTCGCCGTATAGCTCGAGGACGGGTCGACGGGTGCGGGCGAGAGTAGGCTTGTCGGACGGAGGACGCGGAGACGAAGGCTTACCGCGCGAAAAATTCGCGAAAATTCGCGGAAAAATTTTTACGTGTGCATCGGTAACGCGCGTCGACCTCGGCGGAGGATAACTTACCGACCACCACCGGCAGTGGTCCGTAACGGCTCGGAGGGTATAAGCTGCCGCGTTAAAAATGAAACCCGAATTTCGGCGCTTCCACGGTTCAGGGCTGAAAAGGGCCCGAAAGAAAATAACTGATTCAAACGTTCGAATTTAACGCCAACTTCGCGACGCTGACATCGCATCGGCGGCGAGTGCCGCCACAGTCGCCGCGTTTACTCTCCCTTGATAGTTGAGCGAATGGACTTGTAACTTCGAGGTTACGAATCCGACTCTACGTTTAGGTTTACATTTTCCATTAATTTTAAAGGGTGAGGGGGGGTTGGGGGGGAGGATGGCGATGACAGACCAATTGCGCACCTCCCCGCCACCATCGTCGCTACCGACGACCTCGACGTCGAGCCGAGCGGGGCCGAAGGCCCGACGGGCTCCCGGAAATTTCGGGAAGGCGATATACCTTTAATTCCCAGTTGGCCGTAACTTTCTCGATGACGTCAAATTAGTGAAAAATCAAAGTTTCTCTGTCGCCGTATAGCTCGAGAACGGGTCGACGGGTGCGGGCGAGAGTAGGCTTGTCGGACGGAGGACGCGGAGACGAAGGCTTACCGCGCGAAAAATTCGCGAAAATTCGCGGAAAATTTTTTACGTGTGCATCGGTAACGCGCGTCGACCTCGGCGGAGGATAACTTACCGACCACCACCGGCAGTGGTCGTTAACGCTCGGGGGGTATAAGCTGCCGCGTTAAAAATGAAACCCGAATTTCGGCGCTTCCACGGTTCAGGTCTGAAAAGGGCCCGAAAGAAAATAACTGATTCAAACGTTCGAATTTAACGCCAACTTCGCGACGCTGACATCGCATCGGCGGCGAGTGCCGCCACAGTCGCCGCGTTTGCTCTCCCTTGATAGTTGAGCGAATGGACTTGTAACTTCGAGGTTACGAATCCGACTCTACGTTTAGGTTTACATTTTCCATTAATTTTAAAGGGTGAGGGGGGGTTGGGAGGATGATGGCGATGACAGCCCAATTGCGCACCTCCCCGCCACCATCGTCGCTACCGACGACCTCGACCTCGAGCCGAGCCGAGCCGAGCGGGGCCGAAGGCCCGACGGGCTCCCGGAAATTTCGGAAAGGCGATATACCTTTAATTCCCAGATGGCCGTAACTTTCTCGATGACGTCAAATTAGTGAAAAATCATAGTTTCTTTGTCGCCGTATAGCTCGAGAACGGGTCGACGGGTGCGGGCGAGAGTAGGTTCGTCGGACGGAGGACGCGGAGACGAAGGCTTACCGCGCGAAAAATTCGCGAAAATTCGCGGAATATTTTTTACGTGTGCATCGGTAACGCGCGTCGACCTCGGCGGAGGATAACTTACCGACCACCACCGGCAGTGGTCCGTAACGGCTCGGGGGGTATAAGCTGCCGCGTTAAAAATGAAACCCGAATTTCGGCGCTTCCACGGTTCAGGGCTGAAAAGGGCCCGAAAGAAAATAACTGAACCAAACGTTCGAATTTAACGCCAATTTCGCGACGCTGACTTCGCATCGATGGCGAGTGCCGCCACAGTCGCCGCGTTTACTCTCCCTTGATGGTTGAGCGAATGGACTTGTAACTTCGAGGTTACGAATCCGACTCTACGTTTAGGTTTACATTTTCCATTAATTTTAAAGGGTGAGGGGGGGTTGGGGGGGAGGATGGCGATGACAGACCAATTGCGCACCTCCCCTCCACCATCGTCGCTACCGACGACCTCGACCTCGAGCCGAGCGGGGCCAAAGGCCCGACGAGCTCCCGGAAATTTCGAAAAGGCGATATACCTTTAATTCCCAGTTGGCCGTAACTTTCACGATGACGTCAAATTAGTGAAAAATCAAAGTTTCTTTGTCGCCGTATAGCTCGAGAACGGGTCGACGGGTGCGGGCGAGAGTAGGCTTGTCGGACGGAGGACGCGGAGACGAAGGCTTACCGCGCGAAAAATTCGCGAAAATTCGCGGAAAATTTTTTACGTGTGCATCGGTAACGCGCGTCGACCTCGGCGGAGGATAACTTACCGACCACCACCGGCAGTGGTCGGTAACGGCTCGGGGGGTATAAGCTGCCGCGTTAAAAATGAAACCCTAATTTCGGCGCTTCCACGGTTCAGGGCTGAAAAGGGCCCGAAAGAAAATAACTGATTCAAACGTTCGAATTTAACGCCAACTTCGCGACGCTGACATCGCTTCGGCGGCGAGTGCCGCCACAGTCGCCGCGTTTACTCTCCCTTGATAGTTGAGCGAATGGACTTGTAACTTCGAGGTTACGAATCCGACTCTACGTTTAGGTTTACATTTTCCATTAATTTTAAAGGGTGAGGGGGGGTTGGGAGGATGATGGCGATGACAGCCCAATTGCGCACCTCCCCGCCACCATCGTCGCTACCGACGACCTCGACCTCGAGCCGAGCCGAGCCGAGCGGGGCCGAAGGCCCGACGGGCTCCCGGAAATTTCGGAAAGGCGATATACCTTTAATTCCCAGTTGGCCGTAACTTTCTCGATGACGTCAAATTAGTGAAAAATCATAGTTTCTTTGTCGCCGTATAGCTCGAGAACGGGTCGACGGGTGCGGGCGAGAGTAGGTTCGTCGGACGGAGGACGCGGAGACGAAGGCTTACCGCGCGAAAAATTCGCGAAAATTCGCGGAATATTTTTTACGTGTGCATCGGTAACGCGCGTCGACCTCGGCGGAGGATAACTTACCGACCACCACCGGCAGTGGTCCGTAACGGCTCGGGGGGTATAAGCTGCCGCGTTAAAAATGAAACCCGAATTTCGGCGCTTCCACGGTTCAGGGCTGAAAAGGGCCCGAAAGAAAATAACTGAACCAAACGTTCGAATTTAACGCCAATTTCGCGACGCTGACTTCGCATCGATGGCGAGTGCCGCCACAGTCGCCGCGTTTACTCTCCCTTGATGGTTGAGCGAATGGACTTGTAACTTCGAGGTTACGAATCCGACTCTACGTTTAGGTTTACATTTTCCATTAATTGTAAAGGGTGAGGAAGGGTTGGGGGGGGGATGGCGATGACAGACCAATTGCGCACCTCCCCGCCACCATCGTCGCTACCGACGACCTCGACCTCGAGCCGAGCGGGGCCGAAGGCCCGACGAGCTCCCGGAAATTTCGGAAAGGCGATATACCTTTAATTCCCAGTTGGCCGTAACTTTCTCGATGACGTCAAATTAGTGAAAAATCAAAGTTTCTTTGTCACCGTATAGCTCGAGAACGGGTCGACGGGTGCGGGCGAGAGTAGGCTTGTCGGACGGAGGACGCGGAGACGAAGGCTTACCGCGCGAAAAATTCGCGAAAATTCGCGGAAAATTTTTTACGTGTGCATCGGTAACGCGCGTCGACCTCGGCGGAGGATAACTTACCGACCACCACCGGCAGTGGTCGGTAACGGCACGGGGGGTATAAGCTGCCGCGTTAAAAATGAAACCCGAATTTCGGCGCTTCCACGGTTCAGGGCTGAAAAGGGCCCGAAAGAAAATAACTGATTCAAACGTTCGAATTTAACGCCAACTTCGCGACGCTGACATCGCATCGGCGGCGAGTGCCGCCACAGTCGCCGCGTTTACTCTCCCTTGATAGTTGAGCGAATGGACTTGTAACTTCGAGGTTACGAATCCGACTCTACGTTTAGGTTTACATTTTCCATTAATTTTAAAGGGTGAGGGGGGGTTGGGGGGGAGGATGGCGATGACAGACCAATTGCGCACCTCCCCGTCACCATCGTCGCTACCGACGACCTCGACCTCGAGCCGAGCGGGGCCGAAGGCCCGACGGGCTCCCGGAAATTTCGGAAAGGCGATATACCTTTAATTCCCAGTTGGCCGTAACTTTCTCGATGACGTCAAATTAGTGAAAAATCAAAGTTTCTTTGTCGCCGTATAGCTCGAGAACGGGTCGACGGGTGCGGGCGAGAGTAGGCTTGTCGGACGGAGGACGCGGAGACGAAGGCTTACCGCGCGAAAAATTCGCGAAAATTCGCGGAAAATTTTTTACGTGTGCATCGGTAGCGCGCGTCGACCTCGGCGGCGGATAACTTACCGACCACCACCGGCAGTGGTCGGTAACGGCTCGGGGGGTATAAGCTGCCGCGTTAAAAATGAAACCCCAATTTCGGCGTTTCCACGGTTCAGGGCTGAAAAGGTCCCGAAAGAAAATAACTGATTCAAACGTTCGAATTTAACGCCAACTTCGCGACGCTGACATCGCATCGGTGGCGAGAGCCGCCACAGTCGCCGCGTTTACTCTCCCTTGATAGTTGAGCGAATGGACTTGTAACTTCGAGGTTACAAATGCGACTCTACGTTTAGGTTTACATTTTCCATTAATTTTAAAGGGTGGGGAAGGGTTGGGGGGGGATGGCGATGACAGACTGTTACGTCCCGGGTCGGATATGATCCGACGAAACGACGCCCAGACGGGGCGGGGACGTAACCGGACCAATTTATTTAAGACGATCTTAGATCCACGTGGCGCGTAACGTCCACGTCTGATCAGGGACCCGATACCGGCGTTCGTCGTTGTTGAAAAGGGGCGAAGAGGGAAATGAATGGACGTCGTCCGGCGGGGATGTCGCGACGGAGCGACGAACTGCGCGATGACGGTGACAGCTCCCTGCGATCAGAGTGTCACTATGTGGGCGTGTTGTGTGTGACTCGTCCGAACGCGTGGGTTGTTCGATTCGTGACAGCATTCTCGACCGAAGGGAAATTAGTGTTCTCTCGGTACCGAGCACCTTCTGGGCTCAGACGTACACGATTGATACACCAATTTTGGGGGTTATAGGAACGAATGTGAGGAATGTGAGGGATGTGAGGAATCGATCGACGGACCGATCGGGATTGAACAACCCGGAGACGCGCACACACACACGCACACACTCGCGATCACTCCACTCGGTCACTGATCGACGAAACTTTAGTAATACCACCTTAGGGTGAGTATTCTGCGGACGACGTAACGTTCGTAACGCGGGTCCTCGATACTGATTTCCTCCAGTGGAGGGAGACTCGGGAGGAATCGGATCGGTATCAACCTCCACGGGGGAGGAGGCGCGGAATCTGGCCGTCCGACGGTCGTTTCTTCGCGGCGCGGAGGCGTTTCAGCGCGGTCAGCGGTTCCTTCTTCGCGTCGCGGAGGTATCGCGATCTCTCGACTGTCCACTATTTTTACTCGACGAGCAAGGGGGACGTCGCGGATGATCCTGGGCTGTTTAGCGATTCCCAAGTACGGATTGTAAACGGTAGCTTTCCCTTCGGCGCGTAGCTGTCGCACCAATTTACCGATTTGGTAGCTCCTACCGGCGCGACGGGGCATGGGAGATAGCGAGGGCGAGGTATTGCTGAATAAGCTGCGAAATAGATGGTTTAAACAGACAGAATATAATGAATCAGAATATGTACAAGAATAAGACTTGCGAGCAGAACTCGTGAACCAAATACAATGTCGGTTCGCTAGCGAGCTCGAACGAGATATATAGCACAGAATAGTAACAAACAGGTTACGAGCGAGCTCATACAAAGCAAAATGGCACAAAAATAAGAATTATCAGCCTTAATTATAATGCGAGCAAGCTCGTACAACAAAATAGCACTAGATAATAGTTATCAATACGAATAGTAATGCGAGCAAGCTCGTTCAAACAAAATAGCGCCAAATTAACAAAAATAGCAATTGCAATACGAATAGTAATGCGAGCAAGCTCGTTCAAACAAAAATAGCGCCAAATTAACAAAAATAGCAATTGCAATACGAATAGTAATGCGAGCAAGCTCGTATAAGCCAAATAACACAAAATTAACAATTGAAATGTGAATAATAAAGCGAGCAAGATCGCATAAACAAGATAGCACGAAAATAGTAATTACAAATTTGAAATGATAATGCGAGTAAGCTCGTACAACAAAATAACGGTGACGGTTTACGAGTAACCTCGTACAACCAATAAACCAGAATAATATCTGTAAATACGTAATAATAATCTACGAGCAGACTCGAATAACAATTTAGAACCAAATGATATATAAAGAAATAGTGTAAACGGTAAGGAGCAATACGACCTGAATATCGTGAACGATCTGAAATAGAGTCCGAAAACGCGAGAAAAGACTGAGTCGAACTGAATTCGATTGAAGACGCAAGAGAACTGAATTCGTAGAATTCCGAAACTGGACGAGAGCGATTCGCGCGATTTCGTCTTATTTATAATAAGAGCGCGGACCATAGGGATTCGGTGAACCGCGAAGTCCTTTTGTCTAAATCGTACCAGGCACGGACGAATATGTTGTCGTCGATGTATACTTTTCGCAGTTCGAACGAAACGACGGTTTAGATGTACGTACACCTGTACTCGCGGTTGCCATGCTGGCGTCCGCTTGTCCCGGTGACTATCGCTTCTTTCCCGATTCCCTATGTTCACTCTCACGGGGATATGTATATATATATATAAATACGCGTAAGATATATATATACATATCGCTGTGTACGGATTCAAACGCGATTTCGGTTTGGATTTTACGAAGGAAGTATACGTATACCATATATATATATATGTATGTACAGCGAGAATTTGCTCATACGAACAAAACCGACGCAACACGTCGGTACGACGTTACAAGACCAATTGCGCACCTCCCCGCCACCATCGTCGCTACCGACGACCTCGACCTCGAGCCGAGCGGGGCCGAAGGCCCGACGAGCTCCCGCAAATTTCGGAAAGGCGATATACCTTTAATTCCCAGTTGGCCGTAACTTTCTCGATGACGTCAAATTAGTGAAAAATCAAAGTTTCTTTGTCGCCGTATAGCTCGAGAACGGGTCGACGGGTGCGGGCGAGAGTAGGCTCGTCGGACGGAGGACGCGGAGACGAAGGCTTACCGCGCGAAAAATTCGCGAAAATTCGCGGAAAATTTTTTACGTGTGCATCGGTAACGCGCGTCGACCTCGGCAGAGGATAACTTACCGACCACCACCGGCAGTGGTCGGTAACGGCTCGGGGGGTATAAGCTGCCGCGTTAAAAATGAAACCCGAATTTCGGCGCTTCCACGGTTCAGGGCTGAAAAGGGCCCGGAAGAAAATAACTGATTCAAACGTTCGAATTTAACGCCAACTTCGCGACGCTGACATCGCATCGGCGGCGAGTGCCGCCACAGTCGCCGCGTTTACTCTCCCTTGATAGGTGAGCGAATGGACTTGTAACTTCGAGGTTACAAATCCGACTCTACGTTTAGGTTTACATTTTCCATTAATTTTAAAGGGTGAGGGGGGGTTGGGGGGGAGGATGGCGATGACAGACCAATTGCGCACCTCCCCGCCACCATCGTCGCTACCGACGACCTCGACCTCGAGCCGAGCGGGGCCGAAGGCCCGACGAGCTCCCGCAAATTTCGGAAAGGCGATATACCTTTAATTCTCAGTTGGCCGTAACTTTCTCGATGACGTCAAATTAGTGAAAAATCAAAGTTTCTTTGTCGCCGTATAGCTCGAGAACGGGTCGACGGGTGCGGGCGAGAGTAGGCTTGTCGGACGGAGGACGCGGAGACGAAGGCTTACCGCGCGAAAAATTCGCGAAAATTCGCGGAAAATTTTTTACGTGTGCATCGGTAGCGCGCGTCGACCTCGGCGGAGGATAACTTACCGACCACCACCGGCAGTGGTCGGTAACGGCTCGGGGGGTATAAGCTGCCGCGTTAAAAATGAAACCCCAATTTCGGCGTTTCCACGGTTCAGGGCTGAAAAGGTCCCGAAAGAAAATAACTGATTCAAACGTTCGAATTTAACGCCAACTTCGCGACGCTGACATCGCATCGGTGGCGAGAGCCGCCACAGTCGCCGCGTTTACTCTCCCTTGATAGTTGAGCGAATGGACTTGTAACTTCGAGGTTACAAATGCGACTCTACGTTTAGGTTTACATTTTCCATTAATTTTAAAGGGAGAGAGGGGGTTGGGGGGGAGGATGGCGATGACAGACCAATTGCGCACCTCCCCGCCACCATCGTCGCTACCGACGACCTCGACCTCGAGCCGAGCGGGGCCGAAGGCCCGACGGGCTCCCGGAAATTTCGGAAAGGCGATATACCTTTAATTCCCAGTTGGCCGTAACTTTCTCGTTGACGTCAAATTAGTGAAAAATCAAAGTTTCTTTGTCGCCGTATAGCTCGAGAACGGGTCGACGGGTGCGGGCGAGAGTAGGCTTGTCGGACGGAGGACGCGGAGACGAAGGCTTACCGCGCAAAAAATTCGCGAAAGTTCGCGGAAAATTTTTTACGTGTGCATCGGTAACGCGCGTCGACCTCGGCGGAGGATAACTTACCGACCACCACCGGCAGTGGTCGGTAACGGCTCGGGGGGTATAAGCTGCCGCGTTAAAAATGAAACCCGAATTTCGGCGCTTCCACGGTTCAGGGCTGAAAAGGGCCCGAAAGAAAATAACTGATCCAAACGTTCGAATTTAACGCCAATTTCGCGACGCTGACTTCGCATCGATGGCGAGTGCCGCCACAGTCGCCGCGTTTACTCTCCCTTGATGGTTGAGCGAATGGACTTGTAACTTCGAGGTTACGAATCCGACTCTACGTTTAGGTTTACATTTTCCATTAATTTTAAAGGGTGGGGAAGGGTTGGGGGGGGATGGCGATGACAGACCAATTGCGCACCTCCCCGCCACCATCGTCGCTACCGACGACCTCGACCTCGAGCCGAGCGGGGCCGAAGGCCCGACGAGCTCCCGCAAATTTCGGAAAGGCGATATACCTTTAATTCCCAGTTGGCCGTAACTTTCTCGATGACGTCAAATTAGTGAAAAATCAAAGTTTCTTTGTCGCCGTATAGCTCGAGAACGGGTCGACGGGTGCGGGCGAGAGTAGGCTCGTCGGACGGAGGACGCGGAGACGAAGGCTTACCGCGCGAAAAATTCGCGAAAATTCGCGGAAAATTTTTTACGTGTGCATCGGTAACGCGCGTCGACCTCGGCAGAGGATAACTTACCGACCACCACCGGCAGTGGTCGGTAACGGCTCGGGGGGTATAAGCTGCCGCGTTAAAAATGAAACCCGAATTTCGGCGCTTCCACGGTTCAGGGCTGAAAAGGGCCCGGAAGAAAATAACTGATTCAAACGTTCGAATTTAACGCCAACTTCGCGACGCTGACATCGCATCGGCGGCGAGTGCCGCCACAGTCGCCGCGTTTACTCTCCCTTGATAGTTGAGCGAATGGACTTGTAACTTCGAGGTTACAAATCCGACTCTACGTTTAGGTTTACATTTTCCATTAATTTTAAAGGGTGAGGGGGGGTTGGGGGGGAGGATGGCGATGACAGACCAATTGCGCACCTCCCCGCCACCATCGTCGCTACCGACGACCTCGACCTCGAGCCGAGCGGGGCCGAAGGCCCGACGGGCTCCCGGAAATTTCGGAAAGGCGATATACCTTTAATTCCCAGTTGGCCGTAACTTTCTCGATGACGTCAAATTAGTGAAAAATCAAAGTTTCTTTGTCTCCGTATAGCTCGAGAACGGGTCGACGGGTGCGGGCGAGAGTAGGCTTGTCGGACGGAGGACGCGGAGACGAAGGCTTACCGCGCGAAAAATTCGCGAAAATTCGCGGAAAATTTTTTACGTGTGCATCGGTAACGCGCGTCGACCTCGGCGGAGGATAACTTACCGACCACCACCGGCAGTGGTCGGTAACGGCTCGGGGGGTATAAGCAGCCGCGTTAAAAATGAAACCCGAATTTCGGCGCATCCACGGTTCAGGGCTGAAAAGGGCCCGAAAGAAAATAACTGATCCAAACGTTCGAATTTAACGCCAATTTCGCGACGCTGACTTCGCATCGATGGCGAGTGCCGCCACAGTCGCCGCGTTTACTCTCCCTTGATGGTTGAGCGAATGGACTTGTAACTTCGAGGTTACGAATCCGACTCTACGTTTAGGTTTACATTTTCCATTAATTTTAAAGGGTGAGGAAGGGTTTGGGGGGGATGGCGATGACAGACCAATTGCGCACCTCCCCGCCACCATCGTCGCTACCGACGACCTCGACCTCGAGCCGAGCGGGGCCGAAGGCCCGACGAGCTCCCGGAAATTTCGGAAAGGCGATATACCTTTAATTCCCAGTTGGCCGTAACTTTCTCGATGACGTCAAATTAGTGAAAAATCAAAGTTTCTTTGTCGCCGTATAGCTCGAGAACGGGTCGACGGGTGCGGGCGAGAGTAGGCTCGTCGATCGGAGGACGCGGAGACAAAGGCTTACCGCTCGAAAAATTCGCGAAAATTCGCGGAAAATTTTTTACGTGTGCATCGGTAACGCGCGTCGACCTCGGCGGAGGATAACTTACCGACCACCACCGGCAGTGGTCGGTAACGGCTCGAGGGGTATAAGCTGCCGCGTTAAAAATGAAACCCGAATTTCGGCGCTTCCACGGTTCAGGGCTGAAAAGGTCCCGAAAGAAAATAACTGATTCAAACGTTCGAATTTAACGCCAACTTCGCGACGCTGACATCGCATCGGCGGCGAGTGCCGCCACAGTCGCCGCGTTTACTCTCCCTTGATAGTTGAGCGAATTAACTTGTAACTTTGAGCTTACGAATCCGACTCTACGTTTATGTTTACATTTTGCATTAATTTTAAAGGGTGAGGGGGGGTTGGGGGGGTGGTTGGCGATGACAGACCAATCGCACGCCTCCCCGCCACCATCGTCGCTACCGACGACCTCGACCTGGAGCCGAGCGGGGCCGAAGGCCCGACGGGCTCCCGGAAATTTCGGAAAGGCGATATACCTTTAATTCCCAGTTGGCCGTAACTTTCTCGATGACGTCAAATTAGTGAAAAATCAAAGTTTCTTTGTCGCCGTATAGCTCGAGAACGGGTCGACGGGTGCGGGCGAGAGTAGGCTCGTCGGACGGAGGACACGGAGACAAAGGCTTACCGCTCGAAAAATTCGCGAAAATTCGCGGAAAATTTTTTACGTGTGCATCGGTAACGCGCGTCGACCTCAGCGGAGGATAACTTACCGACCACCACCGGCAGTGGTCGGTAACGGCTCGGGGGGTATAAGCTGCCGCGTTAAAAATGAAACCCGAATTTCGGCGCTTCCACGGTTCAGGGCTGAAAATGGCCCGAAAGAAAATAACTGATTCAAACGTTCGAATTTTTACGCCAACTTCGCGACGCTGACTTCGCATCGATGGCGAGTGCCGCCACAGTCGCCGCGTTTACTCTCCCTTGATAGTTGAGCGAATTGACTTGTAACTTTGAGCTTACGAATCCGACTCTACGTTTATGTTTACATTTTCCATTAATTTTAAAGGGAAGGGGGGGTTGGGGGGTGGTTGGCGATGACAGACCAATCGCACGCCTCCTCGCCACCATCGTCGCTACCGACGACCTCGACCTCGAGCCGAGCCGAGTCGAGCGGGGCCGAAGGCCCGACGGGCTCCCGGAAATTTCGGAAAGGCGATATACCTTTAATTCCCAGTTGGCCGTAACTTTCTCGATGACGTCAAATTAGTGAAAAATCAAAGTTTCTTTGTCGCCGTATAGCTCGAGAACGGGTCGACGGGTGCGGGCGAGAGTAGGCTCGTCGGACGGAGGACGCGGAGACGAAGGCTTACCGCGCGAAAAATTCGCGAAAATTCGCGGAAAATTTTTTACGTGTGCATCGGTAACGCGCGTCGACCTCGGCGGAGGATAACTTACCGACCACCACCGGCAGTGGTCGGTAACGGCTCGGGGGGTATAAGCTGCCGCGTTAAAAATGAAACCCGAATTTCGGCGCTTCCGCGGTTCAGGGCTGAAAAGGGCCCGAAAGAAAATAACTGATTCAAACGTTCGAATTTAACGCCAACTTCGCGACGCTGACATCGCATCGGCGGCGAGTGCCGCCACAGTCGCCGCGTTTACTCTCCCTTGATAGTTGAGCGAATGGACTTGTAACTTCGAGGTTACGAATCCGACTCTACGTTTAGGTTTACATTTTCCATTAATTTTAAAGGGTGAGGGGGGGTTGGGAGGATGATGGCGATGACAGACTAATTGCGCACCTCCCCGCCACCATCGTCGCTACCGACGACCTCGACCTCGAGCCGAACCGAGCCGAGCGGGGCCGAAGGCCCGACGGGCTCCCGGAAATTTCGGAAAGGCGATATACCTTTAATTCCCAGTTGGCCGTAACTTTCTCGATGACGTCAAATTAGTGAAAAATCAAAGTTTCTTTGTCGCCGTATAGCTCGAGAACGGGTCTACGGGTGCGGGCGAGAGTAGGTTCGTCGGACGGAGGACGCGGAGACGAAGGCTTACCGCGCGAAAAATTCGCGAAAATTCGCGGAAAATTTTTTACGTGTGCATCGGTAACGCGCGTCGACCTCGGCGGAGGATAACTTACCGACCACCACCGGCAGTGGTCGTTAACGCTCGGGGGGTATAAGCTGCCGCGTTAAAAATGAAACCCGAATTTCGGCGCTTCCACGGTTCAGGTCTGAAAAGGGCCCGAAAGAAAATAACTGATTCAAACGTTCGAATTTAACGCCAACTTCGCGACGCTGACATCGCATCGGCGGCGAGTGCCGCCACAGTCGCCGCGTTTACTCTCCCTTGATAGTTGAGCGAATGGACTTGTAACTTCGAGGTTACAAATCCGACTCTACGTTTAGGTTTACATTTTCCATTAATTTTAAAGGGTGAGGGGGGGTTGGGGGGAAGGATGGCGATGACAGACCAATTGCGCACCTCCCCGCCACCACCGTCGCTACCGACGACCTCGACCTCGAGCCGAGCGGGGCCGAAGGCCCGACGAGCTCCCGGAAATTTCGGAAAGGCGATATACCTTTAATTTCCAGTTGGCCGTAACTTTCTCGATGACGTCAAATTAGTGAAAAATCAAAGTTTCTTTGTCGCCGTATAGCTCGAGGACGGGTCGACGGGTGCGGGCGAGAGTAGGCTTGTCGGACGGAGGACGCGGAGACGAAGGCTTACCGCGCGAAAAATTCGCGAAAATTCGCGGAAAATTTTTTACGTGTGCATCGGTAACGCGCGTCGACCTCGGCGGAGGATAACTTACCGACCACCACCGGCAGTGGTCGGTAACGGCTCGGGGGGTATAAGCTGCCGCGTTAAAAATGAAACCCGAATTTCGGCGCTTCCACGGTTCAGGGCTGAAAAGGGCCCGAAAGAAAATAACTGATTCAAACGTTCGAATTTAACGCCAACTTCGCGACGCTGACATCGCTTCGGCGGCGAGTGCCGCCACAGTCGCCGCGTTTACTCTCCCTTGATAGTTGAGCGAATGGACTTGTAAATTCGAGGTTACGAATCCGACTCTACGTTTAGGTTTACATTTTCCATTAATTTTAAAGGGTGAGGGGGGGTTGGGAGGATGATGGCGATGACAGACCAATTGCGCACCTCCCCGCCACCATCGTCGCTACCGACGACCTCGACCTCGAGCCGAGCCGAGCCGAGCGGGGCCGAAGGCCCGACGGGCTCCCGGAAATTTCGGAAAGGCGATATACCTTTAATTCCCAGTTGGCCGTAACTTTCTCGATGACGTCAAATTAGTGAAAAATCAAAGTTTCTTTGTCGCCGTATAACTCGAGAACGGGTCGACGGGTGCGGGCGAGAGTAGGCTTGTCGGACGGAGGACGCGGAGACGAAGGCTTACCGCGCGAAAAATTAGCGAAAATTCGCGGAAAATTTTTTACGTGTGCATCGGTAACGCGCGTCGACCTCGGTGGAGGATAACTTACCGACCACCACCGGCAGTGGTCGTTAACGCTCGGGGGGTATAAGCTGCCGCGTTAAAAATGAAACCCGAATTTCGGCGCTTCCACGGTTCAGGGCTGAAAAGGGCCCGAAAGAAAATAACTGATTCAAACGTTCGAATTTAACGCCAACTTCGCGACGCTGACATCGCATCGGCGGCGAGTGCCGCCACAGTCGCCGCGTTTACTCTCCCTTGATAGTTGAGCGAATGGACTTGTAACTTCGAGGTTACAAATCCGACTCTACGTTTAGGTATACATTTTCCATTAATTTTAAAGGGTGAGGGAGGGTTGGGGGGGAGGATGGCGATGACAGACCAATTGCGCACCTCCCCGCCACCATCGTCGCTACCGACGACCTCGACCTCGAGCCGAGCGGGGCCGAAGGCCCGACGGGCTCCCGGAAATTTCGGAAAGGCGATATACCTTTAATTCCCAGTTGGCCGTAACTTTCTCGATGACGTCAAATTAGTGAAAAATCAAAGTTTCTTTGTCGCCGTATAGCTCGAGAACGGGTCGACGGGTGCGGGCGAGAGTAGGCTTGTCGGACAGAGGACGCGGAGACAAATGCTTACCGCGCGAAAAATTCGTGAAAATTCGCGGAAAATTTTTTACGTGTGCATCGGTAGCGCGCGTCGACCTTCGCGGAGGATAACTTACCGACCACCACCGGCAGTGGTCGGTAACGGCTCGGGGGGTATAAGCTGCCGCGTTAAAAATGAAACCCGAATTTCGGCGCTTCCACGGTTCAGGGCTGAAAAGGGCCCGAAAAAAAATAACTGATTCAAACGTTCGAATTTAACGCCATCTTCGCGACGCTGACATCGCTTCGGCGGCGAGTGCCGCCACAGTCGCCGCGTTTACTCTCCCTTGATAGTTGAGCGAATGGACTTGTAACTTCGAGGTTACAAATCCGACTCTACGTTTAGGTTTACATTTTCCATTAATTTTAAAGGGTGAGGAAGGGTTGGGGGGGGGGATGGCGATGACAGACCAATTGCGCACCTCCCCGCCACCATCGTCGCTACCGACGACCTCGACCTCGAGCCGAGCGGGGCCGAAGGCCCGACGAGCTCCCGGAAATTTCGGAAAGGCGATATACCTTTAATTCCCAGTTGGCCGTAACTTTCTCGATGACGTCAAATTAGTGAAAAATCAAAGTTTCTTTGTCACCGTATAGCTCGAGAACGGGTCGACGGGTGCGGGCGAGAGTAGGCTTGTCGGACGGAGGACGCGGAGACGAAGGCTTACCGCGCGAAAAATTCGCGAAAATTCGCGGAAAATTTTTTACGTGTGCATCGGTAACGCGCGTCGACCTCGGCGGAGGATAACTTACCGACCACCACCGGCAGTGGTCGGTAACGGCTCGGGGGGTATAAGCTGCCGCGTTAAAAATGAAACCCCAATTTCGGCGTTTCCACGGTTCAGGGCTGAAAAGGTCCCGAAAGAAAATAACTGATTCAAACGTTCGAATTTAACGCCAACTTCGCGACGCTGACATCGCATCGGTGGCGAGAGCCGCCACAGTCGCCGCGTTTACTCTCCCTTGATAGTTGAGCGAATGGACTTGTAACTTCGTGGTTACAAATGCGACTCTACGTTTAGGTTTACATTTTCCATTAATTTTAAAGGGAGAGAGGGGGTTGGGGGGGAGGATGGCGATGACAGACCAATTGCGCACCTCCCCGCCACCATCGTCGCTACCGACGACCTCGACCTCGAGCCGAGCGGGGCCGAAGGCCCGACGGGCTCCCGGAAATTTCGGAAAGGCGATATACCTTTAATTCCCAGTTGGCCGTAACTTTCTCGTTGACGTCAAATTAGTGAAAAATCAAAGTTTCTTTGTCGCCGTATAGCTCGAGAACGGGTCGACGGGTGCGGGCGAGAGTAGGCTTGTCGGACGGAGGACGCGGAGACGAAGGCTTACCGCGCGAAAAATTCGCGAAAATTCCCGGAAAATTTTTTACGTGTGCATCGGTAACGCGCGTCGACCTCGGCGGAGGATAACTTACCGACCACCACCGGCAGTGGTCGGTAACGGCTCGGGGGGTATAAGCTGCCGCGTTAAAAATGAAACCCGAATTTCGGCGCTTCCACGGTTCAGGGCTGAAAAGGACCCGAAAGAAAATAACTGATCCAAACGTTCGAATTTAACGCCAATTTCGCGACGCTGACATCGCATCGGCGGCGAGTGCCGCCACAGTCGCCGCGTTTATTCTCCCTTGATGGTTGAGCGAATGGACTTGTAACTTCGAGGTTACGAATCCGACTCTACGTTTAGGTTTACATTTTCCATTAATTTTAATGGGTGAGGAAGGGTTGGGGGGGGGTGGCGATGACAGACCAATTGCGCACCTCCCCGCCACCATCGTCGCTACCGACGACCTCGACCTCGAGCCGAGCGGGGCCGAAGGCCCGACGGGCTCCCGGAAATTTCGGAAAGGCGATATACCTTTAATTCCCAGTTGGCCGTAACTTTCTCGATGACGTCAAATTAGTGAAAAATCAAAGTTTCTTTGTCTCCGTATAGCTCGAGAACGGGTCGACGGGTGCGGGCGAGAGTAGGCTTGTCGGACGGAGGACGCGGAGACGAAGGCTTACCGCGCGAAAAATTCGCGAAAATTCGCGGAAAATTTTTTACGTGTGCATCGGTAACGCGCGTCGACCTCGGCGGAGGATAACTTACCGACCACCACCGGCAGTGGTCGGTAACGGCTCGGGGGGTATAAGCTGCCGCGTTAAAAATGAAACCCGAATTTCGGCGCTTCCACGGTTCAGGGCTGAAAAGGGCCCGAAAGAAAATAACTGATCCAAACGTTCGAATTTAACGCCAATTTCGCGACGCTGACTTCGCATCGATGGCGAGTGCCGCCACAGTCGCCGCGTTTACTCTCCCTTGATGGTTGAGCGAATGGACTTGTAACTTCGAGGTTACGAATCCGACTCTACGTTTAGGTTTACATTTTCCATTAATTTTAAAGGGTGAGGAAGGGTTGGGGGGGGGTGGCGATGACAGACCAATTGCGCACCTCCCCGCCACCATCGTCGCTACCGACGACCTCGACCTCGAGCCGAGCGGGGCCGAAGGCCCGACGAGCTCCCGGAAATTTCGGAAAGGCGATATACCTTTAATTCCCAGTTGGCCGTAACTTTCTCGATGACGTCAAATTAGTGAAAAATCAAAGTTTCTTTGTCGCCGTATAGCTCGAGAACGGGTCGACGGGTGCGGGCGAGAGTAGGCTCGTCGATCGGAGGACGCGGAGACAAAGGCTTACCGCTCGAAAAATTCGCGAAAATTCGCGGAAAATTTTTTACGTGTGCATCGGTAACGCGCGTCGACCTCGGCGGAGGATAACTTACCGACCACCACCGGCAGTGGTCGGTAACGGCTCGAGGGGTATAAGCTGCCGCGTTAAAAATGAAACCCGAATTTCGGCGCTTCCACGGTTCAGGGCTGAAAAGGTCCCGAAAGAAAATAACTGATTCAAACGTTCGAATTTAACGCCAACTTCGCGACGCTGACATCGCATCGGCGGCGAGTGCCGCCACAGTCGCCGCGTTTACTCTCCCTTGATAGTTGAGCGAATTAACTTGTAACTTTGAGCTTACGAATCCGACTCTACGTTTATGTTTACATTTTGCATTAATTTTAAAGGGTGAGGGGGGGTTGGGGGGGTGGTTGGCGATGACAGACCAATCGCACGCCTCCCCGCCACCATCGTCGCTACCGACGACCTCGACCTGGAGCCGAGCGGGGCCGAAGGCCCGACGGGCTCCCGGAAATTTCGGAAAGGCGATATACCTTTAATTCCCAGTTGGCCGTAACTTTCTCGATGACGTCAAATTAGTGAAAAATAAAAGTTTCTTTGTCGCCGTATAGGTCGAGAACGGGTCGACGGGTGCGGGCGAGAGTAGGCTTGTCGGACGGAGGACGCGGAGATGAAGGCTTACCGCGCGAAAAATTCGCGAAAATTCGCGGAAAATTTTTTACGTGTGCATCGGTAACGCGCGTCGACCTCAGCGGAGGATAACTTACCGACCACCACCGGCAGTGGTCGGTAACGGCTCGGGGGGTATAAGCTGCCGCGTTAAAAATGAAACCCGAATTTCGGCGCTTCCACGGTTCAGGGCTGAAAATGGCCCGAAAGAAAATAACTGATTCAAACGTTCGAATTTTTACGCCAACTTCGCGACGCTGACTTCGCATCGATGGCGAGTGCCGCCACAGTCGCCGCGTTTACTCTCCCTTGATAGTTGAGCGAATTGACTTGTAACTTTGAGCTTACGAATCCGACTCTACGTTTATGTTTACATTTTCCATTAATTTTAAAGGGAAGGGGGGGTTGGGGGGTGGTTGGCGATGACAGACCAATCGCACGCCTCCTCGCCACCATCGTCGCTACCGACGACCTCGACCTCGAGCCGATCCGAGTCGAGCGGGGCCGAAGGCCCGACGGGCTCCCGGAAATTTCGGAAAGGCGATATACCTTTAATTCCCAGTTGGCCGTAACTTTCTCGATGACGTCAAATTAGTGAAAAATCAAAGTTTCTTTGTCGCCGTATAGCTCGAGAACGGGTCGACGGATGCGGGCGAGAGTAGGCTCGTCGGACGGAGGACGCGGAGACAAAGGCTTACCGCTCGAAAAATTCGCGAAAATTCGCGGAAAATTTTTTACGTGTGCATCGGTAACGCGCGTCGACCTCAGCGGAGGATAACTTACCGACCACCACCGGCAGTGGTCGGTAACGGCTCGGGGGGTATAAGCTGCCGCGTTAAAAATGAAACCCGAATTTCGGCGCTTCCACGGTTCAGGGCTGAAAATGGCCCGAAAGAAAATAACTGATTCAAACGTTCGAATTTTTACGCCAACTTCGCGACGCTGACTTCGCATCGATGGCGAGTGCCGCCACAGTCGCCGCGTTTATTCTCCCTTGATAGTTGAGCGAATTGACTTGTAACTTTGAGCTTACGAATCCGACTCTACGTTTATGTTTACATTTTCCATTAATTTTAAAGGGAAGGGGGGGTTGGGGGGTGGTTGGCGATGACAGACCAATCGCACGCCTCCTCGCCACCATCGTCGCTACCGACGACCTCGACCTCGAGCCGAGCCGAGTCGAGCGGGGCCGAAGGCCCGACGGGCTCCCGGAAATTTCGGAAAGGCGATATACCTTTAATTCCCAGTTGGCCGTAACTTTCTCGATGACGTCAAATTAGTGAAAAATCAAAGTTTCTTTGTCGCCGTATAGCTCGAGAACGGGTCGACGGGTGCGGGCGAGAGTAGGCTCGTCGGACGGAGGACGCGGAGACGAAGGCTTACCGCGCGAAAAATTCGCGAAAATTCGCGGAAAATTTTTTACGTGTGCATCGGTAACGCGCGTCGACCTCAGCGGAGGATAACTTACCGACCACCACCGGCAGTGGTCGGTAACGGCTCGGGGGGTATAAGCTGCCGCGTTAAAAATGAAACCCGAATTTCGGCGCTTCCACGGTTCAGGGCTGAAAATGGCCCGAAAGAAAATAACTGATTCAAACGTTCGAATTTTTACGCCAACTTCGCGACGCTGACTTCGCATCGATGGCGAGTGCCGCCACAGTCGCCGCGTTTATTCTCCCTTGATAGTTGAGCGAATTGACTTGTAACTTTGAGCTTACGAATCCGACTCTACGTTTATGTTTACATTTTCCATTAATTTTAAAGGGAAGGGGGGGTTGGGGGGTGGTTGGCGATGACAGACCAATCGCACGCCTCCTCGCCACCATCGTCGCTACCGACGACCTCGACCTCGAGCCGAGCCGAGTCGAGCGGGGCCGAAGGCCCGACGGGCTCCCGGAAATTTCGGAAAGGCGATATACCTTTAATTCCCAGTTGGCCGTAACTTTCTCGATGACGTCAAATTAGTGAAAAATCAAAGTTTCTTTGTCGCCGTATAGCTCGAGAACGGGTCGACGGGTGCGGGCGAGAGTAGGCTCGTCGGACGGAGGACGCGGAGACGAAGGCTTACCGCGCGAAAAATTCGCGAAAATTCGCGGAAAATTTTTTACGTGTGCATCGGTAACGCGCGTCGACCTCGGCGGAGGATAACTTACCGACCACCACCGGCAGTGGTCGGTAACGGCTCGGGGGGTATAAGCTGCCGCGTTAAAAATGAAACCCGAATTTCGGCGCTTCCGCGGTTCAGGGCTGAAAAGGGCCCGAAAGAAAATAACTGATTCAAACGTTCGAATTTAACGCCAACTTCGCGACGCTGACATCGCATCGGCGGCGAGTGCCGCCACAGTCGCCGCGTTTACTCTCCCTTGATAGTTGAGCGAATGGACTTGTAACTTCGAGGTTACGAATCCGACTCTACGTTTAGGTTTACATTTTCCATTAATTTTAAAGGGTGAGGGGGGGTTGGGAGGATGATGGCGATGACAGACTAATTGCGCACCTCCCCGCCACCATCGTCGCTACCGACGACCTCGACCTCGAGCCGAACCGAGCCGAGCGGGGCCGAAGGCCCGACGGGCTCCCGGAAATTTCGGAAAGGCGATATACCTTTAATTCCCAGTTGGCCGTAACTTTCTCGATGACGTCAAATTAGTGAAAAATCAAAGTTTCTTTGTCGCCGTATAGCTCGAGAACGGGTCTACGGGTGCGGGCGAGAGTAGGTTCGTCGGACGGAGGACGCGGAGACGAAGGCTTACCGCGCGAAAAATTCGCGAAAATTCGCGGAAAATTTTTTACGTGTGCATCGGTAACGCGCGTCGACCTCGGCGGAGGATAACTTACCGACCACCACCGGCAGTGGTCGTTAACGCTCGGGGGGTATAAGCTGCCGCGTTAAAAATGAAACCCGAATTTCGGCGCTTCCACGGTTCAGGTCTGAAAAGGGCCCGAAAGAAAATAACTGATTCAAACGTTCGAATTTAACGCCAACTTCGCGACGCTGACATCGCATCGGCGGCGAGTGCCGCCACAGTCGCCGCGTTTACTCTCCCTTGATAGTTGAGCGAATGGACTTGTAACTTCGAGGTTACAAATCCGACTCTACGTTTAGGTTTACATTTTCCATTAATTTTAAAGGGTGAGGGGGGGTTGGGGGGGAGGATGGCGATGACAGACCAATTGCGCACCTCCCCGCCACCACCGTCGCTACCGACGACCTCGACCTCGAGCCGAGCGGGGCCGAAGGCCCGACGAGCTCCCGGAAATTTCGGAAAGGCGATATACCTTTAATTTCCAGTTGGCCGTAACTTTCTCGATGACGTCAAATTAGTGAAAAATCAAAGTTTCTTTGTCGCCGTATAGCTCGAGGACGGGTCGACGGGTGCGGGCGAGAGTAGGCTTGTCGGACGGAGGACGCGGAGACGAAGGCTTACCGCGCGAAAAATTCGCGAAAATTCGCGGAAAATTTTTTACGTGTGCATCGGTAACGCGCGTCGACCTCGGCGGAGGATAACTTACCGACCACCACCGGCAGTGGTCGGTAACGGCTCGGGGGGTATAAGCTGCCGCGTTAAAAATGAAACCCGAATTTCGGCGCTTCCACGGTTCAGGGCTGAAAAGGGCCCGAAAGAAAATAACTGATTCAAACGTTCGAATTTAACGCCAACTTCGCGACGCTGACATCGCTTCGGCGGCGAGTGCCGCCACAGTCGCCGCGTTTACTCTCCCTTGATAGTTGAGCGAATGGACTTGTAAATTCGAGGTTACGAATCCGACTCTACGTTTAGGTTTACATTTTCCATTAATTTTAAAGGGTGAGGGGGGGTTGGGAGGATGATGGCGATGACAGACCAATTGCGCACCTCCCCGCCACCATCGTCGCTACCGACGACCTCGACCTCGAGCCGAGCCGAGCCGAGCGGGGCCGAAGGCCCGACGGGCTCCCGGAAATTTCGGAAAGGCGATATACCTTTAATTCCCAGTTGGCCGTAACTTTCTCGATGACGTCAAATTAGTGAAAAATCAAAGTTTCTTTGTCGCCGTATAACTCGAGAACGGGTCGACGGGTGCGGGCGAGAGTAGGCTTGTCGGACGGAGGACGCGGAGACGAAGGCTTACCGCGCGAAAAATTAGCGAAAATTCGCGGAAAATTTTTTACGTGTGCATCGGTAACGCGCGTCGACCTCGGTGGAGGATAACTTACCGACCACCACCGGCAGTGGTCGTTAACGCTCGGGGGGTATAAGCTGCCGCGTTAAAAATGAAACCCGAATTTCGGCGCTTCCACGGTTCAGGGCTGAAAAGGGCCCGAAAGAAAATAACTGATTCAAACGTTCGAATTTAACGCCAACTTCGCGACGCTGACATCGCATCGGCGGCGAGTGCCGCCACAGTCGCCGCGTTTACTCTCCCTTGATAGTTGAGCGAATGGACTTGTAACTTCGAGGTTACAAATCCGACTCTACGTTTAGGTATACATTTTCCATTAATTTTAAAGGGTGAGGGAGGGTTGGGGGGGAGGATGGCGATGACAGACCAATTGCGCACCTCCCCGCCACCATCGTCGCTACCGACGACCTCGACCTCGAGCCGAGCGGGGCCGAAGGCCCGACGGGCTCCCGGAAATTTCGGAAAGGCGATATACCTTTAATTCCCAGTTGGCCGTAACTTTCTCGATGACGTCAAATTAGTGAAAAATCAAAGTTTCTTTGTCGCCGTATAGCTCGAGAACGGGTCGACGGGTGCGGGCGAGAGTAGGCTTGTCGGACAGAGGACGCGGAGACGAATGCTTACCGCGCGAAAAATTCGTGAAAATTCGCGGAAAATTTTTTACGTGTGCATCGGTAGCGCGCGTCGACCTTCGCGGAGGATAACTTACCGACCACCACCGGCAGTGGTCGGTAACGGCTCGGGGGGTATAAGCTGCCGCGTTAAAAATGAAACCCGAATTTCGGCGCTTCCACGGTTCAGGGCTGAAAAGGGCCCGAAAAAAAATAACTGATTCAAACGTTCGAATTTAACGCCATCTTCGCGACGCTGACATCGCTTCGGCGGCGAGTGCCGCCACAGTCGCCGCGTTTACTCTCCCTTGATAGTTGAGCGAATGGACTTGTAACTTCGAGGTTACAAATCCGACTCTACGTTTAGGTTTACATTTTCCATTAATTTTAAAGGGTGAGGAAGGGTTGGGGGGGGGGATGGCGATGACAGACCAATTGCGCACCTCCCCGCCACCATCGTCGCTACCGACGACCTCGACCTCGAGCCGAGCGGGGCCGAAGGCCCGACGAGCTCCCGGAAATTTCGGAAAGGCGATATACCTTTAATTCCCAGTTGGCCGTAACTTTCTCGATGACGTCAAATTAGTGAAAAATCAAAGTTTCTTTGTCACCGTATAGCTCGAGAACGGGTCGACGGGTGCGGGCGAGAGTAGGCTTGTCGGACGGAGGACGCGGAGACGAAGGCTTACCGCGCGAAAAATTCGCGAAAATTCGCGGAAAATTTTTTACGTGTGCATCGGTAACGCGCGTCGACCTCGGCGGAGGATAACTTACCGACCACCACCGGCAGTGGTCGGTAACGGCTCGGGGGGTATAAGCTGCCGCGTTAAAAATGAAACCCCAATTTCGGCGTTTCCACGGTTCAGGGCTGAAAAGGTCCCGAAAGAAAATAACTGATTCAAACGTTCGAATTTAACGCCAACTTCGCGACGCTGACATCGCATCGGTGGCGAGAGCCGCCACAGTCGCCGCGTTTACTCTCCCTTGATAGTTGAGCGAATGGACTTGTAACTTCGTGGTTACAAATGCGACTCTACGTTTAGGTTTACATTTTCCATTAATTTTAAAGGGAGAGAGGGGGTTGGGGGGGAGGATGGCGATGACAGACCAATTGCGCACCTCCCCGCCATCATCGTCGCTACCGACGACCTCGACCTCGAGCCGAGCGGGGCCGAAGGCCCGACGGGCTCCCGGAAATTTCGGAAAGGCGATATACCTTTAATTCCCAGTTGGCCGTAACTTTCTCGTTGACGTCAAATTAGTGAAAAATCAAAGTTTCTTTGTCGCCGTATAGCTCGAGAACGGGTCGACGGGTGCGGGCGAGAGTAGGCTTGTCGGACGGAGGACGCGGAGACGAAGGCTTACCGCGCGAAAAATTCGCGAAAATTCCCGGAAAATTTTTTACGTGTGCATCGGTAACGCGCGTCGACCTCGGCGGAGGATAACTTACCGACCACCACCGGCAGTGGTCGGTAACGGCTCGGGGGGTATAAGCTGCCGCGTTAAAAATGAAACCCGAATTTCGGCGCTTCCACGGTTCAGGGCTGAAAAGGACCCGAAAGAAAATAACTGATCCAAACGTTCGAATTTAACGCCAATTTCGCGACGCTGACATCGCATCGGCGGCGAGTGCCGCCACAGTCGCCGCGTTTATTCTCCCTTGATGGTTGAGCGAATGGACTTGTAACTTCGAGGTTACGAATCCGACTCTACGTTTAGGTTTACATTTTCCATTAATTTTAAAGGGTGAGGAAGGGTTGGGGGGGGGTGGCGATGACAGACCAATTGCGCACCTCCCCGCCACCATCGTCGCTACCGACGACCTCGACCTCGAGACGAGCGGGGCCGAAGGCCCGACGGGCTCCCGGAAATTTCGGAAAGGCGATATACCTTTAATTCCCAGTTGGCCGTAACTTTGTCGATGACGTCAAATTAGTGAAAAATCAAAGTTTCTTTGTCGCCGTATAGCTCGAGAACGGGTCGACGGGTGCGGGCGAGAGTAGGCTTGTCGGACGGAGGACGCGGAGACGAAGGCTTACCGCGCGAAAAATTCGCGAAAATTCGCGGAAAATTTTTTACGTGTGCATCGGAAACGCGCGTCGACCTCGGCGGAGGATAACTTACCGACCATCACCGGCAGTGGTCGGTAACGGCTCGGGGGGTATAAGCTGCCGCGTTAAAAATGAAACCCGAATTTCGGCGCTTCCACGGTTCAGGGCTGAAAAGGGCCCGAAAGAAAATAACTGATCCAAACGTTCGAATTTAACGCCAATTTCGCGACGCTGACTTCGCATCGATGGCGAGTGCCGCCACAGTCGTCGCGTTTACTCTCCCTTGATGGTTGAGCGAATGGACTTGTAACTTCGAGGTTACGAATCCGACTCTACGTTTAGGTTTACATTTTCCATTAATTTTAAAGGGTGAGGAAGGGTTGGGGGGGATGGCGATGACAGACCAATTGCGCACCTCCCCGCCACCATCGTCGCTACCGACGACCTCGACCTCGAGCCGAGCGGGGCCGAAGGCCCGACGAGCTCCCGGAAATTTCGGAAAGGCGATATACCTTTAATTCCCAGTTGGCCGTAACTTTCTCGATGACGTCAAATTAGTGAAAAATCAAAGTTTCTTTGTCGCCGTATAGCTCGAGAACGGGTCGACGGGTGCGGGCGAGAGTAGGCTTGTCGGACGGAGGACGCGGAGACGAAGGCTTACCGCGCGAAAAATTCGCGAAAATTCGCGGAAAATTTTTTACGTGTGCATCGGTAACGCGCGTCGACCTCGGCGGAGGATAACTTACCGACCACCACCGGCAGTGGTCGGTAACGGCTCGGGGGGTATAAGCTGCCGCGTTAAAAATGAAACCCGAATTTCGGCGCTTCCACGGTTCAGGGCTGAAAAGGGCCCGAAAGAAAATAACTGATCCAAACGTTCGAATTTAACGCCAATTTCGCGACGCTGACTTCGCATCGATGGCGAGTGCCGCCACAGTCGCCGCGTTTACTCTCCCTTGATGGTTGAGCGAATGGACTTGTAACTTCGAGGTTACGAATCCGACTCTACGTTTAGGTTTACATTTTCCATTAATTTTAAAGGGTGAGGGGGGTTTGGGGGGGAGGATGGCGATGACAGACCAATTGCGCACCTCCCCGCCACCATCGTCGCTACCGACGACCTCGACCTCGAGCCGAGCGGGGCCGAAGGCCCGACGGGCTCCCGGAAATTTCGGAAAGGCGATATACCTTTAATTCCCAGTTGGCCGTAACTTTCTCGATGACGTCAAATTAGTGAAAAATCAAAGTTTCTTTGTCGCCGTATAGCTCGAGAACGGGTCGACGGGTGCGGGCGAGAGTAGGCTCGTCGGACGGAGGACGCGGAGACAAAGGCTTACGGCGCGAAAAATTCGCGAAAATTCGCGGAAAATTTTTTACGTGTGCATCGGTAACGCGCGTCGACCTCGGCGGAGGATAACTTACCGACCACCACTGGCAGTGGTCGGTAACGGCTCGGGGGGTATAAGCAGCCGCGTTAAAAATGAAACCCGAATTTCGGCGCTTCCACGGTTCAGGGCTGAAAAGGGCCCGAAAGAAAATAACTGATCCAAACGTTCGAATTTAACGCCAATTTCGCGACGCTGACTTCGCATCGATGGCGAGTGCCGCCACAGTCGCCGCGTTTACTCTCCCTTGATGGTTGAGCGAATGGACTTGTAACTTCGAGGTTACGAATCCGACTCTACGTTTAGGTTTACATTTTCCATTAATTTTAAAGGGTGAGGGGGGGGGGGGTTGGGGGGGAGGATGGCGATGACAGACCAATTGCGCACCTCCCCGCCACCATCGTCGCTACCGACGACCTCGACCTCGAGCCGAGCGGGGCCGAAGGCCCGACGGGCTCCCGGAAATTTCGGAAAGGCGATATACCTTTAATTCCCAGTTGGCCGTAACTTTCTCGATGACGTCAAATTAGTGAAAAATCAAAGTTTCTTTGTCGCCGTATAGCTCGAGAACGGGTCGACGGGTGCGGGCGAGAGTAGGCTCGTCGGACGGAGGACGCGGAGACAAAGGCTTACCGCGCGAAAAATACGCGAAAATTCGCGGAAAATTTTTTACGTGTGCATCGGTAACGCGCGTCGACCTCGGCGGAGGATAACTTACCGACCACCACCGGCAGTGGTCGGTAACGGCTCGGGGGGTATAAGCTGCCGCGTTAAAAATGAAACCCGAATTTCGGCGCTTCCACGGTTCAGGGCTGAAAAGGGCCCGAAAGAAAATAACTGATTCAAACGTTCGAATTTAACGCCAACTTCGCGACGCTGACATCGCTTCGGCGGCGAGTGCCGCCACAGTCGCCGCGTTTACTCTCCCTTGATAGTTGAGCGAATGGACTTGTAAATTCGAGGTTACGAATCCGACTCTACGTTTAGGTTTACATTTTCCATTAATTTTAAAGGGTGAGGGGGGGTTGGGAGGATGATGGCGATGACAGACCAATTGCGCACCTCCCCGCCACCATCGTCGCTACCGACGACCTCGACCTCGAGCCGAGCCGAGCCGAGCGGGGCCGAAGGCCCGACGGGCTCCCGGAAATTTCGGAAAGGCGATATACCTTTAATTCCCAGTTGGCCGTAACTTTCTCGATGACGTCAAATTAGTGAAAAATCAAAGTTTCTTTGTCGCCGTATAACTCGAGAACGGGTCGACGGGTGCGGGCGAGAGTAGGCTTGTCGGACGGAGGACGCGGAGACGAAGGCTTACCGCGCGAAAAATTAGCGAAAATTCGCGGAAAATTTTTTACGTGTGCATCGGTAACGCGCGTCGACCTCGGTGGAGGATAACTTACCGACCACCACCGGCAGTGGTCGTTAACGCTCGGGGGGTATAAGCTGCCGCGTTAAAAATGAAACCCGAATTTCGGCGCTTCCACGGTTCAGGGCTGAAAAGGGCCCGAAAGAAAATAACTGATTCAAACGTTCGAATTTAACGCCAACTTCGCGACGCTGACATCGCATCGGCGGCGAGTGCCGCCACAGTCGCCGCGTTTACTCTCCCTTGATAGTTGAGCGAATGGACTTGTAACTTCGAGGTTACAAATCCGACTCTACGTTTAGGTATACATTTTCCATTAATTTTAAAGGGTGAGGGAGGGTTGGGGGGGAGGATGGCGATGACAGACCAATTGCGCACCTCCCCGCCACCATCGTCGCTACCGACGACCTCGACCTCGAGCCGAGCGGGGCCGAAGGCCCGACGGGCTCCCGGAAATTTCGGAAAGGCGATATACCTTTAATTCCCAGTTGGCCGTAACTTTCTCGATGACGTCAAATTAGTGAAAAATCAAAGTTTCTTTGTCGCCGTATAGCTCGAGAACGGGTCGACGGGTGCGGGCGAGAGTAGGCTTGTCGGACAGAGGACGCGGAGACGAATGCTTACCGCGCGAAAAATTCGTGAAAATTCGCGGAAAATTTTTTACGTGTGCATCGGTAGCGCGCGTCGACCTTCGCGGAGGATAACTTACCGACCACCACCGGCAGTGGTCGGTAACGGCTCGGGGGGTATAAGCTGCCGCGTTAAAAATGAAACCCGAATTTCGGCGCTTCCACGGTTCAGGGCTGAAAAGGGCCCGAAAAAAAATAACTGATTCAAACGTTCGAATTTAACGCCATCTTCGCGACGCTGACATCGCTTCGGCGGCGAGTGCCGCCACAGTCGCCGCGTTTACTCTCCCTTGATAGTTGAGCGAATGGACTTGTAACTTCGAGGTTACAAATCCGACTCTACGTTTAGGTTTACATTTTCCATTAATTTTAAAGGGTGAGGAAGGGTTGGGGGGGGGGATGGCGATGACAGACCAATTGCGCACCTCCCCGCCACCATCGTCGCTACCGACGACCTCGACCTCGAGCCGAGCGGGGCCGAAGGCCCGACGAGCTCCCGGAAATTTCGGAAAGGCGATATACCTTTAATTCCCAGTTGGCCGTAACTTTCTCGATGACGTCAAATTAGTGAAAAATCAAAGTTTCTTTGTCACCGTATAGCTCGAGAACGGGTCGACGGGTGCGGGCGAGAGTAGGCTTGTCGGACGGAGGACGCGGAGACGAAGGCTTACCGCGCGAAAAATTCGCGAAAATTCGCGGAAAATTTTTTACGTGTGCATCGGTAACGCGCGTCGACCTCGGCGGAGGATAACTTACCGACCACCACCGGCAGTGGTCGGTAACGGCTCGGGGGGTATAAGCTGCCGCGTTAAAAATGAAACCCCAATTTCGGCGTTTCCACGGTTCAGGGCTGAAAAGGTCCCGAAAGAAAATAACTGATTCAAACGTTCGAATTTAACGCCAACTTCGCGACGCTGACATCGCATCGGTGGCGAGAGCCGCCACAGTCGCCGCGTTTACTCTCCCTTGATAGTTGAGCGAATGGACTTGTAACTTCGTGGTTACAAATGCGACTCTACGTTTAGGTTTACATTTTCCATTAATTTTAAAGGGAGAGAGGGGGTTGGGGGGGAGGATGGCGATGACAGACCAATTGCGCACCTCCCCGCCATCATCGTCGCTACCGACGACCTCGACCTCGAGCCGAGCGGGGCCGAAGGCCCGACGGGCTCCCGGAAATTTCGGAAAGGCGATATACCTTTAATTCCCAGTTGGCCGTAACTTTCTCGTTGACGTCAAATTAGTGAAAAATCAAAGTTTCTTTGTCGCCGTATAGCTCGAGAACGGGTCGACGGGTGCGGGCGAGAGTAGGCTTGTCGGACGGAGGACGCGGAGACGAAGGCTTACCGCGCGAAAAATTCGCGAAAATTCCCGGAAAATTTTTTACGTGTGCATCGGTAACGCGCGTCGACCTCGGCGGAGGATAACTTACCGACCACCACCGGCAGTGGTCGGTAACGGCTCGGGGGGTATAAGCTGCCGCGTTAAAAATGAAACCCGAATTTCGGCGCTTCCACGGTTCAGGGCTGAAAAGGACCCGAAAGAAAATAACTGATCCAAACGTTCGAATTTAACGCCAATTTCGCGACGCTGACATCGCATCGGCGGCGAGTGCCGCCACAGTCGCCGCGTTTATTCTCCCTTGATGGTTGAGCGAATGGACTTGTAACTTCGAGGTTACGAATCCGACTCTACGTTTAGGTTTACATTTTCCATTAATTTTAAAGGGTGAGGAAGGGTTGGGGGGGGGTGGCGATGACAGACCAATTGCGCACCTCCCCGCCACCATCGTCGCTACCGACGACCTCGACCTCGAGACGAGCGGGGCCGAAGGCCCGACGGGCTCCCGGAAATTTCGGAAAGGCGATATACCTTTAATTCCCAGTTGGCCGTAACTTTGTCGATGACGTCAAATTAGTGAAAAATCAAAGTTTCTTTGTCGCCGTATAGCTCGAGAACGGGTCGACGGGTGCGGGCGAGAGTAGGCTTGTCGGACGGAGGACGCGGAGACGAAGGCTTACCGCGCGAAAAATTCGCGAAAATTCGCGGAAAATTTTTTACGTGTGCATCGGAAACGCGCGTCGACCTCGGCGGAGGATAACTTACCGACCATCACCGGCAGTGGTCGGTAACGGCTCGGGGGGTATAAGCTGCCGCGTTAAAAATGAAACCCGAATTTCGGCGCTTCCACGGTTCAGGGCTGAAAAGGGCCCGAAAGAAAATAACTGATCCAAACGTTCGAATTTAACGCCAATTTCGCGACGCTGACTTCGCATCGATGGCGAGTGCCGCCACAGTCGTCGCGTTTACTCTCCCTTGATGGTTGAGCGAATGGACTTGTAACTTCGAGGTTACGAATCCGACTCTACGTTTAGGTTTACATTTTCCATTAATTTTAAAGGGTGAGGAAGGGTTGGGGGGGATGGCGATGACAGACCAATTGCGCACCTCCCCGCCACCATCGTCGCTACCGACGACCTCGACCTCGAGCCGAGCGGGGCCGAAGGCCCGACGAGCTCCCGGAAATTTCGGAAAGGCGATATACCTTTAATTCCCAGTTGGCCGTAACTTTCTCGATGACGTCAAATTAGTGAAAAATCAAAGTTTCTTTGTCGCCGTATAGCTCGAGAACGGGTCGACGGGTGCGGGCGAGAGTAGGCTTGTCGGACGGAGGACGCGGAGACGAAGGCTTACCGCGCGAAAAATTCGCGAAAATTCGCGGAAAATTTTTTACGTGTGCATCGGTAACGCGCGTCGACCTCGGCGGAGGATAACTTACCGACCACCACCGGCAGTGGTCGGTAACGGCTCGGGGGGTATAAGCTGCCGCGTTAAAAATGAAACCCGAATTTCGGCGCTTCCACGGTTCAGGGCTGAAAAGGGCCCGAAAGAAAATAACTGATCCAAACGTTCGAATTTAACGCCAATTTCGCGACGCTGACTTCGCATCGATGGCGAGTGCCGCCACAGTCGCCGCGTTTACTCTCCCTTGATGGTTGAGCGAATGGACTTGTAACTTCGAGGTTACGAATCCGACTCTACGTTTAGGTTTACATTTTCCATTAATTTTAAAGGGTGAGGGGGGTTTGGGGGGGAGGATGGCGATGACAGACCAATTGCGCACCTCCCCGCCACCATCGTCGCTACCGACGACCTCGACCTCGAGCCGAGCGGGGCCGAAGGCCCGACGGGCTCCCGGAAATTTCGGAAAGGCGATATACCTTTAATTCCCAGTTGGCCGTAACTTTCTCGATGACGTCAAATTAGTGAAAAATCAAAGTTTCTTTGTCGCCGTATAGCTCGAGAACGGGTCGACGGGTGCGGGCGAGAGTAGGCTCGTCGGACGGAGGACGCGGAGACAAAGGCTTACGGCGCGAAAAATTCGCGAAAATTCGCGGAAAATTTTTTACGTGTGCATCGGTAACGCGCGTCGACCTCGGCGGAGGATAACTTACCGACCACCACTGGCAGTGGTCGGTAACGGCTCGGGGGGTATAAGCAGCCGCGTTAAAAATGAAACCCGAATTTCGGCGCTTCCACGGTTCAGGGCTGAAAAGGGCCCGAAAGAAAATAACTGATCCAAACGTTCGAATTTAACGCCAATTTCGCGACGCTGACTTCGCATCGATGGCGAGTGCCGCCACAGTCGCCGCGTTTACTCTCCCTTGATGGTTGAGCGAATGGACTTGTAACTTCGAGGTTACGAATCCGACTCTACGTTTAGGTTTACATTTTCCATTAATTTTAAAGGGTGAGGGGGGGGGGGTTGGGGGGGAGGATGGCGATGACAGACCAATTGCGCACCTCCCCGCCACCATCGTCGCTACCGACGACCTCGACCTCGAGCCGAGCGGGGCCGAAGGCCCGACGGGCTCCCGGAAATTTCGGAAAGGCGATATACCTTTAATTCCCAGTTGGCCGTAACTTTCTCGATGACGTCAAATTAGTGAAAAATCAAAGTTTCTTTGTCGCCGTATAGCTCGAGAACGGGTCGACGGGTGCGGGCGAGAGTAGGCTCGTCGGACGGAGGACGCGGAGACAAAGGCTTACCGCGCGAAAAATACGCGAAAATTCGCGGAAAATTTTTTACGTGTGCATCGGTAACGCGCGTCGACCTCGGCGGAGGATAACTTACCGACCACCACCGGCAGTGGTCGGTAACGGCTCGGGGGGTATAAGCTGCCGCGTTAAAAATGAAACCCGAATTTCGGCGCTTCCACGGTTCAGGGCTGAAAAGGGCCCGAAAGAAAATAACTGATCCAAACGTTCGAATTTAACGCCAATTTCGCGACGCTGACATCGCATCGGCGGCGAGTGCCGCCACAGTCGCCGCGTTTACTCTCCCTTGATGGTTGAGCGAATGGACTTGTAACTTCGAGGTTACGAATCCGACTCTACGTTTAGGTTTACATTTTCCATTAATTTTAAAGGGTGAGGAAGGGTTGGGGGGGGGATGGCGATGACAGACCAATTGCGCACCTCCCCGCCACCATCGTCGCTACCGACGACCTCGACCTCGAGCCGAGCGGGGCCGAAGGCCCGACGGGCTCCCGGAAATTTCGGAAAGGCGATATACCTTTAATTCCCAGTTGGCCGTAACTTTCTCGATGACGTCAAATTAGTGAAAAATCAAAGTTTCTTTGTCGCCGTATAGCTCGAGAACGGGTCGACGGGTGCGGGCGAGAGTAGGCTCGTCGGACGGAGGACGCGGAGACGAAGGCTTACCGCGCGAAAAATTCGCGAAAATTCCCGGAAAATATTTTACGTGTGCATCGGTAACGCGCGTCGACCTCGGCGGAGGATAACTTACCGACCACCACCGGCAGTGGTCGGTAACGGCTCGGGGGGTATAAGCTGCCGCGTTAAAAATGAAACCCGAATTTCGGCGCTTCCACGGTTCAGGGCTGAAAAGGGCCCGAAAGAAAATAACTGATCCAAACGTTCGAATTTAACGCCAATTTCGCGACGCTGACTTCGCATCGATGGCGAGTGCCGCCACAGTCGCCGCGTTTACTCTCCCTTGATGGTTGAGCGAATGGACTTGTAACTTCGAGGTTACGAATCCGACTCTACGTTTAGGTTTACATTTTCCATTAATTTTAAAGGGTGAGGAAGGGTTGGGGGGGGGGATGGCGATGACAGACCAATTGCGCACCTCCCCGCCACCATCGTCGCTACCGACGACCTCGACCTCGAGCCGAGCGGGGCCGAAGGCCCGACGAGCTCCCGGAAATTTCGGAAAGGCGATATACCTTTAATTCCCAGTTGGCCGTAACTTTCTCGATGACGTCAAATTAGTGAAAAATCAAAGTTTCTTTGTCGCCGTATAGCTCGAGAACGGGTCGACGGGTGCGGGCGAGAGTAGGCTCGTCGGACGGAGGACGCGGAGACGAAGGCTTACCGCGCGAAAAATTCGCGAAAATTCCCGGAAAATTTTTTACGTGTGCATCGGTAACGCGCGTCGACCTCGGCGGAGGATAACTTACCGACCACCACCGGCAGTGGTCGGTAACGGCTCGGAGGGTATAAGCTGCCGCGTTAAAAATGAAACCCGAATTTCGGCGCTTCCACGGTTCAGGGCTGAAAAGGGCCCGAAAGAAAGTAACTGATTCAAACGTTCGAATTTAACGCCAACTTCGCGACGCTGACATCGCATCGGCGGCGAGTGCCGCCACAGTCGCCGCGTTTACTCTCCCTTGATAGTTGAGCGAATGGACTTGTAACTTCGAGGTTACGAATCCGACTCTACGTTTAGGTTTACATTTTCCATTAATTTTAAAGGGTGAGGGGGGGTTGGGAGGATGATGGCGATGACAGACCAATTACGCACCTCCCCGCCACCATCGTCGCTACCGACGACATCGACCTCGAGCCGAGCGGGGCCGAAGGCCCGACGAGCTCCCGGAAATTTCGGAAAGGCGATATACCTTTAATTCCCAGTTGGCCGTAACTTTCTCGATGACGTCAAATTAGTGAAAAATCAAAGTTTCTTTGTCGTCGTATAGCTCGAGAACGGGTCGACGGGTGCGGGCGAGAGTAGGCTCGTCGGACGGAGGACGCGGAGACGAAGGCTTACCGCGCGAAAAATTCGCGAAAATTCGCGGAAAATTTTTTACGTGTGCATCGGTAACGCGCGTCGACCTCGGCGGAGGATAACTTACCGACCACCACCGGCAGTGGTCGGTAACGGCTCGGGGGGTATAAGCTGCCGCGTTAAAAATGAAACCCGAATTTCGGCGCTTCCACGGTTCAGGGCTGAAAAGGGCCCGAAAGAAAATAACTGATCCAAACGTTCGAATTTAACGCCAATTTCGCGACGCTGACTTCGCATCGATGGCGAGTGCCGCCACAGTCGCCGCGTTTACTCTCCCTTGATGGTTGAGCGAATGGACTTGTAACTTCGAGGTTACGAATCCGACTCTACGTTTAGGTTTACATTTTCCATTAATTTTAAAGGGTGAGGAATGGTTGGGGGGGGGATGGCGATGACAGACCAATTGCGCACCTCCCCGCCACCATCGTCGCTACCGACGACCTCGACCTCGAGCCGAGCTGGGCCGAAGGCCCGACGGGCTCCCGGAAATTTCGGAAAGGCGATATACCTTTAATTCCCAGTTGGCCGTAACTTTCTCGATGACGTCAAATTAGTGAAAAATCAAAGTTTCTTTGTCGTCGTATAGCTCGAGAACGGGTCGACGGGTGCGGGCGAGAGTAGGCTCGTCGGACGGAGGACGCGGAGACGAAGGCTTACCGCGCGAAAAATTCGCGAAAATTCGCGGAAAATTTTTTACGTGTGCATCGGTAACGCGCGTCGACCTCGGCGGAGGATAACTTACCGACCACCACCGGCAGTGGTCGGTAACGGCTCGGGGGGTATAAGCTGCCGCGTTAAAAATGAAACCCGAATTTCGGCGCTTCCACGGTTCAGGGCTGAAAAGGGCCCGAAAGAAAATAACTGATCCAAACGTTCGAATTTAACGCCAATTTCGCGACGCTGACTTCGCATCGATGGCGAGTGCCGCCACAGTCGCCGCGTTTACTCTCCCTTGATGGTTGAGCGAATGGACTTGTAACTTCGAGGTTACGAATCCGACTCTACGTTTAGGTTTACATTTTCCATTAATTTTAAAGGGTGAGGGGGGGGGGGTTGGGGGGGAGGATGGCGATGACAGACCAATTGCGCACCTCCCCGCCACCATCGTCGCTACCGACGACCTCGACCTCGAGCCGAGCTGGGCCGAAGGCCCGACGGGCTCCCGGAAATTTCGGAAAGGCGATATACCTTTAATTCCCAGTTGGCCGTAACTTTCTCGATGACGTCAAATTAGTGAAAAATCAAAGTTTCTTTGTCGCCGCATAGCTCGAGAACGGGTCGACGGGTGCGGGCGAGAGTAGGCTCGTCGGACGGAGGACGCGGAGACGAAGGCTTACCGCGCGAAAAATTCGCGAAAATTCGCGGAAAATTTTTTACGTGTGCATCGGTAACGCGCGTCGACCTCGGCGGAGGATAACTTACCGACCACCACCGGCAGTGGTCGGTAACGGCTCGGGGGGTATAAGCTGCCGCGTTAAAAATGAAACCCGAATTTCGGCGCTTCCACGGTTCAGGGCTGAAAAGGGCCCGAAAGAAAATAACTGATCCAAACGTTCGAATTTAACGCCAATTTCGCGACGCTGACATCGCATCGGCGGCGAGTGCCGCCACAGTCGCCGCGTTTACTCTCCCTTGATGGTTGAGCGAATGGACTTGTAACTTCGAGGTTACGAATCCGACTCTACGTTTAGGTTTACATTTTCCATTAATTTTAAAGGGTGAGGAAGGGTTGGGGGGGGGGATGGCGATGACAGACCAATTGCGCACCTCCCCGCCACCATCGTCGCTACCGACGACCTCGACCTCGAGCCGAGCGGGGCCGAAGGCCCGACGGGCTCCCGGAAATTTCGGAAAGGCGATATACCTTTAATTCCCAGTTGGCCGTAACTTTCTCGATGACGTCAAATTAGTGAAAAATCAAAGTTTCTTTGTCGCCGTATAGCTCGAGAACGGGTCGACGGGTGCGGGCGAGAGTAGGCTTGTCGGACGGAGGACGCGGAGACGAAGGCTTACCGCGCGAAAAATTCGCGAAAATTCGCGGAAAATTTTTTACGTGTGCATCGGAAACGCGCGTCGACCTCGGCGGAGGATAACTTACCGACCACCACTGGCAGTGGTCGGTAACGGCTCGGGGGGTATAAGCAGCCGCGTTAAAAATGAAACCCGAATTTCGGCGCTTCCACGGTTCAGGGCTGAAAAGGGCCCGAAAGAAAATAACTGATCCAAACGTTCGAATTTAACGCCAATTTCGCGACGCTGACTTCGCATCGATGGCGAGTGCCGCCACAGTCGCCGCGTTTACTCTCCCTTGATGGTTGAGCGAATGGACTTGTAACTTCGAGGTTACGAATCCGACTCTACGTTTAGGTTTACATTTTCCATTAATTTTAAAGGGTGAGGGGGGGGGGTTGGGGGGGAGGATGGCGATGACAGACCAATTGCGCACCTCCCCGCCACCATCGTCGCTACCGACGACCTCGACCTCGAGCCGAGCGGGGCCGAAGGCCCGACGGGCTCCCGGAAATTTCGGAAAGGCGATATACCTTTAATTCCCAGTTGGCCGTAACTTTCTCGATGACGTCAAATTAGTGAAAAATCAAAGTTTCTTTGTCGCCGTATAGCTCGAGAACGGGTCGACGGGTGCGGGCGAGAGTAGGCTCGTCGGACGGAGGACGCGGAGACAAAGGCTTACCGCGCGAAAAATACGCGAAAATTCGCGGAAAATTTTTTACGTGTGCATCGGTAACGCGCGTCGACCTCGGCGGAGGATAACTTACCGACCACCACCGGCAGTGGTCGGTAACGGCTCGGGGGGTATAAGCTGCCGCGTTAAAAATGAAACCCGAATTTCGGCGCTTCCACGGTTCAGGGCTGAAAAGGGCCCGAAAGAAAATAACTGATCCAAACGTTCGAATTTAACGCCAATTTCGCGACGCTGACATCGCATCGGCGGCGAGTGCCGCCACAGTCGCCGCGTTTACTCTCCCTTGATGGTTGAGCGAATGGACTTGTAACTTCGAGGTTACGAATCCGACTCTACGTTTAGGTTTACATTTTCCATTAATTTTAAAGGGTGAGGAAGGGTTGGGGGGGGGATGGCGATGACAGACCAATTGCGCACCTCCCCGCCACCATCGTCGCTACCGACGACCTCGACCTCGAGCCGAGCGGGGCCGAAGGCCCGACGGGCTCCCGGAAATTTCGGAAAGGCGATATACCTTTAATTCCCAGTTGGCCGTAACTTTCTCGATGACGTCAAATTAGTGAAAAATCAAAGTTTCTTTGTCGCCGTATAGCTCGAGAACGGGTCGACGGGTGCGGGCGAGAGTAGGCTCGTCGGACGGAGGACGCGGAGACGAAGGCTTACCGCGCGAAAAATTCGCGAAAATTCCCGGAAAATATTTTACGTGTGCATCGGTAACGCGCGTCGACCTCGGCGGAGGATAACTTACCGACCACCACCGGCAGTGGTCGGTAACGGCTCGGGGGGTATAAGCTGCCGCGTTAAAAATGAAACCCGAATTTCGGCGCTTCCACGGTTCAGGGCTGAAAAGGGCCCGAAAGAAAATAACTGATCCAAACGTTCGAATTTAACGCCAATTTCGCGACGCTGACTTCGCATCGATGGCGAGTGCCGCCACAGTCGCCGCGTTTACTCTCCCTTGATGGTTGAGCGAATGGACTTGTAACTTCGAGGTTACGAATCCGACTCTACGTTTAGGTTTACATTTTCCATTAATTTTAAAGGGTGAGGAAGGGTTGGGGGGGGGGATGGCGATGACAGACCAATTGCGCACCTCCCCGCCACCATCGTCGCTACCGACGACCTCGACCTCGAGCCGAGCGGGGCCGAAGGCCCGACGAGCTCCCGGAAATTTCGGAAAGGCGATATACCTTTAATTCCCAGTTGGCCGTAACTTTCTCGATGACGTCAAATTAGTGAAAAATCAAAGTTTCTTTGTCGCCGTATAGCTCGAGAACGGGTCGACGGGTGCGGGCGAGAGTAGGCTCGTCGGACGGAGGACGCGGAGACGAAGGCTTACCGCGCGAAAAATTCGCGAAAATTCCCGGAAAATTTTTTACGTGTGCATCGGTAACGCGCGTCGACCTCGGCGGAGGATAACTTACCGACCACCACCGGCAGTGGTCGGTAACGGCTCGGAGGGTATAAGCTGCCGCGTTAAAAATGAAACCCGAATTTCGGCGCTTCCACGGTTCAGGGCTGAAAAGGGCCCGAAAGAAAGTAACTGATTCAAACGTTCGAATTTAACGCCAACTTCGCGACGCTGACATCGCATCGGCGGCGAGTGCCGCCACAGTCGCCGCGTTTACTCTCCCTTGATAGTTGAGCGAATGGACTTGTAACTTCGAGGTTACGAATCCGACTCTACGTTTAGGTTTACATTTTCCATTAATTTTAAAGGGTGAGGGGGGGTTGGGAGGATGATGGCGATGACAGACCAATTACGCACCTCCCCGCCACCATCGTCGCTACCGACGACATCGACCTCGAGCCGAGCGGGGCCGAAGGCCCGACGAGCTCCCGGAAATTTCGGAAAGGCGATATACCTTTAATTCCCAGTTGGCCGTAACTTTCTCGATGACGTCAAATTAGTGAAAAATCAAAGTTTCTTTGTCGTCGTATAGCTCGAGAACGGGTCGACGGGTGCGGGCGAGAGTAGGCTCGTCGGACGGAGGACGCGGAGACGAAGGCTTACCGCGCGAAAAATTCGCGAAAATTCGCGGAAAATTTTTTACGTGTGCATCGGTAACGCGCGTCGACCTCGGCGGAGGATAACTTACCGACCACCACCGGCAGTGGTCGGTAACGGCTCGGGGGGTATAAGCTGCCGCGTTAAAAATGAAACCCGAATTTCGGCGCTTCCACGGTTCAGGGCTGAAAAGGGCCCGAAAGAAAATAACTGATCCAAACGTTCGAATTTAACGCCAATTTCGCGACGCTGACTTCGCATCGATGGCGAGTGCCGCCACAGTCGCCGCGTTTACTCTCCCTTGATGGTTGAGCGAATGGACTTGTAACTTCGAGGTTACGAATCCGACTCTACGTTTAGGTTTACATTTTCCATTAATTTTAAAGGGTGAGGAATGGTTGGGGGGGGGATGGCGATGACAGACCAATTGCGCACCTCCCCGCCACCATCGTCGCTACCGACGACCTCGACCTCGAGCCGAGCTGGGCCGAAGGCCCGACGGGCTCCCGGAAATTTCGGAAAGGCGATATACCTTTAATTCCCAGTTGGCCGTAACTTTCTCGATGACGTCAAATTAGTGAAAAATCAAAGTTTCTTTGTCGTCGTATAGCTCGAGAACGGGTCGACGGGTGCGGGCGAGAGTAGGCTCGTCGGACGGAGGACGCGGAGACGAAGGCTTACCGCGCGAAAAATTCGCGAAAATTCGCGGAAAATTTTTTACGTGTGCATCGGTAACGCGCGTCGACCTCGGCGGAGGATAACTTACCGACCACCACCGGCAGTGGTCGGTAACGGCTCGGGGGGTATAAGCTGCCGCGTTAAAAATGAAACCCGAATTTCGGCGCTTCCACGGTTCAGGGCTGAAAAGGGCCCGAAAGAAAATAACTGATCCAAACGTTCGAATTTAACGCCAATTTCGCGACGCTGACTTCGCATCGATGGCGAGTGCCGCCACAGTCGCCGCGTTTACTCTCCCTTGATGGTTGAGCGAATGGACTTGTAACTTCGAGGTTACGAATCCGACTCTACGTTTAGGTTTACATTTTCCATTAATTTTAAAGGGTGAGGGGGGGGGGGGTTGGGGGGGAGGATGGCGATGACAGACCAATTGCGCACCTCCCCGCCACCATCGTCGCTACCGACGACCTCGACCTCGAGCCGAGCTGGGCCGAAGGCCCGACGGGCTCCCGGAAATTTCGGAAAGGCGATATACCTTTAATTCCCAGTTGGCCGTAACTTTCTCGATGACGTCAAATTAGTGAAAAATCAAAGTTTCTTTGTCGCCGCATAGCTCGAGAACGGGTCGACGGGTGCGGGCGAGAGTAGGCTCGTCGGACGGAGGACGCGGAGACGAAGGCTTACCGCGCGAAAAATTCGCGAAAATTCGCGGAAAATTTTTTACGTGTGCATCGGTAACGCGCGTCGACCTCGGCGGAGGATAACTTACCGACCACCACCGGCAGTGGTCGGTAACGGCTCGGGGGGTATAAGCTGCCGCGTTAAAAATGAAACCCGAATTTCGGCGCTTCCACGGTTCAGGGCTGAAAAGGGCCCGAAAGAAAATAACTGATCCAAACGTTCGAATTTAACGCCAATTTCGCGACGCTGACATCGCATCGGCGGCGAGTGCCGCCACAGTCGCCGCGTTTACTCTCCCTTGATGGTTGAGCGAATGGACTTGTAACTTCGAGGTTACGAATCCGACTCTACGTTTAGGTTTACATTTTCCATTAATTTTAAAGGGTGAGGAAGGGTTGGGGGGGGGGGATGGCGATGACAGACCAATTGCGCACCTCCCCGCCACCATCGTCGCTACCGACGACCTCGACCTCGAGCCGAGCGGGGCCGAAGGCCCGACGGGCTCCCGGAAATTTCGGAAAGGCGATATACCTTTAATTCCCAGTTGGCCGTAACTTTCTCGATGACGTCAAATTAGTGAAAAATCAAAGTTTCTTTGTCGCCGTATAGCTCGAGAACGGGTCGACGGGTGCGGGCGAGAGTAGGCTTGTCGGACGGAGGACGCGGAGACGAAGGCTTACCGCGCGAAAAATTCGCGAAAATTCGCGGAAAATTTTTTACGTGTGCATCGGAAACGCGCGTCGACCTCGGCGGAGGATAACTTACCGACCATCACCGGCAGTGGTCGGTAACGGCTCGGGGGGTATAAGCTGCCGCGTTAAAAATGAAACCCGAATTTCGGCGCTTCCACGGTTCAGGGCTGAAAAGGGCCCGAAAGAAAATAACTGAACCAAACGTTCGAATTTACCGCCAATTTCGCGACGCTGACTTCGCATCGATGGCGAGTGCCGCCACAGTCGTCGCGTTTACTCTCCCTTGATGGTTGAGCGAATGGACTTGTAACTTCGAGGTTACGAATCCGACTCTACGTTTAGGTTTACATTTTCCATTAATTTTAAAGGGTGAGGAAGGGTTGGGGGGGATGGCGATGACAGACCAATTGCGCACCTCCCCGCCACCATCGTCGCTACCGACGACCTCGACCTCAAGCCGAGCGGGGCCGAAGGCCCGACGAGCTCCCGGAAATTTCGGAAAGGCGATATACCTTTAATTCCCAGTTGGCCGTAACTTTCTCGATGACGTCAAATTAGTGAAAAATCAAAGTTTCTTTGTCGCCGCATAGCTCGAGAACGGGTCGACGGGTGCGGGCGAGAGTAGGCTCGTCGGACGGAGGACGCGGAGACAAAGGCTTACCGCGCGAAAAATTCGCGAAAATTCGCGGAAAATTTTTTACGTGTGCATCGGTAACGCGCGTCGACCTCGGCGGAGGATAACTTACCGACCATCACCGGCAGTGGTCGGTAACGGCTCGGGGGGTATAAGCTGCCGCGTTAAAAATGAAACCCGAATTTCGGCGCTTCCACGGTTCAGGGCTGAAAAGGGCCCGAAAGAAAATAACTGATCCAAACTTTCGAATTTAACGCCAATTTCGCGACGCTGACTTCGCATCGATGGCGAGTGCCGCCACAGTCGTCGCGTTTACTCTCCCTTGATGGTTGAGCGAATGGACTTGTAACTTCGAGGTTACGAATCCGACTCTACGTTTAGGTTTACATTTTCCATTAATTTTAAAGGGTGAGGAAGGGTTGGGGGGGGATGGCGATGACAGACCAATTGCGCACCTCCCCGCCACCATCGTCGCTACCGACGACCTCGACCTCGAGCCGAGCGGGGCCGAAGGCCCGACGAGCTCCCGGAAATTTCGGAAAGGCGATATACCTTTAATTCCCAGTTGGCCGTAACTTTCTCGATGACGTCAAATTAGTGAAAAATCAAAGTTTCTTTGTCGTCGTATAGCTCGAGAACGGGTCGACGGGTGCGGGCGAGAGTAGGCTTGTCGGACGGAGGACGCGGAGACGAAGGCTTAACGCGCGAAAAATTCGCGAAGATTCGCGGAAAATTTTTTACGTGTGCATCGGTAGCGCGCGTCGACCTCGGCGGAGGATAACTTACCGACCACCACCGGCAGTGGTCGGTAACGGCTCGGGGGGTATAAGCTGCCGCGTTAAAAATGAAACCCGAATTTCGGCGCTTCCACGGTTCAGGGCTGAAAAGGGCCCGAAAGAAAATAACTGATCCAAACGTTCGAATTTAACGCCAATTTTCACGACGCTGACTTCGCATCGATGGCGAGTGCCGCCACAGTCGTCGCGTTTACTCTCCCTTGATGGTTGAGCGAATGGACTTGTAACTTCGAGGTTACGAATCCGACTCTACGTTTAGGTTTACATTTTCCATTAATTTTAAAGGGTGAGGAAGGGTTGGGGGGGGGATGGCGATGACAGACCAATTGCGCACCTCCCCGCCACCATCGTCGCTACCGACGACCTCGACCTCGAGCCGAGTGGGGCCGAAGGCCCGACGAGCTCCCGGAAATTTCGGAAAGGCGATATACCTTTAATTCCCAGTTGGCCGTAACTTTCTCGATGACGTCAAATTAGTGAAAAATCAAAGTTTCTTTGTCGCCGTATAGCTCGAGAACGGGTCGACGGGTGCGGGCGAGAGTAGGCTCGTCGGACGGAGGACGCGGAGACGAAGGCTTTCCGCGCGAAAAATTCGCGAAAATTCGCGGAAAATTTTTTACGTGTGCATCGGTAACGCGCGTCGACCTCGGCGGAGGATAACTTACCGACCACCACCGGCAGTGGTCGGTAACGGCTCGGGGGGTATAAGCTGCCGCGTTAAAAATGAAACTCGAATTTCGGCGCTTCCACGGTTCAGGGCTGAAAAGGGCCCGAAAGAAAATAACTGATTCAAACGTTCGAATTTAACGCCAACTTCGCGACGCTGACATCGCATCGGCGGCGAGTGCCGCCACAGTCGCCGCGTTTACTCTCCCTTGATGGTTGAGCGAATGGACTTGTAACTTCGAGGTTACAAATCCGACTCTACGTTTAGGTTTACATTTTCCATTAATTTTAAAGGGTGAGGGGGGGTTGGGGGGGAGGATGGCGATGACAGACCAATTGCGCACCTCCCCGCCACCATCGTCGCTACCGACGACCTCGACCTCGAGCCGAGCGGGGCCGAAGGCCCGACGGGCTCCCGGAAATTTCGGAAAGGCGATATACCTTTAATTGCCAGTTGGCCGTAACTTTCTCGATGACGTCAAATTAGTGAAAAATCAAAGTTTCTTTGTCGCCGTATAGCTCGAGAACGGGTCGACGGGTGCGGGCGAGAGTAGGCTCGTCGGACGGAGGACGCGGAGACGAAGGCTTTCCGCGCGAAAAATTCGCGAAAATTCGCGGAAAATTTTTTACGTGTGCATCGGTAACGCGCGTCGACCTCGGCGGAGGATAACTTACCGACCACCACCGGCAGTGGTCGGTTACGGCTCGGGGGGTATAAGCTGCCGCGTTAAAAATGAAACCCGAATTTCGGCGCTTCCACGGTTCAGGGCTGAAAAGGGCCCGAAAGAAAATAACTGATCCAAACGTTCGAATTTAACGCCAATTTCGCGACGCTGACATCGCATCGGCGGCGAGTGCCGCCACAGTCGCCGCGTTTACTCTCCCTTGATAGTTGAGCGAATGGACTTGTAACTTCGAGGTTACGAATCCGACTCTACGTTTAGGTTTACATTTTCCATTAATTTTAAAGGGTGAGGGGGGTTTGGGGGGGAGGATGGCGATGACAGACCAAATGCGCACCTCCCCGCCACCATCGTCGCTACCGACGACCTCGACCTCGAGCCGAGCCGAGCCGAGCGGGGCCGAAGGCCCGACGGGCTCCCGGAAATTTCGGAAAGGCGATATACCTTTAATTCCCAGTTGGCCGTAACTTTCTCGATGACGTCAAATTAGTGAAAAATCAAAGTTTCTTTGTCGCCGCATAGCTCGAGAACGGGTCGACGGGTGCGGGCGAGAGTAGGCTCGTCGGACGGAGGACGCGGAGACGAAGGCTTACCGCGCGAAAAATTCGCGAAAATTCTCGGAAAATTTTTTACGTGTGCATCGGTAACGCGCGTCGACCTCGGCGGACGATAACTTACCGACCACCACCGGCAGTGGTCGGTAACGGCTCGGGGCGTATAAGCTGCCGCGTTAAAAATGAAACCCGAATTTCGGCGCTTCCACGGTTCAGGGTTGAAAAGGGCCCGAAAGAAAATAACTGATTCAAACGTTCGAATTTAACGCCAACTTCGCGACGCTGACATCGCATCGGCGGCGAGTGCCGCCACAGTCGCCGCGTTTACTCTCCCTTGATAGTTGAGCGAATGGACTTGTAACTTCGAGGTTACGAATCCGACTCTACGTTTAGGTTTACATTTTCCATTAATTTTAAAGGGTGAGGGGGGGTTGGGAGGATGATGGCGATGACAGACCAATTGCGCACCTCCCCGCCACCATCGTCGCTACCGACGACCTCGACCTCGAGCCGAGCGGGGCCGAAGGCCCGACGGGCTCCCGGAAATTTCGGAAAGGCGATATACCTTTAATTCCCAGTTGGCCGTAACTTTCTCGATGACGTCAAATTAGTGAAAAATCAAAATTTCTTTGTCGCCGTATATCTCGAGAACGGGTCGACGGGTGCGGGCGAGAGTAGGCTCGTCGGACGGAGGACGCGGAGACGAAGGCTTACCGCGCGAAAAATACGCGAAAATTCGCGGAAAATTTTTTACGTGTGCATCGGTAACGCGCGTCGACCTCGGCGGAGGATAACTTACCGACCACCACCGGCAGTGGTCGGTAACGGCTCGGGGGGTATAAGCTGCCGCGTTAAAAATGAAACCCGAACTTCGGCGCTTCCATGGTTCAGGGCTGAAAAGGGCCCGAAAGAAAATAACTGATTCAAACGTTCGAATTTAACGCCAACTTCGCGACGCTGACGTCGCATCGGCGGCGAGTGCCGCCACAGTCGCCGCGTTTACTCTCCCTTGATAGTTGAGCGAATGGACTTGTAACTTCGAGGTTACGAATCCGACTCTACGTTTAGGTTTACATTTTCCATTAATTTTAAAGGGTGAGGGGGGGTTGGGAGGATGATGGCGATGACAGACCAATTGCGCACCTCCCCGCCACCATCGTCGCTACCGACGACCTCGACCTCAAGCCGAGCCGAGCCGAGCGGGGCCGAAGGCCCGACGGGCTCCCGGAAATTTCGGAAAGGCGATATACCTTTAATTCCCAGTTGGCCGTAACTTTCTCGATGACGTCAAATTAGTGAAAAATCAAAGTTTCTTTGTCGCCGCATAGCTCGAGAACGGGTCGACGGGTGCGGGCGAGAGTAGGCTCGTCGGACGGAGGACGCGGAGACGAAGGCTTACCGCGCGAAAAATTCGCGAAAATTCGCGGAAAATTTTTTACGTGTGCATCGGTAACGCGCGTCGACCTCGGCGGAGGATAACTTACCGACCACCACCGGCAGTGGTCGTTAACGCTCGGGGGTATAAGCTGCCGCGTTAAAAATGAAACCCGAATTTCGGCGCTTCCACGGTTCAGGGCTGAAAAGGGCCCGAAAGAAAACAACTGATTCAAACGTTCGAATTTAACGCCAACTTCGCGACGCTGACATCGCATCGGTGGCGAGTGCCGCCACAGTCGCCGCGTTTACTCTCCCTTGATAGTTGAGCGAATGGACTTGTAACTTCGAGGTTACGAATCCGACTCTACGTTTAGGTTTACATTTTCCATTAATTTTAAAGGGTGAGGAAGGGTTGGGGGAGGGATGGCGATGACAGACCAATTGCGCACCTCCCCGCCACCATCGTCGCTACCGACGACCTCGACCTCGAGCCGAGCGGGGCCGAAGGCCCGACGAGCTCCCGGAAATTTCGGAAAGGCGATATACCTTTAATTCCCAGTTGGCCGTAACTTTCTCGATGACGTCAAATTAGTGAAAAATCAAAGTTTCTTTTTCGCCGTATAGCTCGAGAACGGGTCGACGGGTGCGGGCGAGAGTAGGCTTGTCGGACGGAGGACGCGGAGACGAAGGCTTACCGCGCGAAAAATTCGCGAAAATTCGCGGAAAATTTTTTACGTGTGCATCGGTAACGCGCGTCGACCTCGGCGGAGGATAACTTACCGACCACCACCGGCAGTGGTCGGTAACGGCTCGGGGTGTATAAGCTGCCGCGTTAAAAATGAAACCCGAATTTCGGCGCTTCCACGGTTCAGGGCTGAAAAGGGCCCGAAAGAAAATAACTGATTCAAACGTTCGAATTTAACGCCAATTTTCACGACGCTGACTTCGCATCGATGGCGAGTGCCGCCACAGTCGTCGCGTTTACTCTCCCTTGATGGTTGAGCGAATGGACTTGTAACTTCGAGGTTACGAATCCGACTCTACGTTTAGGTTTACATTTTCCATTAATTTTAAAGGGTGAGGAAGGGTTGGGGGGGGGATGGCGATGACAGACCAATTGCGCACCTCCCCGCCACCATCGTCGCTACCGACGAGCTCGACCTCGAGCCGAGCGGGGCCGAAGGCCCGACGAGCTCCCGGAAATTTCGGAAAGGCGATATACCTTTAATTCCCAGTTGGCCGTAACTTTCTCGATGACGTCAAATTAGTGAAAAATCAAAGTTTCTTTGTCGCCGTATAGCTCGAGAACGGGTCGACGGGTGCGGGCGAGAGTAGGCTTGTCGGACGGAGGACGCGGAGACGAAGGCTTACCGCGCGAAAAATTCGCGATAATTCGCGGAAAATTTTTTACGTGTGCATCGGTAACGCGCGTCGACCTCGGCGGAGGATAACTTACCGACCACCACCGGCAGTGGTCGGTAACGGCTCGGGGGGTATAAGCTGCCGCGTTAAAAATGAAACCCGAATTTCGGCGCTTCCACGGTTCAGGGTTGAAGAGGGCCCGAAAGAAAATAACTGATTCAAACGTTCGAATTTAACGCCAACTTCGCGACGCTGACATCGCATTGGCGGCGAGTGCCGCCACAGTCGCCGCGTTTACTCTCCCTTGATGGTTGAGCGAATGGACTTGTAACTTCGAGGTTACAAATCCGACTCTACGTTTAGGTTTACATTTTCCATTAATTTTAAAGGGTGAGGGGGGGTTGGGAGGATGATGGCGATGACAGACCAATTGCGCACCTCCCCGCCACCATCGTCGCTACCGACGACCTCGACCTCGAGCCGAGCCAAGCCGAGCGGGGCCGAAGGCCCGACGGGCTCCCGGAAATTTCGGAAAGGCGATATACCTTTAATTCCCAGTTGGCCGTAACTTTCTCGATGTCGTCAAATTAGTGAAAAATCAAAGTTTCTTTGTCGCCGCATAGCTCGAGAACGGGTCGACGGGTGCGGGCGAGAGTAGGCTCGTCGGACGGAGGACGCGGAGACGAAGGCTTACCGCGCGAAAAATTCGCGAAAATTCCCGGAAAATTTTTTACGTGTGCATCGGTAACGCGCGTCGACCTCGGCGGAGGATAACTTACCGACCACCACCGGCAGTGGTCGGTAACGGCTCGGGGGGTATAAGCTGCCGCGTTAAAAATGAAACCCGAATTTCGGCGCTTCCACGGTTCAGGGCTGAAAAGGGCCCGAAAGAAAATAACTGATTCAAACGTTCGAATTTAACGCCAACTTCGCGACGCTGACATCGCATCGGCGGAGAGTGCCGCCACAGTCGCCGCGTTTACTCTCCCTTGATAGTTGAGCGAATGGACTTGTAACTTCGAGGTTACGAATCCGACTCTACGTTTAGGTTTACATTTTCCATTAATTTTAAAGGGTGAGGGGGGGTTGGGACGATGATGGTGTTACGGATGACGAACAGGTGTTCAATATCATCTCTGGCAGGAACCGTCCTAGATAAACGAACAGAGATTTTCTCCAGATAAACATACATAACTGTTTAGGTTAGTTTAGGGCCCAAACGTACGCACGACCAACTGGTCGTTGACAAAATACGAATGTTCACTTGAAGGGTACTGACAAGTACCACCCGTCATTGCAGGGCTATATAAGCCCTTACATTTCTACTCTCGTGGGCTAGTACTGTCGTAATCACGAATAGTGTCGCGTCGTGCTGCATCTCGGAAGTCAACTACCAGTGAGATCGGACGTTCGTTCCTTTTGAATCAAAGTTTAACCGTACAGATTCCGCGAGTTCGGTCTAAAATCTGTTAGGCAGTGACAAGGTTGCTCCGAGTCCCCCGCATTGCCAGTGCGTCAACACCGTGCGTCTTAGCTTAGGTAATATCACCTTTCAATTTCTTTTCTATTCTAAATTCAGTTCATTCGCGACACAAGTACACTTGTAGAACGAAACTCTATAGTAAGAATATATTTGTCTTCTTTAATAATTAACTCAAATTCATTAAACCCATAATTATCGTCCAATATCCTAACCAAGTAATTGAACGTCCCCACATGATACAATCTTACCGCTCGGATTGTATCAATTAAATTATACTAGTTACGAGGCTTACTAATTATCCTAGCAATTCCCTGATTAACCATCAGGTTCTTTCGCGACATTCCAATTGTCCGAACAGAGATTTATCCAACCTAGCGGCTCCCCAGTTTTGCATTGGGTTCGTCCGCATCCTAACAGCTCCCTGATTTCGCATCAGGTTCGTCTGTGCTATTATACAACCTCCTAGCAGCTCCCCGGTTTTGCATCGGGTTCGTCTGCGTTTGACTCCATTCCTAGAGGCTCCCTGACTTCGCGTCAGGTTCGTCCTCGCTGTCAATAATCCTAGCGGCTCCCCAATTTCGCATTGGGTTCGTCCGCGTTCCTTAACTAACAAATTTATATCATATTCCTAGGGTAATAACCCTTCGCCGGCCACTCGTGCTGCTCGCGGCCCTGGCTCGTAACAGAACTGGTGACAGCGGTGGGATAGTTCAATTATTTTAGGATCACTTTAATTTTGGGTTTACTACGTTAAATTACTCGTACCTGAGTATTGACAATATACTAGTTTTCCTAGTTACGTCTCAATATTATTAGCAATATACTAGTTTTCGCTAGTCACGCTTTTATACCAATAATATACTAGTTTTCCTAGTTAAAAGGTTTCGATAATATACTAGTTTTCTCTAGTTACATTCTTTAAAAATGCCGAATTCAGCTGCAAATATTTCTTTCGTTGACATAATGAACTTGACGGTTTCGCTTGCAAACTCTATGTCGCTGTTGACGCAAAAGACATGCTTACAGAATGTTACTTCGACAATTCCGACCTTTAACGGGGAAGACCCCTCTTTGATTCGTTTCGCGCAAACTTTAGAGGACGGGTTAACTTTGATTCCGGAGGGTACGGAAACCGAGTATCTGGCAATTGTTCTTACTAAGCTCGTCGGGCCAGCACGTAGATGCACATTAGAGCACAAGTTTACTACCGTAAAAGCGTTAATTCAACATTTGAAGAAACGGTTCGCTCCCGGCAAGAGCCTATCATATTATCAAGTGGAAATCGCGAAACTACATATTCGCGAAGGAGAAAGCCTACGACAATACATCGATAGGACAAGCCACTTGGTCTACTGTACGCGCGGAGCCATGAGGGAAAAATACGAGGCACATGCTGAAGAATTTATCAAATTGATGGAAAAGGACGTCATTGAAAACTTCATCGATGGATTACCGGATCGGATTTCCCTGAAGGTGTCGGCTATCTTGAAGGATATAAAAAATCTGGAGGATGCTTACGACGTCGTGCTACAGATAGATAAAAGATTAAGAAATCGACGACAGTCGCCTCGGCGTGAATCACCATCAAGGTGGTCCCGCCGAGATTCATATGACCAGGACTCTCGCTACCGCGATCGTGAAGTGTCATATCCCTTATCTCCAAGCAAATATGACCGACACAGGGATCAACGCACGAGACCATCTGGTTTTGAGGAGGAAAGAGAAGGACGAGCGTCTGCCTGGACCTTGCGTCACAGGAGCCCCTCCGGTTCCCCCTCCAACCGTTCGGATTCGTCAATTGTGAGAGACGGAGAGAAACGGTATACAATTTTAAAAAATTCCGATAGGAATCGCATGTCAAAATCGTATTGTTGGCATTGCGGAACATCCGGACACGATGGAAAATTCTGCAAGAATCGACCGCGTAGTCCGCGATTCCAAAGAGATTCGCGAGATTCGTCCGTGGAATCGAACAAATCTTTAAACTTCGATCGCGCTCACCGTACAGGCGACACGATGAGCGAAAACAAAGAAGTTCGCCAAAGAACTGTCCGCTTCGAGGAAAAACCCTCATCAAAGAAGCTCCAGCACCACGAATCAAAATCAAAATCCCAGAACTGGAATCAGGTACGGGAGAATTTCTAATTGATGGTGGAGCATCCGTAAATTTAGTAGTTCTTGACGTTTTAGGAGAAGGAGCAGAAATTGTTTCACGCGAAGAAATTGAAATAACTGGTCTTACTACAAATCCAATTCGCACTCTAGGAACTACGATACTTCACATACACGAAGCTCCTGCGTTTTTCTACGTAGTGAAGCGCCTTGCAATAGAAGCAGATGGACTTATAGGAAGCCCATTTTTAAAACAGGAAGAAGCAGAAATTTCTTATTACCATGGGACACTGGTATTAAAAAATAAGCCCATCAGGCCTATTCGATTTTCAAATTACCAGCAGGACTCAGATGTACGGGCCAAACATCGCATCGATGCCCTAACATCTCAACAAATTGCCATAAGAATAGCTAATCCAAGGATAAAAGAAGGCTATTTACCACGCATAAAAACGCACAAACAACTCTACATAGGAGAAGCCGCCGTCCTGAACGACGGAGGAAAATGTCATGTTATGGCAACCAACACTAGCGAGGAAGCCATAGACGTAGAAATAGAGCCACAAATCGTGGAACCTTACGACATTTTGAGCACATCAGATGAAGATATTTATTCAGAGGTACGTCAACATTGTAATTTCAAAACTAGAGAAGATAGGATACAGGGAATCTCCGAAACGCTAAATTTGAGTCACCTGAACAAAGAAGAACGGTGTAGCATCACCGCATTGATAAAGGAATTTCCCGATCGATTTTATCTCCCCGGAGATAAATTAGGGAAGGCATCTGATTTCAAGCACTCCTTACATACAACTGATGAGATTCCGATTAACACGAGACAGTATCGCTACCCTCCTGTACACCAAGAGGAAATAAAAAAGCAAATCAATGGCTTATTATCCGATGGTATTATTACTCCGTCGAAATCTCCGTACAATTCACCCTTGTGGATTGTACCCAAAAAACCAGACGCGCAAGGAAACAAACGTTGGCGCATGGTAATAGATTTTCGTGCGCTTAACGAGAAGACCATTTCCGATAAATATCCACTGCCTCAAATTACGGAAATATTGGATCGTCTCGGAGGAGCCAAATACTTCTCCGTTTTCGATCTTGCCAGTGGGTTCCACCAAATAGAAATGGATCCGAAAGACAGACAGAAGACAGCTTTCACCACCCCTAATGGACATTATGAATTTTCACGAATGCCGTTTGGTTTGAAAAATGCACCACCTACTTTTCAACGCCTCATGGATCAGGTATTAACTGGACTCCAGGGAACGGACGTTTTCATTTACCTGGATGATATCGTGGTTTACGCTGCGTCATTACACGAACACAACATTAAAGTCAGGAAATTATTAAACCGCTTGCGAGAACATGGTTTAACTCTTCAAACCAATAAATGCGAATTCTTACGAAAAGAAGTTGCATACCTTGGACATATTATTTCAAGACAGGGAGTAAAACCTGATCCCCGAAAATTAAAGGCTGTCAAGGATTTCCCAACGCCTACCTCACAGAAAAATATACAACAGTTTTTGGGTTTAGTAGGATATTACCGAAAATTCGTACCAGATTTCACTACAAAAGCAAAATCTTTAATTGACCTTCTAGGAAAGGGCAAAAAATTCAAATGGACTGAAGAACAGGAAAACAGTTTTAAGCAGTTACGTGAAGAACTCTGTCGAGAGCCTATTTTACAATATCCAGATTTTAGCAAACCATTCGTCGTTACAACAGACGCCTCTGAATATGCCGTTGGAGCCGTGCTTAGTCAAGGCGAAATAGGAAATGATCTGCCGATCGCTTATGCATCACGTAGCCTCAACAAAGCAGAGAGAAATTATTCAGCCACGGAAAAAGAATGTTTAGCAATGGTATACGCCGTCATATATTTCCGACCATATGTGTACGGAACAAAATTCACATTGGTTACAGATCATCGACCATTAGTTTGGCTACATTCTGTGAAAGATCCGACATCAAGACTCATGAAATGGAAGCTCCGACTATTAGAATATGATTATCAGGTCGTCCATAAATCTGGAAAAACAAATAAGAATGCTGATGCATTGTCACGTAATCCTACTTCCATCTGTTTACCACTCACCCCGAGGGAACTCAAAGACCCCGATTTTAAAATCCAAATACCGAAAACAGCTGTCGACGCTGGTTCAATAGGACAACGCGTCAGACAACTACATCGAGACCGAGAAAAACGGCCGAAATATCAACAAACAAGCAGCAGTTCAGATGAGACGGAACAACCCGCCCTGGGGAAGGTTCAACACTCACCAATTATTAACATAAATAGAACTCTTCCGAGTTTATCTAAAGAGATAGTGATGCCAGACGAAGATCAGGACAACGCACACCATTTTTTGCCCGCAGCAAACTCCACAGAAATTTTTTCTACGGATAAGCATACGACCTTATCTGGTGATTTAATTTCGTTTGAGGAGCCACTGGAAAACACCGTTATAGAGAATAGGAACAATTTACAGGAGGATGTACCCAACATACCGCAGGTACCATTTCCCGAAATAGGTGAAATTTTGCAACGCAACGTAATTCGATTTCCAAACAATATAATACGCGAAGCAAGGGCGCGGCAACTGCCTGATCGCACAGCCGACCCTTACCCATTCTTTGACGCCGATACCGATGGTTCTTCTACCGAAACTGACCTGGAAGCGCCGCCGGAACCGAAACAGAGGATTAGCATTTCTTCAAACACCCTTACCGCAAAGGAAGACCATTATGTACATTTCATATCAGCTGATCGCAACCTAATAACCCCCGTAGGAAAACTGTTACTGGACACAGGATTGATAAATAAGCAGGAACTTTTAGCTGCACGACCGAAAAAGGGACAGGTCATAATTTCAAACAATGGGTTATTTAAAACCTTTAGCATTGTAATTTCTGATAACTTCTATGACAAACCAAAAAGATTGGATATAATTAATGGATTGAAAACTCTTCAATCTGCTTTAGAACAAAATAGGAGCAAATCTTTTCGAATATCCGCCACCGGAGATCATCATAAATCATCGCCTGATGAACTTTTCAAAGCATTAAAAGAAGTCTTTACAGATTCAACTTATCAAATTACAATATGTAACTGTGTTATTACTACACCTTCCGTAGAAGACAGGCAAGAAATCATCCATGAAGCACATGATAGCCTAATAGGAGGGCATAAAGGAGTTACAAAAACCTACAATCGCATTCGATCAAGATTTCATTGGCCGCACATGCGCAACGAAATTCAGGATTACATCCGAAAATGTAAAAGTTGTCAGGAGCAAAAATTAGTCAGAACGAAAACTCGTCAACCTATGTTGATCACTGACACACCGTTGGACGCATTTGACAAAATTTCATTAGATACCGTTGGACCATTACCAATTACACCTGGAGGGAACCGATACATTCTCACCATGCAGGACAATCTAACCAAATATTGTATTGCAGTAGCGATACCTAATATCCGAGCCACTACCATCGCAGATGCTTTTGCACGGCATTTTATTGCAATATATGGGACACCTCGAGCCATACTCACGGATAAGGGAACCAGCTTCATTGGAACTCTTATGACAAATCTGTCAGAAATATTCAAGATTAAACAAATCACCACCTCCGGATATCGACCACAAACTAATGGATCATTGGAGCGAAGCCATATTGTTCTTACAGAATACCTCAAACACTATATGGAGAACTACGAGGATTGGGATTTATTAATTCCGTTTGCAATGTTTTCTTATAACACGTCTGTTCATGAAGCTACCAACTTCACACCATATGAATTAATTTTTGGTAAACAGGCTCGAGAGCCAACATCATTTCCAACCGGTACACATTTGAAAACATACGGAGACTATTTATCAGAACTGATAACAAATGTAGTCCGAATCCGTAATATAGCAGCAGATAATTTGAATAATGCGAAAATTCGCTCTAAAGGTTATTATGATTCTCGAGCAAAATCAGCCACATTCAATGTGGGAGAGTTCGTTTACGTACTCTTAGAACCTCGTACTAGTAAATTCGACCCTCACTATATCGGACCGTACAAGATAATAGACGTGACGGATTTGAATAACGTAGTATTGCAGACACATAATAAAATAATTACTAAACACCAAGATAAACTAAAACATGCTCATTTTGCATCAACAGCCGAAGACGAGAATGATTCTTTTTTATCTGCTCCTGCTGCCGCTGACAACGAGCCAACCCCACAAGGAAAATGATTCAACAATAGAAAAAGTACAGGAGGAAACCGGATTATTTTTCGAGAAGCTGTCGGACCTGAGAACCTATCAAACCCAGTGGCGCCTGGTAACTTCGCTCGATGTTAACAAATATCTTCAACACGCACCACCGGTACAACAACTTATTTCAATGCTCAATCAACTTTGCAAAAGACACGAGGCAACAAAATGTCTCAATGAAGGCCTGGGACCCCGACTGATCAAGAAAGAAGAAAACACACGTTATTATCGGAATTTAATTCGATCCACCATAGGTGACCACCCATACTTACAGGTAAAATCGCCTCGACGTAGTGCACCGTTTGGATTCATGGGTACGGTCAGCAATATTTTATTTGGAACTTTAACTCAAGAGGATGCAGATTATTACAATCAGGAATTAAACAAAATATACAAGAATCAACAGGAGATCACAGAAGTAATAGCAAGACAAACTCATATCATCAAGGGTGAGTTCTCGACAGTACATACAAGGTTGTTAAATTTAACCAAAGGAATGTCTGAGCTTATGAAAGCAGTTTCCGAACATTCTCAACAATTACATGAAACCCAGTCAGAAATAGACAAGCTACGTTTCGAGGGTGGTATAAGGGAAGCACTATTTGAAATTGAAAAGGGTCTAGACGATTATAGTACTAATTTACTATTGTTAATAGATGCAATACTTTTAGCAAAACAAGGGATCCTCCATCCGGCGATTTTCTCGCCCCAACAATTATTGAATTCAGCTTTAAAAATTAGGCAAACCTCTTCCCATGAATTCCCTTTCTCACCTGAGGAATTGTTGACAGAACAGCTTGAAAGGATTACTAAGCTGAACATAATTTTCACTGGAGGCAGGATAGTTTTTGAGCTTACCGTACCACTATTAGATCACCAGGTATTTAGTTTTTACAAAATCTATCCCTGTCCGTCCGCCCAACGTCTTGGATCGAAAACAGTGACATCGTACATCCAACCACGATTCACGTACATCGCAGTATCATCTGATGAACAACAGTATTTCCTACCTACCGAGGATTATCTAAGGACTTGCCGTCATCATCATAAACAGCTATTGGGACCAGTTACACTACCTGTGTACCAAACGAATCAACATGCCACCTGTGAAACCACTCTACTGTTGAACCCCGGCACAATAGACTGGAATACATGCAATATTAAGGTCACCGGACACTTGGAACCATATTGGCGAGCTCTAAACGCACCCGCTGCATGGTTATATTTTATGCCTGAAGAAAAGAAGGCACAGATTTATTGCAAAGGAAAAAAGGCGACAGTAAAGACTTTCTACAAAACGGGAATTCTCAAATTAGAAGCAGGCTGTCAGACCACGATCAACTCCATGCAATTGAGGGCACTGGATATAGTAAAAACTGCGGAAAACATAGTATATTACCCTGCCGCGTCATACAATTTGTCGCTTTTACTACCTGAGATATCGGAACATCACATGAAGATAATAGAGTTAAATCCGCCGAGTAAGGAACACTTCATCAACCATTGGGATCAGCTTCCAGCGGCTATATCTCTTGGCGAGATAGAAAAACAGGTAAAGGGCATTACGACCCATAGAGAATTGATCAGACATCAACAAATTTCAACATTTTCCTCCGTGGGAATAATAGTAGCATTTCTAATCTTAGTTGGAATGTTTATTTTAAAATTCAAACTCTTCCGAAAATGCAACGTGCGCCGTGATAGCGTAGAACAGACGGAAGCAAATATTATTGAACCATCGGAGGCGGGCGTACAGTCCCCAAACATGAAGCCTTCCGCCTCAATCTTCTAAGGAGCAGGATTACCCCCACCCCCTCAGCGGTGCCACACATCTGGAGAGATAAGGATCCCAGTTCCTATAAAGGCAGAGCACCGATTTTCCCGAAAATCACAGTTACAGCATCCATGCAGAGAGACGCATCATCACCACCAGAATTGTCTAAGGGAGGACGCAGTGTTGCTGTACAGGCAGGACAAATTGGGTGCTCTGGAAAGGAAAATAGGCCAGAACAAATCATCATCCCTCGACCTTATCAACCAGCGAAGGGAGGAAAAGTTGTGAAGGGCAGGGCAACTTCAACGAGGAGGCTGGTGCCGATCAAAGTCGACAGGTCGAAGGCAGCAATCGGTTTCGCAGCCGGTTCACGACAGGAAGGACGCTGCCGAATACGAAGCGACAGAATCTTGGTGAAGCCGATTCGTTACGTTTTACGAGCAGCGCCGACCCTTGCTGTACCTGTCACTCTTCTGTGGAGGCTGAGGTCTTTCACTAAGATACCTCACCTTCCGCAGCTGGACCAGATTTGCATCGAGGATCCGCGATACAAGCGGTATTGCGAAGTGCGGAAGAATCTTCTCCTGGACGACTTCTATTAGCCTCACGCCTGTGACGATTGCTGCCTGCAAGCAAAATGAGGCCCTGTGAAGTGACCGCGCCGTTTCAATGTGTTGTTCGTGAGATCGAGGACCAGACGACTGCCTGGATCACCGCGAGGAACCATTCGGAGGAGGTGAAGACGTTTTTTAGAGCCTTCAGTAGCCACATGGAAGCGCGCAATCACCTGTGCGTGCCTATGTTGACCGCTATCAGGCCGGGACTCCTAACAGCGGTACGGGAAGGATCCTGTTGGTTCCGGGGCGAGATAACCGACGTGCGAGCAGGAATTGTCACAGTTTTCCTGGGAGATTGCGGCACAAAAGTGGATCGAGAGATCAGCCAGATCTGGATCCTGCCGCCGCGCTTTCGGGCCCAACCTTGGCAGGCGATCCGATTGGTACTCGAGGGCATCCGCCCACGTAACAGCCGCCCCATCAGCAAAATAATTGCTATTGCGAAACACGTGATGGAGTACAGGAGCGGGACCGTCGCCAAAATAAGAACACGAGAGGATGGCCACATCGAGGGGCGCCTCCTCCTTGACAGGCTTCCGAACCAGTCACCATACGACGTGGCTGAAGGATGGCTACAACTGGGCTACGCTGTGCCAATTTGAGTCGTCTCCTAGCAATAAGTACACTCACACACCTACACTACACTCGTCAATTTTTTTTTTTCTCTCTCTTTTTCAATTTTTTTAATCTCTCCACTTTTGTTTTTTCTTTTTTCTTAAAGTCTATTGTATCTAGGACGTTTCCTTCCTGATGAGAAAGCATCACGGGAACCGCGATGTTTCTTCTTGGTGGGGAGATGTTACGGATGACGAACAGGTGTTCAATATCATCTCTGGCAGGAACCGTCCTAGATAAACGAACAGAGTTTTTCTCCAGAGAAACATACATAACTGTTTAGCTTAGTTTAGGGCCCAAACGTACGCACGACCAACTGGTCGTTGACAAAATACGAATGTTCACTTGAAGGGTACTGACAAGTACCACCCGTCATTGCAGGGCTATATAAGCCCTTACATTTCTACTCTCGTGGGCTAGTACTGTCGTAATCACGAATAGTGTCGCGTCGTGCTGCATCTCGGAAGTCAACTACCAGTGAGATCGGACGTTCGTTCCTTTTGAATCAAAGTTTAACCGTACAGATTCCGCGAGTTCGGTCTAAAATCTGTTAGGCAGTGACAAGGTTGCTCCGAGTCCCCCGCATTGCCAGTGCGTCAACACCGTGCGTCTTAGCTTAGGTAATATCACCTTTCAATTTCTTTTCTATTCTAAATTCAGTTCATTCGCGACACAAGTACACTTGTAGAACGAAACTCTATAGTAAGAATATATTTGTCTTCTTTAATAATTAACTCAAATTCATTAAACCCATAATTATCGTCCAATATCCTAACCAAGTAATTGAACGTCCCCACATGATACAATCTTGCCGCTCGGATTGTATCAATTAAATTATACTAGTTACGAGGCTTACTAATTATCCTAGCAATTCCCTGATTAACCATCAGGTTCTTTCGCGACATTCCAATTGTACGAACAGAGATTTATCCAACCTAGCGGCTCCCCAGTTTTGCATTGGGTTCGTCCGCATCCTAACAGCTCCCTGATTTCGCATCAGGTTCGTCTGTGCTATTATACAACCTCCTAGCAGCTCCCCGGTTTTGCATCGGGTTCGTCTGCGTTTGACTCCATTCCTAGAGGCTCCCTGACTTCGCGTCAGGTTCGTCCTCGCTGTCAATAATCCTAGCGGCTCCCCAATTTCGCATTGGGTTCGTCCGCGTTCCTTAACTAACAAATTTATATCATATTCCTAGGGTAATAACCCTTCGCCGGCCACTCGTGCTGCTCGCGGCCCTGGCTCGTAACAATGGCGATGACAGACCAATTGCGCACCTCCCCGCCACCATCGTCGCTACCGACGACCTCGACCTCGAGCCGAGCCGAGCCGAGCGGGGCCGAAGGCCCGACGGGCTCCCGGAAATTTCGGAAAGGCGATATACCTTTAATTCCCAGTTGGCCGTAACTTTCTCGATGACGTCAAATTAGTGAAAAATCAAAGTTTCTTTGTCGCCGTATAGCTCGAGAACGGGTCGACGGGTGCGGGCGAGAGTAGGCTCGTCGGACGGAGGACGCGGAGACGAAGGCTTTCCGCGCGAAAAATTCGCGAAAATTCGCGGAAAATTTTTTACGTGTGCATCGGTAACGCGCGTCGACCTCGGCGGAGGATAACTTACCGACCACCACCGGCAGTGGTCGGTAACGGCTCGGGGGGTATAAGCTACCGCGTTAAAAATGAAACCCGAATTTCGGCGCTTCCACGGTTCAGGGCTGAAAAGGGCCCGAAAGAAAATAACTGATTCAAACGTTCGAATTTAACGCCAACTTCGCGACGCTGACATCGCATCGGCGGCGAGTGCCGCCACAGTCGCCGCGTTTACTCTCCCTTGATGGTTGAGCGAATGGACATGTAACTTCGAGGTTACAAATCCGACTCTACGTTTAGGTTTACATTTTCCATTAATTTTAAAGGGTGAGGGGGGGTTGGGGGGGAGGATGGCGATGACAGACCAATTGCGCACCTCCCCGCCACCATCGTCGCTACCGACGACCTCGACCTCGAGCCGAGCGGGGCCGAAGGCCCGACGGGCTCCCGGAAATTTCGGAAAGGCGATATACCTTTAATTCCCAGTTGGCCGTAACTTTCTCGATGACGTCAAATTAGTGAAAAATCAAAGTTTCTTTGTCGCCGTATAGCTCGAGAACGGGTCGACGGGTGAGGGCGAGAGTAGGCTCGTCGGACGGAGGACGCGGAGACGAAGGCTTTCCGCGCGAAAAATTCGCGAAAATTCGCGGAAAATTTTTTACGTGTGCATCGGTAACGCGCGTCGACCTCGGCGGACGATAACTTACCGACCACCACCGGCAGTGGTCGGTAACGGCTCGGGGGGTATAAGCTGCCGCGTTAAAAATGAAACCCGAATTTCGGCGCTTCCACGGTTCAGGGCTGAAAAGGGCCCGAAAGAAAATAACTGATTCAAACGTTCGAATTTAACGCCAACTTCGCGACGCTGACATCGCATCGGCGGCGAGTGCCGCCACAGTCGCCGCGTTTACTCTCCCTTGATAGTTGAGCGAATGGACTTGTAACTTCGAGGTTACAAATCCGACTCTACGTTTAGGTTTACATTTTCCATTAATTTTAAAGGGTGAGGGGGGGTTGGGGGGGAGGATGGCGATGACAGACCAATTGCGCACCTCCCCGCCACCATCGTCGCTACCGACGACCTCGACCTCGAGCCGAGCGGGGCCGAAGGCCCGACGGGCTCCCGGAAATTTCGGAAAGGCGATATACCTTTAATTCCCAGTTGGCCGTAACTTTCTCGATGACGTCAAATTAGTGAAAAATCAAAATTTCTTTGTCGCCGTATAGCTCGAGAACGGGTCGACGGGTGCGGGCGAGAGTAGGCTCGTCGGACGGAGGACGCGGAGACGAAGGCTTACCGCGCGAGAAATTCGCGAAAATTCGCGGAAAATTTTTTACGTGTGCATCGGTAACGCGCGTCGACCTCGGCGGAGGATAACTTACCGACCACCACCGGCAGTGGTCGTTAACGCTCGGGGGTATAAGCTGCCGCGTTAAAAATGAAACCCGAATTTCGGCGCTTCCACGGTTCAGGGCTGAAAAGGGCCCGAAAGAAAACAACTGATTCAAACGTTCGAATTTAACGCCAACTTCGCGACGCTGACATCGCATCGGTGGCGAGTGCCGCCACAGTCGCCGCGTTTACTCTCCCTTGATAGTTGAGCGATTGGACTTGTAACTTCGAGGTTACGAATCCGACTCTACGTATAGGTTTACATTTTCCATTAATTTTAAAGGGTGAGGGGGGGTTGGGACGATGATGGCGATGACAGACCAATTGCGCACCTCCCCGCCACCATCGTCGCTACCGACGACCTCGACCTCGAGCCGAGCGGGGCCGAAGGCCCGACGGGCTCCCGGAAATTTCGGAAAGGCGATATACCTTTAATTCCCAGTTGGCCGTAACTTTCTCGATGACGTCAAATTAGTGAAAAATCAAAGTTTCTTTGTCGCCGTATAGCTCGAGAACGGGTCGACGGGTGAGGGCGAGAGTAGGCTCGTCGGACGGAGGACGCGGAGACGAAGGCTTTCCGCGCGAAAAATTCGCGAAAATTCGCGGAAAATTTTTTACGTGTGCATCGGTAACGCGCGTCGACCTCGGCGGACGATAACTTACCGACCACCACCGGCAGTGGTCGGTAACGGCTCGGGGGGTATAAGCTGCCGCGTTAAAAATGAAACCCGAATTTCGGCGCTTCCACGGTTCAGGGCTGAAAAGGGCCCGAAAGAAAATAACTGATTCAAACGTTCGAATTTAACGCCAACTTCGCGACGCTGACATCGCATCGGCGGCGAGTGCCGCCACAGTCGCCGCGTTTACTCTCCCTTGATAGTTGAGCGAATGGACTTGTAACTTCGAGGTTACAAATCCGACTCTACGTTTAGGTTTACATTTTCCATTAATTTTAAAGGGTGAGGGGGGGTTGGGGGGGAGGATGGCGATGACAGACCAATTGCGCACCTCCCCGCCACCATCGTCGCTACCGACGACCTCGACCTCGAGCCGAGCGGGGCCGAAGGCCCGACGGGCTCCCGGAAATTTCGGAAAGGCGATATACCTTTAATTCCCAGTTGGCCGTAACTTTCTCGATGACGTCAAATTAGTGAAAAATCAAAATTTCTTTGTCGCCGTATAGCTCGAGAACGGGTCGACGGGTGCGGGCGAGAGTAGGCTCGTCGGACGGAGGACGCGGAGACGAAGGCTTACCGCGCGAGAAATTCGCGAAAATTCGCGGAAAATTTTTTACGTGTGCATCGGTAACGCGCGTCGACCTCGGCGGAGGATAACTTACCGACCACCACCGGCAGTGGTCGTTAACGCTCGGGGGTATAAGCTGCCGCGTTAAAAATGAAACCCGAATTTCGGCGCTTCCACGGTTCAGGGCTGAAAAGGGCCCGAAAGAAAACAACTGATTCAAACGTTCGAATTTAACGCCAACTTCGCGACGCTGACATCGCATCGGTGGCGAGTGCCGCCACAGTCGCCGCGTTTACTCTCCCTTGATAGTTGAGCGATTGGACTTGTAACTTCGAGGTTACGAATCCGACTCTACGTATAGGTTTACATTTTCCATTAATTTTAAAGGGTGAGGGGGGGTTGGGACGATGATGGCGATGACAGACCAATTGCGCACCTCCCCGCCACCATCGTCGCTACCGACGACCTCGACCTCGAGCCGAGCGGGGCCGAAGGCCCGACGGGCTCCCGGAAATTTCGGAAAGGCGATATACCTTTAATTCCCAGTTGGCCGTAACTTTCTCGATGACGTCAAATTAGTGAAAAATCAAAGTTTCTTTGTCGCCGTATAGCTCGAGAACGGGTCGACGGGTGAGGGCGAGAGTAGGCTCGTCGGACGGAGGACGCGGAGACGAAGGCTTTCCGCGCGAAAAATTCGCGAAAATTCGCGGAAAATTTTTTACGTGTGCATCGGTAACGCGCGTCGACCTCGGCGGACGATAACTTACCGACCACCACCGGCAGTGGTCGGTAACGGCTCGGGGGGTATAAGCTGCCGCGTTAAAAATGAAACCCGAATTTCGGCGCTTCCACGGTTCAGGGCTGAAAAGGGCCCGAAAGAAAATAACTGATTCAAACGTTCGAATTTAACGCCAACTTCGCGACGCTGACATCGCATCGGCGGCGAGTGCCGCCACAGTCGCCGCGTTTACTCTCCCTTGATAGTTGAGCGAATGGACTTGTAACTTCGAGGTTACAAATCCGACTCTACGTTTAGGTTTACATTTTCCATTAATTTTAAAGGGTGAGGGGGGGTTGGGGGGGAGGATGGCGATGACAGACCAATTGCGCACCTCCCCGCCACCATCGTCGCTACCGACGACCTCGACCTCGAGCCGAGCGGGGCCGAAGGCCCGACGGGCTCCCGGAAATTTCGGAAAGGCGATATACCTTTAATTCCCAGTTGGCCGTAACTTTCTCGATGACGTCAAATTAGTGAAAAATCAAAATTTCTTTGTCGCCGTATAGCTCGAGAACGGGTCGACGGGTGCGGGCGAGAGTAGGCTCGTCGGACGGAGGACGCGGAGACGAAGGCTTACCGCGCGAAAAATTCGCGAAAATTCGCGGAAAATTTTTTACGTGTGCATCGGTAACGCGCGTCGACCTCGGCGGAGGATAACTTACCGACCACCACCGGCAGTGGTCGTTAACGCTCGGGGGTATAAGCTGCCGCGTTAAAAATGAAACCCGAATTTCGGCGCTTCCACGGTTCAGGGCTGAAAAGGGCCCGAAAGAAAACAACTGATTCAAACGTTCGAATTTAACGCCAACTTCGCGACGCTGACATCGCATCGGTGGCGAGTGCCGCCACAGTCGCCGCGTTTACTCTCCCTTGATAGTTGAGCGATTGGACTTGTAACTTCGAGGTTACGAATCCGACTCTACGTATAGGTTTACATTTTCCATTAATTTTAAAGGGCGAGGGGGGGTTGGGACGATGATGGCGATGACAGACCAATTGCGCACATCCCCGCCACCATCGTCGCTACCGACGACCTCGACCTCGAGCCGAGCGGGGCCGAAGGCCCGACGGGCTCCCGGAAATTTCGGAAAGGCGATATACCTTTAATTCCCAGTTGGCCGTAACTTTCTCGATGACGTCAAATTAGTGAAAAATCAAAGTTTCTTTGTCGCCGTATAGCTCGAGAACGGGTCGACGGGTGCGGGCGAGAGTAGGCTCGTCGGACGGAGGACGCGGAGACGAAGGCTTACCGCGCGAGAAATTCGCGAAAATTCGCGGAAAATTTTTTACGTGTGCATCGGTAACGCGCGTCGACCTCGGCGGAGGATAACTTACCGACCACCACCGGCAGTGGTCGTTAACGCTCGGGGGTATAAGCTGCCGCGTTAAAAATGAAACCCGAATTTCGGCGCTTCCACGGTTCAGGGCTGAAAAGGGCCCGAAAGAAAACAACTGATTCAAACGTTCGAATTTAACGCCAACTTCGCGACGCTGACATCGCATCGGTGGCGAGTGCCGCCACAGTCGCCGCGTTTACTCTCCCTTGATAGTTGAGCGATTGGACTTGTAACTTCGAGGTTACGAATCCGACTCTACGTATAGGTTTACATTTTCCATTAATTTTAAAGGGTGAGGGGGGGTTGGGACGATGATGGCGATGACAGACCAATTGCGCACCTCCCCGCCACCATCGTCGCTACCGACGACCTCGACCTCGAGCCGAGCGGGGCCGAAGGCCCGACGGGCTCCCGGAAATTTCGGAAAGGCGATATACCTTTAATTCCCAGTTGGCCGTAACTTTCTCGATGACGTCAAATTAGTGAAAAATCAAAGTTTCTTTGTCGCCGTATAGCTCGAGAACGGGTCGACGGGTGAGGGCGAGAGTAGGCTCGTCGGACGGAGGACGCGGAGACGAAGGCTTTCCGCGCGAAAAATTCGCGAAAATTCGCGGAAAATTTTTTACGTGTGCATCGGTAACGCGCGTCGACCTCGGCGGACGATAACTTACCGACCACCACCGGCAGTGGTCGGTAACGGCTCGGGGGGTATAAGCTGCCGCGTTAAAAATGAAACCCGAATTTCGGCGCTTCCACGGTTCAGGGCTGAAAAGGGCCCGAAAGAAAATAACTGATTCAAACGTTCGAATTTAACGCCAACTTCGCGACGCTGACATCGCATCGGCGGCGAGTGCCGCCACAGTCGCCGCGTTTACTCTCCCTTGATAGTTGAGCGAATGGACTTGTAACTTCGAGGTTACAAATCCGACTCTACGTTTAGGTTTACATTTTCCATTAATTTTAAAGGGTGAGGGGGGGTTGGGGGGGAGGATGGCGATGACAGACCAATTGCGCACCTCCCCGCCACCATCGTCGCTACCGACGACCTCGACCTCGAGCCGAGCGGGGCCGAAGGCCCGACGGGCTCCCGGAAATTTCGGAAAGGCGATATACCTTTAATTCCCAGTTGGCCGTAACTTTCTCGATGACGTCAAATTAGTGAAAAATCAAAATTTCTTTGTCGCCGTATAGCTCGAGAACGGGTCGACGGGTGCGGGCGAGAGTAGGCTCGTCGGACGGAGGACGCGGAGACGAAGGCTTACCGCGCGAAAAATTCGCGAAAATTCGCGGAAAATTTTTTACGTGTGCATCGGTAACGCGCGTCGACCTCGGCGGAGGATAACTTACCGACCACCACCGGCAGTGGTCGTTAACGCTCGGGGGTATAAGCTGCCGCGTTAAAAATGAAACCCGAATTTCGGCGCTTCCACGGTTCAGGGCTGAAAAGGGCCCGAAAGAAAACAACTGATTCAAACGTTCGAATTTAACGCCAACTTCGCGACGCTGACATCGCATCGGTGGCGAGTGCCGCCACAGTCGCCGCGTTTACTCTCCCTTGATAGTTGAGCGATTGGACTTGTAACTTCGAGGTTACGAATCCGACTCTACGTATAGGTTTACATTTTCCATTAATTTTAAAGGGCGAGGGGGGGTTGGGACGATGATGGCGATGACAGACCAATTGCGCACATCCCCGCCACCATCGTCGCTACCGACGACCTCGACCTCGAGCCGAGCGGGGCCGAAGGCCCGACGGGCTCCCGGAAATTTCGGAAAGGCGATATACCTTTAATTCCCAGTAGGCCGTAACTTTCTCGATGACGTCAAATTAGTGAAAAATCAAAGTTTCTTTGACGCCGTATAGCTCGAGAACGGGTCGACGGGTGCGGGCGAGAGTAGGCTCGTCGGACGGAGGACGCGGAGACAAAGGCTTACCGCGCGAAAAATTCGCGAAAATTCGCGGAAAATTTTTTACGTGTGCATCGGTAACGCGCGTCGACCTCGGCGGAGGATAACTTACCGACCACCACCGGCAGTGGTCGGTAACGGCTCGGGGGGTATAAGCTGCCGCGTTAAAAATGAAACCCGAATTTCGGCGCTTCCACGGTTCAGGGCTGAAAAGGGCCCGAAAGAAAACAACTGATTCAAACGTTCGAATTTAACGCCAACTTCGCGACGCTGACATCGCATCGGTGGCGAGTGCCGCCACAGTCGCCGCGTTTACTCTCCCTTGATAGTTGAGCGAATGGACTTGTAACTTCGAGGTTACGAATCCGACTCTACGTTTAGGTTTACATTTTCCATTAATTTTAAAGGGTGAGGGGGGGTTGGGAGGATGATGGCGATGACAGACCAATTGCGCACCTCCCCGCCACCATCGTCGCTACCGACGACCTCGACCTCGAGCCGAGCGGGGCCGAAGGCCCGACGGGCTCCCGGAAATTTCGGAAAGGCGATATACCTTTAATTCCCAGTAGGCCGTAACTTTCTCGATGACGTCAAATTAGTGAAAAATCAAAGTTTCTTTGACGCCGTATAGCTCGAGAACGGGTCGACGGGTGCGGGCGAGAGTAGGCTCGTCGGACGGAGGACGCGGAGACAAAGGCTTACCGCGCGAAAAATTCGCGAAAATTCGCGGAAAATTTTTTACGTGTGCATCGGTAACGCGCGTCGACCTCGGCGGAGGATAACTTACCGACCACCACCGGCAGTGGTCGGTAACGGCTCGGGGGGTATAAGCTGCCGCGTTAAAAATGAAACCCGAATTTCGGCGCTTCCACGGTTCAGGGCTGAAAAGGGCCCGAAAGAAAACAACTGATTCAAACGTTCGAATTTAACGCCAACTTCGCGACGCTGACATCGCATCGGTGGCGAGTGCCGCCACAGTCGCCGCGTTTACTCTCCCTTGATAGTTGAGCGATTGGACTTGTAACTTCGAGGTTACGAATCCGACTCTACGTTTAGGTTTACATTTTCCATTAATTTTAAAGGGTGAGGGGGGGTTGGGACGATGATGGCGATGACAGACCAATTGCGCACCTCCCCGCCACCATCGTCGCTACCGACGACCTCGACCTCGAGCCGAGCGGGGCCGAAGGCCCGACGGGCTCCCGGAAATTTCGGAAAGGCGATATACCTTTAATTCCCAGTTGGCCGTAACTTTCTCGATGACGTCAAATTAGTGAAAAATCAAAGTTTCTTTGTCGCCGTATAGCTCGAGAACGGGTCGACGGGTGAGGGCGAGAGTAGGCTCGTCGGACGGAGGACGCGGAGACGAAGGCTTTCCGCGCGAAAAATTCGCGAAAATTCGCGGAAAATTTTTTACGTGTGCATCGGTAACGCGCGTCGACCTCGGCGGACGATAACTTACCGACCACCACCGGCAGTGGTCGGTAACGGCTCGGGGGGTATAAGCTGCCGCGTTAAAAATGAAACCCGAATTTCGGCGCTTCCACGGTTCAGGGCTGAAAAGGGCCCGAAAGAAAATAACTGATTCAAACGTTCGAATTTAACGCCAACTTCGCGACGCTGACATCGCATCGGCGGCGAGTGCCGCCACAGTCGCCGCGTTTACTCTCCCTTGATAGTTGAGCGAATGGACTTGTAACTTCGAGGTTACAAATCCGACTCTACGTTTAGGTTTACATTTTCCATTAATTTTAAAGGGTGAGGGGGGGTTGGGGGGGAGGATGGCGATGACAGACCAATTGCGCACCTCCCCGCCACCATCGTCGCTACCGACGACCTCGACCTCGAGCCGAGCGGGGCCGAAGGCCCGACGAGCTCCCGGAAATTTCGGAAAGGCGATATACCTTTAATTCCCAGTTGGCCGTAACTTTCTCGATGACGTCAAATTAGTGAAAAATCAAAGTTTCTTTGTCGCCGTATAGCTCGAGGACGGGTCGACGGGTGCGGGCGAGAGTAGGCTTGTCGGACGGAGGACGCGGAGACGAAGGCTTACCGCGCGAAAAATTCGCGAAAATTCGCGGAAAATTTTTTACGTGTGCATCGGTAACGCGCGTCGACCTCGGCGGAGGATAACTTACCGACCACCACCGGCAGTGGTCCGTAACGGCTCGGGGGTATAAGCTGCCGCGTTAAAAATGAAACCCGAATTTCGGCGCTTCCACGGTTCAGGGCTGAAAAGGGCCCGAAAGAAAACAACTGATTCAAACGTTCGAATTTAACGCCAACTTCGCGACGCTGACATCGCATCGGTGGCGAGTGCCGCCACAGTCGCCGCGTTTACTCTCCCTTGATAGTTGAGCGATTGGACTTGTAACTTCGAGGTTACGAATCCGACTCTACGTATAGGTTTACATTTTCCATTAATTTTAAAGGGTGAGGGGGGGTTGGGACGATGATGGCGATGACAGACCAATTGCGCACCTCCCCGCCACCATCGTCGCTACCGACGACCTCGACCTCGAGCCGAGCGGGGCCGAAGGCCCGACGGGCTCCCGGAAATTTCGGAAAGGCGATATACCTTTAATTCCCAGTTGGCCGTAACTTTCTCGATGACGTCAAATTAGTGAAAAATCAAAATTTCTTTGTCGCCGTATAGCTCGAGAACGGGTCGACGGGTGCGGGCGAGAGTAGGCTCGTCGGACGGAGGACGCGGAGACGAAGGCTTACCGCGCGAAAAATTCGCGAAAATTCGCGGAAAATTTTTTACGTGTGCATCGGTAACGCGCGTCGACCTCGGCGGAGGATAACTTACCGACCACCACCGGCAGTGGTCGTTAACGCTCGGGGGTATAAGCCGCCGCGTTAAAAATGAAACCCGAATTTCGGCGCTTCCACGGTTCAGGGCTGAAAAGGGCCCGAAAGAAAACAACTGATTCAAACGTTCGAATTTAACGCCAACTTCGCGACGCTGACATCGCATCGGTGGCGAGTGCCGCCACAGTCGCCGCGTTTACTCTCCCTTGATAGTTGAGCGATTGGACTTGTAACTTCGAGGTTACGAATCCGACTCTACGTTTAGGTTTACATTTTCCATTAATTTTAAAGGGTGAGGGGGGGTTGGGACGATGATGGCGATGACAGACCAATTGCGCACCTCCCCGCCACCATCGTCGCTACCGACGACCTCGACCTCGAGCCGAGCGGGGCCGAAGGCCCGACGGGCTCCCGGAAATTTCGGAAAGGCGATATACCTTTAATTCCCAGTTGGCCGTAACTTTCTCGATGACGTCAAATTAGTGAAAAATCAAAGTTTCTTTGTCGCCGTATAGCTCGAGAACGGGTCGACGGGTGAGGGCGAGAGTAGGCTCGTCGGACGGAGGACGCGGAGACGAAGGCTTTCCGCGCGAAAAATTCGCGAAAATTCGCGGAAAATTTTTTACGTGTGCATCGGTAACGCGCGTCGACCTCGGCGGACGATAACTTACCGACCACCACCGGCAGTGGTCGGTAACGGCTCGGGGGGTATAAGCTGCCGCGTTAAAAATGAAACCCGAATTTCGGCGCTTCCACGGTTCAGGGCTGAAAACGGCCCGAAAGAAAATAACTGATTCAAACGTTCGAATTTAACGCCAACTTCGCGACGCTGACATCGCATCGGCGGCGAGTGCCGCCACAGTCGCCGCGTTTACTCTCCCTTGATAGTTGAGCGAATGGACTTGTAACTTCGAGGTTACAAATCCGACTCTACGTTTAGGTTTACATTTTCCATTAATTTTAAAGGGTGAGGGGGGGTTGGGGGGGAGGATGGCGATGACAGACCAATTGCGCACCTCCCCGCCACCATCGTCGCTACCGACGACCTCGACCTCGAGCCGAGCGGGGCCGAAGGCCCGACGGGCTCCCGGAAATTTCGGAAAGGCGATATACCTTTAATTCCCAGTTGGCCGTAACTTTCTCGATGACGTCAAATTAGTGAAAAATCAAAATTTCTTTGTCGCCGTATAGCTCGAGAACGGGTCGACGGGTGCGGGCGAGAGTAGGCTCGTCGGACGGAGGACGCGGAGACGAAGGCTTACCGCGCGAAAAATTCGCGAAAATTCGCGGAAAATTTTTTACGTGTGCATCGGTAACGCGCGTCGACCTCGGCGGAGGATAACTTACCGACCACCACCGGCAGTGGTCGTTAACGCTCGGGGGTATAAGCTGCCGCGTTAAAAATGAAACCCGAATTTCGGCGCTTCCACGGTTCAGGGCTGAAAAGGGCCCGAAAGAAAACAACTGATTCAAACGTTCGAATTTAACGCCAACTTCGCGACGCTGACATCGCATCGGTGGCGAGTGCCGCCACAGTCGCCGCGTTTACTCTCCCTTGATAGTTGAGCGATTGGACTTGTAACTTCGAGGTTACGAATCCGACTCTACGTATAGGTTTACATTTTCCATTAATTTTAAAGGGTGAGGGGGGGTTGGGACGATGATGGCGATGACAGACCAATTGCGCACCTCCCCGCCACCATCGTCGCTACCGACGACCTCGACCTCGAGCCGAGCGGGGCCGAAGGCCCGACGGGCTCCCGGAAATTTCGGAAAGGCGATATACCTTTAATTCCCAGTTGGCCGTAACTTTCTCGATGACGTCAAATTAGTGAAAAATCAAAGTTTCTTTGTCGCCGTATAGCTCGAGAACGGGTCGACGGGTGAGGGCGAGAGTAGGCTCGTCGGACGGAGGACGCGGAGACGAAGGCTTTCCGCGCGAAAAATTCGCGAAAATTCGCGGAAAATTTTTTACGTGTGCATCGGTAACGCGCGTCGACCTCGGCGGACGATAACTTACCGACCACCACCGGCAGTGGTCGGTAACGGCTCGGGGGGTATAAGCTGCCGCGTTAAAAATGAAACCCGAATTTCGGCGCTTCCACGGTTCAGGGCTGAAAAGGGCCCGAAAGAAAATAACTGATTCAAACGTTCGAATTTAACGCCAACTTCGCGACGCTGACATCGCATCGGCGGCGAGTGCCGCCACAGTCGCCGCGTTTACTCTCCCTTGATAGTTGAGCGAATGGACTTGTAACTTCGAGGTTACAAATCCGACTCTACGTTTAGGTTTACATTTTCCATTAATTTTAAAGGGTGAGGGGGGGTTGGGGGGGAGGATGGCGATGACAGACCAATTGCGCACCTCCCCGCCACCATCGTCGCTACCGACGACCTCGACCTCGAGCCGAGCGGGGCCGAAGGCCCGACGGGCTCCCGGAAATTTCGGAAAGGCGATATACCTTTAATTCCCAGTTGGCCGTAACTTTCTCGATGACGTCAAATTAGTGAAAAATCAAAGTTTCTTTGACGCCGTATAGCTCGAGAACGGGTCGACGGGTGCGGGCGAGAGTAGGCTCGTCGGACGGAGGACGCGGAGACAAAGGCTTACCGCGCGAAAAATTCGCGAAAATTCGCGGAAAATTTTTTACGTGTGCATCGGTAACGCGCGTCGACCTCGGCGGAGGATAACTTACCGACCACCACCGGCAGTGGTCGGTAACGGCTCGGGGGGTATAAGCTGCCGCGTTAAAAATGAAACCCGAATTTCGGCGCTTCCACGGTTCAGGGCTGAAAAGGGCCCGAAAGAAAACAACTGATTCAAACGTTCGAATTTAACGCCAACTTCGCGACGCTGACATCGCATCGGTGGCGAGTGCCGCCACAGTCGCCGCGTTTACTCTCCCTTGATAGTTGAGCGAATGGACTTGTAACTTCGAGGTTACGAATCCGACTCTACGTTTAGGTTTACATTTTCCATTAATTTTAAAGGGTGAGGGGGGGTTGGGAGGATGATGGCGATGACAGACCAATTGCGCACCTCCCCGCCACCATCGTCGCTACCGACGACCTCGACCTCGAGCCGAGCGGGGCCGAAGGCCCGACGGGCTCCCGGAAATTTCGGAAAGGCGATATACCTTTAATTCCCAGTAGGCCGTAACTTTCTCGATGACGTCAAATTAGTGAAAAATCAAAGTTTCTTTGACGCCGTATAGCTCGAGAACGGGTCGACGGGTGCGGGCGAGAGTAGGCTCGTCGGACGGAGGACGCGGAGACAAAGGCTTACCGCGCGAAAAATTCGCGAAAATTCGCGGAAAATTTTTTACGTGTGCATCGGTAACGCGCGTCGACCTCGGCGGAGGATAACTTACCGACCACCACCGGCAGTGGTCGGTAACGGCTCGGGGGGTATAAGCTGCCGCGTTAAAAATGAAACCCGAATTTCGGCGCTTCCACGGTTCAGGGCTGAAAAGGGCCCGAAAGAAAATAACTGATCCAAACGTTCGAATTTAACGCCAATTTCGCGACGCTGACTTCGCATCGATGGCGAGTGCCGCCACAGTCGCCGCGTTTACTCTCCCTTGATGGTTGAGCGAATGGACTTGTAACTTCGAGGTTACGAATCCGACTCTACGTTTAGGTTTACATTTTCCATTAATTTTAAAGGGTGAGGAAGGGTTGGAGGGGGGATGGCGATGACAAACCAATTGCGAAACCTCCCCGCCACCATCGTCGCTACCGACGACCTCGACCTCGAGCCGAGCGGGGCCGAAGGCCCGACGAGCTCCCGGAAATTTCGAAAAGGCGATATACCTTTAATTCCCAGTTGGCCGTAACTTTCTCGATGACGTCAAATTAGTGAAAAATCAAAGTTTCTTTGTCGCCGTATAGCTCGAGAACGGGTCGACGGGTGCGGGCGAGAGTAGGCTCGTCGGACGGAGGACGCGGAGACGAAGGCTTACCGCGCGAAAAATTCGCGAAAATTCCCGGAAAATTTTTTACGTGTGCATCGGTAACGCGCGTCGACCTCGGCGGAGGATAACTTACCGACCACCACCGGCAGTGGTCGGTAACGGCTCGGGGGGTATAAGCTGCCGCGTTAAAAATGAAACCCGAACTTCGGCGCTTCCATGGTTCAGGGCTGAAAAGGGCCCGAAAGAAAATAACTGATTCAAACGTTCGAATTTAACGCCAACTTCGCGACGCTGACATCGCATCGGCGGCGAGTGCCGCCACAGTCGCCGCGTTTACTCTCCCTTGATAGTTGAGCGAATGGACTTGTAACTTCGAGGTTACGAATCCGACTCTACGTTTAGGTTTACATTTTCCATTAATTTTAAAGGGTGAGGGGGGGTTGGGAGGATGATGGCGATGACAGACCAATTGCGCACCTCCCCGCCACCATCGTCGCTACCGACGACCTCGACCTCAAGCCGAGCCGAGCCGAGCGGGGCCGAAGGCCCGACGGGCTCCCGGAAATTTCGGAAAGGCGATATACCTTTAATTCCCAGTTGGCCGTAACTTTCTCGATGACGTCAAATTAGTGAAAAATCAAAGTTTCTTTGTCGCCGCATAGCTCGAGAACGGGTCGACGGGTGCGGGCGAGAGTAGGCTCGTCGGACGGAGGACGCGGAGACGAAGGCTTACCGCGCGAAAAATTCGCGAAAATTCGCGGAAAATTTTTTACGTGTGCATCGGTAACGCGCGTCGACCTCGGCGGAGGATAACTTACCGACCACCACCGGCAGTGGTCGGTAACGGCTCGGGGGGTATAAGCTGCCGCGTTAAAAATGAAACCCGAATTTCGGCGCTTCCACGGTTCAGGGCTGAAAAGGGCCCGAAAGAAAATAACTGATTCAAACGTTCGAATTTAACGCCAACTTCGCGACGCTGACATCGCATCGGCGGCGAGTGCCGCCACAGTCGCCGCGTTTACTCTCCCTTGATAGTTGAGCGAATGGACTTGTAACTTCGAGGTTACAAATCCGACTCTACGTTTAGGTTTACATTTTCCATTAATTTTAAAGGGTGAGGGGGGGTTGGGGGGGAGGATGGCGATGACAGACCAATTGCGCACCTCCCCGCCACCATCGTCGCTACCGACGACCTCGACCTCGAGCCGAGCGGGGCCGAAGGCCCGACGGGCTCCCGGAAATTTCGGAAAGGCGATATACCTTTAATTCCCAGTTGGCCGTAACTTTCTCGATGACGTCAAATTAGTGAAAAATCAAAGTTTCTTTGTCGCCGCATAGCTCGAGAACGGGTCGACGGGTGCGGGCGAGAGTAGGCTCGTCGGACGGAGGACGCGGAGACGAAGGCTTACCGCGCGAAAAATTCGCGAAATTTCCCGGAAAATTTTTTACGTGTGCATCGGTAACGCGCGTCGACCTCGGCGGAGGATAACTTACCGACCACCACCGGCAGTGGTCGGTAACGGCTCGGGGGGTATAAGCTGCCGCGTTAAAAATGAAACCCGAATTTCGGCGCTTCCACGGTTCAGGGCTGAAAAGGGCCTGAAAGAAAATAACTGATTCAAACGTTCGAATTTAACGCCAACTTCGCGACGCTGACATCGCATCGGCGGCGAGTGCCGCCACAGTCGCCGCGTTTACTCTCCCTTGATAGTTGAGCGAATGGACTTGTAACTTCGAGGTTACGAATCCGACACTACGTTTAGGTTTACATTTTCCATTAATTTTAAAGGGTGAGGGGGGGTTGGGAGGATGAGGGCGATGACAGACCAATTGCGCACCTCCCCGCCACCATCGTCGCTACCGACGACCTCGACCTCGAGCCGAGCCGAGCCGAGCGGGGCCGATGGCCCGACGGGCTCCCGGAAATTTCGGAAAGGCGATATACCTTTAATTCCCAGTTGGCCGTAACTTTCTCGATGACGTCAAATTAGTGAAAAATCAAAATTTCTTTGTCGCCGTATAGCTCGAGAACGGGTCGACGGGTGCGGGCGAGAGTAGGCTCGTCGGACGGAGGACGCGGAGACGAAGGCTTACCGCGCGAAAAATTCGCGAAAATTCGCGGAAAATTTTTTACGTGTGCATCGGTAACGCGCGTCGACCTCGGCGGAGGATAACTTACGGACCACCACCGGCAGTGGTCGTTAACGCTCGGGGGTATAAGCTGCCGCGTTAAAAATGAAACCCGAATTTCGGCGCTTCCACGGTTCAGGGCTGAAAAGGGCCCGAAAGAAAACAACTGATTCAAACGTTCGAATTTAACGCCAACTTCGCGACGCTGACATCGCATCGGTGGCGAGTGCCGCCACAGTCGCCGCGTTTACTCTCCCTTGATAGTTGAGCGAATGGACTTGTAACTTCGAGGTTACGAATCCGACTCTACGTTTAGGTTTACATTTTCCATTAATTTTAAAGGGTGAGGGGGGGTTGGGAGGATGATGGCGATGACAGACCAATTGCGCACCTCCCCGCCACCATCGTCGCTACCGACGACCTCGATCTCGAGCCGAGCGGGGCCGAAGGCCCGACGGGCTCCCGGAAATTTCGGAAAGGCGATATACCTTTAATTCCCAGTTGGCCGTAACTTTCTCGATGACGTCAAATTAGTGAAAAATCAAAGTTTCTTTGTCGCCGTATAGCTCGAGAACGGGTCGACGGGTGCGGGCGAGAGTAGGCTCGTCGGACGGAGGACGCGGAGACAAAGGCTTACCGCGCGAAAAATTCGCGAAAATTCGCGGAAAATTTTTTACGTGTGCATCGGTAACGCGCGTCGACCTCGGCGGAGGATAACTTACCGACCACCACCGGCAGTGGTCGGTAACGGCTCGGGGGGTATAAGCTGCCGCGTTAAAAATGAAACCCGAATTTCGGCGCTTCCACGGTTCAGGGCTGAAAAGGGCCCGAAAGAAAATAACTGATCCAAACGTTCGAATTTAACGCCAATTTCGCGACGCTGACTTCGCATCGATGGCGAGTGCCGCCACAGTCGCCGCGTTTACTCTCCCTTGATGGTTGAGCGAATGGACTTGTAACTTCGAGGTTACGAATCCGACTCTACGTTTAGGTTTACATTTTCCATTAATTTTAAAGGGTGAGGAAGGGCTGGGGGGGGGATGGCGATGACAGACCAATTGCGCACCTCCCCGCCACCATCGTCGCTACCGACGACCTCGACCTCGAGCCGAGCGGGGCCGAAGGCCCGACGAGCTCCCGGAAATTTCGGAAAGGCGATATACCTTTAATTCCCAGTTGGCCGTAACTTTCTCGATGACGTCAAATTAGTGAAAAATCAAAGTTTCTTTGTCGCCGTATAGCTCGAGAACGGGTCGACGGGTGCGGGCGAGAGTAGGCTCGTCGGACGGAGGACGCGGAGACGAAGGCTTACCGCGCGAAAAATTCGCGAAAATTCGCGGAAAATTTTTTACGTGTGCATCGGTAACGCGCGTCAACCTCGGCGGAGGATAACTTACCGGCCACCACCGGCAGTGGTCGGTAACGGCTCGGGGGGTATAAGCTGCCGCGTTAAAAATGAAACCCGAATTTCGGCGCTTTCACGGTTCAGGGCTGAAAAGGGCCCGAAAGAAAATAACTGATCCAAACGTTCGAATTTAACGCCAATTTCGCGACGCTGACTTCGCATCGATGGCGAGTGCCGCCACAGTCGCCGCGTTTACTCTCCCTTGATGGTTGAGCGAATGGACTTGTAACTTCGAGGTTACGAATCCGACTCTACGTTTAGGTTTACATTTTCCATTAATTTTAAAGGGTGAGGAAGGGTTGGGGGGGGATGGCGATGACAGACCAATTGCGCACCTCCCCGCCACCATCGTCGCTACCGACGACCTCGACCTCGAGCCGAGCGGGGCCGAAGGCCCGACGAGCTCCCGGAAATTTCGGAAAGGCGATATACCTTTAATTCCCAGTTGGCCGTAACTTTCTCGATGACGTCAAATTAGTGAAAAATCAAAGTTTCTTTGTCGCCGTATAGCTCGAGAACGGGTCGACGGGTGCGGGCGAGAGTGGGCTTGTCGGACGGAGGACGCGGAGACGAAGGCTTACCGCGCGAAAAATACGCGAAAATTCGCGGAAAATTTTTTACGTGTGCATCGGTAACGCGCGTCGACCTCGGCGGAGGATAACTTACCGACCACCACCGGCAGTGGTCGGTAACGGCTCGGGGGGTATAAGCTGCCGCGTTAAAAATGAAACCCGAATTTCGGCGCTTCCACGGTTCAGGGCTGAAAAGGGCCTGAAAGAAAATAACTGATTCAAACGTTCGAATTTAACGCCAACTTCGCGACGCTGACATCGCATTGGTGGCGAGTGCCGCCACAGTCGCCGCGTTTACTCTCCCTTGATAGTTGAGCGAATGGACTTGTAACTTCGAGGTTACGAATCCGACTCTACGTTTAGGTTTACATTTTCCATTAATTTTACAGGGTGAGGGGGGGTTGGGAGGATGATGGCGATGACAGACCAATTGCGCAATTCCCCGCCACCATCGTCGCTACCGACGACCTCGACCTCGAGCCAAGCCGAGCCGAGCGGGGCCGAAGGCCCGACGGGCTCCCGGCAATTTCGGAAAGGCGATATACCTTTAATTTCCAGTTGGCCGTAACTTTCTCGATGACGTCAAATTAGTGAAAAATCAAAGTTTCTTTGTCACCGCATAGCTCGAGAACGGGTCGACGGGTGCGGACGAGAGTAGGCTCGTCGGACGGAGGACGCGGAGACGAAGACTCACCGCGCGAAAAATTCGCGAAAATTCGCGGAAAATTTTTTACGTGTGCATCGGTAACGCGCGTCGACCTCGGCGGAGGATAACTTACCGACCACCACCGGCAGTGGTCGGTAACGGCTCGGGGGGTATAAGCTGCCGCGTTAAAAATGAAACCCGAATTTCGGCGCTTCCACGGTTCAGGGCTGAAAAGGGCCCGAAAGAAAATAACTGATTCAAACGTTCGAATTTAACGCCAACTTCGCGACGCTGACATCGCATCGGCGGCGAGTGCCGCCACAGTCGCCGCGTTTACTCTCCCTTGATAGTTGAGCGAATGGACTTGTAACTTCGAGGTTACAAATCCGACTCTACGTTTAGGTTTACATTTTCCATTAATTTTAAAGGGTGAGGGGGGGTTGGGGGGGAGGATGGCGATGACAGACCAATTGCGCACCTCCCCGGCCACCATCGTCGCTACCGACGACCTCGACCTCGTGCCGAGCCGAGCCGAGCGGGGCCGAAGGCCCGACGGGCTCCCGGAAATTTCGGAAAGGCGATATACCTTTAATTCCCAGTTGGCCGTAACTTTCTCGATGACGTCAAATTAGTGAAAAATCAAAGTTTCTTTGTCGCCGCATAGCTCGAGAACGGGTCGACGGGTGCGGGCGAGAGTAGGCTCGTCGGACGGAGGACGCGGAGACGAAGGCTTACCGCGCGAAAAATTCGCGAAAATTCGCGGAAAATTTTTTACGTGTGCATCGGTAACGCCCGTCGACCTCGGCGGAGGATAACTTACCGACCACCACCGGCAGTGGTCGTTAACGCTCGGGGGTATAAGCTGCCGCTTTAAAAATGAAACCCGAATTTCGGCGCTTCCACGGTTCAGGGCTGAAAAGGGCCCGAAAGAAAATAACTGATTCAAACGTTCGAATTTAACGCCAACTTCGCGACGCTGACATCGCATCGGTGGCGAGTGCCGCCACAGTCGCCGCGTTTACTCTCCCTTGATAGTTGAGCGAATGGACTTGGAACTTCGAGGTTACGAATCCGACTCTACGTTTAGGTTTACATTTTCCATTAATTTTAAAGGGTGAGGGGGGGTTGGGAGGATGATGGCGATGACAGACCAATTGCGCACCTCCCCGCCACCATCGTCGCTACCGACGATCTCGACCTCGAGCCAAGCGGGGCCGAAGGCCCGACGAGCTCCCGGAAATTTCGGAAAGGCGATATACCTTTAATTCCCAGTTGGCCGTAACTTTCTCGATGACGTCAAATTAGTGAAAAATCAAAGTTTCTTTGTCATCGTATAGCTCGAGAACGGGTCGACGGGTGCGGGCGAGAGTAGGCTCGTCGGACGGAGGACGCGGAGACGAAGACTCACCGCGCGAAAAATTCGCGAAAATTCGCGGAAAATTTTTTACGTGTGCATCGGTAACGCGCGTCGACCTCGGCGGAGGATAACTTACCGACCACCACCGGCAGTGGTCGGTAACGGCTCGGGGGGTATAAGCTGCCGCGTTAAAAATGAAACCCGAATTTCGGCGCTTCCACGGTTCAGGGCTGAAAAGGGCCCGAAAGAAAATAACAGATTCAAACGTTCGAATTTAACGCCAACTTCGCGACGCTGACATCGCATCGGCGGCGAGTGCCGCCACAGTCGCCGCGTTTACTTTCCCTTGATAGTTGAGCGAATGGACTTGTAAGTTCGAGGTTACGAATCCGACTCTACGTTTAGGTTTACATTTTCCATTAATTTTAAAGGGTGAGGGGGGGTTGGGAGGGAGGATGGCGATGACAAACCAATTGCGCACCTCCCCGCCACCATCGTCGCTACCGACGACCTCGACCTCGAGTCGAGCGGGGCCGAAGGCCCGACGGGCTCCCGGAAATTTCGGAAAGGCGATATACCTTTAATTCCCAGTTGGCCGTAACTTTCTCGATGACGTCAAATTAGTGAAAAATCAAAGTTTCTTTGTCGCCGTATAGCTCGAGAACGGGTCGACGGGTGCGGGCGAGAGTAGGCTCGTCGGACGGAGGACGCGGAGACGAAGGCTTACCGCCCGAAAAATTCGCGAAAATTCGCGGAAAATTTTTTACGTGTGCATCGGTAACGCGCGTCGACCTCGGCGGAGGATAACTTGCCGACCACCACCGGCAGTGGTCGTTAACGCTCGGGGGGTATAAGCTGCCGCGTTAAAAATGAAACCCGAATTTCGGCGCTTCCACGGTTCAGGGCTGAAAAGGGCCCGAAAGAAAATAACAGATTCAAACGTTCGAATTTAACGCCAACTTCGCGACGCTGACATCGCATCGGCGGCGAGTGCCGCCACAGTCGCCGCGTTTACTTTCCCTTGATAGTTGAGCGAATGGACTTGTAACTTCGAGGTTACGAATCCGACTCTACGTTTAGGTTTACATTTTCCATTAATTTTAAAGGGTGAGGGGGGGTTGGGAGGGAGGATGGCGATGACAAACCAATTGCGCACCTCCCCGCCACCATCGTCGCTACCGACGACCTCGACCTCGAGTCGAGCGGGGCCGAAGGCCCGACGGGCTCCCGGAAATTTCGGAAAGGCGATATACCTTTAATTCCCAGTTGGCCGTAACTTTCTCGATGACGTCAAATTAGTGAAAAATCAAAGTTTCTTTGTCGCCGTATAGCTCGAGAACGGGTTGACGGGTGCGGGCGAGAGTAGGCTCGTCGGACGGAGGACGCGGAGACGAAGGCTTACCGCCCGAAAAATTCGCGAAAATTCGCGGAAAATTTTTTACGTGTGCATCGGTAACGCGCGTCGACCTCGGCGGAGGATAACTTACCGACCACCACCGGCAGTGGTCGGTAACGGCTCGGGGGGTATAAGCTGCCGCGTTAAAAATGAAACCCGAATTTCGGCGCTTCCACGGTTCAGGGCTGAAAAGGGCCCGAAAGAAAATAACTGATTCAAACGTTCGAATTTAACGCCAACTTCGCGACGCTGACTTCGCATCTATGGCGAGTGCCGCCACAGTCGCCGCGTTTACTCTCCCTTGATGGTTGAGCGAATGGACTTGTAACTTCGAGGTTACGAATCCGACTCTACGTTTAGGTTTACATTTTCCATTAATTTTAAAGGGTGAGGAAGGGTTGGGGGGGGATGGCGATGACAGACCAATTGCGCACCTCCCCGCCACCATCGTCGCTACCGACGACCTCGACCTCGAGCCGAGCGGGGCCGAAGGCCCGACGAGCTCCCGGAAATTTCGGAAAGGCGATATACCTTTAATTCCCAGTTGGCCGTAACTTTCTCGATGACGTCAAATTAGTGAAAAATCAAAGTTTCTTTGTCGCCGTATAGCTCGAGAACGGGTCGACGGGTGCGGGCGAGAGTAGGCTTGTCGGACGGAGGACGCGGAGACGAAGGCTTACCGCGCGAAAAATTCGCGAAAATTCGCGGAAAATTTTTTACGTGTGCATCGGTAACGCGCGTCGACCTCGGCGGAGGATAACTTACCGACCACCACCGGCAGTGGTCGGTAACGGCTCGGGGGGTATAAGCTGCCGCGTTAAAAATGAAACCCGAATTTCGGCGCTTCCACGGTTCAGGGCTGAAAAGGGCCCGAAAGAAAATAACTGATTCAAACGTTCGAATTTAACGCCAACTTCGCGACGCTGACATCGCATTGGCGGCGAGTGCCGCCACAGTCGCCGCGTTTACTCTCCCTTGATGGTTGAGCGAATGGACTTGTAACTTCGAGGTTACAAATCCGACTCTACGTTTAGGTTTACATTTTCCATTAATTTTAAAGGGTGAGGGGGGGTTGGGGGGGAGGATGGCGATGACAGACCAATTGCGCACCTCCCCGCCACCATCGTCGCTACCGACGACCTCGACCTCGAGCCGAGCGGGGCCGAAGGCCCGACGGGCTCCCGGAAATTTCGGAAAGGCGATATACCTTTAATTCCCAGTTGGCCGTAACTTTCTCGATGACGTCAAATTAGTGAAAAATCAAAGTTTCTTTGTCGCCGTATAGCTCGAGAACGGGTCGACGGGTGCGGGCGAGAGTAGGCTCGTCGGACGGAGGACGCGGAGACGAAGGCTTTCCGCGCGAAAAATTCGCGAAAATTCGCGGAAAATTTTTTACGTGTGCATCGGTAACGCGCGTCGACCTCGGCGGAGGATAACTTACCGACCACCACCGGCAGTGGTCGGTAACGGCTCGGGGGGTATAAGCTGCAGCGTTAAAAATGAAACCCGAATTTCGGCGCTTCCACGGTTCAGGGCTGAAAAGAGCCCGAAAGAAAATAACTGATCCAAACGTTCGAATTTAACGCCAATTTCGCGACGCTGACTTCGCATCGATGGCGAGTGCCGCCACAGTCGCCGCGTTTACTCTCCCTTGATGGTAGAGCGAATGGACTTGTAACTTCGAGGTTACGAATCCGACTCTACGTTTAGGTTTACATTTTCCATTAATTTTAAAGGGTGATGGGGGTTTGGGGGGGAGGATGGCGATGACAGACCAATTGCGCACCTCCCCGCCACCATCGTCGCTACCGACGACCTCGACCTCGAGCCGAGCGGGGCCGAAGGCCCGACGGGCTCCCGGAAATTTCGGAAAGGCGATATACCTTTAATTCCCAGTTGGCCGTAACTTTCTCGATGACGTCAAATTAGTGAAAAATCAAAGCTTCTTTGTCGCCGTATAGCTCGAGAACGGGTCGACGGGTGCGGGCGAGAGTAGGCTCGTCGGACGGAGGACGCGGAGACAAAGGCTTACCGCGCGAAAAATTCGCGGAAAATTTTTTACGTGTGCATCGGTAACGCGCGTCGACCTCGGCGGAGGATAACTTACCGACCACCACCGGCAGTGGTCGGTAACGGCTCGGGGGGTATAAGCTGCCGCGTTAAAAATGAAACCCGAATTTCGGCGCTTCCACGGTTCAGGGCTGAAAAGGGCCCGAAAGAAAATAACTGATTCAAACGTTCGAATTTAACGCCAATTTCGCGACGCTGACATCGCATCGGCGGAGAGTGCCGCCACAGTCGCCGCGTTTACTCTCCCTTGATAGTTGAGCGAATGGACTTGTAACTTCGAGGTTACGAATCCGACTCTACGTTTAGGTTTACATTTTCCATTAATTTTAAAGGGTGAGGGGGGTTTGGGGGGGAGGATGGCGATGACAGACCAATTGCGCACCTCCCCGCCACCATCGTCGCTACCGACGACCTCGACCTCGAGCCGAGCGGGGCCGAAGGCCCGACGGGCTCCCGGAAATTTCGGAAAGGCGATATACCTTTAATTCCCAGTTGGCCGTAACTTTCTCGATGACGTCAAATTAGTGAAAAATCAAAGTTTCTTTGTCGCCGTATAGCTCGAGAACGGGTCGACGGGTGCGGGCGAGAGTAGGCTCGTCGGACAGAGGACGCGGAGACGAAGGCTTTCCGCGCGAAAAATTCGCGAAAATTCGCGGAAAATTTTTTACGTGTGCATCGGTAACGCGCGTCGACCTCGGCGGAGAATAACTTACCGACCACCACCGGCAGTGGTCGGTAACGGCTCGGGGGGTATAAGCTGCCGCGTTAAAAATGAAACCCGAATTTCGGCGCTTCCACGGTTCAGGGCTGAAAAGGGCCTGAAAGAAAATAACTGATTCAAACGTTCGAATTTAACGCCAACTTCGCGACGCTGACATCGCATTGGTGGCGAGTGCCGCCACAGTCGCCGCGTTTACTCTCCCTTGATAGTTGAGCGAATGGACTTGTAACTTCGAGGTTACGAATCCGACTCTACGTTTAGGTTTACATTTTCCATTAATTTTACAGGGTGAGGGGGGGTTGGGAGGATGATGGCGATGACAGACCAATTGCGCAATTCCCCGCCACCATCGTCGCTACCGACGACCTCGACCTCGAGCCAAGCCGAGCCGAGCGGGGCCGAAGGCCCGACGGGCTCCCGGCAATTTCGGAAAGGCGATATACCTTTAATTTCCAGTTGGCCGTAACTTTCTCGATGACGTCAAATTAGTGAAAAATCAAAGTTTCTTTGTCACCGCATAGCTCGAGAACGGGTCGACGGGTGCGGGCGAGAGTAGGCTCGTCGGACGGAGGACGCGGAGACGAAGACTCACCGCGCGAAAAATTCGCGAAAATTCGCGGAAAATTTTTTACGTGTGCATCGGTAACGCGCGTCGACCTCGGCGGAGGATTACTTACCGACCACCACCGGCAGTGGTCGGTAACGGCTCGGGGGGTATAAGCTGCCGCGTTAAAAATGAAACCCGAATTTCGGCGCTTCCACGGTTCAGGGCTGAAAAGGGCCCGAAAGAAAATAACTGATTCAAACGTTCGAATTTAACGCCAACTTCGCGACGCTGACATCGCATCGGCGGCGAGTGCCGCCACAGTCGCCGCGTTTACTCTCCCTTGATAGTTGAGCGAATGGACTTGTAACTTCGAGGTTACAAATCCGACTCTACGTTTAGGTTTACATTTTCCATTAATTTTAAAGGGTGAGGGGGGGTTGGGGGGGAGGATGGCGATGACAGACCAATTGCGCACCTCCCCGGCCACCATCGTCGCTACCGACGACCTCGACCTCGTGCCGAGCCGAGCCGAGCGGGGCCGAAGGCCCGACGGGCTCCCGGAAATTTCGGAAAGGCGATATACCTTTAATTCCCAGTTGGCCGTAACTTTCTCGATGACGTCAAATTAGTGAAAAATCAAAGTTTCTTTGTCGCCGCATAGCTCGAGAACGGGTCGACGGGTGCGGGCGAGAGTAGGCTCGTCGGACGGAGGACGCGGAGACGAAGGCTAACCGCGCGAAAAATTCGCGAAAATTCGCGGAAAATTTTTTACGTGTGCATCGGTAACGCGCGTCGACCTTGGCGGAGGATAACTTGCCGACCACCACCGGCAGTGGTCGTTAACGCTCGGGGGGTATAAGCTGCCGCGTTAAAAATGAAACCCGAATTTCGGCGCTTCCACGGTTCAGGGCTGAAAAGGGCCCGAAAGAAAATAACAGATTCAAAGGTTCGAATTTAACGCCAACTTCGCGACGCTGACATCGCATCGGCGGCGAGTGCCGCCACAGTCGCCGCGTTTACTTTCCCTTGATAGTTGAGCGAATGGACTTGTAACTTCGAGGTTACGAATCCGACTCTACGTTTAGGTTTACATTTTCCATTAATTTTAAAGGGTGAGGGGGGGTTGGGAGGGAGGATGGCGATGACAAACCAATTGCGCACCTCCCCGCCACCATCGTCGCTACCGACGACCTCGACCTCGAGTCGAGCGGGGCCGAAGGCCCGACGGGCTCCCGGAAATTTCGGAAAGGCGATATACCTTTAATTCCCAGTTGGCCGTAACTTTCTCGATGACGTCAAATTAGTGAAAAATCAAAGTTTCTTTGTCGCCGTATAGCTCGAGAACGGGTCGACGGGTGCGGGCGAGAGTAGGCTCGTCGGACGGAGGACGCGGAGACGAAGGCTTACCGCCCGAAAAATTCGCGAAAATTCGCGGAAAATTTTTTACGTGTGCATCGGTAACGCGCGTCGACCTCGGCGGAGGATAACTTACCGACCACCACCGGCAGTGGTCGGTAACGGCTCGGGGGGTATAAGCTGCCGCGTTAAAAATGAAACCCGAATTTCGGCGCTTCCACGGTTCAGGGCTGAAAAGGGCCCGAAAGAAAATAACTGATTCAAACGTTCGAATTTAACGCCAACTTCGCGACGCTGACTTCGCATCTATGGCGAGTGCCGCCACAGTCGCCGCGTTTACTCTCCCTTGATGGTTGAGCGAATGGACTTGTAACTTCGAGGTTACGAATCCGACTCTACGTTTAGGTTTACATTTTCCATTAATTTTAAAGGGTGAGGAAGGGTTGGGGGGGGGATGGCGATGACAGACCAATTGCGCACCTCCCCGCCACCATCGTCGCTACCGACGACCTCGACCTCGAGCCGAGCGGGGCCGAAGGCCCGACGAGCTCCCGGAAATTTCGGAAAGGCGATATACCTTTATTTCCCAGTTGGCCGTAACTTTCTCGATGACGTCAAATTAGTGAAAAATCAAAGTTTCTTTGTCGCCGTATAGCTCGAGAACGGGTCGACGGGTGCGGGCGAGAGTAGGCTCGTCGGACGGAGGACGCGGAGACGAAGGCTTACCGCGCGAAAAATTCGCGAAAATTCGCGGAAAATTTTTTACGTGTGCATCGGTAACGCGCGTCGACCTCGGAAAGGATAACTTACCGACCACCACCGGCAGTGGTCGGTAACGGATCGGGGGGTATAAGCTGCCGCGTTAAAAATGAAACCCGAACTTCGGCGCTTTCACGGTTCAGGGCTGAAAAGGGCCCGAAAGAAAATAACTGATCCAAACGTTCGAATTTAACGCCAATTTTCACGACGCTGACTTCGCATCGATGGCGAGTGCCGCCACAGTCGTCGCGTTTACTCTCCCTTGATGGTTGAGCGAATGGACTTGTAACTTCGAGGTTACGAATCCGACTCTACGTTTAGGTTTACATTTTCCATTAATTTTAAAGGGTGAGGAAGGGTTGGGGGGGGATGGCGATGACAGACCAATTGCGCACCTCCCCGCCACCATCGTCGCTACCGACGACCTCGACCTCGAGCCGAGCTGGGCCGAAGGCCCGACGAGCTCCCGGAAATTTCGGAAAGGCGATGTACCTTTAATTCCCAGTTGGCCGTAACTTTCTCGATGACGTCAAATTAGTGAAAAATCAAAGTTTCTTTGTCGCCGTATAGCTCGAGAACGGGTCGACGGGTGCGGGCAAGAGTAGGCTTGTCGGACGGAGGACGCGGAGACGAAGGCTTACCGCGCGAAAAATTCGCGAAAATTCGCGGAAAATTTTTTACGTGTGCATCGGTAACGCGCGTCGACCTCGGCGGAGGATAACTTGCCGACCACCACCGGCAGTGGTCGGTAACGGCTCGGGGGGTATAAGCTGCCGCGTTAAAAATGAAACCCGAATTTCGGCGCTTCCACAGTTCAGGGCTGAAAAGGGCCCGAAAGAAAATAACTGATTCAAACGTTCGAATTTAACGCCAACTTCGCGACGCTGACATCGCATTGGCGGCGAGTGCAGCCAAAGTCGCCGCGTTTACTCTCCCTTGATGGTTGAGCGAATGGACTTGTAACTTCGAGGTTACGAATCCGACTCTACGTTTAGGTTTACATTTTCCATTAATTTTAAAGGGTGAGGAAGGGTTGGGGGGGGATGGCGATGACAGACCAATTGCGCACCTCCCCGCCACCATCGTCGCTACCGACGACCTCGACCTCGAGCCGAGCGGGGCCGAAGGCCCGACGAGCTCCCGGAAATTTCGGAAAGGCTATATACCTTTAATTCCCAGTTGGCCGTAACTTTCTCGATGACGTCAAATTAGTGAAAAATCAAAGTTTCTTTGTCGCCGTATAGCTCGAGAACGGGTCGACGGGTGCGGGCGAGAGTAGGCTCGTCGGACGGAGGACGCGGAGACGAAGGCTTACCGCGCGAAAAATTCGCGAAAATTCGCGGAAAATTTTTTCACGTGTGCATCGGTAACGCGCGTCGACCTCGGCGGAGGATAACTTACCGACCACCACCGGCAGTGGTCGGTAACGGCTCGGGGGGTATAAGCTGCCGCGTTAAAAATGAAACCCGAATTTCGGCGCTTTCACGGTTCAGGGCTGAAAAGGGCCCGAAAGAAAATAGCTGATCCAAACGTTCGAATTAAACGCCAATTTTCACGACGCTGACTTCGCATCGATGGCGAGTGCCGCCACAGTCGTCGCGTTTACTCTCCCTTGATGGTTGAGCGAATGGACTTGTAACTTCGAGGTTACAAATCCGACTCTACGTTTAGGTTTACATTTTCCATTAATTTTAAAGGGTGAGGGGGGGTTGGGGGGGAGGATGGCGATGACAGACCAATTGCGCACCTCCCCGCCACCATCGTCGCTACCGACGACCTCGACCTCGAGCCGAGCGGGGCCGAAGGCCCGACGGGCTCCCGGAAATTTCGGAAAGGCGATATACCTTTAATTCCCAGTTGGCCGTAACTTTTTCGATGACGTCAAATTAGTGAAAAATCAAAGTTTCTTTGTCGCCGTATAGCTCGAGAACGGGTCGACGGGTGCGGGCGAGAGTAGGCTCGTCGGACGGAGGACGCGGAGACGAAGGCTTTCCGCGCGAAAAATTCGCGAAAATTCGCGGAAAATTTTTTACGTGTGCATCGGTAACGCGCGTCGACCTCGGCGGAGGATAACTTACCGACCACCACCGGCAGTGGTCGGTAACGGCTCGGGGGGTATAAGCTGCCGCGTTAAAAATGAAACCCGAATTTCGGCGCTTCCACGGTTCAGGGCTGAAAAGAGCCCGAAAGAAAATAACTGATCCAAACGTTCGAATTTAACGCCAATTTCGCGACGCTGACTTCGCATCGATGGCGAGTGCCGCCACAGTCGCCGCGTTTACTCTCCCTTGATGGTAGAGCGAATGGACTTGTAACTTCGAGGTTACGAATCCGACTCTACGTTTAGGTTTACATTTTCCATTAATTTTAAAGGGTGATGGGGGTTTGGGGGGGAGGATGGCGATGACAGACCAATTGCGCACCTCCCCGCCACCATCGTCGCTACCGACGACCTCGACCTCGAGCCGAGCGGGGCCGAAGGCCCGACGGGCTCCCGGAAATTTCGGAAAGGCGATATACCTTTAATTCCCAGTTGGCCGTAACTTTCTCGATGACGTCAAATTAGTGAAAAATCAAAGCTTCTTTGTCGCCGTATAGCTCGAGAACGGGTCGACGGGTGCGGGCGAGAGTAGGCTCGTCGGACGGAGGACGCGGAGACAAAGGCTTACCGCGCGAAAAATTCGCGAAAATTCGCGGAAAATTTTTTACGTGTGCATCGGTAACGCGCGTCGACCTCGGCGGAGGATAACTTACCGACCACCACCGGCAGTGGTCGGTAACGGCTCGGGGGGTATAAGCTGCCGCGTTAAAAATGAAACCCGAATTTCGGCGCTTCCACGGTTCAGGGCTGAAAAGGGCCCGAAAGAAAACAACTGATTCAAACGTTCGAATTTAACGCCAACTTCGCGACGCTGACATCGCATCGGCGGCGAGTGCCGCCACAGTCGCCGCGTTTACTCTCCGTTGATAGTTGAGCGAATGGACTTGTAACTTCGAGGTTACGAATCCGACTCTACGTTTAGGTTTACATTTTCCATTAATTTTAAAGGGTGAGGAAGGGTTGGAGGGGGGATGGCGATGACAAACCAATTGCGCACCTCCCCGCCACCGTCGTCGCTACCGACGACCTCGACCTCGAGCCGAGCGGGGCCGAAGGCCCGACGAGCTCCCGGAAATTTCGAAAAGGCGATATACCTTTAATTCCCAGTTGGCCGTAACTTTCTCGATGACGTCAAATTAGTGAAAAATCAAAGTTTCTTTGTCGCCGCATAGCTCGAGAACGGGTCGACGGGTGCGGGCGAGAGTAGGCTCGTCGGACGGAGGACGCGGAGACGAAGGCTTACCGCGCGAAAAATTCGCGAAAATTCGCGGAAAATTTTTTACGTGTGCATCGGTAACGCGCGTCGACCTCGGCGGAGGATAACTTACCGACCACCACCGGCAGTGGTCGGTAACGGCTCGGGGGTTATAAGCTGCCGCGTTAAAAATGAAACCCGAATTTCGGCGCTTCCACGGTTCAGGGCTGAAAAGGGCCTGAAAGAAAATAACTGATTCAAACGTTCGAATTTAACGCCAACTTCGCGACGCTGACATCGCATTGGTGGCGAGTGCCGCCACAGTCGCCGCGTTTACTCTCCCTTGATAGTTGAGCGAATGGACTTGTAACTTCGAGGTTACGAATCCGACTCTACGTTTAGGTTTACATTTTCCATTAATTTTACAGGGTGAGGGGGGGTTGGGAGGATGATGGCGATGACAGACCAATTGCGCAATTCCCCGCCACCATCGTCGCTACCGACGACCTCGACCTCGAGCCAAGCCGAGCCGAGCGGGGCCGAAGGCCCGACGGGCTCCCGGCAATTTCGGAAAGGCGATATACCTTTAATTTCCAGTTGGCCGTAACTTTCTCGATGACGTCAAATTAGTGAAAAATCAAAGTTTCTTTGTCACCGCATAGCTCGAGAACGGGTCGACGGGTGCGGGCGAGAGTAGGCTCGTCGGACGGAGGACGCGGAGACGAAGACTCACCGCGCGAAAAATTCGCGAAAATTCGCGGAAAATTTTTTACGTGTGCATCGGTAACGCGCGTCGACCTCGGCGGAGGATAACTTACCGACCACCACCGGCAGTGGTCGGTAACGGCTCGGGGGGTATAAGCTGCCGCGTTAAAAATGAAACCCGAATTTCGGCGCTTCCACGGTTCAGGGCTGAAAAGGGCCCGAAAGAAAATAACTGATTCAAACGTTCGAATTTAACGCCAACTTCGCGACGCTGACATCGCATCGGCGACGAGTGCCGCCACAGTCGCCGCGTTTACTCTCCCTTGATAGTTGAGCGAATGGACTTGTAACTTCGAGGTTACAAATCCGACTCTACGTTTAGGTTTACATTTTCCATTAATTTTAAAGGGTGAGGGGGGGTTGGGGGGGAGGATGGCGATGACAGACCAATTGCGCACCTCCCCGGCCACCATCGTCGCTACCGACGACCTCGACCTCGTGCCGAGCCGAGCCGAGCGGGGCCGAAGGCCCGACGGGCTCCCGGAAATTTCGGAAAGGCGATATACCTTTAATTCCCAGTTGGCCGTAACTTTCTCGATGACGTCAAATTAGTGAAAAATCAAAGTTTCTTTGTCGCCGCATAGCTCGAGAACGGGTCGACGGGTGCGGGCGAGAGTAGGCTCGTCGGACGGAGGACGCGGAGACGAAGGCTTACCGCGCGAAAAATTCGCGAAAATTCGCGGAAAATTTTTTACGTGTGCATCGGTAACGCCCGTCGACCTCGGCGGAGGATAACTTACCGACCACCACCGGCAGTGGTCGTTAACGCTCGGGGGTATAAGCTGCCGCGTTAAAAATGAAACCCGAATTTCGGCGCTTCCACGGTTCAGGGCTGAAAAGGGCCCGAAAGAAAATAACTGATTCAAACGTTCGAATTTAACGCCAACTTCGCGACGCTGACATCGCATCGGTGGCGAGTGCCGCCACAGTCGCCGCGTTTACTCTCCCTTGATAGTTGAGCGAATGGACTTGTAACTTCGAGGTTACGAATCCGACTCTACGTTTAGGTTTACATTTTCCATTAATTTTAAAGGGTGAGGGGGGGTTGGGAGGATGATGGCGATGACAGACCAATTGCGCACCTCCCCGCCACCATCGTCGCTACCGACGATCTCGACCTCGAGCCAAGCGGGGCCGAAGGCCCGACGAGCTCCCGGAAATTTCGGAAAGGCGATATACCTTTAATTCCCAGTTGGCCGTAACTTTCTCGATGACGTCAAATTAGTGAAAAATCAAAGTTTCTTTGTCGCCGTATAGCTCGAGAACGGGTCGACGGGTGCGGGCGAGAGTAGGCTTGTCGGACGGAGGACGCGGAGACGAAGGCTTACCGTGCGAAAAATTCGCGAAAATTCGCGGAAAATTTTTTACGTGTGCGTCGGTAACGCGCGTCGACCTCGGCGGAGGATAACTTACCGACCACCACCGGCAGTGGTCGGTAACGGCTCGGGGGGTATAAGCTGCCGCGTTAAAAATGAAACCCGAATTTCGGCGCTTCCACGGTTCAGGGCTGAAAAGGGCCCGAAAGAAAATAACTGTTTCAAACGTTCGAATTTAACGCCAACTTCGCGACGCTGACATCGTATCGGCGGCGAGTGCCGCCACAGTCGCCGCGTTTACTCTCCCTTGATAGTTGAGCGAATGGACTTGTAACTTCGAGGTTACAAATCCGACTCTACGTTTAGGTTTACATTGTCCATTAATTTTAAAGGGTGAGGGGGCGTTGGGGGGGAGGATGGCGATGACAGACCAATTGCGCACCTCCCCGCCACCATCGTCGCTACCGACGACCTCGACCTCGAGCCGAGCGGGGCCGAAGGCCCGACGGGCTCCCGGAAATTTCGGAAAGGCGATATACCTTTAATTCCCAGTTGGCCGTAACTTTCTCGATGACGTCAAATTAGTGAAAAATCAAAGTTTCTTTGTCGCCGTATAGCTCGAGAACGGGTCGACGGGTGCGGGCGAGAGTAGGCTCGTCGGACGGAGGACGCGGAGACGAAGGCTAACCGCGCGAAAAATTCGCGAAAATTCGCGGAAAATTTTTTACGTGTGCATCGGTAACGCGCGTCGACCTCGGCGGAGGATAACTTGCCGACCACCACCGGCAGTGGTCGTTAACGCTCGGGGGGTATAAGCTGCCGCGTTAAAAATGAAACCCGAATTTCGGCGCTTCCACGGTTCAGGGCTGAAAAGGGCCCGAAAGAAAATAACAGATTCAAACGTTCGAATTTAACGCCAACTTCGCGACGCTGACATCGCATCGGCGGCGAGTGCCGCCACAGTCGCCGCGTTTACTCTCCCTTGATAGTTGAGCGAATGGACTTGTAACTTCGAGGTTACGAATCCGACTCTACGTTTAGGTTTACATTTTCCATTAATTTTAAAGGGTGAGGGGGGGTTGGGAGGGAGGATGGCGATGACAAACCAATTGCGCACCTCCCCGCCACCATCGTCGCTACCGACGACCTCGACCTCGAGTCGAGCGGGGCCGAAGGCCCGACGGGCTCCCGGAAATTTCGGAAAGGCGATATACCTTTAATTCCCAGTTGGCCGTAACTTTCTCGATGACGTCAAATTAGTGAAAAATCAAAGTTTCTTTGTCGCCGTATAGCTCGAGAACGGGTCGACGGGTGCGGGCGAGAGTAGGCTCGTCGGACGGAGGATGCGGAGACGAAGGCTTACCGCCCGAAAAATTCGCGAAAATTCGCGGAAAATTTTTTACGTGTGCATCGGTAACGCGCGTCGACCTCGGCGGAGGATAACTTACCGACCACCACCGGCAGTGGTCGGTAACGGCTCGGGGGGTATAAGCTGCCGCGTTAAAAATGAAACCCGAATTTCGGCGCTTCCACGGTTCAGGGCTGAAAAGGGCCCGAAAGAAAATAACTGATTCAAACGTTCGAATTTAACGCCAACTTCGCGACGCTGACTTCGCATCTATGGCGAGTGCCGCCACAGTCGCCGCGTTTACTCTCCCTTGATAGTTGAGCGAATTGACTTGTAACTTCGAGGTTACGAATCCGACTCTACGTTTAGGTTTACATTTTCCATTAATTTTAAAGGGTGAGGGGGGGTTGGGAGGAGGATGGCGATGACAGACCAATTGCGCACCTCCCCGCCACCATCGTCGCTACCGACGACCTCGACCTCGAGCCGAGCGGGGCCGAAGGCCCGACGAGCTCCCGGAAATTTCGGAAAGGCGATATACCTTTAATTCCCAGTTGGCCGTAACTTTCTCGATGACGTCAAATTAGTGAAAAATCAAAGTTTCTTTGTCGCCGTATAGCTCGAGAACGGGTCGACGGGTGCGGGCGAGAGTAGGCTTGTCGGACGGAGGACGCGGAGACGAAGGCTTACCGCGCGAAAAATCCGCGAAAATTCGCGAAAAATTTTCTACGTGTGCATCGGTAACGCGCGTCGACCTCGGCGGAGGATAACTTACCGACCACCACCGACAGTGGTCGGTAACGGCTCGGGGGGTATAAGCTGCCGCGTTAAAAATGAAACCCGAATTTCGGCGCTTCCACGGTTCAGGGCTGAAAAGGGCCCGAAAGAAAATAACTGATTCAAACGTTCGAATTTAACGCCAACTTCGCGACGCTGACATCGCATCGGCGGCGAGTGCCGCCACAGTCGCCGCGTTTACTCTCCCTTGATAGTTGAGCGAATGGACTTGTAACTTCGAGGTTACGAATCCGACTCTACGTTTAGGTTTACATTTTCCATTAATTTTAAAGGGTGAGGAGGGGTTGGGAGGAGGATGGCGATGACAGACCAATTGCGCACCTCCCCGCCACCATCGTCGCTACCGACGACCTCGACCTCGAGCCGAGCGGGGCCGAAGGCCCGACGAGCTCCCGGAAATTTCGGAAAGGCGATATACCTTTAATTCCCAGTTGGCCGTAACTTTCTCGATGACGTCAAAGTAGTGAAAAATCAAAGTTTCTTTGTCGCCGTATAGGTCGAGAACGGGTCGACGGGTGCGGGCGAGAGTAGGCTCGTCGGACGGAGGACGCGGAGACGAAGGCTTACCGCGCGAAAAATCCGCGAAAATTCGCGAAAAATTTTCTACGTGTGCATCGGTAACGCGCGTCGACCTCGGCGGAGGATAACTTACCGACCACCACCGACAGTGGTCGGTAACGGCTCGGGGGGTATAAGCTGCCGCGTTAAAAATGAAACCCGAATTTCGGCGCTTCCACGGTTCAGGGCTGAAAAGGGCCCGAAAGAAAATAACTGATTCAAACGTTCGAATTTAACGCCAACTTCGCGACGCTGACATCGCATCGGCGGCGAGTGCCGCCACAGTCGCCGCGTTTACTCTCCCTTGATAGTTGAGCGAATGGACTTGTAACTTCGAGGTTACGAATCCGACTCTACGTTTAGGTTTACATTTTCCATTAATTTTAAAGGGTGAGGAGGGGTTGGGAGGAGGATGGCGATGACAGACCAATTGCGCACCTCCCCGCCACCATCGTCGCTACCGACGACCTCGACCTCGAGCCGAGCGGGGCCGAAGGCCCGACGAGCTCCCGGAAATTTCGGAAAGGCGATATACCTTTAATTCCCAGTTGGCCGTAACTTTCTCGATGACGTCAAAGTAGTGAAAAATCAAAGTTTCTTTGTCGCCGTATAGGTCGAGAACGGGTCGACGGGTGCGGGCGAGAGTAGGCTCGTCGGACGGAGGACGCGGAGACGAAGGCTTACCGCGCGAAAAATTCGCGAAAATTCGCGGAAAATTTTTTACGTGTGCATCGGTAACGCGCGTCGACCTCGGCGGAGGATAACTTACCGACCACCACCGACAGTGGTCGGTAACGGCTCGGGGGGTATAAGCTGCCGCGTTAAAAATGAAACCCGAATTTCGGCGCTTCCACGGTTCAGGGCTGAAAAGGGCCCGAAAGAAAATAACTGATTCAAACGTTCGAATTTAACGCCAACTTCGCGACGCTGACATCGCATCGGCGGCGAGTGCCGCCACAGTCGCCGCGTTTACTCTCCCTTGGTAGTTGAGCGAATGGACTTGTAACTTCGAGGTTACAAATCCGACTCTACGTTTAGGTTTACATTTTCCATTAATTTTAAAGGGTGAGGGGGGGTTGGGGGGGAGGATGGCGATGACAGACCAATTGCGCACCTCCCCGCCACCATCGTCGCTACCGACGACCTCGACCTCGTGCCGAGCGGGGCCGAAGGCCCGACGGGCTCCCGGAAATTTCGGAAAGGCGATATACCTTTAATTCCCAGTTGGCCGTAACTTTCTCGATGACGTCAAATTAGTGAAAAATCAAAGTTTCTTTGTCGCCGTATAGCTCGAGAACGGGTCGACGGGTGCGGGCGAGAGTAGGCTCGTCGGACGGAGGACGCGGAGACGAAGGCTTACCGCGCGAAAAATTCGCGAAAATTCGCGGAAAATTTTTTACGTGTGCATCGGTAACGCTCGTCGACCTCAGCGGAGGATAACTTACCGACCACCACCGGCAGTGGTCGGTAACAGCTCGGGGGGTATAAGCTGCCGCGTTAAAAATGAAACCCGAATTTCGGCGCTTCCACGGTTCAGGGCTGAAAATGGCCCGAAAGAAAATAACTGATTCAAACGTTCGAATTTTTACGCCAACTTCGCGACGCTGACTTCGCATCGATGGCGAGTGCCGCCACAGTCGCCGCGTTTACTCTCCCTTGATAGTTGAGCGAATTGACTTGTAACTTTGAGCTTACGAATCCGACTCTACGTTTATGTTTACATTTTCCATTAATTTTAAAGGGAAGGGGGGGTTGGGGGGTGGTTGGCGATGACAGACCAATCGCACGCCTCCTCGCCACCATCGTCGCTACCGACGACCTCGACCTCGAGCCGAGCCGAGTCGAGCGGGGCCGAAGGCCCGACGGGCTCCCGGAAATTTCGGAAAGGCGATATACCTTTAATTCCCAGTTGGCCGTAACTTTCTCGATGACGTCAAATTAGTGAAAAATCAAAGTTTCTTTGTCGCCGTATAGCTCGAGAACGGGTCGACGGGTGCGGGCGAGAGTAGGCTCGTCGGACGGAGGACGCGGAGACGAAGGCTTACCGCGCGAAAAATTCGCGGAAAATTTTTTACGTGTGCATCGGTAACGCGCGTCGACCTCGGCGGAGGATAACTTACCGACCACCACCGGCAGTGGTCGGTAACGGCTCGGGGGGTATAAGCTGCCGCGTTAAAAATGAAACCCGAATTTCGGCGCTTCCACGGTTCAGGGCTGAAAAGGGCCCGAAAGAAAATAACTGATCCAAACGTTCGAATTTAACGCCAATTTCGCGACGCTGACTTCGCATCGATGGCGAGTGCCGCCACAGTCGCCGCGTTTATTCTCCCTTGATGGATGAGCGAATGGACTTGTAACTTCGAGGTTACGAATCCGACTCTACGTTTAGGTTTACATTTTCCATTAATTTTAAAGGGTGAGGAAGGGTTGGGGGGGGATGGCGATGACAGACCAATTGCGCACCTCCCCGCCACCATCGTCGCTACCGACGACCTCGACCTCGAGCCGAGCCGAGCCGAGCGGGGCCGAAGGCCCGACGGGCTCCCGGAAATTTCGGAAAGGCGATATACCTTTAATTCCCAGTTGGCCGTAACTTTCTCGATGACGTCAAATCAGTGAAAAATCAAAGTTTCTTTGTCGCCGCATAGCTCGAGAACGGGTCGACGGGTGCGGGCGAGAGTAGGCTCGTCGGACGGAGGACGCGGAGACGAAGGCTTCCCGTTCGAAAAATTCGCGAAAATTCGCGGAAAATTTTTTACGTGTGCATCGGTAACGCGCGTCGACCTCGGCGGAGGATAACTTACCGACCACCACCGGCAGTGGTCGGTAACGGCTCGGGGGGTATAAGCTGCCGCGTTAAAAATGAAACCCGAATTTCGGCGCTTCCGCGGTTCAGGGCTGAAAAGGGCCCGAAAGAAAATAACTGATTCAAACGTTCGAATTTAACGCCAACTTCGCGACGCTGACATCGCATCGGCGGCGAGTGCCGCCACAGTCGTCGCGTTTACTCTCCCTTGATGGTTGAGCGAATGGACTTGTAACTTCGAGGTTACAAATCCGACTCTACGTTTAGGTTTACATTTTCCATTAATTTTAAAGGGTGAGGGGGGGTTGGGGGGGGATGGCGATGACAGACCAATTGCGCACCTCCCCGCCACCATCGTCGCTACCGACGACCTCGACCTCGAGCCGAGCGGGACCGTAGGCCCGACGAGCTCCCGGAAATTTCGGAAAGGCGATATACCTTTAATTCCCAGTTGGCCGTAACTTTCTCGATGACGTCAAATTAGTGAAAAATCAAAGTTTCTTTGTCGCCGTATAGCTCGAGAACGGGTCGACGGGTGCGGGCGAGAGTAGGCTCGTCGGACGGAGGACGCGGAGACGAAGGCTTACCGCGCGAAAAATTCGCGAAAATTCGCGGAAAATTTTTTACGTGTGCATCGGTAACGCGCGTCGACCTCAGCGGAGGATAACTTACCGACCACCACCGGCAGTGGTCGGTAACGGCTCGGGGGGTATAAGCTGCCGCGTTAAAAATGAAACCCGAATTTCGGCGCGTCCACGGTTCAGGGCTGAAAATGGCCCGAAAGAAAATAACTGATTCAAACGTTCGAATTTTTACGCCAACTTCGCGACGCTGACTTCGCATCGGCGGCGAGTGCCGCCACAGTCGCCGCGTTTACTCTCCCTTGATAGTTGAGCGAATGGACTTGTAACTTCGAGGTTACAAATCCGACTCTACGTTTAGGTTTACATTTTCCATTAATTTTAAAGGGTGAGGGGGGGTTGGGGGGGAGGATGGCGATGACAGACCAATTGCCTACCTCCCCGCCACCATCGTCGCTACCGACGACCTCGACGTCGAGCCGAGCGGGGCCGAAGGCCCGACGGGCTCCCGGAAATTTCGGAAAGGCGATATACCTTTAATTCCCAGTTGGCCGTAACTTTCTCGATGACGTCAAATTAGTGAAAAATCAAAGTTTCTTTGTCGCCGTATAACTCGAGAACGGGTCGACGGGTGCGGGCGAGAGTAGGCTTGTCGGACGGAGGACGCGGAGACGAAGGCTTACCGCGCGAAAAATTCGCGAAAATTCGCGGAAAATTTTTTACGTGTGCATCGGTAACGCGCGTCGACCTCGGCGGAGGATAACTTACCGACCACCACCGGCAGTGGTCGGTAACGGCTCGGGGGGTATAAGCTGCCGCGTTAAAAATGAAACCCGAATTTCGGCGCTTCCACGGTTCAGGGCTGAAAAGGGCCCGAAAGAAAATAACTGATTCAAACGTTCGAATTTAACGCCAACTTCGCGACGCTGACATCGCATCGGTGGCGAGAGCCGCCACAGTCGCCGCGTTTACTCTCCCTTGATAGTTGAGCGAATGGACTTGTAACTTCGAGGTTACGAATCCGACTCTACGTTTAGGTTTACATTTTCCATTAATTTTAAAGGGTGAGGGGGGGTTGGGAGGATGATGGCGATGACAGACTAATTGCGCACCTCCCCGCCACCATCGTCGCTACCGACGACCTCGACCTCGAGCCGAACCGAGCCGAGCGGGGCCGAAGGCCCGACGGGCTCCCGGAAATTTCGGAAAGGCGATATACCTTTAATTCCCAGTTGGCCGTAACTTTCTCGATGACGTCAAATTAGTGAAAAATCAAAGTTTCTTTGTCGCCGTATAGCTCGAGAACGGGTCTACGGGTGCGGGCGAGAGTAGGTTCGTCGGACGGAGGACGCGGAGACGAAGGCTTACCGCGCGAAAAATTCGCGAAAATTCGCGGAAAATTTTTTACGTGTGCATCGGTAACGCGCGTCGACCTCGGCGGAGGATAACTTACCGACCACCACCGGCAGTGGTCGTTAACGCTCGGGGGGTATAAGCTGCCGCGTTAAAAATGAAACCCGAATTTCGGCGCTTCCACGGTTCAGGTCTGAAAAGGGCCCGAAAGAAAATAACTGATTCAAACGTTCGAATTTAACGCCAACTTCGCGACGCTGACATCGCATCGGCGGCGAGTGCCGCCACAGTCGCCGCGTTTACTCTCCCTTGATAGTTGAGCGAATGGACTTGTAACTTCGAGGTTACGAATCCGACTCTACGTTTAGGTTTACATTTTCCATTAATTTTAAAGGGTGAGGGGGGGTTGGGGGGGAGGATGGCGATGACAGACCAATTGCGCACCTCCCCGCCACCATCGTCGCTACCGACGACCTCGACCTCGAGCCGAGCGGGGCCAAAGGCCCGACGAGCTCCCGGAAATTTCGGAAAGGCGATATACCTTTAATTCCCAGTTGGCCGTAACTTTCTCGATGACGTCAAATTAGTGAAAAATCAAAGTTTCTTTGTCGCCGTATAGCTCGAGAACGGGTCGACGGGTGCGGGCGAGAGTAGGCTTGTCGGACGGAGGACGCGGAGACGAAGGCTTACCGCGCGAAAAATTCGCGAAAATTCGCGGAAAATTTTTTACGTGTGCATCGGTAACGCGCGTCGACCTCGGCGGAGGATAACTTACCGACCACCACCGGCAGTGGTCGGTAACGGCTCGGGGGGTATAAGCTGCCGCGTTAAACATGAAACCCGAATTTCGGCGCTTCCACGGTTCAGGGCTGAAAAGGGCCCGAAAGAAAATAACTGATTCAAACGTTCGAATTTAACGCCAACTTCGCGACGCTGACATCGCTTCGGCGGCGAGTGCCGCCACAGTCGCCGCGTTTACTCTCCCTTGATAGTTGAGCGAATGGACTTGTAAATTCGAGGTTACGAATCCGACTCTACGTTTAGGTTTACATTTTCCATTAATTTTAAAGGGTGAGGGGGGGTTGGGAGGATGATGGCGATGACAGACCAATTGCGCACCTCCCCGCCACCATCGTCGCTACCGACGACCTCGACGTCGAGCCGAGCGGGGCCGAAGGCCCGACGGGCTCCCGGAAATTTCGGAAAGGCGATATACCTTTAATTCCCAGTTGGCCGTAACTTTCTCGATGACGTCAAATTAGTGAAAAATCAAAGTTTCTTTGTCGCCGTATAGCTCGAGGACGGGTCGACGGGTGCGGGCGAGAGTAGGCTTGTCGGACGGAGGACGCGGAGACGAAGGCTTACCGCGCGAAAAATTCGCGAAAATTCGCGGTAAATTTTTTACGTGTGCATCGGTAACGCGCGTCGACCTCGGCGGAGGATAACTTACCGACCACCACCGGCAGTGGTCGTTAACGCTCGGGGGGTATAAGCTGCCGCGTTAAAAATGAAACCCGAATTTCGGCGCTTCCACGGTTCAGGGCTGTAAAGGGCCCGAAAGAAAATAACTGATTCAAACGTTCGAATTTAACGCCAACTTCGCGACGCTGACATCGCATCGGCGGCGAGTGCCGCCACAGTCGCCGCGTTTACTCTCCCTTGATAGTTGAGCGAATGGACTTGTAACTTCGAGGTTACAAATCCGACTCTACGTTTAGGTTTACATTTTCCATTAATTTTAAAGGGTGAGGGGGGGTTGGGGGGGAGGATGGCGATGACAGACCAATTGCGCACCTCCCCGCCACCATCGTCGCTACCGACGACCTCGACCTCGAGCCGAGCGGGGCCGAAGGCCCGACGAGCTCCCGGAAATTTCGGAAAGGCGATATACCTTTAATTCCCAGTTGGCCGTAACTTTCTCGATGACGTCAAATTAGTGAAAAATCAAAGTTTCTTTGTCGCCGTATAGCTCGAGGACGGGTCGACGGGTGCGGGCGAGAGTAGGCTTGTCGGACGGAGGACGCGGAGACGAAGGCTTACCGCGCGAAAAATTCGCGAAAATTCGCGGAAAATTTTTTACGTGTGCATCGGTAACGCGCGTCGACCTCGGCGGAGGATAACTTACCGACCACCACCGGCAGTGGTCCGTAACGGCTCGGAGGGTATAAGCTGCCGCGTTAAAAATGAAACCCGAATTTCGGCGCTTCCACGGTTTAGGGCTGAAAATGGCCCGAAAGAAAATAACTGATTCAAACGTTCGAATTTAACGCCAACTTCGCGACGCTGACATCGCATCGGCGGCGAGTGCCGCCACAGTCGCCGCGTTTACTCTCCCTTGATAGTTGAGCGAATGGACTTGTAACTTCGAGGTTATGAATCCGACTCTACGTTTAGGTTTACATTTTCCATTAATTTTAAAGGGTGAGGGGGGGTTGGGGGGGAGGATGGCGATGACAGACCAATTGCGCACCTCCCCGCCACCATCGTCGCTACCGACGACCTCGACCTCGAGCCGAGCGGGGCCAAAGGCCCGACGAGCTCCCGGAAATTTCGGAAAGGCGATATACCTTTAATTCCCAGTTGGCCGTAACTTTCTCGATGACGTCAAATTAGTGAAAAATCAAAGTTTCTTTGTCGCCGTATAGCTCGAGGACGGGTCGACGGGTGCGGGCGAGAGTAGGCTTGTCGGACGGAGGACGCGGAGACGAAGGCTTACCGCGCGAAAAATTCGCGAAAATTCGCGGTAAATTTTTTACGTGTGCATCGGTAACGCGCGTCGACCTCGGCGGAGGATAACTTACCGACCACCACCGGCAGTGGTCGTTAACGCTCGGGGGGTATAAGCTGCCGCGTTAAAAATGAAACCCGAATTTCGGCGCTTCCACGGTTCAGGGCTGAAAAGGGCCCGAAAGAAAATAACTGATTCAAACGTTCGAATTTAACGCCAACTTCGCGACGCTGACATCGCATCTGCGGCGAGTGCCGCCACAGTCGCCGCGTTTACTCTCCCTTGATAGTTGAGCGAATGGACTTGTAACTTCGAGGTTACAAATCCGACTCTACGTTTAGGTTTACATTTTCCATTAATTTTAAAGGGTGAGGGGGGGTTGGGGGGAAGGATGGCGATGACAGACCAATTGCGCACCTCCCCGCCACCATCGTCGCTACCGACGACCTCTACCTCGAGCCGAGCGGGGCCGAAGGCCCGACGAGCTCCCGGAAATTTCGGAAAGGCGATATACCTTTAATTCCCAGTTGGCCGTAACTTTCTCGATGACGTCAAATTAGTGAAAAATCAAAGTTTCTTTGTCGCCGTATAGCTCGAGGACGGGTCGACGGGTGCGGGCGAGAGTAGGCTTGTCGGACGGAGGACGCGGAGACGAAGGCTTACCGCGCGAAAAATTCGCGAAAATTCGCGGAAAATTTTTTACGTGTGCATCGGTAACGCGCGTCGACCTCGGCGGAGGATAACTTACCGACCACCACCGGCAGTGGTCGGTAACGGCACGGGGGGTATAAGCTGCCACGTTAAAAATGAAACCCGAATTTCGGCGCTTCCACGGTTCAGGGCTGAAAAGGGCCCGAAAGGAAATAACTGATTCAAACGTTCGAATTTAACGCCAACTTCGCGACGCTGACATCGCATCAGCGGCGAGTGCCGCCACAGTCGCCGCGTTTACTCTCCCTTGATAGTTGAGCGAATGGACTTGTAACTTCGAGGTTACGAATCCGACTCTACGTTTAGGTTTACATTTTCCATTAATTTTAAAGGGTGAGGGGGGGTTGGGGGGGAGGATGGCGATGAAAGACCAATTGCGCACCTCCCCGCCACCATCGTCGCTACCGACGACCTCGACCTCGAGCCGAGCGGGGCCAAAGGCCCGACGAGCTCCCGGAAATTTCGGAAAGGCGATATACCTTTAATTCCCAGTTGGCCGTAACTTTCTCGATGACGTCAAATTAGTGAAAAATCAAAGTTTCTTTGTCGCCGTATAGCTCGAGAACGGGTCGACGGGTGCGGGCGAGAGTAGGCTTGTCGGACGGAGGACGCGGAGACGAAGGCTTACCGCGCGAAAAATTCGCGAAAATTCGCGGAATATTTTTTACGTGTGCATCGGTAACGCGCGTCGACCTCGGCGGAGGATAACTTACCGACCACCACCGGCAGTGGTCGGTAACGGCACGGGGGGTATAAGCTGCCGCGTTAAAAATGAAACCCGAATTTCGGCGCTTCCACGGTTCAGGGCTGAAAAGGGCCCGAAAGAAAATAACTGATTCAAACGTTCGAATTTAACGCCAACTTCGCGACGCTGACATCGCATCGGCGGCGAGTGCCGCCACAGTCGCCGCGTTTACTCTCCCTTGATAGTTGAGCGAATGGACTTGTAACTTCGAGGTTACGAATCCGACTCTACGTTTAGGTTTACATTTTCCATTAATTTTAAAGGGTGAGGGGGGGTTGGGGGGAGGATGGCGATGACAGACCAATTGCGCACCTCCCCGTCACCATCGTCGCTACCGACGACCTCGACCTCGAGCCGAGCGGGGCCGAAGGCCCGACGGGCTCCCGGAAATTTCGGAAAGGCGATATACCTTTAATTCCCAGTTGGCCGTAACTTTCTCGATGACGTCAAATTAGTGAAAAATCAAAGTTTCTTTGTCGCCGTATAGCTCGAGAACGGGTCGACGGGTGCGGGCGAGAGTAGGCTTGTCGGACGGAGGACGCGGAGACGAAGGCTTACCGCGCGAAAAATTCGCGAAAATTCGCGGAAAATTTTTTACGTGTGCATCGGTAGCGCGCGTCGACCTCGGCGGAGGATAACTTACCGACCACCACCGGCAGTGGTCGGTAACGGCTCGGGGGGTATAAGCTGCCGCGATAAAAATGAAACCCGAATTTCGGCGCTTCCACGGTTCAGGGCTGAAAAGGGCCCGAAAGAAAATAACTGATTCAAACGTTCGAATTTAACGCCAACTTTGCGACGCTGACATCGCATCGGTGGCGAGAGCCGCCACAGTCGCCGCGTTTACTCTCCCTTGATAGTTGAGCGAATGGACTTGTAACTTCGAGGTTACGAATCCGACTCTACGTTTAGGTTTACATTTTCCATTAATTTTAAAGGGTGAGGGGGGGTTGGGAGGATGATGGCGATGACAGACTAATTGCGCACCTCCCCGCCACCATCGTCGCTACCGACGACCTCGACCTCGAGCCGAACCGAGCCGAGCGGGGCCGAAGGCCCGACGGGCTCCCGGAAATTTCGGAAAGGCGATATACCTTTAATTCCCAGTTGGCCGTAACTTTCTCGATGACGTCAAATTAGTGAAAAATCAAAGTTTCTTTGTCGCCGTATAGCTCGAGAACGGGTCTACGGGTGCGGGCGAGAGTAGGTTCGTCGGACGGAGGACGCGGAGACGAAGGCTTACCGCGCGAAAAATTCGCGAAAATTCGCGGAAAATTTTTTACGTGTGCATCGGTAACGCGCGTCGACCTCGGCGGAGGATAACTTACCGACCACCACCGGCAGTGGTCGTTAACGCTCGGGGGGTATAAGCTGCCGCGTTAAAAATGAAACCCGAATTTCGGCGCTTCCACGGTTCAGGTCTGAAAAGGGCCCGAAAGAAAATGACTGATTCAAACGTTCGAATTTAACGCCAACTTCGCGACGCTGACATCGCATCGGCGGCGAGTGCCGCCACAGTCGCCGCGTTTACTCTCCCTTGATAGTTGAGCGAATGGACTTGTAACTTCGAGGTTACAAATCCGACTCTACGTTTAGGTTTACATTTTCCATTAATTTTAAAGGGTGAGGGGGGGTTGGGGGGGAGGATGGCGATGACAGACCAATTGCGCACCTCCCCGCCACCATCGTCGCTACCGACGACCTCGACCTCGAGCCGAGCGGGGCCGAAGGCCCGACGAGCTCCCGGAAATTTCGGAAAGGCGATATACCTTTAATTCCCAGTTGGCCGTAACTTTCTCGATGACGTCAAATTAGTGAAAAATCAAAGTTTCTTTGTCGCCGTATAGCTCGAGGACGGGTCGACGGGTGCGGGCGAGAGTAGGCTTGTCGGACGGAGGACGCGGAGACGAAGGCTTACCGCGCGAAAAATTCGCGAAAATTCGCGGAAAATTTTTTACGTGTGCATCGGTAACGCGCGTCGACCTCGGCGGAGGATAACTTACCGACCACCACCGGCAGTGGTCCGTAACGGCTCGGAGGGTATAAGCTGCCGCGTTAAAAATGAAACCCGAATTTCGGCGCTTCCACGGTTCAGGGCTGAAAAGGGCCCGAAAGAAAATAACTGATTCAAACGTTCGAATTTAACGCCAACTTCGCGACGCTGACATCGCATCGGCGGCGAGTGCCGCCACAGTCGCCGCGTTTACTCTCCCTTGATAGTTGAGCGAATGGACTTGTAACTTCGAGGTTACAAATCCGACTCTACGTTTAGGTTTACATTTTCCATTAATTTTAAAGGGTGAGGGGGGGTTGGGGGGGAGGATGGCGATGACAGACCAATTGCGCACCTCCCCGCCACCATCGTCGCTACCGACGACCTCGACCTCGAGCCGAGCGGGGCCGAAGGCCCGACGAGCTCCCGGAAATTTCGGAAAGGCGATATACCTTTAATTCCCAGTTGGCCGTAACTTTCTCGATGACGTCAAATTAGTGAAAAATCAAAGTTTCTTTGTCGCCGTATAGCTCGAGGACGGGTCGACGGGTGCGGGCGAGAGTAGGCTTGTCGGACGGAGGACGCGGAGACGAAGGCTTACCGCGCGAAAAATTCGCGACAATTCGCGGAGAATTTTTTACGTGTGCATCGGTAACGCGCGTCGACCTCGGCGGAGGATAACTTACCGACCACCACCGGCAGTGGTCCGTAACGGCTCGGAGGGTATAAGCTGCCGCGTTAAAAATGAAACCCGAATTTCGGCGCTTCCACGGTTTAGGGCTGAAAAGGGCCCGAAAGAAAATAACTGATTCAAACGTTCGAATTTAACGCCAACTTCGCGACGCTGACATCGCATCGGCGGCGAGTGCCGCCACAGTCGCCGCGTTTACTCTCCCTTGATAGTTGAGCGAATGGACTTGTAACTTCGAGGTTACAAATCCGACTCTACGTTTAGGTTTACATTTTCCATTAATTTTAAAGGGTGAGGGGGGGTTGGGGGGGAGGATGGCGATGACAGACCAATTGCGCACCTCCCCGCCACCATCGTCGCTACCGACGACCTCGACCTCGAGCCGAGCGGGGCCGAAGGCCCGACGAGCTCCCGGAAATTTCGGAAAGGCGATATACCTTTAATTCCCAGTTGGCCGTAACTTTCTCGATGACGTCAAATTAGTGAAAAATCAAAGTTTCTTTGTCGCCGTATAGCTCGAGGACGGGTCGACGGGTGCGGGCGAGAGTAGGCTTGTCGGACGGAGGACGCGGAGACGAAGGCTTACTGCGCGAAAAATTCGCGAAAATTCGCGGAAAATTTTTTACGTGTGCATCGGTAACGCGCGTCGACCTCGGCGGAGGATAACTTACCGACCACCACCGGCAGTGGTCCGTAACGGCTCGGAGGGTATAAGCTGCCGCGTTAAAAATGAAACCCGAATTTCGGCGCTTCCACGGTTCAGGGCTGAAAAGGGCCCGAAAGAAAATAACTGATTCAAACGTTCGAATTTAACGCCAACTTCGCGACGCTGACATCGCATCGGCGGCGAGTGCCGCCACAGTCGCCGCGTTTACTCTCCCTTGATAGTTGAGCGAATGGACTTGTAACTTCGAGGTTACGAGTCCGACTCTACGTTTAGGTTTACATTTTCCATTCATTTTAAAGGGTGAGGGGGGGTTGGGAGGATGATGGCGATGACAGACCAATTGCGCACCTCCCCGCCACCATCGTCGCTACCGACGACCTCGACGTCGAGCCGAGCGGGGCCGAAGGCCCGACGGGCTCCCGGAAATTTCGGAAAGGCGATATACCTTTAATTCCCAGTTGGCCGTAACTTTCTCGATGACGTCAAATTAGTGAAAAATCAAAGTTTCTTTGTCGCCGTATAGCTCGAGGACGGGTCGACGGGTGCGGGCGAGAGTAGGCTTGTCGGACGGAGGACGCGGAGACGAAGGCTTACCGCGCGAAAAATTCGCGAAAATTCGCGGTAAATTTTTTACGTGTGCATCGGTAACGCGCGTCGACCTCGGCGGAGGATAACTTACCGACCACCACCGGCAGTGGTCGTTAACGCTCGGGGGGTATAAGCTGCCGCGTTAAAAATGAAACCCGAATTTCGGCGCTTCCACGGTTCAGGGCTGAAAAGGGCCCGAAAGAAAATAACTGATTCAAACGTTCGAATTTAACGCCAACTTCGCGACGCTGACATCGCATCGGCGGCGAGTGCCGCCACAGTCGCCGCGTTTACTCTCCCTTGATAGTTGAGCGAATGGACTTGTAACTTCGAGGTTACAAATCCGACTCTACGTTTAGGTTTACATTTTCCATTAATTTTAAAGGGTGAGGGGGGGTTGGGGGGAAGGATGGCGATGACAGACCAATTGCGCACCTCCCCGCCACCATCGTCGCTACCGACGACCTCTACCTCGAGCCGAGCGGGGCCGAAGGCCCGACGAGCTCCCGGAAATTTCGGAAAGGCGATATACCTTTAATTCCCAGTTGGCCGTAACTTTCTCGATGACGTCAAATTAGTGAAAAATCAAAGTTTCTTTGTCGCCGTATAGCTCGAGGACGGGTCGACGGGTGCGGGCGAGAGTAGGCTTGTCGGACGGAGGACGCGGAGACGAAGGCTTACCGCGCGAAAAATTCGCGAAAATTCGCGGAAAATTTTTTACGTGTGCATCGGTAACGCGCGTCGACCTCGGCGGAGGATAACTTACCGACCACCACCGGCAGTGGTCGGTAACGGCACGGGGGGTATAAGCTGCCACGTTAAAAATGAAACCCGAATTTCGGCGCTTCCACGGTTCAGGGCTGAAAAGGGCCCGAAAGGAAATAACTGATTCAAACGTTCGAATTTAACGCCAACTTCGCGACGCTGACATCGCATCAGCGGCGAGTGCCGCCACAGTCGCCGCGTTTACTCTCCCTTGATAGTTGAGCGAATGGACTTGTAACTTCGAGGTTACGAATCCGACTCTACGTTTAGGTTTACATTTTCCATTAATTTTAAAGGGTGAGGGGGGGTTGGGGGGGAGGATGGCGATGACAGACCAATTGCGCACCTCCCCGCCACCATCGTCGCTACCGACGACCTCGACGTCGAGCCGAGCGGGGCCGAAGGCCCGACGGGCTCCCGGAAATTTCGGGAAGGCGATATACCTTTAATTCCCAGTTGGCCGTAACTTTCTCGATGACGTCAAATTAGTGAAAAATCAAAGTTTCTCTGTCGCCGTATAGCTCGAGAACGGGTCGACGGGTGCGGGCGAGAGTAGGCTTGTCGGACGGAGGACGCGGAGACGAAGGCTTACCGCGCGAAAAATTCGCGAAAATTCGCGGAAAATTTTTTACGTGTGCATCGGTAACGCGCGTCGACCTCGGCGGAGGATAACTTACCGACCACCACCGGCAGTGGTCGGTAACGGCACGGGGGGTATAAGCTGCCGCGTTAAAAATGAAACCCGAATTTCGGCGCTTCCACGGTTCAGGGCTGAAAAGGGACCGAAAGAAAATAACTGATTCAAACGTTCGAATTTAACGCCAACTTCGCGACGCTGACATCGCATCGGCGGCGAGTGCCGCCACAGTCGCCGCGTTTACTCTCCCTTGATAGTTGAGCGAATGGACTTGTAACTTCGAGGTTACGAATCCGACTCTACGTTTAGGTTTACATTTTCCATTAATTTTAAAGGGTGAGGGGGGGTTGGGGGGGAGGATGACGATGACAGACCAATTGCGCACCTCCCCGCCACCATCGTCGCTACCGACGACCTCGACCTCGAGCCGAGCGGGGCCAAAGGCCCGACGAGCTCCCGGAAATTTCGGAAAGGCGATATACCTTTAATTCCCAGTTGGCCGTAACTTTCTCGATGACGTCAAATTAGTGAAAAATCAAAGTTTCTTTGTCGCCGTATAGCTCGAGAACGGGTCGACGGGTGCGGGCGAGAGTAGGCTTGTCGGACGGAGGACGCGGAGACGAAGGCTTACCGCGCGAAAAATTCGCGAAAATTCGCGGAATATTTTTTACGTGTGCATCGGTAACGCGCGTCGACCTCGGCGGAGGATAACTTACCGACCACCACCGGCAGTGGTCGGTAACGGCACGGGGGGTATAAGCTGCCGCGTTAAAAATGAAACCCGAATTTCGGCGCTTCCACGGTTCAGGGCTGAAAAGGGCCCGAAAGAAAATAACTGATTCAAACGTTCGAATTTAACGCCAACTTCGCGACGCTGACATCGCATCGGCGGCGAGTGCCGCCACAGTCGCCGCGTTTACTCTCCCTTGATAGTTGAGCGAATGGACTTGTAACTTCGAGGTTACGAATCCGACTCTACGTTTAGGTTTACATTTTCCATTAATTTTAAAGGGTGAGGGGGGGTTGGGGGGAGGATGGCGATGACAGACCAATTGCGCACCTCCCCGTCACCATCGTCGCTACCGACGACCTCGACCTCGAGCCGAGCGGGGCCGAAGGCCCGACGGGCTCCCGGAAATTTCGGAAAGGCGATATACCTTTAATTCCCAGTTGGCCGTAACTTTCTCGATGACGTCAAATTAGTGAAAAATCAAAGTTTCTTTGTCGCCGTATAGCTCGAGAACGGGTCGACGGGTGCGGGCGAGAGTAGGCTTGTCGGACGGAGGACGCGGAGACGAAGGCTTACCGCGCGAAAAATTCGCGAAAATTCGCGGAAAATTTTTTACGTGTGCATCGGTAACGCGCGTCGACCTCGGCGGAGGATAACTTACCGACCACCACCGGCAGTGGTCGTTAACGCTCGGGGGGTATAAGCTGCCGCGTTAAAAATGAAACCCGAATTTCGGCGCTTCCACGGTTCAGGTCTGAAAAGGGCCCGAAAGAAAATTACTGATTCAAACGTTCGAATTTAACGCCAACTTCGCGACGCTGACATCGCATCGGCGGCGAGTGCCGCCACAGTCGCCGCGTTTACTCTCCCTTGATAGTTGAGCGAATGGACTTGTAACTTCGAGGTTACAAATCCGACTCTACGTTTAGGTTTACATTTTCCATTAATTTTAAAGGGTGAGGGGGGGTTGGGGGGGAGGATGGCGATGACAGACCAATTGCGCACCTCCCCGCCACCATCGTCGCTACCGACGACCTCGACCTCGAGCCGAGCGGGGCCGAAGGCCCGACGAGCTCCCGGAAATTTCGGAAAGGCGATATACCTTTAATTCCCAGTTGGCCGTAACTTTCTCGATGACGTCAAATTAGTGAAAAATCAAAGTTTCTTTGTCGCCGTATAGCTCGAGGACGGGTCGACGGGTGCGGGCGAGAGTAGGCTTGTCGGACGGAGGACGCGGAGACGAAGGCTTACCGCGCGAAAAATTCGCGAAAATTCGCGGAAAATTTTTTACGTGTGCATCGGTAACGCGCGTCGACCTCGGCGGAGGATAACTTACCGACCACCACCGGCAGTGGTCCGTAACGGCTCGGAGGGTATAAGCTGCCGCGTTAAAAATGAAACCCGAATTTCGGCGCTTCCACGGTTCAGGGCTGAAAAGGGCCCGAAAGAAAATAACTGATTCAAACGTTCGAATTTAACGCCAACTTCGCGACGCTGACATCGCATCGGCGGCGAGTGCCGCCACAGTCGCCGCGTTTACTCTCCCTTGATAGTTGAGCGAATGGACTTGTAACTTCGAGGTTACAAATCCGACTCTACGTTTAGGTTTACATTTTCCATTAATTTTAAAGGGTGAGGGGGGGTTGGGGGGGAGGATGGCGATGACAGACCAATTGCGCACCTCCCCGGCCACCATCGTCGCTACCGACGACCTCGACCTCGAGCCGAGCGGGGCCGAAGGCCCGACGGGCTCCCGGAAATTTCGGAAAGGCGATATACCTTTAATTCCCAGTTGGCCGTAACTTTCTCGATGACGTCAAATTAGTGAAAAATCAAAATTTCTTTGTCGCCGTATAGCTCGAGAACGGGTCGACGGGTGCGGGCGAGAGTAGGCTCGTCGGACGGAGGACGCGGAGACGAAGGCTTACCGCGCGAAAAATTCGCGAAACTTCGCGGAAAATTTTTTACGTGTGCATCGGTAACGCGCGTCGACCTCGGCGGAGGATAACTTACCGACCACCACCGGCAGTGGTCGTTAACGCTCGGGGGTATAAGCTGCCGCGTTAAAAATGAAACCCGAATTTCGGCGCTTCCACGGTTCAGGGCTGAAAAGGACCCGAAAGAAAATAACTGATTCAAACGTTCGAATTTAACGCCAACTTCGCGACGCTGACATCGCATCGGTGGCGAGTGCCGCCACAGTCGCCGCGTTTACTCTCCCTTGATAGTTGAGCGAATGGACTTGTAACTTCGAGGTTACGAATCCGACTCTACGTTTAGGTTTACATTTTCCATTAATTTTAAAGGGTGAGGGGGGGTTGGGAGGATGATGGCGATGACAGACCAATTGCGCACCTCCCCGCCACCATCGTCGCTACCGACGACCTCGACCTCGAGCCGAGCGGGGCCGAAGGCCCGACGAGCTCCCGGAAATTTCGGAAAGGCGATATACCTTTAATTCCCAGTTGGCCGTAACTTTCTCGATGCCGTCAAATTAGTGAAAAATCAAAGTTTCTTTGTCGCCGTATAGCTCGAGAACGGGTCGACGGGTGCGGGCGAGAGTAGGCTCGTCGGACGGAGGACGCGGAGACAAAGGCTTACCGCGCGAAAAATTCGCGAAAATTCGCGGAAAATTTTTTACGTGTGCATCGGTAACGCGCGTCGACCTCGGCGGAGGATAACTTACCGACCACCACCGGCAGTGGTCGGTAACGGCTCGGGGGGTATAAGCTGCCGCGTTAAAAATGAAACCCGAATTTCGGCGCTTCCACGGTTCAGGGCTGAAAAGGGCCCGAAAGAAAATAACTGATCCTAACGTTCGAATTTAACGCCAATTTCGCGACGCTGACTTCGCATCGATGGCGAGTGCCGCCACAGTCGCCGCGTTTACTCTCCCTTGATGGTTGAGCGAATGGACTTGTAACTTCGAGGTTACGAATCCGACTCTACGTTTAGGTTTACATTTTCCATTAATTTTAAAGGGTGAGGAAGGGTTGGGGGGGGGGGATGGCGATGACAGACCAATTGCGCACCTCCCCGCCACCATCGTCGCTACCGACGACCTCGACCTCGAGCCGAGCGGGGCCGAAGGCCCGACGAGCTCCCGGAAATTTCGGAAAGGCGATATACCTTTAATTCCCAGTTGGCCGTAACTTTCTCGATGACGTCAAATTAGTGAAAAATCAAAGTTTCTTTGTCGCCGTATAGCTCGAGAACGGGTCGACGGGTGCGGGCGAGAGTAGGCTCGTCGGACGGAGGACGCGGAGACGAAGGCTTACCGCGCGAAAAATTCGCGAAAATTCCCGGAAAATTTTTTACGTGTGCATCGGTAACGCGCGTCGACCTCGGCGGAGGATAACTTACCGACCACCACCGGCAGTGGTCGGTAACGGCTCGGGGGGTATAAGCTGCCGCGTTAAAAATGAAACCCGAATTTCGGCGCTTCCACGGTTCAGGGCTGAAAAGGGCCCGAAAGAAAGTAACTGATTCAAACGTTCGAATTTAACGCCAACTTCGCGACGCTGACATCGCATCGGCGGCGAGTGCCGCCACAGTCGCCGCGTTTACTCTCCCTTGATAGTTGAGCGAATGGACTTGTAACTTCGAGGTTACGAATCCGACTCTACGTTTAGGTTTACATTTTCCATTAATTTTAAAGGGTGAGGGGGGGTTGGGAGGATGATGGCGATGACAGACCAATTGCGCACCTCCCCGCCACCATCGTCGCTACCGACGACCTCGACCTCGAGCCGAGCTGGGCCGAAGGCCCGACGGGCTCCCGGAAATTTCGGAAAGGCGATATACCTTTAATTCCCAGTTGGCCGTAACTTTCTCGATGACGTCAAATTAGTGAAAAATCAAAGGTTCTTTGTCGCCGCATAGCTCGAGAACGGGTCGACGGGTGCGGGCGAGCGTAGGCTCGTCGGACGGAGGACGCGGAGACAAAGGCTTACCGCGCGAAAAATTCGCGAAAATTCGCGGAAAATTTTTTACGTGTGCATCGGTAACGCGCGTCGACCTCGGCGGAGGATAACTTACCGACCACCACCGGCAGTGGTCGGTAACGGCTCGGGGGGTATAAGCTGCCGCGTTAAAAATGAAACCCGAATTTCGGCGCTTCCACGGTTCAGGGCTGAAAAGGGCCCGAAAGAAAATAACTGATCCTAACGTTCGAATTTAACGCCAATTTCGCGACGCTGACTTCGCATCGATGGCGAGTGCCGCCACAGTCGCCGCGTTTACTCTCCCTTGATGGTTGAGCGAATGGACTTGTAACTTCGAGGTTACGAATCCGACTCTACGTTTAGGTTTACATTTTCCATTAATTTTAAAGGGTGAGGAAGGGTTGGGGGGGGGGATGGCGATGACAGACCAATTGCGCACCTCCCCGCCACCATCGTCGCTACCGACGACCTCGACCTCGAGCCGAGCGGGGCCGAAGGCCCGACGAGCTCCCGGAAATTTCGGAAAGGCGATATACCTTTAATTCCCAGTTGGCCGTAACTTTCTCGATGACGTCAAATTAGTGAAAAATCAAAGTTTCTTTGTCGCTGTATAGCTCGAGAACGGGTCGACGGGTGCGGGCGAGAGTAGGCTCGTCGGACGGAGGACGCGGAGACGAAGGCTTACCGCGCGAAAAATTCGCGAAAATTCCCGGAAAATTTTTTACGTGTGCATCGGTAACGCGCGTCGACCTCGGCGGAGGATAACTTACCGACCACCACCGGCAGTGGTCGGTAACGGCTCGGGGGGTATAAGCTGCCGCGTTAAAAATGAAACCCGAATTTCGGCGCTTCCACGGTTCAGGGCTGAAAAGGGCCCGAAAGAAAGTAACTGATTCAAACGTTCGAATTTAACGCCAACTTCGCGACGCTGACATCGCATCGGCGGCGAGTGCCGCCACAGTCGCCGCGTTTACTCTCCCTTGATAGTTGAGCGAATGGACTTGTAACTTCGAGGTTACGAATCCGACTCTACGTTTAGGTTTACATTTTCCATTAATTTTAAAGGGTGAGGGGGGGTTGGGAGGATGATGGCGATGACAGACCAATTGCGCACCTCCCCGCCACCATCGTCGCTACCGACGACATCGACCTCGAGCCGAGCCGAGCCGAGCGGGGCCGAAGGCCCGACGGGCTCCCGGAAATTTCGGAAAGGCGATATACCTTTAATTCCCAGTTGGCCGTAACTTTCTCGATGACGTCAAATTAGTGAAAAATCAAAATTTCTTTGTCGCCGTATAGCTCGAGAACGGGTCGACGGGTGCGGGCGAGAGTAGGCTCGTCGGACGGAGGACGCGGAGACGAAGGCTTACCGCGCGAAAAATTCGCGAAAATTCGCGGAAAATTTTTTACGTGTGCATCGGTAACGCGCGTCGACCTCGGCGGAGGATAACTTACCGACCACCACCGGCAGTGGTCGTTAACGCTCGGGGGTATAAGCTGCCGCGTTAAAAATGAAACCCGAATTTCGGCGCTTCCACGGTTCAGGGCTGAAAAGGGCCCGATAGAAAATAACTGATTCAAACGTTCGAATTTAACGCCAACTTCGCGACGCTGACATCGCATCGGCGGCGAGTGCCGCCACAGTCGCCGCGTTTACTCTCCCTTGATAGTTGAGTGAATGGACTTGTAACTTCGAGGTTACGAATCCGACTCAACGTTTAGGTTTACATTTTCCATTAATTTTAAAGGGTGAGGGGGGGTTGGGAGGATGATGGCGATGACAGACCAATTGCGCACCTCCCCGCCACCATCGTCGCTACCGACGACCTCGACCTCGAGCCAAGCCGAGCCGAGCGGGGCCGAAGGCCCGACGGGCTCCCGGATATTTCGGAAAGGCGATATACCTTTAATTCCCAGTTGGCCGTAACTTTCTCGATGACGTCAAATTAGTGAAAAATCAAAGTTTCTATGTCGCCGTATAGCTCGAGAACGGGTCGACGGGTGCGGGCGAGAGTAGGCTTTTCGGACGGAGGACGCGGAGACGAAGGCTTACCGCGCGAAAAATTCGCGAAAATTCGCGGAAAATTTTTTACGTGTGCATCGGTAACGCGCGTCGACCTCGGCGGAGGATAACTTACCGACCACCACCGGCAGTGGTCGTTAACGCTCGGGGGTATAAGCTGCCGCGTTAAAAATGAAACCCGAATATCGGCGCTTCCACGGTTCAGGGCTGAAAAGGGCCCGATAGAAAATAACTGATTCAAACGTTCGAATTTAACGCCAACTTCGCGACGCTGACATCGCATCGGCGGCGAGTGCCGCCACAGTCGCCGCGTTTACTCTCCCTTGATAGTTGAGCGAATGGACTTGTAACTTCGAGGTTACGAATCCGACTCTACGTTTAGGTTTACATTTTCCATTAATTTTAAAGGGTGAGGGGGGTTGGGAGGATGATGGCGATGACAGACCAATTGCGCACCTCCCCGCCACCATCGTCGCTACCGACGACCTCGACCTCGAGCCGAGCGGGGCCGAAGGCCCGACGGGCTCCCGGAAATTTCGGAAAGGCGATATACCTTGAATTCCCAGTTGGCCGTAACTTTCTCGATGACGTCAAATTAGTGAAAAATCAAAATTTCTTTGTCGCCGTATAGCTCGAGAACGGGTCGACGGGTGCGGGCGAGAGTAGGCTCGTCGGACGGAGGACGCGGAGACGAAGACTTACCGCGCGAAAAATTCGCGAAAATTCGCGGAAAATTTTTTACGTGTGCATCGGTAACGCGCGTCGACCTCGGCGGAGGATAACTTACCGACCACCACCGGCAGTGGTCGTTAACGCTCGGGGGTATAAGCTGCCGCGTTAAAAATGAAACCCGAATTTCGGCGCTTCCACGGTTCAGGGCTGAAAAGGGCCCGATAGAAAATAACTGATTCAAACGTTCGAATTTAACGCCAACTTCGCGACGCTGACATCGCATCGGCGGCGAGTGCCGCCACAGTCGCCGCGTTTACTCTCCCTTGATAGTTGAGCGAATGGACTTGTAACTTCGAGGTTACGAATCCGACTCAACGTTTAGGTTTACATTTTCCATTAATTTTAAAGGGTGAGGGGGGGTTGGGAGGATGATGGCGATGACAGACCAATTGCGCACCTCCCCAACACCATCGTCGCTACCGACGACCTCGACCTCGAGCCAAGCCGACCCGAGCGGGGCCGAAGGCCGGACGGGCTCCCGGATATTTCGGAAAGGCGATATACCTTTAATTCCCAGTTGGCCGTAACTTTCTCGATGACGTCAAATTAGTGAAAAATCAAAGTTTCTATGTCGCCGTATAGCTCGAGAACGGGTCGACGGGTGCGGGCGAGAGTAGGCTTTTCGGACGGAGGACGCGGAGACGAAGGCTTACCGCGCGAAAAATTCGCGAAAATTCGCGGAAAATTTTTTACGTGTGCATCGGTAACGCGCGTCGACCTCGGCGGAGGATAACTTACCGACCACCACCGGCAGTGGTCGGTAACGGCTCGGGGGGTATTAGCTGCCGCGTTAAAAATGAAACCCGAATTTCGGCGCTTCCACGGTTCAGGGCTGAAAAGGGCCCGAAAGAAAATAACTGATTCAAACGTTCGAATTTAACGCCAACTTCGCGACGCTGACATCGCATCGGTGGCGAGTGCCGCCACAGTCGCCGCGTTTACTCTCCCTTGATAGTTGAGCGAATGGACTTGTAACTTCGAGGTTACGAATCCGACTCTACGTTTAGGTTTACATTTTCCATTAATTTTAAAGGGTGAGGGGGGGTTGGGAGGATGATGGCGATGACAGACCAATTGCGCACCTCCCCGCCACCATCGTCGCTACCGACGACCTCGACCTCGAGCCGAGCGGGGCCGAAGGCCCGACGAGCTCCCGGAAATTTCGGAAAGGCGATATACCTTTAATTCCCAGTTGGCCGTAACTTTCTCGATGACGTCAAATTAGTGAAAAATCAAAGTTTCTTTGTCGCCGTATAGCTCGAGAACGGGTCGACGGGTGCGGGCGAGAGTAGGCTCGTCGGACGGAGGACGCGGAGACAAAGGCTTACCGCGCGGAAAATTCGCGAAAATTCGCGGAAAATTTTTTACGTGTGCATCGGTAACGCGCGTCGACCTCGGCGGAGGATAACTTACCGACCACCACCGGCAGTGGTCGGTAACGGCTCGGGGGGTATAAGCTGCCGCGTTAAAAATGAAACCCGAATTTCGGCGCTTCCACGGTTCAGGGCTGAAAAGGGCCCGAAAGAAAGTAACTGATTCAAACGTTCGAATTTAACGCCAACTTCGCGACGCTGACATCGCATCGGCGGCGAGTGCCGCCACAGTCGCCGCGTTTACTCTCCCTTGATAGTTGAGCGAATGGACTTGTAACTTCGAGGTTACGAATCCGACTCTACGTTTAGGTTTACATTTTCCATTAATTTTAAAGGGTGAGGGGGGGTTGGGAGGATGATGGCGATGACAGACCAATTGCGCACCTCCCCGCCACCATCGTCGCTACCGACGACCTCGACCTCGAGCCGAGCTGGGCCGAAGGCCCGACGGGCTCCCGGAAATTTCGGAAAGGCGATATACCTTTAATTCCCAGTTGGCCGTAACTTTCTCGATGACGTCAAATTAGTGAAAAATCAAAGTTTCTTTGTCGCCGCATAGCTCGAGAACGGGTCGACGGGTGCGGGCGAGCGTAGGCTCGTCGGACGGAGGACGCGGAGACAAAGGCTTACCGCGCGAAAAATTCGCGAAAATTCGCGGAAAATTTTTTACGTGTGCATCGGTAACGCGCGTCGACCTCGGCGGAGGATAACTTACCGACCACCACCGGCAGTGGTCGGTAACGGCTCGGGGGGTATAAGCTGCCGCGTTAAAAATGAAACCCGAATTTCGGCGCTTCCACGGTTCAGGGCTGAAAAGGGCCCGAAAGAAAATAACTGACCCTAACGTTCGAATTTAACGCCAATTTCGCGACGCTGACTTCGCATCGATGGCGAGTGCCGCCACAGTCGCCGCGTTTACTCTCCCTTGATGGTTGAGCGAATGGACTTGTAACTTCGAGGTTACGAATCCGACTCTACGTTTAGGTTTACATTTTCCATTAATTTTAAAGGGTGAGGAAGGGTTGGGGGGGGGGATGGCGATGACAGACCAATTGCGCACCTCCCCGCCACCATCGTCGCTACCGACGACCTCGACCTCGAGCCGAGCGGGGCCGAAGGCCCGACGAGCTCCCGGAAATTTCGGAAAGGCGATATACCTTTAATTCCCAGTTGGCCGTAACTTTCTCGATGACGTCAAATTAGTGAAAAATCAAAGTTTCTTTGTCGCCGTATAGCTCGAGAACGGGTCGACGGGTGCGGGCGAGAGTAGGCTCGTCGGACGGAGGACGCGGAGACAAAGGCTTACCGCGCGAAAAATTCGCGAAAATTCCCGGAAAATTTTTTACGTGTGCATCGGTAACGCGCGTCGACCTCGGCGGAGGATAACTTACCGACCACCACCGGCAGTGGTCGGTAACGGCTCGGGGGGTATAAGCTGCCGCGTTAAAAATGAAACCCGAATTTCGGCGCTTCCACGGTTCAGGGCTGAAAAGGGCCCGAAAGAAAGTAACTGATTCAAACGTTCGAATTTAACGCCAACTTCGCGACGCTGACATCGCATCGGCGGCGAGTGCCGCCACAGTCGCCGCGTTTACTCTCCCTTGATAGTTGAGCGAATGGACTTGGAACTTCGAGGTTACGAATCCGACTCTACGTTTAGGTTTACATTTTCCATTAATTTTAAAGGGTGAGGGGGGGTTGGGAGGATGATGGCGATGACAGACCAATTGCGCACCTCCCCGCCACCATCGTCGCTACCGACGACATCGACCTCGAGCCGAGCCGAGCCGAGCGGGGCCGAAGGCCCGACGGGCTCCCGGAAATTTCGGAAAGGCGATATACCTTTAATTCCCAGTTGGCCGTAACTTTCTCGATGACGTCAAATTAGTGAAAAATCAAAGTTTCTTTGTCGCCGCATAGCTCGAGAACGGGTCGACGGGTGCGGGCGAGAGTAGGCTCGTCGGACGGAGGACGCGGAGACGAAGGCTTACCGCGCGAAAAATTCGCGAAAATTCGCGGAAAATTTTTTACGTGTGCATCGGTAACGCGCGTCGACCTCGGCGGAGGATAACTTACCGACCACCACCGGCAGTGGTCGTTAACGCTCGGGGGTATAAGCTGCCGCGTTAAAAATGAAACCCGAATATCGGCGCTTCCACGGTTCAGGGCTGAAAAGGGCCCGATAGAAAATAACTGATTCAAACGTTCGAATTTAACGCCAACTTCGCGACGCTGACATCGCATCGGCGGCGAGTGCCGCCACAGTCGCCGCGTTTACTCTCCCTTGATAGTTGAGCGAATGGACTTGTAACTTCGAGGTTACGAATTCGACTCTACGTTTAGGTTTACATTTTCCATTAATTTTAAAGGGTGAGGGGGGGTTGGGAGGATGATGGCGATGACAGACCAATTGCGCACCTCCCCGCCACCATCGTCGCTACCGACGACCTCGACCTCGAGCCGAGCGGGGCCGAAGGCCCGACGGGCTCCCGGAAATTTCGGAAAGGCGATATACCTTTAATTCCCAGTTGGCCGTAACTTTCTCGATGACGTCAAATTAGTGAAAAATCAAAATTTCTTTGTCGCCGTATAGCTCGAGAACGGGTCGACGGGTGCGGGCGAGAGTAGGCTCGTCGGACGGAGGACGCGGAGACGAAGGCTTACCGCGCGAAAAATTCGCGAAAATTCGCGGAAAATTTTTTACGTGTGCATCGGTAACGCGCGTCGACCTCGGCGGAGGATAACTTACCGACCACCACCGGCAGTGGTCGTTAACGCTCGGGGGTATAAGCTGCCGCGTTAAAAATGAAACCCGAATTTCGGCGCTTCCACGGTTCAGGGCTGAAAAGGGCCCGATAGAAAATAACTGATTCAAACGTTCGAATTTAACGCCAACTTCGCGACGCTGACATCGCATCGGCGGCGAGTGCCGCCACAGTCGCCGCGTTTACTCTCCCTTGATAGTTGAGCGAATGGACTTGTAACTTCGAGGTTACGAATCCGACTCAACGTTTAGGTTTACATTTTCCATTAATTTTAAAGGGTGAGGGGGGGTTGGGAGGATGATGGCGATGACAGACCAATTGCGCACCTCCCCGCCACCATCGTCGCTACCGACGACCTCGACCTCGAGCCAAGCCGACCCGAGCGAGGCCGAAGGCCGGACGGGCTCCCGGATATTTCGGAAAGGCGATATACCTTTAATTCCCAGTTGGCCGTAACTTTCTCGATGACGTCAAATTAGTGAAAAATCAAAGTTTCTATGTCGCCGTATAGCTCGAGAACGGGTCGACGGGTGCGGGCGAGAGTAGGCTTTTCGGACGGAGGACGCGGAGACGAAGGCTTACCGCGCGAAAAATTCGCGAAAATTCCCGGAAAATTTTTTACGTGTGCATCGGTAACGCGCGTCGACCTCGGCGGAGGATAACTTACCGACCACCACCGGCAGTGGTCGGTAACGGCTCGGGGGGTATTAGCTGCCGCGTTAAAAATGAAACCCGAATTTCGGCGCTTCCACGGTTCAGGGCTGAAAAGGGCCCGAAAGAAAATAACTGATTCAAACGTTCGAATTTAACGCCAACTTCGCGACGCTGACATCGCATCGGCGGCGAGTGCCGCCACAGTCGCCGCGTTTACTCTCCCTTGATAGTTGAGCGAATGGACTTGTAACTTCGAGGTTACAAATCCGACTCTACGTTTAGGTTTACATTTTCCATTAATTTTAAAGGGTGAGGGGCGGTTGGGGGGGAGGATGGCGATGACAGACCAATTGCGCACCTCCCCGGCCACCATCGTCGCTACCGACGACCTCGACCTCGAGCCGAGCGGGGCCGAAGGCCCGACGGGCTCCCGGAAATTTCGGAAAGGCGATATACCTTTAATTCCCAGTTGGCCGTAACTTTCTCGATGACGTCAAATTAGTGAAAAATCAAAATTTCTTTGTCGCCGTATAGCTCGAGAACGGGTCGACGGGTGCGGGCGAGAGTAGGCTCGTCGGACGGAGGACGCGGAGACGAAGGCTTACCGCGCGAAAAATTCGCGAAAATTCGCGGAAAATTTTTTACGTGTGCATCGGTAACGCGCGTCGACCTCGGCGGAGGATAACTTACCGACCACCACCGGCAGTGGTCGTTAACGCTCGGGGGTATAAGCTGCCGCGTTAAAAATGAAACCCGAATTTCGGCGCTTCCACGGTTCAGGGCTGAAAAGGACCCGAAAGAAAATAACTGATTCAAACGTTCGAATTTAACGCCAACTTCGCGACGCTGACATCGCATCGGTGGCGAGTGCCGCCACAGTCGCCGCGTTTACTCTCCCTTGATAGTTGAGCGAATGGACTTGTAACTTCGAGGTTACGAATCCGACTCTACGTTTAGGTTTACATTTTCCATTAATTTTAAAGGGTGAGGGGGGGTTGGGAGGATGATGGCGATGACAGACCAATTGCGCACCTCCCCGCCACCATCGTCGCTACCGACGACCTCGACCTCGAGCCGAGCGGGGCCGAAGGCCCGACGAGCTCCCGGAAATTTCGGAAAGGCGATATACCTTTAATTCCCAGTTGGCCGTAACTTTCTCGATGACGTCAAATTAGTGAAAAATCAAAGTTTCTTTGTCGCCGTATAGCTCGAGAACGGGTCGACGGGTGCGGGCGAGAGTAGGCTCGTCGAACGGAGGACGCGGAGACAAAGGCTTACCGCGCGAAAAATTCGCTAAAATTCGCGGAAAATTTTTTACGTGTGCATCGGTAACGCGCGTCGACCTCGGCGGAGGATAACTTACCGACCACCACCGGCAGTGGTCGGTAACGGCTCGGGGGGTATAAGCTGCCGCGTTAAAAATGAAACCCGAATTTCGGCGCTTCCACGGTTCAGGGCTGAAAAGGGCCCGAAAGAAAATAACTGATCCAAACGTTCGAATTTAACGCCAATTTCGCGACGCTGACTTCGCATCGATGGCGAGTGCCGCCACAGTCGCCGCGTTTACTCTCCCTTGATGGTTGAGCTAATGGACTTGTAACTTCGAGGTTACGAATCCGACTCTACGTTTAGGTATACATTTTCCATTAATTTTAAAGGGTGAGGAAGGGAATGGGGGGGGGGGATGGCGATGACAGACCAATTGCGCACCTCCCCGCCACCATCGTCGCTACCGACGACCTCGACCTCGAGCCGAGCGGGGCCGAAGGCCCGACGAGCTCCCGGAAATTTCGGAAAGGCGATATACCTTTAATTCCCAGTTGGCCGTAACTTTCTCGATGACGTCAAATTAGTGAAAAATCAAAGTTTCTTTGTCGCCGTATAGCTCGAGAACGGGTCGACGGGTGCGGGCGAGAGTAGGCTCGTCGGTCGGAGGACGCGGAGACGAAGGCTTACCGCGCGAAAAATTCGCGAAAATTCCCGGAAAATTTTTTACGTGTGCATCGGTAACGCGCGTCGACCTCGGCGGAGGATAACTTACCGACCACCACCGGCAGTGGTCGTTAACGCTCGGGGGTATAAGCTGCCGCGTTAAAAATGAAACCCGAATTTCGGCGCTTCCACGGTTCAGGGCTGAAAAGGACCCGAAAGAAAATAACTGATTCAAACGTTCGAATTTAACGCCAACTTCGCGACGCTGACATCGCATCGGTGGCGAGTGCCGCCACAGTCGCCGCGTTTACTCTCCCTTGATAGTTGAGCGAATGGACTTGTAACTTCGAGGTTACGAATCCGACTCTACGTTTAGGTTTACATTTTCCATTAATTTTAAAGGGTGAGGGGGGGTTGGGAGGATGATGGCGATGACAGACCAATTGCGCACCTCCCCGCCACCATCGTCGCTACCGACGACCTCGACCTCGAGCCGAGCGGGGCCGAAGGCCCGACGAGCTCCCGGAAATTTCGGAAAGGCGATATACCTTTAATTCCCAGTTGGCCGTAACTTTCTCGATGACGTCAAATTAGTGAAAAATCAAAGTTTCTTTGTCGCCGTATAGCTCGAGAACGGGTCGACGGGTGCGGGCGAGAGTAGGCTCGTCGAACGGAGGACGCGGAGACAAAGGCTTACCGCGCGAAAAATTCGCTAAAATTCGCGGAAAATTTTTTACGTGTGCATCGGTAACGCGCGTCGACCTCGGCGGAGGATAACTTACCGACCACCACCGGCAGTGGTCGGTAACGGCTCGGGGGGTATAAGCTGCCGCGTTAAAAATGAAACCCGAATTTCGGCGCTTCCACGGTTCAGGGCTGAAAAGGGCCCGAAAGAAAATAACTGATCCAAACGTTCGAATTTAACGCCAATTTCGCGACGCTGACTTCGCATCGATGGCGAGTGCCGCCACAGTCGCCGCGTTTACTCTCCCTTGATGGTTGAGCTAATGGACTTGTAACTTCGAGGTTACGAATCCGACTCTACGTTTAGGTATACATTTTCCATTAATTTTAAAGGGTGAGGAAGGGAATGGGGGGGGGGGATGGCGATGACAGACCAATTGCGCACCTCCCCGCCACCATCGTCGCTACCGACGACCTCGACCTCGAGCCGAGCGGGGCCGAAGGCCCGACGAGCTCCCGGAAATTTCGGAAAGGCGATATACCTTTAATTCCCAGTTGGCCGTAACTTTCTCGATGACGTCAAATTAGTGAAAAATCAAAGTTTCTTTGTCGCCGTATAGCTCGAGAACGGGTCGACGGGTGCGGGCGAGAGTAGGCTCGTCGGTCGGAGGACGCGGAGACGAAGGCTTACCGCGCGAAAAATTCGCGAAAATTCCCGGAAAATTTTTTACGTGTGCATCGGTAACGCGCGTCGACCTCGGCGGAGGATAACTTACCGACCACCACCGGCAGTGGTCGTTAACGCTCGGGGGTATAAGCTGCCGCGTTAAAAATGAAACCCGAATTTCGGCGCTTCCACGGTTCAGGGCTGAAAAGGACCCGAAAGAAAATAACTGATTCAAACGTTCGAATTTAACGCCAACTTCGCGACGCTGACATCGCATCGGTGGCGAGTGCCGCCACAGTCGCCGCGTTTACTCTCCCTTGATAGTTGAGCGAATGGACTTGTAACTTCGAGGTTACGAATCCGACTCTACGTTTAGGTTTACATTTTCCATTAATTTTAAAGGGTGAGGGGGGGTTGGGAGGATGATGGCGATGACAGACCAATTGCGCACCTCCCCGCCACCATCGTCGCTACCGACGACCTCGACCTCGAGCCGAGCGGGGCCGAAGGCCCGACGAGCTCCCGGAAATTTCGGAAAGGCGATATACCTTTAATTCCCAGTTGGCCGTAACTTTCTCGATGACGTCAAATTAGTGAAAAATCAAAGTTTCTTTGTCGCCGTATAGCTCGAGAACGGGTCGACGGGTGCGGGCGAGAGTAGGCTCGTCGAACGGAGGACGCGGAGACAAAGGCTTACCGCGCGAAAAATTCGCTAAAATTCGCGGAAAATTTTTTACGTGTGCATCGGTAACGCGCGTCGACCTCGGCGGAGGATAACTTACCGACCACCACCGGCAGTGGTCGGTAACGGCTCGGGGGGTATAAGCTGCCGCGTTAAAAATGAAACCCGAATTTCGGCGCTTCCACGGTTCAGGGCTGAAAAGGGCCCGAAAGAAAATAACTGATCCAAACGTTCGAATTTAACGCCAATTTCGCGACGCTGACTTCGCATCGATGGCGAGTGCCGCCACAGTCGCCGCGTTTACTCTCCCTTGATGGTTGAGCTAATGGACTTGTAACTTCGAGGTTACGAATCCGACTCTACGTTTAGGTATACATTTTCCATTAATTTTAAAGGGTGAGGAAGGGAATGGGGGGGGGGATGGCGATGACAGACCAATTGCGCACCTCCCCGCCACCATCGTCGCTACCGACGACCTCGACCTCGAGCCGAGCGGGGCCGAAGGCCCGACGAGCTCCCGGAAATTTCGGAAAGGCGATATACCTTTAATTCCCAGTTGGCCGTAACTTTCTCGATGACGTCAAATTAGTGAAAAATCAAAGTTTCTTTGTCGCCGTATAGCTCGAGAACGGGTCGACGGGTGCGGGCGAGAGTAGGCTCGTCGGTCGGAGGACGCGGAGACGAAGGCTTACCGCGCGAAAAATTCGCGAAAATTCCCGGAAAATTTTTTACGTGTGCATCGGTAACGTGCGTCGACCTCGGCGGAGGATAACTTACCGACCACCACCGGCAGTGGTCGGTAACGGCTCGGGGGGTATAAGCTGCCGCGTTAAAAATGAAACCCGAATTTCGGCGCTTCCACGGTTCAGGGCTGAAAAGGGCCCGAAGGAAAATAACTGATTCAAACGTTCGAATTTAACGCCAACTTCGCGACGTTGACATCGCATCGGCGGCGAGTGCCGCCACAGTCGCCGCGTTTACTCTCCCTTGATAGTAGAGCGAATGGACTTGTAACTTCGAGGTTACGAATCCGACTCTACGTTTAGGTTTACATTTTCCATTAATTTTAAAGGGTGAGGGGCGGTTGGGGGGGAGGATGGCGATGACAGACCAATTGCGCACCTCCCCGGCCACCATCGTCGCTACCGACGACCTCGACCTCGAGCCGAGCGGGGCCGAAGGCCCGACGGGCTCCCGGAAATTTCGGAAAGGCGATATACCTTTAATTCCCAGTTGGCCGTAACTTTCTCGATGACGTCAAATTAGTGAAAAATCAAAATTTCTTTGTCGCCGTATAGCTCGAGAACGGGTCGACGGGTGCGGGCGATAGTAGGCTCGTCGGACGGAGGACGCGGAGACGAAGGCTTACCGCGCGAAAAATTCGCGGAAAATTTTTTACGTGTGCATCGTTAACGCGCGTCGACCTCGGCGGAGGATAACTTACCGACCACCACCGGCAGTGGTCGTTAACGCTCGGGGGTATAAGCTGCCGCGTTAAAAATGAAACCCTAATTTCGGCGCTTCCACGGTTCAGGGCCGAAAAGGACCCGAAAGAAAATAACTGATTCAAACGTTCGAATTTAACGCCAACTTCGCGACGCTGACATCGCATCGGCGGAGAGTGCCGCCACAGTCGCCGCGTTTACTCTCCCTTGATAGTTGAGCGAATGGACTTGTAACTTCGAGGTTACGAATCCGACTCTACGTTTAGGTTTACATTTTCCATTAATTTTAAAGGGTGAGGGGGGGTTGGGAGGATGATGGCGATGACAGACCAATTGCGCACCTCCCCGCCACCATCGTCGCTACCGACGACCTCGACCTCGAGCCGAGCGGGGCCGAAGGCCCGACGAGCTCCCGGAAATTTCGGAAAGGCGATATACCTTTAATTCCCAGTTGGCCGTAACTTTCTCGATGACGTCAAATTAGTGAAAAATCAAAGTTTCTTTGTCGCCGTATAGCTCGAGAACGGGTCGACGGGTGCGGGCGAGAGTAGGCTCGTCGGACGGAGGACGCGGAGACAAAGGCTTACCGCGCCGAAAATTCGCGAAAATTCGCGGAAAATTTTTTACGTGTGCATCGGTAACGCGCGTCGACCTCGGCGGAGGATAACTTACCGACCACCACCGGCAGTGGTCGGTAACGGCTCGGGGGGTATAAGCTGCCGCGTTAAAAATGAAACCCGAATTTCGGCGCTTCCACGGTTCAGGGCTGAAAAGGGCCCGAAAGAAAGTAACTGATTCAAACGTTCGAATTTAACGCCAACTTCGCGACGCTGACATCGCATCGGCGGCGAGTGCCGCCACAGTCGCCGCGTTTACTCTCCCTTGATAGTTGAGCGAATGGACTTGTAACTTCGAGGTTACGAATCCGACTCTACGTTTAGGTTTACATTTTCCATTAATTTTAAAGGGTGAGGGGGGGTTGGGAGGATGATGGCGATGACAGACCAATTGCGCACCTCCCCGCCACCATCGTCGCTACCGACGACCTCGACCTCGAGCCGAGCGGGGCCGAAGGCCCGACGAGCTCCCGGAAATTTCGGAAAGGCGATATACCTTTAATTCCCAGTTGGCCGTAACTTTCTCGATGACGTCAAATTAGTGAAAAATCAAAGTTTCTTTGTCGCCGTATAGCTCGAGAACGGGTCGACGGGTGCGGGCGAGAGTAGGCTCGTCGGACGGAGGACGCGGAGACGAAGGCTTACCGCGCGAAAAATTCGCGAAAATTCCCGGAAAATTTTTTACGTGTGCATCGGTAACGCGCGTCGACCTCGGCGGAGGATAACTTACCGACCACCACCGGCAGTGGTCGGTAACGGCTCGGGGGGTATAAGCTGCCGCGTTAAAAATGAAACCCGAATTTCGGCGCTTCCACGGTTCAGGGCTGAAAAGGGCCCGAAAGAAAGTAACTGATTCAAACGTTCGAATTTAACGCCAACTTCGCGACGCTGACATCGCATCGGCGGCGAGTGCCGCCACAGTCGCCGCGTTTACTCTCCCTTGATAGTTGAGCGAATGGACTTGTAACTTCGAGGTTACGAATCCGACTCTACGTTTAGGTTTACATTTTCCATTAATTTTAAAGGGTGAGGGGGGGTTGGGAGGATGATGGCGATGACAGACCAATTGCGCACCTCCCCGCCAACATCGTCGCTACCGACGACCTCGACCTCGAGCCGAGCGGGGCCGAAGGCCCGACGAGCTCCCGGAAATTTCGGAAAGGCGATATACCTTTAATTCCCAGTTGGCCGTAACTTTCTCGATGACGTCAAATTAGTGAAAAATCAAAGTTTCTTTGTCGCCGCATAGCTCGAGAACGGGTCGACGGGTGCGGGCGAGAGTAGGCTCGTCGGACGGAGGACGCGGAGACGAAGGCTTACCGCGCGAAAAATTCGCGAAAATTCGCGGAAAATTTTTTACGTGTGCATCGGTAACGCGCGTCGACCTCGGCGGAGGATAACTTACCGACCATCACCGGCAGTGGTCGGTAACGGCTCGGGGGGTATAAGCTGCCGCGTTAAAAATGAAACCCGAATTTCGGCGCTTCCACGGTTCAGGGCTGAAAAGGGCCCGAAAGAAAATAACTGATCCAAACGTTCGAATTTAACGCCAATTTCGCGACGCTGACTTCGCATCGATGGCGAGTGCCGCCACAGTCGTCGCGTTTACTCTCCCTTGATGGTTGAGCGAATGGACTTGTAACTTCGAGGTTACGAATCCGACTCTACGTTTAGGTTTACATTTTCCATTAATTTTAAAGGGTGAGGGGGGGTTGGGAGGATGATGGCGATGACAGACCAATTGCGCACCTCCCCGCCACCATCGTCGCTACCGACGACCTCGACCTCGAGCCGAGCTGGGCCGAAGGCCCGACGGGCTCCCGGAAATTTCGGAAAGGCGATATATTTTTAATTCCCAGTTGGCCGTAACTTTCTCGATGACGTCAAATTAGTGAAAAATCAAAGTTTCTTTGTCGCCGCATAGCTCGAGAACGGGTCGACGGGTGCGGGCGAGCGTAGGCTCGTCGGACGGAGGACGCGGAGACAAAGGCTTACCGCGCGAAAAATTCGCGAAAATTCGCGGAAAATTTTTTACGTGTGCATCGGTAACGCGCGTCGACCTCGGCGGAGGATAACTTACCGACCACCACCGGCAGTGGTCGGTAACGGCTCGGGGGGTATAAGCTGCCGCGTTAAAAATGAAACCCGAATTTCGGCGCTTCCACGGTTCAGGGCTGAAAAGGGCCCGAAAGAAAATAACTGATCCAAACGTTCGAATTTAACGCCAATTTCGCGACGCTGACTTCGCATCGATGGCGAGTGCCGCCACAGTCGCCGCGTTTACTCTCCCTTGATGGTTGAGCGAATGGACTTGTAACTTCGAGGTTACGAATCCGACTCTACGTTTAGGTTTACATTTTCCATTAATTTTAAAGGGTGAGGGGGGTTTGGGGGGGAGGATGGCGATGACAGACCAATTGCGCACCTCCCCGCCACCATCGTCGCTACCGACGACCTCGACCTCGAGCCGAGCGGGGCCGAAGGCCCGACGGGCTCCCGGAAATTTCGGAAAGGCGATATACCTTTAATTCCCAGTTGGCCGTAACTTTCTCGATGACGTCAAATTAGTGAAAAATCAAAGCTTCTTTGTCGCCGCATAGCTCGAGAACGGGTCGACGGGTGCGGGCGAGAGTAGGCTCGTCGGACGGAGGACGCGCAGACGAAGGCTTACCGCGCGAAAAATTCGCGAAAATTCGCGGAAAATTTTTTACGTGTGCATCGGTAACGCGCGTCGACCTCGGCGGAGGATAACTTACCGACCACCACCGGCAGTGGTCGGTAACGGCTCGGGTTGTATAAGCTGCCGCGTTAAAAATGAAACCCGAATTTCGGCGCTTCCACGGTTCAGGGCTGAAAAGGGCCTGAAAGAAAATAACTGATTCAAACGTTCGAATTTAACGCCAACTTCGCGACGCTGACATCGCATCGGCGGCGAGTGCCGCCACAGTCGCCGCGTTTACTCTCCCTTGATAGTTGAGCGAATGGACTTGTAACTTCGAGGTTACGAATCCGACACTACGTTTAGGTTTACATTTTCCATTAATTTTAAAGGGTGAGGGGGGGTTGGGAGGATGATGGCGATGACAGACCAATTGCGCACCTCCCCGCCACCATCGTCGCTACCGACGACCTCGACCTCGAGCCGAGCCGAGCCGAGCGGGGCCGAAGGCCCGACGGGCTCCCGGAAATTTCGGAAAGGCGATATACCTTTAATTCCCAGTTGGCCGTAACTTTCTCGATGACGTCAAATTAGTGAAAAATCAAAGTTTCTTTGTCGCCGCATAGCTCGAGAACGGGTCGACGGGTGCGGGCGAGCGTAGGCTCGTCGGACGGAGGACGCGGAGACAAAGGCTTACCGCGCGAAAAATTCGCGAAAATTCGCGGAAAATTTTTTACGTGTGCATCGGTAACGCGCGTCGACCTCGGCGGAGGATAACTTACCGACCACCACCGGCAGTGGTCGGTAACGGCTCGGGGGGTATAAGCTGCCGCGTTAAAAATGAAACCCGAATTTCGGCGCTTCCACGGTTCAGGGCTGAAAAGGGCCCGAAAGAAAATAACTGATCCCAACGTTCGAATTTAACGCCAATTTCGCGACGCTGACTTCGCATCGATGGCGAGTGCCGCCACAGTCGCCGCGTTTACTCTCCCTTGATGGTTGAGCGAATGGACTTGTAACTTCGAGGTTACGAATCCGACTCTACGTTTAGGTTTACATTTTCCATTAATTTTAAAGGGTGAGGAAGGGTTGGGGGGGGGGATGGCGATGACAGACCAATTGCGCACCTCCCCGCCACCATCGTCGCTACCGACGACCTCGACCTCGAGCCGAGCGGGGCCGAAGGCCCGACGAGCTCCCGGAAATTTCGGAAAGGCGATATACCTTTAATTCCCAGTTGGCCGTAACTTTCTCGATGACGTCAAATTAGTGAAAAATCAAAGTTTCTTTGTCGCCGTATAGCTCGAGAACGGGTCGACGGGTGCGGGCGAGAGTAGGCTCGTCGGACGGAGGACGCGGAGACGAAGGCTTACCGCGCGAAAAATTCGCGAAGATTCGCGGAAAATTTTTTACGTGTGCATCGGTAGCGCGCGTCGACCTCGGCGGAGGATAACTTACCGACCACCACCGGCAGTGGTCGGTAACGGCTCGGGGGGTATAAGCTGCCGCGTTAAAAATGAAACCCGAATTTCGGCGCTTCCACGGTTCAGGGCTGAAAAGGGCCCGAAAGAAAATAACTGATCCAAACGTTCGAATTTAACGCCAATTTCGCGACGCTGACTTCGCATCGATGGCGAGTGCCGCCACAGTCGCCGCGTTTACTCTCCCTTGATGGTTGAGCGAATGGACTTGTAACTTCGAGGTTACGAATCCGACTCTACGTTTAGGTTTACATTTTCCATTAATTTTAAAGGGTGAGGAAGGGTTGGGGGGGGATGGCGATGACAGACCAATTGCGCACCTCCCCGCCACCATCGTCGCTACCGACGACCTCGACCTCGAGCCGAGCGGGGCCGAAGGCCCGACGAGCTCCCGGAAATTTCGGAAAGGCGATATACCTTTAATTCCCAGTTGGCCGTAACTTTCTCGATGACGTCAAATTAGTGAAAAATCAAAGTTTCTTTGACGTCGTATAGCTCGAGAACGGGTCGACGGGTGCGGGCGAGAGTAGGCTTGTCGGACGGAGGACGCGGAGACGAAGGCTTACCGCGCGAAAAATTCGCGAAGATTCGCGGAAAATTTTTTACGTGTGCATCGGTAGCGCGCGTCGACCTCGGCGGAGGATAACTTACCGACCACCACCGGCAGTGGTCGGTAACGGCTCGGGGGGTATAAGCTGCCGCGTTAAAAATGAAACCCGAATTTCGGCGCTTCCACGGTTCAGGGCTGAAAAGGGCCCGAAAGAAAATAACTGATCCAAACGTTCGAATTTAACGCCAATTTTCACGACGCTGACTTCGCATCGATGGCGAGTGCCGCCACAGTCGTCGCCTTTACTCTCCCTTGATGGTTGAGCGAATGGACTTGTAACTTCGAGGTTACGAATCCGACTCTACGTTTAGGTTTACATTTTCCATTAATTTTAAAGGGTGAGGAAGGGTTGGGGGGGGGGATGGCGATGACAGACCAATTGCGCACCTCCCCGCCACCATCGTCGCTACCGACGACCTCGACCTCGAGCCGAGCGGGGCCGAAGGCCCGACGAGCTCCCGGAAATTTCGGAAAGGCGATATACCTTTAATTCCCAGTTGGCCGTAACTTTCTCGATGACGTCAAATTAGTGAAAAATCAAAGTTTCTTTGTCGCCGTATAGCTCGAGAACGGGTCGACGGGTGCGGGCGAGAGTAGGCTTGTCGGACGGAGGACGCGGAGACGAAGGCTTACCGCGCGAAAAATTCGCGAAAATTCGCGGAAAATTTTTTACGTGTGCATCGGTAACGCGCGTCGACCTCGGCGGAGGATAACTTACCGACCACCACCGGCAGTGGTCGGTAACGGCTCGGGGGGTATAAGCTGCCGCGTTAAAAATGAAACCCGAATTTCGGCGCTTCCACGGTTCAGGGCTGAAAAGGGCCCGAAAGAAAATAACTGATTCAAACGTTCGAATTTAACGCCAACTTCGCGACGCTGACATCGCATTGGCGGCGAGTGCCGCCACAGTCGCCGCGTTTACTCTCCCTTGATGGTTGAGCGAATGGACTTGTAACTTCGAGGTTACGAATCCGACTCTACGTTTAGGTTTACATTTTCCATTAATTTTAAAGGGTGAGGGGGGTTTGGGGGGGAGGATGGCGATGACAGACCAAGTGCGCACCTCCCCGCCACCATCGTCGCTACCGACGACCTCGACCTCGAGCCGAGCGGGGCCGAAGGCCCGACGAGCTCCCGGAAATTTCGGAAAGGCGATATACCTTTAATTCCCAGTTGGCCGTAACTTTCTCGATGACGTCAAATTAGTGAAAAATCAAAGTTTCTTTGACGTCGTATAGCTCGAGAACGGGTCGACGGGTGCGGGCGAGAGTAGGCTTGTCGGACGGAGGACGCGGAGACGAAGGCTTACCGCGCGAAAAATTCGCGAAGATTCGCGGAAAATTTTTTACGTGTGCATCGGTAGCGCGCGTCGACCTCGGCGGAGGATAACTTACCGACCACCACCGGCAGTGGTCGGTAACGGCTCGGGGGGTATAAGCTGCCGCGTTAAAAATGAAACCCGAATTTCGGCGCTTCCACGGTTCAGGGCTGAAAAGGGCCCGAAAGAAAATAACTGATCCAAACGTTCGAATTTAACGCCAATTTTCACGACGCTGACTTCGCATCGATGGCGAGTGCCGCCACAGTCGTCGCGTTTACTCTCCCTTGATGGTTGAGCGAATGGACTTGTAACTTCGAGGTTACGAATCCGACTCTACGTTTAGGTTTACATTTTCCATTAATTTTAAAGGGTGAGGGGGGTTTGGGGGGGAGGATGGCGATGACAGACCAATTGCGCACCTCCCCGCCACCATCGTCGCTACCGACGACCTCGACCTCGAGCCGAGCGGGGCCGAAGGCCCGACGAGCTCCCGGAAATTTCGGAAAGGCGATATACCTTTAATTCCCAGTTGGCCGTAACTTTCTCGATGACGTCAAATTAGTGAAAAATCAAAATTTCTTTGTCGCCGTATAGCTCGAGAACGGGTCGACGGGTGCGGGCGAGAGTAGGCTCGTCGGACGGAGGACGCGGAGACGAAGGCTTACCGCGCGAAAATTTCGCGAAAATTCGCGGAAAATTTTTTACGTGTGCATCGGTAACGCGCGTCGACCTCGGCGGAGGATAACTTACCGACCACCACCGGCAGTGGTCGTTAACGCTCGGGGGTATAAGCTGCCGCGTTAAAAATGAAACCCGAATTTCGGCGCTTCCACGGTTCAGGGCTGAAAAGGGCCCGATAGAAAATAACTGATTCAAACGTTCGAATTTAACGCCAACTTCGCGACGCTGACATCGCATCGGCGGCGAGTGCCGCCACAGTCGCCGCGTTTACTCTCCCTTGATAGTTGAGCGAATGGACTTGTAACTTCGAGGTTACGAATCCGACTCAACGTTTAGGTTTACATTTTCCATTAATTTTAAAGGGTGAGGGGGGGTTGGGAGGATGATGGCGATGACAGACCAATTGCGCACCTCCCCGCCACCATCGTCGCTACCGACGACCTCGACCTCGAGCCAAGCCGAGCCGAGCGGGGCCGAAGGCCCGACGGGCTCCCGGATATTTCGGAAAGGCGATATACCTTTAATTCCCAGTTGGCCGTAACTTTCTCGATGACGTCAAATTAGTGAAAAATCAAAGTTTCTATGTCGCCGTATAGCTCGAGAACGGGTCGACGGGTGCGGGCGAGAGTAGGCTTTTCGGACGGAGGACGCGGAGACGAAGGCTTACCGCGCGAAAAATTCGCGAAAATTCGCGGAAAATTTTTTACGTGTGCATCGGTAACGCGCGTCGACCTCGGCGGAGGATAACTTACCGACCACCACCGGCAGTGGTCGTTAACGCTCGGGGGTATAAGCTGCCGCGTTAAAAATGAAACCCGAATATCGGCGCTTCCACGGTTCAGGGCTGAAAAGGGCCCGATAGAAAATAACTGATTCAAACGTTCGAATTTAACGCCAACTTCGCGACGCTGACATCGCATCGGCGGCGAGTGCCGCCACAGTCGCCGCGTTTACTCTCCCTTGATAGTTGAGCGAATGGACTTGTAACTTCGAGGTTACGAATCCGACACTACGTTTAGGTTTACATTTTCCATTAATTTTAAAGGGTGAGGGGGGGTTGGGAGGATGATGGCGATGACAGACCAATTGCGCACCTCCCCGCCACCATCGTCGCTACCGACGACCTCGACCTCGAGCCGAGCCGAGCCGAGCGGGGCCGAAGGCCCGACGGGCTCCCGGAAATTTCGGAAAGGCGATATACCTTTAATTCCCAGTTGGCCGTAACTTTCTCGATGACGTCAAATTAGTGAAAAATCAAAATTTCTTTATCGCCGTATAGCTCGAGAACGGGTCGACGGGTGCGGGCGAGAGTAGGCTCGTCGGACGGAGGACGCGGAGACGAAGACTTACCGCGCGAAAAATTCGCGAAAATTCGCGGAAAATTTTTTACGTGTGCATCGGTAACGCGCGTCGACCTCGGCGGAGGATAACTTACCGACCACCACCGGCAGTGGTCGTTAACGCTCGGGGGTATAAGCTGCCGCGTTAAAAATGAAACCCGAATTTCGGCGCTTCCACGGTTCAGGGCTGAAAAGGGCCCGATAGAAAATAACTGATTCAAACGTTCGAATTTAACGCCAACTTCGCGACGCTGACATCGCATCGGCGGCGAGTGCCGCCACAGTCGCCGCGTTTACTCTCCCTTGATAGTTGAGCGAATGGACTTGTAACTTCGAGGTTACGAATCCGACTCAACGTTTAGGTTTACATTTTCCATTAATTTTAAAGGGTGAGGGGGGGTTGGGAGGATGATGGCGATGACAGACCAATTGCGCACCTCCCCGCCACCATCGTCGCTACCGACGACCTCGACCTCGAGCCAAGCCGACCCGAGCGGGGCCGAAGGCCGGACGGGCTCCCGGATATTTCGGAAAGGCGATATACCTTTAATTCCCAGTTGGCCGTAACTTTCTCGATGACGTCAAATTAGTGAAAAATCAAAGTTTCTATGTCGCCGTATAGCTCGAGAACGGGTCGACGGGTGCGGGCGAGAGTAGGCTTTTCGGACGGAGGACGCGGAGACGAAGGCTTACCACGCGAAAAATTCGCGAAAATTCGCGGAAAATTTTTTACGTGTGCATCGGTAACGCGCGTCGACCTCGGCGGAGGATAACTTACCGACCACCACCGGCAGTGGTCGGTAACGGCTCGGGGGGTATTAGCTGCCGCGTTAAAAATGAAACCCGAATTTCGGCGCTTCCACGGTTCAGGGCTGAAAAGGGCCCGAAAGAAAATAACTGATTCAAACGTTCGAATTTAACGCCAACTTCGCGACGCTGACATCGCATCGGCGGCGAGTGCCGCCACAGTCGCCGCGTTTACTCTCCCTTGATAGTTGAGCGAATGGACTTGTAACTTCGAGGTTACAAATCCGACTCTACGTTTAGGTTTACATTTTCCATTAATTTTAAAGGGTGAGGGGCGGTTGGGGGGGAGGATGGCGATGACAGACCAATTGCGCACCTCCCCGGCCACCATCGTCGCTACCGACGACCTCGACCTCGAGCCGAGCGGGGCCGAAGGCCCGACGGGCTCCCGGAAATTTCGGAAAGGCGATATACCTTTAATTCCCAGTTGGCCGTAACTTTCTCGATGACGTCAAATTAGTGAAAAATCAAAATTTCTTTGTCGCCGTATAGCTCGAGAACGGGTCGACGGGTGCGGGCGAGAGTAGGCTCGTCGGACGGAGGACGCGGAGACGAAGGCTTACCGCGCGAAAAATTCGCGAAAATTCGCGGAAAATTTTTTACGTGTGCATCGGTAACGCGCGTCGACCTCGGCGGAGGATAACTTACCGACCACCACCGGCAGTGGTCGTTAACGCTCGGGGGTATAAGCTGCCGCGTTAAAAATGAAACCCGAATTTCGGCGCTTCCACGGTTCAGGGCTGAAAAGGACCCGAAAGAAAATAACTGATTCAAACGTTCGAATTTAACGCCAACTTCGCGACGCTGACATCGCATCGGTGGCGAGTGCCGCCACAGTCGCCGCGTTTACTCTCCCTTGATAGTTGAGCGAATGGACTTGTAACTTCGAGGTTACGAATCCGACTCTACGTTTAGGTTTACATTTTCCATTAATTTTAAAGGGTGAGGGGGGGTTGGGAGGATGATGGCGATGACAGACCAATTGCGCACCTCCCCGCCACCATCGTCGCTACCGACGACCTCGACCTCGAGCCGAGCGGGGCCGAAGGCCCGACGAGCTCCCGGAAATTTCGGAAAGGCGATATACCTTTAATTCCCAGTTGGCCGTAACTTTCTCGATGACGTCAAATTAGTGAAAAATCAAAGTTTCTTTGTCGCCGTATAGCTCGAGAACGGGTCGACGGGTGCGGGCGAGAGTAGGCTCGTCGAACGGAGGACGCGGAGAGAAAGGCTTACCGCGCGAAAAATTCGCTAAAATTCGCGGAAAATTTTTTACGTGTGCATCGGTAACGCGCGTCGACCTCGGCGGAGGATAACTTACCGACCACCACCGGCAGTGGTCGGTAACGGCTCGGGGGGTATAAGCTGCCGCGTTAAAAATGAAACCCGAATTTCGGCGCTTCCACGGTTCAGGGCTGAAAAGGGCCCGAAAGAAAATAACTGATCCAAACGTTCGAATTTAACGCCAATTTCGCGACGCTGACTTCGCATCGATGGCGAGTGCCGCCACAGTCGCCGCGTTTACTCTCCCTTGATGGTTGAGCTAATGGACTTGTAACTTCGAGGTTACGAATCCGACTCTACGTTTAGGTATACATTTTCCATTAATTTTAAAGGGTGAGGAAGGGTTGGGGGGGGGGGGGATGGCGATGACAGACCAATTGCGCACCTCCCCGCCACCATCGTCGCTACCGACGACCTCGACCTCGAGCCGAGCGGGGCCGAAGGCCCGACGAGCTCCCGGAAATTTCGGAAAGGCGATATACCTTTAATTCCCAGTTGGCCGTAACTTTCTCGATGACGTCAAATTAGTGAAAAATCAAAGTTTCTTTGTCGCCGTATAGCTCGAGAACGGGTCGACGGGTGCGGGCGAGAGTAGGCTCGTCGGTCGGAGGACGCGGAGACGAAGGCTTACCGCGCGAAAAATTCGCGAAAATTCCCGGAAAATTTTTTACGTGTGCATCGGTAACGTGCGTCGACCTCGGCGGAGGATAACTTACCGACCACCACCGGCAGTGGTCGGTAACGGCTCGGGGGGTATAAGCTGCCGCGTTAAAAATGAAACCCGAATTTCGGCGCTTCCACGGTTCAGGGCTGAAAAGGGCCCGAAGGAAAATAACTGATTCAAACGTTCGAATTTAACGCCAACTTCGCGACGTTGACATCGCATCGGCGGCGAGTGCCGCCACAGTCGCCGCGTTTACTCTCCCTTGATAGTAGAGCGAATGGACTTGTAACTTCGAGGTTACGAATCCGACTCTACGTTTAGGTTTACATTTTCCATTAATTTTAAAGGGTGAGGGGGGGTTGGGAGGATGATGGCGATGACAGACCAATTGCGCACCTCCCCGCCACCATCGTCGCTACCGACGACCTCGACCTCGAGCCAAGCCGAGCCGAGCGGGGCCGAAGGCCCGACGGGCTCCCGGATATTTCGGAAAGGCGATATACCTTTAATTCCCAGTTGGCCGTAACTTTCTCGATGACGTCAAATTAGTGAAAAATCAAAGTTTCTATGTCGCCGTATAGCTCGAGAACGGGTCGACGGGTGCGGGCGAGAGTAGGCTTTTCGGACGGAGGACGCGGAGACGAAGGCTTACCGCGCGAAAAATTCGCGAAAATTCCCGGAAAATTTTTTACGTGTGCATCGGTAACGCGCGTCGACCTCGGCGGAGGATAACTTACCGACCACCACCGGCAGTGGTCGGTAACGGCTCGGGGGGTATAAGCTGCCGCGTTAAAAATGAAACCCGAATTTCGGCGCTTCCACGGTTCAGGGCTGAAAAGGGCCCGAAAGAAAATAACTGATTCAAACGTTCGAATTTAACGCCAACTTCGCGACGCTGACATCGCATCGGCGGCGAGTGCCGCCACAGTCGCCGCGTTTACTCTCCCTTGATAGTTGAGCGAATGGACTTGTAACTTCGAGGTTACAAATCCGACTCTACGTTTAGGTTTACATTTTCCATTAATTTTAAAGGGTGAGGGGGGGTTGGGGGGGAGGATGGCGATGACAGACCAATTGCGCACCTCCCCGGCCACCATCGTCGCTACCGACGACCTCGACCTCGAGCCGAGCGGGGCCGAAGGCCCGACGGGCTCCCGGAAATTTCGGAAAGGCGATATACCTTTAATTCCCAGTTGGCCGTAACTTTCTCGATGACGTCAAATTAGTGAAAAATCAAAATTTCTTTGTCGCCGTATAGCTCGAGAACGGGTCGACGGGTGCGGGCGATAGTAGGCTCGTCGGACGGAGGACGCGGAGACGAAGGCTTACCGCGCGAAAAATTCGCGGAAAATTTTTTACGTGTGCATCGTTAACGCGCGTCGACCTCGGCGGAGGATAACTTACCGACCACCACCGGCAGTGGTCGTTAACGCTCGGGGGTATAAGCTGCCGCGTTAAAAATGAAACCCTAATTTCGGCGCTTCCACGGTTCAGGGCCGAAAAGGACCCGAAAGAAAATAACTGATTCAAACGTTCGAATTTAACGCCAACTTCGCGACGCTGACATCGCATCGGCGGAGAGTGCCGCCACAGTCGCCGCGTTTACTCTCCCTTGATAGTTGAGCGAATGGACTTGTAACTTCGAGGTTACGAATCCGACTCTACGTTTAGGTTTACATTTTCCATTAATTTTAAAGGGTGAGGGGGGGTTGGGAGGATGATGGCGATGACAGACCAATTGCGCACCTCCCCGCCACCATCGTCGCTACCGACGACCTCGACCTCGAGCCGAGCGGGGCCGAAGGCCCGACGAGCTCCCGGAAATTTCGGAAAGGCGATATACCTTTAATTCCCAGTTGGCCGTAACTTTCTCGATGACGTCAAATTAGTGAAAAATCAAAGTTTCTTTGTCGCCGTATAGCTCGAGAACGGGTCGACGGGTGCGGGCGAGAGTAGGCTCGTCGGACGGAGGACGCGGAGACAAAGGCTTACCGCGCCGAAAATTCGCGAAAATTCGCGGAAAATTTTTTACGTGTGCATCGGTAACGCGCGTCGACCTCGGCGGAGGATAACTTACCGACCACCACCGGCAGTGGTCGGTAACGGCTCGGGGGGTATAAGCTGCCGCGTTAAAAATGAAACCCGAATTTCGGCGCTTCCACGGTTCAGGGCTGAAAAGGGCCCGAAAGAAAGTAACTGATTCAAACGTTCGAATTTAACGCCAACTTCGCGACGCTGACATCGCATCGGCGGCGAGTGCCGCCACAGTCGCCGCGTTTACTCTCCCTTGATAGTTGAGCGAATGGACTTGTAACTTCGAGGTTACGAATCCGACTCTACGTTTAGGTTTACATTTTCCATTAATTTTAAAGGGTGAGGGGGGGTTGGGAGGATGATGGCGATGACAGACCAATTGCGCACCTCCCCGCCACCATCGTCGCTACCGACGACCTCGACCTCGAGCCGAGCGGGGCCGAAGGCCCGACGAGCTCCCGGAAATTTCGGAAAGGCGATATACCTTTAATTCCCAGTTGGCCGTAACTTTCTCGATGACGTCAAATTAGTGAAAAATCAAAGTTTCTTTGTCGCCGTATAGCTCGAGAACGGGTCGACGGGTGCGGGCGAGAGTAGGCTCGTCGGACGGAGGACGCGGAGACGAAGGCTTACCGCGCGAAAAATTCGCGAAAATTCCCGGAAAATTTTTTACGTGTGCATCGGTAACGCGCGTCGACCTCGGCGGAGGATAACTTACCGACCACCACCGGCAGTGGTCGGTAACGGCTCGGGGGGTATAAGCTGCCGCGTTAAAAATGAAACCCGAATTTCGGCGCTTCCACGGTTCAGCGCTGAAAAGGGCCCGAAAGAAAATAACTGATCCAAACGTTCGAATTTAACGCCAATTTCGCGACGCTGACTTCGCATCGATGGCGAGTGCCGCCACAGTCGTCGCGTTTACTCTCCCTTGATGGTTGAGCGAATGGACTTGTAACTTCGAGGTTACGAATCCGACTCTACGTTTAGGTTTACATTTTCCATTAATTTTAAAGGGTGAGGGGGGGTTGGGAGGATGATGGCGATGACAGACCAATTGCGCACCTCCCCGCCACCATCGTCGCTACCGACGACCTCGACCTCGAGCCGAGCTGGGCCGAAGGCCCGACGGGCTCCCGGAAATTTCGGAAAGGCGATATACCTTTAATTCCCAGTTGGCCGTAACTTTCTCGATGACGTCAAATTAGTGAAAAATCAAAGTTTCTTTGTCGCCGTATAGCTCGAGAACGGGTCGACGGGTGCGGGCGAGAGTAGGCTCGTCGAACGGAGGACGCGGAGAGAAAGGCTTACCGCGCGAAAAATTCGCTAAAATTCGCGGAAAATTTTTTACGTGTGCATCGGTAACGCGCGTCGACCTCGGCGGAGGATAACTTACCGACCACCACCGGCAGTGGTCGGTAACGGCTCGGGGGGTATAAGCTGCCGCGTTAAAAATGAAACCCGAATTTCGGCGCTTCCACGGTTCAGGGCTGAAAAGGGCCCGAAAGAAAATAACTGATCCAAACGTTCGAATTTAACGCCAATTTCGCGACGCTGACTTCGCATCGATGGCGAGTGCCGCCACAGTCGCCGCGTTTACTCTCCCTTGATGGTTGAGCTAATGGACTTGTAACTTCGAGGTTACGAATCCGACTCTACGTTTAGGTATACATTTTCCATTAATTTTAAAGGGTGAGGAAGGGTTGGGGGGGGGGGGGATGGCGATGACAGACCAATTGCGCACCTCCCCGCCACCATCGTCGCTACCGACGACCTCGACCTCGAGCCGAGCGGGGCCGAAGGCCCGACGAGCTCCCGGAAATTTCGGAAAGGCGATATACCTTTAATTCCCAGTTGGCCGTAACTTTCTCGATGACGTCAAATTAGTGAAAAATCAAAGTTTCTTTGTCGCCGTATAGCTCGAGAACGGGTCGACGGGTGCGGGCGAGAGTAGGCTCGTCGGTCGGAGGACGCGGAGACGAAGGCTTACCGCGCGAAAAATTCGCGAAAATTCCCGGAAAATTTTTTACGTGTGCATCGGTAACGTGCGTCGACCTCGGCGGAGGATAACTTACCGACCACCACCGGCAGTGGTCGGTAACGGCTCGGGGGGTATAAGCTGCCGCGTTAAAAATGAAACCCGAATTTCGGCGCTTCCACGGTTCAGGGCTGAAAAGGGCCCGAAGGAAAATAACTGATTCAAACGTTCGAATTTAACGCCAACTTCGCGACGTTGACATCGCATCGGCGGCGAGTGCCGCCACAGTCGCCGCGTTTACTCTCCCTTGATAGTAGAGCGAATGGACTTGTAACTTCGAGGTTACGAATCCGACTCTACGTTTAGGTTTACATTTTCCATTAATTTTAAAGGGTGAGGGGGGGTTGGGAGGATGATGGCGATGACAGACCAATTGCGCACCTCCCCGCCACCATCGTCGCTACCGACGACCTCGACCTCGAGCCAAGCCGAGCCGAGCGGGGCCGAAGGCCCGACGGGCTCCCGGATATTTCGGAAAGGCGATATACCTTTAATTCCCAGTTGGCCGTAACTTTCTCGATGACGTCAAATTAGTGAAAAATCAAAGTTTCTATGTCGCCGTATAGCTCGAGAACGGGTCGACGGGTGCGGGCGAGAGTAGGCTTTTCGGACGGAGGACGCGGAGACGAAGGCTTACCGCGCGAAAAATTCGCGAAAATTCCCGGAAAATTTTTTACGTGTGCATCGGTAACGCGCGTCGACCTCGGCGGAGGATAACTTACCGACCACCACCGGCAGTGGTCGGTAACGGCTCGGGGGGTATAAGCTGCCGCGTTAAAAATGAAACCCGAATTTCGGCGCTTCCACGGTTCAGGGCTGAAAAGGGCCCGAAAGAAAATAACTGATTCAAACGTTCGAATTTAACGCCAACTTCGCGACGCTGACATCGCATCGGCGGCGAGTGCCGCCACAGTCGCCGCGTTTACTCTCCCTTGATAGTTGAGCGAATGGACTTGTAACTTCGAGGTTACAAATCCGACTCTACGTTTAGGTTTACATTTTCCATTAATTTTAAAGGGTGAGGGGGGGTTGGGGGGGAGGATGGCGATGACAGACCAATTGCGCACCTCCCCGGCCACCATCGTCGCTACCGACGACCTCGACCTCGAGCCGAGCGGGGCCGAAGGCCCGACGGGCTCCCGGAAATTTCGGAAAGGCGATATACCTTTAATTCCCAGTTGGCCGTAACTTTCTCGATGACGTCAAATTAGTGAAAAATCAAAATTTCTTTGTCGCCGTATAGCTCGAGAACGGGTCGACGGGTGCGGGCGATAGTAGGCTCGTCGGACGGAGGACGCGGAGACGAAGGCTTACCGCGCGAAAAATTCGCGGAAAATTTTTTACGTGTGCATCGTTAACGCGCGTCGACCTCGGCGGAGGATAACTTACCGACCACCACCGGCAGTGGTCGTTAACGCTCGGGGGTATAAGCTGCCGCGTTAAAAATGAAACCCTAATTTCGGCGCTTCCACGGTTCAGGGCCGAAAAGGACCCGAAAGAAAATAACTGATTCAAACGTTCGAATTTAACGCCAACTTCGCGACGCTGACATCGCATCGGCGGAGAGTGCCGCCACAGTCGCCGCGTTTACTCTCCCTTGATAGTTGAGCGAATGGACTTGTAACTTCGAGGTTACGAATCCGACTCTACGTTTAGGTTTACATTTTCCATTAATTTTAAAGGGTGAGGGGGGGTTGGGAGGATGATGGCGATGACAGACCAATTGCGCACCTCCCCGCCACCATCGTCGCTACCGACGACCTCGACCTCGAGCCGAGCGGGGCCGAAGGCCCGACGAGCTCCCGGAAATTTCGGAAAGGCGATATACCTTTAATTCCCAGTTGGCCGTAACTTTCTCGATGACGTCAAATTAGTGAAAAATCAAAGTTTCTTTGTCGCCGTATAGCTCGAGAACGGGTCGACGGGTGCGGGCGAGAGTAGGCTCGTCGGACGGAGGACGCGGAGACAAAGGCTTACCGCGCCGAAAATTCGCGAAAATTCGCGGAAAATTTTTTACGTGTGCATCGGTAACGCGCGTCGACCTCGGCGGAGGATAACTTACCGACCACCACCGGCAGTGGTCGGTAACGGCTCGGGGGGTATAAGCTGCCGCGTTAAAAATGAAACCCGAATTTCGGCGCTTCCACGGTTCAGGGCTGAAAAGGGCCCGAAAGAAAGTAACTGATTCAAACGTTCGAATTTAACGCCAACTTCGCGACGCTGACATCGCATCGGCGGCGAGTGCCGCCACAGTCGCCGCGTTTACTCTCCCTTGATAGTTGAGCGAATGGACTTGTAACTTCGAGGTTACGAATCCGACTCTACGTTTAGGTTTACATTTTCCATTAATTTTAAAGGGTGAGGGGGGGTTGGGAGGATGATGGCGATGACAGACCAATTGCGCACCTCCCCGCCACCATCGTCGCTACCGACGACCTCGACCTCGAGCCGAGCGGGGCCGAAGGCCCGACGAGCTCCCGGAAATTTCGGAAAGGCGATATACCTTTAATTCCCAGTTGGCCGTAACTTTCTCGATGACGTCAAATTAGTGAAAAATCAAAGTTTCTTTGTCGCCGTATAGCTCGAGAACGGGTCGACGGGTGCGGGCGAGAGTAGGCTCGTCGGACGGAGGACGCGGAGACGAAGGCTTACCGCGCGAAAAATTCGCGAAAATTCCCGGAAAATTTTTTACGTGTGCATCGGTAACGCGCGTCGACCTCGGCGGAGGATAACTTACCGACCACCACCGGCAGTGGTCGGTAACGGCTCGGGGGGTATAAGCTGCCGCGTTAAAAATGAAACCCGAATTTCGGCGCTTCCACGGTTCAGCGCTGAAAAGGGCCCGAAAGAAAATAACTGATCCAAACGTTCGAATTTAACGCCAATTTCGCGACGCTGACTTCGCATCGATGGCGAGTGCCGCCACAGTCGTCGCGTTTACTCTCCCTTGATGGTTGAGCGAATGGACTTGTAACTTCGAGGTTACGAATCCGACTCTACGTTTAGGTTTACATTTTCCATTAATTTTAAAGGGTGAGGGGGGGTTGGGAGGATGATGGCGATGACAGACCAATTGCGCACCTCCCCGCCACCATCGTCGCTACCGACGACCTCGACCTCGAGCCGAGCTGGGCCGAAGGCCCGACGGGCTCCCGGAAATTTCGGAAAGGCGATATATTTTTAATTCCCAGTTGGCCGTAACTTTCTCGATGACGTCAAATTAGTGAAAAATCAAAGTTTCTTTGTCGCCGCATAGCTCGAGAACGGGTCGACGGGTGCGGGCGAGCGTAGGCTCGTCGGACGGAGGACGCGGAGACAAAGGCTTACCGCGCGAAAAATTCGCGAAAATTCGCGGAAAATTTTTTACGTGTGCATCGGTAACGCGCGTCGACCTCGGCGGAGGATAACTTACCGACCACCACCGGCAGTGGTCGGTAACGGCTCGGGGGGTATAAGCTGCCGCGTTAAAAATGAAACCCGAATTTCGGCGCTTCCACGGTTCAGGGCTGAAAAGGGCCCAAAAGAAAATAACTGATCCAAACGTTCGAATTTAACGCCAATTTCGCGACGCTGACTTCGCATCGATGGCGAGTGCCGCCACAGTCGCCGCGTTTACTCTCCCTTGATGGTTGAGCGAATGGACTTGTAACTTCGAGGTTACGAATCCGACTCTACGTTTAGGTTTACATTTTCCATTAATTTTAAAGGGTGAGGAAGGGTTGGGGGGGGGATGGCGATGACAGACCAATTGCGCACCTCCCCGCCACCATCGTCGCTACCGACGACCTCGACCTCGAGCCGAGCGGGGCCGAAGGCCCGACGAGCTCCCGGAAATTTCGGAAAGGCGATATACCTTTAATTCCCAGTTGGCCGTAACTTTCTCGATGACGTCAAATTAGTGAAAAATCAAAGTTTCTTTGTCGCCGTATAGCTCGAGAACGGGTCGACGGGTGCGGGCGAGAGTAGGCTCGTCGGTCGGAGGACGCGGAGACGAAGGCTTACCGCGCGAAAAATTCGCGAAAATTCCCGGAAAATTTTTTACGTGTGCATCGGTAACGTGCGTCGACCTCGGCGGAGGATAACTTACCGACCACCACCGGCAGTGGTCGGTAACGGCTCGGGGGGTATAAGCTGCCGCGTTAAAAATGAAACCCGAATTTCGGCGCTTCCACGGTTCAGGGCTGAAAAGGGCCCGAAGGAAAATAACTGATTCAAACGTTCGAATTTAACGCCAACTTCGCGACGTTGACATCGCATCGGCGGCGAGTGCCGCCACAGTCGCCGCGTTTACTCTCCCTTGATAGTAGAGCGAATGGACTTGTAACTTCGAGGTTACGAATCCGACTCTACGTTTAGGTTTACATTTTCCATTAATTTTAAAGGGTGAGGGGGGGTTGGGAGGATGATGGCGATGACAGACCAATTGCGCACCTCCCCGCCACCATCGTCGCTACCGACGACCTCGACCTCGAGCCAAGCCGAGCCGAGCGGGGCCGAAGGCCCGACGGGCTCCCGGATATTTCGGAAAGGCGATATACCTTTAATTCCCAGTTGGCCGTAACTTTCTCGATGACGTCAAATTAGTGAAAAATCAAAGTTTCTATGTCGCCGTATAGCTCGAGAACGGGTCGACGGGTGCGGGCGAGAGTAGGCTTTTCGGACGGAGGACGCGGAGACGAAGGCTTACCGCGCGAAAAATTCGCGAAAATTCCCGGAAAATTTTTTACGTGTGCATCGGTAACGCGCGTCGACCTCGGCGGAGGATAACTTACCGACCACCACCGGCAGTGGTCGGTAACGGCTCGGGGGGTATAAGCTGCCGCGTTAAAAATGAAACCCGAATTTCGGCGCTTCCACGGTTCAGGGCTGAAAAGGGCCCGAAAGAAAATAACTGATTCAAACGTTCGAATTTAACGCCAACTTCGCGACGCTGACATCGCATCGGCGGCGAGTGCCGCCACAGTCGCCGCGTTTACTCTCCCTTGATAGTTGAGCGAATGGACTTGTAACTTCGAGGTTACAAATCCGACTCTACGTTTAGGTTTACATTTTCCATTAATTTTAAAGGGTGAGGGGGGGTTGGGGGGGAGGATGGCGATGACAGACCAATTGCGCACCTCCCCGGCCACCATCGTCGCTACCGACGACCTCGACCTCGAGCCGAGCGGGGCCGAAGGCCCGACGGGCTCCCGGAAATTTCGGAAAGGCGATATACCTTTAATTCCCAGTTGGCCGTAACTTTCTCGATGACGTCAAATTAGTGAAAAATCAAAATTTCTTTGTCGCCGTATAGCTCGAGAACGGGTCGACGGGTGCGGGCGATAGTAGGCTCGTCGGACGGAGGACGCGGAGACGAAGGCTTACCGCGCGAAAAATTCGCGGAAAATTTTTTACGTGTGCATCGTTAACGCGCGTCGACCTCGGCGGAGGATAACTTACCGACCACCACCGGCAGTGGTCGTTAACGCTCGGGGGTATAAGCTGCCGCGTTAAAAATGAAACCCTAATTTCGGCGCTTCCACGGTTCAGGGCCGAAAAGGACCCGAAAGAAAATAACTGATTCAAACGTTCGAATTTAACGCCAACTTCGCGACGCTGACATCGCATCGGCGGAGAGTGCCGCCACAGTCGCCGCGTTTACTCTCCCTTGATAGTTGAGCGAATGGACTTGTAACTTCGAGGTTACGAATCCGACTCTACGTTTAGGTTTACATTTTCCATTAATTTTAAAGGGTGAGGGGGGGTTGGGAGGATGATGGCGATGACAGACCAATTGCGCACCTCCCCGCCACCATCGTCGCTACCGACGACCTCGACCTCGAGCCGAGCGGGGCCGAAGGCCCGACGAGCTCCCGGAAATTTCGGAAAGGCGATATACCTTTAATTCCCAGTTGGCCGTAACTTTCTCGATGACGTCAAATTAGTGAAAAATCAAAGTTTCTTTGTCGCCGTATAGCTCGAGAACGGGTCGACGGGTGCGGGCGAGAGTAGGCTCGTCGGACGGAGGACGCGGAGACAAAGGCTTACCGCGCCGAAAATTCGCGAAAATTCGCGGAAAATTTTTTACGTGTGCATCGGTAACGCGCGTCGACCTCGGCGGAGGATAACTTACCGACCATCACCGGCAGTGGTCGGTAACGGCTCGGGGGGTATAAGCTGCCGCGTTAAAAATGAAACCCGAATTTCGGCGCTTCCACGGTTCAGCGCTGAAAAGGGCCCGAAAGAAAATAACTGATCCAAACGTTCGAATTTAACGCCAATTTCGCGACGCTGACTTCGCATCGATGGCGAGTGCCGCCACAGTCGTCGCGTTTACTCTCCCTTGATGGTTGAGCGAATGGACTTGTAACTTCGAGGTTACGAATCCGACTCTACGTTTAGGTTTACATTTTCCATTAATTTTAAAGGGTGAGGGGGGGTTGGGAGGATGATGGCGATGACAGACCAATTGCGCACCTCCCCGCCACCATCGTCGCTACCGACGACCTCGACCTCGAGCCGAGCTGGGCCGAAGGCCCGACGGGCTCCCGGAAATTTCGGAAAGGCGATATATTTTTAATTCCCAGTTGGCCGTAACTTTCTCGATGACGTCAAATTAGTGAAAAATCAAAGTTTCTTTGTCGCCGCATAGCTCGAGAACGGGTCGACGGGTGCGGGCGAGCGTAGGCTCGTCGGACGGAGGACGCGGAGACAAAGGCTTACCGCGCGAAAAATTCGCGAAAATTCGCGGAAAATTTTTTACGTGTGCATCGGTAACGCGCGTCGACCTCGGCGGAGGATAACTTACCGACCACCACCGGCAGTGGTCGGTAACGGCTCGGGGGGTATAAGCTGCCGCGTTAAAAATGAAACCCGAATTTCGGCGCTTCCACGGTTCAGGGCTGAAAAGGGCCCGAAAGAAAATAACTGATCCAAACGTTCGAATTTAACGCCAATTTCGCGACGCTGACTTCGCATCGATGGCGAGTGCCGCCACAGTCGCCGCGTTTACTCTCCCTTGATGGTTGAGCGAATGGACTTGTAACTTCGAGGTTACGAATCCGACTCTACGTTTAGGTTTACATTTTCCATTAATTTTAAAGGGTGAGGAAGGGTTGGGGGGGGGATGGCGATGACAGACCAATTGCGCACCTCCCCGCCACCATCGTCGCTACCGACGACCTCGACCTCGTGCCGAGCGGGGCCGAAGGCCCGACGAGCTCCCGGAAATTTCGGAAAGGCGATATACCTTTAATTCCCAGTTGGCCGAAACTTTCTCGATGACGTCAAATTAGTGAAAAATCAAAGTTTCTTTGTCGCCGTATAGCTCGAGAACGGGTCGACGGGTGCGGGCGAGAGTAGGCTCGTCGGACGGAGGACGCGGAGACGAAGGCTTACCGCGCGAAAAATTCGCGAAAATTCCCGGAAAATTTTTTACGTGTGCATCGGTAACGCGCGTCGACCTCGGCGGAGGATAACTTACCGACCACCACCGGCAGTGGTCGGTAACGGCACGGGGGGTATAAGCTGCCGCGTTAAAAATGAAACCCGAATTTCGGCGCTTCCACGGTTCAGGGCTGAAAAGGGCCCGAAAGAAAGTAACTGATTCAAACGTTCGAATTTAACGCCAACTTCGCGACGCTGACATCGCATCGGCGGCGAGTGCCGCCACAGTCGCCGCGTTTACTCTCCCTTGATAGTTGAGCGAATGGACTTGTAACTTCGAGGTTACGAATCCGATTCTACGTTTAGGTTTACATTTTCCATTAATTTTAAAGGGTGAGGGGGGGTTGGGAGGATGATGGCGATGACAGACCAATTGCGCACCTCCCCGCCACCATCGTCGCTACCGACGACATCGACCTCGAGCCGTGCCGAGCCGAGCGGGGCCGAAGGCCCGACGGGCTCCCGGAAATTTCGGAAAGGCGATATACCTTTAATTCCCAGTTGGCCGTAACTTTCTCGATGACGTCAAATTAGTGAAAAATCAAAGTTTCTTTGTCGCCGCATAGCTCGAGAACGGGTCGACGGGTGCGGGCGAGAGTAGGCTCGTCGGACGGAGGACGCGGAGACGAAGGCTTACCGCGCGAAAAATTCGCGAAAATTCGCGGAAAATTTTTTACGTGTGCATCGGTAACGCGCGTCGACCTCGGCGGAGGATAACTTACCGACCATCACCGGCAGTGGTCGGTAACGGCTCGGGGGGTATAAGCTGCCGCGTTAAAAATGAAACCCGAATTTCGGCGCTTCCACGGTTCAGGGCTGAAAAGGGCCCGAAAGAAAATAACTGATCCAAACGTTCGAATTTAACGCCAATTTCGCGACGCTGACTTCGCATCGATGGCGAGTGCCGCCACAGTCGTCGCGTTTACTCTCCCTTGATGGTTGAGCGAATGGACTTGTAACTTCGAGGTTACGAATCCGACTGTACGTTTAGGTTTACATTTTCCATTAATTTTAAAGGGTGAGGAAGGGTTGGGGGGGGATGGCGATGACAGACCAATTGCGCACCTCCCCGCCACCATCGTCGCTACCGACGACCTCGACCTCGAGCCGAGCGGGGCCGAAGGCCCGACGAGCTCCCGGAAATTTCGGAAAGGCGATATACCTTTAATTCCCAGTTGGCCGTAACTTTCTCGATGACGTCAAATTAGTGAAAAATCAAAGTTTCTTTGTCGTCGTATAGCTCGAGAACGGGTCGACGGGTGCGGGCGATAGTAGGCTCGTCGGACGGAGGACGCGGAGACGAAGGCTTACCGCGCGAAAAATTCGCGGAAAATTTTTTACGTGTGCATCGTTAACGCGCGTCGACCTCGGCGGAGGATAACTTACCGACCACCACCGGCAGTGGTCGTTAACGCTCGGGGGTATAAGCTGCCGCGTTAAAAATGAAACCCTAATTTCGGCGCTTCCACGGTTCAGGGCCGAAAAGGACCCGAAAGAAAATAACTGATTCAAACGTTCGAATTTAACGCCAACTTCGCGACGCTGACATCGCATCGGCGGAGAGTGCCGCCACAGTCGCCGCGTTTACTCTCCCTTGATAGTTGAGCGAATGGACTTGTAACTTCGAGGTTACGAATCCGACTCTACGTTTAGGTTTACATTTTCCATTAATTTTAAAGGGTGAGGGGGGGTTGGGAGGATGATGGCGATGACAGACCAATTGCGCACCTCCCCGCCACCATCGTCGCTACCGACGACCTCGACCTCGAGCCGAGCGGGGCCGAAGGCCCGACGAGCTCCCGGAAATTTCGGAAAGGCGATATACCTTTAATTCCCAGTTGGCCGTAACTTTCTCGATGACGTCAAATTAGTGAAAAATCAAAGTTTCTTTGTCGCCGTATAGCTCGAGAACGGGTCGACGGGTGCGGGCGAGAGTAGGCTCGTCGGACGGAGGACGCGGAGACAAAGGCTTACCGCGCCGAAAATTCGCGAAAATTCGCGGAAAATTTTTTACGTGTGCATCGGTAACGCGCGTCGACCTCGGCGGAGGATAACTTACCGACCATCACCGGCAGTGGTCGGTAACGGCTCGGGGGGTATAAGCTGCCGCGTTAAAAATGAAACCCGAATTTCGGCGCTTCCACGGTTCAGCGCTGAAAAGGGCCCGAAAGAAAATAACTGATCCAAACGTTCGAATTTAACGCCAATTTCGCGACGCTGACTTCGCATCGATGGCGAGTGCCGCCACAGTCGTCGCGTTTACTCTCCCTTGATGGTTGAGCGAATGGACTTGTAACTTCGAGGTTACGAATCCGACTCTACGTTTAGGTTTACATTTTCCATTAATTTTAAAGGGTGAGGAAGGGTTGGGGGGGGGATGGCGATGACAGACCAATTGCGCACCTCCCCGCCACCATCGTCGCTACCGACGACCTCGACCTCGTGCCGAGCGGGGCCGAAGGCCCGACGAGCTCCCGGAAATTTCGGAAAGGCGATATACCTTTAATTCCCAGTTGGCCGAAACTTTCTCGATGACGTCAAATTAGTGAAAAATCAAAGTTTCTTTGTCGCCGTATAGCTCGAGAACGGGTCGACGGGTGCGGGCGAGAGTAGGCTCGTCGGACGGAGGACGCGGAGACGAAGGCTTACCGCGCGAAAAATTCGCGAAAATTCCCGGAAAATTTTTTACGTGTGCATCGGTAACGCGCGTCGACCTCGGCGGAGGATAACTTACCGACCACCACCGGCAGTGGTCGGTAACGGCACGGGGGGTATAAGCTGCCGCGTTAAAAATGAAACCCGAATTTCGGCGCTTCCACGGTTCAGGGCTGAAAAGGGCCCGAAAGAAAGTAACTGATTCAAACGTTCGAATTTAACGCCAACTTCGCGACGCTGACATCGCATCGGCGGCGAGTGCCGCCACAGTCGCCGCGTTTACTCTCCCTTGATAGTTGAGCGAATGGACTTGTAACTTCGAGGTTACGAATCCGATTCTACGTTTAGGTTTACATTTTCCATTAATTTTAAAGGGTGAGGGGGGGTTGGGAGGATGATGGCGATGACAGACCAATTGCGCACCTCCCCGCCACCATCGTCGCTACCGACGACATCGACCTCGAGCCGTGCCGAGCCGAGCGGGGCCGAAGGCCCGACGGGCTCCCGGAAATTTCGGAAAGGCGATATACCTTTAATTCCCAGTTGGCCGTAACTTTCTCGATGACGTCAAATTAGTGAAAAATCAAAGTTTCTTTGTCGCCGCATAGCTCGAGAACGGGTCGACGGGTGCGGGCGAGAGTAGGCTCGTCGGACGGAGGACGCGGAGACGAAGGCTTACCGCGCGAAAAATTCGCGAAAATTCGCGGAAAATTTTTTACGTGTGCATCGGTAACGCGCGTCGACCTCGGCGGAGGATAACTTACCGACCATCACCGGCAGTGGTCGGTAACGGCTCGGGGGGTATAAGCTGCCGCGTTAAAAATGAAACCCGAATTTCGGCGCTTCCACGGTTCAGGGCTGAAAAGGGCCCGAAAGAAAATAACTGATCCAAACGTTCGAATTTAACGCCAATTTCGCGACGCTGACTTCGCATCGATGGCGAGTGCCGCCACAGTCGTCGCGTTTACTCTCCCTTGATGGTTGAGCGAATGGACTTGTAACTTCGAGGTTACGAATCCGACTGTACGTTTAGGTTTACATTTTCCATTAATTTTAAAGGGTGAGGAAGGGTTGGGGGGGGATGGCGATGACAGACCAATTGCGCACCTCCCCGCCACCATCGTCGCTACCGACGACCTCGACCTCGAGCCGAGCGGGGCCGAAGGCCCGACGAGCTCCCGGAAATTTCGGAAAGGCGATATACCTTTAATTCCCAGTTGGCCGTAACTTTCTCGATGACGTCAAATTAGTGAAAAATCAAAGTTTCTTTGTCGTCGTATAGCTCGAGAACGGGTCGACGGGTGCGGGCGAGAGTAGGCTTGTCGGACGGAGGACGCGGAGACGAAGGCTTACCGCGCGAAAAATTCGCGAAGATTCGCGGAAAATTTTTTACGTGTGCATCGGTAGCGCGCGTCGACCTCGGCGGAGGATAACTTACCGACCACCACCGGCAGTGGTCGGTAACGGCTCGGGGGGTATAAGCTGCCGCGTTAAAAATGAAACCCGAATTTCGGCGCTTCCACGGTTCAGGGCTGAAAAGGGCCCGAAAGAAAGTAACTGATTCAAACGTTCGAATTTAACGCCAACTTCGCGACGCTGACATCGCATCGGCGGCGAGTGCCGCCACAGTCGCCGCGTTTACTCTCCCTTGATAGTTGAGCGAATGGACTTGTAACTTCGAGGTTACGAATCCGATTCTACGTTTAGGTTTACATTTTCCATTAATTTTAAAGGGTGAGGGGGGGTTGGGAGGATGATGGCGATGACAGACCAATTGCGCACCTCCCCGCCACCATCGTCGCTACCGACGACATCGACCTCGAGCCGTGCCGAGCCGAGCGGGGCCGAAGGCCCGACGGGCTCCCGGAAATTTCGGAAAGGCGATATACCTTTAATTCCCAGTTGGCCGTAACTTTCTCGATGACGTCAAATTAGTGAAAAATCAAAGTTTCTTTGTCGCCGCATAGCTCGAGAACGGGTCGACGGGTGCGGGCGAGAGTAGGCTCGTCGGACGGAGGACGCGGAGACGAAGGCTTACCGCGCGAAAAATTCGCGAAAATTCGCGGAAAATTTTTTACGTGTGCATCGGTAACGCGCGTCGACCTCGGCGGAGGATAACTTACCGACCATCACCGGCAGTGGTCGGTAACGGCTCGGGGGGTATAAGCTGCCGCGTTAAAAATGAAACCCGAATTTCGGCGCTTCCACGGTTCAGGGCTGAAAAGGGCCCGAAAGAAAATAACTGATCCAAACGTTCGAATTTAACGCCAATTTCGCGACGCTGACTTCGCATCGATGGCGAGTGCCGCCACAGTCGTCGCGTTTACTCTCCCTTGATGGTTGAGCGAATGGACTTGTAACTTCGAGGTTACGAATCCGACTGTACGTTTAGGTTTACATTTTCCATTAATTTTAAAGGGTGAGGAAGGGTTGGGGGGGGATGGCGATGACAGACCAATTGCGCACCTCCCCGCCACCATCGTCGCTACCGACGACCTCGACCTCGAGCCGAGCGGGGCCGAAGGCCCGACGAGCTCCCGGAAATTTCGGAAAGGCGATATACCTTTAATTCCCAGTTGGCCGTAACTTTCTCGATGACGTCAAATTAGTGAAAAATCAAAGTTTCTTTGTCGTCGTATAGCTCGAGAACGGGTCGACGGGTGCGGGCGATAGTAGGCTCGTCGGACGGAGGACGCGGAGACGAAGGCTTACCGCGCGAAAAATTCGCGGAAAATTTTTTACGTGTGCATCGTTAACGCGCGTCGACCTCGGCGGAGGATAACTTACCGACCACCACCGGCAGTGGTCGTTAACGCTCGGGGGTATAAGCTGCCGCGTTAAAAATGAAACCCTAATTTCGGCGCTTCCACGGTTCAGGGCCGAAAAGGACCCGAAAGAAAATAACTGATTCAAACGTTCGAATTTAACGCCAACTTCGCGACGCTGACATCGCATCGGCGGAGAGTGCCGCCACAGTCGCCGCGTTTACTCTCCCTTGATAGTTGAGCGAATGGACTTGTAACTTCGAGGTTACGAATCCGACTCTACGTTTAGGTTTACATTTTCCATTAATTTTAAAGGGTGAGGGGGGGTTGGGAGGATGATGGCGATGACAGACCAATTGCGCACCTCCCCGCCACCATCGTCGCTACCGACGACCTCGACCTCGAGCCGAGCGGGGCCGAAGGCCCGACGAGCTCCCGGAAATTTCGGAAAGGCGATATACCTTTAATTCCCAGTTGGCCGTAACTTTCTCGATGACGTCAAATTAGTGAAAAATCAAAGTTTCTTTGTCGCCGTATAGCTCGAGAACGGGTCGACGGGTGCGGGCGAGAGTAGGCTCGTCGGACGGAGGACGCGGAGACAAAGGCTTACCGCGCCGAAAATTCGCGAAAATTCGCGGAAAATTTTTTACGTGTGCATCGGTAACGCGCGTCGACCTCGGCGGAGGATAACTTACCGACCATCACCGGCAGTGGTCGGTAACGGCTCGGGGGGTATAAGCTGCCGCGTTAAAAATGAAACCCGAATTTCGGCGCTTCCACGGTTCAGCGCTGAAAAGGGCCCGAAAGAAAATAACTGATCCAAACGTTCGAATTTAACGCCAATTTCGCGACGCTGACTTCGCATCGATGGCGAGTGCCGCCACAGTCGTCGCGTTTACTCTCCCTTGATGGTTGAGCGAATGGACTTGTAACTTCGAGGTTACGAATCCGACTCTACGTTTAGGTTTACATTTTCCATTAATTTTAAAGGGTGAGGAAGGGTTGGGGGGGGGATGGCGATGACAGACCAATTGCGCACCTCCCCGCCACCATCGTCGCTACCGACGACCTCGACCTCGTGCCGAGCGGGGCCGAAGGCCCGACGAGCTCCCGGAAATTTCGGAAAGGCGATATACCTTTAATTCCCAGTTGGCCGAAACTTTCTCGATGACGTCAAATTAGTGAAAAATCAAAGTTTCTTTGTCGCCGTATAGCTCGAGAACGGGTCGACGGGTGCGGGCGAGAGTAGGCTCGTCGGACGGAGGACGCGGAGACGAAGGCTTACCGCGCGAAAAATTCGCGAAAATTCCCGGAAAATTTTTTACGTGTGCATCGGTAACGCGCGTCGACCTCGGCGGAGGATAACTTACCGACCACCACCGGCAGTGGTCGGTAACGGCACGGGGGGTATAAGCTGCCGCGTTAAAAATGAAACCCGAATTTCGGCGCTTCCACGGTTCAGGGCTGAAAAGGGCCCGAAAGAAAGTAACTGATTCAAACGTTCGAATTTAACGCCAACTTCGCGACGCTGACATCGCATCGGCGGCGAGTGCCGCCACAGTCGCCGCGTTTACTCTCCCTTGATAGTTGAGCGAATGGACTTGTAACTTCGAGGTTACGAATCCGATTCTACGTTTAGGTTTACATTTTCCATTAATTTTAAAGGGTGAGGGGGGGTTGGGAGGATGATGGCGATGACAGACCAATTGCGCACCTCCCCGCCACCATCGTCGCTACCGACGACATCGACCTCGAGCCGTGCCGAGCCGAGCGGGGCCGAAGGCCCGACGGGCTCCCGGAAATTTCGGAAAGGCGATATACCTTTAATTCCCAGTTGGCCGTAACTTTCTCGATGACGTCAAATTAGTGAAAAATCAAAGTTTCTTTGTCGCCGCATAGCTCGAGAACGGGTCGACGGGTGCGGGCGAGAGTAGGCTCGTCGGACGGAGGACGCGGAGACGAAGGCTTACCGCGCGAAAAATTCGCGAAAATTCGCGGAAAATTTTTTACGTGTGCATCGGTAACGCGCGTCGACCTCGGCGGAGGATAACTTACCGACCATCACCGGCAGTGGTCGGTAACGGCTCGGGGGGTATAAGCTGCCGCGTTAAAAATGAAACCCGAATTTCGGCGCTTCCACGGTTCAGGGCTGAAAAGGGCCCGAAAGAAAATAACTGATCCAAACGTTCGAATTTAACGCCAATTTCGCGACGCTGACTTCGCATCGATGGCGAGTGCCGCCACAGTCGTCGCGTTTACTCTCCCTTGATGGTTGAGCGAATGGACTTGTAACTTCGAGGTTACGAATCCGACTGTACGTTTAGGTTTACATTTTCCATTAATTTTAAAGGGTGAGGAAGGGTTGGGGGGGGATGGCGATGACAGACCAATTGCGCACCTCCCCGCCACCATCGTCGCTACCGACGACCTCGACCTCGAGCCGAGCGGGGCCGAAGGCCCGACGAGCTCCCGGAAATTTCGGAAAGGCGATATACCTTTAATTCCCAGTTGGCCGTAACTTTCTCGATGACGTCAAATTAGTGAAAAATCAAAGTTTCTTTGTCGTCGTATAGCTCGAGAACGGGTCGACGGGTGCGGGCGAGAGTAGGCTTGTCGGACGGAGGACGCGGAGACGAAGGCTTACCGCGCGAAAAATTCGCGAAGATTCGCGGAAAATTTTTTACGTGTGCATCGGTAGCGCGCGTCGACCTCGGCGGAGGATAACTTACCGACCACCACCGGCAGTGGTCGGTAACGGCTCGGGGGGTATAAGCTGCCGCGTTAAAAATGAAACCCGAATTTCGGCGCTTCCACGGTTCAGGGCTGAAAAGGGCCCGAAAGAAAATAACTGATCCAAACGTTCGAATTTAACGCCAATTTTGCGACGCTGACTTCGCATCGATGGCGAGTGCCGCCACAGTCGCCGCGCTTACTCTCCCTTGATGGTTGAGCGAATGGACTTGTAACTTCGAGGTTACGAATCCGACTCTACGTTTAGGTTTACATTTTCCATTAATTTTAAAGGGTGAGGAAGGGTTGGGGGGGGGATGGCGATGACAGACCAATTGCGCACCTCCCCGCCACCATCGTCGCTACCGACGACCTCGACCTCGATCCGAGCGGGGCCGAAGGCCCGACGAGCTCCCGGAAATTTCGGAAAGGCGATATACCTTTAATTCCCAGTTGGCCGTAACTTTCTCGATGACGTCAAATTAGTGAAAAATCAAAGTTTCTTTGTCGCCGTATAGCTCGAGAACGGGTCGACGGGTGCGGGCGAGAGTAGGCTCGTCGGACGGAGGACGCGGAGACAAAGGCTTACCGCGCGAAAAATTCGCGAAAATTCGCGGAAAATTTTTTACGTGTGCATCGGTAACGCGCGTCGACCTCGGCGGAGGATAACTTACCGACCACCACCGGCAGTGGTCGGTAACGGCTCGGGGGGTATAAGCTGCCGCGTTAAAAATGAAACCCGAATTTCGGCGCTTCCACGGTTCAGGGCTGAAAAGGGCCCGAAAGAAAATAACTGATTCAAACGTTCGAATTTAACGCCAACTTCGCGACGCTGACATCGCATTGGCGGCGAGTGCCGCCACAGTCGCCGCGTTTACTCTCCCTTGATGGTTGAGCGAATGGACTTGTAACTTCGAGGTTACGAATCCGACTCTACGTTTAGGTTTACATTTTCCATTAATTTTAAAGGGTGAGGGGGGTCTGGGGGGGAGGATGGCGATGACAGACCAATTGCGCACCTCCCCGCCACCATCGTCGCTACCGACGACCTCGACCTCGAGCCGAGCGGGGCCGAAGGCGCGACGGGCTCCCGGAAATTTCGGAAAGGCGATATACCTTTAATTCCCAGTTGGCCGTAACTTTCTCGATGACGTCAAATTAGTGAAAAATCAAAGCTTCTTTGTCGCCGCATAGCTCGAGAACGGGTCGACGGGTGCGGGCGAGAGTAGGCTCGTCGGACGGAGGACGCGCAGACGAAGGCTTACCGCGCGAAAAATTCGCGAAAATTCGCGGAAAATTTTTTACGTGTGCATCGGTAACGCGCGTCGACCTCGGCGGAGGATAACTTACCGACCACCACCGGCAGTGGTCGGTAACGGCTCGGGTTGTATAAGCTGCCGCGTTAAAAATGAAACCCGAATTTCGGCGCTTCCACGGTTCAGGGCTGAAAAGGGCCTGAAAGAAAATAACTGATTCAAACGTTCGAATTTAACGCCAACTTCGCGACGCTGACATCGCATCGGCGGCGAGTGCCGCCACAGTCGCCGCGTTTACTCTCCCTTGATAGTTGAGCGAATGGACTTGTAACTTCGAGGTTACGAATCCGACACTACGTTTAGGTTTACATTTTCCATTAATTTTAAAGGGTGAGGGGGGGTTGGGAGGATGATGGCGATGACAGACCAATTGCGCACCTCCCCGCCACCATCGTCGCTACCGACGACCTCGACCTCGAGCCGAGCCGAGCCGAGCGGGGCCGAAGGCCCGACGGGCTCCCGGAAATTTCGGAAAGGCGATATACCTTTAATTCCCAGTTGGCCGTAACTTTCTCGATGACGTCAAATTAGTGAAAAATCAAAGTTTCTTTGTCGCCGCATAGCTCGAGAACGGGTCGACGGGTGCGGGCGAGCGTAGGCTCGTCGGACGGAGGACGCGGAGACAAAGGCTTACCGCGCGAAAAATTCGCGAAAATTCGCGGAAAATTTTTTACGTGTGCATCGGTAACGCGCGTCGACCTCGGCGGAGGATAACTTACCGACCACCACCGGCAGTGGTCGGTAACGGCTCGGGGGGTATAAGCTGCCGCGTTAAAAATGAAACCCGAATTTCGGCGCTTCCACGGTTCAGGGCTGAAAAGGGCCCGAAAGAAAATAACTGATCCAAACGTTCGAATTTAACGCCAATTTCGCGACGCTGACTTCGCATCGATGGCGAGTGCCGCCACAGTCGCCGCGTTTACTCTCCCTTGATGGTTGAGCGAATGGACTTGTAACTTCGAGGTTACGAATCCGACTCTACGTTTAGGTTTACATTTTCCATTAATTTTAAAGGGTGAGGAAGGGTTGGGGGGGGGGGGATGGCGATGACAGACCAATTGCGCACCTCCCCGCCACCATCGTCGCTACCGACGACCTCGACCTCGAGCCGAGCGGGGCCGAAGGCCCGACGAGCTCCCGGAAATTTCGGAAAGGCGATATACCTTTAATTCCCAGTTGGCCGTAACTTTCTCGATGACGTCAAATTAGTGAAAAATCAAAGTTTCTTTGTCGCCGTATAGCTCGAGAACGGGTCGACGGGTGCGGGCGAGAGTAGGGTCGTCGGACGGAGGACGCGGAGACGAAGGCTTACCGCGCGAAAAATTCGCGAAGATTCGCGGAAAATTTTTTACGTGTGCATCGGTAGCGCGCGTCGACCTCGGCGGAGGATAACTTACCGACCACCACCGGCAGTGGTCGGTAACGGCTCGGGGGGTATAAGCTGCCGCGTTAAAAATGAAACCCGAATTTCGGCGCTTCCACGGTTCAGGGCTGAAAAGGGCCCGAAAGAAAATAACTGATCCAAACGTTCGAATTTAACGCCAATTTCGCGACGCTGACTTCGCATCGATGGCGAGTGCCGCCACAGTCGCCGCGTTTACTCTCCCTTGATGGTTGAGCGAATGGACTTGTAACTTCGAGGTTACGAATCCGACTCTACGTTTAGGTTTACATTTTCCATTAATTTTAAAGGGTGAGGAAGGGTTGGGGGGGGATGGCGATGACAGACCAATTGCGCACCTCCCCGCCACCATCGTCGCTACCGACGACCTCGACCTCGAGCCGAGCGGGGCCGAAGGCCCGACGAGCTCCCGGAAATTTCGGAAAGGCGATATACCTTTAATTCCCAGTTGGCCGTAACTTTCTCGATGACGTCAAATTAGTGAAAAATCAAAGTTTCTTTGACGTCGTATAGCTCGAGAACGGGTCGACGGGTGCGGGCGAGAGTAGGCTTGTCGGACGGAGGACGCGGAGACGAAGGCTTACCGCGCGAAAAATTCGCGAAGATTCGCGGAAAATTTTTTACGTGTGCATCGGTAGCGCGCGTCGACCTCGGCGGAGGATAACTTACCGACCACCACCGGCAGTGGTCGGTAACGGCTCGGGGGGTATAAGCTGCCGCGTTAAAAATGAAACCCGAATTTCGGCGCTTCCACGGTTCAGGGCTGAAAAGGGCCCGAAAGAAAATAACTGATCCAAACGTTCGAATTTAACGCCAATTTTCACGACGCTGACTTCGCATCGATGGCGAGTGCCGCCACAGTCGTCGCCTTTACTCTCCCTTGATGGTTGAGCGAATGGACTTGTAACTTCGAGGTTACGAATCCGACTCTACGTTTAGGTTTACATTTTCCATTAATTTTAAAGGGTGAGGAAGGGTTGGGGGGGGGATGGCGATGACAGACCAATTGCGCACCTCCCCGCCACCATCGTCGCTACCGACGACCTCGACCTCGAGCCGAGCGGGGCCGAAGGCCCGACGAGCTCCCGGAAATTTCGGAAAGGCGATATACCTTTAATTCCCAGTTGGCCGTAACTTTCTCGATGACGTCAAATTAGTGAAAAATCAAAGTTTCTTTGTCGCCGTATAGCTCGAGAACGGGTCGACGGGTGCGGGCGAGAGTAGGCTTGTCGGACGGAGGACGCGGAGACGAAGGCTTACCGCGCGAAAAATTCGCGAAAATTCGCGGAAAATTTTTTACGTGTGCATCGGTAACGCGCGTCGACCTCGGCGGAGGATAACTTACCGACCACCACCGGCAGTGGTCGGTAACGGCTCGGGGGGTATAAGCTGCCGCGTTAAAAATGAAACCCGAATTTCGGCGCTTCCACGGTTCAGGGCTGAAAAGGGCCCGAAAGAAAATAACTGATTCAAACGTTCGAATTTAACGCCAACTTCGCGACGCTGACATCGCATTGGCGGCGAGTGCCGCCACAGTCGCCGCGTTTACTCTCCCTTGATGGTTGAGCGAATGGACTTGTAACTTCGAGGTTACGAATCCGACTCTACGTTTAGGTTTACATTTTCCATTAATTTTAAAGGGTGAGGGGGGTTTGGGGGGGAGGATGGCGATGACAGACCAATTGCGCACCTCCCCGCCACCATCGTCGCTACCGACGACCTCGACCTCGAGCCGAGCGGGGCCGAAGGCCCGACGAGCTCCCGGAAATTTCGGAAAGGCGATATACCTTTAATTCCCAGTTGGCCGTAACTTTCTCGATGACGTCAAATTAGTGAAAAATCAAAGTTTCTTTGTCGCCGCATAGCTCGAGAACGGGTCGACGGGTGCGGACGAGAGTAGGCTCGTCGGACGGAGGACGCGGAGACGAAGGCTTACCGCGCGAAAAATTCGCGAAAATTCGCGGAAAATTTTTTACGTGTGCATCGGTAACGCGCGTCGACCTCGGCGGAGGATAACTTACCGACCATCACCGGCAGTGGTCGGTAACGGCTCGGGGGGTATAAGCTGCCGCGTTAAAAATGAAACCCGAATTTCGGCGCTTCCACGGTTCAGGGCTGAAAAGGGCCCGAAAGAAAATAACTGATCCAAACGTTCGAATTTAACGCCAATTTCGCGACGCTGACTTCGCATCGATGGCGAGTGCCGCCACAGTCGTCGCGTTTACTCTCCCTTGATGGTTGAGCGAATGGACTTGTAACTTCGAGGTTACGAATCCGACTCTACGTTTAGGTTTACATTTTCCATTAATTTTAAAGGGTGAGGAAGGGTTGGGGGGGGATGGCGATGACAGACCAATTGCGCACCTCCCCGCCACCATCGTCGCTACCGACGACCTCGACCTCGAGCCGAGCGGGGCCGAAGGCCCGACGAGCTCCCGGAAATTTCGGAAAGGCGATATACCTTTAATTCCCAGTTGGCCGTAACTTTCTCGATGACGTCAAATTAGTGAAAAATCAAAGTTTCTTTGACGTCGTATAGCTCGAGAACGGGTCGACGGGTGCGGGCGAGAGTAGGCTTGTCGGACGGAGGACGCGGAGACGAAGGCTTACCGCGCGAAAAATTCGCGAAGATTCGCGGAAAATTTTTTACGTGTGCATCGGTAGCGCGCGTCGACCTCGGCGGAGGATAACTTACCGACCACCACCGGCAGTGGTCGGTAACGGCTCGGGGGGTATAAGCTGCCGCGTTAAAAATGAAACCCGAATTTCGGCGCTTCCACGGTTCAGGGCTGAAAAGGGCCCGAAAGAAAATAACTGATCCAAACGTTCGAATTTAACGCCAATTTTCACGACGCTGACTTCGCATCGATGGCGAGTGCCGCCACAGTCGTCGCGTTTACTCTCCCTTGATGGTTGAGCGAATGGACTTGTAACTTCGAGGTTACGAATCCGACTCTACGTTTAGGTTTACATTTTCCATTAATTTTAAAGGGTGAGGGGGGTTTGGGGGGGAGGATGGCGATGACAGACCAATTGCGCACCTCCCCGCCACCATCGTCGCTACCGACGACCTCGACCTCGAGCCGAGCGGAGCCGAAGGCCCGACGGGCTCCCGGAAATTTCGGAAAGGCGATATACCTTTAATTCCCAGTTGGCCGTAACTTTCTCGATGACGTCAAATTAGTGAAAAATCAAAGCTTCTTTGTCGCCGCATAGCTCGAGAACGGGTCGACGGGTGCGGGCGAGAGTAGGCTCGTCGGACGGAGGACGCGCAGACGAAGGCTTACCGCGCGAAAAATTCGCGAAAATTCGCGGAAAATTTTTTACGTGTGCATCGGTAACGCGCGTCGACCTCGGCGGAGGATAACTTACCGACCACCACCGGCAGTGGTCGGTAACGGCTCGGGGGGTATAAGCTGCCGCGTTAAAAATGAAACCCGAATTTCGGCGCTTCCACGGTTCAGGGCTGAAAAGGGCCTGAAAGAAAATAACTGATTCAAACGTTCGAATTTAACGCCAACTTCGCGACGCTGACATCGCATCGGCGGCGAGTGCCGCCACAGTCGCCGCGTTTACTCTCCCTTGATAGTTGAGCGAATGGACTTGTAACTTCGAGGTTACGAATCCGACACTACGTTTAGGTTTACATTTTCCATTAATTTTAAAGGGTGAGGGGGGTTTGGGAGGATGATGGCGATGACAGACCAATTGCGCACCTCCCCGCCACCATCGTCGCTACCGACGACCTCGACCTCGAGCCGAGCCGAGCCGAGCGGGGCCGAAGGCCCGACGGGCTCCCGGAAATTTCGGAAAGGCGATATACCTTTAATTCCCAGTTGGCCGTAACTTTCTCGATGACGTCAAATTAGTGAAAAATCAAAATTTCTTTGTCGCCGTATAGCTCGAGAACGGGTCGACGGGTGCGGGCGAGAGTAGGCTCGTCGGACGGAGGACGCGGAGACGAAGGCTTACCGCGCGAAAAATTCGCGAAAATTCGCGGAAAATTTTTTACGTGTGCATCGGTAACGCGCGTCGACCTCGGCGGAGGATAACTTACCGACCACCACCGGCAGTGGTCGTTAACGCTCGGGGGTATAAGCTGCCGCGTTAAAAATGAAACCCGAATTTCGGCGCTTCCACGGTTCAGGGCTGAAAAGGGCCCGAAAGAAAACAACTGATTCAAACGTTCGAATTTAACGCCAACTTCGCGACGCTGACATCGCATCGGTGGCGAGTGCCGCCACAGTCGCCGCGTTTACTCTCCCTTGATAGTTGAGCGAATGGACTTGTAACTTCGAGGTTACGAATCCGACTCTACGTTTAGGTTTACATTTTCCATTAATTTTAAAGGGTGAGGAAGGGTTGGGGGGGGGATGGCGATGACAGACCAATTGCGCACCTCCCCGCCACCATCGTCGCTACCGACGACCTCGACCTCGAGCCGAGCGGGGCCGAAGGCCCGACGAGCTCCCGGAAATTTCGGAAAGGCGATATACCTTTAATTCCCAGTTGGCCGTAACTTTCTCGATGACGTCAAATTAGTGAAAAATCAAAGTTTCTTTGTCGCCGTATAGCTCGAGAACGGGTCGACGGGTGCGGGCGAGAGTAGGCTTGTCGGACGGAGGACGCGGAGACGAAGGCTTACCGCGCGAAAAATTCGCGAAAATTCGCGGAAAATTTTTTACGTGTGCATCGGTAACGCGCGTCGACCTCGGCGGAGGATAACTTACCGACCACCACCGGCAGTGGTCGGTAACGGCTCGGGGGGTATAAGCTGCCGCGTTAAAAATGAAACCCGAATTTCGGCGCTTCCACGGTTCAGGGCTGAAAAGGGCCCGAAAGAAAATAACTGATTCAAACGTTCGAATTTAACGCCAACTTCGCGACGCTGACATCGCATTGGCGGCGAGTGCCGCCACAGTCGCCGCGTTTACTCTCCCTTGATGGTTGAGCGAATGGACTTGGAACTTCGAGGTTACGAATCCGACTCTACGTTTAGGTTTACATTTTCCATTAATTTTAAAGGGTGAGGGGGGTTTGGGGGGGAGGATGGCGATGACAGACCAATTGCGCACCTCCCCGCCACCATCGTCGCTACCGACGACCTCGACCTCGAGCCGAGCGGGGCCGAAGGCCCGACGGGCTCCCGGAAATTTCGGAAAGGCGATATACCTTTAATTCCCAGTTGGCCGTAACTTTCTCGATGACGTCAAATTAGTGAAAAATCAAAGCTTCTTTGTCGCCGCATAGCTCGAGAACGGGTCGACGGGTGCGGGCGAGAGTAGGCTCGTCGGACGTAGGACGCGCAGACGAAGGCTTACCGCGCGAAAAATTCGCGAAAATTCGCGGAAAATTTTTTACGTGTGCATCGGTAACGCGCGTCGACCTCGGCGGAGGATAACTTACCGACCACCACCGGCAGTGGTCGGTAACGGCTCGGGGGGTATAAGCTGCCGCGTTAAAAATGAAACCCGAATTTCGGCGCTTCCACGGTTCAGGGCTGAAAAGGGCCTGAAAGAAAATACCTGATTCAAACGTTCGAATTTAACGCCAACTTCGCGACGCTGACATCGCATCGGCGGCGAGTGCCGCCACAGTCGCCGCGTTTACTCTCCCTTGATAGTTGAGCGAATGGACTTGTAACTTCGAGGTTACGAATCCGACACTACGTTTAGGTTTACATTTTCCATTAATTTTAAAGGGTGAGGGGGGGTTGGGAGGATGATGGCGATGACAGACCAATTGCGCACCTCCCCGCCACCATCGTCGCTACCGACGACCTCGACCTCGAGCCGAGCCGAGCCGAGCGGGGCCGAAGGCCCGACGGGCTCCCGGAAATTTCGGAAAGGCGATATACCTTTAATTCCCAGTTGGCCGTAACTTTCTCGATGACGTCAAATTAGTGAAAAATCAAAATTTCTTTGTCGCCGTATAGCTCGAGAACGGGTCGACGGGTGCGGGCGAGAGTAGGCTCGTCGGACGGAGGACGCGGAGACGAAGGCTTACCGCGCGAAAAATTCGCGAAAATTCGCGGAAAATTTTTTACGTGTGCATCGGTAACGCGCGTCGACCTCGGCGGAGGATAACTTACCGACCACCACCGGCAGTGGTCGTTAACGCTCGGGGGTATAAGCTGCCGCGTTAAAAATGAAACCCGAATTTCGGCGCTTCCACGGTTCAGGGCTGAAAAGGGCCCGAAAGAAAATAACTGATCCAAACGTTCGAATTTAACGCCAATTTCGCGACGCTGACTTCGCATCGATGGCGAGTGCCGCCACAGTCGTCGCGTTTACTCTCCCTTGATGGTTGAGCGAATGGACTTGTAACTTCGAGGTTACGAATCCGACTCTACGTTTAGGTTTACATTTTCCATTAATTTTAAAGGGTGAAGAAGGGTTGGGGGGGATGGCGATGACAGACCAATTGCGCACCTCCCCGCCACCATCGTCGCTACCGACGACCTTGACCTCGAGCCGAGCGGGGCCGAAGGCCCGACGAGCTCCCGGAAATTTCGGAAAGGCGATATACCTTTAATTCCCAGTTGGCCGTAACTTTCTCGATGACGTCAAATTAGTGAAAAATCAAAGTTTCTTTGTCGTCGTATAGCTCGAGAACGGGTCGACGGGTGCGGGCGAGAGTAGGCTTGTCGGACGGAGGACGCGGAGACGAAGGCTTACCGCGCGAAAAATTCGCGAAGATTCGCGGAAAATTTTTTACGTGTGCATCGGTAGCGCGCGTCGACCTCGGCGGAGGATAACTTACCGACCACCACCGGCAGTGGTCGGTAACGGCTCGGGGGGTATAAGCTGCCGCGTTAAAAATGAAACCCGAATTTCGGCGCTTCCACGGTTCAGGGCTGAAAAGGGCCCGAAAGAAAATAACTGATTCAAACGTTCGAATTTAACGCCAACTTCGCGACGCTGACATCGCATTGGCGGCGAGTGCCGCCACAGTCGCCGCGTTTACTCTCCCTTGATGGTTGAGCGAATGGACTTGTAACTTCGAGGTTACGAATCCGACTCTACGTTTAGGTTTACATTTTCCATTAATTTTAAAGGGTGAGGGGGGTTTGGGGGGGAGGATGGCGATGACAGACCAAGTGCGCACCTCCCCGCCACCATCGTCGCTACCGACGACCTCGACCTCGAGCCGAGCGGGGCCGAAGGCCCGACGAGCTCCCGGAAATTTCGGAAAGGCGATATACCTTTAATTCCCAGTTGGCCGTAACTTTCTCGATGACGTCAAATTAGTGAAAAATCAAAGTTTCTTTGACGTCGTATAGCTCGAGAACGGGTCGACGGGTGCGGGCGAGAGTAGGCTTGTCGGACGGAGGACGCGGAGACGAAGGCTTACCGCGCGAAAAATTCGCGAAGATTCGCGGAAAATTTTTTACGTGTGCATCGGTAGCGCGCGTCGACCTCGGCGGAGGATAACTTACCGACCACCACCGGCAGTGGTCGGTAACGGCTCGGGGGGTATAAGCTGCCGCGTTAAAAATGAAACCCGAATTTCGGCGCTTCCACGGTTCAGGGCTGAAAAGGGCCCGAAAGAAAATAACTGATCCAAACGTTCGAATTTAACGCCAATTTTCACGACGCTGACTTCGCATCGATGGCGAGTGCCGCCACAGTCGTCGCGTTTACTCTCCCTTGATGGTTGAGCGAATGGACTTGTAACTTCGAGGTTACGAATCCGACTCTACGTTTAGGTTTACATTTTCCATTAATTTTAAAGGGTGAGGGGGGTTTGGGGGGGAGGATGGCGATGACAGACCAATTGCGCACCTCCCCGCCACCATCGTCGCTACCGACGACCTCGACCTCGAGCCGAGCGGGGCCGAAGGCCCGACGAGCTCCCGGAAATTTCGGAAAGGCGATATACCTTTAATTCCCAGTTGGCCGTAACTTTCTCGATGACGTCAAATTAGTGAAAAATCAAAATTTCTTTGTCGCCGTATAGCTCGAGAACGGGTCGACGGGTGCGGGCGAGAGTAGGCTCGTCGGACGGAGGACGCGGAGACGAAGGCTTACCGCGCGAAAATTTCGCGAAAATTCGCGGAAAATTTTTTACGTGTGCATCGGTAACGCGCGTCGACCTCGGCGGAGGATAACTTACCGACCACCACCGGCAGTGGTCGTTAACGCTCGGGGGTATAAGCTGCCGCGTTAAAAATGAAACCCGAATTTCGGCGCTTCCACGGTTCAGGGCTGAAAAGGGCCCGATAGAAAATAACTGATTCAAACGTTCGAATTTAACGCCAACTTCGCGACGCTGACATCGCATCGGCGGCGAGTGCCGCCACAGTCGCCGCGTTTACTCTCCCTTGATAGTTGAGCGAATGGACTTGTAACTTCGAGGTTACGAATCCGACTCAACGTTTAGGTTTACATTTTCCATTAATTTTAAAGGGTGAGGGGGGGTTGGGAGGATGATGGCGATGACAGACCAATTGCGCACCTCCCCGCCACCATCGTCGCTACCGACGACCTCGACCTCGAGCCAAGCCGAGCCGAGCGGGGCCGAAGGCCCGACGGGCTCCCGGATATTTCGGAAAGGCGATATACCTTTAATTCCCAGTTGGCCGTAACTTTCTCGATGACGTCAAATTAGTGAAAAATCAAAGTTTCTATGTCGCCGTATAGCTCGAGAACGGGTCGACGGGTGCGGGCGAGAGTAGGCTTTTCGGACGGAGGACGCGGAGACGAAGGCTTACCGCGCGAAAAATTCGCGAAAATTCGCGGAAAATTTTTTACGTGTGCATCGGTAACGCGCGTCGACCTCGGCGGAGGATAACTTACCGACCACCACCGGCAGTGGTCGTTAACGCTCGGGGGTATAAGCTGCCGCGTTAAAAATGAAACCCGAATATCGGCGCTTCCACGGTTCAGGGCTGAAAAGGGCCCGATAGAAAATAACTGATTCAAACGTTCGAATTTAACGCCAACTTCGCGACGCTGACATCGCATCGGCGGCGAGTGCCGCCACAGTCGCCGCGTTTACTCTCCCTTGATAGTTGAGCGAATGGACTTGTAACTTCGAGGTTACGAATCCGACACTACGTTTAGGTTTACATTTTCCATTAATTTTAAAGGGTGAGGGGGGGTTGGGAGGATGATGGCGATGACAGACCAATTGCGCACCTCCCCGCCACCATCGTCGCTACCGACGACCTCGACCTCGAGCCGAGCCGAGCCGAGCGGGGCCGAAGGCCCGACGGGCTCCCGGAAATTTCGGAAAGGCGATATACCTTTAATTCCCAGTTGGCCGTAACTTTCTCGATGACGTCAAATTAGTGAAAAATCAAAATTTCTTTATCGCCGTATAGCTCGAGAACGGGTCGACGGGTGCGGGCGAGAGTAGGCTCGTCGGACGGAGGACGCGGAGACGAAGACTTACCGCGCGAAAAATTCGCGAAAATTCGCGGAAAATTTTTTACGTGTGCATCGGTAACGCGCGTCGACCTCGGCGGAGGATAACTTACCGACCACCACCGGCAGTGGTCGTTAACGCTCGGGGGTATAAGCTGCCGCGTTAAAAATGAAACCCGAATTTCGGCGCTTCCACGGTTCAGGGCTGAAAAGGGCCCGATAGAAAATAACTGATTCAAACGTTCGAATTTAACGCCAACTTCGCGACGCTGACATCGCATCGGCGGCGAGTGCCGCCACAGTCGCCGCGTTTACTCTCCCTTGATAGTTGAGCGAATGGACTTGTAACTTCGAGGTTACGAATCCGACTCAACGTTTAGGTTTACATTTTCCATTAATTTTAAAGGGTGAGGGGGGGTTGGGAGGATGATGGCGATGACAGACCAATTGCGCACCTCCCCGCCACCATCGTCGCTACCGACGACCTCGACCTCGAGCCAAGCCGACCCGAGCGGGGCCGAAGGCCGGACGGGTTCCCGGATATTTCGGAAAGGCGATATACCTTTAATTCCCAGTTGGCCGTAACTTTCTCGATGACGTCAAATTAGTGAAAAATCAAAGTTTCTATGTCGCCGTATAGCTCGAGAACGGGTCGACGGGTGCGGGCGAGAGTAGGCTTTTCGGACGGAGGACGCGGAGACGAAGGCTTACCACGCGAAAAATTCGCGAAAATTCGCGGAAAATTTTTTACGTGTGCATCGGTAACGCGCGTCGACCTCGGCGGAGGATAACTTACCGACCACCACCGGCAGTGGTCGGTAACGGCTCGGGGGGTATTAGCTGCCGCGTTAAAAATGAAACCCGAATTTCGGCGCTTCCACGGTTCAGGGCTGAAAAGGGCCCGAAAGAAAATAACTGATTCAAACGTTCGAATTTAACGCCAACTTCGCGACGCTGACATCGCATCGGCGGCGAGTGCCGCCACAGTCGCCGCGTTTACTCTCCCTTGATAGTTGAGCGAATGGACTTGTAACTTCGAGGTTACAAATCCGACTCTACGTTTAGGTTTACATTTTCCATTAATTTTAAAGGGTGAGGGGCGGTTGGGGGGGAGGATGGCGATGACAGACCAATTGCGCACCTCCCCGGCCACCATCGTCGCTACCGACGACCTCGACCTCGAGCCGAGCGGGGCCGAAGGCCCGACGGGCTCCCGGAAATTTCGGAAAGGCGATATACCTTTAATTCCCAGTTGGCCGTAACTTTCTCGATGACGTCAAATTAGTGAAAAATCAAAATTTCTTTGTCGCCGTATAGCTCGAGAACGGGTCGACGGGTGCGGGCGAGAGTAGGCTCGTCGGACGGAGGACGCGGAGACGAAGGCTTACCGCGCGAAAAATTCGCGAAAATTCGCGGAAAATTTTTTACGTGTGCATCGGTAACGCGCGTCGACCTCGGCGGAGGATAACTTACCGACCACCACCGGCAGTGGTCGTTAACGCTCGGGGGTATAAGCTGCCGCGTTAAAAATGAAACCCGAATTTCGGCGCTTCCACGGTTCAGGGCTGAAAAGGACCCGAAAGAAAATAACTGATTCAAACGTTCGAATTTAACGCCAACTTCGCGACGCTGACATCGCATCGGTGGCGAGTGCCGCCACAGTCGCCGCGTTTACTCTCCCTTGATAGTTGAGCGAATGGACTTGTAACTTCGAGGTTACGAATCCGACTCTACGTTTAGGTTTACATTTTCCATTAATTTTAAAGGGTGAGGGGGGGTTGGGAGGATGATGGCGATGACAGACCAATTGCGCACCTCCCCGCCACCATCGTCGCTACCGACGACCTCGACCTCGAGCCGAGCGGGGCCGAAGGCCCGACGAGCTCCCGGAAATTTCGGAAAGGCGATATACCTTTAATTCCCAGTTGGCCGTAACTTTCTCGATGACGTCAAATTAGTGAAAAATCAAAGTTTCTTTGTCGCCGTATAGCTCGAGAACGGGTCGACGGGTGCGGGCGAGAGTAGGCTCGTCGAACGGAGGACGCGGAGAGAAAGGCTTACCGCGCGAAAAATTCGCTAAAATTCGCGGAAAATTTTTTACGTGTGCATCGGTAACGCGCGTCGACCTCGGCGGAGGATAACTTACCGACCACCACCGGCAGTGGTCGGTAACGGCTCGGGGGGTATAAGCTGCCGCGTTAAAAATGAAACCCGAATTTCGGCGCTTCCACGGTTCAGGGCTGAAAAGGGCCCGAAAGAAAATAACTGATCCAAACGTTCGAATTTAACGCCAATTTCGCGACGCTGACTTCGCATCGATGGCGAGTGCCGCCACAGTCGCCGCGTTTACTCTCCCTTGATGGTTGAGCTAATGGACTTGTAACTTCGAGGTTACGAATCCGACTCTACGTTTAGGTATACATTTTCCATTAATTTTAAAGGGTGAGGAAGGGTTGGGGGGGGGGGGGATGGCGATGACAGACCAATTGCGCACCTCCCCGCCACCATCGTCGCTACCGACGACCTCGACCTCGAGCCGAGCGGGGCCGAAGGCCCGACGAGCTCCCGGAAATTTCGGAAAGGCGATATACCTTTAATTCCCAGTTGGCCGTAACTTTCTCGATGACGTCAAATTAGTGAAAAATCAAAGTTTCTTTGTCGCCGTATAGCTCGAGAACGGGTCGACGGGTGCGGGCGAGAGTAGGCTCGTCGGTCGGAGGACGCGGAGACGAAGGCTTACCGCGCGAAAAATTCGCGAAAATTCCCGGAAAATTTTTTACGTGTGCATCGGTAACGTGCGTCGACCTCGGCGGAGGATAACTTACCGACCACCACCGGCAGTGGTCGGTAACGGCTCGGGGGGTATAAGCTGCCGCGTTAAAAATGAAACCCGAATTTCGGCGCTTCCACGGTTCAGGGCTGAAAAGGGCCCGAAGGAAAATAACTGATTCAAACGTTCGAATTTAACGCCAACTTCGCGACGTTGACATCGCATCGGCGGCGAGTGCCGCCACAGTCGCCGCGTTTACTCTCCCTTGATAGTAGAGCGAATGGACTTGTAACTTCGAGGTTACGAATCCGACTCTACGTTTAGGTTTACATTTTCCATTAATTTTAAAGGGTGAGGGGGGGTTGGGAGGATGATGGCGATGACAGACCAATTGCGCACCTCCCCGCCACCATCGTCGCTACCGACGACCTCGACCTCGAGCCAAGCCGAGCCGAGCGGGGCCGAAGGCCCGACGGGCTCCCGGATATTTCGGAAAGGCGATATACCTTTAATTCCCAGTTGGCCGTAACTTTCTCGATGACGTCAAATTAGTGAAAAATCAAAGTTTCTATGTCGCCGTATAGCTCGAGAACGGGTCGACGGGTGCGGGCGAGAGTAGGCTTTTCGGACGGAGGACGCGGAGACGAAGGCTTACCGCGCGAAAAATTCGCGAAAATTCCCGGAAAATTTTTTACGTGTGCATCGGTAACGCGCGTCGACCTCGGCGGAGGATAACTTACCGACCACCACCGGCAGTGGTCGGTAACGGCTCGGGGGGTATAAGCTGCCGCGTTAAAAATGAAACCCGAATTTCGGCGCTTCCACGGTTCAGGGCTGAAAAGGGCCCGAAAGAAAATAACTGATTCAAACGTTCGAATTTAACGCCAACTTCGCGACGCTGACATCGCATCGGCGGCGAGTGCCGCCACAGTCGCCGCGTTTACTCTCCCTTGATAGTTGAGCGAATGGACTTGTAACTTCGAGGTTACAAATCCGACTCTACGTTTAGGTTTACATTTTCCATTAATTTTAAAGGGTGAGGGGGGGTTGGGGGGGAGGATGGCGATGACAGACCAATTGCGCACCTCCCCGGCCACCATCGTCGCTACCGACGACCTCGACCTCGAGCCGAGCGGGGCCGAAGGCCCGACGGGCTCCCGGAAATTTCGGAAAGGCGATATACCTTTAATTCCCAGTTGGCCGTAACTTTCTCGATGACGTCAAATTAGTGAAAAATCAAAATTTCTTTGTCGCCGTATAGCTCGAGAACGGGTCGACGGGTGCGGGCGATAGTAGGCTCGTCGGACGGAGGACGCGGAGACGAAGGCTTACCGCGCGAAAAATTCGCGGAAAATTTTTTACGTGTGCATCGTTAACGCGCGTCGACCTCGGCGGAGGATAACTTACCGACCACCACCGGCAGTGGTCGTTAACGCTCGGGGGTATAAGCTGCCGCGTTAAAAATGAAACCCTAATTTCGGCGCTTCCACGGTTCAGGGCCGAAAAGGACCCGAAAGAAAATAACTGATTCAAACGTTCGAATTTAACGCCAACTTCGCGACGCTGACATCGCATCGGCGGAGAGTGCCGCCACAGTCGCCGCGTTTACTCTCCCTTGATAGTTGAGCGAATGGACTTGTAACTTCGAGGTTACGAATCCGACTCTACGTTTAGGTTTACATTTTCCATTAATTTTAAAGGGTGAGGGGGGGTTGGGAGGATGATGGCGATGACAGACCAATTGCGCACCTCCCCGCCACCATCGTCGCTACCGACGACCTCGACCTCGAGCCGAGCGGGGCCGAAGGCCCGACGAGCTCCCGGAAATTTCGGAAAGGCGATATACCTTTAATTCCCAGTTGGCCGTAACTTTCTCGATGACGTCAAATTAGTGAAAAATCAAAGTTTCTTTGTCGCCGTATAGCTCGAGAACGGGTCGACGGGTGCGGGCGAGAGTAGGCTCGTCGGACGGAGGACGCGGAGACAAAGGCTTACCGCGCCGAAAATTCGCGAAAATTCGCGGAAAATTTTTTACGTGTGCATCGGTAACGCGCGTCGACCTCGGCGGAGGATAACTTACCGACCACCACCGGCAGTGGTCGGTAACGGCTCGGGGGGTATAAGCTGCCGCGTTAAAAATGAAACCCGAATTTCGGCGCTTCCACGGTTCAGGGCTGAAAAGGGCCCGAAAGAAAGTAACTGATTCAAACGTTCGAATTTAACGCCAACTTCGCGACGCTGACATCGCATCGGCGGCGAGTGCCGCCACAGTCGCCGCGTTTACTCTCCCTTGATAGTTGAGCGAATGGACTTGTAACTTCGAGGTTACGAATCCGACTCTACGTTTAGGTTTACATTTTCCATTAATTTTAAAGGGTGAGGGGGGGTTGGGAGGATGATGGCGATGACAGACCAATTGCGCACCTCCCCGCCACCATCGTCGCTACCGACGACCTCGACCTCGAGCCGAGCGGGGCCGAAGGCCCGACGAGCTCCCGGAAATTTCGGAAAGGCGATATACCTTTAATTCCCAGTTGGCCGTAACTTTCTCGATGACGTCAAATTAGTGAAAAATCAAAGTTTCTTTGTCGCCGTATAGCTCGAGAACGGGTCGACGGGTGCGGGCGAGAGTAGGCTCGTCGGACGGAGGACGCGGAGACGAAGGCTTACCGCGCGAAAAATTCGCGAAAATTCCCGGAAAATTTTTTACGTGTGCATCGGTAACGCGCGTCGACCTCGGCGGAGGATAACTTACCGACCACCACCGGCAGTGGTCGGTAACGGCTCGGGGGGTATAAGCTGCCGCGTTAAAAATGAAACCCGAATTTCGGCGCTTCCACGGTTCAGCGCTGAAAAGGGCCCGAAAGAAAATAACTGATCCAAACGTTCGAATTTAACGCCAATTTCGCGACGCTGACTTCGCATCGATGGCGAGTGCCGCCACAGTCGTCGCGTTTACTCTCCCTTGATGGTTGAGCGAATGGACTTGTAACTTCGAGGTTACGAATCCGACTCTACGTTTAGGTTTACATTTTCCATTAATTTTAAAGGGTGAGGGGGGGTTGGGAGGATGATGGCGATGACAGACCAATTGCGCACCTCCCCGCCACCATCGTCGCTACCGACGACCTCGACCTCGAGCCGAGCTGGGCCGAAGGCCCGACGGGCTCCCGGAAATTTCGGAAAGGCGATATATTTTTAATTCCCAGTTGGCCGTAACTTTCTCGATGACGTCAAATTAGTGAAAAATCAAAGTTTCTTTGTCGCCGCATAGCTCGAGAACGGGTCGACGGGTGCGGGCGAGCGTAGGCTCGTCGGACGGAGGACGCGGAGACAAAGGCTTACCGCGCGAAAAATTCGCGAAAATTCGCGGAAAATTTTTTACGTGTGCATCGGTAACGCGCGTCGACCTCGGCGGAGGATAACTTACCGACCACCACCGGCAGTGGTCGGTAACGGCTCGGGGGGTATAAGCTGCCGCGTTAAAAATGAAACCCGAATTTCGGCGCTTCCACGGTTCAGGGCTGAAAAGGGCCCAAAAGAAAATAACTGATCCAAACGTTCGAATTTAACGCCAATTTCGCGACGCTGACTTCGCATCGATGGCGAGTGCCGCCACAGTCGCCGCGTTTACTCTCCCTTGATGGTTGAGCGAATGGACTTGTAACTTCGAGGTTACGAATCCGACTCTACGTTTAGGTTTACATTTTCCATTAATTTTAAAGGGTGAGGAAGGGTTGGGGGGGGGATGGCGATGACAGACCAATTGCGCACCTCCCCGCCACCATCGTCGCTACCGACGACCTCGACCTCGAGCCGAGCGGGGCCGAAGGCCCGACGAGCTCCCGGAAATTTCGGAAAGGCGATATACCTTTAATTCCCAGTTGGCCGTAACTTTCTCGATGACGTCAAATTAGTGAAAAATCAAAGTTTCTTTGTCGCCGTATAGCTCGAGAACGGGTCGACGGGTGCGGGCGAGAGTAGGCTCGTCGGTCGGAGGACGCGGAGACGAAGGCTTACCGCGCGAAAAATTCGCGAAAATTCCCGGAAAATTTTTTACGTGTGCATCGGTAACGTGCGTCGACCTCGGCGGAGGATAACTTACCGACCACCACCGGCAGTGGTCGGTAACGGCTCGGGGGGTATAAGCTGCCGCGTTAAAAATGAAACCCGAATTTCGGCGCTTCCACGGTTCAGGGCTGAAAAGGGCCCGAAGGAAAATAACTGATTCAAACGTTCGAATTTAACGCCAACTTCGCGACGTTGACATCGCATCGGCGGCGAGTGCCGCCACAGTCGCCGCGTTTACTCTCCCTTGATAGTAGAGCGAATGGACTTGTAACTTCGAGGTTACGAATCCGACTCTACGTTTAGGTTTACATTTTCCATTAATTTTAAAGGGTGAGGGGGGGTTGGGAGGATGATGGCGATGACAGACCAATTGCGCACCTCCCCGCCACCATCGTCGCTACCGACGACCTCGACCTCGAGCCAAGCCGAGCCGAGCGGGGCCGAAGGCCCGACGGGCTCCCGGATATTTCGGAAAGGCGATATACCTTTAATTCCCAGTTGGCCGTAACTTTCTCGATGACGTCAAATTAGTGAAAAATCAAAGTTTCTATGTCGCCGTATAGCTCGAGAACGGGTCGACGGGTGCGGGCGAGAGTAGGCTTTTCGGACGGAGGACGCGGAGACGAAGGCTTACCGCGCGAAAAATTCGCGAAAATTCCCGGAAAATTTTTTACGTGTGCATCGGTAACGCGCGTCGACCTCGGCGGAGGATAACTTACCGACCACCACCGGCAGTGGTCGGTAACGGCTCGGGGGGTATAAGCTGCCGCGTTAAAAATGAAACCCGAATTTCGGCGCTTCCACGGTTCAGGGCTGAAAAGGGCCCGAAAGAAAATAACTGATTCAAACGTTCGAATTTAACGCCAACTTCGCGACGCTGACATCGCATCGGCGGCGAGTGCCGCCACAGTCGCCGCGTTTACTCTCCCTTGATAGTTGAGCGAATGGACTTGTAACTTCGAGGTTACAAATCCGACTCTACGTTTAGGTTTACATTTTCCATTAATTTTAAAGGGTGAGGGGGGGTTGGGGGGGAGGATGGCGATGACAGACCAATTGCGCACCTCCCCGGCCACCATCGTCGCTACCGACGACCTCGACCTCGAGCCGAGCGGGGCCGAAGGCCCGACGGGCTCCCGGAAATTTCGGAAAGGCGATATACCTTTAATTCCCAGTTGGCCGTAACTTTCTCGATGACGTCAAATTAGTGAAAAATCAAAATTTCTTTGTCGCCGTATAGCTCGAGAACGGGTCGACGGGTGCGGGCGATAGTAGGCTCGTCGGACGGAGGACGCGGAGACGAAGGCTTACCGCGCGAAAAATTCGCGGAAAATTTTTTACGTGTGCATCGTTAACGCGCGTCGACCTCGGCGGAGGATAACTTACCGACCACCACCGGCAGTGGTCGTTAACGCTCGGGGGTATAAGCTGCCGCGTTAAAAATGAAACCCTAATTTCGGCGCTTCCACGGTTCAGGGCCGAAAAGGACCCGAAAGAAAATAACTGATTCAAACGTTCGAATTTAACGCCAACTTCGCGACGCTGACATCGCATCGGCGGAGAGTGCCGCCACAGTCGCCGCGTTTACTCTCCCTTGATAGTTGAGCGAATGGACTTGTAACTTCGAGGTTACGAATCCGACTCTACGTTTAGGTTTACATTTTCCATTAATTTTAAAGGGTGAGGGGGGGTTGGGAGGATGATGGCGATGACAGACCAATTGCGCACCTCCCCGCCACCATCGTCGCTACCGACGACCTCGACCTCGAGCCGAGCGGGGCCGAAGGCCCGACGAGCTCCCGGAAATTTCGGAAAGGCGATATACCTTTAATTCCCAGTTGGCCGTAACTTTCTCGATGACGTCAAATTAGTGAAAAATCAAAGTTTCTTTGTCGCCGTATAGCTCGAGAACGGGTCGACGGGTGCGGGCGAGAGTAGGCTCGTCGGACGGAGGACGCGGAGACAAAGGCTTACCGCGCCGAAAATTCGCGAAAATTCGCGGAAAATTTTTTACGTGTGCATCGGTAACGCGCGTCGACCTCGGCGGAGGATAACTTACCGACCATCACCGGCAGTGGTCGGTAACGGCTCGGGGGGTATAAGCTGCCGCGTTAAAAATGAAACCCGAATTTCGGCGCTTCCACGGTTCAGCGCTGAAAAGGGCCCGAAAGAAAATAACTGATCCAAACGTTCGAATTTAACGCCAATTTCGCGACGCTGACTTCGCATCGATGGCGAGTGCCGCCACAGTCGTCGCGTTTACTCTCCCTTGATGGTTGAGCGAATGGACTTGTAACTTCGAGGTTACGAATCCGACTCTACGTTTAGGTTTACATTTTCCATTAATTTTAAAGGGTGAGGGGGGGTTGGGAGGATGATGGCGATGACAGACCAATTGCGCACCTCCCCGCCACCATCGTCGCTACCGACGACCTCGACCTCGAGCCGAGCTGGGCCGAAGGCCCGACGGGCTCCCGGAAATTTCGGAAAGGCGATATATTTTTAATTCCCAGTTGGCCGTAACTTTCTCGATGACGTCAAATTAGTGAAAAATCAAAGTTTCTTTGTCGCCGCATAGCTCGAGAACGGGTCGACGGGTGCGGGCGAGCGTAGGCTCGTCGGACGGAGGACGCGGAGACAAAGGCTTACCGCGCGAAAAATTCGCGAAAATTCGCGGAAAATTTTTTACGTGTGCATCGGTAACGCGCGTCGACCTCGGCGGAGGATAACTTACCGACCACCACCGGCAGTGGTCGGTAACGGCTCGGGGGGTATAAGCTGCCGCGTTAAAAATGAAACCCGAATTTCGGCGCTTCCACGGTTCAGGGCTGAAAAGGGCCCGAAAGAAAATAACTGATCCAAACGTTCGAATTTAACGCCAATTTCGCGACGCTGACTTCGCATCGATGGCGAGTGCCGCCACAGTCGCCGCGTTTACTCTCCCTTGATGGTTGAGCGAATGGACTTGTAACTTCGAGGTTACGAATCCGACTCTACGTTTAGGTTTACATTTTCCATTAATTTTAAAGGGTGAGGAAGGGTTGGGGGGGGGATGGCGATGACAGACCAATTGCGCACCTCCCCGCCACCATCGTCGCTACCGACGACCTCGACCTCGTGCCGAGCGGGGCCGAAGGCCCGACGAGCTCCCGGAAATTTCGGAAAGGCGATATACCTTTAATTCCCAGTTGGCCGAAACTTTCTCGATGACGTCAAATTAGTGAAAAATCAAAGTTTCTTTGTCGCCGTATAGCTCGAGAACGGGTCGACGGGTGCGGGCGAGAGTAGGCTCGTCGGACGGAGGACGCGGAGACGAAGGCTTACCGCGCGAAAAATTCGCGAAAATTCCCGGAAAATTTTTTACGTGTGCATCGGTAACGCGCGTCGACCTCGGCGGAGGATAACTTACCGACCACCACCGGCAGTGGTCGGTAACGGCACGGGGGGTATAAGCTGCCGCGTTAAAAATGAAACCCGAATTTCGGCGCTTCCACGGTTCAGGGCTGAAAAGGGCCCGAAAGAAAGTAACTGATTCAAACGTTCGAATTTAACGCCAACTTCGCGACGCTGACATCGCATCGGCGGCGAGTGCCGCCACAGTCGCCGCGTTTACTCTCCCTTGATAGTTGAGCGAATGGACTTGTAACTTCGAGGTTACGAATCCGATTCTACGTTTAGGTTTACATTTTCCATTAATTTTAAAGGGTGAGGGGGGGTTGGGAGGATGATGGCGATGACAGACCAATTGCGCACCTCCCCGCCACCATCGTCGCTACCGACGACATCGACCTCGAGCCGTGCCGAGCCGAGCGGGGCCGAAGGCCCGACGGGCTCCCGGAAATTTCGGAAAGGCGATATACCTTTAATTCCCAGTTGGCCGTAACTTTCTCGATGACGTCAAATTAGTGAAAAATCAAAGTTTCTTTGTCGCCGCATAGCTCGAGAACGGGTCGACGGGTGCGGGCGAGAGTAGGCTCGTCGGACGGAGGACGCGGAGACGAAGGCTTACCGCGCGAAAAATTCGCGAAAATTCGCGGAAAATTTTTTACGTGTGCATCGGTAACGCGCGTCGACCTCGGCGGAGGATAACTTACCGACCATCACCGGCAGTGGTCGGTAACGGCTCGGGGGGTATAAGCTGCCGCGTTAAAAATGAAACCCGAATTTCGGCGCTTCCACGGTTCAGGGCTGAAAAGGGCCCGAAAGAAAATAACTGATCCAAACGTTCGAATTTAACGCCAATTTCGCGACGCTGACTTCGCATCGATGGCGAGTGCCGCCACAGTCGTCGCGTTTACTCTCCCTTGATGGTTGAGCGAATGGACTTGTAACTTCGAGGTTACGAATCCGACTGTACGTTTAGGTTTACATTTTCCATTAATTTTAAAGGGTGAGGAAGGGTTGGGGGGGGATGGCGATGACAGACCAATTGCGCACCTCCCCGCCACCATCGTCGCTACCGACGACCTCGACCTCGAGCCGAGCGGGGCCGAAGGCCCGACGAGCTCCCGGAAATTTCGGAAAGGCGATATACCTTTAATTCCCAGTTGGCCGTAACTTTCTCGATGACGTCAAATTAGTGAAAAATCAAAGTTTCTTTGTCGTCGTATAGCTCGAGAACGGGTCGACGGGTGCGGGCGATAGTAGGCTCGTCGGACGGAGGACGCGGAGACGAAGGCTTACCGCGCGAAAAATTCGCGGAAAATTTTTTACGTGTGCATCGTTAACGCGCGTCGACCTCGGCGGAGGATAACTTACCGACCACCACCGGCAGTGGTCGTTAACGCTCGGGGGTATAAGCTGCCGCGTTAAAAATGAAACCCTAATTTCGGCGCTTCCACGGTTCAGGGCCGAAAAGGACCCGAAAGAAAATAACTGATTCAAACGTTCGAATTTAACGCCAACTTCGCGACGCTGACATCGCATCGGCGGAGAGTGCCGCCACAGTCGCCGCGTTTACTCTCCCTTGATAGTTGAGCGAATGGACTTGTAACTTCGAGGTTACGAATCCGACTCTACGTTTAGGTTTACATTTTCCATTAATTTTAAAGGGTGAGGGGGGGTTGGGAGGATGATGGCGATGACAGACCAATTGCGCACCTCCCCGCCACCATCGTCGCTACCGACGACCTCGACCTCGAGCCGAGCGGGGCCGAAGGCCCGACGAGCTCCCGGAAATTTCGGAAAGGCGATATACCTTTAATTCCCAGTTGGCCGTAACTTTCTCGATGACGTCAAATTAGTGAAAAATCAAAGTTTCTTTGTCGCCGTATAGCTCGAGAACGGGTCGACGGGTGCGGGCGAGAGTAGGCTCGTCGGACGGAGGACGCGGAGACAAAGGCTTACCGCGCCGAAAATTCGCGAAAATTCGCGGAAAATTTTTTACGTGTGCATCGGTAACGCGCGTCGACCTCGGCGGAGGATAACTTACCGACCATCACCGGCAGTGGTCGGTAACGGCTCGGGGGGTATAAGCTGCCGCGTTAAAAATGAAACCCGAATTTCGGCGCTTCCACGGTTCAGCGCTGAAAAGGGCCCGAAAGAAAATAACTGATCCAAACGTTCGAATTTAACGCCAATTTCGCGACGCTGACTTCGCATCGATGGCGAGTGCCGCCACAGTCGTCGCGTTTACTCTCCCTTGATGGTTGAGCGAATGGACTTGTAACTTCGAGGTTACGAATCCGACTCTACGTTTAGGTTTACATTTTCCATTAATTTTAAAGGGTGAGGAAGGGTTGGGGGGGGGATGGCGATGACAGACCAATTGCGCACCTCCCCGCCACCATCGTCGCTACCGACGACCTCGACCTCGTGCCGAGCGGGGCCGAAGGCCCGACGAGCTCCCGGAAATTTCGGAAAGGCGATATACCTTTAATTCCCAGTTGGCCGAAACTTTCTCGATGACGTCAAATTAGTGAAAAATCAAAGTTTCTTTGTCGCCGTATAGCTCGAGAACGGGTCGACGGGTGCGGGCGAGAGTAGGCTCGTCGGACGGAGGACGCGGAGACGAAGGCTTACCGCGCGAAAAATTCGCGAAAATTCCCGGAAAATTTTTTACGTGTGCATCGGTAACGCGCGTCGACCTCGGCGGAGGATAACTTACCGACCACCACCGGCAGTGGTCGGTAACGGCACGGGGGGTATAAGCTGCCGCGTTAAAAATGAAACCCGAATTTCGGCGCTTCCACGGTTCAGGGCTGAAAAGGGCCCGAAAGAAAGTAACTGATTCAAACGTTCGAATTTAACGCCAACTTCGCGACGCTGACATCGCATCGGCGGCGAGTGCCGCCACAGTCGCCGCGTTTACTCTCCCTTGATAGTTGAGCGAATGGACTTGTAACTTCGAGGTTACGAATCCGATTCTACGTTTAGGTTTACATTTTCCATTAATTTTAAAGGGTGAGGGGGGGTTGGGAGGATGATGGCGATGACAGACCAATTGCGCACCTCCCCGCCACCATCGTCGCTACCGACGACATCGACCTCGAGCCGTGCCGAGCCGAGCGGGGCCGAAGGCCCGACGGGCTCCCGGAAATTTCGGAAAGGCGATATACCTTTAATTCCCAGTTGGCCGTAACTTTCTCGATGACGTCAAATTAGTGAAAAATCAAAGTTTCTTTGTCGCCGCATAGCTCGAGAACGGGTCGACGGGTGCGGGCGAGAGTAGGCTCGTCGGACGGAGGACGCGGAGACGAAGGCTTACCGCGCGAAAAATTCGCGAAAATTCGCGGAAAATTTTTTACGTGTGCATCGGTAACGCGCGTCGACCTCGGCGGAGGATAACTTACCGACCATCACCGGCAGTGGTCGGTAACGGCTCGGGGGGTATAAGCTGCCGCGTTAAAAATGAAACCCGAATTTCGGCGCTTCCACGGTTCAGGGCTGAAAAGGGCCCGAAAGAAAATAACTGATCCAAACGTTCGAATTTAACGCCAATTTCGCGACGCTGACTTCGCATCGATGGCGAGTGCCGCCACAGTCGTCGCGTTTACTCTCCCTTGATGGTTGAGCGAATGGACTTGTAACTTCGAGGTTACGAATCCGACTGTACGTTTAGGTTTACATTTTCCATTAATTTTAAAGGGTGAGGAAGGGTTGGGGGGGGATGGCGATGACAGACCAATTGCGCACCTCCCCGCCACCATCGTCGCTACCGACGACCTCGACCTCGAGCCGAGCGGGGCCGAAGGCCCGACGAGCTCCCGGAAATTTCGGAAAGGCGATATACCTTTAATTCCCAGTTGGCCGTAACTTTCTCGATGACGTCAAATTAGTGAAAAATCAAAGTTTCTTTGTCGTCGTATAGCTCGAGAACGGGTCGACGGGTGCGGGCGAGAGTAGGCTTGTCGGACGGAGGACGCGGAGACGAAGGCTTACCGCGCGAAAAATTCGCGAAGATTCGCGGAAAATTTTTTACGTGTGCATCGGTAGCGCGCGTCGACCTCGGCGGAGGATAACTTACCGACCACCACCGGCAGTGGTCGGTAACGGCTCGGGGGGTATAAGCTGCCGCGTTAAAAATGAAACCCGAATTTCGGCGCTTCCACGGTTCAGGGCTGAAAAGGGCCCGAAAGAAAATAACTGATCCAAACGTTCGAATTTAACGCCAATTTTGCGACGCTGACTTCGCATCGATGGCGAGTGCCGCCACAGTCGCCGCGCTTACTCTCCCTTGATGGTTGAGCGAATGGACTTGTAACTTCGAGGTTACGAATCCGACTCTACGTTTAGGTTTACATTTTCCATTAATTTTAAAGGGTGAGGAAGGGTTGGGGGGGGGATGGCGATGACAGACCAATTGCGCACCTCCCCGCCACCATCGTCGCTACCGACGACCTCGACCTCGATCCGAGCGGGGCCGAAGGCCCGACGAGCTCCCGGAAATTTCGGAAAGGCGATATACCTTTAATTCCCAGTTGGCCGTAACTTTCTCGATGACGTCAAATTAGTGAAAAATCAAAGTTTCTTTGTCGCCGTATAGCTCGAGAACGGGTCGACGGGTGCGGGCGAGAGTAGGCTCGTCGGACGGAGGACGCGGAGACAAAGGCTTACCGCGCGAAAAATTCGCGAAAATTCGCGGAAAATTTTTTACGTGTGCATCGGTAACGCGCGTCGACCTCGGCGGAGGATAACTTACCGACCACCACCGGCAGTGGTCGGTAACGGCTCGGGGGGTATAAGCTGCCGCGTTAAAAATGAAACCCGAATTTCGGCGCTTCCACGGTTCAGGGCTGAAAAGGGCCCGAAAGAAAATAACTGATTCAAACGTTCGAATTTAACGCCAACTTCGCGACGCTGACATCGCATTGGCGGCGAGTGCCGCCACAGTCGCCGCGTTTACTCTCCCTTGATGGTTGAGCGAATGGACTTGTAACTTCGAGGTTACGAATCCGACTCTACGTTTAGGTTTACATTTTCCATTAATTTTAAAGGGTGAGGGGGGTCTGGGGGGGAGGATGGCGATGACAGACCAATTGCGCACCTCCCCGCCACCATCGTCGCTACCGACGACCTCGACCTCGAGCCGAGCGGGGCCGAAGGCGCGACGGGCTCCCGGAAATTTCGGAAAGGCGATATACCTTTAATTCCCAGTTGGCCGTAACTTTCTCGATGACGTCAAATTAGTGAAAAATCAAAGCTTCTTTGTCGCCGCATAGCTCGAGAACGGGTCGACGGGTGCGGGCGAGAGTAGGCTCGTCGGACGGAGGACGCGCAGACGAAGGCTTACCGCGCGAAAAATTCGCGAAAATTCGCGGAAAATTTTTTACGTGTGCATCGGTAACGCGCGTCGACCTCGGCGGAGGATAACTTACCGACCACCACCGGCAGTGGTCGGTAACGGCTCGGGTTGTATAAGCTGCCGCGTTAAAAATGAAACCCGAATTTCGGCGCTTCCACGGTTCAGGGCTGAAAAGGGCCTGAAAGAAAATAACTGATTCAAACGTTCGAATTTAACGCCAACTTCGCGACGCTGACATCGCATCGGCGGCGAGTGCCGCCACAGTCGCCGCGTTTACTCTCCCTTGATAGTTGAGCGAATGGACTTGTAACTTCGAGGTTACGAATCCGACACTACGTTTAGGTTTACATTTTCCATTAATTTTAAAGGGTGAGGGGGGGTTGGGAGGATGATGGCGATGACAGACCAATTGCGCACCTCCCCGCCACCATCGTCGCTACCGACGACCTCGACCTCGAGCCGAGCCGAGCCGAGCGGGGCCGAAGGCCCGACGGGCTCCCGGAAATTTCGGAAAGGCGATATACCTTTAATTCCCAGTTGGCCGTAACTTTCTCGATGACGTCAAATTAGTGAAAAATCAAAGTTTCTTTGTCGCCGCATAGCTCGAGAACGGGTCGACGGGTGCGGGCGAGCGTAGGCTCGTCGGACGGAGGACGCGGAGACAAAGGCTTACCGCGCGAAAAATTCGCGAAAATTCGCGGAAAATTTTTTACGTGTGCATCGGTAACGCGCGTCGACCTCGGCGGAGGATAACTTACCGACCACCACCGGCAGTGGTCGGTAACGGCTCGGGGGGTATAAGCTGCCGCGTTAAAAATGAAACCCGAATTTCGGCGCTTCCACGGTTCAGGGCTGAAAAGGGCCCGAAAGAAAATAACTGATCCAAACGTTCGAATTTAACGCCAATTTCGCGACGCTGACTTCGCATCGATGGCGAGTGCCGCCACAGTCGCCGCGTTTACTCTCCCTTGATGGTTGAGCGAATGGACTTGTAACTTCGAGGTTACGAATCCGACTCTACGTTTAGGTTTACATTTTCCATTAATTTTAAAGGGTGAGGAAGGGTTGGGGGGGGGGGGATGGCGATGACAGACCAATTGCGCACCTCCCCGCCACCATCGTCGCTACCGACGACCTCGACCTCGAGCCGAGCGGGGCCGAAGGCCCGACGAGCTCCCGGAAATTTCGGAAAGGCGATATACCTTTAATTCCCAGTTGGCCGTAACTTTCTCGATGACGTCAAATTAGTGAAAAATCAAAGTTTCTTTGTCGCCGTATAGCTCGAGAACGGGTCGACGGGTGCGGGCGAGAGTAGGGTCGTCGGACGGAGGACGCGGAGACGAAGGCTTACCGCGCGAAAAATTCGCGAAGATTCGCGGAAAATTTTTTACGTGTGCATCGGTAGCGCGCGTCGACCTCGGCGGAGGATAACTTACCGACCACCACCGGCAGTGGTCGGTAACGGCTCGGGGGGTATAAGCTGCCGCGTTAAAAATGAAACCCGAATTTCGGCGCTTCCACGGTTCAGGGCTGAAAAGGGCCCGAAAGAAAATAACTGATCCAAACGTTCGAATTTAACGCCAATTTCGCGACGCTGACTTCGCATCGATGGCGAGTGCCGCCACAGTCGCCGCGTTTACTCTCCCTTGATGGTTGAGCGAATGGACTTGTAACTTCGAGGTTACGAATCCGACTCTACGTTTAGGTTTACATTTTCCATTAATTTTAAAGGGTGAGGAAGGGTTGGGGGGGGATGGCGATGACAGACCAATTGCGCACCTCCCCGCCACCATCGTCGCTACCGACGACCTCGACCTCGAGCCGAGCGGGGCCGAAGGCCCGACGAGCTCCCGGAAATTTCGGAAAGGCGATATACCTTTAATTCCCAGTTGGCCGTAACTTTCTCGATGACGTCAAATTAGTGAAAAATCAAAGTTTCTTTGACGTCGTATAGCTCGAGAACGGGTCGACGGGTGCGGGCGAGAGTAGGCTTGTCGGACGGAGGACGCGGAGACGAAGGCTTACCGCGCGAAAAATTCGCGAAGATTCGCGGAAAATTTTTTACGTGTGCATCGGTAGCGCGCGTCGACCTCGGCGGAGGATAACTTACCGACCACCACCGGCAGTGGTCGGTAACGGCTCGGGGGGTATAAGCTGCCGCGTTAAAAATGAAACCCGAATTTCGGCGCTTCCACGGTTCAGGGCTGAAAAGGGCCCGAAAGAAAATAACTGATCCAAACGTTCGAATTTAACGCCAATTTTCACGACGCTGACTTCGCATCGATGGCGAGTGCCGCCACAGTCGTCGCCTTTACTCTCCCTTGATGGTTGAGCGAATGGACTTGTAACTTCGAGGTTACGAATCCGACTCTACGTTTAGGTTTACATTTTCCATTAATTTTAAAGGGTGAGGAAGGGTTGGGGGGGGGATGGCGATGACAGACCAATTGCGCACCTCCCCGCCACCATCGTCGCTACCGACGACCTCGACCTCGAGCCGAGCGGGGCCGAAGGCCCGACGAGCTCCCGGAAATTTCGGAAAGGCGATATACCTTTAATTCCCAGTTGGCCGTAACTTTCTCGATGACGTCAAATTAGTGAAAAATCAAAGTTTCTTTGTCGCCGTATAGCTCGAGAACGGGTCGACGGGTGCGGGCGAGAGTAGGCTTGTCGGACGGAGGACGCGGAGACGAAGGCTTACCGCGCGAAAAATTCGCGAAAATTCGCGGAAAATTTTTTACGTGTGCATCGGTAACGCGCGTCGACCTCGGCGGAGGATAACTTACCGACCACCACCGGCAGTGGTCGGTAACGGCTCGGGGGGTATAAGCTGCCGCGTTAAAAATGAAACCCGAATTTCGGCGCTTCCACGGTTCAGGGCTGAAAAGGGCCCGAAAGAAAATAACTGATTCAAACGTTCGAATTTAACGCCAACTTCGCGACGCTGACATCGCATTGGCGGCGAGTGCCGCCACAGTCGCCGCGTTTACTCTCCCTTGATGGTTGAGCGAATGGACTTGTAACTTCGAGGTTACGAATCCGACTCTACGTTTAGGTTTACATTTTCCATTAATTTTAAAGGGTGAGGGGGGTTTGGGGGGGAGGATGGCGATGACAGACCAATTGCGCACCTCCCCGCCACCATCGTCGCTACCGACGACCTCGACCTCGAGCCGAGCGGGGCCGAAGGCCCGACGAGCTCCCGGAAATTTCGGAAAGGCGATATACCTTTAATTCCCAGTTGGCCGTAACTTTCTCGATGACGTCAAATTAGTGAAAAATCAAAGTTTCTTTGTCGCCGCATAGCTCGAGAACGGGTCGACGGGTGCGGACGAGAGTAGGCTCGTCGGACGGAGGACGCGGAGACGAAGGCTTACCGCGCGAAAAATTCGCGAAAATTCGCGGAAAATTTTTTACGTGTGCATCGGTAACGCGCGTCGACCTCGGCGGAGGATAACTTACCGACCATCACCGGCAGTGGTCGGTAACGGCTCGGGGGGTATAAGCTGCCGCGTTAAAAATGAAACCCGAATTTCGGCGCTTCCACGGTTCAGGGCTGAAAAGGGCCCGAAAGAAAATAACTGATCCAAACGTTCGAATTTAACGCCAATTTCGCGACGCTGACTTCGCATCGATGGCGAGTGCCGCCACAGTCGTCGCGTTTACTCTCCCTTGATGGTTGAGCGAATGGACTTGTAACTTCGAGGTTACGAATCCGACTCTACGTTTAGGTTTACATTTTCCATTAATTTTAAAGGGTGAGGAAGGGTTGGGGGGGGATGGCGATGACAGACCAATTGCGCACCTCCCCGCCACCATCGTCGCTACCGACGACCTCGACCTCGAGCCGAGCGGGGCCGAAGGCCCGACGAGCTCCCGGAAATTTCGGAAAGGCGATATACCTTTAATTCCCAGTTGGCCGTAACTTTCTCGATGACGTCAAATTAGTGAAAAATCAAAGTTTCTTTGACGTCGTATAGCTCGAGAACGGGTCGACGGGTGCGGGCGAGAGTAGGCTTGTCGGACGGAGGACGCGGAGACGAAGGCTTACCGCGCGAAAAATTCGCGAAGATTCGCGGAAAATTTTTTACGTGTGCATCGGTAGCGCGCGTCGACCTCGGCGGAGGATAACTTACCGACCACCACCGGCAGTGGTCGGTAACGGCTCGGGGGGTATAAGCTGCCGCGTTAAAAATGAAACCCGAATTTCGGCGCTTCCACGGTTCAGGGCTGAAAAGGGCCCGAAAGAAAATAACTGATCCAAACGTTCGAATTTAACGCCAATTTTCACGACGCTGACTTCGCATCGATGGCGAGTGCCGCCACAGTCGTCGCGTTTACTCTCCCTTGATGGTTGAGCGAATGGACTTGTAACTTCGAGGTTACGAATCCGACTCTACGTTTAGGTTTACATTTTCCATTAATTTTAAAGGGTGAGGGGGGTTTGGGGGGGAGGATGGCGATGACAGACCAATTGCGCACCTCCCCGCCACCATCGTCGCTACCGACGACCTCGACCTCGAGCCGAGCGGAGCCGAAGGCCCGACGGGCTCCCGGAAATTTCGGAAAGGCGATATACCTTTAATTCCCAGTTGGCCGTAACTTTCTCGATGACGTCAAATTAGTGAAAAATCAAAGCTTCTTTGTCGCCGCATAGCTCGAGAACGGGTCGACGGGTGCGGGCGAGAGTAGGCTCGTCGGACGGAGGACGCGCAGACGAAGGCTTACCGCGCGAAAAATTCGCGAAAATTCGCGGAAAATTTTTTACGTGTGCATCGGTAACGCGCGTCGACCTCGGCGGAGGATAACTTACCGACCACCACCGGCAGTGGTCGGTAACGGCTCGGGGGGTATAAGCTGCCGCGTTAAAAATGAAACCCGAATTTCGGCGCTTCCACGGTTCAGGGCTGAAAAGGGCCTGAAAGAAAATAACTGATTCAAACGTTCGAATTTAACGCCAACTTCGCGACGCTGACATCGCATCGGCGGCGAGTGCCGCCACAGTCGCCGCGTTTACTCTCCCTTGATAGTTGAGCGAATGGACTTGTAACTTCGAGGTTACGAATCCGACACTACGTTTAGGTTTACATTTTCCATTAATTTTAAAGGGTGAGGGGGGTTTGGGAGGATGATGGCGATGACAGACCAATTGCGCACCTCCCCGCCACCATCGTCGCTACCGACGACCTCGACCTCGAGCCGAGCCGAGCCGAGCGGGGCCGAAGGCCCGACGGGCTCCCGGAAATTTCGGAAAGGCGATATACCTTTAATTCCCAGTTGGCCGTAACTTTCTCGATGACGTCAAATTAGTGAAAAATCAAAATTTCTTTGTCGCCGTATAGCTCGAGAACGGGTCGACGGGTGCGGGCGAGAGTAGGCTCGTCGGACGGAGGACGCGGAGACGAAGGCTTACCGCGCGAAAAATTCGCGAAAATTCGCGGAAAATTTTTTACGTGTGCATCGGTAACGCGCGTCGACCTCGGCGGAGGATAACTTACCGACCACCACCGGCAGTGGTCGTTAACGCTCGGGGGTATAAGCTGCCGCGTTAAAAATGAAACCCGAATTTCGGCGCTTCCACGGTTCAGGGCTGAAAAGGGCCCGAAAGAAAACAACTGATTCAAACGTTCGAATTTAACGCCAACTTCGCGACGCTGACATCGCATCGGTGGCGAGTGCCGCCACAGTCGCCGCGTTTACTCTCCCTTGATAGTTGAGCGAATGGACTTGTAACTTCGAGGTTACGAATCCGACTCTACGTTTAGGTTTACATTTTCCATTAATTTTAAAGGGTGAGGAAGGGTTGGGGGGGGGATGGCGATGACAGACCAATTGCGCACCTCCCCGCCACCATCGTCGCTACCGACGACCTCGACCTCGAGCCGAGCGGGGCCGAAGGCCCGACGAGCTCCCGGAAATTTCGGAAAGGCGATATACCTTTAATTCCCAGTTGGCCGTAACTTTCTCGATGACGTCAAATTAGTGAAAAATCAAAGTTTCTTTGTCGCCGTATAGCTCGAGAACGGGTCGACGGGTGCGGGCGAGAGTAGGCTTGTCGGACGGAGGACGCGGAGACGAAGGCTTACCGCGCGAAAAATTCGCGAAAATTCGCGGAAAATTTTTTACGTGTGCATCGGTAACGCGCGTCGACCTCGGCGGAGGATAACTTACCGACCACCACCGGCAGTGGTCGGTAACGGCTCGGGGGGTATAAGCTGCCGCGTTAAAAATGAAACCCGAATTTCGGCGCTTCCACGGTTCAGGGCTGAAAAGGGCCCGAAAGAAAATAACTGATTCAAACGTTCGAATTTAACGCCAACTTCGCGACGCTGACATCGCATTGGCGGCGAGTGCCGCCACAGTCGCCGCGTTTACTCTCCCTTGATGGTTGAGCGAATGGACTTGGAACTTCGAGGTTACGAATCCGACTCTACGTTTAGGTTTACATTTTCCATTAATTTTAAAGGGTGAGGGGGGTTTGGGGGGGAGGATGGCGATGACAGACCAATTGCGCACCTCCCCGCCACCATCGTCGCTACCGACGACCTCGACCTCGAGCCGAGCGGGGCCGAAGGCCCGACGGGCTCCCGGAAATTTCGGAAAGGCGATATACCTTTAATTCCCAGTTGGCCGTAACTTTCTCGATGACGTCAAATTAGTGAAAAATCAAAGCTTCTTTGTCGCCGCATAGCTCGAGAACGGGTCGACGGGTGCGGGCGAGAGTAGGCTCGTCGGACGTAGGACGCGCAGACGAAGGCTTACCGCGCGAAAAATTCGCGAAAATTCGCGGAAAATTTTTTACGTGTGCATCGGTAACGCGCGTCGACCTCGGCGGAGGATAACTTACCGACCACCACCGGCAGTGGTCGGTAACGGCTCGGGGGGTATAAGCTGCCGCGTTAAAAATGAAACCCGAATTTCGGCGCTTCCACGGTTCAGGGCTGAAAAGGGCCTGAAAGAAAATACCTGATTCAAACGTTCGAATTTAACGCCAACTTCGCGACGCTGACATCGCATCGGCGGCGAGTGCCGCCACAGTCGCCGCGTTTACTCTCCCTTGATAGTTGAGCGAATGGACTTGTAACTTCGAGGTTACGAATCCGACACTACGTTTAGGTTTACATTTTCCATTAATTTTAAAGGGTGAGGGGGGGTTGGGAGGATGATGGCGATGACAGACCAATTGCGCACCTCCCCGCCACCATCGTCGCTACCGACGACCTCGACCTCGAGCCGAGCCGAGCCGAGCGGGGCCGAAGGCCCGACGGGCTCCCGGAAATTTCGGAAAGGCGATATACCTTTAATTCCCAGTTGGCCGTAACTTTCTCGATGACGTCAAATTAGTGAAAAATCAAAATTTCTTTGTCGCCGTATAGCTCGAGAACGGGTCGACGGGTGCGGGCGAGAGTAGGCTCGTCGGACGGAGGACGCGGAGACGAAGGCTTACCGCGCGAAAAATTCGCGAAAATTCGCGGAAAATTTTTTACGTGTGCATCGGTAACGCGCGTCGACCTCGGCGGAGGATAACTTACCGACCACCACCGGCAGTGGTCGTTAACGCTCGGGGGTATAAGCTGCCGCGTTAAAAATGAAACCCGAATTTCGGCGCTTCCACGGTTCAGGGCTGAAAAGGGCCCGAAAGAAAATAACTGATCCAAACGTTCGAATTTAACGCCAATTTCGCGACGCTGACTTCGCATCGATGGCGAGTGCCGCCACAGTCGTCGCGTTTACTCTCCCTTGATGGTTGAGCGAATGGACTTGTAACTTCGAGGTTACGAATCCGACTCTACGTTTAGGTTTACATTTTCCATTAATTTTAAAGGGTGAAGAAGGGTTGGGGGGGATGGCGATGACAGACCAATTGCGCACCTCCCCGCCACCATCGTCGCTACCGACGACCTTGACCTCGAGCCGAGCGGGGCCGAAGGCCCGACGAGCTCCCGGAAATTTCGGAAAGGCGATATACCTTTAATTCCCAGTTGGCCGTAACTTTCTCGATGACGTCAAATTAGTGAAAAATCAAAGTTTCTTTGTCGTCGTATAGCTCGAGAACGGGTCGACGGGTGCGGGCGAGAGTAGGCTTGTCGGACGGAGGACGCGGAGACGAAGGCTTACCGCGCGAAAAATTCGCGAAGATTCGCGGAAAATTTTTTACGTGTGCATCGGTAGCGCGCGTCGACCTCGGCGGAGGATAACTTACCGACCACCACCGGCAGTGGTCGGTAACGGCTCGGGGGGTATAAGCTGCCGCGTTAAAAATGAAACCCGAATTTCGGCGCTTCCACGGTTCAGGGCTGAAAAGGGCCCGAAAGAAAATAACTGATCCAAACGTTCGAATTTAACGCCAATTTTCACGACGCTGATTTCGCATCGATGACGAGTGCCGCCACAGTCGTCGCGTTTACTCTCCCTTGATGGTTGAGCGAATGGACTTGTAACTTCGAGGTTACGAATCCGACTCTACGTTTAGGTTTACATTTTCCATTAATTTTAAAGGGTGAGGAAGGGTTGGGGGGGGATGGCGATGACAGACCAATTGCGCACCTCCCCGCCACCATCGTCGCTACCGACGACCTCGACCTCGAGCCGAGCGGGGCCGAAGGCCCGACGAGCTCCCGGAAATTTCGGAAAGGCGATATACCTTTAATTCCCAGTTGGCCGTAACTTTCTCGATGACGTCAAATTAGTGAAAAATCAAAGTTTCTTTGTCGCCGTATAGCTCGAGAACGGGTCGACGGGTGCGGGCGAGAGTAGGCTTGTCGGACGGAGGACGCGGAGACGAAGGCTTACCGCGCGAAAAATTCGCGAAAATTCGCGGAAAATTTTTTACGTGTGCATCGGTAACGCGCGTCGACCTCGGCGGAGGATAACTTACCGACCACCACCGGCAGTGGTCGGTAACGGCTCGGGGGGTATAAGCTGCCGCGTTAAAAATGAAACCCGAATTTCGGCGCTTCCACGGTTCAGGGCTGAAAAGGGCCCGAAAGAAAATAACTGATTCAAACGTTCGAATTTAACGCCAACTTCGCGACGCTGACATCGCATCGGCGGAGAGTGCCGCCACAGTCGCCGCGTTTACTCTCCCTTGATAGTTGAGCGAATGGACTTGTAACTTCGAGGTTACGAATCCGACTCTACGTTTAAGTTTACATTTTCCATTAATTTTAAAGGGTGAGGGGGGGTTGGGAGGATGATGGCGATGACAGACCAATTGCGCACCTCCCCGCCACCATCGTCGCTACCGACGACCTCGACCTCGAGCCGAGCGGGGCCGAAGGCCCGACGAGCTCCCGGAAATTTCGGAAAGGCGATATACCTTTAATTCCCAGTTGGCCGTAACTTTCTCGATGACGTCAAATTAGTGAAAAATCAAAGTTTCTTTGTCGCCGTATAGCTCGAGAACGGGTCGACTGGTGCGGGCGAGAGTAGGCTCGTCGGACGGAGGACGCGGAGACTAAGGCTTACCGCGCGAAAAATTCCCGAAAATTCGCGGAAAATTTTTTACGTGTGCATCGGTAACGCGCGTCGACCTCGGCGGAGGATAACTTACCGACCACCACCGGCAGTGGTCGGTAACGGCTCGGGGGGTATAAGATGCCGCGTTAAAAATGAAACCCGAGTTTCGGCGCTTCCACGGTTCAGGGCTGAAAAGGGCCCGAAAGAAAATAACTGATTCAAACGTTCGAATTTAACGCCAATTTCGCGACGCTGACTTCGCTTCGATGGCGAGTGCCGCCACAGTCGCCGCGTTTACTCTCCCTTGATGGTTGAGCGAATGGACTTGTAACTTCGAGGTTACGAATCCGACTCTACGTTTAGGTTTACATTTTCCATTAATTTTAAAGGGTGAGGGGGGGTTGGGAGGATGATGGCGATGACAGACCAATTGCGCACCTCCCCGCCACCATCGTCGCTACCGACGACCTCGACCTCGAGCCGAGCTGGGCCGAAGGCCCGACGGGCTCCCGGAAATTTCGGAAAGGCGATATACCTTTAATTCCCAGTTGGCCGTAACTTTCTCGATGACGTCAAATTAGTGAAAAATCAAAGTTTCTTTGTCGCCGCATAGCTCGAGAACGGGTCGACGGGTGCGGGCGAGAGTAGGCTCGTCGGACGGAGGACGCGGAGACAAAGGCTTACCGCGCGAAAAGTTCGCGAAAATTCGCGGAAAATTTTTTACGTGTGCATCGGTAACGCGCGTCGACCTCGGCGGAGGATAACTTACCGACCACCACCGGCAGTGGTCGGTAACGGCTCGGGGGGTATAAGCTGCCGCGTTAAAAATGAAACCCGAATTTCGGCGCTTCCACGGTTCAGGGCTGAAAAGGGCCCGAAAGAAAGTAACTGATTCAAACGTTCGAATTTAACGCCAACTTCGCGACGCTGACATCGCATCGGCGGCGAGTGCCGCCACAGTCGCCGCGTTTACTCTCCCTTGATAGTTGAGCGAATGGACTTGTAACTTCGAGGTTACGAATCCGACTCTACGTTTAGGTTTACATTTTCCATTAATTTTAAAGGGTGAGGGGGGGTTGGGAGGATGATGGCGATGACAGACCAATTGCGCACCTCCCCGCCACCATCGTCGCTACCGACGACATCGACCTCGAGCCGAGCCGAGCCGAGCGGGGCCGAAGGCCCGACGGGCTCGCGGAAATTTCGGAAAGGCGATATACCTTTAATTCCCAGTTGGCCGTAACTTTCTCGATGACGTCAAATTAGTGAAAAATCAAAGTTTCTTTGTCGCCGCATAGCTCGAGAACGGGTCGACGGGTGCGGGCGAGAGTAGGCTCGTCGGACGGCGGACGCGGAGACGAAGGCTTACCGCGCGAAAAATTCGCGAAAATTCGCGGAAAATTTTTTACGTGTGCATCGGTAACGCGCGTCGACCTCGGCGGAGGATAACTTACCGACCATCACCGGCAGTGGTCGGTAACGGCTCGGGGGGTATCAGCTGGCGCGTTAAAAATGAAACCCGAATTTCGGCGCTTCCACGGTTCAGGGCCCGAAAGAAAATAACTGATTCAAACGTTCGAATTTAACGCCAACTTCGCGACGCTGACATCGCATCGGCGGCGAGTGCCGCCACAGTCGCCGCGTTTACTCTCCCTTGATAGTTGAGCGAATGGACTTGTAACTTCGAGGTTACGAATCCGACACTACGTTTAGGTTTACATTTTCCATTAATTTTAAAGGGTGAGGGGGGGTTGGGAGGATGATGGCGATGACAGACCAATTGCGCACCTCCCCGCCACCATCGTCGCTACCGACGACCTCGACCTCGAGCCGAGCCGAGCCGAGCGGGGCCGAAGGCCCGACGGGCTCCCGGAAATTTCGGAAAGGCGATATACCTTTAATTCCCAGTTGGCCGTAACTTTCTCGATGACGTCAAATTAGTGAAAAATCAAAATTTCTTTGTCTCCGTATAGCTCGAGAACGGGTCGACGGGTGCGGGCGAGAGTAGGCTCGTCGGACGGAGGACGCGGAGACGAAGGCTTACCGCGCGAAAAATTCGCGAAAATTCGCGGAAAATTTTTTACGTGTGCATCGGTAACGCGCGTCGACCTCGGCGGAGGATAACTTACCGACCACCACCGGCAGTGGTCGTTAACGCTCGGGGGTATAAGCTGCCGCGTTAAAAATGAAACCCGAATTTCGGCGCTTCCACGGTTCAGGGCTGAAAAGGGCCCGAAAGAAAACAACTGATTCAAACGTTCGAATTTAACGCCAACTTCGCGACGCTGACATCGCATCGGTGGCCAGTGCCGCCACAGTCGCCGCGTTTACTCTCCCTTGATAGTTGAGCGAATGGACTTGTAACTTCGAGGTTACGAATCCGACTCTACGTTTAGGTTTACATTTTCCATTAATTTTAAAGGGTGAGGAAGGGTTGGGGGGGGATGGCGATGACAGACCAATTGCGCACCTCCCCGCCACCATCGTCGCTACCGACGACCTCGACCTCGAGCCGAGCGGGGCCGAAGGCCCGACGAGCTCCCGGAAATTTCGGAAAGGCGATATACCTTTAATTCCCAGTTGGCCGTAACTTTCTCGATGACGTCAAATTAGTGAAAAATCAAAGTTTCTTTGTCGCCGTATAGCTCGAGAACGGGTCGACGGGTGCGGGCGAGAGTAGGCTCGTCGGACGGAGGACGCGGAGACGAAGGCTTACCGCGCGAAAAATTCGCGAAAATTCGCGGAAAATTTTTTACGTGTGCATCGGTAACGCGCGTCGACCTCGGCGGAGGATAACTTACCGACCACCATCGGCAGTGGTCGGTAACGGCTCGGGGGGTATAAGCTGCCGCGTTAAAAATGAAACCCGAATTTCGGCGCTTCCACGGTTCAGGGCTGAAAAGGGCCCGAAAGGAAATAACTGATTCAAACGTTCGAATTTAACGCCAACTTCGCGACGCTGACATCGCATCGGCGGAGAGTGCCGCCACAGTCGCCGCGTTTACTCTCCCTTGATAGTTGAGCGAATGGACTTGTAACTTCGAGGTTACGAATCCGACTCTACGTTTAGGTTTACATTTTCCATTAATTTTAAAGGGTGAGGGGGGGTTGGGAGGATGATGGCGATGACAGACCAATTGCGCACCTCCCCGCCACCATCGTCGCTACCGACGACCTCGACCTCGAGCCGAGCGGGGCCGAAGGCCCGACGAGCTCCCGGAAATTTCGGAAAGGCGATATACCTTTAATTCCCAGTTGGCCGTAACTTTCTCGATGACGTCAAATTAGTGAAAAATCAAAGTTTCTTTGTCGCCGTATAGCTCGAGAACGGGTCGACTGGTGCGGGCGAGAGTAGGCTCGTCGGACGGAGGACGCGGAGACTAAGGCTTACCGCGCGAAAAATTCCCGAAAATTCGCGGAAAATTTTTTACGTGTGCATCGGTAACGCGCGTCGACCTCGGCGGAGGATAACTTACCGACCACCACCGGCAGTGGTCGGTAACGGCTCGGGGGGTATAAGATGCCGCGTTAAAAATGAAACCCGAGTTTCGGCGCTTCCACGGTTCAGGGCTGAAAAGGGCCCGAAAGAAAATAACTGATTCAAACGTTCGAATTTAACGCCAATTTCGCGACGCTGACTTCGCTTCGATGGCGAGTGCCGCCACAGTCGCCGCGTTTACTCTCCCTTGATGGTTGAGCGAATGGACTTGTAACTTCGAGGTTACGAATCCGACTCTACGTTTAGGTTTACATTTTCCATTAATTTTAAAGGGTGAGGGGGGGTTGGGAGGATGATGGCGATGACAGACCAATTGCGCACCTCCCCGCCACCATCGTCGCTACCGACGACCTCGACCTCGAGCCGAGCTGGGCCGAAGGCCCGACGGGCTCCCGGAAATTTCGGAAAGGCGATATACCTTTAATTCCCAGTTGGCCGTAACTTTCTCGATGACGTCAAATTAGTGAAAAATCAAAGTTTCTTTGTCGCCGCATAGCTCGAGAACGGGTCGACGGGTGCGGGCGAGAGTAGGCTCGTCGGACGGAGGACGCGGAGACAAAGGCTTACCGCGCGAAAAATTCGCGAAAATTCGCGGAAAATTTTTTACGTGTGCATCGGTAACGCGCGTCGACCTCGGCGGAGGATAACTTACCGACCACCACCGGCAGTGGTCGGTAACGGCTCGGGGGGTATAAGCTGCCGCGTTAAAAATGAAACCCGAATTTCGGCGCTTCCACGGTTCAGGGCTGAAAAGGGCCCGAAAGAAAGTAACTGATTCAAACGTTCGAATTTAACGCCAACTTCGCGACGCTGACATCGCATCGGCGGCGAGTGCCGCCACAGTCGCCGCGTTTACTCTCCCTTGATAGTTGAGCGAATGGACTTGTAACTTCGAGGTTACGAATCCGACTCTACGTTTAGGTTTACATTTTCCATTAATTTTAAAGGGTGAGGGGGGGTTGGGAGGATGATGGCGATGACAGACCAATTGCGCACCTCCCCGCCACCATCGTCGCTACCGACGACATCGACCTCGAGCCGAGCCGAGCCGAGCGGGGCCGAAGGCCCGACGGGCTCGCGGAAATTTCGGAAAGGCGATATACCTTTAATTCCCAGTTGGCCGTAACTTTCTCGATGACGTCAAATTAGTGAAAAATCAAAGTTTCTTTGTCGCCGCATAGCTCGAGAACGGGTCGACGGGTGCGGGCGAGAGTATTCTCGTCGGACGGCGGACGCGGAGACGAAGGCTTACCGCGCGAAAAATTCGCGAAAATTCGCGGAAAATTTTTTACGTGTGCATCGGTAACGCGCGTCGACCTCGGCGGAGGATAACTTACCGACCATCACCGGCAGTGGTCGGTAACGGCTCGGGGGGTATCAGCTGGCGCGTTAAAAATGAAACCCGAATTTCGGCGCTTCCACGGTTCAGGGCTGAAAAGGGCCCGAAAGAAAATAACTGATCCAAACGTTCGAATTTAACGCCAATTTCGCGACGCTGACTTCGCATCGATGGCGAGTGCCGCCACAGTCGTCGCGTTTACTCTCCCTTGATGGTTGAGCGAATGGACTTGTAACTTCGAGGTTACGAATCCGACTCTACGTTTAGGTTTACATTTTCCATTAATTTTAAAGGGTGAGGAAGGGTTGGGGGGGGATGGCGATGACAGACCAATTGCGCACCTCCCCGCCACCATCGTCGCTACCGACGACCTCGACCTCGAGCCGAGCGGGGCCGAAGGACCGACGAGCTCCCGGTAATTTCGGAAAGGCGATATACCTTTAATTCCCAGTTGGCCGTAACTTTCTCGATGACGTCAAATTAGTGAAAAATCAAAGTTTCTTTGTCGCCGTATAGCTCGAGAACGGGTCGACGGGTGCGGGCGAGAGTAGGCTCGTCGGACGGAGGACGCGGAGACGAAGGCTTACCGCGCGAAAAATTCGCGAAAATTCGCGGAAAATTTTTTACGTGTGCATCGGTAACGCGCGTCGACCTCGGCGGAGGATAACTTACCGACCATCACCGGCAGTGGTCGGTAACGGCTCGGGGGGTATCAGCTGGCGCGTTAAAAATGAAACCCGAATTTCGGCGCTTCCACGGTTCAGGGCTGAAAAGGGCCCGAAAGAAAATAACTGATCCAAACGTTCGAATTTAACGCCAATTTCGCGACGCTGACTTCGCATCGATGGCGAGTGCCGCCACAGTCGTCGCGTTTACTCTCCCTTGATGGTTGAGCGAATGGACTTGTAACTTCGAGGTTACGAATCCGACTCTACGTTTAGGTTTACATTTTCCATTAATTTTAAAGGGTGAGGGGGGGTTGGGAGGATGATGGCGATGACAGACCAATTGCGCACCTCCCCGCCACCATCGTCGCTCCGACGACCTCGACCTCGAGCCGAGCTGGGCCGAAGGCCCGACGGGCTCCCGGAAATTTCGGAAAGGCGATATACCTTTAATTCCCAGTTGGCCGTAACTTTCTCGATGACGTCAAATTAGTGAAAAATCAAAGTTTCTTTGTCGCCGCATAGCTCGAGAACGGGTCGACGGGTGCGGGCGAGAGTAGGCTCGTCGGACGGAGGACGCGGAGACGAAGGCTTACCGCGCGAAAAATTCGCGAAAATTCGCGGAAAATTTTTTACGTGTGCATCGGTAACGCGCGTCGACCTCGGCGGAGGATAACTTACCGACCATCACCGGCAGTGGTCGGTAACGGCTCGGGGGGTATAAGCTGCCGCGTTAAAAATGAAACCCGAATTTCGGCGCTTCCACGGTTCAGGGCTGAAAAGGGCCCGAAAGAAAATAACTGATCCAAACGTTCGAATTTAACGCCAATTTCGCGACGCTGACTTCGCATCGATGGCGAGTGCCGCCACAGTCGTCGCGTTTACTCTCCCTTGATGGTTGAGCGAATGGACTTGTAACTTCGAGGTTACGAATCCGACTCTACGTTTAGGTTTACATTTTCCATTAATTTTAAAGGGTGAGGAAGGGTTGGGGGGGGATGGCGATGACAGACCAATTGCGCACCTCCCCGCCACCATCGTCGCTACCGACGACCTCGACCTCGAGCCGAGCGGGGCCGAAGGCCCGACGAGCTCCCGGAAATTTCGGAAAGGCGATATACCTTTAATTCCCAGTTGGCCGTAACTTTCTCGATGACGTCAAATTAGTGAAAAATCAAAGTTTCTTTGTCGTCGTATAGCTCGAGAACGGGTCGACGGGTGCGGGCGAGAGTAGGCTCGTCGGACGGAGGACGCGGAGACGAAGGCTTACCGCGCGAAAAATTCGCGAAAATTCGCGGAAAATTTTTTACGTGTGCATCGGTAACGCGCGTCGACCTCGGCGGAGGATAACTTACCGACCACCACCGGCAGTGGTCGGTAACGGCTCGGGGGTATAAGCTGCCGCGTTAAAAATGAAACCCGAATTTCGGCGCTTCCACGGTTCAGGGCTGAAAAGGGCCCGAAAGAAAATAACTGATTCAAACGTTCGAATTTAACGCCAACTTCGCGACGCTGACATCGCATCGGCGGCGAGTGCCGCCACAGTCACCGCGTTTACTCTCCCTTGATGGTTGAGCGAATGGACTTGTAACTTCGAGGTTACAAATCCGACTCTACGTTTAGGTTTACATTTTCCATTAATTTTAAAGGGTGAGGGGGGGTTGGGGGGGAGGATGGCGATGACAGACCAATTGCGCACCTCCCCGCCACCATCGTCGCTACCGACGACCTCGACCTCGAGCCGAGCGGGGCCGAAGGCCCGACGGGCTCCCGGAAATTTCGGAAAGGCGATATACCTTTAATTCCCAGTTGGCCGTAACTTTCTCAATGACGTCAAATTAGTGAAAAATCAAAGTTTCTTTGTCGCCGTATAGCTCGAGAACGGGTCGACGGGTGCGGGCGAGAGTAGGCTCGTCGGACGGAGGACGCGGAGACGAAGGCTTTCCGCGCGAAAAATTCGCGAAAATTCGCGGAAAATTTTTTACGTGTGCATCGGTAACGCGCGTCGACCTCGGCGGAGGATAACTTACCGACCACCACCGGCAGTGGTCGGTAACGGCTCGGGGGGTATAAGCTGCCGCGTTAAAAATGAAACCCGAGTTTCGGCGCTTCCACGGTTCAGGGCTGAAAAGGGCCCGAAAGAAAATAACTGATCCAAACGTTCGAATTTAACGCCAATTTCGCGACGCTGACTTCGCATCGATGGCGAGTGCCGCCACAGTCGCCGCGTTTACTCTCCCTTGATGGTTGAGCGAATGGACTTGTAACTTCGAGGTTACGAATCCGACTCTACGTTTAGGTTTACATTTTCCATTAATTTTAAAGGGTGAGGGGGGGTTGGGAGGATGATGGCGATGACAGACCAATTGCGCACCTCCCCGCCACCATCGTCGCTACCGACGACCTCGACCTCGAGCCGAGCTGGGCCGAAGGCCCGACGGGCTCCCGGAAATTTCGGAAAGGCGATATACCTTTAATTCCCAGTTGGCCGTAACTTTCTCGATGACGTCAAATTAGTGAAAAATCAAAGTTTCTTTGTCGCCGCATAGCTCGAGAACGGGTCGACAGGTGCGGGCGAGAGTAGGCTCGTCGGACGGAGGACGCGGAGACAAAGGCTTACCGCGCGAAAAATTCGCGAAAATTCGCGGAAAATTTTTTACGTGTGCATCGGTAACGCGCGTCGACCTCGGCGGAGGATAACTTACCGACCACCACCGGCAGTGGTCGTTAACGCTCGGGGGTATAAGCTGCCGCGTTAAAAATGAAACCCGAATTTCGGCGCTTCCACGGTTCAGGGCTGAAAAGTGCCCGAAAGAAAATAACTGATTCAAACGTTCGAATTTAACGCCAACTTCGCGACGCTGACATCGCATCGGTGGCGAGTGCCGCCACAGTCGCCGCGTTTACTCTCCCTTGATAGTTGAGCGAATGGACTTGTAACTTCGAGGTTACGAATCCGACTCTACGTTTAGGTTTACATTTTCCATTAATTTTAAAGGGTGAGGGGGGGTTGGGAGGAGGATGGCGATGACAGACCAATTGCGCACCTCCCCGCCACCATCGTCGCTACCGACGACCTCGACCTCGAGCCGAGCGGGGCCGAAGGCCCGACGAGCTCCCGGAAATTTCGGAAAGGCGATATACCTTTAATTCCCAGTTGGCCGTAACTTTCTCGATGACGTCAAATTAGTGAAAAATCAAAGTTTCTTTGTCGCCGTATAGCTCGAGAACGGGTCGACGGGTGCGGGCGAGAGTAGGCTCGTCGGACGGAGGACGCGGAGACGAAGGCTTACCGCGCGAAAAATTCGCGAAAATTCGCGGAAAATTTTTTACGTGTGCATCGGTAACGCGCGTCGACCTCGGCGGAGGATAACTTACCGACCACCATCGGCAGTGGTCGGTAACGGCTCGGGGGGTATAAGCTGCCGCGTTAAAAATGAAACCCGAATTTCGGCGCTTCCACGGTTCAGGGCTGAAAAGGGCCCGAAAGGAAATAACTGATTCAAACGTTCGAATTTAACGCCAACTTCGCGACGCTGACATCGCATCGGCGGAGAGTGCCGCCACAGTCGCCGCGTTTACTCTCCCTTGATAGTTGAGCGAATGGACTTGTAACTTCGAGGTTACGAATCCGACTCTACGTTTAGGTTTACATTTTCCATTAATTTTAAAGGGTGAGGGGGGTTGGGAGGATGATGGCGATGACAGACCAATTGCGCACCTCCCCGCCACCATCGTCGCTACCGACGACCTCGACCTCGAGCCGAGCGGGGCCGAAGGCCCGACGAGCTCCCGGAAATTTCGGAAAGGCGATATACCTTTAATTCCCAGTTGGCCGTAACTTTCTCGATGACGTCAAATTAGTGAAAAATCAAAGTTTCTTTGTCGCCGTATAGCTCGAGAACGGGTCGACTGGTGCGGGCGAGAGTAGGCTCGTCGGACGGAGGACGCGGAGACTAAGGCTTACCGCGCGAAAAATTCCCGAAAATTCGCGGAAAATTTTTTACGTGTGCATCGGTAACGCGCGTCGACCTCGGCGGAGGATAACTTACCGACCACCACCGGCAGTGGTCGGTAACGGCTCGGGGGGTATAAGATGCCGCGTTAAAAATGAAACCCGAGTTTCGGCGCTTCCACGGTTCAGGGCTGAAAAGGGCCCGAAAGAAAATAACTGATTCAAACGTTCGAATTTAACGCCAATTTCGCGACGCTGACTTCGCTTCGATGGCGAGTGCCGCCACAGTCGCCGCGTTTACTCTCCCTTGATGGTTGAGCGAATGGACTTGTAACTTCGACGTTACGAATCCGACTCTACGTTTAGGTTTACATTTTCCATTAATTTTAAAGGGTGAGGGGGGGTTGGGAGGATGATGGCGATGACAGACCAATTGCGCACCTCCCCGCCACCATCGTCGCTACCGACGACCTCGACCTCGAGTCGAGCGGGGCCGAAGGCCCAACGGGCTCCCGGAAATTTCGGAAAGGCGATATACCTTTAATTCCCAGTTGGCCGTAACTTTCTCGATGACGTCAAATTAGTGAAAAATCAAAGTTTCTTTGTCGCCGCATAGCTCGAGAACGGGTCGACGGGTGCGGGCGAGAGTAGGCTCGTCGGACGGAGGACGCGGAGACAAAGGCTTACCGCGCGAAAAATTCGCGAAAATTCGCGGAAAATTTTTTACGTGTGCATCGGTAACGCGCGTCGACCTCGGCGGAGGATAACTTACCGACCACCACCGGCAGTGGTCGGTAACGGCTCGGGGGGTATAAGCTGCCGCGTTAAAAATGAAACCCGAGTTTCGGCGCTTCCACGGTTCGGGGCTGAAAAGGGCCCGAAAGAAAATAACTGATCCAAACGTTCGAATTTAACGCCAATTTCGCGACGCTGACTTCGCATCGGCGGCGAGTGCCGCCACAGTCGCCGCGTTTACTCTCCCTTGATAGTTGAGCGAATGGACTTGTAACTTCGAGGTTACGAATCCGACTCTACGTTTAGGTTTACATTTTCCATTAATTTTAAAGGGTGAGGGGGGGTTGGGAGGATGATGGCGATGACAGACCAATTGCGCACCTCCCCGCCACCATCGTCGCTACCGACGACATCGACCTCGAGCCGTGCCGAGCCGAGCGGGGCCGAAGGCCCGACGGGCTCCCGGAAATTTCGGAAAGGCGATATACCTTTAATTCCCAGTTGGCCGTAACTTTCTCGATGACGTCAAATTAGTGAAAAATCAAAGTTTCTTTGTCGCCGCATAGCTCGAGAACGGGTCGACGGGTGCGGGCGAGAGTAGGCTCGTCGGACGGAGGACGCGGAGACGAAGGCTTACCGCGCGAAAAATTCGCGAAAATTCGCGGAAAATTTTTACGTGTGCATCGGTAACGCGCGTCGACCTCGGCGGAGGATAACTTACCGACCATCACCGGCAGTGGTCGGTAACGGCTCGGGGGGTATAAGCTGCCGCGTTAAAAATGAAACCCGAATTTCGGCGCTTCCACGGTTCAGGGCTGAAAAGGGCCCGAAAGAAAATAACTGATCCAAACGTTCGAATTTAACGCCAATTTCGCGACGCTGACTTCGCATCGATGGCGAGTGCCGCCACAGTCGTCGCGTTTACTCTCCCTTGATGGTTGAGCGAATGGACTTGTAACTTCGAGGTTACGAATCCGACTCTACGTTTAGGTTTACATTTTCCATTAATTTTAAAGGGTGAGGAAGGGTTGGGGGGGGATGGCGATGACAGTCCAATTGCGCACCTCCCCGCCACCATCGTCGCTACCGACGACCTCGACCTCGAGCCGAGCGGGGCCGAAGGCCCGACGAGCTCCCGGAAATTTCGGAAAGGCGATATACCTTTAATTCCCAGTTGGCCGTAACTTTCTCGATGACGTCAAATTAGTGAAAAATCAAAGTTTCTTTGTCGCCGTATAGCTCGAGAACGGGTCGACGGGTGCGGGCGAGAGTAGGCTCGTCGGACGGAGGACGCGGAGACGAAGGCTTTCCGCGCGAAAAATTCGCGAAAATTCGCGGAAAATTTTTTACGTGTGCATCGGTAACGCGCGTCGACCTCGGCGGAGGATAACTTACCGACCACCACCGGCAGTGGTCGGTAACGGCTCGGGGGGTATAAGCTGCCGCGTTAAAAATGAAACCCGAATTTCGGCGCTTCCACGGTTCAGGGCTGAAAAGGGCCCGAAAGAAAATAACTGATCCAAACGTTCGAATTTAACGCCAATTTCGCGACGCTGACTTCGCATCGATGGCGAGTGCCGCCACAGTCGCCGCGTTTACTCTCCTTGATGGTTGAGCGAATGGACTTGTAACTTCGAGGTTACGAATCCGACTCTACGTTTAGGTTTACATTTTCCATTAATTTTAAAGGGTGAGGGGGGTTTGGGGGGGAGGATGGCGATGACAGACCAATTGCGCACCTCCCCGCCACCATCGTCGCTACCGACGACCTCGACCTCGAGCCGAGCCGAGCCGAGCGGGGCCGAAGGCCCGACGGGCTCCCGGAAATTTCGGAAAGGCGATATACCTTTAATTCCCAGTTGGCCGTAACTTTCTCGATGACGTCAAATTAGTGAAAAATCAAAGTTTCTTTGTCGCCGTATAGCTCGAGAACGGGTCGACGGGTGCGGGCGAGAGTAGGCTCGTCGGACGGAGGACGCGGAGACGAAGGCTTTCCGCGCGAAAAATTCGCGAAAATTCCCGGAAAATTTTTTACGTGTGCATCGGTAACGCGCGTCGACCTCGGCGGAGGATAACTTACCGACCACCACCGGCAGTGGTCGGTAACGGCTCGGGGGGTACAAGCTGCCGCGTTAAAAATGAAACCCGAATTTCGGCGCTTCCACGGTTCAGGGCTGAAAAGGGCCCGAAAGAAAATAACTGATTCAAATGTTCGAATTTAACGCCAACTTCGCGACGCTGACATCGCATCGGCGGCGAGTGCCGCCACAGTCGCCGCGTTTACTCTCCCTTGATAGTTGAGCGAATGGACTTGTAACTTCGAGGTTACAAATCCGACTCTACGTTTAGGTTTACATTTTCCATTAATTTTAAAGGGTGAGGGGGGTTTGGGGGGGAGGATGGCGATGACAGACCAATTGCGCACCTCCCCGCCACCATCGTCGCTACCGACGACCTCGACCTCGAGCCGAGCGGGGCCGAAGGCCCGACGGGCTCCCGGAAATTTCGGAAAGGCGATATACCTTTAATTCCCAGTTGGCCGTAACTTTCTCGATGACGTCAAATTAGTGAAAAATCAAAGCTTCTTTGTCGCCGCATAGCTCGAGAACGGGTCGACGGGTGCGGGCGAGAGTAGGCTCGTCGGACGTAGGACGCGCAGACGAAGGCTTACCGCGCGAAAAATTCGCGAAAATTCGCGGAAAATTTTTTACGTGTGCATCGGTAACGCGCGTCGACCTCGGCGGAGGATAACTTACCGACCACCACCGGCAGTGGTCGGTAACGGCTCGGGGGGTATAAGCTGCCGCGTTAAAAATGAAACCCGAATTTCGGCGCTTCCACGGTTCAGGGCTGAAAAGGGCCTGAAAGAAAATACCTGATTCAAACGTTCGAATTTAACGCCAACTTCGCGACGCTGACATCGCATCGGCGGCGAGTGCCGCCACAGTCGCCGCGTTTACTCTCCCTTGATAGTTGAGCGAATGGACTTGTAACTTCGAGGTTACGAATCCGACACTACGTTTAGGTTTACATTTTCCATTAATTTTAAAGGGTGAGGGGGGGTTGGGAGGATGATGGCGATGACAGACCAATTGCGCACCTCCCCGCCACCATCGTCGCTACCGACGACCTCGACCTCGAGCCGAGCCGAGCCGAGCGGGGCCGAAGGCCCGACGGGCTCCCGGAAATTTCGGAAAGGCGATATACCTTTAATTCCCAGTTGGCCGTAACTTTCTCGATGACGTCAAATTAGTGAAAAATCAAAATTTCTTTGTCGCCGTATAGCTCGAGAACGGGTCGACGGGTGCGGGCGAGAGTAGGCTCGTCGGACGGAGGACGCGGAGACGAAGGCTTACCGCGCGAAAAATTCGCGAAAATTCGCGGAAAATTTTTTACGTGTGCATCGGTAACGCGCGTCGACCTCGGCGGAGGATAACTTACCGACCACCACCGGCAGTGGTCGTTAACGCTCGGGGGTATAAGCTGCCGCGTTAAAAATGAAACCCGAATTTCGGCGCTTCCACGGTTCAGGGCTGAAAAGGGCCCGAAAGAAAATAACTGATCCAAACGTTCGAATTTAACGCCAATTTCGCGACGCTGACTTCGCATCGATGGCGAGTGCCGCCACAGTCGTCGCGTTTACTCTCCCTTGATGGTTGAGCGAATGGACTTGTAACTTCGAGGTTACGAATCCGACTCTACGTTTAGGTTTACATTTTCCATTAATTTTAAAGGGTGAAGAAGGGTTGGGGGGGATGGCGATGACAGACCAATTGCGCACCTCCCCGCCACCATCGTCGCTACCGACGACCTTGACCTCGAGCCGAGCGGGGCCGAAGGCCCGACGAGCTCCCGGAAATTTCGGAAAGGCGATATACCTTTAATTCCCAGTTGGCCGTAACTTTCTCGATGACGTCAAATTAGTGAAAAATCAAAGTTTCTTTGTCGTCGTATAGCTCGAGAACGGGTCGACGGGTGCGGGCGAGAGTAGGCTTGTCGGACGGAGGACGCGGAGACGAAGGCTTACCGCGCGAAAAATTCGCGAAGATTCGCGGAAAATTTTTTACGTGTGCATCGGTAGCGCGCGTCGACCTCGGCGGAGGATAACTTACCGACCACCACCGGCAGTGGTCGGTAACGGCTCGGGGGGTATAAGCTGCCGCGTTAAAAATGAAACCCGAATTTCGGCGCTTCCACGGTTCAGGGCTGAAAAGGGCCCGAAAGAAAATAACTGATCCAAACGTTCGAATTTAACGCCAATTTTCACGACGCTGATTTCGCATCGATGACGAGTGCCGCCACAGTCGTCGCGTTTACTCTCCCTTGATGGTTGAGCGAATGGACTTGTAACTTCGAGGTTACGAATCCGACTCTACGTTTAGGTTTACATTTTCCATTAATTTTAAAGGGTGAGGAAGGGTTGGGGGGGGATGGCGATGACAGACCAATTGCGCACCTCCCCGCCACCATCGTCGCTACCGACGACCTCGACCTCGAGCCGAGCGGGGCCGAAGGCCCGACGAGCTCCCGGAAATTTCGGAAAGGCGATATACCTTTAATTCCCAGTTGGCCGTAACTTTCTCGATGACGTCAAATTAGTGAAAAATCAAAGTTTCTTTGTCGCCGTATAGCTCGAGAACGGGTCGACGGGTGCGGGCGAGAGTAGGCTTGTCGGACGGAGGACGCGGAGACGAAGGCTTACCGCGCGAAAAATTCGCGAAAATTCGCGGAAAATTTTTTACGTGTGCATCGGTAACGCGCGTCGACCTCGGCGGAGGATAACTTACCGACCACCACCGGCAGTGGTCGGTAACGGCTCGGGGGGTATAAGCTGCCGCGTTAAAAATGAAACCCGAATTTCGGCGCTTCCACGGTTCAGGGCTGAAAAGGGCCCGAAAGAAAATAACTGATTCAAACGTTCGAATTTAACGCCAACTTCGCGACGCTGACATCGCATCGGCGGAGAGTGCCGCCACAGTCGCCGCGTTTACTCTCCCTTGATAGTTGAGCGAATGGACTTGTAACTTCGAGGTTACGAATCCGACTCTACGTTTAAGTTTACATTTTCCATTAATTTTAAAGGGTGAGGGGGGGTTGGGAGGATGATGGCGATGACAGACCAATTGCGCACCTCCCCGCCACCATCGTCGCTACCGACGACCTCGACCTCGAGCCGAGCGGGGCCGAAGGCCCGACGAGCTCCCGGAAATTTCGGAAAGGCGATATACCTTTAATTCCCAGTTGGCCGTAACTTTCTCGATGACGTCAAATTAGTGAAAAATCAAAGTTTCTTTGTCGCCGTATAGCTCGAGAACGGGTCGACTGGTGCGGGCGAGAGTAGGCTCGTCGGACGGAGGACGCGGAGACTAAGGCTTACCGCGCGAAAAATTCCCGAAAATTCGCGGAAAATTTTTTACGTGTGCATCGGTAACGCGCGTCGACCTCGGCGGAGGATAACTTACCGACCACCACCGGCAGTGGTCGGTAACGGCTCGGGGGGTATAAGATGCCGCGTTAAAAATGAAACCCGAGTTTCGGCGCTTCCACGGTTCAGGGCTGAAAAGGGCCCGAAAGAAAATAACTGATTCAAACGTTCGAATTTAACGCCAATTTCGCGACGCTGACTTCGCTTCGATGGCGAGTGCCGCCACAGTCGCCGCGTTTACTCTCCCTTGATGGTTGAGCGAATGGACTTGTAACTTCGAGGTTACGAATCCGACTCTACGTTTAGGTTTACATTTTCCATTAATTTTAAAGGGTGAGGGGGGGTTGGGAGGATGATGGCGATGACAGACCAATTGCGCACCTCCCCGCCACCATCGTCGCTACCGACGACCTCGACCTCGAGCCGAGCTGGGCCGAAGGCCCGACGGGCTCCCGGAAATTTCGGAAAGGCGATATACCTTTAATTCCCAGTTGGCCGTAACTTTCTCGATGACGTCAAATTAGTGAAAAATCAAAGTTTCTTTGTCGCCGCATAGCTCGAGAACGGGTCGACGGGTGCGGGCGAGAGTAGGCTCGTCGGACGGAGGACGCGGAGACAAAGGCTTACCGCGCGAAAAGTTCGCGAAAATTCGCGGAAAATTTTTTACGTGTGCATCGGTAACGCGCGTCGACCTCGGCGGAGGATAACTTACCGACCACCACCGGCAGTGGTCGGTAACGGCTCGGGGGGTATAAGCTGCCGCGTTAAAAATGAAACCCGAATTTCGGCGCTTCCACGGTTCAGGGCTGAAAAGGGCCCGAAAGAAAGTAACTGATTCAAACGTTCGAATTTAACGCCAACTTCGCGACGCTGACATCGCATCGGCGGCGAGTGCCGCCACAGTCGCCGCGTTTACTCTCCCTTGATAGTTGAGCGAATGGACTTGTAACTTCGAGGTTACGAATCCGACTCTACGTTTAGGTTTACATTTTCCATTAATTTTAAAGGGTGAGGGGGGGTTGGGAGGATGATGGCGATGACAGACCAATTGCGCACCTCCCCGCCACCATCGTCGCTACCGACGACATCGACCTCGAGCCGAGCCGAGCCGAGCGGGGCCGAAGGCCCGACGGGCTCGCGGAAATTTCGGAAAGGCGATATACCTTTAATTCCCAGTTGGCCGTAACTTTCTCGATGACGTCAAATTAGTGAAAAATCAAAGTTTCTTTGTCGCCGCATAGCTCGAGAACGGGTCGACGGGTGCGGGCGAGAGTAGGCTCGTCGGACGGCGGACGCGGAGACGAAGGCTTACCGCGCGAAAAATTCGCGAAAATTCGCGGAAAATTTTTTACGTGTGCATCGGTAACGCGCGTCGACCTCGGCGGAGGATAACTTACCGACCATCACCGGCAGTGGTCGGTAACGGCTCGGGGGGTATCAGCTGGCGCGTTAAAAATGAAACCCGAATTTCGGCGCTTCCACGGTTCAGGGCCCGAAAGAAAATAACTGATTCAAACGTTCGAATTTAACGCCAACTTCGCGACGCTGACATCGCATCGGCGGCGAGTGCCGCCACAGTCGCCGCGTTTACTCTCCCTTGATAGTTGAGCGAATGGACTTGTAACTTCGAGGTTACGAATCCGACACTACGTTTAGGTTTACATTTTCCATTAATTTTAAAGGGTGAGGGGGGGTTGGGAGGATGATGGCGATGACAGACCAATTGCGCACCTCCCCGCCACCATCGTCGCTACCGACGACCTCGACCTCGAGCCGAGCCGAGCCGAGCGGGGCCGAAGGCCCGACGGGCTCCCGGAAATTTCGGAAAGGCGATATACCTTTAATTCCCAGTTGGCCGTAACTTTCTCGATGACGTCAAATTAGTGAAAAATCAAAATTTCTTTGTCTCCGTATAGCTCGAGAACGGGTCGACGGGTGCGGGCGAGAGTAGGCTCGTCGGACGGAGGACGCGGAGACGAAGGCTTACCGCGCGAAAAATTCGCGAAAATTCGCGGAAAATTTTTTACGTGTGCATCGGTAACGCGCGTCGACCTCGGCGGAGGATAACTTACCGACCACCACCGGCAGTGGTCGTTAACGCTCGGGGGTATAAGCTGCCGCGTTAAAAATGAAACCCGAATTTCGGCGCTTCCACGGTTCAGGGCTGAAAAGGGCCCGAAAGAAAACAACTGATTCAAACGTTCGAATTTAACGCCAACTTCGCGACGCTGACATCGCATCGGTGGCCAGTGCCGCCACAGTCGCCGCGTTTACTCTCCCTTGATAGTTGAGCGAATGGACTTGTAACTTCGAGGTTACGAATCCGACTCTACGTTTAGGTTTACATTTTCCATTAATTTTAAAGGGTGAGGAAGGGTTGGGGGGGGATGGCGATGACAGACCAATTGCGCACCTCCCCGCCACCATCGTCGCTACCGACGACCTCGACCTCGAGCCGAGCGGGGCCGAAGGCCCGACGAGCTCCCGGAAATTTCGGAAAGGCGATATACCTTTAATTCCCAGTTGGCCGTAACTTTCTCGATGACGTCAAATTAGTGAAAAATCAAAGTTTCTTTGTCGCCGTATAGCTCGAGAACGGGTCGACGGGTGCGGGCGAGAGTAGGCTCGTCGGACGGAGGACGCGGAGACGAAGGCTTACCGCGCGAAAAATTCGCGAAAATTCGCGGAAAATTTTTTACGTGTGCATCGGTAACGCGCGTCGACCTCGGCGGAGGATAACTTACCGACCACCATCGGCAGTGGTCGGTAACGGCTCGGGGGGTATAAGCTGCCGCGTTAAAAATGAAACCCGAATTTCGGCGCTTCCACGGTTCAGGGCTGAAAAGGGCCCGAAAGGAAATAACTGATTCAAACGTTCGAATTTAACGCCAACTTCGCGACGCTGACATCGCATCGGCGGAGAGTGCCGCCACAGTCGCCGCGTTTACTCTCCCTTGATAGTTGAGCGAATGGACTTGTAACTTCGAGGTTACGAATCCGACTCTACGTTTAGGTTTACATTTTCCATTAATTTTAAAGGGTGAGGGGGGGTTGGGAGGATGATGGCGATGACAGACCAATTGCGCACCTCCCCGCCACCATCGTCGCTACCGACGACCTCGACCTCGAGCCGAGCGGGGCCGAAGGCCCGACGAGCTCCCGGAAATTTCGGAAAGGCGATATACCTTTAATTCCCAGTTGGCCGTAACTTTCTCGATGACGTCAAATTAGTGAAAAATCAAAGTTTCTTTGTCGCCGTATAGCTCGAGAACGGGTCGACTGGTGCGGGCGAGAGTAGGCTCGTCGGACGGAGGACGCGGAGACTAAGGCTTACCGCGCGAAAAATTCCCGAAAATTCGCGGAAAATTTTTTACGTGTGCATCGGTAACGCGCGTCGACCTCGGCGGAGGATAACTTACCGACCACCACCGGCAGTGGTCGGTAACGGCTCGGGGGGTATAAGATGCCGCGTTAAAAATGAAACCCGAGTTTCGGCGCTTCCACGGTTCAGGGCTGAAAAGGGCCCGAAAGAAAATAACTGATTCAAACGTTCGAATTTAACGCCAATTTCGCGACGCTGACTTCGCTTCGATGGCGAGTGCCGCCACAGTCGCCGCGTTTACTCTCCCTTGATGGTTGAGCGAATGGACTTGTAACTTCGAGGTTACGAATCCGACTCTACGTTTAGGTTTACATTTTCCATTAATTTTAAAGGGTGAGGGGGGGTTGGGAGGATGATGGCGATGACAGACCAATTGCGCACCTCCCCGCCACCATCGTCGCTACCGACGACCTCGACCTCGAGCCGAGCTGGGCCGAAGGCCCGACGGGCTCCCGGAAATTTCGGAAAGGCGATATACCTTTAATTCCCAGTTGGCCGTAACTTTCTCGATGACGTCAAATTAGTGAAAAATCAAAGTTTCTTTGTCGCCGCATAGCTCGAGAACGGGTCGACGGGTGCGGGCGAGAGTAGGCTCGTCGGACGGAGGACGCGGAGACAAAGGCTTACCGCGCGAAAAATTCGCGAAAATTCGCGGAAAATTTTTTACGTGTGCATCGGTAACGCGCGTCGACCTCGGCGGAGGATAACTTACCGACCACCACCGGCAGTGGTCGGTAACGGCTCGGGGGGTATAAGCTGCCGCGTTAAAAATGAAACCCGAATTTCGGCGCTTCCACGGTTCAGGGCTGAAAAGGGCCCGAAAGAAAGTAACTGATTCAAACGTTCGAATTTAACGCCAACTTCGCGACGCTGACATCGCATCGGCGGCGAGTGCCGCCACAGTCGCCGCGTTTACTCTCCCTTGATAGTTGAGCGAATGGACTTGTAACTTCGAGGTTACGAATCCGACTCTACGTTTAGGTTTACATTTTCCATTAATTTTAAAGGGTGAGGGGGGGTTGGGAGGATGATGGCGATGACAGACCAATTGCGCACCTCCCCGCCACCATCGTCGCTACCGACGACATCGACCTCGAGCCGAGCCGAGCCGAGCGGGGCCGAAGGCCCGACGGGCTCGCGGAAATTTCGGAAAGGCGATATACCTTTAATTCCCAGTTGGCCGTAACTTTCTCGATGACGTCAAATTAGTGAAAAATCAAAGTTTCTTTGTCGCCGCATAGCTCGAGAACGGGTCGACGGGTGCGGGCGAGAGTATTCTCGTCGGACGGCGGACGCGGAGACGAAGGCTTACCGCGCGAAAAATTCGCGAAAATTCGCGGAAAATTTTTTACGTGTGCATCGGTAACGCGCGTCGACCTCGGCGGAGGATAACTTACCGACCATCACCGGCAGTGGTCGGTAACGGCTCGGGGGGTATCAGCTGGCGCGTTAAAAATGAAACCCGAATTTCGGCGCTTCCACGGTTCAGGGCTGAAAAGGGCCCGAAAGAAAATAACTGATCCAAACGTTCGAATTTAACGCCAATTTCGCGACGCTGACTTCGCATCGATGGCGAGTGCCGCCACAGTCGTCGCGTTTACTCTCCCTTGATGGTTGAGCGAATGGACTTGTAACTTCGAGGTTACGAATCCGACTCTACGTTTAGGTTTACATTTTCCATTAATTTTAAAGGGTGAGGAAGGGTTGGGGGGGGATGGCGATGACAGACCAATTGCGCACCTCCCCGCCACCATCGTCGCTACCGACGACCTCGACCTCGAGCCGAGCGGGGCCGAAGGACCGACGAGCTCCCGGTAATTTCGGAAAGGCGATATACCTTTAATTCCCAGTTGGCCGTAACTTTCTCGATGACGTCAAATTAGTGAAAAATCAAAGTTTCTTTGTCGCCGTATAGCTCGAGAACGGGTCGACGGGTGCGGGCGAGAGTAGGCTCGTCGGACGGAGGACGCGGAGACGAAGGCTTACCGCGCGAAAAATTCGCGAAAATTCGCGGAAAATTTTTTACGTGTGCATCGGTAACGCGCGTCGACCTCGGCGGAGGATAACTTACCGACCATCACCGGCAGTGGTCGGTAACGGCTCGGGGGGTATCAGCTGGCGCGTTAAAAATGAAACCCGAATTTCGGCGCTTCCACGGTTCAGGGCTGAAAAGGGCCCGAAAGAAAATAACTGATCCAAACGTTCGAATTTAACGCCAATTTCGCGACGCTGACTTCGCATCGATGGCGAGTGCCGCCACAGTCGTCGCGTTTACTCTCCCTTGATGGTTGAGCGAATGGACTTGTAACTTCGAGGTTACGAATCCGACTCTACGTTTAGGTTTACATTTTCCATTAATTTTAAAGGGTGAGGGGGGGTTGGGAGGATGATGGCGATGACAGACCAATTGCGCACCTCCCCGCCACCATCGTCGCTCCGACGACCTCGACCTCGAGCCGAGCTGGGCCGAAGGCCCGACGGGCTCCCGGAAATTTCGGAAAGGCGATATACCTTTAATTCCCAGTTGGCCGTAACTTTCTCGATGACGTCAAATTAGTGAAAAATCAAAGTTTCTTTGTCGCCGCATAGCTCGAGAACGGGTCGACGGGTGCGGGCGAGAGTAGGCTCGTCGGACGGAGGACGCGGAGACGAAGGCTTACCGCGCGAAAATTCGCGAAAATTCGCGGAAAATTTTTTACGTGTGCATCGGTAACGCGCGTCGACCTCGGCGGAGGATAACTTACCGACCATCACCGGCAGTGGTCGGTAACGGCTCGGGGGGTATAAGCTGCCGCGTTAAAAATGAAACCCGAATTTCGGCGCTTCCACGGTTCAGGGCTGAAAAGGGCCCGAAAGAAAATAACTGATCCAAACGTTCGAATTTAACGCCAATTTCGCGACGCTGACTTCGCATCGATGGCGAGTGCCGCCACAGTCGTCGCGTTTACTCTCCCTTGATGGTTGAGCGAATGGACTTGTAACTTCGAGGTTACGAATCCGACTCTACGTTTAGGTTTACATTTTCCATTAATTTTAAAGGGTGAGGAAGGGTTGGGGGGGGATGGCGATGACAGACCAATTGCGCACCTCCCCGCCACCATCGTCGCTACCGACGACCTCGACCTCGAGCCGAGCGGGGCCGAAGGCCCGACGAGCTCCCGGAAATTTCGGAAAGGCGATATACCTTTAATTCCCAGTTGGCCGTAACTTTCTCGATGACGTCAAATTAGTGAAAAATCAAAGTTTCTTTGTCGTCGTATAGCTCGAGAACGGGTCGACGGGTGCGGGCGAGAGTAGGCTCGTCGGACGGAGGACGCGGAGACGAAGGCTTACCGCGCGAAAAATTCGCGAAAATTCGCGGAAAATTTTTTACGTGTGCATCGGTAACGCGCGTCGACCTCGGCGGAGGATAACTTACCGACCACCACCGGCAGTGGTCGGTAACGGCTCGGGGGTATAAGCTGCCGCGTTAAAAATGAAACCCGAATTTCGGCGCTTCCACGGTTCAGGGCTGAAAAGGGCCCGAAAGAAAATAACTGATTCAAACGTTCGAATTTAACGCCAACTTCGCGACGCTGACATCGCATCGGCGGCGAGTGCCGCCACAGTCACCGCGTTTACTCTCCCTTGATGGTTGAGCGAATGGACTTGTAACTTCGAGGTTACAAATCCGACTCTACGTTTAGGTTTACATTTTCCATTAATTTTAAAGGGTGAGGGGGGGTTGGGGGGGAGGATGGCGATGACAGACCAATTGCGCACCTCCCCGCCACCATCGTCGCTACCGACGACCTCGACCTCGAGCCGAGCGGGGCCGAAGGCCCGACGGGCTCCCGGAAATTTCGGAAAGGCGATATACCTTTAATTCCCAGTTGGCCGTAACTTTCTCAATGACGTCAAATTAGTGAAAAATCAAAGTTTCTTTGTCGCCGTATAGCTCGAGAACGGGTCGACGGGTGCGGGCGAGAGTAGGCTCGTCGGACGGAGGACGCGGAGACGAAGGCTTTCCGCGCGAAAAATTCGCGAAAATTCGCGGAAAATTTTTTACGTGTGCATCGGTAACGCGCGTCGACCTCGGCGGAGGATAACTTACCGACCACCACCGGCAGTGGTCGGTAACGGCTCGGGGGGTATAAGCTGCCGCGTTAAAAATGAAACCCGAGTTTCGGCGCTTCCACGGTTCAGGGCTGAAAAGGGCCCGAAAGAAAATAACTGATCCAAACGTTCGAATTTAACGCCAATTTCGCGACGCTGACTTCGCATCGATGGCGAGTGCCGCCACAGTCGCCGCGTTTACTCTCCCTTGATGGTTGAGCGAATGGACTTGTAACTTCGAGGTTACGAATCCGACTCTACGTTTAGGTTTACATTTTCCATTAATTTTAAAGGGTGAGGGGGGGTTGGGAGGATGATGGCGATGACAGACCAATTGCGCACCTCCCCGCCACCATCGTCGCTACCGACGACCTCGACCTCGAGCCGAGCTGGGCCGAAGGCCCGACGGGCTCCCGGAAATTTCGGAAAGGCGATATACCTTTAATTCCCAGTTGGCCGTAACTTTCTCGATGACGTCAAATTAGTGAAAAATCAAAGTTTCTTTGTCGCCGCATAGCTCGAGAACGGGTCGACAGGTGCGGGCGAGAGTAGGCTCGTCGGACGGAGGACGCGGAGACAAAGGCTTACCGCGCGAAAAATTCGCGAAAATTCGCGGAAAATTTTTTACGTGTGCATCGGTAACGCGCGTCGACCTCGGCGGAGGATAACTTACCGACCACCACCGGCAGTGGTCGTTAACGCTCGGGGGTATAAGCTGCCGCGTTAAAAATGAAACCCGAATTTCGGCGCTTCCACGGTTCAGGGCTGAAAAGTGCCCGAAAGAAAATAACTGATTCAAACGTTCGAATTTAACGCCAACTTCGCGACGCTGACATCGCATCGGTGGCGAGTGCCGCCACAGTCGCCGCGTTTACTCTCCCTTGATAGTTGAGCGAATGGACTTGTAACTTCGAGGTTACGAATCCGACTCTACGTTTAGGTTTACATTTTCCATTAATTTTAAAGGGTGAGGGGGGGTTGGGAGGAGGATGGCGATGACAGACCAATTGCGCACCTCCCCGCCACCATCGTCGCTACCGACGACCTCGACCTCGAGCCGAGCGGGGCCGAAGGCCCGACGAGCTCCCGGAAATTTCGGAAAGGCGATATACCTTTAATTCCCAGTTGGCCGTAACTTTCTCGATGACGTCAAATTAGTGAAAAATCAAAGTTTCTTTGTCGCCGTATAGCTCGAGAACGGGTCGACGGGTGCGGGCGAGAGTAGGCTCGTCGGACGGAGGACGCGGAGACGAAGGCTTACCGCGCGAAAAATTCGCGAAAATTCGCGGAAAATTTTTTACGTGTGCATCGGTAACGCGCGTCGACCTCGGCGGAGGATAACTTACCGACCACCATCGGCAGTGGTCGGTAACGGCTCGGGGGGTATAAGCTGCCGCGTTAAAAATGAAACCCGAATTTCGGCGCTTCCACGGTTCAGGGCTGAAAAGGGCCCGAAAGGAAATAACTGATTCAAACGTTCGAATTTAACGCCAACTTCGCGACGCTGACATCGCATCGGCGGAGAGTGCCGCCACAGTCGCCGCGTTTACTCTCCCTTGATAGTTGAGCGAATGGACTTGTAACTTCGAGGTTACGAATCCGACTCTACGTTTAGGTTTACATTTTCCATTAATTTTAAAGGGTGAGGGGGGTTGGGAGGATGATGGCGATGACAGACCAATTGCGCACCTCCCCGCCACCATCGTCGCTACCGACGACCTCGACCTCGAGCCGAGCGGGGCCGAAGGCCCGACGAGCTCCCGGAAATTTCGGAAAGGCGATATACCTTTAATTCCCAGTTGGCCGTAACTTTCTCGATGACGTCAAATTAGTGAAAAATCAAAGTTTCTTTGTCGCCGTATAGCTCGAGAACGGGTCGACTGGTGCGGGCGAGAGTAGGCTCGTCGGACGGAGGACGCGGAGACTAAGGCTTACCGCGCGAAAAATTCCCGAAAATTCGCGGAAAATTTTTTACGTGTGCATCGGTAACGCGCGTCGACCTCGGCGGAGGATAACTTACCGACCACCACCGGCAGTGGTCGGTAACGGCTCGGGGGGTATAAGATGCCGCGTTAAAAATGAAACCCGAGTTTCGGCGCTTCCACGGTTCAGGGCTGAAAAGGGCCCGAAAGAAAATAACTGATTCAAACGTTCGAATTTAACGCCAATTTCGCGACGCTGACTTCGCTTCGATGGCGAGTGCCGCCACAGTCGCCGCGTTTACTCTCCCTTGATGGTTGAGCGAATGGACTTGTAACTTCGAGGTTACGAATCCGACTCTACGTTTAGGTTTACATTTTCCATTAATTTTAAAGGGTGAGGGGGGGTTGGGAGGATGATGGCGATGACAGACCAATTGCGCACCTCCCCGCCACCATCGTCGCTACCGACGACCTCGACCTCGAGTCGAGCGGGGCCGAAGGCCCAACGGGCTCCCGGAAATTTCGGAAAGGCGATATACCTTTAATTCCCAGTTGGCCGTAACTTTCTCGATGACGTCAAATTAGTGAAAAATCAAAGTTTCTTTGTCGCCGCATAGCTCGAGAACGGGTCGACGGGTGCGGGCGAGAGTAGGCTCGTCGGACGGAGGACGCGGAGACAAAGGCTTACCGCGCGAAAAATTCGCGAAAATTCGCGGAAAATTTTTTACGTGTGCATCGGTAACGCGCGTCGACCTCGGCGGAGGATAACTTACCGACCACCACCGGCAGTGGTCGGTAACGGCTCGGGGGGTATAAGCTGCCGCGTTAAAAATGAAACCCGAGTTTCGGCGCTTCCACGGTTCGGGGCTGAAAAGGGCCCGAAAGAAAATAACTGATCCAAACGTTCGAATTTAACGCCAATTTCGCGACGCTGACTTCGCATCGGCGGCGAGTGCCGCCACAGTCGCCGCGTTTACTCTCCCTTGATAGTTGAGCGAATGGACTTGTAACTTCGAGGTTACGAATCCGACTCTACGTTTAGGTTTACATTTTCCATTAATTTTAAAGGGTGAGGGGGGGTTGGGAGGATGATGGCGATGACAGACCAATTGCGCACCTCCCCGCCACCATCGTCGCTACCGACGACATCGACCTCGAGCCGTGCCGAGCCGAGCGGGGCCGAAGGCCCGACGGGCTCCCGGAAATTTCGGAAAGGCGATATACCTTTAATTCCCAGTTGGCCGTAACTTTCTCGATGACGTCAAATTAGTGAAAAATCAAAGTTTCTTTGTCGCCGCATAGCTCGAGAACGGGTCGACGGGTGCGGGCGAGAGTAGGCTCGTCGGACGGAGGACGCGGAGACGAAGGCTTACCGCGCGAAAAATTCGCGAAAATTCGCGGAAAATTTTTACGTGTGCATCGGTAACGCGCGTCGACCTCGGCGGAGGATAACTTACCGACCATCACCGGCAGTGGTCGGTAACGGCTCGGGGGGTATAAGCTGCCGCGTTAAAAATGAAACCCGAATTTCGGCGCTTCCACGGTTCAGGGCTGAAAAGGGCCCGAAAGAAAATAACTGATCCAAACGTTCGAATTTAACGCCAATTTCGCGACGCTGACTTCGCATCGATGGCGAGTGCCGCCACAGTCGTCGCGTTTACTCTCCCTTGATGGTTGAGCGAATGGACTTGTAACTTCGAGGTTACGAATCCGACTCTACGTTTAGGTTTACATTTTCCATTAATTTTAAAGGGTGAGGAAGGGTTGGGGGGGGATGGCGATGACAGTCCAATTGCGCACCTCCCCGCCACCATCGTCGCTACCGACGACCTCGACCTCGAGCCGAGCGGGGCCGAAGGCCCGACGAGCTCCCGGAAATTTCGGAAAGGCGATATACCTTTAATTCCCAGTTGGCCGTAACTTTCTCGATGACGTCAAATTAGTGAAAAATCAAAGTTTCTTTGTCGTCGTATAGCTCGAGAACGGGTCGACGGGTGCGGGCGAGAGTAGGCTCGTCGGACGGAGGACGCGGAGACGAAGGCTTACCGCGCGAAAAATTCGCGAAAATTCGCGGAAAATTTTTTACGTGTGCATCGGTAACGCGCGTCGACCTCGGCGGAGGATAACTTACCGACCACCACCGGCAGTGGTCGGTAACGGCTCGGGGGTATAAGCTGCCGCGTTAAAAATGAAACCCGAATTTCGGCGCTTCCACGGTTCAGGGCTGAAAAGGGCCCGAAAGAAAATAACTGATTCAAACGTTCGAATTTAACGCCAACTTCGCGACGCTGACATCGCATCGGCGGCGAGTGCCGCCACAGTCACCGCGTTTACTCTCCCTTGATGGTTGAGCGAATGGACTTGTAACTTCGAGGTTACAAATCCGACTCTACGTTTAGGTTTACATTTTCCATTAATTTTAAAGGGTGAGGGGGGGTTGGGGGGGAGGATGGCGATGACAGACCAATTGCGCACCTCCCCGCCACCATCGTCGCTACCGACGACCTCGACCTCGAGACGAGCGGGGCCGAAGGCCCGACGGGCTCCCGGAAATTTCGGAAAGGCGATATACCTTTAATTCCCAGTTGGCCGTAACTTTCTCAATGACGTCAAATTAGTGAAAAATCAAAGTTTCTTTGTCGCCGTATAGCTCGAGAACGGGTCGACGGGTGCGGGCGAGAGTAGGCTCGTCGGACGGAGGACGCGGAGACGAAGGCTTTCCGCGCGAAAAATTCGCGAAAATTCGCGGAAAATTTTTTACGTGTGCATCGGTAACGCGCGTCGACCTCGGCGGAGGATAACTTACCGACCACCACCGGCAGTGGTCGGTAACGGCTCGGGGGGTATAAGCTGCCGCGTTAAAAATGAAACCCGAATTTCGGCGCTTCCACGGTTCAGGGCTGAAAAGGGCCCGAAAGAAAATAACTGATCCAAACGTTCGAATTTAACGCCAATTTCGCGACGCTGACTTCGCATCGATGGCGAGTGCCGCCACAGTCGCCGCGTTTACTCTCCCTTGATGGTTGAGCGAATGGACTTGTAACTTCGAGGTTACGAATCCGACTCTACGTTTAGGTTTACATTTTCCATTAATTTTAAAGGGTGAGGGGGGTTTGGGGGGGAGGATGGCGATGACAGACCAATTGCGCACCTCCCCGCCACCATCGTCGCTACCGACGACCTCGACCTCGAGCCGAGCCGAGCCGAGCGGGGCCGAAGGCCCGACGGGCTCCCGGAAATTTCGGAAAGGCGATATACCTTTAATTCCCAGTTGGCCGTAACTTTCTCGATGACGTCAAATTAGTGAAAAATCAAAGTTTCTTTGTCGCCGTATAGCTCGAGAACGGGTCGACGGGTGCGGGCGAGAGTAGGCTCGTCGGACGGAGGACGCGGAGACGAAGGCTTTCCGCGCGAAAAATTCGCGAAAATTCCCGGAAAATTTTTTACGTGTGCATCGGTAACGCGCGTCGACCTCGGCGGAGGATAACTTACCGACCACCACCGGCAGTGGTCGGTAACGGCTCGGGGGGTACAAGCTGCCGCGTTAAAAATGAAACCCGAATTTCGGCGCTTCCACGGTTCAGGGCTGAAAAGGGCCCGAAAGAAAATAACTGATTCAAATGTTCGAATTTAACGCCAACTTCGCGACGCTGACATCGCATCGGCGGCGAGTGCCGCCACAGTCGCCGCGTTTACTCTCCCTTGATAGTTGAGCGAATGGACTTGTAACTTCGAGGTTACAAATCCGACTCTACGTTTAGGTTTACATTTTCCATTAATTTTAAAGGGTGAGGGGGGGTTGGGGGGGAGGATGGCGATGACAGACCAATTGCGCACCTCCCCGCCACCATCGTCGCTACCGACGACCTCGACCTCGAGCCGAGCGGGGCCGAAGGCCCGACGGGCTCCCGGAAATTTCGGAAAGGCGATATACCTTTAATTCCCAGTTGGCCGTAACTTTCTCGATGACGTCAAATTAGTGAAAAATCAAAATTTCTTTGTCGCCGTATAGCTCGAGAACGGGTCGACGGGTGCGGGCGAGAGTAGGCTCGTCGGACGGAGGACGCGGAGACGAAGGCTTACCGCGCGAAAAATTCGCGAAAATTCGCGGAAAATTTTTTACGTGTGCATCGGTAACGCGCGTCGACCTCGGCGGAGGATAACTTACCGACCACCACCGGCAGTGGTCGTTAACGCTCGGGGGTATAAGCTGCCGCGTTAAAAATGAAACCCGAATTTCGGCGCTTCCACGGTTCAGGGCTGAAAAGGGCCCGAAAGAAAACAACTGATTCAAACGTTCGAATTTAACGCCAACTTCGCGACGCTGACATCGCATCGGTGGCGAGTGCCGCCACAGTCGCCGCGTTTACTCTCCCTTGATAGTTGAGCGAATGGACTTGTAACTTCGAGGTTACGAATCCGACTCTACGTTTAGGTTTACATTTTCCATTAATTTTAAAGGGTGAGGGGGGGCTGGGAGGATGATGGCGATGCCAGACCAATTGCGCACCTCCCCGCCACCATCGTCGCTACCGACGACCTCGACCTCGAGCCGAGCGGGGCCGAAGGCCCGACGGGCTCCCGGAATTTTCGGAAAGGCGATATACCTTTAATTCCCAGTTGGCCGTAACTTTCTCGATGACGTCAAATTAGTGAAAAATCAAAGTTTCTTTGTCGCCGTATAGCTCGAGAACGGGTCGACGGGTGCGGGCGAGAGTAGGCTCGTCGGACGGAGGACGCGGAGACGAAGGCTTACCGCGCGAAAAATTCGCGAAAATTCCCGGAAAATTTTTTACGTGTGCATCGGTAACGCGCGTCGATCTCGGCGGAGGATAACTTACCGACCACCACCGGCAGTGGTCGGTAACGGCTCGGGGGGTATAAGCTGCCGCGTTAAAAATGAAACCCGAATTTCGGCGCTTCCACGGTTCAGGGCTGAAAAGGGCCCGAAAGAAAATAACTGATTCAAACGTTCGAACTTAACGCCAACTTCGCGACGCTGACATCGCATCGGTGGCGAGTGCCGCCACAGTCGCCGCGTTTACTCTCCCTTGATAGTTGAGCGAATGGACTTGTAACTTCGAGGTTACGAATCCGACTCTACGTTTAGGTTTACATTTTCCATTAATTTTAAAGGGTGAGGGGGGGTTGGGAGGATGATGGCGATGACAGACCAATTGCGCACCTCCCCGCCACCATCGTCGCTACCGACGACCTCGATCTCGAGCCGAGCGGGGCCGAAGGCCCGACGGGCTCCCGGAAATTTCGGAAAGGCGATATACCTTTAATTCCCAGTTGGCCGTAACTTTCTCGATGACGTCAAATTAGTGAAAAATCAAAGTTTCTTTGTCGCCGTATAGCTCGAGAACGGGTCGACGGGTGCGGGCGAGAGTAGGCTCGTCGGACGGAGGACGCGGAGACGAAGGCTTACCGCGCGAAAAATTCGCGAAAATTCGCGGAAAATTTTTTTCGTGTGCATCGGTAGCGCGCGTCGACCTCGGCGGAGGATAACTTACCGACCACCACCGGCAGTGGTCGGTAACGGCTCGGGGGGTATAAGCTGCCGCGTTAAAAATGAAACCCGAATTTCGGCGCTTCCACGGTTCAGGGCTGAAAAGGGCCCGAAAGAAAATAACTGATTCAAACGTTCGAATTTAACGCCAACTTCGCGACGCTGACATCGCATCGATGGCGAGTGCCGCCACAGTCGCCGCGTTTACTCTCCCTTGATGGTTGAGCGAATGGACTTGTAACTTCGAGGTTACGAATCCGACTCTACGTTTAGGTTGACATTTTCCATTAATTTTAAAGGGTGAGGAAGGGTTGGGGGGGGATGGCGATGACAGACCAATTGCGCACCTCCCCGCCACCATCGTCGCTACCGACGACCTCGACCTCGAGCCGAGCGGGGCCGAAGGCCCGACGAGCTCCCGCAAATTTCGGAAAGGCGATATACCTTTAATTCCCAGTTGGCCGTAACTTTCTCGATGACGTCAAATTAGTGAAAAATCAAAGTTTCTTTGTCGCCGTATAGCTCGAGAACGGGTCGACGGGTGCGGGCGAGAGTAGGCTCGTCGGACGGAGGACGCGGAGACGAAGGCTTACCGCGCGAAAAATTCGCGAAAATTCGCGGAAAATTTTTTACGTGTGCATCGGTAACGCGCGTCGACCTCGGCGGAGGATAACTTACCGGCCACCACCGGCAGTGGTCGGTAACGGCTCGGGGGGTATAAGTTGCCGCGTTAAAAATGAAACCCGAATTTCGGCGCTTCCACGGTTCAGGGCTGAAAAGGGCCCGAAAGAAAATAACTGATCCAAACGTTCGAATTTAACGCCAATTTTCACGACGCTGACTTCGCATCGATGGCGAGTGCCGCCACAGTCGTCGCGTTTACTCTCCCTTGATGGTTGAGCGAATGGACTTGTAACTTCGAGGTTACGAATCCGACTCTACGTTTAGGTTTACATTTTCCATTAATTTTAAAGGGTGAGGGGGGTTTGGGGGGGAGGATGGCGATGACAGACCAATTGCGCACCTCCCCGCCACCATCGTCGCTACCGACGACCTCGACCTCGAGCCGAGCGGGGCCGAAGGCCCGACGGGCTCCCGGAAATTTCGGAAAGGCGATATACCTTTAATTCCCAGTTGGCCGTAACTTTCTCGATGACGTCAAATTAGTGAAAAATCAAAGCTTCTTTGTCGCCGCATAGCTCGAGAACGGGTCGACGGGTGCGGGCGAGAGTAGGCTGGTCGGACGGAGGACGCGGAGACGAAGGCTTACCGCGCGAAAAATTCGCGAAAATTCGCGGAAAATTTTTTACGTGTGCATCGGTAACGCGCGTCGACCTCGGCGTAGGATAACTTACCGACCACCACCGGCAGTGGTCGGTAACGGCTCGGGGGGTATAAGCTGCCGCGTTAAAAATGAAACCCGAATTTCGGCGCTTCCACGGTACAGGGCTGAAAAGGGCCTGAAAGAAAATAACTGATTCAAACGTTCGAATTTAACGCCAACTTCGCGACGCTGACATCGCATCGGCGGCGAGTGCCGCCACAGTCGCCGCGTTTACTCTCCCTTGATAGTTGAGCGAATGGACTTGTAACTTCGAGGTTACGAATCCGACACTACGTTTAGGTTTACATTTTCCATTAATTTTAAAGGGTGAGGGGGGGTTGGGAGGATGATGGCGATGACAGACCAATTGCGCACCTCCCCGCCACCATCGTCGCTACCGACGACCTCGACCTCGAGCCGAGCCGAGCAGAGCGGGGCCGAAGGCCCGACGGGCTACCGGAAATTTCGGAAAGGCGATATACCTTTAATTCCCAGTTGGCCGTAACTTTCTCGATTACGTCAAATTAGTGAAAAATCAAAATTTCTTTGTCGCCGTATAGCTCGAGAACGGGTCGACGGGTGCGGGCGAGAGTAGGCTCGTCGGACGGAGGACGCGGAGACGAAGGCTTACCGCGCGAAAAATTCGCGAAAATTCGCGGAAAATTTTTTACGTGTGCATCGGTAACGCGCGTCGACCTCGGCGGAGGATAACTTACCGACCACCACCGGCAGTGGTCGTTAACGCTCGGGGGTATAAGCTGCCGCGTTAAAAATGAAACCCGAATTTCGGCGCTTCCACGGTTCAGGGCTGAAAAGGGCCCGAAAGAAAACAACTGATTCAAACGTTCGAATTTAACGCCAACTTCGCGACGCTGACATCGCATCGGTGGCGAGTGCCGCCACAGTCGCCGCGTTTACTCTCCCTTGATAGTTGAGCGAATGGACTTGTAACTTCGAGGTTACAAATCCGACTCTACGTTTAGGTTTACATTTTCCATTAATTTTAAAGGGTGAGGGGGGGTTGGGAGGATGATGGCGATGACAGACCAATTGCGCTCCTCCCCGCCACCATCGTCGCTACCGACGACCTCGATCTCGAGCCGAGCGGGGCCGAAGGCCCGACGGGCTCCCGGAAATTTCGGAAAGGCGATATACCTTTAATTCCCAGTTGGCCGTAACTTTCTCGATGACGTCAAATTAGTGAAAAATCAAAGTTTCTTTGTCGCCGTATAGCTCGAGAACGGGTCGACGGGTGCGGGCGAGAGTAGGCTCGTCGGACGGAGGACGCGGAGACGAAGGCTTACCGCGCGAAAAATTCGCGAAAATTCGCGGAAAATTTTTTACGTGTGCATCGGTAACGCGCGTCGACCTCGGCGGAGGATAACTTACCGACCACCACCGGCAGTGGTCGGTAACGGCTTGGGGGGTATAAGCTGCCGCGTTAAAAATGAAACCCGAATTTCGGCGCTTCCACGGTTCAGGGCTGAAAAGGGCCCGAAAGAAAATAACTGATCCAAACGTTCGAATTTAACGCCAATTTGGCGACGCTGACTTCGCATCGATGGCGAGTGCCGCCACAGTCGCCGCGTTTACTCTCCCTTGATGGTTGAGCGAATGGACTTGTAACTTCGAGGTTACGAATCCGACTCTACGTTTAGGTTTACATTTTCCATTAATTTTAAAGGGTGAGGAAGGGTTGGGGGGGGATGGCGATGACAGACCAATTGCGCACCTCCCCGCCACCATCGTCGCTACCGACGACCTCGACCTCGAGCCGAGCGGGGCCGAAGGCCCGACGAGCTCCCGGAAATTTCGGAAAGGCGATATACCTTTAATTCCCAGTTGGCCGTAACTTTCTCGATGACGTCAAATTAGTGAAAAATCAAAATTTCTTTGTCGCCGTATAGCTCGAGAACGGGTCGACGGGTGCGGGCGAGAGTAGGCTCGTCGGACGGAGGACGCGGAGACGAAGGCTTACCGCGCGAAAAATTCGCGAAAATTCGCGGAAAATTTTTTACGTGTGCATCGGTAACGCGCGTCGACCTCGGCGGAGGATAACTTACCGACCACCACCGGCAGTGGTCGTTAACGCTCGGGGGTATAAGCTGCCGCGTTAAAAATGAAACCCGAATTTCGGCGCTTCCACGGTTCAGGGCTGAAAAGGGCCCGAAAGAAAACAACTGATTCAAACGTTCGAATTTAACGCCAACTTCGCGACGCTGACATCGCATCGGTGGCGAGTGCCGCCACAGTCGCCGCGTTTACTCTCCCTTGATAGTTGAGCGAATGGACTTGTAACTTCGAGGTTACAAATCCGACTCTACGTTTAGGTTTACATTTTCCATTAATTTTAAAGGGTGAGGGGGGGTTGGGAGGATGATGGCGATGACAGACCAATTGCGCTCCTCCCCGCCACCATCGTCGCTACCGACGACCTCGATCTCGAGCCGAGCGGGGCCGAAGGCCCGACGGGCTCCCGGAAATTTCGGAAAGGCGATATACCTTTAATTCCCAGTTGGCCGTAACTTTCTCGATGACGTCAAATTAGTGAAAAATCAAAGTTTCTTTGTCGCCGTATAGCTCGAGAACGGGTCGACGGGTGCGGGCGAGAGTAGGCTCGTCGGACGGAGGACGCGGAGACAAAGGCTTACCGCGCGAAAAATTCGCGAAAATTCGCGGAAAATTTTTTACGTGTGCATCGGTAACGCGCGTCGACCTCGGCGGAGGATAACTTACCGACCACCACCGGCAGTGGTCGGTAACGGCTCGGGGGGTATAAGCTGCCGCGTTAAAAATGAAACCCGAATTTCGGCGCTTCCACGGTTCAGGGCTGAAAAGGGCCCGAAAGAAAATAACTGATCCAAACGTTCGAATTTAACGCCAATTTGGCGACGCTGACTTCGCATCGATGGCGAGTGCCGCCACAGTCGCCGCGTTTACTCTCCCTTGATGGTTGAGCGAATGGACTTGTAACTTCGAGGTTACGAATCCGACTCTACGTTTAGGTTTACATTTTCCATTAATTTTAAAGGGTGAGGAAGGGTTGGGGGGGGATGGCGATGACAGACCAATTGCGCACCTCCCCGCCACCATCGTCGCTACCGACGACCTCGACCTCGAGCCGAGCGGGGCCGAAGGCCCGACGAGCTCCCGGAAATTTCGGAAAGGCGATATACCTTTAATTCCCAGTTGGCCGTAACTTTCTCGATGACGTCAAATTAGTGAAAAATCAAAGTTTCTTTGTCGCCGTATAGCTCGAGAACGGGTCGACGGGTGCGGGCGAGAGTAGGCTCGTCGGACGGAGGACGCGGAGACGAAGGCTTACCGCGCGAAAAATTCGCGAAAATTCCCGGAAAATTTTTTACGTGTGCATCGGTAACGCGCGTCGACCTCGGCGGAGGATAACTTACCGACCACCATCGGCAGTGGTCGGTAACGGCTCGGGGGGTATAAGCTGCCGCGTTAAAAATGAAACCCGAATTTCGGCGCTTCCACGGTTCATGGCTGAAAAGGGCCCGAAAGAAAATAACTGATTCAAACGTTCGAATTTAACGCCAACTTCGCGACGCTGACATCGCATCGGCGGAGAGTGCCGCCACAGTCGCCGCGTTTACTCTCCCTTGATAGTTGAGCGAATGGACTTGTAACTTCGAGGTTACGAATCCGACTCTACGTTTCGGTTTACATTTTCCATTAATTTTAAAGGGTGAGGGGGGGTTGGGAGGATGATGGCGATGACAGACCAATTGCGCAACTCCCCGCCACCATCGTCGCTACCGACGACCTCGACCTCGAGCCGAGCCGAGCAGAGCGGGGCCGAAGGCCCGACGGGCTCCCGGAAATTTCGGAAAGGCGATATACCTTTAATTCCCAGTTGGCCGTAACTTTCTCGATGACGTCAAATTAGTGAAAAATCAAAATTTCTTTGTCGCCGTATAGCTCGAGAACGGGTCGACGGGTGCGGGCGAGAGTAGGCTCGTCGGACGGAGGACGCGTACACGAAGGCTTACCGCGCGAAAAATTCGCGGAAAATTTTTTACGTGCGCATCGGTAACGCGCGTCGACCTCGGCGGAGGATAACTTACCGACCACCACCGGCAGTGGTCGTTAACGCTCGGGGGTATAAGCTGCCGCGTTAAAAATGAAACCCGAATTTCGGCGCTTCCACGGTTCAGGGCTGAAAAGGGCCCGAAAGAAAACAACTGATTCAAACGTTCGAATTTAACGCCAACTTCGCGACGCTGACATCGCATCGGTGGCGAGTGCCGCCACAGTCGCCGCGTTTACTCTCCCTTGATAGTTGAGCGAATGGACTTGTAACTTCGAGGTTACAAATCCGACTCTACGTTTAGGTTTACATTTTCCATTAATTTTAAAGGGTGAGGGGGGGTTGGGAGGATGATGGCGATGACAGACCAATTGCGCTCCTCCCCGCCACCATCGTCGCTACCGACGACCTCGATCTCGAGCCGAGCGGGGCCGAAGGCCCGACGGGCTCCCGGAAATTTCGGAAAGGCGATATACCTTTAATTCCCAGTTGGCCGTAACTTTCTCGATGACGTCAAATTAGTGAAAAATCAAAGTTTCTTTGTCGCCGTATAGCTCGAGAACGGGTCGACGGGTGCGGGCGAGAGTAGGCTCGTCGGACGGAGGACGCGGAGACGAAGGCTTACCGCGCGAAAAATTCGCGAAAATTCGCGGAAAATTTTTTACGTGTGCATCGGTAACGCGCGTCGACCTCGGCGGAGGATAACTTACCGACCACCACCGGCAGTGGTCGGTAACGGCTTGGGGGGTATAAGCTGCCGCGTTAAAAATGAAACCCGAATTTCGGCGCTTCCACGGTTCAGGGCTGAAAAGGGCCCGAAAGAAAATAACTGATCCAAACGTTCGAATTTAACGCCAATTTCGCGACGCTGACTTCGCATCGATGGCGAGTGCCGCCACAGTCGCCGCGTTTACTCTCCCTTGATGGTTGAGCGAATGGACTTGTAACTTCGAGGTTACGAATCCGACTCTACGTTTAGGTTTACATTTTCCATTAATTTTAAAGGGTGAGGAAGGGTTGGGGGGGGATGGCGATGACAGACCAATTGCGCACCTCCCCGCCACCATCGTCGCTACCGACGACCTCGACCTCGAGCCGAGCGGGGCCGAAGGCCCGACGAGCTCCCGGAAATTTCGGAAAGGCGATATACCTTTAATTCCCAGTTGGCCGTAACTTTCTCGATGACGTCAAATTAGTGAAAAATCAAAGTTTCTTTGTCGCCGTATAGCTCGAGAACGGGTCGACGGGTGCGGGCGAGAGTAGGCTCGTCGGACGGAGGACGCGGAGACGAAGGCTTACCGCGCGAAAAATTCGCGAAAATTCGCGGAAAATTTTTTACGTGTGCATCGGTAACGCGCGTCGACCTCGGCGGAGGATAACTTACCGACCACCATCGGCAGTGGTCGGTAACGGCTCGGGGGGTATAAGCTGCCGCGTTAAAAATGAAACCCGAATTTCGGCGCTTCCACGGTTCAGGGCTGAAAAGGGCCCGAAAGAAAATAACTGATTCAAACGTTCGAACTTAACGCCAACTTCGCGACGCTGACATCGCATCGGCGGCGAGTGCCGCCACAGTCGCCGCGTTTACTCTCCCTTGATAGTTGAGCGAATGGACTTGTAACTTCGAGGTCACGAATCCGACTCTACGTTTAGGTTTACATTTTCCATTAATTTTAAAGGGTGAGGGGGGGTTGGGAGGATGATGGCGATGACAGACCAATTGCGCACCTCCCCGCCACCATCGTCGCTACCGACGACCTCGACCTCGAGCCGAGCGGGGCCGAAGGCCCGACGGGCTCCCGGAATTTTCGGAAAGGCGATATACCTTTAATTCCCAGTAGGCCGCAACTTTCTCGATGACGTCAAATTAGTGAAAAATCAAAATTTCTTTGACGCCGTATAGCTCGAGAACGGGTCGACGGGTGCGGGCGAGAGTAGGCTCGTCGGACGGAGGACGCGGAGACGAAGGCTTACCGCGCGAAAAATTCGCGAAAATTCGCGGAAAATTTTTTACGTGTGCATCGGTAACGCGCGTCGACCTCGGCGGAGGATAACTTACCGACCACCACCGGCAGTGGTCGGTAACGGCTCGGGGGGTATAAGCTGCCGCGTTAAAAATGAAACCCGAATTTCGGCGCTTCCACGGTTCAGGGCTGAAAAGGGCCCGAAAGAAAATAACTGATTCAAACGTTCGAACTTAACGCCAACTTCGCGACGCTGACATCGCATCGGCGGCGAGTGCCGCCACAGTCGCCGCGTTTACTCTCCCTTGATAGTTGAGCGAATGGACTTGTAACTTCGAGGTCACGAATCCGACTCTACGTTTAGGTTTACATTTTCCATTAATTTTAAAGGGTGAGGGGGGGTTGGGAGGATGATGGCGATGACAGACCAATTGCGCACCTCCCCGCCACCATCGTCGCTGCCGACGACCTCGACCTCGAGCCGAGCCGAGCCGAGCGAGGCCGAAGGCCCGACGGGCTCCCGGAAATTTCGGAAAGGCGATATACCTTTAATTCCCAGTTGGCCGTAACTTTCTCGATGACGTCAAATTAGTGAAAAATCAAAGTTTCTTTGTCGCCGCATAGCTCGAGAACGGGTCGACGGGTGCGGGCGAGAGTAGGCTCGTCGGACGGAGGACGCGGAGACGAAGGCTTACCGCGCGAAAAATTCGCGAAAATTCCCGGAAAATTTTTTACGTGTGCATCGGTAACGCGCGTCGACCTCGGCGGAGGATAACTTACCGACCACCACCGGCAGTGGTCGGTAACGGCTCGGGGGGTATAAGCTGCCGCGTTAAAAATGAAACCCGAACTTCGGCGCTTCCATGGTTCAGGGCTGAAAAGGTCCCGAAAGAAAATAACTGATTCAAACGTTCGAATTTAACGCCAACTTCGCGACGCTGACATCGCATCGGCGGCGAGTGCCGCCACAGTCGCCGCGTTTACTCTCCCTTGATGGTTGAGCGAATGGACTTGTAACTTCGAGGTTACGAATCCGACTCTACGTTTAGGTTTACATTTTCCATTAATTTTAAAGGGTGAGGAAGGGTTGGGGGGGGATGGCGATGACAGACCAATTGCGCACCTCCCCGCCACCATCGTCGCTACCGACGACCTCGACCTCGAGCCGAGCGGGGCCGAAGGCCCGACGAGCTCCCGGAAATTTCGGAAAGGCGATATACCTTTAATTCCCAGTTGGCCGTAACTTTCTCGATGACGTCAAATTAGTGAAAAATCAAAGTTTCTTTGTCGCCGTATAGCTCGAGAACGGGTCGACGGGTGCGGGCGAGAGTAGGCTCGTCGGACGGAGGACGCGGAGACGAAGGCTTACCGCGCGAAAAATTCGCGAAAATTCGCGGAAAATTTTTTACGTGTGCATCGGTAACGCGCGTCGACCTCGGCGGAGGATAACTTACCGACCACCATCGGCAGTGGTCGGTAACGGCTCGGGGGGTATAAGCTGCCGCGTTAAAAATGAAACCCGAATTTCGGCGCTTCCACGGTTCAGGGCTGAAAAGGGCCCGAAAGAAAATAACTGATTCAAACGTTCGAACTTAACGCCAACTTCGCGACGCTGACATCGCATCGGCGGCGAGTGCCGCCACAGTCGCCGCGTTTACTCTCCCTTGATAGTTGAGCGAATGGACTTGTAACTTCGAGGTCACGAATCCGACTCTACGTTTAGGTTTCCATTTTCCATTAATTTTAAATGGTGAGGGGGGGTTGGGAGGATGATGGCGATGACAGACCAATTGCGCACCTCCCCGCCACCATCGTCGCTACCGACGACCTCGACCTCGAGCCGAGCGGGGCCGAAGGCCCGACGGGCTCCCGGAATTTTCGGAAAGGCGATATACCTTTAATTCCCAGTAGGCCGCAACTTTCTCGATGACGTCAAATTAGTGAAAAATCAAAGTTTCTTTTACGCCGTATAGCTCGAGAACGGGTCGACGGGTGCGGGCGAGAGTAGGCTCGTCGGACGGAGGACGCGGAGACGAAGGCTTACCGCGCGAAAAATTCGCGAAAATTCGCGGAAAATTTTTTACGTGTGCATCGGTAACGCGCGTCGACCTCGGCGGAGGATAACTTACCGACCACCACCGGCAGTGGTCGGTAACGGCTCGGGGGGTATAAGCTGCCGCGTTAAAAATGAAACCCGAATTTCGGCGCTTCCACGGTTCAGGGCTGAAAAGGGCCCGAAAGAAAATAACTGATTCAAACGTTCGAACTTAACGCCAACTTCGCGACGCTGACATCGCATCGGCGGCGAGTGCCGCCACAGTCGCCGCGTTTACTCTCCCTTGATAGTTGAGCGAATGGACTTGTAACTTCGAGGTCACGAATCCGACTCTACGTTTAGGTTTACATTTTCCATTAATTTTAAAGGGTGAGGGGGGGTTGGGAGGATGATGGCGATGACAGACCAATTGCGCACCTCCCCGCCACCATCGTCGCTGCCGACGACCTCGACCTCGAGCCGAGCCGAGCCGAGCGAGGCCGAAGGCCCGACGGGCTCCCGGAAATTTCGGAAAGGCGATATACCTTTAATTCCCAGTTGGCCGTAACTTTCTCGATGACGTCAAATGAGTGAAAAATCAAAGTTTCTTTGTCGCCGCATAGCTCGAGAACGGGTCGACGGGTGCGGGCGAGAGTAGGCTCGTCGGACGGAGGACGCGGAGACGAAGGCTTACCGCGCGAAAAATTCGCGAAAATTCCCGGAAAATTTTTTACGTGTGCATCGGTAACGCGCGTCGACCTCGGCGGAGGATAACTTACCGACCACCACCGGCAGTGGTCGGTAACGGCTCGGGGGGTATAAGCTGCCGCGTTAAAAATGAAACCCGAACTTCGGCGCTTCCATGGTTCAGGGCTGAAAAGGTCCCGAAAGAAAATAACTGATTCAAACGTTCGAATTTAACGCCAACTTCGCGACGCTGACATCGCATCGGCGGCGAGTGCCGCCACAGTCGCCGCGTTTACTCTCCCTTGATAGTTGAGCGAATGGACTTGTAACTTCGAGGTTACGAATCCGACTCTACGTTTAGGTTTACATTTTCCATTAATTTTAAAGGGTGAGGGGGGGTTGGGAGGATGATGGCGATGACAGACCAATTGCGCACCTCCCCGCCACCATCGTCGCTACCGACGACCTCGACCTCGAGCCGAGCCGAGCAGAGCGGGGCCGAAGGCCCGACGGGCTCCCGGAAATTTCGGAAAGGCGATATACCTTTAATTCCCAGTTGGCCGTAACTTTCTCGATGACGTCAAATTAGTGAAAAATCAAAATTTCTTTGTCGCCGTATAGCTCGAGAACGGGTCGACGGGTGCGGGCGAGAGTAGGCTCGTCGGACGGAGGACGCGTACACGAAGGCTTACCGCGCGAAAAATTCGCGGAAAATTTTTTACGTGCGCATCGGTAACGCGCGTCGACCTCGGCGGAGGATAACTTACCGACCACCACCGGCAGTGGTCGTTAACGCTCGGGGGTATAAGCTGCCGCGTTAAAAATGAAACCCGAATTTCGGCGCTTCCACGGTTCAGGGCTGAAAAGGGCCCGAAAGAAAACAACTGATTCAAACGTTCGAATTTAACGCCAACTTCGCGACGCTGACTTCGCATCGGTGGCGAGTGCCGCCACAGTCGCCGCGTTTACTCTCCCTTGATAGTTGAGCGAATGGACTTGTAACTTCGAGGTTACAAATCCGACTCTACGTTTAGGTTTACATTTTCCATTAATTTTAAAGGGTGAGGGGGGGTTGGGAGGATGATGGCGATGACAGACCAATTGCGCTCCTCCCCGCCACCATCGTCGCTACCGACGACCTCGATCTCGAGCCGAGCGGGGCCGAAGGCCCGACGGGCTCCCGGAAATTTCGGAAAGGCGATATACCTTTAATTCCCAGTTGGCCGTAACTTTCTCGATGACGTCAAATTAGTGAAAAATCAAAGTTTCTTTGTCGCCGTATAGCTCGAGAACGGGTCGACGGGTGCGGGCGAGAGTAGGCTCGTCGGACGGAGGACGCGGAGACGAAGGCTTACCGCGCGAAAAATTCGCGAAAATTCGCGGAAAATTTTTTACGTGTGCATCGGTAACGCGCGTCGACCTCGGCGGAGGATAACTAACCGACCACCACCGGCAGTGGTCGGTAACGGCTCGGGGGGTATAAGCTGCCGCGTTAAAAATGAAACCCGAATTTCGGCGCTTCCACGGTTCAGGGCTGAAAAGGGCCCGAAAGAAAATAACTGATCCAAACGTTCGAATTTAACGCCAATTTCGCGACGCTGACTTCGCATCGATGGCGAGTGCCGCCACAGTCGCCGCGTTTACTCTCCCTTGATGGTTGAGCGAATGGACTTGTAACTTCGAGGTTACGAATCCGACTCTACGTTTAGGTTTACATTTTCCATTAATTTTAAAGGGTGAGGAAGGGTTGGGGGGGGATGGCGATGACAGACCAATTGCGCACCTCCCCGCCACCATCGTCGCTACCGACGACCTCGACCTCGAGCCGAGCGGGGCCGAAGGCCCGACGAGCTCCCGGAAATTTCGGAAAGGCGATATACCTTTAATTCCCAGTTGGCCGTAACTTTCTCGATGACGTCAAATTAGTGAAAAATCAAAGTTTCTTTGTCGCCGTATAGCTCGAGAACGGGTCGACGGGTGCGGGCGAGAGTAGGCTCGTCGGACGGAGGACGCGGAGACGAAGGCTTACCGCGCGAAAAATTCGCGAAAATTCCCGGAAAATTTTTTACGTGTGCATCGGTAACGCGCGTCGACCTCGGCGGAGGATAACTTACCGACCACCATCGGCAGTGGTCGGTAACGGCTCGGGGGGTATAAGCTGCCGCGTTAAAAATGAAACCCGAATTTCGGCGCTTCCACGGTTCAGGGCTGAAAAGGGCCCGAAAGAAAATAACTGATCCAAACGTTCGAATTTAACGCCAATTTGGCGACGCTGACTTCGCATCGATGGCGAGTGCCGCCACAGTCGCCGCGTTTACTCTCCCTTGATGGTTGAGCGAATGGACTTGTAACTTCGAGGTTACGAATCCGACTCTACGTTTAGGTTTACATTTTCCATTAATTTTAAAGGGTGAGGAAGGGTTGGGGGGGGATGGCGATGACAGACCAATTGCGCACCTCCCCGCCACCATCGTCGCTACCGACGACCTCGACCTCGAGCCGAGCGGGGCCGAAGGCCCGACGAGCTCCCGGAAATTTCGGAAAGGCGATATACCTTTAATTCCCAGTTGGCCGTAACTTTCTCGATGACGTCAAATTAGTGAAAAATCAAAGTTTCTTTGTCGCCGTATAGCTCGAGAACGGGTCGACGGGTGCGGGCGAGAGTAGGCTCGTCGGACGGAGGACGCGGAGACGAAGGCTTACCGCGCGAAAAATTCGCGAAAATTCCCGGAAAATTTTTTACGTGTGCATCGGTAACGCGCGTCGACCTCGGCGGAGGATAACTTACCGACCACCATCGGCAGTGGTCGGTAACGGCTCGGGGGGTATAAGCTGCCGCGTTAAAAATGAAACCCGAATTTCGGCGCTTCCACGGTTCATGGCTGAAAAGGGCCCGAAAGAAAATAACTGATTCAAACGTTCGAATTTAACGCCAACTTCGCGACGCTGACATCGCATCGGCGGAGAGTGCCGCCACAGTCGCCGCGTTTACTCTCCCTTGATAGTTGAGCGAATGGACTTGTAACTTCGAGGTTACGAATCCGACTCTACGTTTCGGTTTACATTTTCCATTAATTTTAAAGGGTGAGGGGGGGTTGGGAGGATGATGGCGATGACAGACCAATTGCGCACCTCCCCGCCACCATCGTCGCTACCGACGACCTCGACCTCGAGCCGAGCCGAGCAGAGCGGGGCCGAAGGCCCGACGGGCTCCCGGAAATTTCGGAAAGGCGATATACCTTTAATTCCCAGTTGGCCGTAACTTTCTCGATGACGTCAAATTAGTGAAAAATCAAAATTTCTTTGTCGCCGTATAGCTCGAGAACGGGTCGACGGGTGCGGGCGAGAGTAGGCTCGTCGGACGGAGGACGCGTAGACGAAGGCTTACCGCGCGAAAAATTCGCGGAAAATTTTTTACGTGCGCATCGGTAACGCGCGTCGACCTCGGCGGAGGATAACTTACCGACCACCACCGGCAGTGGTCGTTAACGCTCGGGGGTATAAGCTGCCGCGTTAAAAATGAAACCCGAATTTCGGCGCTTCCACGGTTCAGGGCTGAAAAGGGCCCGAAAGAAAACAACTGATTCAAACGTTCGAATTTAACGCCAACTTCGCGACGCTGACATCGCATCGGTGGCGAGTGCCGCCACAGTCGCCGCGTTTACTCTCCCTTGATAGTTGAGCGAATGGACTTGTAACTTCGAGGTTACAAATCCGACTCTACGTTTAGGTTTACATTTTCCATTAATTTTAAAGGGTGAGGGGGGGTTGGGAGGATGATGGCGATGACAGACCAATTGCGCTCCTCCCCGCCACCATCGTCGCTACCGACGACCTCGATCTCGAGCCGAGCGGGGCCGAAGGCCCGACGGGCTCCCGGAAATTTCGGAAAGGCGATATACCTTTAATTCCCAGTTGGCCGTAACTTTCTCGATGACGTCAAATTAGTGAAAAATCAAAGTTTCTTTGTCGCCGTATAGCTCGAGAACGGGTCGACGGGTGCGGGCGAGAGTAGGCTCGTCGGACGGAGGACGCGGAGACGAAGGCTTACCGCGCGAAAAATTCGCGAAAATTCGCGGAAAATTTTTTACGTGTGCATCGGTAACGCGCGTCGACCTCGGCGGAGGATAACTTACCGACCACCACCGGCAGTGGTCGGTAACGGCTCGGGGGGTATAAGCTGCCGCGTTAAAAATGAAACCCGAATTTCGGCGCTTCCACGGTTCAGGGCTGAAAAGGGCCCGAAAGAAAATAACTGATCCAAACGTTCGAATTTAACGCCAACTTCGCGACGCTGACTTCGCATCGATGGCGAGTGCCGCCACAGTCGCCGCGTTTACTCTCCCTTGATGGTTGAGCGAATGGACTTGTAACTTCGAGGTTACGAATCCGACTCTACGTTTAGGTTTACATTTTCCATTAATTTTAAAGGGTGAGGAAGGGTTGGGGGGGGATGGCGATGACAGACCAATTGCGCACCTCCCCGCCACCATCGTCGCTACCGACGACCTCGACCTCGAGCCGAGCGGGGCCGAAGGCCCGACGAGCTCCCGGAAATTTCGGAAAGGCGATATACCTTTAATTCCCAGTTGGCCGTAACTTTCTCGATGACGTCAAATTAGTGAAAAATCAAAGTTTCTTTGTCGCCGTATAGCTCGAGAACGGGTCGACGGGTGCGGGCGAGAGTAGGCTCGTCGGACGGAGGACGCGGAGACGAAGGCTTACCGCGCGAAAAATTCGCGAAAATTCGCGGAAAATTTTTTACGTGTGCATCGGTAACGCGCGTCGACCTCGGCGGAGGATAACTTACCGACCACCATCGGCAGTGGTCGGTAACGGCTCGGGGGGTATAAGCTGCCGCGTTAAAAATGAAACCCGAATTTCGGCGCTTCCACGGTTCAGGGCTGAAAAGGGCCCGAAAGAAAATAACTGATTCAAACGTTCGAACTTAACGCCAACTTCGCGACGCTGACATCGCATCGGCGGCGAGTGCCGCCACAGTCGCCGCGTTTACTCTCCCTTGATAGTTGAGCGAATGGACTTGTAACTTCGAGGTCACGAATCCGACTCTACGTTTAGGTTTACATTTTCCATTAATTTTAAAGGGTGAGGGGGGGTTGGGAGGATGATGGCGATGACAGACCAATTGCGCACCTCCCCGCCACCATCGTCGCTACCGACGACCTCGACCTCGAGCCGAGCGGGGCCGAAGGCCCGACGGGCTCCCGGAATTTTCGGAAAGGCGATATACCTTTAATTCCCAGTAGGCCGCAACTTTCTCGATGACGTCAAATTAGTGAAAAATCAAAGTTTCTTTGACGCCGTATAGCTCGAGAACGGGTCGACGGGTGCGGGCGAGAGTAGGCTCGTCGGACGGAGGACGCGGAGACGAAGGCTTACCGCGCGAAAAATTCGCGAAAATTCGCGGAAAATTTTTTACGTGTGCATCGGTAACGCGCGTCGACCTCGGCGGAGGATAACTTACCGACCACCACCGGCAGTGGTCGGTAACGGCTCGGGGGGTATAAGCTGCCGCGTTAAAAATGAAACCCGAATTTCGGCGCTTCCACGGTTCAGGGCTGAAAAGGGCCCGAAAGAAAATAACTGATTCAAACGTTCGAACTTAACGCCAACTTCGCGACGCTGACATCGCATCGGCGGCGAGTGCCGCCACAGTCGCCGCGTTTACTCTCCCTTGATAGTTGAGCGAATGGACTTGTAACTTCGAGGTCACGAATCCGACTCTACATTTAGGTTTACATTTTCCATTAATTTTAAAGGGTGAGGGGGGGTTGGGAGGATGATGGCGATGACAGACCAATTGCGCACCTCCCCGCCACCATCGTCGCTGCCGACGACCTCGACCTCGAGCCGAGCCGAGCCGAGCGAGGCCGAAGGCCCGACGGGCTCCCGGAAATTTCGGAAAGGCGATATACCTTTAATTCCCAGTTGGCCGTAACTTTCTCGATGACGTCAAATTAGTGAAAAATCAAAGTTTCTTTGTCGCCGCATAGCTCGAGAACGGGTCGACGGGTGCGGGCGAGAGTAGGCTCGTCGGACGGAGGACGCGGAGACGAAGGCTTACCGCGCGAAAAATTCGCGAAAATTCCCGGAAAATTTTTTACGTGTGCATCGGTAACGCGCGTCGACCTCGGCGGAGGATAACTTACCGACCACCACCGGCAGTGGTCGGTAACGGCTCGGGGGGTATAAGCTGCCGCGTTAAAAATGAAACCCGAACTTCGGCGCTTCCATGGTTCAGGGCTGAAAAGGTCCCGAAAGAAAATAACTGATTCAAACGTTCGAATTTAACGCCAACTTCGCGACGCTGACATCGCATCGGCGGCGAGTGCCGCCACAGTCGCCGCGTTTACTCTCCCTTGATGGTTGAGCGAATGGACTTGTAACTTCGAGGTTACGAATCCGACTCTACGTTTAGGTTTACATTTTCCATTAATTTTAAAGGGTGAGGAAGGGTTGGGGGGGGATGGCGATGACAGACCAATTGCGCACCTCCCCGCCACCATCGTCGCTACCGACGACCTCGACCTCGAGCCGAGCGGGGCCGAAGGCCCGACGAGCTCCCGGAAATTTCGGAAAGGCGATATACCTTTAATTCCCAGTTGGCCGTAACTTTCTCGATGACGTCAAATTAGTGAAAAATCAAAGTTTCTTTGTCGCCGTATAGCTCGAGAACGGGTCGACGGGTGCGGGCGAGAGTAGGCTCGTCGGACGGAGGACGCGGAGACGAAGGCTTACCGCGCGAAAAATTCGCGAAAATTCGCGGAAAATTTTTTACGTGTGCATCGGTAACGCGCGTCGACCTCGGCGGAGGATAACTTACCGACCACCATCGGCAGTGGTCGGTAACGGCTCGGGGGGTATAAGCTGCCGCGTTAAAAATGAAACCCGAATTTCGGCGCTTCCACGGTTCAGGGCTGAAAAGGGCCCGAAAGAAAATAACTGATTCAAACGTTCGAACTTAACGCCAACTTCGCGACGCTGACATCGCATCGGCGGCGAGTGCCGCCACAGTCGCCGCGTTTACTCTCCCTTGATAGTTGAGCGAATGGACTTGTAACTTCGAGGTCACGAATCCGACTCTACGTTTAGGTTTACATTTTCCATTAATTTTAAAGGGTGAGGGGGGGTTGGGAGGATGATGGCGATGACAGACCAATTGCGCACCTCCCCGCCACCATCGTCGCTACCGACGACCTCGACCTCGAGCCGAGCGGGGCCGAAGGCCCGACGGGCTCCCGGAATTTTCGGAAAGGCGATATACCTTTAATTCCCAGTAGGCCGCAACTTTCTCGATGACGTCAAATTAGTGAAAAATCAAAGTTTCTTTGACGCCGTATAGCTCGAGAACGGGTCGACGGGTGCGGGCGAGAGTAGGCTCGTCGGACGGAGGACGCGGAGACGAAGGCTTACCGCGCGAAAAATTCGCGAAAATTCGCGGAAAATTTTTTACGTGTGCATCGGTAACGCGCGTCGACCTCGGCGGAGGATAACTTACCGACCACCACCGGCAGTGGTCGGTAACGGCTCGGGGGGTATAAGCTGCCGCGTTAAAAATGAAACCCGAATTTCGGCGCTTCCACGGTTCAGGGCTGAAAAGGGCCCGAAAGAAAATAACTGATTCAAACGTTCGAACTTAACGCCAACTTCGCGACGCTGACATCGCATCGGCGGCGAGTGCCGCCACAGTCGCCGCGTTTACTCTCCCTTGATAGTTGAGCGAATGGACTTGTAACTTCGAGGTCACGAATCCGACTCTACGTTTAGGTTTACATTTTCCATTAATTTTAAAGGGTGAGGGGGGTTGGGAGGATGATGGCGATGACAGACCAATTGCGCACCTCCCCGCCACCATCGTCGCTGCCGACGACCTCGACCTCGAGCCGAGCCGAGCCGAGCGAGGCCGAAGGCCCGACGGGCTCCCGGAAATTTCGGAAAGGCGATATACCTTTAATTCCCAGTTGGCCGTAACATTCTCGATGACGTCAAATTAGTGAAAAATCAAAGTTTCTTTGTCGCCGCATAGCTCGAGAACGGGTCGACGGGTGCGGGCGAGAGTAGGCTCGTCGGACGGAGGACGCGGAGACGAAGGCTTACCGCGCGAAAAATTCGCGAAAATTCCCGGAAAATTTTTTACGTGTGCATCGGTAACGCGCGTCGACCTCGGCGGAGGATAACTTACCGACCACCACCGGCAGTGGTCGGTAACGGCTCGGGGGGTATAAGCTGCCGCGTTAAAAATGAAACCCGAACTTCGGCGCTTCCATGGTTCAGGGCTGAAAAGGTCCCGAAAGAAAATAACTGATTCAAACGTTCGAATTTAACGCCAACTTCGCGACGCTGACATCGCATCGGCGGCGAGTGCCGCCACAGTCGCCGCGTTTACTCTCCCTTGATAGTTGAGCGAATGGACTTGTAACTTCGAGGTTACGAATCCGACTCTACGTTTAGGTTTACATTTTCCATTAATTTTAAAGGGTGAGGGGGGGTTGGGAGGATGATGGCGATGACAGACCAATTGCGCACCTCCCCGCCACCATCGTCGCTACCGACGACCTCGACCTCGAGCCGAGCCGAGCAGAGCGGGGCCGAAGGCCCGACGGGCTCCCGGAAATTTCGGAAAGGCGATATACCTTTAATTCCCAGTTGGCCGTAACTTTCTCGATGACGTCAAATTAGTGAAAAATCAAAATTTCTTTGTCGCCGTATAGCTCGAGAACGGGTCGACGGGTGCGGGCGAGAGTAGGCTCGTCGGACGGAGGACGCGTAGACGAAGGCTTACCGCGCGAAAAATTCGCGGAAAATTTTTTACGTGCGCATCGGTAACGCGCGTCGACCTCGGCGGAGGATAACTTACCGACCACCACCGGCAGTGGTCGTTAACGCTCGGGGGTATAAGCTGCCGCGTTAAAAATGAAACCCGAATTTCGGCGCTTCCACGGTTCAGGGCTGAAAAGGGCCCGAAAGAAAACAACTGATTCAAACGTTCGAATTTAACGCCAACTTCGCGACGCTGACATCGCATCGGTGGCGAGTGCCGCCACAGTCGCCGCGTTTACTCTCCCTTGATAGTTGAGCGAATGGACTTGTAACTTCGAGGTTACAAATCCGACTCTACGTTTAGGTTTACATTTTCCATTAATTTTAAAGGGTGAGGGGGGGTTGGGAGGATGATGGCGATGACAGACCAATTGCGCTCCTCCCCGCCACCATCGTCGCTACCGACGACCTCGATCTCGAGCCGAGCGGGGCCGAAGGCCCGACGGGCTCCCGGAAATTTCGGAAAGGCGATATACCTTGAATTCCCAGTTGGCCGTAACTTTCTCGATGACGTCAAATTAGTGAAAAATCAAAGTTTCTTTGTCGCCGTATAGCTCGAGAACGGGTCGACGGGTGCGGGCGAGAGTAGGCTCGTCGGACGGAGGACGCGGAGACGAAGGCTTACCGCGCGAAAAATTCGCGAAAATTCGCGGAAAATTTTTTACGTGTGCATCGGTAACGCGCGTCGACCTCGGCGGAGGATAACTTACCGACCACCACCGGCAGTGGTCGGTAACGGCTCGGGGGGTATAAGCTGCCGCGTTAAAAATGAAACCCGAATTTCGGCGCTTCCACGGTTCAGGGCTGAAAAGGGCCCGAAAGAAAATAACTGATCCAAACGTTCGAATTTAACGCCAATTTCGCGACGCTGACTTCGCATCGATGGCGAGTGCCGCCACAGTCGCCGCGTTTACTCTCCCTTGATGGTTGAGCGAATGGACTTGTAACTTCGAGGTTACGAATCCGACTCTACGTTTAGGTTTACATTTTCCATTAATTTTAAAGGGTGAGGAAGGGTTGGGGGGGGATGGCGATGACAGACCAATTGCGCACCTCGCCGCCACCATCGTCGCTACCGACGACCTCGACCTCGAGCCGAGCGGGGCCGAAGGCCCGACGGGCTCCCGGAATTTTCGGAAAGGCGATATACCTTTAATTCCCAGTAGGCCGCAACTTTCTCGATGACGTCAAATTAGTGAAAAATCAAAGTTTCTTTGTCGCCGTATAGCTCGAGAACGGGTCGACGGGTGCGGGCGAGAGTAGGCTCGTCGGACGGAGGACGCGGAGACGAAGGCTTACCGCGCGAAAAATTCGCGAAAATTCGCGGAAAATTTTTTACGTGTGCATCGGTAACGCGCGTCGACCTCGGCGGAGGATAACTTACCGACCACCACCGGCAGTGGTCGGTAACGGCTCGGGGGGTATAAGCTGCCGCGTTAAAAATGAAACCCGAATTTCGGCGCTTCCACGGTTCAGGGCTGAAAAGGGCCCGAAAGAAAATAACTGATCCAAACGTTCGAATTTAACGCCAACTTCGCGACGCTGACTTCGCATCGATGGCGAGTGCCGCCACAGTCGCCGCGTTTACTCTCCCTTGATGGTTGAGCGAATGGACTTGTAACTTCGAGGTTACGAATCCGACTCTACGTTTAGGTTTACATTTTCCATTAATTTTAAAGGGTGAGGAAGGGTTGGGGGGGGATGGCGATGACAGACCAATTGCGCACCTCCCCGCCACCATCGTCGCTACCGACGACCTCGACCTCGAGCCGAGCGGGGCCGAAGGCCCGACGAGCTCCCGGAAATTTCGGAAAGGCGATATACCTTTAATTCCCAGTTGGCCGTAACTTTCTCGATGACGTCAAATTAGTGAAAAATCAAAGTTTCTTTGTCGCCGTATAGCTCGAGAACGGGTCGACGGGTGCGGGCGAGAGTAGGCTCGTCGGACGGAGGACGCGGAGACGAAGGCTTACCGCGCGAAAAATTCGCGAAAATTCGCGGAAAATTTTTTACGTGTGCATCGGTAACGCGCGTCGACCTCGGCGGAGGATAACTTACCGACCACCATCGGCAGTGGTCGGTAACGGCTCGGGGGGTATAAGCTGCCGCGTTAAAAATGAAACCCGAATTTCGGCGCTTCCACGGTTCAGGGCTGAAAAGGGCCCGAAAGAAAATAACTGATTCAAACGTTCGAACTTAACGCCAACTTCGCGACGCTGACATCGCATCGGCGGCGAGTGCCGCCACAGTCGCCGCGTTTACTCTCCCTTGATAGTTGAGCGAATGGACTTGTAACTTCGAGGTCACGAATCCGACTCTACGTTTAGGTTTACATTTTCCATTAATTTTAAAGGGTGAGGGGGGGTTGGGAGGATGATGGCGATGACAGACCAATTGCGCACCTCCCCGCCACCATCGTCGCTACCGACGACCTCGACCTCGAGCCGAGCGGGGCCGAAGGCCCGACGGGCTCCCGGAATTTTCGGAAAGGCGATATACCTTTAATTCCCAGTAGGCCGCAACTTTCTCGATGACGTCAAATTAGTGAAAAATCAAAGTTTCTTTGACGCCGTATAGCTCGAGAACGGGTCGACGGGTGCGGGCGAGAGTAGGCTCGTCGGACGGAGGACGCGGAGACGAAGGCTTACCGCGCGAAAAATTCGCGAAAATTCGCGGAAAATTTTTTACGTGTGCATCGGTAACGCGCGTCGACCTCGGCGGAGGATAACTTACCGACCACCACCGGCAGTGGTCGGTAACGGCTCGGGGGGTATAAGCTGCCGCGTTAAAAATGAAACCCGAATTTCGGCGCTTCCACGGTTCAGGGCTGAAAAGGGCCCGAAAGAAAATAACTGATTCAAACGTTCGAACTTAACGCCAACTTCGCGACGCTGACATCGCATCGGCGGCGAGTGCCGCCACAGTCGCCGCGTTTACTCTCCCTTGATAGTTGAGCGAATGGACTTGTAACTTCGAGGTCACGAATCCGACTCTACATTTAGGTTTACATTTTCCATTAATTTTAAAGGGTGAGGGGGGGTTGGGAGGATGATGGCGATGACAGACCAATTGCGCACCTCCCCGCCACCATCGTCGCTGCCGACGACCTCGACCTCGAGCCGAGCCGAGCCGAGCGAGGCCGAAGGCCCGACGGGCTCCCGGAAATTTCGGAAAGGCGATATACCTTTAATTCCCAGTTGGCCGTAACTTTCTCGATGACGTCAAATTAGTGAAAAATCAAAGTTTCTTTGTCGCCGCATAGCTCGAGAACGGGTCGACGGGTGCGGGCGAGAGTAGGCTCGTCGGACGGAGGACGCGGAGACGAAGGCTTACCGCGCGAAAAATTCGCGAAAATTCCCGGAAAATTTTTTACGTGTGCATCGGTAACGCGCGTCGACCTCGGCGGAGGATAACTTACCGACCACCACCGGCAGTGGTCGGTAACGGCTCGGGGGGTATAAGCTGCCGCGTTAAAAATGAAACCCGAACTTCGGCGCTTCCATGGTTCAGGGCTGAAAAGGTCCCGAAAGAAAATAACTGATTCAAACGTTCGAATTTAACGCCAACTTCGCGACGCTGACATCGCATCGGCGGCGAGTGCCGCCACAGTCGCCGCGTTTACTCTCCCTTGATGGTTGAGCGAATGGACTTGTAACTTCGAGGTTACGAATCCGACTCTACGTTTAGGTTTACATTTTCCATTAATTTTAAAGGGTGAGGAAGGGTTGGGGGGGGATGGCGATGACAGACCAATTGCGCACCTCCCCGCCACCATCGTCGCTACCGACGACCTCGACCTCGAGCCGAGCGGGGCCGAAGGCCCGACGAGCTCCCGGAAATTTCGGAAAGGCGATATACCTTTAATTCCCAGTTGGCCGTAACTTTCTCGATGACGTCAAATTAGTGAAAAATCAAAGTTTCTTTGTCGCCGTATAGCTCGAGAACGGGTCGACGGGTGCGGGCGAGAGTAGGCTCGTCGGACGGAGGACGCGGAGACGAAGGCTTACCGCGCGAAAAATTCGCGAAAATTCGCGGAAAATTTTTTACGTGTGCATCGGTAACGCGCGTCGACCTCGGCGGAGGATAACTTACCGACCACCATCGGCAGTGGTCGGTAACGGCTCGGGGGGTATAAGCTGCCGCGTTAAAAATGAAACCCGAATTTCGGCGCTTCCACGGTTCAGGGCTGAAAAGGGCCCGAAAGAAAATAACTGATTCAAACGTTCGAACTTAACGCCAACTTCGCGACGCTGACATCGCATCGGCGGCGAGTGCCGCCACAGTCGCCGCGTTTACTCTCCCTTGATAGTTGAGCGAATGGACTTGTAACTTCGAGGTCACGAATCCGACTCTACGTTTAGGTTTACATTTTCCATTAATTTTAAAGGGTGAGGGGGGGTTGGGAGGATGATGGCGATGACAGACCAATTGCGCACCTCCCCGCCACCATCGTCGCTACCGACGACCTCGACCTCGAGCCGAGCGGGGCCGAAGGCCCGACGGGCTCCCGGAATTTTCGGAAAGGCGATATACCTTTAATTCCCAGTAGGCCGCAACTTTCTCGATGACGTCAAATTAGTGAAAAATCAAAGTTTCTTTGACGCCGTATAGCTCGAGAACGGGTCGACGGGTGCGGGCGAGAGTAGGCTCGTCGGACGGAGGACGCGGAGACGAAGGCTTACCGCGCGAAAAATTCGCGAAAATTCGCGGAAAATTTTTTACGTGTGCATCGGTAACGCGCGTCGACCTCGGCGGAGGATAACTTACCGACCACCACCGGCAGTGGTCGGTAACGGCTCGGGGGGTATAAGCTGCCGCGTTAAAAATGAAACCCGAATTTCGGCGCTTCCACGGTTCAGGGCTGAAAAGGGCCCGAAAGAAAATAACTGATTCAAACGTTCGAACTTAACGCCAACTTCGCGACGCTGACATCGCATCGGCGGCGAGTGCCGCCACAGTCGCCGCGTTTACTCTCCCTTGATAGTTGAGCGAATGGACTTGTAACTTCGAGGTCACGAATCCGACTCTACGTTTAGGTTTACATTTTCCATTAATTTTAAAGGGTGAGGGGGGTTGGGAGGATGATGGCGATGACAGACCAATTGCGCACCTCCCCGCCACCATCGTCGCTGCCGACGACCTCGACCTCGAGCCGAGCCGAGCCGAGCGAGGCCGAAGGCCCGACGGGCTCCCGGAAATTTCGGAAAGGCGATATACCTTTAATTCCCAGTTGGCCGTAACATTCTCGATGACGTCAAATTAGTGAAAAATCAAAGTTTCTTTGTCGCCGCATAGCTCGAGAACGGGTCGACGGGTGCGGGCGAGAGTAGGCTCGTCGGACGGAGGACGCGGAGACGAAGGCTTACCGCGCGAAAAATTCGCGAAAATTCCCGGAAAATTTTTTACGTGTGCATCGGTAACGCGCGTCGACCTCGGCGGAGGATAACTTACCGACCACCACCGGCAGTGGTCGGTAACGGCTCGGGGGGTATAAGCTGCCGCGTTAAAAATGAAACCCGAACTTCGGCGCTTCCATGGTTCAGGGCTGAAAAGGTCCCGAAAGAAAATAACTGATTCAAACGTTCGAATTTAACGCCAACTTCGCGACGCTGACATCGCATCGGCGGCGAGTGCCGCCACAGTCGCCGCGTTTACTCTCCCTTGATAGTTGAGCGAATGGACTTGTAACTTCGAGGTTACGAATCCGACTCTACGTTTAGGTTTACATTTTCCATTAATTTTAAAGGGTGAGGGGGGGTTGGGAGGATGATGGCGATGACAGACCAATTGCGCACCTCCCCGCCACCATCGTCGCTACCGACGACCTCGACCTCGAGCCGAGCCGAGCAGAGCGGGGCCGAAGGCCCGACGGGCTCCCGGAAATTTCGGAAAGGCGATATACCTTTAATTCCCAGTTGGCCGTAACTTTCTCGATGACGTCAAATTAGTGAAAAATCAAAATTTCTTTGTCGCCGTATAGCTCGAGAACGGGTCGACGGGTGCGGGCGAGAGTAGGCTCGTCGGACGGAGGACGCGTAGACGAAGGCTTACCGCGCGAAAAATTCGCGGAAAATTTTTTACGTGCGCATCGGTAACGCGCGTCGACCTCGGCGGAGGATAACTTACCGACCACCACCGGCAGTGGTCGTTAACGCTCGGGGGTATAAGCTGCCGCGTTAAAAATGAAACCCGAATTTCGGCGCTTCCACGGTTCAGGGCTGAAAAGGGCCCGAAAGAAAACAACTGATTCAAACGTTCGAATTTAACGCCAACTTCGCGACGCTGACATCGCATCGGTGGCGAGTGCCGCCACAGTCGCCGCGTTTACTCTCCCTTGATAGTTGAGCGAATGGACTTGTAACTTCGAGGTTACAAATCCGACTCTACGTTTAGGTTTACATTTTCCATTAATTTTAAAGGGTGAGGGGGGGTTGGGAGGATGATGGCGATGACAGACCAATTGCGCTCCTCCCCGCCACCATCGTCGCTACCGACGACCTCGATCTCGAGCCGAGCGGGGCCGAAGGCCCGACGGGCTCCCGGAAATTTCGGAAAGGCGATATACCTTGAATTCCCAGTTGGCCGTAACTTTCTCGATGACGTCAAATTAGTGAAAAATCAAAGTTTCTTTGTCGCCGTATAGCTCGAGAACGGGTCGACGGGTGCGGGCGAGAGTAGGCTCGTCGGACGGAGGACGCGGAGACGAAGGCTTACCGCGCGAAAAATTCGCGAAAATTCGCGGAAAATTTTTTACGTGTGCATCGGTAACGCGCGTCGACCTCGGCGGAGGATAACTTACCGACCACCACCGGCAGTGGTCGGTAACGGCTCGGGGGGTATAAGCTGCCGCGTTAAAAATGAAACCCGAATTTCGGCGCTTCCACGGTTCAGGGCTGAAAAGGGCCCGAAAGAAAATAACTGATCCAAACGTTCGAATTTAACGCCAATTTCGCGACGCTGACTTCGCATCGATGGCGAGTGCCGCCACAGTCGCCGCGTTTACTCTCCCTTGATGGTTGAGCGAATGGACTTGTAACTTCGAGGTTACGAATCCGACTCTACGTTTAGGTTTACATTTTCCATTAATTTTAAAGGGTGAGGAAGGGTTGGGGGGGGATGGCGATGACAGACCAATTGCGCACCTCGCCGCCACCATCGTCGCTACCGACGACCTCGACCTCGAGCCGAGCGGGGCCGAAGGCCCGACGGGCTCCCGGAATTTTCGGAAAGGCGATATACCTTTAATTCCCAGTAGGCCGCAACTTTCTCGATGACGTCAAATTAGTGAAAAATCAAAGTTTCTTTGACGCCGTATAGCTCGAGAACGGGTCGACGGGTGCGGGCGAGAGTAGGCTCGTCGGACGGAGGACGCGGAGACGAAGGCTTACCGCGCGAAAAATTCGCGAAAATTCGCGGAAAATTTTTTACGTGTGCATCGGTAACGCGCGTCGACCTCGGCGGAGGATAACTTACCGACCACCACCGGCAGTGGTCGGTAACGGCTCGGGGGGTATAAGCTGCCGCGTTAAAAATGAAACCCGAATTTCGGCGCTTCCACGGTTCAGGGCTGAAAAGGGCCCGAAAGAAAATAACTGATTCAAACGTTCGAACTTAACGCCAACTTCGCGACGCTGACATCGCATCGGCGGCGAGTGCCGCCACAGTCGCCGCGTTTACTCTCCCTTGATAGTTGAGCGAATGGACTTGTAACTTCGAGGTTACGAATCCGACTCTACGTTTAGGTTTACATTTTCCATTAATTTTAAAGGGTGAGGGGGGGTTGGGAGGATGATGGCGATGACAGACCAATTGCGCACCTCCCCGCCACCATCGTCGCTACCGACGACCTCGACCTCGAGCCGAGCGGGGCCGAAGGCCCGACGAGCTCCCGGAAATTTCGGAAAGGCGATATACCTTTAATTCCCAGTTGGCCGTAACTTTCTCGATGACGTCAAATTAGTGAAAAATCAAAGTTTCTTTGTCGCCGTATAGCTCGAGAACGGGTCGACGGGTGCGGGCGAGAGTAGGCTCGTCGGACGGAGGACGCGGAGACGAAGGCTTACCGCGCGAAAAATTCGCGAAAATTCGCGGAAAATTTTTTACGTGTGCATCGGTAACGCGCGTCGACCTCGGCGGAGGATAACTTACCGACCACCATCGGCAGTGGTCGGTAACGGCTCGGGGGGTATAAGCTGCCGCGTTAAAAATGAAACCCGAATTTCGGCGCTTCCACGGTTCAGGGCTGAAAAGGGCCCGAAAGAAAATAACTGATTCAAACGTTCGAACTTAACGCCAACTTCGCGACGCTGACATCGCATCGGCGGCGAGTGCCGCCACAGTCGCCGCGTTTACTCTCCCTTGATAGTTGAGCGAATGGACTTGTAACTTCGAGGTCACGAATCCGACTCTACGTTTAGGTTTACATTTTCCATTAATTTTAAAGGGTGAGGAAGGGTTGGGGGGGGATGGCGATGACAGACCAATTGCGCACCTCGCCGCCACCATCGTCGCTACCGACGACCTCGACCTCGAGCCGAGCGGGGCCGAAGGCCCGACGGGCTCCCGGAATTTTCGGAAAGGCGATATACCTTTAATTCCCAGTAGGCCGCAACTTTCTCGATGACGTCAAATTAGTGAAAAATCAAAGTTTCTTTGACGCCGTATAGCTCGAGAACGGGTCGACGGGTGCGGGCGAGAGTAGGCTCGTCGGACGGAGGACGCGGAGACGAAGGCTTACCGCGCGAAAAATTCGCGAAAATTCGCGGAAAATTTTTTACGTGTGCATCGGTAACGCGCGTCGACCTCGGCGGAGGATAACTTACCGACCACCACCGGCAGTGGTCGGTAACGGCTCGGGGGGTATAAGCTGCCGCGTTAAAAATGAAACCCGAATTTCGGCGCTTCCACGGTTCAGGGCTGAAAAGGGCCCGAAAGAAAATAACTGATTCAAACGTTCGAACTTAACGCCAACTTCGCGACGCTGACATCGCATCGGCGGCGAGTGCCGCCACAGTCGCCGCGTTTACTCTCCCTTGATAGTTGAGCGAATGGACTTGTAACTTCGAGGTTACGAATCCGACTCTACGTTTAGGTTTACATTTTCCATTAATTTTAAAGGGTGAGGGGGGGTTGGGAGGATGATGGCGATGACAGACCAATTGCGCACCTCCCCGCCACCATCGTCGCTACCGACGACCTCGACCTCGAGCCGAGCGGGGCCGAAGGCCCGACGAGCTCCCGGAAATTTCGGAAAGGCGATATACCTTTAATTCCCAGTTGGCCGTAACTTTCTCGATGACGTCAAATTAGTGAAAAATCAAAGTTTCTTTGTCGCCGTATAGCTCGAGAACGGGTCGACGGGTGCGGGCGAGAGTAGGCTCGTCGGACGGAGGACGCGGAGACGAAGGCTTACCGCGCGAAAAATTCGCGAAAATTCGCGGAAAATTTTTTACGTGTGCATCGGTAACGCGCGTCGACCTCGGCGGAGGATAACTTACCGACCACCATCGGCAGTGGTCGGTAACGGCTCGGGGGGTATAAGCTGCCGCGTTAAAAATGAAACCCGAATTTCGGCGCTTCCACGGTTCAGGGCTGAAAAGGGCCCGAAAGAAAATAACTGATTCAAACGTTCGAACTTAACGCCAACTTCGCGACGCTGACATCGCATCGGCGGCGAGTGCCGCCACAGTCGCCGCGTTTACTCTCCCTTGATAGTTGAGCGAATGGACTTGTAACTTCGAGGTCACGAATCCGACTCTACGTTTAGGTTTACATTTTCCATTAATTTTAAAGGGTGAGGGGGGGTTGGGAGGATGATGGCGATGACAGACCAATTGCGCACCTCCCCGCCACCATCGTCGCTACCGACGACCTCGACCTCGAGCCGAGCGGGGCCGAAGGCCCGACGGGCTCCCGGAATTTTCGGAAAGGCGATATACCTTTAATTCCCAGTAGGCCGCAACTTTCTCGATGACGTCAAATTAGTGAAAAATCAAAGTTTCTTTGACGCCGTATAGCTCGAGAACGGGTCGACGGGTGCGGGCGAGAGTAGGCTCGTCGGACGGAGGACGCGGAGACGAAGGCTTACCGCGCGAAAAATTCGCGAAAATTCGCGGAAAATTTTTTACGTGTGCATCGGTAACGCGCGTCGACCTCGGCGGAGGATAACTTACCGACCACCACCGGCAGTGGTCGGTAACGGCTGGGGGGGTATAAGCTGCCGCGTTAAAAATGAAACCCGAATTTCGGCGCTTCCACGGTTCAGGGCTGAAAAGGGCCCGAAAGAAAATAACTGATTCAAACGTTCGAACTTAACGCCAACTTCGCGACGCTGACATCGCATCGGCGGCGAGTGCCGCCACAGTCGCCGCGTTTACTCTCCCTTGATAGTTGAGCGAATGGACTTGTAACTTCGAGGTCACGAATCCGACTCTACGTTTAGGTTTACATTTTCCATTAATTTTAAAGGGTGAGGGGGGGTTGGGAGGATGATGGCGATGACAGACCAATTGCGCACCTCCCCGCCACCATCGTCGCTGCCGACGACCTCGACCTCGAGCCGAGCCGAGCCGAGCGAGGCCGAAGGCCCGACGGGCTCCCGGAAATTTCGGAAAGGCGATATACCTTTAATTCCCAGTTGGCCGTAACTTTCTCGATGACGTCAAATTAGTGAAAAATCAAAGTTTCTTTGTCGCCGCATAGCTCGAGAACGGGTCGACGGGTGCGGGCGAGAGTAGGCTCGTCGGACGGAGGACGCGGAGACGAAGGCTTACCGCGCGAAAAATTCGCGAAAATTCCCGGAAAATTTTTTACGTGTGCATCGGTAACGCGCGTCGACCTCGGCGGAGGATAACTTACCGACCACCACCGGCAGTGGTCGGTAACGGCTCGGGGGGTATAAGCTGCCGCGTTAAAAATGAAACCCGAACTTCGGCGCTTCCATGGTTCAGGGCTGAAAAGGTCCCGAAAGAAAATAACTGATTCAAACGTTCGAATTTAACGCCAACTTCGCGACGCTGACATCGCATCGGCGGCGAGTGCCGCCACAGTCGCCGCGTTTACTCTCCCTTGATAGTTGAGCGAATGGACTTGTAACTTCGAGGTTACGAATCCGACTCTACGTTTAGGTTTACATTTTCCATTAATTTTAAAGGGTGAGGAAGGGTTGGAGGGGGGATGGCGATGACAAACCAATTGCGCACCTCCCCGCCACCATCGTCGCTAACGACGACCTCGACCTCGAGCCGAGCGGGGCCGAAGGCCCGACGAGCTCCCGGAAATTTCGAAAAGGCGATATACCTTTAATTCCCAGTTGGCCGTAACTTTCTCGATGACGTCAAATTAGTGAAAAATCAAAGTTTCTTTGTCGCCGTATAGCTCGAGAACGGGTCGACGGGTGCGGGCGAGAGTAGGCTCGTCGGACGGAGGACGCGGAGACGAAGGCTTACCGCGCGAAAAATTCGCGAAAATTCCCGGAAAATTTTTTACGTGTGCATCGGTAACGAGCGTCGACCTCGGCGGAGGATAACTTACCGACCACCACCGGCAGTGGTCGGTAACGGCTCGGGGGGTATAAGCTGCCGCGTTAAAAATGAAACCCGAATTTCGGCGCTTCCACGGTTCAGGGCTGAAAAGGGCCAGAAAGAAAATAACTGATTCAAACGTTCGAACTTAACGCCAACTTCGCGACGCTGACATCGCATCGGCGGCGAGTGCCGCCACAGTCGCCGCGTTTACTCTCCCTTGATAGTTGAGCGAATGGACTTGTAACTTCGAGGTTACGAATCCGACTCTACGTTTAGGTTTACATTTTCCATTAATTTTAAAGGGTGAGGGGGGGTTGGGAGGATGATGGCGATGACAGACCAATTGCGCACCTCCCCGCCACCATCGTCGCTACCGACGACCTCGACCTCGAGCCGAGCGGGGCCGAAGGCCCGACGAGCTCCCGGAAATTTCGAAAAGGCGATATACCTTTAATTCCCAGTTGGCCGTAACTTTCTCGATGACGTCAAATTAGTGAAAAATCAAAGTTTCTTTGTCGCCGTATAGCTCGAGAACGGGTCGACGGGTGCGGGCGAGAGTAGGCTCGTCGGACGGAGGACGCGGAGACGAAGGCTTACCGCGCGAAAAATTCGCGAAAATTCCCGGAAAATTTTTTACGTGTGCATCGGTAACGAGCGTCGACCTCGGCGGAGGATAACTTACCGACCACCACCGGCAGTGGTCGGTAACGGCTCGGGGGGTATAAGCTGCCGCGTTAAAAATGAAACCCGAATTTCGGCGCTTCCACGGTTCAGGGCTGAAAAGGGCCAGAAAGAAAATAACTGATTCAAACGTTCGAACTTAACGCCAACTTCGCGACGCTGACATCGCATCGGCGGCGAGTGCCGCCACAGTCGCCGCGTTTACTCTCCCTTGATAGTTGAGCGAATGGACTTGTAACTTCGAGGTTACGAATCCGACTCTACGTTTAGGTTTACATTTTCCATTAATTTTAAAGGGTGAGGGGGGGTTGGGAGGATGATGGCGATGACAGACCAATTGCGCACCTCCCCGCCACCATCGTCGCTACCGACGACCTCGATCTCGAGCCGAGCCGAGCAGAGCGGGGCCGAAGGCCCGACGGGCTCCCGGAAATTTCGGAAAGGCGATATACCTTTAATTCCCAGTTGGCCGTAACTTTCTCGATGACGTCAAATTAGTGAGAAATCAAAATTTCTTTGTCGCCGTATAGCTCGAGAACGGGTCGACGGGTGCGGGCGAGAGTAGGCTCGTCGGACGGAGGACGCGGAGACGAAGGCTTACCGCGCGAAAAATTCGCGAAAATTCGCGGAAAATTTTTTACGTGTGCATCGGTAACGCGCGTCGACCTCGGCGGAGGATAACTTACCGACCACCACCGGCAGTGATCGTTAACGCTCGGGGGTATAAGCTGCCGCGTTAAAAATGAAACCCGAATTTCGGCGCTTCCACGGTTCAGGGCTGAAAAGGGCCCGAAAGAAAACAACTGATTCAAACGTTCGAATTTAACGCCAACTTCGCGACGCTGACATCGCATCGGTGGCGAGTGCCGCCGCAGTCGCCGCGTTTACTCTCCCTTGATAGTTGAGCGAATGGACTTGTAACTTCGAGGTTACAAATCCGACTCTACGTTTAGGTTTACATTTTCCATTAATTTTAAAGGGTGAGGGGGGGTTGGGAGGATGATGGCGATGACAGACCAATTGCGCTCCTCCCCGCCACCATCGTCGCTACCGACGACCTCGATCTCGAGCCGAGCGGGGCCGAAGGCCCGACGGGCTCCCGGAAATTTCGGAAAGGCGATATACCTTTAATTCCCAGTTGGCCGTAACTTTCTCGATGACGTCAAATTAGTGAAAAATCAAAGTTTCTTTGTCGCCGTATAGCTCGAGAACGGGTCGACGGGTGCGGGCGAGAGTAGGCTCGTCGGACGGAGGACGCGGAGACAAAGGCTTACCGCGCGAAAAATTCGCGAAAATTCGCGGAAAATTTTTTACGTGTGCATCGGTAACGCGCGTCGACCTCGGCGGAGGATAACTTACCGACCACCACCGGCAGTGGTCGGTAACGGCTCGGGGGGTATAAGCTGCCGCGTTAAAAATGAAACCCGAATTTCGGCGCTTCCACGGTTCAGGGCTGAAAAGGGCCCGAAAGAAAATAACTGATCCAAACGTTCGAATTTAACGCCAATTTCGCGACGCTGACTTCGCATCGATGGCGAGTGCCGCCACAGTCGCCGCGTTTACTCTCCCTTGATGGTTGAGCGAATGGACTTGTAACTTCGAGGTTACGAATCCGACTCTACGTTTAGGTTTACATTTTCCATTAATTTTAAAGGGTGAGGAAGGGTTGGGGGGGGATGGCGATGACAGACCAATTGCGCACCTCCCCGCCACCATCGTCGCTACCGACGACCTCGACCTCGAGCCAAGCGGGGCCGAAGGCCCGACGAGCTCCCGGAAATTTCGGAAAGGCGATATACCTTTAATTCCCAGTTGGCCGTAACTTTCTCGATGACGTGAAATTAGTGAAAAATCAAAGTTTCTTTGTCGCCGTATAGCTCGAGAACGGGTCGACGGGTGCGGGCGAGAGTAGGCTCGTCGGACGGAGGACGCGGAGACGAAGGCTTACCGCGCGAAAAATTCGCGAAAATTCGCGGAAAATTTTTTACGTGTGCATCGGTAGCGCGCGTCGACCTCGGCGGAGGATAACTTACCGACCACCACCGGCAGTGGTCGGTAACGGCTCGGGGGGTATAAGCTGCCGCGTTAAAAATGAAACCCGAATTTCGGCGCTTCCACGGTTCAGGGCTGAAAAGGGCCCGAAAGAAAATAACTGATCCAAACGTTCGAATTTAACGCCAATTTCGCGACGCTGACTTCGCATCGATGGCGAGTGCCGCCACAGTCGCCGCGTTTACTCTCCCTTGATGGTTGAGCGAATGGACTTGTAACTTCGAGGTTACGAATCCGACTCTACGTTTAGGTTTACATTTTCCATTAATTTTAAAGGGTGAGGAAGGGTTGGGGGGGGGATGGCGATGACAGACCAATTGCGCACCTCCCCGCCACCATCGTCGCTACCGACGACCTCGACCTCGAGCCGAGCGGGGCCGAAGGCCCGACGAGCTCCCGCAAATTTCGGAAAGGCGATATACCTTTAATTCCCAGTTGGCCGTAACTTTCTCGATGACGTCAAATTAGTGAAAAATCAAAGTTTCTTTGTCGCCGTATAGCTCGAGAACGGGTCGACGGGTGCGGGCGAGAGTAGGCTCGTCGGACGGAGGACGCGGAGACGAAGGCTTACCGCGCGAAAAATTCGCGAAAATTCGCGGAAAATTTTTTACGTGTGCATCGGTAACGCGCGTCGACCTCGGCGGAGGATAACTTACCGACCACCACCGGCAGTGGTCGTTAACGCTCGGGGGTATAAGCTGCCGCGTTAAAAATGAAACCCGAATTTCGGCGCTTCCACGGTTCAGGGCTGAAAAGGGCCCGAAAGAAAACAACTGATTCAAACGTTCGAATTTAACGCCAACTTCGCGACGCTGACATCGCATCGGTGGCGAGTGCCGCCGCAGTCGCCGCGTTTACTCTCCCTTGATAGTTGAGCGAATGGACTTGTAACTTCGAGGTTACAAATCCGACTCTACGTTTAGGTTTACATTTTCCATTAATTTTAAAGGGTGAGGGGGGGTTGGGAGGATGATGGCGATGACAGACCAATTGCGCTCCTCCCCGCCACCATCGTCGCTACCGACGACCTCGATCTCGAGCCGAGCGGGGCCGAAGGCCCGACGGGCTCCCGGAAATTTCGGAAAGGCGATATACCTTTAATTCCCAGTTGGCCGTAACTTTCTCGATGACGTCAAATTAGTGAAAAATCAAAGTTTCTTTGTCGCCGTATAGCTCGAGAACGGGTCGACGGGTGCGGGCGAGAGTAGGCTCGTCGGACGGAGGACGCGGAGACAAAGGCTTACCGCGCGAAAAATTCGCGAAAATTCGCGGAAAATTTTTTACGTGTGCATCGGTAACGCGCGTCGACCTCGGCGGAGGATAACTTACCGACCACCACCGGCAGTGGTCGGTAACGGCTCGGGGGGTATAAGCTGCCGCGTTAAAAATGAAACCCGAATTTCGGCGCTTCCACGGTTCAGGGCTGAAAAGGGCCCGAAAGAAAACAACTGATTCAAACGTTCGAATTTAACGCCAACTTCGCGACGCTGACATCGCATCGGTGGCGAGTGCCGCCACAGTCGCCGCGTTTACTCTCCCTTGATAGTTGAGCGAATGGACTTGTAACTTCGAGGTTACGAATCCGACTCTACGTTTAGGTTTACATTTTCCATTAATTTTAAAGGGTGAGGGGGGGTTGGGAGGATGATGGCGATGACAGACCAATTGCGCACCTCCCCGCCACCATCGTCGCTATCGACGACCTCGACCTCGAGCCGAGCGGGGCCGAAGGCCCGACGGGCTCCCGGAAATTTCGGAAAGGCGATATACCTTTAATTCCCAGTTGGCCGTAACTTTCTCGATGACGTCAAATTAGTGAAAAATCAAAATTTCTTTGTCGCCGTATAGCTCGAGAACGGGTCGACGGGTGCGGGCGAGAGTAGGCTCGTCGGACGGAGGACGCGGAGACGAAGGCTTACCGCGCGAAAAATTCGCGAAAATTCGCGGAAAATTTTTTACGTGTGCATCGGTAACGCGCGTCGACCTCGGCGGAGGATAACTTACCGACCACCACCGGCAGTGGTCGTTAACGCTCGGGGGTATAAGCTGCCGCGTTAAAAATGAAACCCGAATTTCGGCGCTTCCACGGTTCAGGGCTGAAAAGGGCCCGAAAGAAAACAACTGATTCAAACGTTCGAATTTAACGCCAACTTCGCGACGCTGACATCGCATCGGTGGCGAGTGCCGCCACAGTCGCCGCGTTTACTCTCCCTTGATAGTTGAGCGAATGGACTTGTAACTTCGAGGTTACGAATCCGACTCTACGTTTAGGTTTACATTTTCCATTAATTTTAAAGGGTGAGGGGGGGTTGGGAGGATGATGGCGATGACAGACCAATTGCGCACCTCCCCGCCACCATCGTCGCTACCGACGACCTCGACCTCGAGCCGAGCGGGGCCGAAGGCCCGACGGGCTCCCGGAAATTTCGGAAAGGCGATATACCTTTAATTCCCAGTAGGCCGTAACTTTCTCGATGACGTCAAATTAGTGAAAAATCAAAGTTTCTTTGACGCCGTATAGCTCGAGAACGGGTCGACGGGTGCGGGCGAGAGTTGGCTCGTCGGACGGAGGACGCGGAGACAAAGGCTTACCGCGCGAAAAATTCGCGAAAATTCGCGGAAAATTTTTTACGTGTGCATCGGTAACGCGCGTCGACCTCGGCGGAGGATAACTTACCGACCACTACCGGCAGTGGTCGGTAACGGCTCGGGGGGTATAAGCTGCCGCGTTAAAAATGAAACCCGAATTTCGGCGCTTCCACGGTTCAGGGCTGAAAAGGGCCCCAAAGAAAATAACTGATTCAAATGTTCGAATTTAACGCCAACTTCGCGACGCTGACATCGCATTGGCGGCGAGTGCCGCCACAGTCGCCGCGTTTACTCTCCCGTGATGGTTGAGCGAATGGACTTGTAACTTCGAGGTTACGAATCCGACTCTACGTTTAGGTTTACATTTTCCATTAATTTTAAAGGGTGAGGGGGGTTTGGGGGGGAGGATGGCGATGACAGACCAATTGCGCACCTCCCCGCCACCATCGTCGCTACCGACGACCTCGACCTCGAGCCGAGCGGGGCCGAAGGCCCGACGGGCTCCCGGAAATTTCGGAAAGGCGATATACCTTTAATTCCCAGTTGGCCGTAACTTTCTCGATGACGTCAAATTAGTGAAAAATCAAAGCTTCTTTGTCGCCGCATAGCTCGAGAACGGGTCGACGGGTGCGGGCGAGAGTAGGCTCGTCGGACGGAGGACGCGGAGACAAAGGCTTACCGCGCGAAAAATTCGCGAAAATTCGCGGAAAATTTTTTACGTGTGCATCGGTAACGCGCGTCGACCTCGGCGGAGGATAACTTACCGACCACCACCGGCAGTGGTCGGTAACGGCTCGGGGGGTATAAGCTGCCGCGTTAAAAATGAAACCCGAATTTCGGCGCTTCCACGGTACAGGGCTGAAAAGGGCCTGAAAGAAAATAACTGATTCAAACGTTCGAATTTAACGCCAACTTCGCGACGCTGACATCGCATCAGCGGCGAGTGCCGCCACAGTCGCCGCGTTTACTCTCCCTTGATAGTTGAGCGAATGGACTTGTAACTTCGAGGTTACGAATCCGACACTACGTTTAGGTTTACATTTTCCATTAATTTTAAAGGGTGAGGGGGGGTTGGGAGGATGATGGCGATGACAGACCAATTGCGCACCTCCCCGCCACCATCGTCGCTACCGACGACCTCGACCTCGAGCCGAGCCGAGCAGAGCGGGGCCGAAGGCCCGACGGGCTCCCGGAAATTTCGGAAAGGCGATATACCTTTAATTCCCAGTTGGCCGTAACTTTCTCGATGACGTCAAATTAGTGAAAAATCAAAATTTCTTTGTCGCCGTATAGCTCGAGAACGGGTCGACGGGTGCGGGCGAGAGTAGGCTCGTCGGACGGAGGACGCGGAGACGAAGGCTTACCGCCCGAAAAATTCGCGGAAAATTTTTTACGTGTGCATCGGTAACGCGCGTCGACCTCGGCGGAGGATAACTTACCGACCACCACCGGCAGTGGTCGTTAACGCTCGGGGGTATAAGCTGCCGCGTTAAAAATGAAACCCGAATTTCGGCGCTTCCACGGTTCAGGGCTGAAAAGGGCCCGAAAGAAAACAACTGATTCAAACGTTCGAATTTAACGCCAACTTCGCGACGCTGACATCGCATCGGTGGCGAGTGCCGCCACAGTCGCCGCGTTTACTCTCCCTTGATAGTTGAGCGAATGGACTTGTAACTTCGAGGTTACAAATCCGACTCTACGTTTAGGTTTACATTTTCCATTAATTTTAAAGGGTGAGGGGGGGTTGGGAGGATGATGGCGATGACAGACCAATTGCGCTCCCCCCCGCCACCATCGTCGCTACCGACGACCTCGATCTCGAGCCGAGCGGGGCCGAAGGCCCGACGGGCTCCCGGAAATTTCGGAAAGGCGATATAACTTTAATTCCCAGTTGGCCGTAACTTTCTCGATGACGTCAAATTAGTGAAAAATCAAAGTTTCTTTGTCGCCGTATAGCTCGAGAACGGGTCGACGGGTGCGGGCGAGAGTAGGCTCGTCGGACGGAGGACGCGGAGACAAAGGCTTACCGCGCGAAAAATTCGCGAAAATTCGCGGAAAATTTTTTACGTGTGCATCGGTAACGCGCGTCGACCTCGGCGGAGGATAACTTACCGACCACCACCGGCAGTGGTCGGTAACGGCTCGGGGGGTATAAGCTGCCGCGTTAAAAATGAAACCCGAATTTCGGCGCTTCCACGGTTCAGGGCTGAAAAGGGCCCGAAAGAAAATAACTGATCCAAACGTTCGAATTTAACGCCAATTTCGCGACGCTGACTTCGCATCGATGGCGAGTGCCGCCACAGTCGCCGCGTTTACTCTCCCTTGATGGTTGAGCGAATGGACTTGTAACTTCGAGGTTACGAATCCGACTCTACGTTTAGGTTTACATTTTCCATTAATTTTAAAGGGTGAGGAAGGGTTGGGGGGGGATGGCGATGACAGACCAATTGCGCACCTCCCCGCCACCATCGTCGCTGCCGACGACCTCGACCTCGAGCCGAGCCGAGCCGAGCGAGGCCGAAGGCCCGACGGGCTCCCGGAAATTTCGGAAAGGCGATATACCTTTAATTCCCAGTTGGCCGTAACTTTCTCGATGACGTCAAATTAGTGAAAAATCAAAGTTTCTTTGTCGCCGCATAGCTCGAGAACGGGTCGACGGGTGCGGGCGAGAGTAGGCTCGTCGGACGGAGGACGCGGAGACGAAGGCTTACCGCGCGAAAAATTCGCGAAAATTCCCGGAAAATTTTTTACGTGTGCATCGGTAACGCGCGTCGACCTCGGCGGAGGATAACTTACCGACCACCACCGGCAGTGGTCGGTAACGGCTCGGGGGGTATAAGCTGCCGCGTTAAAAATGAAACCCGAACTTCGGCGCTTCCATGGTTCAGGGCTGAAAAGGGCCCGAAAGAAAACAACTGATTCAAACGTTCGAATTTAACGCCAACTTCGCGACGCTGACATCGCATCGGTGGCGAGTGCCGCCACAGTCGCCGCGTTTACTCTCCCTTGATAGTTGAGCGAATGGACTTGTAACTTCGAGGTTACAAATCCGACTCAACGTTTAGGTTTACATTTTCCATTAATTTTAAAGGGTGAGGGGGGGTTGGGAGGATGATGGCGATGACAGACCAATTGCGCTCCTCCCCGCCACCATCGTCGCTACCGACGACCTCGATCTCGAGCCGAGCGGGGCCGAAGGCCCGACGGGCTCCCGGAAATTTCGGAAAGGCGATATACCTTTAATTCCCAGTTGGCCGTAACTTTCTCGATGACGTCAAATTAGTGAAAAATCAAAGTTTCTTTGTCGCCGTATAGCTCGAGAACGGGTCGACGGGTGCGGGCGAGAGTAGGCTCGTCGGACGGAGGACGCGGAGACAAAGGCTTACCGCGCGAAAAATTCGCGAAAATTCGCGGAAAATTTTTTACGTGTGCATCGGTAACGCGCGTCGACCTCGGCGGAGGATAACTTACCGACCACCACCGGCAGTGGTCGGTAACGGCTCGGGGGGTATAAGCTGCCGCGTTAAAAATGAAACCCGAATTTCGGCGCTTCCACGGTTCAGGGCTGAAAAGGGCCCGAAAGAAAATAACTGATCCAAACGTTCGAATTTAACGCCAATTTCGCGACGCTGACTTCGCATCGATGGCGAGTGCCGCCACAGTCGCCGCGTTTACTCTCCCTTGATGGTTGAGCGAATGGACTTGTAACTTCGAGGTTACGAATCCGACTCTACGTTTAGGTTTACATTTTCCATTAATTTTAAAGGGTGAGGAAGGGTTGGGGGGGGATGGCGATGACAGACCAATTGCGCACCTCCCCGCCACCATCGTCGCTGCCGACGACCTCGACCTCGAGCCGAGCCGAGCCGAGCGAGGCCGAAGGCCCGACGGGCTCCCGGAAATTTCGGAAAGGCGATATACCTTTAATTCCCAGTTGGCCGTAACTTTCTCGATGACGTCAAATTAGTGAAAAATCAAAGTTTCTTTGTCGCCGCATAGCTCGAGAACGGGTCGACGGGTGCGGGCGAGAGTAGGCTCGTCGGACGGAGGACGCGGAGACGAAGGCTTACCGCGCGAAAAATTCGCGAAAATTCCCGGAAAATTTTTTACGTGTGCATCGGTAACGCGCGTCGACCTCGGCGGAGGATAACTTACCGACCACCACCGGCAGTGGTCGGTAACGGCTCGGGGGGTATAAGCTGCCGCGTTAAAAATGAAACCCGAACTTCGGCGCTTCCATGGTTCAGGGCTGAAAAGGGCCCGAAAGAAAATAACTGATTCAAACGTTCGAATTTAACGCCAACTTCGCGACGCTGACATCGCATCGGCGGCGAGTGCCGCCACAGTCGCCGCGTTTACTCTCCCTTGATAGTTGAGCGAATGGACTTGTAACTTCGAGGTTACGAATCCGACTCTACGTTTAGGTTTACATTTTCCATTAATTTTAAAGGGTGAGGAAGGGTTGGAGGGGGGATGGCGATGACAAACCAATTGCGCACCTCCCCGCCACCATCGTCGCTACCGACGACCTCGACCTCGAGCCGAGCGGGGCCGAAGGCCCGACGAGCTCCCGGAAATTTCGAAAAGGCGATATACCTTTAATTCCCAGTTGGCCGTAACTTTCTCGATGACGTCAAATTAGTGACAAATCAAAGTTTCTTTGTCGCCGTATAGCTCGAGAACGGGTCGACGGGTGCGGGCGAGAGTAGGCTCGTCGGACGGAGGACGCGGAGACGAAGGCTTACCGCGCGAAAAATTCGCGAAAATTCCCGGAAAATTTTTTACGTGTGCATCGGTAACGCGCGTCGACCTCGGCGGAGGATAACTTACCGACCACCACCGGCAGTGGTCGGTAACGGCTCGGGGGGTATAAGCTGCCGCGTTAAAAATGAAACCCGAATTTCGGCGCTTCCACGGTTCAGGGCTGAAAAGGGCCCGAAAGAAAATAACTGATTCAAACGTTCGAACTTAACGCCAACTTCGCGACGCTGACATCGCATCGGCGGCGAGTGCCGCCACAGTCGCCGCGTTTACTCTCCCTTGATAGTTGAGCGAATGGACTTGTAACTTCGAGGTTACGAATCCGACTCTACGTTTAGGTTTACATTTTCCATTAATTTTAAAGGGTGAGGGGGGGTTGGGAGGATGATGGCGATGACAGACCAATTGCGCACCTCCCCGCCACCATCGTCGCTACCGACGACCTCGATCTCGAGCCGAGCGGGGCCGAAGGCCCGACGGGCTCCCGGAAATTTCGGAAAGGCGATATACCTTTAATTCCCAGTTGGCCGTAACTTTCTCGATGACGTCAAATTAGTGAAAAATCAAAGTTTCTTTGTCGCCGTATAGCTCGAGAACGGGTCGACGGGTGCGGGCGAGAGTAGGCTCGTCGGACGGAGGACGCGGAGACGAAGGCTTACCGCGCGAAAAATTCGCGAAAATTCGCGGAAAATTTTTTACGTGTGCATCGGTAACGCGCGTCGACCTCGGCGGAGGATAACTTACCGACCACCACCGGCAGTGGTCGTTAACGCTCGGGGGTATAAGCTGCCGCGTTAAAAATGAAACCCGAATTTCGGCGCTTCCACGGTTCAGGGCTGAAAAGGGCCCGAAAGAAAACAACTGATTCAAACGTTCGAATTTAACGCCAACTTCGCGACGCTGACATCGCATCGGTGGCGAGTGCCGCCACAGTCGCCGCGTTTACTCTCCCTTGATAGTTGAGCGAATGGACTTGTAACTTCGACGTTACAAATCCGACTCAACGTTTAGGTTTACATTTTCCATTAATTTTAAAGGGTGAGGGGGGGTTGGGAGGATGATGGCGATGACAGACCAATTGCGCACCTCCCCGCCACCATCGTCGCTACCGACGACCTCGATCTCGAGCCGAGCGGGGCCGAAGGCCCGACGGGCTCCCGGAAATTTCGGAAAGGCGATATACCTTTAATTCCCAGTTGGCCGTAACTTTCTCGATGACGTCAAATTAGTGAAAAATCAAAGTTTCTTTGTCGCCGTATAGCTCGAGAACGGGTCGACGGGTGCGGGCGAGAGTAGGCTCGTCGGACGGAGGACGCGGAGACGAAGGCTTACCGCGCGAAAAATTCGCGAAAATTCGCGGAAAATTTTTTACGTGTGCATCGGTAGCGCGCGTCGACCTCGGCGGAGGATAACTTACCGACCACCACCGGCAGTGGTCGGTAACGGCTCGGGGGGTATAAGCTGCCGCGTTAAAAATGAAACCCGAATTTCGGCGCTTCCACGGTTCAGGGCTGAAAAGGGCCCGAAAGAAAATAACTGATCCAAACGTTCGAATTTAACGCCAATTTCGCGACGCTGACTTCGCATCGATGGCGAGTGCCGCCACAGTCGCCGCGTTTACTCTCCCTTGATGGTTGAGCGAATGGACTTGTAACTTCGAGGTTACGAATCCGACTCTACGTTTAGGTTTACATTTTCCATTAATTTTAAAGGGTGAGGGGGGGTTGGGAGGATGATGGCGATGACAGACCAATTGCGCACCTCCCCGCCACCATCGTCGCTGCCGACGACCTCGACCTCGAGCCGAGCCGAGCCGAGCGAGGCCGAAGGCCCGACGGGCTCCCGGAAATTTCGGAAAGGCGATATACCTTTAATTCCCAGTTGGCCGTAACTTTCTCGATGACGTCAAATTAGTGAAAAATCAAAGTTTCTTTGTCGCCGTATAGCTCGAGAACGGGTCGACGGGTGCGGGCGAGAGTAGGCTTGTCGGACGGAGGACGCGGAGACGAAGGCTTACCGCGCGAAAAATTCGCGAAAATTCGCGGAAAATTGTTTACGTGTGCATCGGTAACGCGCGTCGACCTCGGCGGAGGATAACTTACCGACCACCACCGGCAGTGGTCGGTAACGGCTCGGGGGGTATAAGCTGCCGCGTTAAAAATGAAACCCGAATTTCGGCGCTTCCACGGTTCAGGGCTGAAAAGGGCCCGAAAGAAAATAACTGATTCAAATGTTCGAATTTAACGCCAACTTCGCGACGCTGACATCGCATTGGCGGCGAGTGCCACCACAGTCGCCGCGTTTACTCTCCCTTGATGGTTGAGCGAATGGACTTGTAACTTCGAGGTTACGAATCCGACTCTACGTTTAGGTTTACATTTTCCATTAATTTTAAAGGGTGAGGGGGGTTTGGGGGGGAGGATGGCGATGACAGACCAATTGCGCACCTCCCCGCCACCATCGTCGCTACCGACGACCTCGACCTCGAGCCGAGCGGGGCCGAAGGCCCGACGGGCTCCCGGAAATTTCGGAAAGGCGATATACCTTTAATTCCCAGTTGGCCGTAACTTTCTCGATGACGTCAAATTAGTGAAAAATCAAAATTTCTTTGTCGCCGTATAGCTCGAGAACGGGTCGACGGGTGCGGGCGAGAGTAGGCTCGTCGGACGGAGGACGCGGAGACGAAGGCTTACCGCGCGAAAAATTCGCGAAAATTCGCGGAAAATTTTTTACGTGTGCATCGGTAACGCGCGTCGACCTCGGCGGAGGATAACTTACCGACCACCACCGGCAGTGGTCGTTAACGCTCGGGGGTATAAGCTGCCGCGTTAAAAATGAAACCCGAATTTCGGCGCTTCCACGGTTCAGGGCTGAAAAGGGCCCGAAAGAAAACAACTGATTCAAACGTTCGAATTTAACGCCAACTTCGCGACGCTGACATCGCATCGGTGGCGAGTGCCGCCACAGTCGCCGCGTTTACTCTCCCTTGATAGTTCAGCGAATGGACTTGTAACTTCGAGGTTACAAATCCGACTCTACGTTTAGGTTTACATTTTCCATTAATTTTAAAGGGTGAGGGGGGGTTGGGAGGATGATGGCGATGACAGACCAATTGCGCTCCTCCCCGCCACCATCGTCGCTACCGACGACCTCGATCTCGAGCCGAGCGGGGCCGAAGGCCCGACGGGCTCCCGGAAATTTCGGAAAGGCGATATACCTTTAATTCCCAGTTGGCCGTAACTTTCTCGATGACGTCAAATTAGTGAAAAATCAAAGTTTCTTTGTCGCCGTATAGCTCGAGAACGGGTCGACGGGTGCGGGCGAGAGTAGGCTCGTCGGACGGAGGACGCGGAGACAAAGGCTTACCGCGCGAAAAATTCGCGAAAATTCGCGGAAAATTTTTTACGTGTGCATCGGTAACGCGCGTCGACCTCGGCGGAGGATAACTTACCGACCACCACCGGCAGTGGTCGGTAACGGCTCGGGGGGTATAAGCTGCCGCGTTAAAAATGAAACCCGAATTTCGGCGCTTCCACGGTTCAGGGCTGAAAAGGGCCCGAAAGAAAATAACTGATCCAAACGTTCGAATTTAACGCCAATTTCGCGACGCTGACTTCGCATCGATGGCGAGTGCCGCCACAGTCGCCGCGTTTACTCTCCCTTGATGGTTGAGCGAATGGACTTGTAACTTCGAGGTTACGAATCCGACTCTACGTTTAGGTTTACATTTTCCATTAATTTTAAAGGGTGAGGAAGGGTTGGGGGGGGATGGCGATGACAGACCAATTGCGCACCTCCCCGCCACCATCGTCGCTACCGACGACCTCGACCTCGAGCCGAGCGGGGCCGAAGGCCCGACGAGCTCCCGGAAATTTCGGAAAGGCGATATACCTTTAATTCCCAGTTGGCCGTAACTTTCTCGATGACGTCAAATTAGTGAAAAATCAAAGTTTCTTTGTCGCCGTATAGCTCGAGAACGGGTCGACGGGTGCGGGCGAGAGTGGGCTCGTCGGACGGAGGACGCGGAGACGAAGGCTTACCGCGCGAAAAATTCGCGAAAATTCCCGGAAAATTTTTTACGTGTGCATCGGTAACGCGCGTCGACCTCGGCGGAGGATAACTTACCGACCACCATCGGCAGTGGTCGGTAACGGCTCGGGGGGTATAAGCTGCCGCGTTAAAAATGAAACCCGAATTTCGGCGCTTCCACGGTTCATGGCTGAAAAGGGCCCGAAAGAAAATAACTGATTCAAACGTTCGAATTTAACGCCAACTTCGCGACGCTGACATCGCATCGGCGGAGAGTGCCGCCACAGTCGCCGCGTTTACTCTCCCTTGATAGTTGAGCGAATGGACTTGTAACTTCGAGGTTACGAATCCGACTCTACGTTTCGGTTTACATTTTCCATTAATTTTAAAGGGTGAGGGGGGGTTGGGAGGATGATGGCGATGACAGACCAATTGCGCACCTCCCCGCCACCATCGTCGCTACCGACGACCTCGACCTCGAGCCGAGCCGAGCCGAGCGGGGCCGAAGGCCCGACGGGCTCCCGGAAATTTCGGAAAGGCGATATACCTTTAATTCCCAGTTGGCCGTAACTTTCTCGATGACGTCAAATTAGTGAAAAATCAAAGTTTCTTTGTCGCCGTATAGCTCGAGAACGGGTCGACGGGTGCGGGCGAGAGTAGGCTCGTCGGACGGAGGACGCGGAGACGAAGGCTTACCGCGCGAAAAATTCGCGAAAATTCGCGGAAAATTTTTTACGTGTGCATCGGTAACGCGCGTCGACCTCGGCGGAGGATAACTTACCGACCACCACCGGCAGTGGTCGTTAACGCTCGGGGGTATAAGCTGCCGCGTTAAAAATGAAACCCGAATTTCGGCGCTTCCACGGTTCAGGGCTGAAAAGGGCCCGAAAGAAAACAACTGATTCAAACGTTCGAATTTAACGCCAACTTCGCGACGCTGACATCGCATCGGTGGCGAGTGCCGCCACAGTCGCCGCGTTTACTCTCCCTTGATAGTTGAGCGAATGGACTTGTAACTTCGAGGTTACAAATCCGACTCTACGTTTAGGTTTACATTTTCCATTAATTTTAAAGGGTGAGGGGGGGTTGGGAGGATGATGGCGATGACAGACCAATTGCGCTCCTCCCCGCCACCATCGTCGCTACCGACGACCTCGATCTCGAGCCGAGCGGGGCCGAAGGCCCGACGGGCTCCCGGAAATTTCGGAAAGGCGATATACCTTTAATTCCCAGTTGGCCGTAACTTTCTCGATGACGTCAAATTAGTGAAAAATCAAAGTTTCTTTGTCGCCGTATAGCTCGAGAACGGGTCGACGGGTGCGGGCGAGAGTAGGCTCGTCGGACGGAGGACGCGGAGACAAAGGCTTACCGCGCGAAAAATTCGCGAAAATTCGCGGAAAATTTTTTACGTGTGCATCGGTAACGCGCGTCGACCTCGGCGGAGGATAACTTACCGACCACCACCGGCAGTGGTCGGTAACGGCTCGGGGGGTATAAGCTGCCGCGTTAAAAATGAAACCCGAATTTCGGCGCTTCCACGGTTCAGGGCTGAAAAGGGCCCGAAAGAAAATAACTGATCCAAACGTTCGAATTTAACGCCAATTTCGCGACGCTGACTTCGCATCGATGGCGAGTGCCGCCACAGTCGCCGCGTTTACTCTCCCTTGATGGTTGAGCGAATGGACTTGTAACTTCGAGGTTACGAATCCGACTCTACGTTTAGGTTTACATTTTCCATTAATTTTAAAGGGTGAGGAAGGGTTGGGGGGGGATGGCGATGACAGACCAATTGCGCACCTCCCCGCCACCATCGTCGCTACCGACGACCTCGACCTCGAGCCGAGCGGGGCCGAAGGCCCGACGAGCTCCCGGAAATTTCGGAAAGGCGATATACCTTTAATTCCCAGTTGGCCGTAACTTTCTCGATGACGTCAAATTAGTGAAAAATCAAAGTTTCTTTGTCGCCGTATAGCTCGAGAACGGGTCGACGGGTGCGGGCGAGAGTGGGCTCGTCGGACGGAGGACGCGGAGACGAAGGCTTACCGCGCGAAAAATTCGCGAAAATTCCCGGAAAATTTTTTACGTGTGCATCGGTAACGCGCGTCGACCTCGGCGGAGGATAACTTACCGACCACCATCGGCAGTGGTCGGTAACGGCTCGGGGGGTATAAGCTGCCGCGTTAAAAATGAAACCCGAATTTCGGCGCTTCCACGGTTCATGGCTGAAAAGGGCCCGAAAGAAAATAACTGATTCAAACGTTCGAATTTAACGCCAACTTCGCGACGCTGACATCGCATCGGCGGAGAGTGCCGCCACAGTCGCCGCGTTTACTCTCCCTTGATAGTTGAGCGAATGGACTTGTAACTTCGAGGTTACGAATCCGACTCTACGTTTCGGTTTACATTTTCCATTAATTTTAAAGGGTGAGGGGGGGTTGGGAGGATGATGGCGATGACAGACCAATTGCGCACCTCCCCGCCACCATCGTCGCTACCGACGACCTCGACCTCGAGCCGAGCCGAGCCGAGCGGGGCCGAAGGCCCGACGGGCTCCCGGAAATTTCGGAAAGGCGATATACCTTTAATTCCCAGTTGGCCGTAACTTTCTCGATGACGTCAAATTAGTGAAAAATCAAAGTTTCTTTGTCGCCGTATAGCTCGAGAACGGGTCGACGGGTGCGGGCGAGAGTAGGCTCGTCGGACGGAGGACGCGGAGACGAAGGCTTACCGCGCGAAAAATTCGCGAAAATTCGCGGAAAATTTTTTACGTGTGCATCGGTAACGCGCGTCGACCTCGGCGGAGGATAACTTACCGACCACCACCGGCAGTGGTCGTTAACGCTCGGGGGTATAAGCTGCCGCGTTAAAAATGAAACCCGAATTTCGGCGCTTCCACGGTTCAGGGCTGAAAAGGGCCCGAAAGAAAACAACTGATTCAAACGTTCGAATTTAACGCCAACTTCGCGACGCTGACATCGCATCGGTGGCGAGTGCCGCCACAGTCGCCGCGTTTACTCTCCCTTGATAGTTGAGCGAATGGACTTGTAACTTCGAGGTTACAAATCCGACTCTACGTTTAGGTTTACATTTTCCATTAATTTTAAAGGGTGAGGGGGGGTTGGGAGGATGATGGCGATGACAGACCAATTGCGCTCCTCCCCGCCACCATCGTCGCTACCGACGACCTCGATCTCGAGCCGAGCGGGGCCGAAGGCCCGACGGGCTCCCGGAAATTTCGGAAAGGCGATATACCTTTAATTCCCAGTTGGCCGTAACTTTCTCGATGACGTCAAATTAGTGAAAAATCAAAGTTTCTTTGTCGCCGTATAGCTCGAGAACGGGTCGACGGGTGCGGGCGAGAGTAGGCTCGTCGGACGGAGGACGCGGAGACAAAGGCTTACCGCGCGAAAAATTCGCGAAAATTCGCGGAAAATTTTTTACGTGTGCATCGGTAACGCGCGTCGACCTCGGCGGAGGATAACTTACCGACCACCACCGGCAGTGGTCGGTAACGGCTCGGGGGGTATAAGCTGCCGCGTTAAAAATGAAACCCGAATTTCGGCGCTTCCACGGTTCAGGGCTGAAAAGGGCCCGAAAGAAAATAACTGATCCAAACGTTCGAATTTAACGCCAATTTCGCGACGCTGACTTCGCATCGATGGCGAGTGCCGCCACAGTCGCCGCGTTTACTCTCCCTTGATGGTTGAGCGAATGGACTTGTAACTTCGAGGTTACGAATCCGACTCTACGTTTAGGTTTACATTTTCCATTAATTTTAAAGGGTGAGGAAGGGTTGGGGGGGGATGGCGATGACAGACCAATTGCGCACCTCCCCGCCACCATCGTCGCTACCGACGACCTCGACCTCGAGCCGAGCGGGGCCGAAGGCCCGACGAGCTCCCGGAAATTTCGGAAAGGCGATATACCTTTAATTCCCAGTTGGCCGTAACTTTCTCGATGACGTCAAATTAGTGAAAAATCAAAGTTTCTTTGTCGCCGTATAGCTCGAGAACGGGTCGACGGGTGCGGGCGAGAGTGGGCTCGTCGGACGGAGGACGCGGAGACGAAGGCTTACCGCGCGAAAAATTCGCGAAAATTCCCGGAAAATTTTTTACGTGTGCATCGGTAACGCGCGTCGACCTCGGCGGAGGATAACTTACCGACCACCATCGGCAGTGGTCGGTAACGGCTCGGGGGGTATAAGCTGCCGCGTTAAAAATGAAACCCGAATTTCGGCGCTTCCACGGTTCATGGCTGAAAAGGGCCCGAAAGAAAATAACTGATTCAAACGTTCGAATTTAACGCCAACTTCGCGACGCTGACATCGCATCGGCGGAGAGTGCCGCCACAGTCGCCGCGTTTACTCTCCCTTGATAGTTGAGCGAATGGACTTGTAACTTCGAGGTTACGAATCCGACTCTACGTTTCGGTTTACATTTTCCATTAATTTTAAAGGGTGAGGGGGGGTTGGGAGGATGATGGCGATGACAGACCAATTGCGCACCTCCCCGCCACCATCGTCGCTACCGACGACCTCGACCTCGAGCCGAGCCGAGCCGAGCGGGGCCGAAGGCCCGACGGGCTCCCGGAAATTTCGGAAAGGCGATATACCTTTAATTCCCAGTTGGCCGTAACTTTCTCGATGACGTCAAATTAGTGAAAAATCAAAGTTTCTTTGTCGCCGTATAGCTCGAGAACGGGTCGACGGGTGCGGGCGAGAGTAGGCTCGTCGGACGGAGGACGCGGAGACGAAGGCTTACCGCGCGAAAAATTCGCGAAAATTCGCGGAAAATTTTTTACGTGTGCATCGGTAACGCGCGTCGACCTCGGCGGAGGATAACTTACCGACCACCACCGGCAGTGGTCGTTAACGCTCGGGGGTATAAGCTGCCGCGTTAAAAATGAAACCCGAATTTCGGCGCTTCCACGGTTCAGGGCTGAAAAGGGCCCGAAAGAAAACAACTGATTCAAACGTTCGAATTTAACGCCAACTTCGCGACGCTGACATCGCATCGGTGGCGAGTGCCGCCACAGTCGCCGCGTTTACTCTCCCTTGATAGTTGAGCGAATGGACTTGTAACTTCGAGGTTACGAATCCGACTCTACGTTTAGGTTTACATTTTCCATTAATTTTAAAGGGTGAGGGGGGGTTGGGAGGATGATGGCGATGACAGACCAATTGCGCACCTCCCCGCCACCATCGTCGCTATCGACGACCTCGACCTCGAGCCGAGCGGGGCCGAAGGCCCGACGGGCTCCCGGAAATTTCGGAAAGGCGATATACCTTTAATTCCCAGTTGGCCGTAACTTTCTCGATGACGTCAAATTAGTGAAAAATCAAAATTTCTTTGTCGCCGTATAGCTCGAGAACGGGTCCACGGGTGCGGGCGAGAGTAGGCTCGTCGGACGGAGGACGCGGAGACGAAGGCTTACCACGCGAAAAATTCGCGAAAATTCGCGGAAAATTTTTTACGTGTGCATCGGTAACGCGCGTCGACCTCGGCGGAGGATAACTTACCGACCACCACCGGCAGTGGTCGGTAACGGCTCGGGGGGTATAAGCTGCCGCGTTAAAAATGAAACCCGAATTTCGGCGCTTCCACGGTTCAGGGCTGAAAAGGGCCCGAAAGAAAATAACTGATTCAAATGTTCGAATTTAACGCCAACTTCGCGACGCTGACATCGCATTGGCGGCGAGTGCCGCCACAGTCGCCGCGTTTACTCTCCCGTGATGGTTGAGCGAATGGACTTGTAACTTCGAGGTTACGAATCCGACTCTACGTTTAGGTTTACATTTTCCATTAATTTTAAAGGGTGAGGGGGGTTTGGGGGGGAGGATGGCGATGACAGACCAATTGCGCACCTCCCCGCCACCATCGTCGCTACCGACGACCTCGACCTCGAGCCGAGCGGGGCCGAAGGCCCGACGGGCTCCCGGAAATTTCGGAAAGGCGATATACCTTTAATTCCCAGTTGGCCGTAACTTTCTCGATGACGTCAAATTAGTGAAAAATCAAAATTTCTTTGTCGCCGTATAGCTCGAGAACGGGTCGACGGGTGCGGGCGAGAGTAGGCTCGTCGGACGGAGGACGCGGAGACGAAGGCTTACCGCGCGAAAAATTCGCGAAAATTCGCGGAAAATTTTTTACGTGTGCATCGGTAACGCGCGTCGACCTCGGCGGAGGATAACTTACCGACCACCACCGGCAGTGGTCGTTAACGCTCGGGGGTATAAGCTGCCGCGTTAAAAATGAAACCCGAATTTCGGCGCTTCCACGGTTCAGGGCTGAAAAGGGCCCGAAAGAAAACAACTGATTCAAACGTTCGAATTTAACGCCAACTTCGCGACGCTGACATCGCATCGGTGGCGAGTGCCGCCACAGTCGCCGCGTTTACTCTCCCTTGATAGTTGAGCGAATGGACTTGTAACTTCGAGGTTACAAATCCGACTCTACGTTTAGGTTTACATTTTCCATTAATTTTAAAGGGTGAGGGGGGGTTGGGAGGATGATGGCGATGACAGACCAATTGCGCTCCTCCCCGCCACCATCGTCGCTACCGACGACCTCGATCTCGAGCCGAGCGGGGCCGAAGGCCCGACGGGCTCCCGGAAATTTCGGAAAGGCGATATACCTTTAATTCCCAGTTGGCCGTAACTTTCTCGATGACGTCAAATTAGTGAAAAATCAAAGTTTCTTTGTCGCCGTATAGCTCGAGAACGGGTCGACGGGTGCGGGCGAGAGTAGGCTCGTCGGACGGAGGACGCGGAGACAAAGGCTTACCGCGCGAAAAATTCGCGAAAATTCGCGGAAAATTTTTTACGTGTGCATCGGTAACGCGCGTCGACCTCGGCGGAGGATAACTTACCGACCACCACCGGCAGTGGTCGGTAACGGCTCGGGGGGTATAAGCTGCCGCGTTAAAAATGAAACCCGAATTTCGGCGCTTCCACGGTTCAGGGCTGAAAAGGGCCCGAAAGAAAATAACTGATCCAAACGTTCGAATTTAACGCCAATTTCGCGACGCTGACTTCGCATCGATGGCGAGTGCCGCCACAGTCGCCGCGTTTACTCTCCCTTGATGGTTGAGCGAATGGACTTGTAACTTCGAGGTTACGAATCCGACTCTACGTTTAGGTTTACATTTTCCATTAATTTTAAAGGGGGCGAGGAAGGGTTGGGGGGGGGATGGCGATGACAGACCAATTGCGCACCTCCCCGCCACCATCGTCGCTACCGACGACCTCGACCTCGAGCCGAGCGGGGCCGAAGGCCCGACGAGCTCCCGGAAATTTCGGAAAGGCGATATACCTTTAATTCCCAGTTGGCCGTAACTTTCTCGATGACGTCAAATTAGTGAAAAATCAAAGTTTCTTTGTCGCCGTATAGCTCGAGAACGGGTCGACGGGTGCGGGCGAGAGTAGGCTCGTCGGACGGAGGACGCGGAGACGAAGGCTTACCGCGCGAAAAATTCGCGAAAATTCGCGGAAAATTTTTTACGTGTGCATCGGTAACGCGCGTCGACCTCGGCGGAGGATAACTTACCGACCACCATCGGCAGTGGTCGGTAACGGCTCGGGGGGTATAAGCTGCCGCGTTAAAAATGAAACCCGAATTTCGGCGCTTCCACGGTTCATGGCTGAAAAGGGCCCGAAAGAAAATAACTGATTCAAACGTTCGAATTTAACGCCAACTTCGCGACGCTGACATCGCATCGGCGGAGAGTGCCGCCACAGTCGCCGCGTTTACTCTCCCTTGATAGTTGAGCGAATGGACTTGTAACTTCGAGGTTACGAATCCGACTCTACGTTTCGGTTTACATTTTCCATTAATTTTAAAGGGTGAGGGGGGGTTGGGAGGATGATGGCGATGACAGACCAATTGCGCACCTCCCCGCCACCATCGTCGCTACCGACGACCTCGACCTCGAGCCGAGCCGAGCCGAGCAGGGCCGAAGGCCCGACGGGCTCCCGGAAATTTCGGAAAGGCGATATACCTTTAATTCCCAGTTGGCCGTAACTTTCTCGATGACGTCAAATTAGTGAAAAATCAAAGTTTCTTTGTCGCCGTATAGCTCGAGAACGGGTCGACGGGTGCGGGCGAGAGTAGGCTCGTCGGACGGAGGACGCGGAGACGAAGGCTTACCGCGCGAAAAATTCGCGAAAATTCGCGGAAAATTTTTTACGTGTGCATCGGTAACGCGCGTCGACCTCGGCGGAGGATAACTTACCGACCACCACCGGCAGTGGTCGTTAACGCTCGGGGGTATAAGCTGCCGCGTTAAAAATGAAACCCGAATTTCGGCGCTTCCACGGTTCAGGGCTGAAAAGGGCCCGAAAGAAAATAACTGATTCAAACGTTCGAATTTAACGCCAACTTCGCGACGCTGACATCGCATCGGTAGCGAGTGCCGCCACAGTCGCCGCGTTTACTCTCCCTTGATAGTTGAGCGAATGGACTTGTAACTTCGAGGTTACGAATCCGACACTACGTTTAGGTTTACATTTTCCATTAATTTTAAAGGGTGAGGGGGGGTTGGGAGGATGATGGCGATGACAGACCAATTGCGCACCTCCCCGCCACCATCGTCGCTACCGACGACCTCGACCTCGAGCCGAGCCGAGCAGAGCGGGGCCGAAGGCCCGACGGGCTCCCGGAAATTTCGGAAAGGCGATATACCTTTAATTCCCAGTTGGCCGTAACTTTCTCGATGACGTCAAATTAGTGAAAAATCAAAATTTCTTTGTCGCCGTATAGCTCGAGAACGGGTCGACGGGTGCGGGCGAGAGTAGGCTCGTCGGACGGAGGACGCGGAGACGAAGGCTTACCGCGCGAAAAATTCGCGAAAATTCGCGGAAAATTTTTTACGTGTGCATCGGTAACGCGCGTCGACCTCGGCGGAGGATAACTTACCGACCACCACCGGCAGTGGTCGTTAACGCTCGGGGGTATAAGCTGCCGCGTTAAAAATGAAACCCGAATTTCGGCGCTTCCACGGTTCAGGGCTGAAAAGGGCCCGAAAGAAAACAACTGATTCAAACGTTCGAATTTAACGCCAACTTCGCGACGCTGACATCGCATCGGTGGCGAGTGCCGCCGCAGTCGCCGCGTTTACTCTCCCTTGATAGTTGAGCGAATGGACTTGTAACTTCGAGGTTACAAATCCGACTCTACGTTTAGGTTTACATTTTCCATTAATTTTAAAGGGTGAGGGGGGGTTGGGAGGATGATGGCGATGACAGACCAATTGCGCTCCTCCCCGCCACCATCGTCGCTACCGACGACCTCGATCTCGAGCCGAGCGGGGCCGAAGGCCCGACGGGCTCCCGGAAATTTCGGAAAGGCGATATACCTTTAATTCCCAGTTGGCCGTAACTTTCTCGATGACGTCAAATTAGTGAAAAATCAAAGTTTCTTTGTCGCCGTATAGCTCGAGAACGGGTCGACGGGTGCGGGCGAGAGTAGGCTCGTCGGACGGAGGACGCGGAGACAAAGGCTTACCGCGCGAAAAATTCGCGAAAATTCGCGGAAAATTTTTTACGTGTGCATCGGTAACGCGCGTCGACCTCGGCGGAGGATAACTTACCGACCACCACCGGCAGTGGTCGGTAACGGCTCGGGGGGTATAAGCTGCCGCGTTAAAAATGAAACCCGAATTTCGGCGCTTCCACGGTTCAGGGCTGAAAAGGGCCCGAAAGAAAACAACTGATTCAAACGTTCGAATTTAACGCCAACTTCGCGACGCTGACATCGCATCGGTGGCGAGTGCCGCCACAGTCGCCGCGTTTACTCTCCCTTGATAGTTGAGCGAATGGACTTGTAACTTCGAGGTTACGAATCCGACTCTACGTTTAGGTTTACATTTTCCATTAATTTTAAAGGGTGAGGGGGGGTTGGGAGGATGATGGCGATGACAGACCAATTGCGCACCTCCCCGCCACCATCGTCGCTATCGACGACCTCGACCTCGAGCCGAGCGGGGCCGAAGGCCCGACGGGCTCCCGGAAATTTCGGAAAGGCGATATACCTTTAATTCCCAGTTGGCCGTAACTTTCTCGATGACGTCAAATTAGTGAAAAATCAAAATTTCTTTGTCGCCGTATAGCTCGAGAACGGGTCGACGGGTGCGGGCGAGAGTAGGCTCGTCGGACGGAGGACGCGGAGACGAAGGCTTACCGCGCGAAAAATTCGCGAAAATTCGCGGAAAATTTTTTACGTGTGCATCGGTAACGCGCGTCGACCTCGGCGGAGGATAACTTACCGACCACCACCGGCAGTGGTCGTTAACGCTCGGGGGTATAAGCTGCCGCGTTAAAAATGAAACCCGAATTTCGGCGCTTCCACGGTTCAGGGCTGAAAAGGGCCCGAAAGAAAACAACTGATTCAAAAGTTCGAATTTAACGCCAACTTCGCGACGCTGACATCGCATCGGTGGCGAGTGCCTCCACAGTCGCCGCGTTTACTCTCCCTTGATAGTTGAGCGAATGGACTTGTAACTTCGAGGTTACGAATCCGACTCTACGTTTAGGTTTACATTTTCCATTAATTTTAAAGGGTGAGGGGGGGTTGGGAGGATGATGGCGATGACAGACCAATTGCGCACCTCCCCGCCACCATCGTCGCTACCGACGACCTCGACCTCGAGCCGAGCGGGGCCGAAGGCCCGACGGGCTCCCGGAAATTTCGGAAAGGCGATATACCTTTAATTCCCAGTAGGCCGTAACTTTCTCGATGACGTCAAATTAGTGAAAAATCAAAGTTTCTTTGACGCCGTATAGCTCGAGAACGGGTCGACGGGTGCGGGCGAGAGTTGGCTCGTCGGACGGAGGACGCGGAGACAAAGGCTTACCGCGCGAAAAATTCGCGAAAATTCGCGGAAAATTTTTTACGTGTGCATCGGTAACGCGCGTCGACCTCGGCGGAGGATAACTTACCGACCACCACCGGCAGTGGTCGGTAACGGCTCGGGGGGTATAAGCTGCCGCGTTAAAAATGAAACCCGAATTTCGGCGCTTCCACGGTTCAGGGCTGAAAAGGGCCCCAAAGAAAATAACTGATTCAAATGTTCGAATTTAACGCCAACTTCGCGACGCTGACATCGCATTGGCGGCGAGTGCCGCCACAGTCGCCGCGTTTACTCTCCCGTGATGGTTGAGCGAATGGACTTGTAACTTCGAGGTTACGAATCCGACTCTACGTTTAGGTTTACATTTTCCATTAATTTTAAAGGGTGAGGGGGGTTTGGGGGGGAGGATGGCGATGACAGACCAATTGCGCACCTCCCCGCCACCATCGTCGCTACCGACGACCTCGACCTCGAGCCGAGCGGGGCCGAAGGCCCGACGGGCTCCCGGAAATTTCGGAAAGGCGATATACCTTTAATTCCCAGTTGGCCGTAACTTTCTCGATGACGTCAAATTAGTGAAAAATCAAAGCTTCTTTGTCGCCGCATAGCTCGAGAACGGGTCGACGGGTGCGGGCGAGAGTAGGCTCGTCGGACGGAGGACGCGGAGACGAAGGCTTACCGCGCGAAAAATTCGCGAAAATTCGCGGAAAATTTTTTACGTGTGCATCGGTAACGCGCGTCGACCTCGGCGGAGGATAACTTACCGACCACCACCGGCAGTGGTCGGTAACGGCTCGGGGGGTATAAGCTGCCGCGTTAAAAATGAAACCCGAATTTCGGCGCTTCCACGGTACAGGGCTGAAAAGGGCCTGAAAGAAAATAACTGATTCAAACGTTCGAATTTAACGCCAACTTCGCGACGCTGACATCGCATCAGCGGCGAGTGCCGCCACAGTCGCCGCGTTTACTCTCCCTTGATAGTTGAGCGAATGGACTTGTAACTTCGAGGTTACGAATCCGACACTACGTTTAGGTTTACATTTTCCATTAATTTTAAAGGGTGAGGGGGGGTTGGGAGGATGATGGCGATGACAGACCAATTGCGCACCTCCCCGCCACCATCGTCGCTACCGACGACCTCGACCTCGAGCCGAGCCGAGCAGAGCGGGGCCGAAGGCCCGACGGGCTCCCGGAAATTTCGGAAAGGCGATATACCTTTAATTCCCAGTTGGCCGTAACTTTCTCGATGACGTCAAATTAGTGAAAAATCAAAATTTCTTTGTCGCCGTATAGCTCGAGAACGGGTCGACGGGTGCGGGCGAGAGTAGGCTCGTCGGACGGAGGACGCGGAGACGAAGGCTTACCGCCCGAAAAATTCGCGGAAAATTTTTTACGTGTGCATCGGTAACGCGCGTCGACCTCGGCGGAGGATAACTTACCGACCACCACCGGCAGTGGTCGGTAACGGCTCGGGGGGTATAAGCTGCCGCGTTAAAAATGAAACCCGAATTTCGGCGCTTCCACGGTTCAGGGCTGAAAAGGGCCCGAAAGAAAATAACTGATCCAAACGTTCGAATTTAACGCCAATTTCGCGACGCTGACTTCGCATCGATGGCGAGTGCCGCCACAGTCGCCGCGTTTACTCTCCCTTGATGGTTGAGCGAATGGACTTGTAACTTCGAGGTTACGAATCCGACTCTACGTTTAGGTTTACATTTTCCATTAATTTTAAAGGGTGAGGAAGGGTTGGGGGGGGATGGCGATGACAGACCAATTGCGCACCTCCCCGCCACCATCGTCGCTGCCGACGACCTCGACCTCGAGCCGAGCCGAGCCGAGCGAGGCCGAAGGCCCGACGGGCTCCCGGAAATTTCGGAAAGGCGATATACCTTTAATTCCCAGTTGGCCGTAACTTTCTCGATGACGTCAAATTAGTGAAAAATCAAAGTTTCTTTGTCGCCGCATAGCTCGAGAACGGGTCGACGGGTGCGGGCGAGAGTAGGCTCGTCGGACGGAGGACGCGGAGACGAAGGCTTACCGCGCGAAAAATTCGCGAAAATTCCCGGAAAATTTTTTACGTGTGCATCGGTAACGCGCGTCGACCTCGGCGGAGGATAACTTACCGACCACCACCGGCAGTGGTCGGTAACGGCTCGGGGGGTATAAGCTGCCGCGTTAAAAATGAAACCCGAACTTCGGCGCTTCCATGGTTCAGGGCTGAAAAGGGCCCGAAAGAAAATAACTGATTCAAACGTTCGAATTTAACGCCAACTTCGCGACGCTGACATCGCATCGGCGGCGAGTGCCGCCACAGTCGCCGCGTTTACTCTCCCTTGATAGTTGAGCGAATGGACTTGTAACTTCGAGGTTACGAATCCGACTCTACGTTTAGGTTTACATTTTCCATTAATTTTAAAGGGTGAGGAAGGGTTGGAGGGGGGATGGCGATGACAAACCAATTGCGCACCTCCCCGCCACCATCGTCGCTACCGACGACCTCGACCTCGAGCCGAGCGGGGCCGAAGGCCCGACGAGCTCCCGGAAATTTCGAAAAGGCGATATACCTTTAATTCCCAGTTGGCCGTAACTTTCTCGATGACGTCAAATTAGTGACAAATCAAAGTTTCTTTGTCGCCGTATAGCTCGAGAACGGGTCGACGGGTGCGGGCGAGAGTAGGCTCGTCGGACGGAGGACGCGGAGACGAAGGCTTACCGCGCGAAAAATTCGCGAAAATTCCCGGAAAATTTTTTACGTGTGCATCGGTAACGCGCGTCGACCTCGGCGGAGGATAACTTACCGACCACCACCGGCAGTGGTCGGTAACGGCTCGGGGGGTATAAGCTGCCGCGTTAAAAATGAAACCCGAATTTCGGCGCTTCCACGGTTCAGGGCTGAAAAGGGCCCGAAAGAAAATAACTGATTCAAACGTTCGAACTTAACGCCAACTTCGCGACGCTGACATCGCATCGGCGGCGAGTGCCGCCACAGTCGCCGCGTTTACTCTCCCTTGATAGTTGAGCGAATGGACTTGTAACTTCGAGGTTACGAATCCGACTCTACGTTTAGGTTTACATTTTCCATTAATTTTAAAGGGTGAGGGGGGGTTGGGAGGATGATGGCGATGACAGACCAATTGCGCACCTCCCCGCCACCATCGTCGCTACCGACGACCTCGATCTCGAGCCGAGCGGGGCCGAAGGCCCGACGGGCTCCCGGAAATTTCGGAAAGGCGATATACCTTTAATTCCCAGTTGGCCGTAACTTTCTCGATGACGTCAAATTAGTGAAAAATCAAAGTTTCTTTGTCGCCGTATAGCTCGAGAACGGGTCGACGGGTGCGGGCGAGAGTAGGCTCGTCGGACGGAGGACGCGGAGACGAAGGCTTACCGCGCGAAAAATTCGCGAAAATTCGCGGAAAATTGTTTACGTGTGCATCGGTAACGCGCGTCGACCTCGGCGGAGGATAACTTACCGACCACCACCGGCAGTGGTCGGTAACGGCTCGGGGGGTATAAGCTGCCGCGTTAAAAATGAAACCCGAATTTCGGCGCTTCCACGGTTCAGGGCTGAAAAGGGCCCGAAAGAAAATAACTGATTCAAATGTTCGAATTTAACGCCAACTTCGCGACGCTGACATCGCATTGGCGGCGAGTGCCACCACAGTCGCCGCGTTTACTCTCCCTTGATGGTTGAGCGAATGGACTTGTAACTTCGAGGTTACGAATCCGACTCTACGTTTAGGTTTACATTTTCCATTAATTTTAAAGGGTGAGGGGGGTTTGGGGGGGAGGATGGCGATGACAGACCAATTGCGCACCTCCCCGCCACCATCGTCGCTACCGACGACCTCGACCTCGAGCCGAGCGGGGCCGAAGGCCCGACGGGCTCCCGGAAATTTCGGAAAGGCGATATACCTTTAATTCCCAGTTGGCCGTAACTTTCTCGATGACGTCAAATTAGTGAAAAATCAAAATTTCTTTGTCGCCGTATAGCTCGAGAACGGGTCGACGGGTGCGGGCGAGAGTAGGCTCGTCGGACGGAGGACGCGGAGACGAAGGCTTACCGCGCGAAAAATTCGCGAAAATTCGCGGAAAATTTTTTACGTGTGCATCGGTAACGCGCGTCGACCTCGGCGGAGGATAACTTACCGACCACCACCGGCAGTGGTCGTTAACGCTCGGGGGGTATAAGCTGCCGCGTTAAAAATGAAACCCGAATTTCGGCGCTTCCACGGTTCAGGGCTGAAAAGGGCCCGAAAGAAAATAACTGATCCAAACGTTCGAATTTAACGCCAATTTCGCGACGCTGACTTCGCATTGGCGGCGAGTGCCACCACAGTCGCCGCGTTTACTCTCCCTTGATGGTTGAGCGAATGGACTTGTAACTTCGAGGTTACGAATCCGACTCTACGTTTAGGTTTACATTTTCCATTAATTTTAAAGGGTGAGGGGGGTTTGGGGGGGAGGATGGCGATGACAGACCAATTGCGCACCTCCCCGCCACCATCGTCGCTACCGACGACCTCGACCTCGAGCCGAGCGGGGCCGAAGGCCCGACGGGCTCCCGGAAATTTCGGAAAGGCGATATACCTTTAATTCCCAGTTGGCCGTAACTTTCTCGATGACGTCAAATTAGTGAAAAATCAAAATTTCTTTGTCGCCGTATAGCTCGAGAACGGGTCGACGGGTGCGGGCGAGAGTAGGCTCGTCGGACGGAGGACGCGGAGACGAAGGCTTACCGCGCGAAAAATTCGCGAAAATTCGCGGAAAATTTTTTACGTGTGCATCGGTAACGCGCGCCGACCTCGGCGGAGGATAACTTACCGACCACCACCGGCAGTGGTCGTTAACGCTCGGGGGTATAAGCTGCCGCGTTAAAAATGAAACCCGAATTTCGGCGCTTCCACGGTTCAGGGCTGAAAAGGGCCCGAAAGAAAACAACTGATTCAAACGTTCGAATTTAACGCCAACTTCGCGACGCTGACATCGCATCGGTGGCGAGTGCCGCCACAGTCGCCGCGTTTACTCTCCCTTGATAGTTGAGCGAATGGACTTGTAACTTCGAGGTTACAAATCCGACTCTACGTTTAGGTTTACATTTTCCATTAATTTTAAAGGGTGAGGGGGGGTTGGGAGGATGATGGCGATGACAGACCAATTGCGCTCCTCCCCGCCACCATCGTCGCTACCGACGACCTCGATCTCGAGCCGAGCGGGGCCGAAGGCCCGACGGGCTCCCGGAAATTTCGGAAAGGCGATATACCTTTAATTCCCAGTTGGCCGTAACTTTCTCGATGACGTCAAATTAGTGAAAAATCAAAGTTTCTTTGTCGCCGTATAGCTCGAGAACGGGTCGACGGGTGCGGGCGAGAGTAGGCTCGTCGGACGGAGGACGCGGAGACAAAGGCTTACCGCGCGAAAAATTCGCGAAAATTCGCGGAAAATTTTTTACGTGTGCATCGGTAACGCGCGTCGACCTCGGCGGAGGATAACTTACCGACCACCACCGGCAGTGGTCGGTAACGGCTCGGGGGGTATAAGCTGCCGCGTTAAAAATGAAACCCGAATTTCGGCGCTTCCACGGTTCAGGGCTGAAAAGGGCCCGAAAGAAAATAACTGATCCAAACGTTCGAATTTAACGCCAATTTCGCGACGCTGACTTCGCATCGATGGCGAGTGCCGCCACAGTCGCCGCGTTTACTCTCCCTTGATGGTTGAGCGAATGGACTTGTAACTTCGAGGTTACGAATCCGACTCTACGTTTAGGTTTACATTTTCCATTAATTTTAAAGGGTGAGGAAGGGTTGGGGGGGGATGGCGATGACAGACCAATTGCGCACCTCCCCGCCACCATCGTCGCTGCCGACGACCTCGACCTCGAGCCGAGCCGAGCCGAGCGAGGCCGAAGGCCCGACGGGCTCCCGGAAATTTCGGAAAGGCGATATACCTTTAATTCCCAGTTGGCCGTAACTTTCTCGATGACGTCAAATTAGTGAAAAATCAAAGTTTCTTTGTCGCCGCATAGCTCGAGAACGGGTCGACGGGTGCGGGCGAGAGTAGGCTCGTCGGACGGAGGACGCGGAGACGAAGGCTTACCGCGCGAAAAATTCGCGAAAATTCGCGGAAAATTTTTTACGTGTGCATCGGTAGCGCGCGTCGACCTCGGCGGAGGATAACTTACCGACCACCACCGGCAGTGGTCGGTAACGGCTCGGGGGGTATAAGCTGCCGCGTTAAAAATGAAACCCGAATTTCGGCGCTTCCACGGTTCAGGGCTGAAAAGGGCCCGAAAGAAAATAACTGATCCAAACGTTCGAATTTAACGCCAATTTCGCGACGCTGACTTCGCATCGATGGCGAGTGCCGCCACAGTCGCCGCGTTTACTCTCCCTTGATGGTTGAGCGAATGGACTTGTAACTTCGAGGTTACGAATCCGACTCTACGTTTAGGTTTACATTTTCCATTAATTTTAAAGGGTGAGGAAGGGTTGGGGGGGATGGCGATGACAGACCAATTGCGCACCTCCCCGCCACCATCGTCGCTGCCGACGACCTCGACCTCGAGCCGAGCCGAGCCGAGCGAGGCCGAAGGCCCGACGGGCTCCCGGAAATTTCGGAAAGGCGATATACCTTTAATTCCCAGTTGGCCGTAACTTTCTCGATGACGTCAAATTAGTGAAAAATCAAAGTTTCTTTGTCGCCGCATAGCTCGAGAACGGGTCGACGGGTGCGGGCGAGAGTAGGCTCGTCGGACGGAGGACGCGGAGACGAAGGCTTACCGCGCGAAAAATTCGCGAAAATTCGCGGAAAATTTTTTACGTGTGCATCGGTAGCGCGCGTCGACCTCGGCGGAGGATAACTTACCGACCACCACCGGCAGTGGTCGGTAACGGCTCGGGGGGTATAAGCTGCCGCGTTAAAAATGAAACCCGAATTTCGGCGCTTCCACGGTTCAGGGCTGAAAAGGGCCCGAAAGAAAATAACTGATCCAAACGTTCGAATTTAACGCCAATTTCGCGACGCTGACTTCGCATCGATGGCGAGTGCCGCCACAGTCGCCGCGTTTACTCTCCCTTGATGGTTGAGCGAATGGACTTGTAACTTCGAGGTTACGAATCCGACTCTACGTTTAGGTTTACATTTTCCATTAATTTTAAAGGGTGAGGGGGGGTTGGGAGGATGATGGCGATGACAGACCAATTGCGCACCTCCCCGCCACCATCGTCGCTGCCGACGACCTCGACCTCGAGCCGAGCCGAGCCGAGCGAGGCCGAAGGCCCGACGGGCTCCCGGAAATTTCGGAAAGGCGATATACCTTTAATTCCCAGTTGGCCGTAACTTTCTCGATGACGTCAAATTAGTGAAAAATCAAAGTTTCTTTGTCGCCGTATAGCTCGAGAACGGGTCGACGGGTGCGGGCGAGAGTAGGCTTGTCGGACGGAGGACGCGGAGACGAAGGCTTACCGCGCGAAAAATTCGCGAAAATTCGCGGAAAATTGTTTACGTGTGCATCGGTAACGCGCGTCGACCTCGGCGGAGGATAACTTACCGACCACCACCGGCAGTGGTCGGTAACGGCTCGGGGGGTATAAGCTGCCGCGTTAAAAATGAAACCCGAATTTCGGCGCTTCCACGGTTCAGGGCTGAAAAGGGCCCGAAAGAAAATAACTGATTCAAATGTTCGAATTTAACGCCAACTTCGCGACGCTGACATCGCATTGGCGGCGAGTGCCACCACAGTCGCCGCGTTTACTCTCCCTTGATGGTTGAGCGAATGGACTTGTAACTTCGAGGTTACGAATCCGACTCTACGTTTAGGTTTACATTTTCCATTAATTTTAAAGGGTGAGGGGGGTTTGGGGGGGAGGATGGCGATGACAGACCAATTGCGCACCTCCCCGCCACCATCGTCGCTACCGACGACCTCGACCTCGAGCCGAGCGGGGCCGAAGGCCCGACGGGCTCCCGGAAATTTCGGAAAGGCGATATACCTTTAATTCCCAGTTGGCCGTAACTTTCTCGATGACGTCAAATTAGTGAAAAATCAAAATTTCTTTGTCGCCGTATAGCTCGAGAACGGGTCGACGGGTGCGGGCGAGAGTAGGCTCGTCGGACGGAGGACGCGGAGACGAAGGCTTACCGCGCGAAAAATTCGCGAAAATTCGCGGAAAATTTTTTACGTGTGCATCGGTAACGCGCGTCGACCTCGGCGGAGGATAACTTACCGACCACCACCGGCAGTGGTCGTTAACGCTCGGGGGTATAAGCTGCCGCGTTAAAAATGAAACCCGAATTTCGGCGCTTCCACGGTTCAGGGCTGAAAAGGGCCCGAAAGAAAACAACTGATTCAAACGTTCGAATTTAACGCCAACTTCGCGACGCTGACATCGCATCGGTGGCGAGTGCCGCCACAGTCGCCGCGTTTACTCTCCCTTGATAGTTGAGCGAATGGACTTGTAACTTCGAGGTTACAAATCCGACTCTACGTTTAGGTTTACATTTTCCATTAATTTTAAAGGGTGAGGGGGGGTTGGGAGGATGATGGCGATGACAGACCAATTGCGCTCCTCCCCGCCACCATCGTCGCTACCGACGACCTCGATCTCGAGCCGAGCGGGGCCGAAGGCCCGACGGGCTCCCGGAAATTTCGGAAAGGCGATATACCTTTAATTCCCAGTTGGCCGTAACTTTCTCGATGACGTCAAATTAGTGAAAAATCAAAGTTTCTTTGTCGCCGTATAGCTCGAGAACGGGTCGACGGGTGCGGGCGAGAGTAGGCTCGTCGGACGGAGGACGCGGAGACAAAGGCTTACCGCGCGAAAAATTCGCGAAAATTCGCGGAAAATTTTTTACGTGTGCATCGGTAACGCGCGTCGACCTCGGCGGAGGATAACTTACCGACCACCACCGGCAGTGGTCGGTAACGGCTCGGGGGGTATAAGCTGCCGCGTTAAAAATGAAACCCGAATTTCGGCGCTTCCACGGTTCAGGGCTGAAAAGGGCCCGAAAGAAAATAACTGATCCAAACGTTCGAATTTAACGCCAATTTCGCGACGCTGACTTCGCATCGATGGCGAGTGCCGCCACAGTCGCCGCGTTTACTCTCCCTTGATGGTTGAGCGAATGGACTTGTAACTTCGAGGTTACGAATCCGACTCTACGTTTAGGTTTACATTTTCCATTAATTTTAAAGGGTGAGGAAGGGTTGGGGGGGGATGGCGATGACAGACCAATTGCGCACCTCCCCGCCACCATCGTCGCTACCGACGACCTCGACCTCGAGCCGAGCGGGGCCGAAGGCCCGACGAGCTCCCGGAAATTTCGGAAAGGCGATATACCTTTAATTCCCAGTTGGCCGTAACTTTCTCGATGACGTCAAATTAGTGAAAAATCAAAGTTTCTTTGTCGCCGTATAGCTCGAGAACGGGTCGACGGGTGCGGGCGAGAGTGGGCTCGTCGGACGGAGGACGCGGAGACGAAGGCTTACCGCGCGAAAAATTCGCGAAAATTCCCGGAAAATTTTTTACGTGTGCATCGGTAACGCGCGTCGACCTCGGCGGAGGATAACTTACCGACCACCATCGGCAGTGGTCGGTAACGGCTCGGGGGGTATAAGCTGCCGCGTTAAAAATGAAACCCGAATTTCGGCGCTTCCACGGTTCATGGCTGAAAAGGGCCCGAAAGAAAATAACTGATTCAAACGTTCGAATTTAACGCCAACTTCGCGACGCTGACATCGCATCGGCGGAGAGTGCCGCCACAGTCGCCGCGTTTACTCTCCCTTGATAGTTGAGCGAATGGACTTGTAACTTCGAGGTTACGAATCCGACTCTACGTTTCGGTTTACATTTTCCATTAATTTTAAAGGGTGAGGGGGGGTTGGGAGGATGATGGCGATGACAGACCAATTGCGCACCTCCCCGCCACCATCGTCGCTACCGACGACCTCGACCTCGAGCCGAGCCGAGCCGAGCGGGGCCGAAGGCCCGACGGGCTCCCGGAAATTTCGGAAAGGCGATATACCTTTAATTCCCAGTTGGCCGTAACTTTCTCGATGACGTCAAATTAGTGAAAAATCAAAGTTTCTTTGTCGCCGTATAGCTCGAGAACGGGTCGACGGGTGCGGGCGAGAGTAGGCTCGTCGGACGGAGGACGCGGAGACGAAGGCTTACCGCGCGAAAAATTCGCGAAAATTCGCGGAAAATTTTTTACGTGTGCATCGGTAACGCGCGTCGACCTCGGCGGAGGATAACTTACCGACCACCACCGGCAGTGGTCGTTAACGCTCGGGGGTATAAGCTGCCGCGTTAAAAATGAAACCCGAATTTCGGCGCTTCCACGGTTCAGGGCTGAAAAGGGCCCGAAAGAAAACAACTGATTCAAACGTTCGAATTTAACGCCAACTTCGCGACGCTGACATCGCATCGGTGGCGAGTGCCGCCACAGTCGCCGCGTTTACTCTCCCTTGATAGTTGAGCGAATGGACTTGTAACTTCGAGGTTACGAATCCGACTCTACGTTTAGGTTTACATTTTCCATTAATTTTAAAGGGTGAGGGGGGGTTGGGAGGATGATGGCGATGACAGACCAATTGCGCACCTCCCCGCCACCATCGTCGCTATCGACGACCTCGACCTCGAGCCGAGCGGGGCCGAAGGCCCGACGGGCTCCCGGAAATTTCGGAAAGGCGATATACCTTTAATTCCCAGTTGGCCGTAACTTTCTCGATGACGTCAAATTAGTGAAAAATCAAAATTTCTTTGTCGCCGTATAGCTCGAGAACGGGTCCACGGGTGCGGGCGAGAGTAGGCTCGTCGGACGGAGGACGCGGAGACGAAGGCTTACCACGCGAAAAATTCGCGAAAATTCGCGGAAAATTTTTTACGTGTGCATCGGTAACGCGCGTCGACCTCGGCGGAGGATAACTTACCGACCACCACCGGCAGTGGTCGGTAACGGCTCGGGGGGTATAAGCTGCCGCGTTAAAAATGAAACCCGAATTTCGGCGCTTCCACGGTTCAGGGCTGAAAAGGGCCCGAAAGAAAATAACTGATTCAAATGTTCGAATTTAACGCCAACTTCGCGACGCTGACATCGCATTGGCGGCGAGTGCCGCCACAGTCGCCGCGTTTACTCTCCCGTGATGGTTGAGCGAATGGACTTGTAACTTCGAGGTTACGAATCCGACTCTACGTTTAGGTTTACATTTTCCATTAATTTTAAAGGGTGAGGGGGGTTTGGGGGGGAGGATGGCGATGACAGACCAATTGCGCACCTCCCCGCCACCATCGTCGCTACCGACGACCTCGACCTCGAGCCGAGCGGGGCCGAAGGCCCGACGGGCTCCCGGAAATTTCGGAAAGGCGATATACCTTTAATTCCCAGTTGGCCGTAACTTTCTCGATGACGTCAAATTAGTGAAAAATCAAAGCTTCTTTGTCGCCGCACAGCTCGAGAACGGGTCGACGGGTGCGGGCGAGAGTAGGCTCGTCGGACGGAGGACGCGGAGACGAAGGCTTACCGCGCGAAAAATTCGCGAAAATTCGCGGAAAATTTTTTACGTGTGCATCGGTAACGCGCGTCGACCTCGGCGGAGGATAACTTACCGACCACCACCGGCAGTGGTCGGTAACGGCTCGGGGGGTATAAGCTGCCGCGTTAAAAATGAAACCCGAATTTCGGCGCTTCCACGGTACAGGGCTGAAAAGGGCCTGAAAGAAAATAACTGATTCAAACGTTCGAATTTAACGCCAACTTCGCGACGCTGACATCGCATCGGCGGCGAGTGCCGCCACAGTCGCCGCGTTTACTCTCCCTTGATAGTTGAGCGAATGGACTTGTAACTTCGAGGTTACGAATCCGACACTACGTTTAGGTTTACATTTTCCATTAATTTTAAAGGGTGAGGGGGGGTTGGGAGGATGATGGCGATGACAGACCAATTGCGCACCTCCCCGCCACCATCGTCGCTACCGACGACCTCGACCTCGAGCCGAGCCGAGCAGAGCGGGGCCGAAGGCCCGACGGGCTCCCGGAAATTTCGGAAAGGCGATATACCTTTAATTCCCAGTTGGCCGTAACTTTCTCGATGACGTCAAATTAGTGAAAAATCAAAATTTCTTTGTCGCCGTATAGCTCGAGAACGGGTCGACGGGTGCGGGCGAGAGTAGGCTCGTCGGACGGAGGACGCGGAGACGAAGGCTTACCGCGCGAAAAATTCGCGAAAATTCGCGGAAAATTTTTTACGTGTGCATCGGTAACGCGCGTCGACCTCGGCGGAGGATAACTTACCGACCACCACCGGCAGTGGTCGTTAACGCTCGGGGGTATAAGCTGCCGCGTTAAAAATGAAACCCGAATTTCGGCGCTTCCACGGTTCAGGGCTGAAAAAGGCCCGAAAGAAAACAACTGATTCAAACGTTCGAATTTAACGCCAACTTCGCGACGCTGACATCGCATCGGTGGCGAGTGCCGCCACAGTCGCCGCGTTTACTCTCCCTTGATAGTTGAGCGAATGGACTTGTAACTTAGAGGTTACAAATCCGACTCTACGTTTAGGTTTACATTTTCCATTAATTTTAAAGGGTGAGGGGGGGTTGGGAGGATGATGGCGATGACAGACCAATTGCGATCCTCCCCGCCACCATCGTCGCTACCGACGACCTCGATCTCGAGCCGAGCGGGGCCGAAGGCCCGACGGGCTCCCGGAAATTTCGGAAAGGCGATATACCTTTAATTCCCAGTTGGCCGTAACTTTCTCGATGACGTCAAATTAGTGAAAAATCAAAGTTTCTTTGTCGCCGTATAGCTCGAGAACGGGTCGACGGGTGCGGGCGAGAGTAGGCTCGTCGGACGGAGGACGCGGAGACAAAGGCTTACCGCGCGAAAAATTCGCGAAAATTCGCGGAAAATTTTTTACGTGTGCATCGGTAACGCGCGTCGACCTCGGCGGAGGATAACTTACCGACCACCACCGGCAGTGGTCGGTAACGGCTCGGGGGGTATAAGCTGCCGCGTTAAAAATGAAACCCGAATTTCGGCGCTTCCACGGTTCAGGGCTGAAAAGGGCCCGAAAGAAAATAACTGATCCAAACGTTCGAATTTAACGCCAATTTCGCGACGCTGACTTCGCATCGATGGCGAGTGCCGCCACAGTCGCCGCGTTTACTCTCCCTTGATGGTTGAGCGAATGGACTTGTAACTTCGAGGTTACGAATCCGACTCTACGTTTAGGTTTACATTTTCCATTAATTTTAAAGGGGGCGAGGAAGGGTTGGGGGGGGGATGGCGATGACAGACCAATTGCGCACCTCCCCGCCACCATCGTCGCTACCGACGACCTCGACCTCGAGCCGAGCGGGGCCGAAGGCCCGACGAGCTCCCGGAAATTTCGGAAAGGCGATATACCTTTAATTCCCAGTTGGCCGTAACTTTCTCGATGACGTCAAATTAGTGAAAAATCAAAGTTTCTTTGTCGCCGTATAGCTCGAGAACGGGTCGACGGGTGCGGGCGAGAGTAGGCTCGTCGGACGGAGGACGCGGAGACGAAGGCTTACCGCGCGAAAAATTCGCGAAAATTCGCGGAAAATTTTTTACGTGTGCATCGGTAACGCGCGTCGACCTCGGCGGAGGATAACTTACCGACCACCATCGGCAGTGGTCGGTAACGGCTCGGGGGGTATAAGCTGCCGCGTTAAAAATGAAACCCGAATTTCGGCGCTTCCACGGTTCATGGCTGAAAAGGGCCCGAAAGAAAATAACTGATTCAAACGTTCGAATTTAACGCCAACTTCGCGACGCTGACATCGCATCGGCGGAGAGTGCCGCCACAGTCGCCGCGTTTACTCTCCCTTGATAGTTGAGCGAATGGACTTGTAACTTCGAGGTTACGAATCCGACTCTACGTTTCGGTTTACATTTTCCATTAATTTTAAAGGGTGAGGGGGGGTTGGGAGGATGATGGCGATGACAGACCAATTGCGCACCTCCCCGCCACCATCGTCGCTACCGACGACCTCGACCTCGAGCCGAGCCGAGCCGAGCAGGGCCGAAGGCCCGACGGGCTCCCGGAAATTTCGGAAAGGCGATATACCTTTAATTCCCAGTTGGCCGTAACTTTCTCGATGACGTCAAATTAGTGAAAAATCAAAGTTTCTTTGTCGCCGTATAGCTCGAGAACGGGTCGACGGGTGCGGGCGAGAGTAGGCTCGTCGGACGGAGGACGCGGAGACGAAGGCTTACCGCGCGAAAAATTCGCGAAAATTCGCGGAAAATTTTTTACGTGTGCATCGGTAACGCGCGTCGACCTCGGCGGAGGATAACTTACCGACCACCACCGGCAGTGGTCGTTAACGCTCGGGGGTATAAGCTGCCGCGTTAAAAATGAAACCCGAATTTCGGCGCTTCCACGGTTCAGGGCTGAAAAGGGCCCGAAAGAAAACAACTGATTCAAACGTTCGAATTTAACGCCAACTTCGCGACGCTGACATCGCATCGGTAGCGAGTGCCGCCACAGTCGCCGCGTTTACTCTCCCTTGATAGTTGAGCGAATGGACTTGTAACTTCGAGGTTACGAATCCGACTCTACGTTTAGGTTTACATTTTCCATTAATTTTAAAGGGTGAGGGGGGGTTGGGAGGATGATGGCAATGACAGACCAATTGCGCACCTCCCCGCCACCATCGTCGCTACCGACGACCTCGACCTCGAGCCGAGCGGGGCCGAAGGCCCGACGGGCTCCCGGAAATTTCGGAAAGGCGATATACCTTTAATTCCCAGTTGGCCGTAACTTTCTCGATGACGTCAAATTAGTGAAAAATCAAAATTTCTTTGTCGCCGTATAGCTCGAGAACGGGTCGACGGGTGCGGGCGAGAGTAGGCTCGTCGGACGGAGGACGCGGAGACGAAGGCTTACCGCGCGAAAAATTCGCGAAAATTCGCGGAAAATTTTTTACGTGTGCATCGGTAACGCGCGTCGACCTCGGCGGAGGATAACTTACCGACCACCACCGGCAGTGGTCGTTAACGCTCGGGGGTATAAGCTGCCGCGTTAAAAATGAAACCCGAATTTCGGCGCTTCCACGGTTCAGGGCTGAAAAGGGCCCGAAAGAAAACAACTGATTCAAACGTTCGAATTTAACGCCAACTTCGCGACGCTGACATCGCATCGGTGGCGAGTGCCGCCACAGTCGCCGCGTTTACTCTCCCTTGATAGTTGAGCGAATGGACTTGTAACTTCGAGGTTACGAATCCGACTCTACGTTTAGGTTTACATTTTCCATTAATTTTAAAGGGTGAGGGGGGGTTGGGAGGATGATGGCGATGACAGACCAATTGCGCACCTCCCCGCCACCATCGTCGCTACCGACGACCTCGACCTCGAGCCGAGCGGGGCCGAAGGCCCGACGGGCTCCCGGAAATTTCGGAAAGGCGATATACCTTTAATTCCCAGTAGGCCGTAACTTTCTCGATGACGTCAAATTAGTGAAAAATGAAAGTTTCTTTGACGCCGTATAGCTCGAGAACGGGTCGACGGGTGCGGGCGAGAGTAGGCTCGTCGGACGGAGGACGCGGAGACAAAGGCTTACCGCGCGAAAAATTCGCGAAAATTCGCGGAAAATTTTTTACGTGTGCATCGGTAACGCGCGTCGACCTCGGCGGAGGATAACTTACCGACCACCACCGGCAGTGGTCGGTAACGGCTCGGGGGGTATAAGCTGCCGCGTTAAAAATGAAACCCGAATTTCGGCGCTTCCACGGTTCAGGGCTGAAAAGGGCCCGAAAGAAAATAACTGATCCAAACGTTCGAATTTAACGCCAATTTCGCGACGCTGACTTCGCATCGATGGCGAGTGCCGCCACAGTCGCCGCGTTTACTCTCCCTTGATGGTTGAGCGAATGGACTTGTAACTTCGAGGTTACGAATCCGACTCTACGTTTAGGTTTACATTTTCCATTAATTTTAAAGGGGGCGAGGAAGGGTTGGGGGGGGGATGGCGATGACAGACCAATTGCGCACCTCCCCGCCACCATCGTCGCTACCGACGACCTCGACCTCGAGCCGAGCGGGGCCGAAGGCCCGACGAGCTCCCGGAAATTTCGGAAAGGCGATATACCTTTAATTCCCAGTTGGCCGTAACTTTCTCGATGACGTCAAATTAGTGAAAAATCAAAGTTTCTTTGTCGCCGTATAGCTCGAGAACGGGTCGACGGGTGCGGGCGAGAGTAGGCTCGTCGGACGGAGGACGCGGAGACGAAGGCTTACCGCGCGAAAAATTCGCGAAAATTCGCGGAAAATTTTTTACGTGTGCATCGGTAACGCGCGTCGACCTCGGCGGAGGATAACTTACCGACCACCATCGGCAGTGGTCGGTAACGGCTCGGGGGGTATAAGCTGCCGCGTTAAAAATGAAACCCGAATTTCGGCGCTTCCACGGTTCATGGCTGAAAAGGGCCCGAAAGAAAATAACTGATTCAAACGTTCGAATTTAACGCCAACTTCGCGACGCTGACATCGCATCGGCGGAGAGTGCCGCCACAGTCGCCGCGTTTACTCTCCCTTGATAGTTGAGCGAATGGACTTGTAACTTCGAGGTTACGAATCCGACTCTACGTTTCGGTTTACATTTTCCATTAATTTTAAAGGGTGAGGGGGGGTTGGGAGGATGATGGCGATGACAGACCAATTGCGCACCTCCCCGCCACCATCGTCGCTACCGACGACCTCGACCTCGAGCCGAGCCGAGCCGAGCAGGGCCGAAGGCCCGACGGGCTCCCGGAAATTTCGGAAAGGCGATATACCTTTAATTCCCAGTTGGCCGTAACTTTCTCGATGACGTCAAATTAGTGAAAAATCAAAGTTTCTTTGTCGCCGTATAGCTCGAGAACGGGTCGACGGGTGCGGGCGAGAGTAGGCTCGTCGGACGGAGGACGCGGAGACGAAGGCTTACCGCGCGAAAAATTCGCGAAAATTCGCGGAAAATTTTTTACGTGTGCATCGGTAACGCGCGTCGACCTCGGCGGAGGATAACTTACCGACCACCACCGGCAGTGGTCGTTAACGCTCGGGGGTATAAGCTGCCGCGTTAAAAATGAAACCCGAATTTCGGCGCTTCCACGGTTCAGGGCTGAAAAGGGCCCGAAAGAAAACAACTGATTCAAACGTTCGAATTTAACGCCAACTTCGCGACGCTGACATCGCATCGGTAGCGAGTGCCGCCACAGTCGCCGCGTTTACTCTCCCTTGATAGTTGAGCGAATGGACTTGTAACTTCGAGGTTACGAATCCGACTCTACGTTTAGGTTTACATTTTCCATTAATTTTAAAGGGTGAGGGGGGGTTGGGAGGATGATGGCAATGACAGACCAATTGCGCACCTCCCCGCCACCATCGTCGCTACCGACGACCTCGACCTCGAGCCGAGCGGGGCCGAAGGCCCGACGGGCTCCCGGAAATTTCGGAAAGGCGATATACCTTTAATTCCCAGTTGGCCGTAACTTTCTCGATGACGTCAAATTAGTGAAAAATCAAAATTTCTTTGTCGCCGTATAGCTCGAGAACGGGTCGACGGGTGCGGGCGAGAGTAGGCTCGTCGGACGGAGGACGCGGAGACGAAGGCTTACCGCGCGAAAAATTCGCGAAAATTCGCGGAAAATTTTTTACGTGTGCATCGGTAACGCGCGTCGACCTCGGCGGAGGATAACTTACCGACCACCACCGGCAGTGGTCGTTAACGCTCGGGGGTATAAGCTGCCGCGTTAAAAATGAAACCCGAATTTCGGCGCTTCCACGGTTCAGGGCTGAAAAGGGCCCGAAAGAAAACAACTGATTCAAACGTTCGAATTTAACGCCAACTTCGCGACGCTGACATCGCATCGGTGGCGAGTGCCGCCACAGTCGCCGCGTTTACTCTCCCTTGATAGTTGAGCGAATGGACTTGTAACTTCGAGGTTACGAATCCGACTCTACGTTTAGGTTTACATTTTCCATTAATTTTAAAGGGTGAGGGGGGGTTGGGAGGATGATGGCGATGACAGACCAATTGCGCACCTCCCCGCCACCATCGTCGCTACCGACGACCTCGACCTCGAGCCGAGCGGGGCCGAAGGCCCGACGGGCTCCCGGAAATTTCGGAAAGGCGATATACCTTTAATTCCCAGTAGGCCGTAACTTTCTCGATGACGTCAAATTAGTGAAAAATGAAAGTTTCTTTGACGCCGTATAGCTCGAGAACGGGTCGACGGGTGCGGGCGAGAGTAGGCTCGTCGGACGGAGGACGCGGAGACAAAGGCTTACCGCGCGAAAAATTCGCGAAAATTCGCGGAAAATTTTTTACGTGTGCATCGGTAACGCGCGTCGACCTCGGCGGAGGATAACTTACCGACCACCACCGGCAGTGGTCGGTAACGGCTCGGGGGGTACAAGCTGCCGCGTTAAAAATGAAACCCGAATTTCGGCGCTTCCACGGTTCAGGGCTGAAAAGGGCCCGAAAGAAAATAAATGATCCAAACGTTCAAATTTAACGCCAATTTCGCGACTCTGACTTCGCATCGATGGCGAGTGCCGCCACAGTCGCCGCGTTTACTCTCCCTTGATGGTTGAGCGAATGGACTTGTAACTTCGAGGTTACGAATCCGACTCTACGTTTAGGTTTACATTTTCCATTAATTTTAAAGGGTGAGGAAGGGTTGGAGGGGGGATGGCGATGACAAACCAATTGCGCACCTCCCCGCCACCATCGTCGCTACCGACGACCTCGACCTCGAGCCGAGCGGGGCCGAAGGCCCGACGAGCTCCCGGAAATTTCGAAAAGGCGATATACCTTTAATTCCCAGTTGGCCGTAACTTTCTCGATGACGTCAAATTAGTGAAAAATCAAAGTTTCTTTGTCGCCGTATAGCTCGAGAACGGGTCGACGGGTGCGGGCGAGAGTAGGCTCGTCGGACGGAGGACGCGGAGACGAAGGCTTACCGCGCGAAAAATTCGCGAAAATTCCCGGAAAATTTTTTACGTGTGCATCGGTAACGCGCGTCGACCTCGGCGGAGGATAACTTACCGACCACCACCGGCAGTGGTCGGTAACGGCTCGGGGGGTATAAGCTGCCGCGTTAAAAATGAAACCCGAATTTCGGCGCTTCCACGGTTCAGGGCTGAAAAGGGCCCGAAAGAAAATAACTGATTCAAACGTTCGAACTTAACGCCAACTTCGCGACGCTGACATCGCATCGGCGGCGAGTGCCGCCACAGTCGCCGCGTTTACTCTCCCTTGATAGTTGAGCGAATAGACTTGTAACTTCGAGGTTACGAATCCGACTCTACGTTTAGGTTTACATTTTCCATTAATTTTAAAGGGCGAGGGGGGGTTGGGAGGATGATGGCGATGACAGACCAATTGCGCACCTCCCCGCCACCATCGTCGCTACCGACGACCTCGACCTCAAGCCGAGCCGAGCCGAGCGGGGCCGAAGGCCCGACGGGCTCCCGGAAATTTCGGAAAGGCGATATACCTTTAATTCCCAGTTGGCCGTAACTTTCTCGATGACGTCAAATTAGTGAAAAATCAAAGTTTCTTTGTCGCCGCATAGCTCGAGAACGGGTCGACGGGTGCGGGCGAGAGTAGGCTCGTCGGACGGAGGACACGGAGACGAAGGCTTACCGCGCGAAAAATTCGCGAAAATTCGCGGAAAATTTTTTACGTGTGCATCGGTAACGCGCGTCGACCTCGGCGGAGGATAACTTACCGACCACCACCGGCAGTGGTCGTTAACGCTCGGGGGTATAAGCTGCCGCGTTAAAAATGAAACCCGAATTTCTGCGTTTCCACGGTTCAGGGCTGAAAAGGGCCCGAAAGAAAACAACTGATTCAAACGTTCGAATTTAACGCCAACTTCGCGACGCTGACATCGCATCGGTGGCGAGTGCCGCCACAGTCGCCGCGTTTACTCTCCCTTGATAGTTGAGCGAATGGACTTGTAACTTCGAGGTTACGAATCCGACTCTACGTTTAGGTTTACATTTTCCATTAATTTTAAAGGGTGAGGGGGGGTTGGGAGGATGATGGCGATGACAGACCAATTGCGCACCTCCCCGCCACCATCGTCGCTACCGACGACCTCGATCTCGAGCCGAGCGGGGCCGAAGGCCCGACGGGCTCCCGGAAATTTCGGAAAGGCGATATACCTTTAATTCCCAGTTGGCCGTAACTTTCTCGATGACGTCAAATTAGTGAAAAATCAAAGTTTCTTTGTCGCCGTATAGCTCGAGAACGGGTCGACGGGTGCGGGCGAGAGTAGGCTCGTCGGACGGAGGACGCGGAGACAAAGGCTTACCGCGCGAAAAATTCGCGAAAATTCGCGGAAAATTTTTTACGTGTGCATCGGTAACGCGCGTCGACCTCGGCGGAGGATAACTTACCGACCACCACCGGCAGTGGTCGGTAACGGCTCGGGGGGTATAAGCTGCCGCGTTAAAAATGAAACCCGAATTTCGGCGCTTCCACGGTTGAGGGCTGAAAAGGGCCCGAAAGAAAATAACTGATTCAAACGTTCGAATTTAACGCCAACTTCGCGACGCTGACATCGCATTGGCGGCGAGTGCCGCCACAGTCGCCGCGTTTACTCTCCCTTGATGGTTGAGCGAATGGACTTGTAACTTCGAGGTTACAAATCCGACTCTACGTTTAGGTTTACATTTTCCATTAATTTTAAAGGGTGAGGGGGGGTTGGGAGGATGATGGCGATGACAGACCAATTGCGCACCTCCCCGCCACCATCGTCGCTACCGACGACCTCGACCTCGAGCCGAGCCGAGCCGAGCGGGGCCGAAGGCCCGACGGGCTCACGGAAATTTCGGAAAGGCGATATACCTTTAATTCCCAGTTGGCCGTAACTTTCTCGATGACGTCAAATTAGTGAAAAATCAAAGTTTCTTTGTCGCCGCATAGCTCGAGAACGGGTCGACGGGTGCGGGCGAGAGTAGGCTCGTCGGACGGAGGACGCGGAGACAAAGGCTTACCGCGCGAAAAATTCGCGAAAATTCGCGGAAAATTTTTTACGTGTGCATCGGTAACGCGCGTCGACCTCGGCGGAGGATAACTTACCGACCACCACCGGCAGTGGTCGGTAACGCTCGGGGGTATAAGCTGCCGCGTTAAAAATGAAACCCGAATTTCGGCGCTTCCACGGTTCAGGGCTGAAAAGGGCCCGAAAGAAAATAACTGATCCAAACGTTCGAATTTAACGCCAATTTCGCGACGCTGACTTCGCATCGATGGCGAGTGCCGCCACAGTCGCCGCGTTTACTCTCCCTTGATGGTTGAGCGAATGGACTTGTAACTTCGAGGTTACGAATCCGACTCTACGTTTAGGTTTACATTTTCCATTAATTTTAAAGGGTGAGGAAGGGTTGGGGGGGGGATGGCGATGACAGACCAATTGCGCACCTCCCCGCCACCATCGTCGCTACCGACGACCTCGACCTCGAGCCGAGCGGGGCCGAAGGCCCGACGAGCTCCCGGAAATTTCGGAAAGGCGATATACCTTTAATTCCCAGTTGGCCGTAACTTTCTCGATGACGTCAAATTAGTGAAAAATCAAAGTTTCTTTGTCGCCGTATAGCTCGAGAACGGGTCGACGGGTGCGGGCGAGAGTAGGCTTGTCGGACGGAGGACGCGGAGACGAAGGCTTACCGCGCGAAAAATTCGCGATAATTCGCGGAAAATTTTTTACGTGTGCATCGGTAACGCGCGTCGACCTCGGCGGAGGATAACTTACCGACCACCACCGGCAGTGGTCGGTAACGGCTCGGGGGGTATAAGCTGCCGCGTTAAAAATGAAACCCGAATTTCGGCGCTTCCACGGTTCAGGGCTGAAAAGGGCCCGAAAGAAAATAACTGATTCAAACGTTCGAATTTAACGCCAACTTCGCGACGCTGACATCGCATTGGCGGCGAGTGCCGCCACAGTCGCCGCGTTTACTCTCCCTTGATGGTTGAGCGAATGGACTTGTAACTTCGAGGTTACAAATCCGACTCTACGTTTAGGTTTACATTTTCCATTAATTTTAAAGGGTGAGGGGGGGTTGGGAGGATGATGGCGAAGACAGACCAATTGCGCACCTCCCCGCCACCATCGTCGCTACCGACGACCTCGACCTCGAGCCGAGCCGAGCCGAGCGGGGCCGAAGGCCCGACGGGCTCACGGAAATTTCGGAAAGGCGATATACCTTTAATTCCCAGTTGGCCGTAACTTTCTCGATGACGTCAAATTAGTGAAAAATCAAAGTTTCTTTGTCGCCGCATAGCTCGAGAACGGGTCGACGGGTGCGGGCGAGAGTAGGCTCGTCGGACGGAGGACGCGGAGACAAAGGCTTACCGCGCGAAAAATTCGCGAAAATTCGCGGAAAATTTTTTACGTGTGCATCGGTAACGCGCGTCGACCTCGGCGGAGGATAACTTACCGACCACCACCGGCAGTGGTCGGTAACGGCTCGGGGGGTATAAGCTGCCGCGTTAAAAATGAAACCCGAATTTCGGCGCTTCCACGGTTCAGGGCTGAAAAGGGCCCGAAAGAAAATAACTGATCCAAACGTTCGAATTTAACGCCAATTTCGCGACGCTGACTTCGCATCGATGGCGAGTGCCGCCACAGTCGCCGCGTTTACTCTCCCTTGATGGTTGAGCGAATGGACTTGTAACTTCGAGGTTACGAATCCGACTCTACGTTTAGGTTTACATTTTCCATTAATTTTAAAGGGTGAGGAAGGGTTGGAGGGGGGATGGCGATGACAAACCAATTGCGCACCTCCCCGCCACCATCGTCGCTACCGACGACCTCGACCTCGAGCCGAGCGGGGCCGAAGGCCCGACGAGCTCCCGGGAATTTCGAAAAGGCGATATACCTTTAATTCCCAGTTGGCCGTAACTTTCTCGATGACGTCAAATTAGTGAAAAATCAAAGTTTCTTTGTCGCCGTATAGCTCGAGAACGGGTCGACGGGTGCGGGCGAGAGTAGGCTCGTCGGACGGAGGACGCGGAGACGAAGGCTTACCGCGCGAAAAATTCGCGAAAATTCCCGGAAAATTTTTTACGTGTGCATCGGTAACGCGCGTCGACCTCGGCGGAGGATACCTTACCGACCACCACCGGCAGTGGTCGGTAACGGCTCGGGGGGTATAAGCTGCCGCGTTAAAAATGAAACCCGAATTTCGGCGCTTCCACGGTTCAGGGCTGAAAAGGGCCCGAAAGAAAATAACTGATTCAAACGTTCGAACTTAACGCCAACTTCGCGACGCTGACATCGCATCGGCGGCGAGTGCCGCCACAGTCGCCGCGTTTACTCTCCCTTGATAGTTGAGCGAATGGACTTGTAACTTCGAGGTTACGAATCCGACTCTACGTTTAGGTTTACATTTTCCATTAATTTTAAAGGGTGAGGGGGGGTTGGGAGGATGATGGCGATGACAGACCAATTGCGCACCTCCCCGCCACCATCGTCGCTACCGACGACCTCGACCTCGACCTCGATCTCGAGCCGAGCGGGGCCGAAGGCCCGACGGGCTCCCGGAAATTTCGGAAAGGGGATATACCTTTAATTCCCAGTTGGCCGTAACTTTCTCGATGACGTCAAATTAGTGAAAAATCAAAGTTTCTTTGTCGCCGTATAGCTCGAGAACGGGTCGACGGGTGCGGGCGAGAGTAGGCTCGTCGGACGGAGGACGCGGAGACAAAGGCTTACCGCGCGAAAAATTCGCGAAAATTCGCGGAAAATTTTTTACGTGTGCATCGGTAACGCGCGTCGACCTCGGCGGAGGATAACTTACCGACCACCACCGGCAGTGGTCGGTAACGGCTCGGGGGGTATAAGCTGCCGCGTTAAAAATGAAACCCGAATTTCGGCGCTTCCACGGTTCAGGGCTGAAAAGGGCCCGAAAGAAAATAACTGATCCAAACGTTCGAATTTAACGCCAATTTCGCGACGCTGACTTCGCATCGATGGCGAGTGCCGCCACAGTCGCCGCGTTTACTCTCCCTTGATGGTTGAGCGAATGGACTTGTAACTTCGAGGTTACGAATCCGACTCTACGTTTAGGTTTACATTTTCCATTAATTTTAAAGGGTGAGGAAGGGTTGGGGGGGGGATGGCGATGACAGACCAATTGCGCACCTCCCCGCCACCATCGTCGCTACCGACGACCTCGACCTCGAGCCGAGCGGGGCCGAAGGCCCGACGAGCTCCCGGAAATTTCGGAAAGGCGATATACCTTTAATTCCCAGTTGGCCGTAACTTTCTCGATGACGTCAAATTAGTGAAAAATCAAAGTTTCTTTGTCGCCGTAAAGCTCGAGAACGGGTCGACGGGTGCGGGCGAGAGTAGGCTTGTCGGACGGAGGACGCGGAGACGAAGGCTTACCGCGCGAAAAATTCGCGATAATTCGCGGAAAATTTTTTACGTGTGCATCGGTAACGCGCGTCGACCTCGGCGGAGGATAACTTACCGACCACCACCGGCAGTGGTCGGTAACGGCTCGGGGGGTATAAGCTGCCGCGTTAAAAATGAAACCCGAATTTCGGCGCTTCCACGGTTGAGGGCTGAAACGGGCCCGAAAGAAAATAACTGATTCAAACGTTCGAATTTAACGCCAACTTCGCGACGCTGACATCGCATTGGCGGCGAGTGCCGCCACAGTCGCCGCGTTTACTCTCCCTTGATGGTTGAGCGAATGGACTTGTAACTTCGAGGTTACAAATCCGACTCTACGTTTAGGTTTACATTTTCCATTAATTTTAAAGGGTGAGGGGGGGTTGGGAGGATGATGGCGATGACAGACCAATTGCGCACCTCCCCGCCACCATCGTCGCTACCGACGACCTCGACCTCGAGCCGAGCCGAGCCGAGCGGGGCCGAAGGCCCGACGGGCTCACGGAAATTTCGGAAAGGCGATATACCTTTAATTCCCAGTTGGCCGTAACTTTCTCGATGACGTCAAATTAGTGAAAAATCAAAGTTTCTTTGTCGCCGCATAGCTCGAGAACGGGTCGACGGGTGCGGGCGAGAGTAGGCTCGTCGGACGGAGGACGCGGAGACGAAGGCTTACCGCGCGAAAAATTCGCGAAAATTCCCGGAAAATTTTTTACGTGTGCATCGGTAACGCGCGTCGACCTCGGCGGAGGATACCTTACCGACCACCACCGGCAGTGGTCGGTAACGGCTCGGGGGGTATAAGCTGCCGCGTTAAAAATGAAACCCGAATTTCGGCGCTTCCACGGTTCAGGGCTGAAAAGGGCCCGAAAGAAAATAACTGATTCAAACGTTCGAACTTAACGCCAACTTCGCGACGCTGACATCGCATCGGCGGCGAGTGCCGCCACAGTCGCCGCGTTTACTCTCCCTTGATAGTTGAGCGAATGGACTTGTAACTTCGAGGTTACGAATCCGACTCTACGTTTAGGTTTACATTTTCCATTAATTTTAAAGGGTGAGGGGGGGTTGGGAGGATGATGGCGATGACAGACCAATTGCGCACCTCCCCGCCACCATCGTCGCTACCGACGACCTCGACCTCGAGCCGAGCCGAGCCGAGCGGGGCCGAAGGCCCGACGGGCTCCCGGAAATTTCGGAAAGGCGATATACCTTTAATTCCCAGTTGGCCGTAACTTTCTCGATGACGTCAAATTAGTGAAAAATCAAAGTTTCTTTGTCGCCGTATAGCTCGAGAACGGGTCGACGGGTGCGGGCGAGAGTAGGCTCGTCGGACGGAGGACGCGGAGACGAAGGCTTTCCGCGCGAAAAATTCGCGAAAATTCGCGGAAAATTTTTTACGTGTGCATCGGTAACGCGCGTCGACCTCGGCGGAGGATAACTTACCGACCACCACCGGCAGTGGTCGGTAACGGCTCGGGGGGTATAAGCTGCCGCGTTAAAAATGAAACCCGAATTTCGGCGCTTCCACGGTTCAGGGCTGAAAAGGGCCCGAAAGAAAATAACTGATTCAAACGTTCGAATTTAACGCCAACTTCGCGACGCTGACATCGCATCGGCGGCGAGTGCCGCCACAGTCGCCGCGTTTACTCTCCCTTGATGGTTGAGCGAATGGACTTGTAACTTCGAGGTTACAAATCCGACTCTACGTTTAGGTTTACATTTTCCATTAATTTTAAAGGGTGAGGGGGGGTTGGGGGGGAGGATGGCGATGACAGACCAATTGCGCACCTCCCCGCCACCATCGTCGCTACCGACGACCTCGACCTCGAGCCGAGCGGGGCCGAAGGCCCGACGGGCTCCCGGAAATTTCGGAAAGGCGATATACCTTTAATTCCCAGTTGGCCGTAACTTTCTCGATGACGTCAAATTAGTGAAAAATCAAAGTTTCTTTGTCGCCGTATAGCTCGAGAACGGGTCGACGGGTGCGGGCGAGAGTAGGCTCGTCGGACGGAGGACGCGGAGACGAAGGCTTTCCGCGCGAAAAATTCGCGAAAATTCGCGGAAAATTTTTTACGTGTGCATCGGTAACGCGCGTCGACCTCGGCGGAGGATAACTTACCGACCACCACAGGCAGTGGTCGGTAACGGCTCGGGGGGTATAAGCTGCCGCGTTAAAAATGAAACCCGAATTTCGGCGCTTCCACGGTTCAGGGCTGAAAAGGGCCCGAAAGAAAATAACTGATTCAAACGTTCGAATTTAACGCCAACTTCGCGACGCTGACATCGCATCGGCGGCGAGTGCCGCCACAGTCGCCGCGTTTACTCTCCCTTGATGGTTGAGCGAATGGACTTGTAACTTCGAGGTTACAAATCCGACTCTACGTTTAGGTTTACATTTTCCATTAATTTTAAAGGGTGAGGGGGGGTTGGGGGGGAGGATGGCGATGACAGACCAATTGCGCACCTCCCCGCCACCATCGTCGCTACCGACGACCTCGACCTCGAGCCGAGCGGGGCCGAAGGCCCGACGGGCTCCCGGAAATTTCGGAAAGGCGATATACCTTTAATTCCCAGTTGGCCGTAACTTTCTCGATGACGTCAAATTAGTGAAAAATCAAAGTTTCTTTGTCGCCGTATAGCTCGAGAACGGGTCGACGGGTGCGGGCGAGAGTAGGCTCGTCGGACGGAGGACGCGGAGACGAAGGCTTTCCGCGCGAAAAATTCGCGAAAATTCGCGGAAAATTTTTTACGTGTGCATCGGTAACGCGCGTCGACCTCGGCGGAGGATAACTTACCGACCACCACCGGCAGTGGTCGGTAACGGCTCGGGGGGTATAAGCTGCCGCGTTAAAAATGAAACCCGAATTTCGGCGCTTCCACGGTTCAGGGCTGAAAAGGGCCCGAAAGAAAATAACTGATCCAAACGTTCGAATTTAACGCCAATTTCGCGACGCTGACTTCGCATCGATGGCGAGTGCCGCCACAGTCGCCGCGTTTACTCTCCCTTGATGGTTGAGCGAATGGACTTGTAACTTCGAGGTTACGAATCCGACTCTACGTTTAGGTTTACATTTTCCATTAATTTTAAAGGGTGAGGGGGGTTTGGGGGGGAGGATGGCGATGACAGACCAATTGCGCACCTCCCCGCCACCATCGTCGCTACCGACGACCTCGACCTCGAGCCGAGCCGAGCCGAGCGGGGCCGAAGGCCCGACGGGCTCCCGGAAATTTCGGAAAGGCGATATACCTTTAATTCCCAGTTGGCCGTAACTTTCTCGATGACGTCAAATTAGTGAAAAATCAAAGTTTCTTTGTCGCCGCATAGCTCGAGAACGGGTCGACGGGTGCGGGCGAGAGTAGGCTCGTCGGACGGAGGACGCGGAGACGAAGGCTTACCGCGCGAAAAATTCGCGAAAATTCGCGGAAAATTTTTTACGTGTGCATCGGTAACGCGCGTCGACCTCGGCGGAGGATAACTTACCGACCACCACCGGCAGTGGTCGTTAACGCTCGGGGGTATAAGCTGCCGCGTTAAAAATGAAACCCGAATTTCGGCGCTTCCACGGTTCAGGGCTGAAAAGGGCCCGAAAGAAAACAACTGATTCAAACGTTCGAATTTAACGCCAACTTCGCGACGCTGACATCGCATCGGTGGCGAGTGCCGCCACAGTCGCCGCGTTTACTCTCCCTTGATAGTTGAGCGAATGGACTTGTAACTTCGAGGTTACGAATCCGACTCTACGTTTAGGTTTACATTTTCCATTAATTTTAAAGGGTGAGGGGGGGTTGGGAGGATGATGGCGATGACAGACCAATTGCGCACCTCCCCGCCACCATCGTCGCTACCGACGACCTCGACCTCGAGCCGAGCGGGGCCGAAGGCCCGACGGGCTCCCGGAAATTTCGGAAAGGCGATATACCTTTAATTCCCAGTAGGCCGTAACTTTCTCGATGACGTCAAATTAGTGAAAAATCAAAGTTTCTTTGACGCCGTATAGCTCGAGAACGGGTTGACGGGTGCGGGCGAGAGTAGGCTCGTCGGACGGAGGACGCGGAGACAAAGGCTTACCGCGCGAAAAATTCGCGAAAATTCGCGGAAAATTTTTTACGTGTGCATCGGTAACGCGCGTCGACCTTGGCGGAGGATAACTTACCGACCACCACCGGCAGTGGTCGGTAACGGCTCGGGGGGTATAAGCTGCCGCGTTAAAAATGAAACCCGAATGTCGGCGCTTCCACGGTTCAGGACTGAAAAGGGCCCGAAAGAAAATAACTGATCCAAACGTTCGAATTTAACGCCAATTTCGCGACGCTGACTTCGCATCGATGGCGAGTGCCGCCACAGTCGCCGCGTTTACTCTCCCTTGATGGTTGAGCGAATGGACTTGTAACTTCGAGGTTACGAATCCGACTCTACGTTTAGGTTTACATTTTCCATTAATTTTAAAGGGTGAGGGGGGTTTGGGGGGGAGGATGGCGATGACAGACCAATTGCGCACCTCCCCGCCACCATCGTCGCTACCGACGACCTCGACCTCGAGCCGAGCCGAGCCGAGCGGGGCCGAAGGCCCGACGGGCTCCCGGGAATTTCGGAAAGGCGATATACCTTTAATTCCCAGTTGGCCGTAACTTTCTCGATGACGTCAAATTAGTGAAAAATCAAAGTTTCTTTGTCGCCGCATAGCTCGAGAACGGGTCGACGGGTGCGGGCGAGAGTAGGCTCGTCGGACGGAGGACGCGGAGACGAAGGCTTACCGCGCGAAAAATTCGCGAAAATTCGCGGAAAATTTTTTACGTGTGCATCGGTAACGCGCGTCGACCTCGGCGGAGGATAACTTACCGACCACCACCGGCAGTGGTCGTTAACGCTCGGGGGTATAAGCTGCCGCGTTAAAAATGAAACCCGAATTTCGGCGCTTCCACGGTTCAGGGCTGAAAAGGGACCGAAAGAAAACAACTGATTCAAACGTTCGAATTTAACGCCAACTTCGCGACGCTGACATCGCATCGGTGGCGAGTGCCGCCACAGTCGCCGCGTTTACCTTCCCTTGATAGTTGAGCGAATGGACTTGTAACTTCGAGGTTACGAATCCGACTCTACGTTTAGGTTTACATTTTCCATTCATTTTAAAGGGTGAGGGGGGGTTGGGAGGATGATGGCGATGACAGACCAATTGCGCACCTCCCCGCCACCATCGTCGCTACCGACGACCTCGACCTCGAGCCGAGCGGGGCCGAAGGCCCGACGGGCTCCCGGAAATTTCGGAAAGGCGATATACCTTTAATTCCCAGTTGGCCGTAACTTTCTCGATGACGTCAAATTAGTGAAAAATCAAAATTTCTTTGTCGCCGTATAGCTCGAGAACGGGTCGACGGGTGCGGGCGAGAGTAGGCTCGTCGGACGGAGGACGCGGAGACGAAGGCTTACCGCGCGAAAAATTCGCGAAAATTCGCGGAAAATTTTTTACGTGTGCATCGGTAACGCGCGTCGACCTCGGCGGAGGATAACTTACCGACCACCACCGGCAGTGGTCGTTAACGCTCGGGGGTATAAGCTGCCGCGTTAAAAATGAAACCCGAATTTCGGCGCTTCCACGGTTCAGGGCTGAAAAGGGCCCGAAAGAAAACAACTGATTCAAACGTTCGAATTTAACGCCAACTTCGCGACGCTGACATCGCATCGGTGGCGAGTGCCGCCACAGTCGCCGCGTTTACCTTCCCTTGATAGTTGAGCGAATGGACTTGTAACTTCGAGGTTACGAATCCGACTCTACGTTTAGGTTTACATTTTCCATTAATTTTAAAGGGTGAGGGGGGGTTGGGAGGATGATGGCGATGACAGACCAATTGCGCACCTCCCCGCCACCATCGTCGCTACCGACGACCTCGACCTCGAGCCGAGCGGGGCCGAAGGCCCGACGGGCTCCCGGAAATTTCGGAAAGGCGATATACCTTTAATTCCCAGTTGGCCGTAACTTTCTCGATGACGTCAAATTAGTGAAAAATCAAAATTTCTTTGTCGCCGTATAGCTCGAGAACGGGTCGACGGGTGCGGGCGAGAGTAGGCTCGTCGGACGGAGGACGCGGAGACAAAGGCTTACCGCGCGAAAAATTCGCGAAAATTCGCGGAAAATTTTTTACGTGTGCATCGGTAACGCGCGTCGACCTCGGCGGAGGATAACTTACCGACCACCACCGGCAGTGGTCGGTAACGGCTCGGGGGGTATAAGCTGCCGCGTTAAAAATGAAACCCGAATTTCGGCGCTTCCACGGTTCAGGGCTGAAAAGGGCCCGAAAGAAAATAACTGATCCAAACGTTCGAATTTAACGCCAATTTCGCGACGCTGACTTCGCATCGATGGCGAGTGCCGCCACAGTCGCCGCGTTTACTCTCCCTTGATGGTTGAGCGAATGGACTTGTAACTTCGAGGTTACGAATCCGACTCTACGTTTAGGTTTACATTTTCCATTAATTTTAAAGGGTGAGGAAGGGTTGGGGGGGGGATGGCGATGACAGACCAATTGCGCACCTCCCCGCCACCATCGTCGCTACCGACGACCTCGACCTCGAGCCGAGCGGGGCCGAAGGCCCGACGAGCTCCCGGAAATTTCGGAAAGGCGATATACCTTTAATTCCCAGTTGGCCGTAACTTTCTCGATGACGTCAAATTAGTGAAAAATCAAAGTTTCTTTGTCGCCGTAAAGCTCGAGAACGGGTCGACGGGTGCGGGCGAGAGTAGGCTTGTCGGACGGAGGACGCGGAGACGAAGGCTTACCGCGCGAAAAATTCGCGATAATTCGCGGAAAATTTTTTACGTGTGCATCGGTAACGCGCGTCGACCTCGGCGGAGGATAACTTACCGACCACCACCGGCAGTGGTCGGTAACGGCTCGGGGGGTATAAGCTGCCGCGTTAAAAATGAAACCCGAATTTCGGCGCTTCCACGGTTGAGGGCTGAAAAGGGCCCGAAAGAAAATAACTGATTCAAACGTTCGAATTTAACGCCAACTTCGCGACGCTGACATCGCATTGGCGGCGAGTGCCGCCACAGTCGCCGCGTTTACTCTCCCTTGATGGTTGAGCGAATGGACTTGTAACTTCGAGGTTACAAATCCGACTCTACGTTTAGGTTTACATTTTCCATTAATTTTAAAGGGTGAGGGGGGGTTGGGAGGATGATGGCGATGACAGACCAATTGCGCACCTCCCCGCCACCATCGTCGCTACCGACGACCTCGACCTCGAGCCGAGCCGAGCCGAGCGGGGCCGAAGGCCCGACGGGCTCACGGAAATTTCGGAAAGGCGATATACCTTTAATTCCCAGTTGGCCGTAACTTTCTCGATGACGTCAAATTAGTGAAAAATCAAAGTTTCTTTGTCGCCGCATAGCTCGAGAACGGGTCGACGGGTGCGGGCGAGAGTAGGCTCGTCGGACGGAGGACGCGGAGACAAAGGCTTACCGCGCGAAAAATTCGCGAAAATTCGCGGAAAATTTTTTACGTGTGCATCGGTAACGCGCGTCGACCTCGGCGGAGGATAACTTACCGACCACCACCGGCAGTGGTCGTTAACGCTCGGGGGTATAAGCTGCCGCGTTAAAAATGAAACCCGAATTTCGGCGCTTCCACGGTTCAGGGCTGAAAAGGGCCCGAAAGAAAACAACTGATTCAAACGTTCGAATTTAACGCCAACTTCGCGACGCTGACATCGCATCGGTGGCGACTGCCGCCACAGTCGCCGCGTTTACTCTCCCTTGATAGTTGAGCGAATGGACTTGTAACTTCGAGGTTACGAATCCGACTCTACGTTTAGGTTTACATTTTCCATTAATTTTAAAGGGTGAGGGGGGGTTGGGAGGATGATGGCGATGACAGACCAATTGCGCACCTCCCCGCCACCATCGTCGCTACCGACGACCTCGACCTCGAGCCGAGAGGGCCGAAGGCCCGACGGGCTCCCGGAAATTTCGGAAAGGCGATATACCTTTAATTCCCAGTAGGCCGTAACTTTCTCGATGACGTCAAATTAGTGAAAAATCAAAGTTTCTTTGACGCCGTATAGCTCGAGAACGGGTCGACGGGTGCGGGCGAGAGTAGGCTCGTCGGACGGAGGACGCGGAGACAAAGGCTTACCGCGCGAAAAATTCGCGAAAATTCGCGGAAAATTTTTTACGTGTGCATCGGTAACGCGCGTCGACCTTGGCGGAGGATAACTTACCGACCACCACCGGCAGTGGTCGGTAACGGCTCGGGGGGTATAAGCTGCCGCGTTAAAAATGAAACCCGAATTTCGGCGCTTCCACGGTTCAGGGCTGAAAAGGGCCCGAAAGAAAATAACTGATCCAAACGTTCGAATTTAACGCCAATTTCGCGACGCTGACTTCGCATCGATGGCGAGTGCCGCCACAGTCGCCGCGTTTACTCTCCCTTGATGGTTGAGCGAATGGACTTGTAACTTCGAGGTTACGAATCCGACTCTACGTTTAGGTTTACATTTTCCATTAATTTTAAAGGGTGAGGAAGGGTTGGGGGGGGGGATGGCGATGACAGACCAATTGCGCACCTCCCCGCCACCATCGTCGCTACCGACGACCTCGACCTCGAGCCGAGCGGGGCCGAAGGCCCGACGGGCTCCCGGAAATTTCGGAAAGGCGATATACCTTTAATTCCCAGTTGGCCGTAACTTTCTCGATGACGTCAAATTAGTGAAAAATCAAAGTTTCTTTGTCGCCGCATAGCTCGAGAACGGGTCGACGGGTGCGGGCGAGAGTAGGCTCGTCGGACGGAGGACGCGGAGACGAAGGCTTACCGCGCGAAAAATTCGCGTAAATTCGCGGAAAATTTTTTACGTGTGCGTCGGTAACGCGCGTCGACCTCGGCGGAGGATAACTTACCGACCACCACCGGCAGTGGTCGGTAACGGCTCGGGGGGTATAAGCTGCCGCGTTAAAAATGAAACCCGAATCTCGGCGCTTCCACGGTTCAGGGCTGAAAAGGGCCTGAAAGAAAATAACTGATTCAAACGTTCGAATTTAACGCCAACTTCGCGACGCTGACATCGCATCGGCGGCGAGTGCCGCCACAGTCGCCGCGTTTACTCTCCCTTGATAGTTGAGCGAATGGACTTGTAACTTCGAGGTTACGAATCCGACACTACGTTTAGGTTTACATTTTCCATTAATTTTAAAGGGTGAGGGGGGGTTGGGAGGATGAAGGCGATGACAGACCAATTGCGCACCTCCCCGCCACCATCGTCGCTACCGACGACCTCGACCTCGAGCCGAGCCGAGCCGAGCGGGGCCGAAGGCCCGACGGGCTCCCGGAAATTTCGGAAAGGCGATATACCTTTAATTCCCAGTTGGCCGTAACTTTCTCGATGACGTCAAATTAGTGAAAAATCAAAATTTCTTTGTCGCCGAATAGCTCGAGAACGGGTCGACGGGTGCGGGCGAGAGTAGGCTCGTCGGACGGAGGACGCGGAGACGAAGGCTTACCGCGCGAAAAATTCGCGAAAATTCGCGGAAAATTTTTTACGTGTGCATCGGTAACGCGCGTCGACCTCGGCGGAGGATAACTTACCGACCACCACCGGCAGTGGTCGTTAACGCTCGGGGGTATAAGCTGCCGCGTTAAAAATGAAACCCGAATTTCGGCGCTTCCACGGTTCAGGGCTGAAAAGGGCCCGAAAGAAAACAACTGATTCAAACGTTCGAATTTAACGCCAACTTCGCGACGCTGACATCGCATCGGTGGCGAGTGCCGCCACAGTCGCCGCGTTTACTCTCCCTTGATAGTTGAGCGAATGGACTTGTAACTTCGAGGTTACGAATCCGACTCTACGTTTAGGTTTACATTTTCCATTAATTTTAAAGGGTGAGGGGGGGTTGGGAGGATGATGGCGATGACAGACCAATTGCGCACCTCCCCGCCACCATCGTCGCTACCGACGACCTCGATCTCGAGCCGAGCGGGGCCGAAGGCCCGACGGGCTCCCGGAAATTTCGGAAAGGCGATATACCTTTAATTCCCAGTTGGCCGTAACTTTCTCGATGACGTCAAATTAGTGAAAAATCAAAGTTTCTTTGTCGCCGTATAGCTCGAGAACGGGTCGGCGGGTGCGGGCAAGAGTAGGCTTGTCGGACGGAGGACGCGGAGACGAAGGCTTACCGCGCGAAAAATTCGCGAAAATTCGCGGAAAATTTTTTACGTGTGCATCGGTAACGCGCGTCGACCTCGGCGGAGGATAACTTACCGACCACCACCGGCAGTGGTCGGTAACGGCTCGGGGGGTATAAGCTGCCGCGTTACAAATGAAACCCGAATTTCGGCGCTTCCACGGTTCAGGGCTGAAAAGGGCCCGAAAGAAAATAACTGATCCAAACGTTCGAATTTAACGCCAATTTCGCGACGCTGACTTCGCATCGATGGCGAGTGCCGCCACAGTCGCCGCGTTTACTCTCCCTTGATGGTTGAGCGAATGGACTTGTAACTTCGAGGTTACGAATCCGACTCTACGTTTAGGTTTACATTTTCCATTAATTTTAAAGGGTGAGGGGGGTTTGGGGGGGGAGGATGGCGATGACAGACCAATTGCGCACCTCCCCGCCACCATCGTCGCTACCGACGACCTCGACCTCGAGCCGAGCGGGGCCGAAGGCCCGACGGGCTCCCGGAAATTTCGGAAAGGCGATATACCTTTAATTCCCAGTTGGCCGTAACTTTCTCGATGACGTCAAATTAGTGAAAAATCAAAGCTTCTTTGTCGCCGTATAGCTCGAGAACGGGTCGACGGGTGCGGGCGAGAGTAGGCTCGTCGGACGGCGGACGCGGAGACAAAGGCTTACCGCGCGAAAAATTCGCGAAAATTCGCTTAAAATTTTTTACGTGTGCATCGGTAACGCGCGTCGACCTCGGCGGAGGATAACTTACCGACCACCACCGGCAGTGGTCGTTAACGCTCGGGGGTATAAGCTGCCGCGTTAAAAATGAAACCCGAATTTCGGCGCTTCCACGGTTCAGGGCTGAAAAGGGCCCGAAAGAAAATAACTGATCCAAACGTTCGAATTTAACGCCAATTTCGCGACGCTGACTTCGCATCGATGGCGAGTGCCGCCACAGTCGCCGCGTTTACTCTCCCTTGATGGTTGAGCGAATGGACTTGTAACTTCGAGGTTACGAATCCGACTCTACGTTTAGGTTTACATTTTCCATTAATTTTAAAGGGTGAGGAAGGGTTGGGGGGGGGATGGCGATGACAGACCAATTGCGCACCTCCCCGCCACCATCGTCGCTACCGACGACCTCGACCTCGAGCCGAGCGGGGCCGAAGGCCCGACGGGCTCCCGGAAATTTCGGAAAGGCGATATACCTTTAATTCCCAGTTGGCCGTAACTTTCTCGATGACGTCAAATTAGTGAAAAATCAAAGTTTCTTTGTCGCCGTATAGCTCGAGAACGGGTCGACGGGTGCGGGCGAGAGTAGGCTCGTCGGACGGAGGACGCGGAGACGAAGGCTTTCCGCGCGAAAAATTCGCGAAAATTCGCGGAAAATTTTTTACGTGTGCATCGGTAACGCGCGTCGACCTCGGCGGAGGATAACTTACCGACCACCACCGGCAGTGGTCGGTAACGGCTCGCGGGGTATAAGCTGCCGCGTTAAAAATGAAACCCGAATTTCGGCGCTTCCACGGTTCAGGGCTGAAAAGGGCCCGAAAGAAAACAACTGATTCAAACGTTCGAATTTAACGCCAATTTCGCGACGCTGACTTCGCATCGATGGCGAGTGCCGCCACAGTCGCCGCGTTTACTCTCCCTTGATGGTTGAGCGAATGGACTTGTAACTTCGAGGTTACGAATCCGACTCTACGTTTAGGTTTACATTTTCCATTAATTTTAAAGGGTGAGGAAGGGTTGGGGGGGGGGGGGATGGCGATGACAGACCAATTGCGCACCTCCCCGCCACCATCGTCGCTACCGACGACCTCGACCTCGAGCCGAGCGGGGCCGAAGGCCCGACGAGCTCCCGGAAATTTCGGAAAGGCGATATACCTTTAATTCCCAGTTGGCCGTAACTTTCTCGATGACGTCAAATTAGTGAAAAATCAAAGTTTCTTTGTCGCCGTATAGCTCGAGAACGGGTCGACGGGTGCGGGCAAGAGTAGGCTTGTCGGACGGAGGACGCGGAGACGAAGGCTTACCGCGCGAAAAATTCGCGAAAATTCGCGGAAAATTTTTTACGTGTGCATCGGTAACGCGCGTCGACCTCGGCGGAGGATAACTTACCGACCACCACCGGCAGTGGTCGGTAACGGCTCGGGGGGTATAAGCTGCCGCGTTAAAAATGAAACCCGAATTTCGGCGCTTCCACGGTTCAGGGCTGAAAAGGGCCCGAAAGAAAATAACTGATTCAAACGTTCGAATTTAACGCCAACTTCGCGACGCTGACATCGCATTGGCGGCGAGTGCCGCCACAGTCGCCGCGTTTACTCTCCCTTGATGGTTGAGCGAATGGACTTGTAACTTCGAGGTTACGAATCCGACTCTACGTTTAGGTTTACATTTTCCATTAATTTTAAAGGGTGAGGGGGGGTTGGGAGGATGATGGCGATGACAGACCAATTGCGCACCTCCCCGCCACCATCGTCGCTACCGACGACCTTGACCTCGAGCCGAGCCGAACCGAGCGGGGCCGAAGGCCCGACGGGCTCCCGGAAATTTCGGAAAGGCGATATACCTTTAATTCCCAGTTGGCCGTAACTTTCTCGATGACGTCAAATTAGTGAAAAATCAAAGTTTCTTTGTCGCCGCATAGCTCGAGAACGGGTCGACGGGTGCGGGCGAGAGTAGGCTCGTCGGACGGAGGACGCGGAGACGAAGGCTTTCCGCGCGAAAAATTCGCGAAAATTCGCGGAAAATTTTTTACGTGTGCATCGGTAACGCGCGTCGACCTCGGCGGAGGATAACTTACCGACCACCACCGGCAGTGGTCGGTAACGGCTCGCGGGGTATAAGCTGCCGCGTTAAAAATGAAACCCGAATTTCGGCGCTTCCACGGTTCAGGGCTGAAAAGGGCCCGAAAGAAAACAACTGATTCAAACGTTCGAATTTAACGCCAATTTCGCGACGCTGACTTCGCATCGATGGCGAGTGCCGCCACAGTCGCCGCGTTTACTCTCCCTTGATGGTTGAGCGAATGGACTTGTAACTTCGAGGTTACGAATCCGACTCTACGTTTAGGTTTACATTTTCCATTAATTTTAAAGGGTGAGGAAGGGTTGGGGGGGGGATGGCGATGACAGACCAATTGCGCACCTCCCCGCCACCATCGTCGCTACCGACGACCTCGACCTCGAGCCGAGCGGGGCCGAAGGCCCGACGAGCTCCCGGAAATTTCGGAAAGGCGATATACCTTTAATTCCCAGTTGGCCGTAACTTTCTCGATGACGTCAAATTAGTGAAAAATCAAAGTTTCTTTGTCGCCGCATAGCTCGAGAACGGGTCGACGGGTGCGGGCGAGAGTAGGCTCGTCGGACGGAGGACGCGGAGACGAAGGCTTTCCGCGCGAAAAATTCGCGAAAATTCGCGGAAAATTTTTTACGTGTGCATCGGTAACGCGCGTCGACCTCGGCGGAGGATAACTTACCGACCACCACCGGCAGTGGTCGTTAACGCTCGGGGGTATAAGCTGCCGCGTTAAAAATGAAACCCGAATTTCGGCGCTTCCACGGTTCAGGGCTGAAAAGGGCCCGAAAGAAAATAACTGATCCAAACGTTCGAATTTAACGCCAATTTCGCGACGCTGACTTCGCATCGATGGCGAGTGCCGCCACAGTCGCCGCGTTTACTCTCCCTTGATGGTTGAGCGAATGGACTTGTAACTTCGAGGTTACGAATCCGACTCTACGTTTAGGTTTACATTTTCCATTAATTTTAAAGGGTGAGGAAGGGTTGGGGGGGGGATGGCGATGACAGACCAATTGCGCACCTCCCCGCCACCATCGTCGCTACCGACGACCTCGACCTCGAGCCGAGCGGGGCCGAAGGCCCGACGGGCTCCCGGAAATTTCGGAAAGGCGATATACCTTTAATTCCCAGTTGGCCGTAACTTTCTCGATGACGTCAAATTAGTGAAAAATCAAAGTTTCTTTGTCGCCGTATAGCTCGAGAACGGGTCGACGGGTGCGGGCGAGAGTAGGCTCGTCGGACGGAGGACGCGGAGACGAAGGCTTTCCGCGCGAAAAATTCGCGAAAATTCGCGGAAAATTTTTTACGTGTGCATCGGTAACGCGCGTCGACCTCGGCGGAGGATAACTTACCGACCACCACCGGCAGTGGTCGGTAACGGCTCGCGGGGTATAAGCTGCCGCGTTAAAAATGAAACCCGAATTTCGGCGCTTTCACGGTTCAGGGCTGAAAAGGGCCCGAAAGAAAACAACTGATTCAAACGTTCGAATTTAACGCCAATTTCGCGACGCTGACTTCGCATCGATGGCGAGTGCCGCCACAGTCGCCGCGTTTACTCTCCCTTGATGGTTGAGCGAATGGACTTGTAACTTCGAGGTTACGAATCCGACTCTACGTTTAGGTTTACATTTTCCATTAATTTTAAAGGGTGAGGAAGGGTTGGGGGGGGGGGGGATGGCGATGACAGACCAATTGCGCACCTCCCCGCCACCATCGTCGCTACCGACGACCTCGACCTCGAGCCGAGCGGGGCCGAAGGCCCGACGAGCTCCCGGAAATTTCGGAAAGGCGATATACCTTTAATTCCCAGTTGGCCGTAACTTTCTCGATGACGTCAAATTAGTGAAAAATCAAAGTTTCTTTGTCGCCGTATAGCTCGAGAACGGGTCGACGGGTGCGGGCAAGAGTAGGCTTGTCGGACGGAGGACGCGGAGACGAAGGCTTACCGCGCGAAAAATTCGCGAAAATTCGCGGAAAATTTTTTACGTGTGCATCGGTAACGCGCGTCGACCTCGGCGGAGGATAACTTACCGACCACCACCGGCAGTGGTCGGTAACGGCTCGGGGGGTATAAGCTGCCGCGTTAAAAATGAAACCCGAATTTCGGCGCTTCCACGGTTCAGGGCTGAAAAGGGCCCGAAAGAAAATAACTGATTCAAACGTTCGAATTTAACGCCAACTTCGCGACGCTGACATCGCATTGGCGGCGAGTGCAGCCACAGTCGCCGCGTTTACTCTCCCTTGATGGTTGAGCGAATGGACTTGTAACTTCGAGGTTACGAATCCGACTCTACGTTTAGGTTTACATTTTCCATTAATTTTAAAGGGTGAGGGGGGGTTGGGAGGATGATGGCGATGACAGACCAATTGCGCACCTCCCCGCCACCATCGTCGCTACCGACGACCTTGACCTCGAGCCGAGCCGAACCGAGCGGGGCCGAAGGCCCGACGGGCTCCCGGAAATTTCGGAAAGGCGATATACCTTTAATTCCCAGTTGGCCGTAACTTTCTCGATGACGTCAAATTAGTGAAAAATCAAAGTTTCTTTGTCGCCGCATAGCTCGAGAACGGGTCGACGGGTGCGGGCGAGAGTAGGCTCGTCGGACGGAGGACGCGGAGACGAAGGCTTTCCGCGCGAAAAATTCGCGAAAATTCGCGGAAAATTTTTTACGTGTGCATCGGTAACGCGCGTCGACCTCGGCGGAGGATAACTTACCGACCACCACCGGCAGTGGTCGGTAACGGCTCGCGGGGTATAAGCTGCCGCGTTAAAAATGAAACCCGAATTTCGGCGCTTCCACGGTTCAGGGCTGAAAAGGGCCCGAAAGAAAACAACTGATTCAAACGTTCGAATTTAACGCCAATTTCGCGACGCTGACTTCGCATCGATGGCGAGTGCCGCCACAGTCGCCGCGTTTACTCTCCCTTGATGGTTGAGCGAATGGACTTGTAACTTCGAGGTTACGAATCCGACTCTACGTTTAGGTTTACATTTTCCATTAATTTTAAAGGGTGAGGAAGGGTTGGGGGGGGGATGGCGATGACAGACCAATTGCGCACCTCCCCGCCACCATCGTCGCTACCGACGACCTCGACCTCGAGCCGAGCGGGGCCGAAGGCCCGACGAGCTCCCGGAAATTTCGGAAAGGCGATATACCTTTAATTCCCAGTTGGCCGTAACTTTCTCGATGACGTCAAATTAGTGAAAAATCAAAGTTTCTTTGTCGCCGTATAGCTCGAGAACGGGTCGACGGGTGCGGGCAAGAGTAGGCTTGTCGGACGGAGGACGCGGAGACGAAGGCTTACCGCGCGAAAAATTCGCGAAAATTCGCGGAAAATTTTTTACGTGTGCATCGGTAACGCGCGTCGACCTCGGCGGAGGATAACTTACCGACCACCACCGGCAGTGGTCGGTAACGGCTCGGGGGGTATAAGCTGCCGCGTTAAAAATGAAACCCGAATTTCGGCGCTTCCACGGTTCAGGGCTGAAAAGGGCCCGAAAGAAAATAACTGATTCAAACGTTCGAATTTAACGCCAACTTCGCGACGCTGACATCGCATTGGCGGCGAGTGCCGCCACAGTCGCCGCGTTTACTCTCCCTTGATGGTTGAGCGAATGGACTTGTAACTTCGAGGTTACGAATCCGACTCTACGTTTAGGTTTACATTTTCCATTAATTTTAAAGGGTGAGGGGGGGGTTGGGAGGATGATGGCGATGACAGACCAATTGCGCACCTCCCCGCCACCATCGTCGCTACCGACGACCTTGACCTCGAGCCGAGCCGAACCGAGCGGGGCCGAAGGCCCGACGGGCTCCCGGAGATTTCGGAAAGGCGATATACCTTTAATTCCCAGTTGGCCGTAACTTTCTCGATGACGTCAAATTAGTGAAAAATCAAAGTTTCTTTGTCGCCGCATAGCTCGAGAACGGGTCGACGGGTGCGGGCGAGAGTAGGCTCGTCGGACGGAGGACGCGGAGACGAAGGCTTACCGCGCGAAAAATTCGCGTAAATTCGCGGAAAATTTTTTACGTGTGCATCGGTAACGCGCGTCGACCTCGGCGGAGGATAACTTACCGACCACCACCGGCAGTGGTCGGTAACGGCTCGGGGGGTATAAGCTGCCGCGTTAAAAATGAAACCCGAATCTCGGCGCTTCCACGGTTCAGGGCTGAAAAGGGCCTGAAAGAAAATAACTGATTCAAACGTTCGAATTTAACGCCAACTTCGCGACGCTGACATCGCATCGGCGGCGAGTGCCGCCACAGTCGCCGCGTTTACTCTCCCTTGATAGTTGAGCGAATGGACTTGTAACTTCGAGGTTACGAATCCGACACTACGTTTAGGTTTACATTTTCCATTAATTTTAAAGGGTGAGGGGGGGTTGGGAGGATGAAGGCGATGACAGACCAATTGCGCACCTCCCCGCCACCATCGTCGCTACCGACGACCTCGACCTCGAGCCGAGCCGAGCCGAGCGGGGCCGAAGGCCCGACGGGCTCCCGGAAATTTCGGAAAGGCGATATACCTTTAATTCCCAGTTGGCCGTAACTTTCTCGATGACGTCAAATTAGTGAAAAATCAAAATTTCTTTGTCGCCGAATAGCTCGAGAACGGGTCGACGGGTGCGGGCGAGAGTAGGCTCGTCGGACGGAGGACGCGGAGACGAAGGCTTACCGCGCGAAAAATTCGCGAAAATTCGCGGAAAATTTTTTACGTGTGCATCGGTAACGCGCGTCGACCTCGGCGGAGGATAACTTACCGACCACCACCGGCAGTGGTCGTTAACGCTCGGGGGTATAAGCTGCCGCGTTAAAAATGAAACCCGAATTTCGGCGCTTCCACGGTTCAGGGCTGAAAAGGGCCCGAAAGAAAACAACTGATTCAAACGTTCGAATTTAACGCCAACTTCGCGACGCTGACATCGCATCGGTGGCGAGTGCCGCCACAGTCGCCGCGTTTACTCTCCCTTGATAGTTGAGCGAATGGACTTGTAACTTCGAGGTTACGAATCCGACTCTACGTTTAGGTTTACATTTTCCATTAATTTTAAAGGGTGAGGGGGGGTTGGGAGGATGATGGCGATGACAGACCAATTGCGCACCTCCCCGCCACCATCGTCGCTACCGACGACCTCGATCTCGAGCCGAGCGGGGCCGAAGGCCCGACGGGCTCCCGGAAATTTCGGAAAGGCGATATACCTTTAATTCCCAGTTGGCCGTAACTTTCTCGATGACGTCAAATTAGTGAAAAATCAAAGTTTCTTTGTCGCCGTATAGCTCGAGAACGGGTCGGCGGGTGCGGGCAAGAGTAGGCTTGTCGGACGGAGGACGCGGAGACGAAGGCTTACCGCGCGAAAAATTCGCGAAAATTCGCGGAAAATTTTTTACGTGTGCATCGGTACCGCGCGTCGACCTCGGCGAAGGATAACTTACCGACCACCACCGGCAGTGGTCGGTAACGGCTCGGGGGGTATAAGCTGCCGCGTTACAAATGAAACCCGAATTTCGGCGCTTCCACGGTTCAGGGCTGAAAAGGGCCCGAAAGAAAATAACTGATCCAAACGTTCGAATTTAACGCCAATTTCGCGACGCTGACTTCGCATCGATGGCGAGTGCCGCCACAGTCGCCGCGTTTACTCTCCCTTGATGGTTGAGCGAATGGACTTGTAACTTCGAGGTTACGAATCCGACTCTACGTTTAGGTTTACATTTTCCATTAATTTTAAAGGGTGAGGGGGGTTTGGGGGGGGAGGATGGCGATGACAGACCAATTGCGCACCTCCCCGCCACCATCGTCGCTACCGACGACCTCGACCTCGAGCCGAGCGGGGCCGAAGGCCCGACGGGCTCCCGGAAATTTCGGAAAGGCGATATACCTTTAATTCCCAGTTGGCCGTAACTTTCTCGATGACGTCAAATTAGTGAAAAATCAAAGCTTCTTTGTCGCCGTATAGCTCGAGAACGGGTCGACGGGTGCGGGCGAGAGTAGGCTCGTCGGACGGCGGACGCGGAGACAAAGGCTTACCGCGCGAAAAATTCGCGAAAATTCGCTCAAAATTTTTTACGTGTGCATCGGTAACGCGCGTCGACCTCGGCGGAGGATAACTTACCGACCACCACCGGCAGTGGTCGTTAACGCTCGGGGGTATAAGCTGCCGCGTTAAAAATGAAACCCGAATTTCGGCGCTTCCACGGTTCAGGGCTGAAAAGGGCCCGAAAGAAAACAACTGATTCAAACGTTCGAATTTAACGCCAACTTCGCGACGCTGACATCGCATCGGTGGCGAGTGCCGCCACAGTCGCCGCGTTTACTCTCCCTTGATAGTTGAGCGAATGGACTTGTAACTTCGAGGTTACGAATCCGACTCTACGTTTAGGTTTACATTTTCCATTAATTTTAAAGGGTGAGGGGGGGTTGGGAGGATGATGGCGATGACAGACCAATTGCGCACCTCCCCGCCACCATCGTCGCTACCGACGACCTCGATCTCGAGCCGAGCGGGGCCGAAGGCCCGACGGGCTCCCGGAAATTTCGGAAAGGCGATATACCTTTAATTCCCAGTTGGCCGTAACTTTCTCGATGACGTCAAATTAGTGAAAAATCAAAGTTTCTTTGTCGCCGTATAGCTCGAGAACGGGTCGACGGGTGCGGGCAAGAGTAGGCTTGTCGGACGGAGGACGCGGAGACGAAGGCTTACCGCGCGAAAAATTCGCGAAAATTCGCGGAAAATTTTTTACGTGTGCATCGGTAACGCGCGTCGACCTCGGCGGAGGATAACTTACCGACCACCACCGGCAGTGGTCGGTAACGGCTCGGGGGGTATAAGCTGCCGCGTTACAAATGAAACCCGAATTTCGGCGCTTCCACGGTTCAGGGCTGAAAAGGGCCCGAAAGAAAATAACTGATCCAAACGTTCGAATTTAACGCCAATTTCGCGACGCTGACTTCGCATCGATGGCGAGTGCCGCCACAGTCGCCGCGTTTACTCTCCCTTGATGGTTGAGCGAATGGACTTGTAACTTCGAGGTTACGAATCCGACTCTACGTTTATGTTTACATTTTCCATTAATTTTAAAGGGTGAGGGGGGTTTGGGGGGGAGGATGGCGATGACAGACCAATTGCGCACCTCCCCGCCACCATCGTCGCTACCGACGACCTCGACCTCGAGCCGAGCGGGGCCGAAGGCCCGACGGGCTCCCGGAAATTTCGGAAAGGCGATATACCTTTAATTCCCAGTTGGCCGTAACTTTCTCGATGACGTCAAATTAGTGAAAAATCAAAGCTTCTTTGTCGCCGTATAGCTCGAGAACGGGTCGACGGGTGCGGGCGAGAGTAGGCTCGTCGGACGGCGGACGCGGAGACAAAGGCTTACCGCGCGAAAAATTCGCGAAAATTCGCGGAAAATTTTTTACGTGTGCATCGGTAACGCGCGTCGACCTCGGCGGAGGATAACTTACCGACCACCACCGGCAGTGGTCGGTAACGGCTCGGGGGGTATAAGCTGCCGCGTTAAAAATGAAACCCGAATTTCGGCGCTTCCACGGTTCAGGGCTGAAAAGGGCCCGAAAGAAAATAACTGATCCAAACGTTCGAATTTAACGCCAATTTCGCGACGCTGACATCGCATCGGCGGAGAGTGCCGCCACAGTCGCCGCGTTTACTCTCCCTTGATAGTTGAGCGAATGGACTTGTAACTTCGAGGTTACGAATCCGACTCTACGTTTAGGTTTACATTTTCCATTAATTTTAAAGGGTGAGGGGGGTTTGGGGGGGAGGATGGCGATGACAGACCAATTGCGCACCTCCCCGCCACCATCGTCGCTACCGAGGACCTCGACCTCGAGCCAAGCGTGGCCGAAGGCCCGACGGGCTCACGGAAATTTCGGAAAGGCGATATACCTTTAATTCCCAGTTGGCCGTAACTTTCTCGATGACGTCAAATTAGTGAAAAATCAAAGTTTCTTTGTCGCCGTATAGCTCGAGAACGGGTCGACGGGTGCGGGCGAGAGTAGGCTCGTCGGACGGAGGACGCGGAGACGAAGGCTTTCCGCGCGAAAAATTCGCGAAAATTCGCGGAAAATTTTTTACGTGTGCATCGGTAACTCGCGTCGACCTCGGCGGAGGATAACTTACCGACCACCACCGGCAGTGGTCGGTAACGGCTCGGGGGGTATAAGCTGCCGCGTTAAAAATGAAACCCGAATTTCGGCGCTTCCACGGTTCAGGGCTGAAAAGGGCCCGAAAGAAAATAACTGATCCAAACGTTCGAATTTAACGCCAATTTCGCGACGCTGACTTCGCATCGATGGCGAGTGCCGCCACAGTCGCCGCGTTTACTCTCCCTTGATGGTTGAGCGAATGGACTTGTAACTTCGAGGTTACGAATCCGACTCTACGTTTAGGTTTACATTTTCCATTAATTTTAAAGGGTGAGGGGGGTTTGGGGGGGAGGATGGCGATGACAGACCAATTGCGCACCTCCCCGCCACCATCGTCGCTACCGACGTCCTCGACCTCGAGCCGAGCGGGGCCGAAGGCCCGACGGGCTCCCGGAAATTTCGGAAAGGCGATATACCTTTAATTCCCAGTTGGCCGTAACTTTCTCGATGACGTCAAATTAGTGAAAAATCAAAGCTTCTTTGTCGCCGTATAGCTCGAGAACGGGTCGACGGGTGCGGGCGAGAGTAGGCTCGTCGGACGGAGGACGCGGAGACAAATGCTTACCGCGCGAAAAATTCGCGAAAATTCGCGGAAAATTTTTTACGTGTGCATCGGTAACGCGCGTCGACCTCGGCGGAGGATAACTTACCGACCACCACCGGCAGTGGTCGGTAACGGCTCGGGGGGTATAAGCTGCCGCGTTAAAAATGAAACCCGAATTTCGGCGCTTCCACGGTTCAGGGCTGAAAAGGGCCCGAAAGAAAATAACTGATCCAAACGTTCGAATTTAACGCCAATTTCGCGACGCTGACATCGCATCGGCGGAGAGTGCCGCCACAGTCGCCGCGTTTACTCTCCCTTGATAGTTGAGCGAATGGACTTGTAACTTCGAGGTTACGAATCCGACTCTACGTTTAGGTTTACATTTTCCATTAATTTTAAAGGGTGAGGGGGGTTTGGGGGGGAGGATGGCGATGACAGACCAATTGCGCACCTCCCCGCCACCATCGTCGCTACCGACGACCTCGACCTCGAGCCGAGCGGGGCCGAAGGCCCGACGGGCTCCCGGAAATTTCGGAAAGGCGATATACCTTTAATTCCCAGTTGGCCGTAACTTTCTCGATGACGTCAAATTAGTGAAAAATCAAAGTTTCTTTGTCGCCGTATAGCTCGAGAACGGGTCGACGGGTGCGGGCGAGAGTAGGCTCGTCGGACGGAGGACGCGGAGACGAAGGCTTTCCGCGCGAAAAATTCGCGAAAATTCGCGGAAAATTTTTTACGTGTGCATCGGTAACTCGCGTCGACCTCGGCGGAGGATAACTTACCGACCACCACCGGCAGTGGTCGGTAACGGCTCGGGGGGTATAAGCTGCCGCGTTAAAAATGAAACCCGAATTTCGGCGCTTCCACGGTTCAGGGCTGAAAAGGGCCCGAAAGAAAATAACTGATCCAAACTTTCGAATTTAACGCCAATTTCGCGACGCTGACTTCGCATCGATGGCGAGTGCCGCCACAGTCGCCGCGTTTACTCTCCCTTGATGGTTGAGCGAATGGACTTGTAACTTCGAGGTTACGAATCCGACTCTACGTTTAGGTTTACATTTTCCATTAATTTTAAAGGGTGAGGGGGGTTTGGGGGGGAGGATGGCGATGACAGACCAATTGCGCACCTCCCCGCCACCATCGTCGCTACCGACGACCTCGACCTCGAGCCGAGCGGGGCCGAAGGCCCGACGGGCTCCCGGAAATTTCGGAAAGGCGATATACCTTTAATTCCCAGTTGGCCGTAACTTTCTCGATGACGTCAAATTAGTGAAAAATCAAAGCTTCTTTGTCGCCGTATAGCTCGAGAACGGGTCGACGGGTGCGGGCGAGAGTAGGCTCGTCGGACGGAGGACGCGGAGACAAAGGCTTACCGCGCGAAAAATTCGCGAAAATTCGCGGAAAATTTTTTACGTGTGCATCGGTAACGCGCGTCGACCTCGGCGGAGGATAACTTACCGACCACCACCGGCAGTGGTCGGTAACGGCTCGGGGGGTATAAGCTGCCGCGTTAAAAATGAAACCCGAATTTCGGCGCTTCCACGGTTCAGGGCTGAAAAGGGCCCGAAAGAAAATAACTGATCCAAACGTTCGAATTTAACGCCAATTTCGCGACGCTGACATCGCATCGGCGGAGAGTGCCGCCACAGTCGCCGCGTTTACTCTCCCTTGATAGTTGAGCGAATGGACTTGTAACTTCGAGGTTACGAATCCGACTCTACGTTTAGGTTTACATTTTCCATTAATTTTAAAGGGTGAGGGGGGTTTGGGGGGGAGGATGGCGATGACAGACCAATTGCGCACCTCCCCGCCACCATCGTCGCTACCGACGACCTCGACCTCGAGCCGAGCGGGGCCGAAGGCCCGACGAGCTCCCGGAAATTTCGGAAAGGCGATATACCTTTAATTCCCAGTTGGCCGTAACTTTCTCGATGACGTCAAATTAGTGAAAAATCAAAGCTTCTTTGTCGCCGTATAGCTCGAGAACGGGTCGACGAGTGCGGGCGAGAGTAGGCTTGTCGGACGGAGGACGCGGAGACGAAGGCTTACCGCGCGAAAAATTCGCGAAAATTCGCGGAAAATTTTTTACGTGTGCATCGGTAACGCGCGTCGACCTCGGCGGAGGATAACTTACCGACCACCACCGGCAGTGGTCGGTAACGGCTCGGGGGGTATAAGCTGCCGCGTTAAAAATGAAACCCGAATTTCGGCGCTTCCACGGTTCAGGGCTGAAAAGGGCCCGAAAGAAAATAACTGATTCAAACGTTCGAATTTAACGCCAACTTCGCGACGCTGACATCGCATTGGCGGCGAGTGCCGCCACAGTCGCCGCGTTTACTCTCCCTTGATAGTTGAGCGAATGGACTTGTAACTTCGAGGTTACGAATCCGACACTACGTTTAGGTTTACATTTTCCATTAATTTTAAAGGGTGAGGGGGGGTTGGGAGGATGATGGCGATGACAGACCAATTGCGCACCTCCCCGCCACCATCGTCGCTACCGACGACCTCGACCTCGAGTCGAGCCGAGCCGAGCGGGGCCGAAGGCCCGACGGGCTCCCGGAAATTTCGGAAAGGCGATATACCTTTAATTCCCAGTTGGCCGTAACTTTCTCGATGACGTCAAATTAGTGAAAAATCAAAATTTCTTTGTCGCCGTATAGCTCGAGAACGGGTCGACGGGTGCGGGCGAGAGTAGGCTCGTCGGACGGAGGACGCGGAGACGAAGGCTTACCGCGCGAAAAATTCGCGAAAATTCGCGGAAAATTTTTTACGTGTGCATCGGTAACGCGCGTCGACCTCGGCGGAGGATAACTTACCGACCACCACCGGCAGTGGTCGTTAACACTCGGGGGTATAAGCTGCCGCGTTAAAAATGAAACCCGAATTTCGGCGCTTCCACGGTTCAGGGCTGAAAAGGGCCCGAAAGAAAACAACTGATTCAAACGTTCGAATTTAACGCCAACTTCGCGACGCTGACATCGCATCGGTGGCGAGTGCCGCCACAGTCGCCGCGTTTACTCTCCCTTGATAGTTGAGCGAATGGACTTGTAACTTCGAGGTTACGAATCCGACTCTACGTTTAGGTTTACATTTTCCATTAATTTTAAAGGGTGAGGGGGGGTTGGGAGGATGATGGCGATGACAGACCAATTGCGCACCTCCCCGCCACCATCGTCGCTACCGACGACCTCGACCTCAAGCCGAGCCGAGCCGAGCGGGGACGAAGGCCCGACGGGCTCCCGGAAATTTCGGAAAGGCGATATACCTTTAATTCCCAGTTGGCCGTAACTTTCTCGATGACGTCAAATTAGTGAAAAATCAAAGTTTCTTTGTCGCCGCATAGCTCGAGAACGGGTCGACGGGTGCGGGCGAGAGTAGGCTCGTCGGACGGAGGACGTGGAGACGAAGGCTTACCGCGCGAAAAATTCGCGAAAATTCGCGGAAAATTTTTTACGTGTGCATCGGTAACGCGCGTCGACCTCGGCGGAGGATAACTTACCGACCACCACCGGCAGTGGTCGGTAACGGCTCGGGGGGTATAAGCTGCCGCGTTAAAAATGAAACCCGAATTTCGGCGCTTCCACGGTTCAGGGCTGAAAAGGGCCCGAAAGAAAACAACTGATTCAAACGTTCGAATTTAACGCCAACTTCGCGACGCTGACATCGCATCGGTGGCGAGTGCCGCCACAGTCGCCGCGTTTACTCTCCCTTGATAGTTGAGCGAATGGACTTGTAACTTCGAGGTTACGAATCCGACTCTACGTTTAGGTTTACATTTTCCATTAATTTTAAAGGGTGAGGGGGGGTTGGGAGGATGATGGCGATGACAGACCAATTGCGCACCTCCCCGCCACCATCGTCGCTACCGACGACCTCGACCTCAAGCCGAGCCGAGCCGAGCGGGGACGAAGGCCCGACGGGCTCCCGGAAATTTCGGAAAGGCGATATACCTTTAATTCCCAGTTGGCCGTAACTTTCTCGATGACGTCAAATTAGTGAAAAATCAAAGTTTCTTTGTCGCCGCATAGCTCGAGAACGGGTCGACGGGTGCGGGCGAGAGTAGGCTCGTCGGACGGAGGACGCGGAGACGAAGGCTTTCCGCGCGAAAAATTCGCGAAAATTCGCGGAAAATTTTTTACGTGTGCATCGGTAACTCGCGTCGACCTCGGCGGAGGATAACTTACCGACCACCACCGGCAGTGGTCGGTAACGGCTCGGGGGGTATAAGCTGCCGCGTTAAAAATGAAACCCGAATTTCGGCGCTTCCACGGTTCAGGGCTGAAAAGGGCCCGAAAGAAAATAACTGATCCAAACTTTCGAATTTAACGCCAATTTCGCGACGCTGACTTCGCATCGATGGCGAGTGCCGCCACAGTCGCCGCGTTTACTCTCCCTTGATGGTTGAGCGAATGGACTTGTAACTTCGAGGTTACGAATCCGACTCTACGTTTAGGTTTACATTTTCCATTAATTTTAAAGGGTGAGGGGGGTTTGGGGGGGAGGATGGCGATGACAGACCAATTGCGCACCTCCCCGCCACCATCGTCGCTACCGACGACCTCGACCTCGAGCCGAGCGGGGCCGAAGGCCCGACGGGCTCCCGGAAATTTCGGAAAGGCGATATACCTTTAATTCCCAGTTGGCCGTAACTTTCTCGATGACGTCAAATTAGTGAAAAATCAAAGCTTCTTTGTCGCCGTATAGCTCGAGAACGGGTCGACGGGTGCGGGCGAGAGTAGGCTCGTCGGACGGAGGACGCGGAGACAAAGGCTTACCGCGCGAAAAATTCGCGAAAATTCGCGGAAAATTTTTTACGTGTGCATCGGTAACGCGCGTCGACCTCGGCGGAGGATAACTTACCGACCACCACCGGCAGTGGTCGGTAACGGCTCGGGGGGTATAAGCTGCCGCGTTAAAAATGAAACCCGAATTTCGGCGCTTCCACGGTTCAGGGCTGAAAAGGGCCCGAAAGAAAATAACTGATCCAAACGTTCGAATTTAACGCCAATTTCGCGACGCTGACATCGCATCGGCGGAGAGTGCCGCCACAGTCGCCGCGTTTACTCTCCCTTGATAGTTGAGCGAATGGACTTGTAACTTCGAGGTTACGAATCCGACTCTACGTTTAGGTTTACATTTTCCATTAATTTTAAAGGGTGAGGGGGGTTTGGGGGGGAGGATGGCGATGACAGACCAATTGCGCACCTCCCCGCCACCATCGTCGCTACCGACGACCTCGACCTCGAGCCGAGCGGATCCGAAGGCCCGACGAGCTCCCGGAAATTTCGGAAAGGCGATATACCTTTAATTCCCAGTTGGCCGTAACTTTCTCGATGACGTCAAATTAGTGAAAAATCAAAGCTTCTTTGTCGCCGTATAGCTCGAGAACGGGTCGACGAGTGCGGGCGAGAGTAGGCTTGTCGGACGGAGGACGCGGAGACGAAGGCTTACCGCGCGAAAAATTCGCGAAAATTCGCGGAAAATTTTTTACGTGTGCATCGGTAACGCGCGTCGACCTCGGCGGAGGATAACTTACCGACCACCACCGGCAGTGGTCGGTAACGGCTCGGGGGGTATAAGCTGCCGCGTTAAAAATGAAACCCGAATTTCGGCGCTTCCACGGTTCAGGGCTGAAAAGGGCCCGAAAGAAAATAACTGATTCAAACGTTCGAATTTAACGCCAACTTCGCGACGCTGACATCGCATTGGCGGCGAGTGCCGCCACAGTCGCCGCGTTTACTCTCCCTTGATAGTTGAGCGAATGGACTTGTAACTTCGAGGTTACGAATCCGACACTACGTTTAGGTTTACATTTTCCATTAATTTTAAAGGGTGAGGGGGGGTTGGGAGGATGATGGCGATGACAGACCAATTGCGCACCTCCCCGCCACCATCGTCGCTACCGACGACCTCGACCTCGAGTCGAGCCGAGCCGAGCGGGGCCGAAGGCCCGACGGGCTCCCGGAAATTTCGGAAAGGCGATATACCTTTAATTCCCAGTTGGCCGTAACTTTCTCGATGACGTCAAATTAGTGAAAAATCAAAATTTCTTTGTCGCCGTATAGCTCGAGAACGGGTCGTCGGGTGCGGGCGAGAGTAGGCTCGTCGGACGGAGGACGCGGAGACGAAGGCTTACCGCGCGAAAAATTCGCGAAAATTCGCGGAAAATTTTTTACGTGTGCATCGGTAACGCGCGTCGACCTCGGCGGAGGATAACTTACCGACCACCACCGGCAGTGGTCGTTAACACTCGGGGGTATAAGCTGCCGCGTTAAAAATGAAACCCGAATTTCGGCGCTTCCACGGTTCAGGGCTGAAAAGGGCCCGAAAGAAAACAACTGATTCAAACGTTCGAATTTAACGCCAACTTCGCGACGCTGACATCGCATCGGTGGCGAGTGCCGCCACAGTCGCCGCGTTTACTCTCCCTTGATAGTTGAGCGAATGGACTTGTAACTTCGAGGTTACGAATCCGACTCTACGTTTAGGTTTACATTTTCCATTAATTTTAAAGGGTGAGGGGGGGTTGGGAGGATGATGGCGATGACAGACCAATTGCGCACCTCCCCGCCACCATCGTCGCTACCGACGACCTCGACCTCAAGCCGAGCCGAGCCGAGCGGGGACGAAGGCCCGACGGGCTCCCGGAAATTTCGGAAAGGCGATATACCTTTAATTCCCAGTTGGCCGTAACTTTCTCGATGACGTCAAATTAGTGAAAAATCAAAGTTTCTTTGTCGCCGCATAGCTCGAGAACGGGTCGACGGGTGCGGGCGAGAGTAGGCTCGTCGGACGGAGGACGTGGAGACGAAGGCTTACCGCGCGAAAAATTCGCGAAAATTCGCGGAAAATTTTTTACGTGTGCATCGGTAACGCGCGTCGACCTCGGCGGAGGATAACTTACCGACCACCACCGGCAGTGGTCGGTAACGGCTCGGGGGGTATAAGCTGCCGCGTTAAAAATGAAACCCGAATTTCGGCGCTTCCACGGTTCAGGGCTGAAAAGGGCCTGAAAGAAAATAACTGATTCAAACGTTCGAATTTAACGCCAACTTCGCGACGCTGACATCGCATCGGCGGCGAGTGCCGCCACAGTCGCCGCGTTTACTCTCCCTTGATAGTTGAGCGAATGGACTTGTAACTTCGAGGTTACGAATCCGACTCTACGTTTAGGTTTACATTTTCCATTAATTTTAAAGGGTGAGGGGGGTTTGGGGGGGAGGATGGCGATGACAGACCAATTGCGCACCTCCCCGCCACCATCGTCGCTACCGACGACCTCGACCTCGAGCCGAGCGGGGCCGAAGGCCCGACGAGCTCCCGGAAATTTCGGAAAGGCGATATACCTTTAATTCCCAGTTGGCCGTAACTTTCTCGATGACGTCAAATTAGTGAAAAATCAAAGCTTCTTTGTCGCCGTATAGCTCGAGAACGGGTCGACGAGTGCGGGCGAGAGTAGGCTCGTCGGACGGAGGACGCGGAGACGAAGGCTTACCGCGCGAAAAATTCGCGAAAATTCGCGGAAAATTTTTTACGTGTGCATCGGTAACGCGCGTCGACCTCGGCGGAGGATAACTTACCGACCACCACCGGCAGTGGTCGGTAACGGCTCGGGGGGTATAAGCTGCCGCGTTAAAAATGAAACCCGAATTTCGGCGCTTTCACGGTTCAGGGCTGAAAAGGGCCCGAAAGAAAATAACTGATCCAAACGTTCGAATTTAACGCCAATTTCGCGACGCTGACATCGCATCGGCGGAGAGTGCCGCCACAGTCGCCGCGTTTACTCTCCCTTGATAGTTGAGCGAATGGACTTGTAACTTCGAGGTTACGAATCCGACTCTACGTTTAGGTTTACATTTTCCATTAATTTTAAAGGGTGAGGAAGGGTTGGGGGGGGATGGCGATGACAGACCAATTGCGCACCTCCCCGCCACCATCGTCGCTACCGACGACCTCGACCTCGAGCCGAGCGGGGCCGAAGGCCCGACGGGCTCCCGGAAATTTCGGAAAGGCGATATACCTTTAATTCCCAGTTGGCCGTAACTTTCTCGATGACGTCAAATTAGTGAAAAATCAAAGTTTCTTTGTCGCCGTATAGCTCGAGAACGGGTCGACGGGTGCGGGCGAGAGTAGGCTCGTCGGACGGAGGACGCGGAGACGAAGGCTTTCCGCGCGAAAAATTCGCGAAAATTCGCGGAAAATTTTTTACGTGTGCATCGGTAACGCGCGTCGACCTCGGCGGAGGATAACTTACCGACCACCACCGGCAGTGGTCGGTAACGGCTCGGGGGGTATAAGCTGCCGCGTTAAAAATGAAACCCGAATTTCGGCGCTTCCACGGTTCAGGGCTGAAAAGGGCCCGAAAGAAAATAACTGATCCAAACGTTCGAATTTAACGCCAATTTCGCGACGCTGACATCGCATCGGCGGAGAGTGCCGCCACAGTCGCCGCGTTTACTCTCCCTTGATAGTTGAGCGAATGGACTTGTTACTTCGAGGTTACGAATCCGACTCTACGTTTAGGTTTACATTTTCCATTAATTTTAAAGGGTGAGGAAGGGATGGGGGGGGATGGCGATGACAGACCAATTGCGCACCTCCCCGCCACCATCGTCGCTACCGACGACCTCGACCTCGAGCCGAGCGGGGCCGAAGGCCCGACGAGCTCCCGGAAATTTCGGAAAGGCGATATACCTTTAATTCCCAGTTGGCCGTAACTTTCTCGATGACGTCAAATTAGTGAAAAATCAAAGTTTCTTTGTCCTCCGTATAGCTCGAGAACGGGTCGACGGGTGCGGGCGAGAGTAGGCTTGTCGGACGGAGGACGCGGAGACGAAGGCTTACCGCGCGAAAAATTCGCGAGAATTCGCGGAAAATTTTTTACGTGTGCATCGGTAACGCGCGTCGACCTCGGCGGAGGATAACTTACCACCACCACCGGCAGTGGTCGGTAACGGCTCGGGGGGTATAAGCTGCCGCGTTAAAAATGAAACCCGAATTTCGGCGCTTCCACGGTTCAGGGCTGAAAAGGGCCCGAAAGAAAATAACTGATTCAAACGTTCGAATTTAACGCCAACTTCGCGACGCTGACATCGCATTGGCGGCGAGTGCCGCCATAGTCGCCGCGTTTACTCTCCCTTGATGGTTGAGCGAATGGACTTGTAACTTCGAGGTTACAAATCCGACTCTACGTTTAGGTTTACATTTTCCATTAATTTTAAAGGGTGAGGGGGGGTTGGGGGGAGGATGGCGATGACAGACCAATTGCGCACCTCCCCGCCACCATCGTCGCTACCGACGACCTCGACCTCGAGCCGAGCGGGGCCGAAGGCCCGACGGGCTCCCGGAAATTTCGGAAAGGCGATATACCTTTAATTCCCAGTTGGCCGTAACTTTCTCGATGACGTCAAATTAGTGAAAAATCAAAGTTTCTTTGTCGCCGTATAGCTCGAGAACGGGTCGACGGGTGCGGGCGAGAGTAGGCTCGTCGGACGGAGGACGTGGAGACGAAGGCTTACCGCGCGAAAAATTCGCGAAAATTCGCGGAAAATTTTTTACGTGTGCATCGGTAACGCGCGTCGACCTCGGCGGAGGATAACTTACCGACCACCACCGGCAGTGGTCGGTAACGGCTCGGGGGGTATAAGCTGCCGCGTTAAAAATGAAACCCGAATTTCGGCGCTTCCACGGTTCAGGGCTGAAAAGGGCCTGAAAGAAAATAACTGATTCAAACGTTCGAATTTAACGCCAACTTCGCGACGCTGACATCGCATCGGCGGCGAGTGCCGCCACAGTCGCCGCGTTTACTCTCCCTTGATAGTTGAGCGAATGGACTTGTAACTTCGAGGTTACGAATCCGACACTACGTTTAGGTTTACATTTTCCATTAATTTTAAAGGGTGAGGGGGGGTTGGGAGGATGATGGCGATGACAGACCAATTGCGCACCTCCCCGCCACCATCGTCGCTACCGACGACCTCGACCTCGAGCCGAGCCGAGCCGAGCGGGGCCGAAGGCCCGACGGGCTCCCGGAAATTTCGGAAAGGCGATATACCTTTAATTCCCAGTTGGCCGTAACTTTCTCGATGACGTCAAATTAGTGAAAAATCAAAATTTCTTTGTCGCCGTATAGCTCGAGAACGGGTCGACGGGTGCGGGCGAGAGTAGGCTCGTCGGACGGAGGACGCGGAGACGAAGGCTTACCGCGCGAAAAATTCGCGAAAATTCGCGGAAAATTTTTTACGTGTGCATCGGTAACGCGCGTCGACCTCGGCGGAGGATAACTTACCGACCACCACCGGCAGTGGTCGTTAACGCTCGGGGGTATAAGCTGCCGCGTTAAAAATGAAACCCGAATTTCGGCGCTTCCACGGTTCAGGGCTGAAAAGGGCCCGAAAGAAAACAACTGATTCAAACGTTCGAATTTAACGCCAACTTCGCGACGCTGACATCGCATCCGTGGCGAGTGCCGCCACAGTCGCCGCGTTTACTCTCCCTTGATAGTTGAGCGAATGGACTTGTAACTTCGAGGTTACGAATCCGACTCTACGTTTAGGTTTACATTTTCCATTAATTTTAAAGGGTGAGGGGGGGTTGGGAGGATGATGGCGATGACAGACCAATTGCGCACCTCCCCGCCACCATCGTCGCTACCGACGACCTCGATCTCGAGCCGAGCGGGGTCGAAGGCCCAACGGGCTCCCGGAAATTTCGGAAAGGCGATATACCTTTAATTCCCAGTTGGCCGTAACTTTCTCGATGACGTCAAATTAGTGAAAAATCAAAGTTTCTTTGTCGCCGTATAGCTCGAGAACGGGTCGACGGGTGCGGGCGAGAGTAGGCTCGTCGGACGGAGGACGCGGAGACGAAGGCTTACCGCGCGAAAAATTCGCGAAAATTCGCGGAAAATTTTTTACGTGTGCATCGGTAACGCGCGTCGACCTCGGCGGAGGATAACTTACCGACCACCACCGGCAGTGGTCGTTAACGCTCGGGGGTATAAGCTGCCGCGTTAAAAATGAAACCCGAATTTCGGCGCTTCCACGGTTCAGGGCTGAAAAGGGCCCGAAAGAAAACAACTGATTCAAACGTTCGAATTTAACGCCAACTTCGCGACGCTGACATCGCATCCGTGGCGAGTGCCGCCACAGTCGCCGCGTTTACTCTCCCTTGATAGTTGAGCGAATGGACTTGTAACTTCGAGGTTACGAATCCGACTCTACGTTTAGGTTTACATTTTCCATTAATTTTAAAGGGTGAGGGGGGGTTGGGAGGATGATGGCGATGACAGACCAATTGCGCACCTCCCCGCCACCATCGTCGCTACCGACGACCTCGATCTCGAGCCGAGCGGGGCCGAAGGCCCAACGGGCTCCCGGAAATTTCGGAAAGGCGATATACCTTTAATTCCCAGTTGGCCGTAACTTTCTCGATGACGTCAAATTAGTGAAAAATCAAAGTTTCTTTGTCGCCGTATAGCTCGAGAACGGGTCGACGGGTGCGGGCGAGAGTAGGCTCGTCGGACGGAGGACGCGGAGACGAAGGCTTACCGCGCGAAAAATTCGCGAAAATTCGCGGAAAATTTTTTACGTGTGCATCGGTAACGCGCGTCGACCTCGGCGGAGGATAACTTACCGACCACCACCGGCAGTGGTCGGTAACGGCTCGGGGGGTATAAGCTGCCGCGTTAAAAATGAAACCCGAATTTCGGCGCTTTCACGGTTCAGGGCTGAAAAGGGCCCGAAAGAAAATAACTGATCCAAACGTTCGAATTTAACGCCAATTTCGCGACGCTGACATCGCATCGGCGGAGAGTGCCGCCACAGTCGCCGCGTTTACTCTCCCTTGATAGTTGAGCGAATGGACTTGTAACTTCGAGGTTACGAATCCGACTCTACGTTTAGGTTTACATTTTCCATTAATTTTAAAGGGTGAGGAAGGGTTGGGGGGGGATGGCGATGACAGACCAATTGCGCACCTCCCCGCCACCATCGTCGCTACCGACGACCTCGACCTCGAGCCGAGCGGGGCCGAAGGCCCGACGGGCTCCCGGAAATTTCGGAAAGGCGATATACCTTTAATTCCCAGTTGGCCGTAACTTTCTCGATGACGTCAAATTAGTGAAAAATCAAAGTTTCTTTGTCGCCGTATAGCTCGAGAACGGGTCGACGGGTGCGGGCGAGAGTAGGCTCGTCGGACGGAGGACGCGGAGACGAAGGCTTTCCGCGCGAAAAATTCGCGAAAATTCGCGGAAAATTTTTTACGTGTGCATCGGTAACGCGCGTCGACCTCGGCGGAGGATAACTTACCGACCACCACCGGCAGTGGTCGGTAACGGCTCGGGGGGTATAAGCTGCCGCGTTAAAAATGAAACCCGAATTTCGGCGCTTCCACGGTTCAGGGCTGAAAAGGGCCCGAAAGAAAATAACTGATTCAAACGTTCGAATTTAACGCCAACTTCGCGACGCTGACATCGCATCGGCGGAGAGAGCCGCCACAGTCGCCGCGTTTACTCTCCCTTGATAGTTGAGCGAATGGACTTGTAACTTCGAGGTTACGAATCCGACTCTACGTTTAGGTTTACATTTTCCATTAATTTTAAAGGGTGAGGGGGGGTTGGGAGGATGATGGCGATGACAGACCAATTGCGCACCTCCCCGCCACCATCGTCGCTACCGACGACCTCGACCTCGAGCCGAGCCGAGCCGAGCGGGGCCGAAGGCCCGACGGGCTCCCGGAAATTTCGGAAAGGCGATATACCTTTAATTCCCAGTTGGCCGTAACTTTCTCGATGACGTCAAATTAGTGAAAAATCAAAGTTTCTTTGTCGCCGTATAGCTCGAGAACGGGTCGACGGGTGCGGGCGAGAGTAGGCTTGTCGGACGGAGGACGCGGAGACGAAGGCTTACCGCGCGAAAAATTCGCGAAAATTCGCGGAAAATTTTTTACGTGTGCATCGGTAACGCGCGTCGACCTCGGCGGAGGATAACTTACCACCACCACCGGCAGTGGTCGGTAACGGCTCGGGGGGTATAAGCTGCCGCGTTAAAAATGAAACCCGAATTTCGGCGCTTCCACGGTTCAGGGCTGAAAAGGGCCCGAAAGAAAATAACTGATTCAAACGTTTGAATTTAACGCCAACTTCGCGACGCTGACATCGCATTGGCGGCGAGTGCCGCCATAGTCGCCGCGTTTACTCTCCCTTGATGGTTGAGCGAATGGACTTGTAACTTCGAGGTTACAAATCCGACTCTACGTTTAGGTTTACATTTTCCATTAATTTTAAAGGGTGAGGGGGGGTTGGGGGGAGGATGGCGATGACAGACCAATTGCGCACCTCCCCGCCACCATCGTCGCTACCGACGACCTCGACCTCGAGCCGAGCGGGGCCGAAGGCCCGACGGGCTCCCGGAAATTTCGGAAAGGCGATATACCTTTAATTCCCAGTTGGCCGTAACTTTCTCGATGACGTCAAATTAGTGAAAAATCAAAGTTTCTTTGTCGCCGTATAGCTCGAGAACGGGTCGACGGGTGCGGGCGAGAGTAGGCTCGTCGGACGGAGGACGCGGAGACGAAGGCTTTCCGCGCGAAAAATTCGCGAAAATTCGCGGAAAATTTTTTACGTGTGCATCGGTAACGCGCGTCGACCTCGGCGGAGGATAACTTACCGACCACCACCGGCAGTGGTCGTTAACACTCGGGGGTATAAGCTGCCGCGTTAAAAATGAAACCCTAATTTCGGCGCTTCCACGGTTCAGGGCTGAAAAGGGCCCGAAAGAAAACAACTGATTCAAACGTTCGAATTTAACGCCAACTTCGCGACGCTGACATCGCATCGGTGGCGAGTGCCGCCACAGTCGCCGCGTTTACTCTCCCTTGATAGTTGAGCGAATGGACTTGTAACTTCGAGGTTACGAATCCGACTCTACGTTTAGGTTTACATTTTCCATTAATTTTAAAGGGTGAGGGGGGGTTGGGAGGATGATGGCGATGACAGACCAATTGCGCACCTCCCCGCCACCATCGTCGCTACCGACGACCTCGACCTCAAGCCGAGCCGAGCCGAGCGGGGACGAAGGCCCGACGGACTCCCGGAAATTTCGGAAAGGCGATATACCTTTAATTCCCAGTTGGCCGTAACTTTCTCGATGACGTCAAATTAGTGAAAAATCAAAGTTTCTTTGTCGCCGCATAGCTCGAGAACGGGTCGACGGGTGCGGGCGAGAGTAGGCTCGTCGGACGGAGGACGTGGAGACGAAGGCTTACCGCGCGAAAAATTCGCGAAAATTCGCGGAAAATTTTTTACGTGTGCATCGGTAACGCGCGTCGACCTCGGCGGAGGATAACTTACCGACCACCACCGGCAGTGGTCGGTAACGGCTCGGGGGGTATAAGCTGCCGCGTTAAAAATGAAACCCGAATTTCGGCGCTTCCACGGTTCAGGGCTGAAAAGGGCCTGAAAGAAAATAACTGATTCAAACGTTCGAATTTAACGCCAACTTCGCGACGCTGACATCGCATCGGCGGCGAGTGCCGCCACAGTCGCCGCGTTTACTCTCCCTTGATAGTTGAGCGAATGGACTTGTAACTTCGAGGTTACGAATCCGACACTACGTTTAGGTTTACATTTTCCATTAATTTTAAAGGGTGAGGGGGGGTTGGGAGGATGATGGCGATGACAGACCAATTGCGCACCTCCCCGCCACCATCGTCGCTACCGACGACCTCGACCTCGAGCCGAGCCGAGCCGAGCGGGGCCGAAGGCCCGACGGGCTCCCGGAAATTTCGGAAAGGCGATATACCTTTAATTCCCAGTTGGCCGTAACTTTCTCGATGACGTCAAATTAGTGAAAAATCAAAATTTCTTTGTCGCCGTATAGCTCGAGAACGGGTCGACGGGTGCGGGCGAGAGTAGGCTCGTCGGACGGAGGACGCGGAGACGAAGGCTTACCGCGCGAAAAATTCGCGAAAATTCGCGGAAAATTTTTTACGTGTGCATCGGTAACGCGCGTCGACCTCGGCGGAGGATAACTTACCGACCACCACCGGCAGTGGTCGTTAACGCTCGGGGGTATAAGCTGCCGCGTTAAAAATGAAACCCGAATTTCGGCGCTTCCACGGTTCAGGGCTGAAAAGGGCCCGAAAGAAAACAACTGATTCAAACGTTCGAATTTAACGCCAACTTCGCGACGCTGACATCGCATCCGTGGCGAGTGCCGCCACAGTCGCCGCGTTTACTCTCCCTTGATAGTTGAGCGAATGGACTTGTAACTTCGAGGTTACGAATCCGACTCTACGTTTAGGTTTACATTTTCCATTAATTTTAAAGGGTGAGGGGGGGTTGGGAGGATGATGGCGATGACAGACCAATTGCGCACCTCCCCGCCACCATCGTCGCTACCGACGACCTCGATCTCGAGCCGAGCGGGGTCGAAGGCCCAACGGGCTCCCGGAAATTTCGGAAAGGCGATATACCTTTAATTCCCAGTTGGCCGTAACTTTCTCGATGACGTCAAATTAGTGAAAAATCAAAGTTTCTTTGTCGCCGTATAGCTCGAGAACGGGTCGACGGGTGCGGGCGAGAGTAGGCTCGTCGGACGGAGGACGCGGAGACGAAGGCTTACCGCGCGAAAAATTCGCGAAAATTCGCGGAAAATTTTTTACGTGTGCATCGGTAACGCGCGTCGACCTCGGCGGAGGATAACTTACCGACCACCACCGGCAGTGGTCGTTAACGCTCGGGGGTATAAGCTGCCGCGTTAAAAATGAAACCCGAATTTCGGCGCTTCCACGGTTCAGGGCTGAAAAGGGCCCGAAAGAAAACAACTGATTCAAACGTTCGAATTTAACGCCAACTTCGCGACGCTGACATCGCATCCGTGGCGAGTGCCGCCACAGTCGCCGCGTTTACTCTCCCTTGATAGTTGAGCGAATGGACTTGTAACTTCGAGGTTACGAATCCGACTCTACGTTTAGGTTTACATTTTCCATTAATTTTAAAGGGTGAGGGGGGGTTGGGAGGATGATGGCGATGACAGACCAATTGCGCACCTCCCCGCCACCATCGTCGCTACCGACGACCTCGATCTCGAGCCGAGCGGGGCCGAAGGCCCAACGGGCTCCCGGAAATTTCGGAAAGGCGATATACCTTTAATTCCCAGTTGGCCGTAACTTTCTCGATGACGTCAAATTAGTGAAAAATCAAAGTTTCTTTGTCGCCGTATAGCTCGAGAACGGGTCGACGGGTGCGGGCGAGAGTAGGCTCGTCGGACGGAGGACGCGGAGACGAAGGCTTACCGCGCGAAAAATTCGCGAAAATTCGCGGAAAATTTTTTACGTGTGCATCGGTAACGCGCGTCGACCTCGGCGGAGGATAACTTACCGACCACCACCGGCAGTGGTCGGTAACGGCTCGGGGGGTATAAGCTGCCGCGTTAAAAATGAAACCCGAATTTCGGCGCTTTCACGGTTCAGGGCTGAAAAGGGCCCGAAAGAAAATAACTGATCCAAACGTTCGAATTTAACGCCAATTTCGCGACGCTGACATCGCATCGGCGGAGAGTGCCGCCACAGTCGCCGCGTTTACTCTCCCTTGATAGTTGAGCGAATGGACTTGTAACTTCGAGGTTACGAATCCGACTCTACGTTTAGGTTTACATTTTCCATTAATTTTAAAGGGTGAGGAAGGGTTGGGGGGGGATGGCGATGACAGACCAATTGCGCACCTCCCCGCCACCATCGTCGCTACCGACGACCTCGACCTCGAGCCGAGCGGGGCCGAAGGCCCGACGGGCTCCCGGAAATTTCGGAAAGGCGATATACCTTTAATTCCCAGTTGGCCGTAACTTTCTCGATGACGTCAAATTAGTGAAAAATCAAAGTTTCTTTGTCGCCGTATAGCTCGAGAACGGGTCGACGGGTGCGGGCGAGAGTAGGCTCGTCGGACGGAGGACGCGGAGACGAAGGCTTTCCGCGCGAAAAATTCGCGAAAATTCGCGGAAAATTTTTTACGTGTGCATCGGTAACGCGCGTCGACCTCGGCGGAGGATAACTTACCGACCACCACCGGCAGTGGTCGGTAACGGCTCGGGGGGTATAAGCTGCCGCGTTAAAAATGAAACCCGAATTTCGGCGCTTCCACGGTTCAGGGCTGAAAAGGGCCCGAAAGAAAATAACTGATTCAAACGTTCGAATTTAACGCCAACTTCGCGACGCTGACATCGCATCGGCGGAGAGAGCCGCCACAGTCGCCGCGTTTACTCTCCCTTGATAGTTGAGCGAATGGACTTGTAACTTCGAGGTTACGAATCCGACTCTACGTTTAGGTTTACATTTTCCATTAATTTTAAAGGGTGAGGGGGGGTTGGGAGGATGATGGCGATGACAGACCAATTGCGCACCTCCCCGCCACCATCGTCGCTACCGACGACCTCGACCTCGAGCCGAGCCGAGCCGAGCGGGGCCGAAGGCCCGACGGGCTCCCGGAAATTTCGGAAAGGCGATATACCTTTAATTCCCAGTTGGCCGTAACTTTCTCGATGACGTCAAATTAGTGAAAAATCAAAGTTTCTTTGTCGCCGTATAGCTCGAGAACGGGTCGACGGGTGCGGGCGAGAGTAGGCTTGTCGGACGGAGGACGCGGAGACGAAGGCTTACCGCGCGAAAAATTCGCGAAAATTCGCGGAAAATTTTTTACGTGTGCATCGGTAACGCGCGTCGACCTCGGCGGAGGATAACTTACCACCACCACCGGCAGTGGTCGGTAACGGCTCGGGGGGTATAAGCTGCCGCGTTAAAAATGAAACCCGAATTTCGGCGCTTCCACGGTTCAGGGCTGAAAAGGGCCCGAAAGAAAATAACTGATTCAAACGTTTGAATTTAACGCCAACTTCGCGACGCTGACATCGCATTGGCGGCGAGTGCCGCCATAGTCGCCGCGTTTACTCTCCCTTGATGGTTGAGCGAATGGACTTGTAACTTCGAGGTTACAAATCCGACTCTACGTTTAGGTTTACATTTTCCATTAATTTTAAAGGGTGAGGGGGGGTTGGGGGGAGGATGGCGATGACAGACCAATTGCGCACCTCCCCGCCACCATCGTCGCTACCGACGACCTCGACCTCGAGCCGAGCGGGGCCGAAGGCCCGACGGGCTCCCGGAAATTTCGGAAAGGCGATATACCTTTAATTCCCAGTTGGCCGTAACTTTCTCGATGACGTCAAATTAGTGAAAAATCAAAGTTTCTTTGTCGCCGTATAGCTCGAGAACGGGTCGACGGGTGCGGGCGAGAGTAGGCTCGTCGGACGGAGGACGCGGAGACGAAGGCTTTCCGCGCGAAAAATTCGCGAAAATTCGCGGAAAATTTTTTACGTGTGCATCGGTAACGCGCGTCGACCTCGGCGGAGGATAACTTACCGACCACCACCGGCAGTGGTCGTTAACACTCGGGGGTATAAGCTGCCGCGTTAAAAATGAAACCCTAATTTCGGCGCTTCCACGGTTCAGGGCTGAAAAGGGCCCGAAAGAAAACAACTGATTCAAACGTTCGAATTTAACGCCAACTTCGCGACGCTGACATCGCATCGGTGGCGAGTGCCGCCACAGTCGCCGCGTTTACTCTCCCTTGATAGTTGAGCGAATGGACTTGTAACTTCGAGGTTACGAATCCGACTCTACGTTTAGGTTTACATTTTCCATTAATTTTAAAGGGTGAGGGGGGGTTGGGAGGATGATGGCGATGACAGACCAATTGCGCACCTCCCCGCCACCATCGTCGCTACCGACGACCTCGACCTCAAGCCGAGCCGAGCCGAGCGGGGACGAAGGCCCGACGGGCTCCCGGAAATTTCGGAAAGGCGATATACCTTTAATTCCCAGTTGGCCGTAACTTTCTCGATGACGTCAAATTAGTGAAAAATCAAAGTTTCTTTGTCGCCGCATAGCTCGAGAACGGGTCGACGGGTGCGGGCGAGAGTAGGCTCGTCGGACGGAGGACGTGGAGACGAAGGCTTACCGCGCGAAAAATTCGCGAAAATTCGCGGAAAATTTTTTACGTGTGCATCGGTAACGCGCGTCGACCTCGGCGGAGGATAACTTACCGACCACCACCGGCAGTGGTCGGTAACGGCTCGGGGGGTATAAGCTGCCGCGTTAAAAATGAAACCCGAATTTCGGCGCTTCCACGGTTCAGGGCTGAAAAGGGCCTGAAAGAAAATAACTGATTCAAACGTTCGAATTTAACGCCAACTTCGCGACGCTGACATCGCATCGGCGGCGAGTGCCGCCACAGTCGCCGCGTTTACTCTCCCTTGATAGTTGAGCGAATGGACTTGTAACTTCGAGGTTACGAATCCGACACTACGTTTAGGTTTACATTTTCCATTAATTTTAAAGGGTGAGGGGGGGTTGGGAGGATGATGGCGATGACAGACCAATTGCGCACCTCCCCGCCACCATCGTCGCTACCGACGACCTCGACCTCGAGCCGAGCCGAGCCGAGCGGGGCCGAAGGCCCGACGGGCTCCCGGAAATTTCGGAAAGGCGATATACCTTTAATTCCCAGTTGGCCGTAACTTTCTCGATGACGTCAAATTAGTGAAAAATCAAAATTTCTTTGTCGCCGTATAGCTCGAGAACGGGTCGACGGGTGCGGGCGAGAGTAGGCTCGTCGGACGGAGGACGCGGAGACGAAGGCTTACCGCGCGAAAAATTCGCGAAAATTCGCGGAAAATTTTTTACGTGTGCATCGGTAACGCGCGTCGACCTCGGCGGAGGATAACTTACCGACCACCACCGGCAGTGGTCGTTAACGCTCGGGGGTATAAGCTGCCGCGTTAAAAATGAAACCCGAATTTCGGCGCTTCCACGGTTCAGGGCTGAAAAGGGCCCGAAAGAAAACAACTGATTCAAACGTTCGAATTTAACGCCAACTTCGCGACGCTGACATCGCATCGGTGGCGAGTGCCGCCACAGTCGCCGCGTTTACTCTCCCTTGATAGTTGAGCGAATGGACTTGTAACTTCGAGGTTACGAATCCGACTCTACGTTTAGGTTTACATTTTCCATTAATTTTAAAGGGTGAGGGGGGGTTGGGAGGATGATGGCGATGACAGACCAATTGCGCACCTCCCCGCCACCATCGTCGCTACCGACGACCTCGACCTCGAGCCGAGCCGAGCCGAGCGGGGCCGAAGGCCCGACGGGCTCCCGGAAATTTCGGAAAGGCGATATACCTTTAATTCCCAGTTGGCCGTAACTTTCTCGATGACGTCAAATTAGTGAAAAATCAAAATTTCTTTGTCGCCGTATAGCTCGAGAACGGGTCGACGGGTGCGGGCGAGAGTAGGCTCGTCGGACGGAGGACGCGGAGACGAAGGCTTACCGCGCGAAAAATTCGCGAAAATTCGCGGAAAATTTTTTACGTGTGCATCGGTAACGCGCGTCGACCTCGGCGGAGGATAACTTACCGACCACCACCGGCAGTGGTCGTTAACGCTCGGGGGTATAAGCTGCCGCGTTAAAAATGAAACCCGAATTTCGGCGCTTCCACGGTTCAGGGCTGAAAAGGGCCCGAAAGAAAACAACTGATTCAAACGTTCGAATTTAACGCCAACTTCGCGACGCTGACATCGCATCGGTGGCGAGTGCCGCCACAGTCGCCGCGTTTACTCTCCCTTGATAGTTGAGCGAATGGACTTGTAACTTCGAGGTTACGAATCCGACTCTACGTTTAGGTTTACATTTTCCATTAATTTTAAAGGGTGAGGGGGGGTTGGGAGGATGATGGCGATGACAGACCAATTGCGCACCTCCCCGCCACCATCGTCGCTACCGACGACCTCGACCTCGAGCCGAGCGGGGCCGAAGGCCCGACGAGCTCCCGCAAATTTCGGAAAGGCGATATACCTTTAATTCCCAGTTGGCCGTAACTTTCTCGATGACGTCAAATTAGTGAAAAATCAAAGTTTCTTTGTCGCCGTATAGCTCGAGAACGGGTCGACGGGTGCGGGCGAGAGTAGGCTCGTCGGACGGAGGACGCGGAGACGAAGGCTTACCGCGCGAAAAATTCGCGAAAATTCGCGGAAAATTTTTTACGTGTGCATCGGTAACGCGCGTCGACCTCGGCGGAGGATAACTTACCGACCACCACCGGCAGTGGTCGGTAACGGCTCGGGGGGTATAAGCTGCCGCGTTAAAAATGAAACCCGAATTTCGGCGCTTTCACGGTTCAGGGCTGAAAAGGGCCCGAAAGAAAATAACTGATCCAAACGTTCGAATTTAACGCCAATTTTCACGACGCTGACTTCGCATCGATGGCGAGTGCCGCCACAGTCGTCGCGTTTACTCTCCCTTGATGGTTGAGCGAATGGACTTGTAACTTCGAGGTTACGAATCCGACTCTACGTTTAGGTTTACATTTTCCATTAATTTTAAAGGGTGAGGAAGGGTTGGGGGGGATGGCGATGACAGACCAATTGCGCACCTCCCCGCCACCATCGTCGCTACCGACGACCTCGACCTCGAGCCGAGCGGGGCCGAAGGCCCGACGAGCTCCCGGAAATTTCGGAAAGGCGATATACCTTTAATTCCCAGTTGGCCGTAACTTTCTCGATGACGTCAAATTAGTGAAAAATCAAAGTTTCTTTGTCGCCGTATAGCTCGAGAACGGGTCGACGGGTGCGGGCAAGAGTAGGCTTGTCGGACGGAGGACGCGGAGACGAAGGCTTACCGCGCGAAAAATTCGCGAAAATTCGCGGAAAATTTTTTACGTGTGCATCGGTAACGCGCGTCGACCTCGGCGGAGGATAACTTACCGACCACCACCGGCAGTGGTCGGTAACGACTCGGGGGGTATAAGCTGCCGCGTTAAAAATGAAACCCGAATTTCGGCGCTTCCACGGTTCAGGGCTGAAAAGGGCCCGAAAGAAAATAACTGATTCAAACGTTCGAATTTAACGCCAACTTCGCGACGCTGACATCGCATTGGCGGCGAGTGCCGCCACAGTCGCCACGTTTACTCTCCCTTGATGGTTGAGCGAATGGACTTGTAACTTCGAGGTTACAAATCCGACTCTACGTTTAGGTTTACATTTTCCCTTAATTTTAAAGGGTGAGGGGGGGTTGGGGGGGAGGATGGCGATGACAGACCAATTGCGCACCTCCCCGCCACCATCGTCGCTACCGACGACCTCGACCTCGAGCCGAGCGGGGCCGAAGGCCCGACGGGCTCCCGGAAATTTCGGAAAGGCGATGTACCTTTAATTCCCAGTTGGCCGTAACTTTCTCGATGACGTCAAATTAGTGAAAAATCAAAGTTTCTTTGTCGCCGTATAGCTCGAGAACGGGTCGACGGGTGCGGGCGAGAGTAGGCTCGTCGGACGGAGGACGCGGAGACGAAGGCTTTCCGAGCGAAAAATTCGCGAAAATTCGCGGAAAATTTTTTACGTGTGCATCGGTAACGCGCGTCGACCTCGGCGGAGGATAACTTACCGACCACCACCGGCAGTGGTCGGTAACGGCTCGGGGGGTATAAGCTGCCGCGTTACAAATGAAACCCGAATTTCGGCGCTTCCACGGTTCAGGGCTGAAAAGGGCCCGAAAGAAAATAACTGATCCAAACGTTCGAATTTAACGCCAATTTCGCGACGCTGACTTCGCATCGATGGCGAGTGCCGCCACAGTCGCCGCGTTTACTCTCCCTTGATGGTTGAGCGAATGGACTTGTAACTTCGAGGTTACGAATCCGACTCTACGTTTAGGTTTACATTTTCCATTAATTTTAAAGGGTGAGGGGGGTTTGGGGGGGAGGATGGCGATGACAGACCAATTGCGCACCTCCCCGCCACCATCGTCGCTACCGACGACCTCGACCTCGAGCCGAGCGGGGCCGAAGGCCCGACGGGCTCCCGGAAATTTCGGAAAGGCGATATACCTTTAATTCCCAGTTGGCCGTAACTTTCTCGATGACGTCAAATTAGTGAAAAATCAAAGCTTCTTTGTCGCCGTATAGCTCGAGTACGGGTCGACGGGTGCGGGCGAGAGTAGGCTCGTCGGACGGCGGACGCGGAGACAAAGGCTTACCGCGCGAAAAATTCGCGAAAATTCGCGGAAAATTTTTTACGTGTGCATCGGTAACGCGCGTCGACCTCGGCGGAGGATAACTTACCGACCACCACCGGCAGTGGTCGGTAACGGCTCGGGGGGTATAAGCTGCCGCGTTAAAAATGAAACCCGAATTTCGGCGCTTCCACGGTTCAGGGCTGAAAAGGGCCCGAAAGAAAATAACTGATCCAAACGTTCGAATTTAACGCCAATTTCGCGACGCTGACTTCGCATCGATGGCGAGTGCCGCCACAGTCGCCGCGTTTACTCTCCCTTGATGGTTGAGCGAATGGACTTGTAACTTCGAGGTTACGAATCCGACTCTACGTTTAGGTTTACATTTTCCATTAATTTTAAAGGGTGAGGGGGGTTTGGGGGGGAGGATGGCGATGACAGACCAATTGCGCACCTCCCCGCCACCATCGTCGCTACCGACGACCTCGACCTCGAGCCGAGCGGGGCCGAAGGCCCGACGGGCTCCCGGAAATTTCGGAAAGGCGATATACCTTTAATTCCCAGTTGGCCGTAACTTTCTCGATGACGTCAAATTAGTGAAAAATCAAAGCTTCTTTGTCGCCGTATAGCTCGAGAACGGGTCGACGGGTGCGGGCGAGAGTAGGCTCGTCGGACGGAGGACGCGGAGACAAATGCTTACCGCGCGAAAAATTCGCGAAAATTCGCGGAAAATTTTTTACGTGTGCATCGGTAACGCGCGTCGACCTCGGCGGAGGATAACTTACCGACCACCACCGGCAGTGGTCGGTAACGGCTCGGGGGGTATAAGCTGCCGCGTTAAAAATGAAACCCGAATTTCGGCGCTTCCACGGTTCAGGGCTGAAAAGGGCCCGAAAGAAAATAACTGATCCAAACGTTCGAATTTAACGCCAATTTCGCGACGCTGACATCGCATCGGCGGAGAGTGCCGCCACAGTCGCCGCGTTTACTCTCCCTTGATAGTTGAGCGAATGGACTTGTAACTTCGAGGTTACGAATCCGACTCTACGTTTAGGTTTACATTTTCCATTAATTTTAAAGGGTGAGGGGGGTTTGGGGGGGAGGATGGCGATGACAGACCAATTGCGCACCTCCCCGCCACCATCGTCGCTACCGACGACCTCGACCTCGAGCCGAGCGGGGCCGAAGGCCCGACGGGCTCCCGGAAATTTCGGAAAGGCGATATACCTTTAATTCCCAGTTGGCCGTAACTTTCTCGATGACGTCAAATTAGTGAAAAATCAAAGTTTCTTTGTCGCCGTATAGCTCGAGAACGGGTCGACGGGTGCGGGCGAGAGTAGGCTCGTCGGACGGAGGACGCGGAGACGAAGGCTTTCCGCGCGAAAAATTCGCGAAAATTCGCGGAAAATTTTTTACGTGTGCATCGGTAACTCGCGTCGACCTCGGCGGAGGATAACTTACCGACCACCACCGGCAGTGGTCGGTAACGGCTCGGGGGGTATAAGCTGCCGCGTTAAAAATGAAACCCGAATTTCGGCGCTTCCACGGTTCAGGGCTGAAAAGGGCCCGAAAGAAAATAACTGATCCAAACGTTCGAATTTAACGCCAATTTCGCGACGCTGACTTCGCATCGATGGCGAGTGCCGCCACAGTCGCCGCGTTTACTCTCCCTTGATGGTTGAGCGAATGGACTTGTAACTTCGAGGTTACGAATCCGACTCTACGTTTAGGTTTACATTTTCCATTAATTTTAAAGGGTGAGGGGGGTTTGGGGGGGAGGATGGCGATGACAGACCAATTGCGCACCTCCCCGCCACCATCGTCGCTACCGACGACCTCGACCTCGAGCCGAGCGGGGCCGAAGGCCCGACGGGCTCCCGGAAATTTCGGAAAGGCGATATACCTTTAATTCCCAGTTGGCCGTAACTTTCTCGATGACGTCAAATTAGTGAAAAATCAAAGCTTCTTTGTCGCCGTATAGCTCGAGAACGGGTCGACGGGTGCGGGCGAGAGTAGGCTCGTCGGACGGAGGACGCGGAGACAAAGGCTTACCGCGCGAAAAATTCGCGAAAATTCGCGGAAAATTTTTTACGTGTGCATCGGTAACGCGCGTCGACCTCGGCGGAGGATAACTTACCGACCACCACCGGCAGTGGTCGGTAACGGCTCGGGGGGTATAAGCTGCCGCGTTAAAAATGAAACCCGAATTTCGGCGCTTCCACGGTTCAGGGCTGAAAAGGGCCCGAAAGAAAATAACTGATCCAAACGTTCGAATTTAACGCCAATTTCGCGACGCTGACATCGCATCGGCGGAGAGTGCCGCCACAGTCGCCGCGTTTACTCTCCCTTGATAGTTGAGCGAATGGACTTGTAACTTCGAGGTTACGAATCCGACTCTACGTTTAGGTTTACATTTTCCATTAATTTTAAAGGGTGAGGGGGGTTTGGGGGGGAGGATGGCGATGACAGACCAATTGCGCACCTCCCCGCCACCATCGTCGCTACCGACGACCTCGACCTCGAGCCGAGCGGGGCCGAAGGCCCGACGAGCTCCCGGAAATTTCGGAAAGGCGATATACCTTTAATTCCCAGTTGGCCGTAACTTTCTCGATGACGTCAAATTAGTGAAAAATCAAAGCTTCTTTGTCGCCGTATAGCTCGAGAACGGGTCGACGAGTGCGGGCGAGAGTAGGCTTGTCGGACGGAGGACGCGGAGACGAAGGCTTACCGCGCGAAAAATTCGCGAAAATTCGCGGAAAATTTTTTACGTGTGCATCGGTAACGCGCGTCGACCTCGGCGGAGGATAACTTACCGACCACCACCGGCAGTGGTCGGTAACGGCTCGGGGGGTATAAGCTGCCGCGTTAAAAATGAAACCCGAATTTCGGCGCTTCCACGGTTCAGGGCTGAAAAGGGCCCGAAAGAAAATAACTGATTCAAACGTTCGAATTTAACGCCAACTTCGCGACGCTGACATCGCATTGGCGGCGAGTGCCGCCACAGTCGCCGCGTTTACTCTCCCTTGATAGTTGAGCGAATGGACTTGTAACTTCGAGGTTACGAATCCGACACTACGTTTAGGTTTACATTTTCCATTAATTTTAAAGGGTGAGGGGGGGTTGGGAGGATGATGGCGATGACAGACCAATTGCGCACCTCCCCGCCACCATCGTCGCTACCGACGACCTCGACCTCGAGTCGAGCCGAGCCGAGCGGGGCCGAAGGCCCGACGGGCTCCCGGAAATTTCGGAAAGGCGATATACCTTTAATTCCCAGTTGGCCGTAACTTTCTCGATGACGTCAAATTAGTGAAAAATCAAAATTTCTTTGTCGCCGTATAGCTCGAGAACGGGTCGACGGGTGCGGGCGAGAGTAGGCTCGTCGGACGGAGGACGCGGAGACGAAGGCTTACCGCGCGAAAAATTCGCGAAAATTCGCGGAAAATTTTTTACGTGTGCATCGGTAACGCGCGTCGACCTCGGCGGAGGATAACTTACCGACCACCACCGGCAGTGGTCGTTAACACTCGGGGGTATAAGCTGCCGCGTTAAAAATGAAACCCGAATTTCGGCGCTTCCACGGTTCAGGGCTGAAAAGGGCCCGAAAGAAAACAACTGATTCAAACGTTCGAATTTAACGCCAACTTCGCGACGCTGACATCGCATCGGTGGCGAGTGCCGCCACAGTCGCCGCGTTTACTCTCCCTTGATAGTTGAGCGAATGGACTTGTAACTTCGAGGTTACGAATCCGACTCTACGTTTAGGTTTACATTTTCCATTAATTTTAAAGGGTGAGGGGGGGTTGGGAGGATGATGGCGATGACAGACCAATTGCGCACCTCCCCGCCACCATCGTCGCTACCGACGACCTCGACCTCAAGCCGAGCCGAGCCGAGCGGGGACGAAGGCCCGACGGGCTCCCGGAAATTTCGGAAAGGCGATATACCTTTAATTCCCAGTTGGCCGTAACTTTCTCGATGACGTCAAATTAGTGAAAAATCAAAGTTTCTTTGTCGCCGCATAGCTCGAGAACGGGTCGACGGGTGCGGGCGAGAGTAGGCTCGTCGGACGGAGGACGTGGAGACGAAGGCTTTCCGAGCGAAAAATTCGCGAAAATTCGCGGAAAATTTTTTACGTGTGCATCGGTAACGCGCGTCGACCTCGGCGGAGGATAACTTACCGACCACCACCGGCAGTGGTCGGTAACGGCTCGGGGGGTATAAGCTGCCGCGTTACAAATGAAACCCGAATTTCGGCGCTTCCACGGTTCAGGGCTGAAAAGGGCCCGAAAGAAAATAACTGATCCAAACGTTCGAATTTAACGCCAATTTCGCGACGCTGACTTCGCATCGATGGCGAGTGCCGCCACAGTCGCCGCGTTTACTCTCCCTTGATGGTTGAGCGAATGGACTTGTAACTTCGAGGTTACGAATCCGACTCTACGTTTAGGTTTACATTTTCCATTAATTTTAAAGGGTGAGGGGGGTTTGGGGGGGAGGATGGCGATGACAGACCAATTGCGCACCTCCCCGCCACCATCGTCGCTACCGACGACCTCGACCTCGAGCCGAGCGGGGCCGAAGGCCCGACGGGCTCCCGGAAATTTCGGAAAGGCGATATACCTTTAATTCCCAGTTGGCCGTAACTTTCTCGATGACGTCAAATTAGTGAAAAATCAAAGCTTCTTTGTCGCCGTATAGCTCGAGAACGGGTCGACGGGTGCGGGCGAGAGTAGGCTCGTCGGACGGAGGACGCGGAGACAAATGCTTACCGCGCGAAAAATTCGCGAAAATTCGCGGAAAATTTTTTACGTGTGCATCGGTAACGCGCGTCGACCTCGGCGGAGGATAACTTACCGACCACCACCGGCAGTGGTCGGTAACGGCTCGGGGGGTATAAGCTGCCGCGTTAAAAATGAAACCCGAATTTCGGCGCTTCCACGGTTCAGGGCTGAAAAGGGCCCGAAAGAAAACAACTGATTCAAACGTTCGAATTTAACGCCAACTTCGCGACGCTGACATCGCATCGGTGGCGAGTGCCGCCACAGTCGCCGCGTTTACTCTCCCTTGATAGTTGAGCGAATGGACTTGTAACTTCGAGGTTACGAATCCGACTCTACGTTTAGGTTTACATTTTCCATTAATTTTAAAGGGTGAGGGGGGGTTGGGAGGATGATGGCGATGACAGACCAATTGCGCACCTCCCCGCCACCATCGTCGCTACCGACGACCTCGACCTCAAGCCGAGCCGAGCCGAGCGGGGACGAAGGCCCGACGGGCTCCCGGAAATTTCGGAAAGGCGATATACCTTTAATTCCCAGTTGGCCGTAACTTTCTCGATGACGTCAAATTAGTGAAAAATCAAAGTTTCTTTGTCGCCGCATAGCTCGAGAACGGGTCGACGGGTGCGGGCGAGAGTAGGCTCGTCGGACGGAGGACGTGGAGACGAAGGCTTTCCGAGCGAAAAATTCGCGAAAATTCGCGGAAAATTTTTTACGTGTGCATCGGTAACGCGCGTCGACCTCGGCGGAGGATAACTTACCGACCACCACCGGCAGTGGTCGGTAACGGCTCGGGGGGTATAAGCTGCCGCGTTACAAATGAAACCCGAATTTCGGCGCTTCCACGGTTCAGGGCTGAAAAGGGCCCGAAAGAAAATAACTGATCCAAACGTTCGAATTTAACGCCAATTTCGCGACGCTGACTTCGCATCGATGGCGAGTGCCGCCACAGTCGCCGCGTTTACTCTCCCTTGATGGTTGAGCGAATGGACTTGTAACTTCGAGGTTACGAATCCGACTCTACGTTTAGGTTTACATTTTCCATTAATTTTAAAGGGTGAGGGGGGTTTGGGGGGGAGGATGGCGATGACAGACCAATTGCGCACCTCCCCGCCACCATCGTCGCTACCGACGACCTCGACCTCGAGCCGAGCGGGGCCGAAGGCCCGACGGGCTCCCGGAAATTTCGGAAAGGCGATATACCTTTAATTCCCAGTTGGCCGTAACTTTCTCGATGACGTCAAATTAGTGAAAAATCAAAGCTTCTTTGTCGCCGTATAGCTCGAGAACGGGTCGACGGGTGCGGGCGAGAGTAGGCTCGTCGGACGGAGGACGCGGAGACAAATGCTTACCGCGCGAAAAATTCGCGAAAATTCGCGGAAAATTTTTTACGTGTGCATCGGTAACGCGCGTCGACCTCGGCGGAGGATAACTTACCGACCACCACCGGCAGTGGTCGGTAACGGCTCGGGGGGTATAAGCTGCCGCGTTAAAAATGAAACCCGAATTTCGGCGCTTCCACGGTTCAGGGCTGAAAAGGGCCCGAAAGAAAATAACTGATCCAAACGTTCGAATTTAACGCCAATTTCGCGACGCTGACTTCGCATCGATGGCGAGTGCCGCCACAGTCGCCGCGTTTACTCTCCCTTGATGGTTGAGCGAATGGACTTGTAACTTCGAGGTTACGAATCCGACTCTACGTTTAGGTTTACATTTTCCATTAATTTTAAAGGGTGAGGGGGGTTTGGGGGGGAGGATGGCGATGACAGACCAATTGCGCACCTCCCCGCCACCATCGTCGCTACCGACGACCTCGACCTCGAGCCGAGCGGGGCCGAAGGCCCGACGGGCTCCCGGAAATTTCGGAAAGGCGATATACCTTTAATTCCCAGTTGGCCGTAACTTTCTCGATGACGTCAAATTAGTGAAAAATCAAAGCTTCTTTGTCGCCGTATAGCTCGAGAACGGGTCGACGGGTGCGGGCGAGAGTAGGCTCGTCGGACGGAGGACGCGGAGACAAAGGCTTACCGCGCGAAAAATTCGCGAAAATTCGCGGAAAATTTTTTACGTGTGCATCGGTAACGCGCGTCGACCTCGGCGGAGGATAACTTACCGACCACCACCGGCAGTGGTCGGTAACGGCTCGGGGGGTATAAGCTGCCGCGTTAAAAATGAAACCCGAATTTCGGCGCTTCCACGGTTCAGGGCTGAAAAGGGCCCGAAAGAAAATAACTGATCCAAACGTTCGAATTTAACGCCAATTTCGCGACGCTGACATCGCATCGGCGGAGAGTGCCGCCACAGTCGCCGCGTTTACTCTCCCTTGATAGTTGAGCGAATGGACTTGTAACTTCGAGGTTACGAATCCGACTCTACGTTTAGGTTTACATTTTCCATTAATTTTAAAGGGTGAGGGGGGTTTGGGGGGGAGGATGGCGATGACAGACCAATTGCGCACCTCCCCGCCACCATCGTCGCTACCGACGACCTCGACCTCGAGCCGAGCGGGGCCGAAGGCCCGACGAGCTCCCGGAAATTTCGGAAAGGCGATATACCTTTAATTCCCAGTTGGCCGTAACTTTCTCGATGACGTCAAATTAGTGAAAAATCAAAGCTTCTTTGTCGCCGTATAGCTCGAGAACGGGTCGACGAGTGCGGGCGAGAGTAGGCTTGTCGGACGGAGGACGCGGAGACGAAGGCTTACCGCGCGAAAAATTCGCGAAAATTCGCGGAAAATTTTTTACGTGTGCATCGGTAACGCGCGTCGACCTCGGCGGAGGATAACTTACCGACCACCACCGGCAGTGGTCGGTAACGGCTCGGGGGGTATAAGCTGCCGCGTTAAAAATGAAACCCGAATTTCGGCGCTTCCACGGTTCAGGGCTGAAAAGGGCCTGAAAGAAAATAACTGATTCAAACGTTCGAATTTAACGCCAACTTCGCGACGCTGACATCGCATCGGCGGCGAGTGCCGCCACAGTCGCCGCGTTTACTCTCCCTTGATAGTTGAGCGAATGGACTTGTAACTTCGAGGTTACGAATCCGACACTACGTTTAGGTTTACATTTTCCATTAATTTTAAAGGGTGAGGGGGGGTTGGGAGGATGATGGCGATGACAGACCAATTGCGCACCTCCCCGCCACCATCGTCGCTACCGACGACCTCGACCTCGAGCCGAGCCGAGCCGAGCGGGGCCGAAGGCCCGACGGGCTCCCGGAAATTTCGGAAAGGCGATATACCTTTAATTCCCAGTTGGCCGTAACTTTCTCGATGACGTCAAATTAGTGAAAAATCAAAGTTTCTTTGTCGCCGTATAGCTCGAGAACGGGTCGACGGGTGCGGGCGAGAGTAGGCTCGTCGGACGGAGGACGCGGAGACGAAGGCTTACCGCGCGAAAAATTCGCGAAAATTCGCGGAAAATTTTTTACGTGTGCATCGGTAACGCGCGTCGACCTCGGCGGAGGATAACTTACCGACCACCACCGGCAGTGGTCGTTAACGCTCGGGGGTATAAGCTGCCGCGTTAAAAATGAAACCCGAATTTCGGCGCTTCCACGGTTCAGGGCTGAAAAGGGCCCGAAAGAAAACAACTGATTCAAACGTTCGAATTTAACGCCAACTTCGCGACGCTGACATCGCATCGGTGGCGAGTGCCGCCACAGTCGCCGCGTTTACTCTCCCTTGATAGTTGAGCGAATGGACTTGTAACTTCGAGGTTACGAATCCGACTCTACGTTTAGGTTTACATTTTCCATTAATTTTAAAGGGTGAGGGGGGGTTGGGAGGATGATGGCGATGACAGACCAATTGCGCACCTCCCCGCCACCATCGTCGCTACCGACGACCTCGATCTCGAGCCGAGCGGGGCCGAAGGCCCGACGGGCTCCCGGAAATTTCGGAAAGGCGATATACCTTTAATTCCCAGTTGGCCGTAACTTTCTCGATGACGTCAAATTAGTGAAAAATCAAAGTTTCTTTGTCGCCGTATAGCTCGAGAACGGGTCGACGGGTGCGGGCGAGAGTAGGCTCGTCGGACGGAGGACGCGGAGACGAAGGCTTACCGCGCGAAAAATTCGCGAAAATTCGCGGAAAATTTTTTACGTGTGCATCGGTAACGCGCGTCGACCTCGGCGGAGGATAACTTACCGACCACCACCGGCAGTGGTCGGTAACGGCTCGGGGGGTATAAGCTGCCGCGTTAAAAATGAAACCCGAATTTCGGCGCTTTCACGGTTCAGGGCTGAAAAGGGCCCGAAAGAAAATAACTGATCCAAACGTTCGAATTTAACGCCAATTTCGCGACGCTGACATCGCATCGGCGGAGAGTGCCGCCACAGTCGCCGCGTTTACTCTCCCTTGATAGTTGAGCGAATGGACTTGTAACTTCGAGGTTACGAATCCGACTCTACGTTTAGGTTTACATTTTCCATTAATTTTAAAGGGTGAGGAAGGGTTGGGGGGGGATGGCGATGACAGACCAATTGCGCACCTCCCCGCCACCATCGTCGCTACCGACGACCTCGACCTCGAGCCGAGCGGGGCCGAAGGCCCGACGAGCTCCCGGAAATTTCGGAAAGGCGATATACCTTTAATTCCCAGTTGGCCGTAACTATCTCGATGACGTCAAATTAGTGAAAAATCAAAGTTTCTTTGTCGCCGTATAGCTCGAGAACGGGTCGACGGGTGCGGGCGAGAGTAGGCTTGTCGGACGGAGGACGTGGAGACGAGGGCTTACCGCGCGAAAAATTCGCGAAAATTCGCGGAAAATTTTTTACGTGTGCATCGGTAACGCGCGTCGACCTCGGCGGAGGATAACTTACCACCACCACCGGCAGTGGTCGGTAACGGCTCGGGGGGTATAAGCTGCCGCGTTAAAAATGAAACCCGAATTTCGGCGCTTCCACGGTTCAGGGCTGAAAAGGGCCCGAAAGAAAATAACTGATTCAAACGTTCGAATTTAACGCCAACTTCGCGACGCTGACATCGCATTGGCGGCGAGTGCCGCCATAGTCGCCGCGTTTACTCTCCCTTGATGGTTGAGCGAATGGACTTGTAACTTCGAGGTTACAAATCCGACTCTACGTTTAGGTTTACATTTTCCATTAATTTTAAAGGGTGAGGGGGGGTTGGGGGGCAGGATGGCGATGACAGACCAATTGCGCACCTCCCCGCCACCATCGTCGCTACCGACGACCTCGACCTCGAGCCGAGCGGGGCCGAAGGCCCGACGGGCTCCCGGAAATTTCGGAAAGGCGATATACCTTTAATTCCCAGTTGGCCGTAACTTTCTCGATGACGTCAAATTAGTGAAAAATCAAAGTTTCTTTGTCGCCGTATAGCTCGAGAACGGGTCGACGGGTGCGGGCGAGAGTAGGCTCGTCGGACGGAGGACGCGGAGACGAAGGCTTTCCGCGCGAAAAATTCGCGAAAATTCGCGGAAAATTTTTTACGTGTGCATCGGTAACGCGCGTCGACCTCGGCGGAGGATAACTTACCGACCACCACCGGCAGTGGTCGGTAACGGCTCGGGGGGTATACGCTGCCGCGTTAAAAATGAAACCCGAATTTCGGCGCTTCCACGGTTCAGGGCTGAAAAGGGCCCGAAAGAAAATAACTCATCCAAACGTTCGAATTTAACGCCAATTTCGCGACGCTGACATCGCATCGGCGGAGAGTGCCGCCACAGTCGCCGCGTTTACTCTCCCTTGATAGTTGAGCGAATGGACTTGTAACTTCGAGGTTACGAATCCGACTCTACGTTTAGGTTTACATTTTCCATTAATTTTAAAGGGTGAGGAAGGGTTGGGGGGGATGGCGATGACAGACCAATTGCGCACCTCCCCGCCACCATCGTCGCTACCGACGACCTCGACCTCGAGCCGAGCGGGGCCGAAGGCCCGACGAGCTCCCGGAAATTTCGGAAAGGCGATATACCTTTAATTCCCAGTTGGCCGTAACTTTCTCGATGACGTCAAATTAGTGAAAAATCAAAGTTTCTTTGTCGCCGTATAGCTCGAGAACGGGTCGACGGGTGCGGGCGAGAGTAGGCTTGTCGGACGGAGGACGCGGAGACGAAGGCTTACCGCGCGAAAAATTCGCGAAAATTCGCGGAAAATTTTTTACGTGTGCATCGGTAACGCGCGTCGACCTCGGCGGAGGATAACTTACCACCACCACCGGCAGTGGTCGGTAACGGCTCGGGGGGTATAAGCTGCCGCGTTAAAAATGAAACCCGAATTTCGGCGCTTCCACGGTTCAGGGCTGAAAAGGGCCCGAAAGAAAATAACTGATTCAAACGTTCGAATTTAACGCCAACTTCGCGACGCTGACATCGCATTGGCGGCGAGTGCCGCCATAGTCGCCGCGTTTACTCTCCCTTGATGGTTGAGCGAATGGACTTGTAACTTCGAGGTTACAAATCCGACTCTACGTTTAGGTTTACATTTTCCATTAATTTTAAAGGGTGAGGGGGGGTTGGGGGGGAGGATGGCGATGACAGACCAATTGCGCACCTCCCCGCCACCATCGTCGCTACCGACGACCTCGACCTCGAGCCGAGCGGGGCCGAAGGCCCGACGGGCTCCCGGAAATTTCGGAAAGGCGATATACCTTTAATTCCCAGTTGGCCGTAACTTTCTCGATGACGTCAAATTAGTGAAAAATCAAAGTTTCTTTGTCGCCGTATAGCTCGAGAACGGGTCGACGGGTGCGGGCGAGAGTAGGCTCGTCGGACGGAGGACGCGGAGACGAAGGCTTTCCGCGCGAAAAATTCGCGAAAATTCGCGGAAAATTTTTTACGTGTGCATCGGTAACGCGCGTCGACCTCGGCGGAGGATAACTTACCACCACCACCGGCAGTGGTCGGTAACGGCTCGGGGGGTATAAGCTGCCGCGTTAAAAATGAAACCCGAATTTCGGCGCTTCCACGGTTCAGGGCTGAAAAGGGCCCGAAAGAAAATAACTGATTCAAACGTTCGAATTTAACGCCAACTTCGCGACGCTGACATCGCATTGGCGGCGAGTGCCGCCATAGTCGCCGCGTTTACTCTCCCTTGATGGTTGAGCGAATGGATTTGTAACTTCGAGGTTACAAATCCGACTCTACGTTTAGGTTTACATTTTCCATTAATTTTAAAGGGTGAGGGGGGGTTGGGGGGGAGGATGGCGATGACAGACCAATTGCGCACCTCCCCGCCACCATCGTCGCTACCGACGACCTCGACCTCGAGCCGAGCGGGGCCGAAGGCCCGACGGGCTCCCGGAAATTTCGGAAAGGCGATATACCTTTAATTCCCAGTTGGCCGTAACTTTCTCGATGACGTCAAATTAGTGAAAAATCAAAGTTTCTTTGTCGCCGTATAGCTCGAGAACGGGTCGACGAGTGCGGGCGAGAGTAGGCTCGTCGGACGGAGGACGCGGAGACGAAGGCTTTCCGCGCGAAAAATTCGCGAAAATTCGCGGAAAATTTTTTACGTGTGCATCGGTAACGCGCGTCGACCTCGGCGGAGGATAACTTACCGACCACCACCGGCAGTGGTCGTTAACACTCGGGGGTATAAGCTGCCGCGTTAAAAATGAAACCCTAATTTCGGCGCTTCCACGGTTCAGGGCTGAAAAGGGCCCGAAAGAAAACAACTGATTCAAACGTTCGAATTTAACGCCAACTTCGCGACGCTGACATCGCATCGGTGGCGAGTGCCGCCACAGTCGCCGCGTTTACTCTCCCTTGATAGTTGAGCGAATGGACTTGTAACTTCGAGGTTACGAATCCGACTCTACGTTTAGGTTTACATTTTCCATTAATTTTAAAGGGTGAGGGGGGGTTGGGAGGATGATGGCGATGACAGACCAATTGCGCACCTCCCCGCCACCATCGTCGCTACCGACGACCTCGACCTCAAGCCGAGCCGAGCCGAGCGGGGACGAAGGCCCGACGGGCTCCCGGAAATTTCGGAAAGGCGATATACCTTTAATTCCCAGTTGGCCGTAACTTTCTCGATGACGTCAAATTAGTGAAAAATCAAAGTTTCTTTGTCGCCGCATAGCTCGAGAACGGGTCGACGGGTGCGGGCGAGAGTAGGCTCGTCGGACGGAGGACGTGGAGACGAAGGCTTACCGCGCGAAAAATTCGCGAAAATTCGCGGAAAATTTTTTACGTGTGCATCGGTAACGCGCGTCGACCTCGGCGGAGGATAACTTACCGACCACCACCGGCAGTGGTCGGTAACGGCTCGGGGGGTATAAGCTGCCGCGTTAAAAATGAAACCCGAATTTCGGCGCTTCCACGGTTCAGGGCTGAAAAGGGCCTGAAAGAAAATAACTGATTCAAACGTTCGAATTTAACGCCAACTTCGCGACGCTGACATCGCATCGGCGGCGAGTGCCGCCACAGTCGCCGCGTTTACTCTCCCTTGATAGTTGAGCGAATGGACTTGTAACTTCGAGGTTACGAATCCGACACTACGTTTAGGTTTACATTTTCCATTAATTTTAAAGGGTGAGGGGGGGTTGGGAGGATGATGGCGATGACAGACCAATTGCGCACCTCCCCGCCACCATCGTCGCTACCGACGACCTCGACCTCGAGCCGAGCCGAGCCGAGCGGGGCCGAAGGCCCGACGGGCTCCCGGAAATTTCGGAAAGGCGATATACCTTTAATTCCCAGTTGGCCGTAACTTTCTCGATGACGTCAAATTAGTGAAAAATCAAAATTTCTTTGTCGCCGTATAGCTCGAGAACGGGTCGACGGGTGCGGGCTAGAGTAGGCTCGTCGGACGGAGGACGCGGAGACGAAGGCTTACCGCGCGAAAAATTCGCGAAAATTCGCGGAAAATTTTTTACGTGTGCATCGGTAACGCGCGTCGACCTCGGCGGAGGATAACTTACCGACCACCACCGGCAGTGGTCGTTAACGCTCGGGGGTATAAGCTGCCGCGTTAAAAATGAAACCCGAATTTCGGCGCTTCCACGGTTCAGGGCTGAAAAGGGCCCGAAAGAAAACAACTGATTCAAACGTTCGAATTTAACGCCAACTTCGCGACGCTGACATCGCATCGGTGGCGAGTGCCGCCACAGTCGCCGCGTTTACTCTCCCTTGATAGTTGAGCGAATGGACTTGTAACTTCGAGGTTACGAATCCGACTCTACGTTTAGGTTTACATTTTCCATTAATTTTAAAGGGTGAGGGGGGGTTGGGAGGATAATGGCGATGACAGACCAATTGCGCACCTCCCCGCCACCATCGTCGCTACCGACGACCTCGATCTCGAGCCGAGCGGGGCCGAAGGCCCGACGGGCTCCCGGAAATTTCGGAAAGGCGATATACCTTTAATTCCCAGTTGGCCGTAACTTTCTCGATGACGTCAAATTAGTGAAAAATCAAAGTTTCTTTGTCGCCGTATAGCTCGAGAACGGGTCGACGGGTGCGGGCGAGAGTAGGCTCGTCGGACGGAGGACGCGGAGACGAAGGCTTTCCGCGCGAAAAATTCGCGAAAATTCGCGGAAAATTTTTTACGTGTGCATCGGTAACGCGCGTCGACCTCGGCGGAGGATAACTTACCGACCACCACCGGCAGTGGTCGGTAACGGCTCGGGGGGTATAAGCTGCCGCGTTAAAAATGAAACCCGAATTTCGGCGCTTTCACGGTTCAGGGCTGAAAAGGGCCCGAAAGAAAATAACTGATCCAAACGTTCGAATTTAACGCCAATTTTCACGACGCTGACTTCGCATCGATGGCGAGTGCCGCCACAGTCGTCGCGTTTACTCTCCCTTGATGGTTGAGCGAATGGACTTGTAACTTCGAGGTTACGAATCCGACTCTACGTTTAGGTTTACATTTTCCATTAATTTTAAAGGGTGAGGAAGGGTTGGGGGGGATGGCGATGACAGACCAATTGCGCACCTCCCCGCCACCATCGTCGCTACCGACGACCTCGACCTCGAGCCGAGCGGGGCCGAAGGCCCGACGAGCTCCCGGAAATTTCGGAAAGGCGATATACCTTTAATTCCCAGTTGGCCGTAACTTTCTCGATGACGTCAAATTAGTGAAAAATCAAAGTTTCTTTGTCGCCGTATAGCTCGAGAACGGGTCGACGGGTGCGGGCGAGAGTAGGCTTGTCGGACGGAGGACGCGGAGACGAAGGCTTACCGCGCGAAAAATTCGCGAAAATTCGCGGAAAATTTTTTACGTGTGCATCGGTAACGCGCGTCGACCTCGGCGGAGGATAACTTACCACCACCACCGGCAGTGGTCGGTAACGGCTCGGGGGGTATAAGCTGCCGCGTTAAAAATGAAACCCGAATTTCGGCGCTTCCACAGTTCAGGGCTGAAAAGGGCCCGAAAGAAAATAACTGATTCAAACGTTCGAATTTAACGCCAACTTCGCGACGCTGACATCGCATTGGCGGCGAGTGCCGCCATAGTCGCCGCGTTTACTCTCCCTTGATAGTTGAGCGAATGGACTTGTAACTTCGAGGTTACGAATCCGACTCTACGTTTAGGTTTACATTTTCCATTAATTTTAAAGGGTGAGGAAGGGTTGGGGGGGATGGCGATGACAGACCAATTGCGCACCTCCCCGCCACCATCGTCGCTACCGACGACCTCGACCTCGAGCCGAGCGGGGCCGAAGGCCCGACGAGCTCCCGGAAATTTCGGAAAGGCGATATACCTTTAATTCCCAGTTGGCCGTAACTTTCTCGATGACGTCAAATTAGTGAAAAATCAAAGTTTCTTTGTCGCCGTATAGCTCGAGAACGGGTCGACGGGTGCGGGCGAGAGTAGGCTTGTCGGACGGAGGACGCGGAGACGAAGGCTTACCGCGCGAAAAATTCGCGAAAATTCGCGGAAAATTTTTTACGTGTGCATCGGTAACGCGCGTCGACCTCGGCGGAGGATAACTTACCACCACCACCGGCAGTGGTCGGTAACGGCACGGGGGGTATAAGCTGCCGCGTTAAAAATGAAACCCGAATTTCGGCGCTTCCACGGTTCAGGGCTGAAAAGGGCCCGAAAGAAAATAACTGATTCAAACGTTCGAATTTAACGCCAACTTCGCGACGCTGACATCGCATTGGCGGCGAGTGCCGCCATAGTCGCCGCGTTTACTCTCCCTTGATGGTTGAGCGAATGGACTTGTAACTTCGAGGTTACGAATCCGACTCTACGTTTAGGTTTACATTTTCCATTAATTTTAAAGGGTGAGGAGGGGTTGGGGGGGGATGGCGATGACAGACCAATTGCGCACCTCCCCGCCACCATCGTCGCTACCGACGACCTCGAGCTCGAGCCGAGCGGGGCCGAAGGCCCGACGAGCTCCCGGAAATTTCGGAAAGGCGATATACCTTTAATTCCCAGTTGGCCGTAACTTTCTCGATGACGTCAAATTAGTGAAAAATCAAAGTTTCTTTGTCGCCGTATAGCTCGAGAACGGGTCGACGGGTGCGGGCGAGAGTAGGCTTGTCGGACGGAGGACGCGGAGACGAAGGCTTACCGAGCGAAAAATTCGCGAAAATTCGCGGAAAATTTTTTACGTGTGCATCGGTAACGCGCGTCGACCTCGGCGGAGGATAACTTACCACCACCACCGGCAGTGGTCGGTAACGGCTCGGGGGGTATAAGCTGCCGCGTTAAGAATGAAACCCGAATTTCGGCGCTTCCACGGTTCAGGGCTGAAAAGGGCCCGAAAGAAAATAACTGATTCAAACGTTCGAATTTAACGCCAACTTCGCGACGCTGACATCGCATTGGCGGCGAGTGCCGCCATAGTCGCCGCGTTTACTCTCCCTTGATAGTTGAGCGAATGGACTTGTAACTTCGAGGTTACGAATCCGACTCTACGTTTAGGTTTACATTTTCCATTAATTTTAAAGGGTGAGGGGGGTTTGGGGGGGAGGATGGCGATGACAGACCAATTGCGCACCTCCCCGCCACCATCGTCGCTACCGACGACCTCGACCTCGAGCCGAGCGGGGCCGAAGGCCCGACGGGCTCCCGGAAATTTCGGAAAGGCGATATACCTTTAATTCCCAGTTGGCCGTAACTTTCTCGATGACGTCAAATTAGTGAAAAATCAAAGCTTCTTTGTCGCCGTATAGCTCGAGAACGGGTCGACGGGTGCGGGCGAGAGTAGGCCCGTCGGACGGAGGACGCGGAGACAAAGGCTTACCGCGCGAAAAATTCGCGAAAATTCGCGGAAAATTTTTTACGTGTGCATCGGTAACGCGCGTTGACCTCGGCGGAGGATAACTTACCGACCACCACCGGCAGTGGTCGGTAACGGCTCGGGGGGTATAAGCTGCCGCGTTAAAAATGAAACCCGAATTTCGGCGCTTCCACGGTTCAGGGCTGAAAAGGGCCCGAAAGAAAATAACTGATCCAAACGTTCGAATTTAACGCCAATTTCGCGACGCTGACTTCGCATCGATGGCGAGTGCCGCCACAGTCGCCGCGTTTACTCTCCCTTGATGGTTGAGCGAATGGACTTGTAACTTCGAGGTTACGAATCCGACTCTACGTTTAGGTTTACATTTTCCATTAATTTTAAAGGGTGAGGAGGGGTTGGGGGGGGATGGCGATGACAGACCAATTGCGCACCTCCCCGCCACCATCGTCGCTACCGACGACCTCGAGCTCGAGCCGAGCGGGGCCGAAGGCCCGACGAGCTCCCGGAAATTTCGGAAAGGCGATATACCTTTAATTCCCAGTTGGCCGTAACTTTCTCGATGACGTCAAATTAGTGAAAAATCAAAGTTTCTTTGTCGCCGTATAGCTCGAGAACGGGTCGACGGGTGCGGGCGAGAGTAGGCTCGTCGGACGGAGGACGCGGAGACGAAGGCTTACCGCGCGAAAAATTCGCGAAAATTCCCGGAAAATTTTTTACGTGTGCATCGGTAACGCGCGTCGACCTCGGCGGAGGATAACTTACCGACCACCACCGGCAGTGGTCGGTAACGGCTCGGGGGGTATAAGCTGCCGCGTTAAAAATGAAACCCGAATTTCGGCGCTTCCACGGTTCAGGGCTGAAAAGGGCCCGAAAGAAAATAACTGATTCAAACGTTCGAATTTAACGCCAACTTCGCGACGCTGACATCGCATCGGCGGAGAGTGCCGCCACAGTCGCCGCGTTTACTCTCCCTTGATAGTTGAGCGAATGGACTTGTAACTTCGAGGTTACGAATCCGACTCTACGTTTAGGTTTACATTTTCCATTAATTTTAAAGGGTGAGGGGGGGTTGGGAGGATGATGGCGATGACAGACCAATTGCGCACCTCCCCGCCACCATCGTCGCTACCGACGACCTCGACCTCGAGCCGAGCCGAGCCGAGCGGGGCCGAAGGCCCGACGGGCTCCCGGAAATTTCGGAAAGGCGATATACCTTTAATTCCCAGTTGGCCGTAACTTTCTCGATGACGTCAAATTAGTGAAAAATCAAAGTTTCTTTGTCGCCGCATAGCTCGAGAACGGGTCGACGGGTGCGGGCGAGAGTAGGCTCGTCGGACGGAGGACGCGGAGACGAAGGCTTACCGCGCGAAAAATTCGCGAAAATTCGCGGAAAATTTTTTACGTGTGCATCGGTAACGCGCGTCGACCTCGGCGGAGGATAACTTACCGACCACCACCGGCAGTGGTCGGTAACGGCTCGGGGGGTATAAGCTGCCGCGTTAAAAATGAAACCCGAATTTCGGCGCTTCCACGGTTCAGGGCTGAAAAGGGCCCGAAAGAAAATAACTGATTCAAACGTTCGAATTTAACGCCAACTTCGCGACGCTGACATCGCATCGGCGGCGAGTGCCGCCACAGTCGCCGCGTTTACTCTCCCTTGATAGTTGAGCGAATGGACTTGTAACTTCGAGGTTACAAATCCGACTCTACGTTTAGGTTTACATTTTCCATTAATTTTAAAGGGTGAGGGGGGTTGGGGGGGAGGATGGCGATGACAGACCAATTGCGCACCTCCCCGCCACCATCGTCGCTACCGACGACCTCGACCTCGAGCCGAGCGGGGCCGAAGGCCCGACGGGCTCCCGGAAATTTCGGAAAGGCGATATACCTTTAATTCCCAGTTGGCCGTAACTTTCTCGATGACGTCAAATTAGTGAAAAATCAAAGTTTCTTTGTCGCCGTATAGCTCGAGAACGGGTCGACGGGTGCGGGCGAGAGTAGGCTTGTCGGACGGAGGACGCGGAGACGAAGGCTTACCGCGCGAGAAATTCGCGAAAATTCGCGGAAAATTTTTTACGTGTGCATCGGTAACGCGCGTCGACCTCGGCGGAGGATAACTTACCGACCACCACCGGCAGTGGTCGGTAACGGCTCGGGGGGTATAAGCTGCCGCGTTAAAAATGAAACCCGAATTTCGGCGCTTCCACGGTTCAGGGCTGAAAAGGGCCCGAAAGAAAATAACTGATTCAAACGTTCGAATTTAACGCCAACTTCGCGACGCTGACATCGCATTGGCGGCGAGTGCCGCCATAGTCGCCGCGTTTACTCTCCCTTGATGGTTGAGCGAATGGACTTGTAACTTCGAGGTTACAAATCCGACTCTACGTTTAGGTTTACATTTTCCATTAATTTTAAAGGGTGAGGGGGGGTTGGGGGGGAGGATGGCGATGACAGACCAATTGCGCACCTCCCCGCCACCATCGTCGCTACCGACGACCTCGACCTCGAGCCGAGCGGGGCCGAAGGCCCGACGGGCTCCCGGAAATTTCGGAAAGGCGATATACCTTTAATTCCCAGTTGGCCGTAACTTTCTCGATGACGTCAAATTAGTGAAAAATCAAAGTTTCTTTGTCGCCGTATAGCTCGAGAACGGGTCGACGGGTGCGGGCGAGAGTAGGCTCGTCGGACGGAGGACGCGGAGACGAAGGCTTTCCGCGCGAAAAATTCGCGAAAATTCGCGGAAAATTTTTTACGTGTGCATCGGTAACGCGCGTCGACCTCGGCGGAGGATAACTTACCGACCACCACCGGCAGTGGTCGGTAACGGCTCGGGGGGTATAAGCTGCCGCGTTAAAAATGAAACCCGAATTTCGGCGCTTCCACGGTTCAGGGCTGAAAAGGGCCCGAAAGAAAATAACTGATCCAAACGTTCGAATTTAACGCCAATTTCGCGACGCTGACATCGCATCGGCGGAGAGTGCCGCCACAGTCGCCGCGTTTACTCTCCCTTGATAGTTGAGCGAATGGACTTGTAACTTCGAGGTTACGAATCCGACTCTACGTTTAGGTTTACATTTTCCATTAATTTTAAAGGGTGAGGGGGGTTTGGGGGGGAGGATGGCGATGACAGACCAATTGCGCACCTCCCCGCCACCATCGTCGCTACCGACGACCTCGACCTCGAGCCGAGCGGGGCCGAAGGCCCGACGGGCTCCCGGAAATTTCGGAAAGGCGATATACCTTTAATTCCCAGTTGGCCGTAACTTTCTCGATGACGTCAAATTAGTGAAAAATCAAAGCTTCTTTGTCGCCGTATAGCTCGAGAACGGGTCGACGGGTGCGGGCGAGAGTAGGCCCGTCGGATGGAGGACGCGGAGACAAAGGCTTACCGCGCGAAAAATTCGCGAAAATTCGCGGAAAATTTTTTACGTGTGCATCGGTAACGCGCGTCGACCTCGGCGGAGGATAACTTACCGACCACCACCGGCAGTGGTCGGTAACGGCTCGGGGGGTATAAGCTGCCGCGTTAAAAATGAAACCCGAATTTCGGCGCTTCCACGGTTCAGGGCTGAAAAGGGCCCGAAAGAAAATAACTGATCCAAACGTTCGAATTTAACGCCAATTTCGCGACGCTGACTTCGCATCGATGGCGAGTGCCGCCACAGTCGCCGCGTTTACTCTCCCTTGATGGTTGAGCGAATGGACTTGTAACTTCGAGGTTACGAATCCGACTCTACGTTTAGGTTTACATTTTCCATTAATTTTAAAGGGTGAGGAGGGGTTGGGGGGGGATGGCGATGACAGACCAATTGCGCACCTCCCCGCCACCATCGTCGCTACCGACGACCTCGAGCTCGAGCCGAGCGGGGCCGAAGGCCCGACGAGCTCCCGGAAATTTCGGAAAGGCGATATACCTTTAATTCCCAGTTGGCCGTAACTTTCTCGATGACGTCAAATTAGTGAAAAATCAAAGTTTCTTTGTCGCCGTATAGCTCGAGAACGGGTCGACGGGTGCGGGCGAGAGTAGGCTCGTCGGACGGAGGACGCGGAGACGAAGGCTTACCGCGCGAAAAATTCGCGAAAATTCGCGGAAAATTTTTTACGTGTGCATCGGTAACGCGCGTCGACCTCGGCGGAGGATAACTTACCGACCACCACCGGCAGTGGTCGGTAACGGCTCGGGGGGTATAAGCTGCCGCGTTAAAAATGAAACCCGAATTTCGGCGCTTCCACGGTTCAGGGCTGAAAAGGGCCCGAAAGAAAATAACTGATTCAAACGTTCGAATTTAACGCCAACTTCGCGACGCTGACATCGCATTGGCGGCGAGTGCCGCCATAGTCGCCGCGTTTACTCTCCCTTGATGGTTGAGCGAATGGACTTGTAACTTCGAGGTTACAAATCCGACTCTACGTTTAGGTTTACATTTTCCATTAATTTTAAAGGGTGAGGGGGGGTTGGGGGGGAGGATGGCGATGACAGACCAATTGCGCACCTCCCCGCCACCATCGTCGCTACCGACGACCTCGACCTCGAGCCGAGCGGGGCCGAAGGCCCGACGGGCTCCCGGAAATTTCGGAAAGGCGATATACCTTTAATTCCCAGTTGGCCGTAACTTTCTCGATGACGTCAAATTAGTGAAAAATCAAAGTTTCTTTGTCGCCGTATAGCTCGAGAACGGGTCGACGGGTGCGGGCGAGAGTAGGCTCGTCGGACGGAGGACGCGGAGACGAAGGCTTTCCGCGCGAAAAATTCGCGAAAATTCGCGGAAAATTTTTTACGTGTGCATCGGTAACGCGCGTCGACCTCGGCGGAGGATAACTTACCGACCACCACCGGCAGTGGTCGGTAACGGCTCGGGGGGTATAAGCTGCCGCGTTAAAAATGAAACCCGAATTTCGGCGCTTCCACGGTTCAGGGCTGAAAAGGGCCCGAAAGAAAATAACTGATCCAAACGTTCGAATTTAACGCCAATTTCGCGACGCTGACATCGCATCGGCGGAGAGTGCCGCCACAGTCGCTGCGTTTACTCTCCCTTGATAGTTGAGCGAATGGACTTGTAACTTCGAGGTTACGAATCCGACTCTACGTTTAGGTTTACATTTTCCATTAATTTTAAAGGGTGAGGGGGGTTTGGGGGGGAGGATGGCGATGACAGACCAATTGCGCACCTCCCCGCCACCATCGTCGCTACCGACGACCTCGACCTCGAGCCGAGCGGGGCCGAAGGCCCGACGGGCTCCCGGAAATTTCGGAAAGGCGATATACCTTTAATTCCCAGTTGGCCGTAACTTTCTCGATGACGTCAAATTAGTGAAAAATCAAAGCTTCTTTGTCGCCGTATAGCTCGAGAACGGGTCGACGGGTGCGGGCGAGAGTAGGCCCGTCGGATGGAGGACGCGGAGACAAAGGCTTACCGCGCGAAAAATTCGCGAAAATTCGCGGAAAATTTTTTACGTGTGCATCGGTAACGCGCGTCGACCTCGGCGGAGGATAACTTACCGACCACCACCGGCAGTGGTCGGTAACGGCTCGGGGGGTATAAGCTGCCGCGTTAAAAATGAAACCCGAATTTCGGCGCTTCCACGGTTCAGGGCTGAAAAGGGCCCGAAAGAAAATAACTGATCCAAACGTTCGAATTTAACGCCAATTTCGCGACGCTGACTTCGCATCGATGGCGAGTGCCGCCACAGTCGCCGCGTTTACTCTCCCTTGATGGTTGAGCGAATGGACTTGTAACTTCGAGGTTACGAATCCGACTCTACGTTTAGGTTTACATTTTCCATTAATTTTAAAGGGTGAGGAGGGGTTGGGGGGGGATGGCGATGGCAGACCAATTGCGCACCTCCCCGCCACCATCGTCGCTACCGACGACCTCGAGCTCGAGCCGAGCGGGGCCGAAGGCCCGACGAGCTCCCGGAAATTTCGGAAAGGCGATATACCTTTAATTCCCAGTTGGCCGTAACTTTCTCGATGACGTCAAATTAGTGAAAAATCAAAGTTTCTTTGTCGCCGTATAGCTCGAGAACGGGTCGACGGGTGCGGGCGAGAGTAGGCTCGTCGGACGGAGGACGCGGAGACGAAGGCTTACCGCGCGAAAAATTCGCGAAAATTCGCGGAAAATTTTTTACGTGTGCATCGGTAACGCGCGTCGACCTCGGCGGAGGATAACTTACCGACCACCACCGGCAGTGGTCGGTAACGGCTCGGGGGGTATAAGCTGCCGCGTTAAAAATGAAACCCGAATTTCGGCGCTTCCACGGTTCAGGGCTGAAAAGGGCCCGAAAGAAAATAACTGATTCAAACGTTCGAATTTAACGCCAACTTCGCGACGCTGACATCGCATCGGCGGCGAGTGCCGCCACAGTCGCCGCGTTTACTCTCCCTTGATAGTTGAGCGAATGGACTTGTAACTTCGAGGTTACAAATCCGACTCTACGTTTAGGTTTACATTTTCCATTAATTTTAAAGGGTGAGGGGGGTTGGGGGGGAGGATGGCGATGACAGACCAATTGCGCACCTCCCCGCCACCATCGTCGCTACCGACGACCTCGACCTCGAGCCGAGCGGGGCCGAAGGCCCGACGGGCTCCCGGAAATTTCGGAAAGGCCATATACCTTTAATTCCCAGTTGGCCGTAACTTTCTCGATGACGTCAAATTAGTGAAAAATCAAAGTTTCTTTGTCGCCGTATAGCTCGAGAACGGGTCGACGGGTGCGGGCGAGAGTAGGCTTGTCGGACGGAGGACGCGGAGACGAAGGCTTACCGCGCGAGAAATTCGCGAAAATTCGCGGAAAATTTTTTACGTGTGCATCGGTAACGCGCGTCGACCTCGGCGGAGGATAATTTACCGACCACCACCGGCAGTGGTCGGTAACGGCTCGGGGGGTATAAGCTGCCGCGTTAAAAATGAAACCCGAATTTCGGCGCTTCCACGGTTCAGGGCTGAAAAGGGCCCGAAAGAAAATAACTGATTCAAACGTTCGAATTTAACGCCAACTTCGCGACGCTGACATCGCATTGGCGGCGAGTGCCGCCACAGTCGCCGCGTTTACTCTCCCTTGATGGTTGAGCGAATGGACTTGTAACTTCGAGGTTACAAATCCGACTCTACGTTTAGGTTTACATTTTCCATTAATTTTAAAGGGTGAGGGGGGGTTGGGGGGGAGGATGGCGATGACAGACCAATTGCGCACCTCCCCGCCACCATCGTCGCTACCGACGACCTCGACCTCGAGCCGAGCGGGGCCGAAGGCCCGACGGGCTCCCGGAAATTTCGGAAAGGCGATATACCTTTAATTCCCAGTTGGCCGTAACTTTCTCGATGACGTCAAATTAGTCAAAAATCAAAGTTTCTTTGTCGCCGTATAGCTCGAGAACGGGTCGACGGGTGCGGGCGAGAGTAGGCTCGTCGGACGGAGGACGCGGAGACGAAGGCTTTCCGCGCGAAAAATTCGCGAAAATTCGCGGAAAATTTTTTACGTGTGCATCGGTAACGCGCGTCGACCTCGGCGGAGGATAACTTACCGACCACCACCGGCAGTGGTCGGTAACGGCTCGGGGGGTATAAGCTGCCGCGTTAAAAATGAAACCCGAATTTCGGCGCTTCCACGGTTCAGGGCTGAAAAGGGCCCGAAAGAAAATAACTGATTCAAACGTTCGAATTTAACGCCAACTTCGCGACGCTGACATCGCATCGGCGGCGAGTGCCGCCACAGTCGCCGCGTTTACTCTCCCTTGATAGTTGAGCGAATGGACTTGTAACTTCGAGGTTACAAATCCGACTCTACGTTTAGGTTTACATTTTCCATTAATTTTAAAGGGTGAGGGGGGGTTGGGGGGGAGGATGGCGATGACAGACCAATTGCGCACCTCCCCGCCACCATCGTCGCTACCGACGACCTCGACCTCGAGCCGAGCGGGGCCGAAGGCCCGACGGGCTCCCGGAAATTTCGGAAAGGCGATATACCTTTAATTCCCAGTTGGCCGTAACTTTCTCGATGACGTCAAATTAGTGAAAAATCAAAATTTCTTTGTCGCCGTATAGCTCGAGAACGGGTCGACGGGTGCGGGCGAGAGTAGGCTCGTCGGACGGAGGACGCGGAGACGAAGGCTTACCGCACGAAAAATTCGCGAAAATTCGCGGAAAATTTTTTACGTGTGCATCGGTAACGCGCGTCGACCTCGGCGGAGGATAACTTACCGACCACCACCGGCAGTGGTCGTTAACGCTCGGGGGTATAAGCTGCCGCGTTAAAAATGAAACTCGAATTTCGGCGCTTCCACGGTTCAGGGCTGAAAAGGGCCCGAAAGAAAACAACTGATTCAAACGTTCGAATTTAACGCCAACTTCGCGACGCTGACATCGCATCGGTGGCGAGTGCCGCCACAGTCGCCGCGTTTACTCTCCCTTGATAGTTGAGCGAATGGACTTGTAACTTCGAGGTTACGAATCCGACTCTACGTTTAGGTTTACATTTTACATTAATTTTAAAGGGTGAGGGGGGGTTGGGGGGGAGGATGGCGATGACAGACCAATTGCGCACCTCCCCGCCACCATCGTCGCTACCGACGACCTCGACCTCGAGCCGAGCGGGGCCGAAGGCCCGACGGGCTCCCGGAAATTTCGGAAAGGCGATATACCTTTAATTCCCAGTTGGCCGTAACTTTCTCGATGACGTCAAATTAGTGAAAAATCAAAATTTCTTTGTCGCCGTATAGCTCGAGAACGGGTCGACGAGTGCGGGCGAGAGTAGGCTCGTCGGACGGAGGACGCGGAGACGAAGGCTTACCGCACGAAAAATTCGCGAAAATTCGCGGAAAATTTTTTACGTGTGCATCGGTAACGCGCGTCGACCTCGGCGGAGGATAACTTACCGACCACCACCGACAGTGGTCGTTAACGCTCGGGGGTATAAGCTGCCGCGTTAAAAATGAAACTCGAATTTCGGCGCTTCCACGGTTCAGGGCTGAAAAGGGCCCGAAAGAAAACAACTGATTCAAACGTTCGAATTTAACGCCAACTTCGCGACGCTGACATCGCATCGGTGGCGAGTGCCGCCACAGTCGCCGCGTTTACTCTCCCTTGATAGTTGAGCGAATGGACTTGTAACTTCGAGGTTACGAATCCGACTCTACGTTTAGGTTTACATTTTCCATTAATTTTAAAGGGTGAGGGGGGGTTGGGAGGATGATGGCGATGACAGACCAATTGCGCAATTCCCCGCCACCATCGTCGCTACCGACGACCTCGACCTCGAGCCAAGCCGAGCCGCGCGGGGCCGAAGGCCCGACGGGCTCCCGGCAATTTCGGAAAGGCGATATACCTTTAATTTCCAGTTGGCCGTAACTTTCTCGATGACGTCAAATTAGTGAAAAATCAAAGTTTCTTTGTCGCCGTATAGCTCGAGAACGGGTCGACGGGTGCGGGCGAGAGTAGGCTCGTCGGACGGAGGACGCGGAGACAAAGGCTTACCGCGCGAAAAATTCGCGAAAATTCGCGGAAAATTTTTTACGTGTGCATCGGTAACGCGCGTCGACCTCGGCGGAGGATAACTTACCGACCACCACCGGCAGTGGTCGGTAACGGCTCGGGGGGTATAAGCTGCCGCGTTAAAAATGAAACCCGAATTTCGGCGCTTCCACGGTTCAGGGCTGAAAAGGGCCCGAAAGAAAATAACTGATCCAAACGTTCGAATTTAACGCCAATTTCGCGACGCTGACTTTGCATCGATGGCGAGTGCCGCCACAGTCGCCGCGTTTACTCTCCCTTGATGGTTGAGCGAATGGACTTGTAACTTCGAGGTTACGAATCCGACTCTACGTTTAGGTTTACATTTTCCATTAATTTTAAAGGGTGAGGAAGGGTTGGAGGGGGGATGGCGATGACAAACCAATTGCGCACCTCCCCGCCACCATCGTCGCTACCGACGACCTCGACCTCGAGCCGAGCGGGGCCGAAGGCCCGACGAGCTCCCGGAAATTTCGGAAAGGCGATATACCTTTAATTCCCAGTTGGCCGTAACTTTCTCGATGACGTCAAATTAGTGAAAAATCAAAGTTTCTTTGTCGCCGTATAGCTCGAGAACGGGTCGACGGGTGCGGGCGAGAGTAGGCTCGTCGGACGGAGGACGCGGAGACGAAGGCTTACCGCGCGAAAAATTCGCGAAAATTCCCGGAAAATTTTTTACGTGTGCATCGGTAACGCGCGTCGACCTCGGCGGAGGATAACTTACCGACCACCACCGGCAGTGGTCGGTAACGGCTCGGGGGGTATAAGCTGCCGCGTTAAAAATGAAACCCGAATTTCGGCGCTTCCACGGTTCAGGGCTGAAAAGGGCCCGAAAGAAAATAACTGATCCAAACGTTCGAATTTAACGCCAATTTCGCGACGCTGACTTTGCATCGATGGCGAGTGCCGCCACAGTCGCCGCGTTTACTCTCCCTTGATGGTTGAGCGAATGGACTTGTAACTTCGAGGTTACGAATCCGACTCTACGTTTAGGTTTACATTTTCCATTAATTTTAAAGGGTGAGGAAGGGTTGGAGGGGGGATGGCGATGACAAACCAATTGCGCACCTCCCCGCCACCATCGTCGCTACCGACGACCTCGACCTCGAGCCGAGCGGGGCCGAAGGCCCGACGGGCTCCCGGAAATTTCGGAAAGGCGATATACCTTTAATTCCCAGTTGGCCGTAACTTTCTCGATGACGTCAAATTAGTGAAAAATCAAAGCTTCTTTGTCGCCGTATAGCTCGAGAACGGGTCGACGGGTGCGGGCGAGAGTAGGCCCGTCGGATGGAGGACGCGGAGACAAAGGCTTACCGCGCGAAAAATTCGCGAAAATTCGCGGAAAATTTTTTACGTGTGCATCGGTAACGCGCGTCGACCTCGGCGGAGGATAACTTACCGACCACCACCGGCAGTGGTCGGTAACGGCTCGGGGGGTATAAGCTGCCGCGTTAAAAATGAAACCCGAATTTCGGCGCTTCCACGGTTCAGGGCTGAAAAGGGCCCGAAAGAAAATAACTGATCCAAACGTTCGAATTTAACGCCAATTTCGCGACGCTGACTTCGCATCGATGGCGAGTGCCGCCACAGTCGCCGCGTTTACTCTCCCTTGATGGTTGAGCGAATGGACTTGTAACTTCGAGGTTACGAATCCGACTCTACGTTTAGGTTTACATTTTCCATTAATTTTAAAGGGTGAGGAGGGGTTGGGGGGGGATGGCGATGGCAGACCAATTGCGCACCTCCCCGCCACCATCGTCGCTACCGACGACCTCGAGCTCGAGCCGAGCGGGGCCGAAGGCCCGACGAGCTCCCGGAAATTTCGGAAAGGCGATATACCTTTAATTCCCAGTTGGCCGTAACTTTCTCGATGACGTCAAATTAGTGAAAAATCAAAGTTTCTTTGTCGCCGTATAGCTCGAGAACGGGTCGACGGGTGCGGGCGAGAGTAGGCTCGTCGGACGGAGGACGCGGAGACGAAGGCTTACCGCGCGAAAAATTCGCGAAAATTCGCGGAAAATTTTTTACGTGTGCATCGGTAACGCGCGTCGACCTCGGCGGAGGATAACTTACCGACCACCACCGGCAGTGGTCGGTAACGGCTCGGGGGGTATAAGCTGCCGCGTTAAAAATGAAACCCGAATTTCGGCGCTTCCACGGTTCAGGGCTGAAAAGGGCCCGAAAGAAAATAACTGATTCAAACGTTCGAATTTAACGCCAACTTCGCGACGCTGACATCGCATCGGCGGCGAGTGCCGCCACAGTCGCCGCGTTTACTCTCCCTTGATAGTTGAGCGAATGGACTTGTAACTTCGAGGTTACAAATCCGACTCTACGTTTAGGTTTACATTTTCCATTAATTTTAAAGGGTGAGGGGGGTTGGGGGGGAGGATGGCGATGACAGACCAATTGCGCACCTCCCCGCCACCATCGTCGCTACCGACGACCTCGACCTCGAGCCGAGCGGGGCCGAAGGCCCGACGGGCTCCCGGAAATTTCGGAAAGGCCATATACCTTTAATTCCCAGTTGGCCGTAACTTTCTCGATGACGTCAAATTAGTGAAAAATCAAAGTTTCTTTGTCGCCGTATAGCTCGAGAACGGGTCGACGGGTGCGGGCGAGAGTAGGCTTGTCGGACGGAGGACGCGGAGACGAAGGCTTACCGCGCGAGAAATTCGCGAAAATTCGCGGAAAATTTTTTACGTGTGCATCGGTAACGCGCGTCGACCTCGGCGGAGGATAATTTACCGACCACCACCGGCAGTGGTCGGTAACGGCTCGGGGGGTATAAGCTGCCGCGTTAAAAATGAAACCCGAATTTCGGCGCTTCCACGGTTCAGGGCTGAAAAGGGCCCGAAAGAAAATAACTGATTCAAACGTTCGAATTTAACGCCAACTTCGCGACGCTGACATCGCATTGGCGGCGAGTGCCGCCACAGTCGCCGCGTTTACTCTCCCTTGATGGTTGAGCGAATGGACTTGTAACTTCGAGGTTACAAATCCGACTCTACGTTTAGGTTTACATTTTCCATTAATTTTAAAGGGTGAGGGGGGGTTGGGGGGGAGGATGGCGATGACAGACCAATTGCGCACCTCCCCGCCACCATCGTCGCTACCGACGACCTCGACCTCGAGCCGAGCGGGGCCGAAGGCCCGACGGGCTCCCGGAAATTTCGGAAAGGCGATATACCTTTAATTCCCAGTTGGCCGTAACTTTCTCGATGACGTCAAATTAGTCAAAAATCAAAGTTTCTTTGTCGCCGTATAGCTCGAGAACGGGTCGACGGGTGCGGGCGAGAGTAGGCTCGTCGGACGGAGGACGCGGAGACGAAGGCTTTCCGCGCGAAAAATTCGCGAAAATTCGCGGAAAATTTTTTACGTGTGCATCGGTAACGCGCGTCGACCTCGGCGGAGGATAACTTACCGACCACCACCGGCAGTGGTCGGTAACGGCTCGGGGGGTATAAGCTGCCGCGTTAAAAATGAAACCCGAATTTCGGCGCTTCCACGGTTCAGGGCTGAAAAGGGCCCGAAAGAAAATAACTGATTCAAACGTTCGAATTTAACGCCAACTTCGCGACGCTGACATCGCATCGTCGGCGAGTGCCGCCACAGTCGCCGCGTTTACTCTCCCTTGATAGTTGAGCGAATGGACTTGTAACTTCGAGGTTACAAATCCGACTCTACGTTTAGGTTTACATTTTCCATTAATTTTAAAGGGTGAGGGGGGGTTGGGGGGGAGGATGGCGATGACAGACCAATTGCGCACCTCCCCGCCACCATCGTCGCTACCGACGACCTCGACCTCGAGCCGAGCGGGGCCGAAGGCCCGACGGGCTCCCGGAAATTTCGGAAAGGCGATATACCTTTAATTCCCAGTTGGCCGTAACTTTCTCGATGACGTCAAATTAGTGAAAAATCAAAATTTCTTTGTCGCCGTATAGCTCGAGAACGGGTCGACGGGTGCGGGCGAGAGTAGGCTCGTCGGACGGAGGACGCGGAGACGAAGGCTTACCGCACGAAAAATTCGCGAAAATTCGCGGAAAATTTTTTACGTGTGCATCGGTAACGCGCGTCGACCTCGGCGGAGGATAACTTACCGACCACCACCGGCAGTGGTCGTTAACGCTCGGGGGTATAAGCTGCCGCGTTAAAAATGAAACTCGAATTTCGGCGCTTCCACGGTTCAGGGCTGAAAAGGGCCCGAAAGAAAACAACTGATTCAAACGTTCGAATTTAACGCCAACTTCGCGACGCTGACATCGCATCGGTGGCGAGTGCCGCCACAGTCGCCGCGTTTACTCTCCCTTGATAGTTGAGCGAATGGACTTGTAACTTCGAGGTTACGAATCCGACTCTACGTTTAGGTTTACATTTTCCATTAATTTTAAAGGGTGAGGGGGGGTTGGGGGGGAGGATGGCGATGACAGACCAATTGCGCACCTCCCCGCCACCATCGTCGCTACCGACGACCTCGACCTCGAGCCGAGCGGGGCCGAAGGCCCGACGGGCTCCCGGAAATTTCGGAAAGGCGATATACCTTTAATTCCCAGTTGGCCGTAACTTTCTCGATGACGTCAAATTAGTGAAAAATCAAAATTTCTTTGTCGCCGTATAGCTCGAGAACGGGTCGACGGGTGCGGGCGAGAGTAGGCTCGTCGGACGGAGGACGCGGAGACGAAGGCTTACCGCACGAAAAATTCGCGAAAATTCGCGGAAAATTTTTTACGTGTGCATCGGTAACGCGCGTCGACCTCGGCGGAGGATAACTTACCGACCACCACCGGCAGTGGTCGTTAACGCTCGGGGGTATAAGCTGCCGCGTTAAAAATGAAACTCGAATTTCGGCGCTTCCACGGTTCAGGGCTGAAAAGGGCCCGAAAGAAAACAACTGATTCAAACGTTCGAATTTAACGCCAACTTCGCGACGCTGACATCGCATCGGTGGCGAGTGCCGCCACAGTCGCCGCGTTTACTCTCCCTTGATAGTTGAGCGAATGGACTTGTAACTTCGAGGTTACGAATCCGACTCTACGTTTAGGTTTACATTTTCCATTAATTTTAAAGGGTGAGGGGGGGTTGGGAGGATGATGGCGATGACAGACCAATTGCGCAATTCCCCGCCACCATCGTCGCTACCGACGACCTCGACCTCGAGCCAAGCCGAGCCGCGCGGGGCCGAAGGCCCGACGGGCTCCCGGCAATTTCGGAAAGGCGATATACCTTTAATTTCCAGTTGGCCGTAACTTTCTCGATGACGTCAAATTAGTGAAAAATCAAAGTTTCTTTGTCGCCGTATAGCTCGAGAACGGGTCGACGGGTGCGGGCTAGAGTAGGCTCGTCGGACGGAGGACGCGGAGACAAAGGCTTACCGCGCGAAAAATTCGCGAAAATTCGCGGAAAATTTTTTACGTGTGCATCGGTAACGCGCGTCGACCTCGGCGGAGGATAACTTACCGACCACCACCGGCAGTGGTCGGTAACGGCTCGGGGGGTATAAGCTGCCGCGTTAAAAATGAAACCCGAATTTCGGCGCTTCCACGGTTCAGGGCTGAAAAGGGCCCGAAAGAAAATAACTGATCCAAACGTTCGAATTTAACGCCAATTTCGCGACGCTGACTTTGCATCGATGGCGAGTGCCGCCACAGTCGCCGCGTTTACTCTCCCTTGATGGTTGAGCGAATGGACTTGTAACTTCGAGGTTACGAATCCGACTCTACGTTTAGGTTTACATTTTCCATTAATTTTAAAGGGTGAGGAAGGGTTGGAGGGGGGATGGCGATGACAAACCAATTGCGCACCTCCCCGCCACCATCGTCGCTACCGACGACCTCGACCTCGAGCCGAGCGGGGCCGAAGGCCCGACGAGCTCCCGGAAATTTCGGAAAGGCGATATACCTTTAATTCCCAGTTGGCCGTAACTTTCTCGATGACGTCAAATTAGTGAAAAATCAAAGTTTCTTTGTCGCCGTATAGCTCGAGAACGGGTCGACGGGTGCGGGCGAGAGTAGGCTCGTCGGACGGAGGACGCGGAGACGAAGGCTTACCGCGCGAAAAATTCGCGAAAATTCCCGGAAAATTTTTTACGTGTGCATCGGTAACGCGCGTCGACCTCGGCGGAGGATAACTTACCGACCACCACCGGCAGTGGTCGGTAACGGCTCGGGGGGTATAAGCTGCCGCGTTAAAAATGAAACCCGAATTTCGGCGCTTCCACGGTTCAGGGCTGAAAAGGGCCCGAAAGAAAATAACTGATTCAAACGTTCGAATTTAACGCCAACTTCGCGACGCTGACATCGCATCGGCGGAGAGTGCCGCCACAGTCGCCGCGTTTACTCTCCCTTGATAGTTGAGCGAATGGACTTGTAACTTCGAGGTTACGAATCCGACTCTACGTTTAGGTTTACATTTTCCATTAATTTTAAAGGGTGAGGGGGGGTTGGGGGGGAGGATGGCGATGACAGACCAATTGCGCACCTCCCCGCCACCATCGTCGCTACCGACGACCTCGACCTCGAGCCGAGCGGGGCCGAAGGCCCGACGGGCTCCCGGAAATTTCGGAAAGGCGATATACCTTTAATTCCCAGTTGGCCGTAACTTTCTCGATGACGTCAAATTAGTGAAAAATCAAAATTTCTTTGTCGCCGTATAGCTCGAGAACGGGTCGACGGGTGCGGGCGAGAGTAGGCTCGTCGGACGGAGGACGCGGAGACGAAGGCTTACCGCACGAAAAATTCGCGAAAATTCGCGGAAAATTTTTTACGTGTGCATCGGTAACGCGCGTCGACCTCGGCGGAGGATAACTTACCGACCACCACCGGCAGTGGTCGTTAACGCTCGGGGGTATAAGCTGCCGCGTTAAAAATGAAACTCGAATTTCGGCGCTTCCACGGTTCAGGGCTGAAAAGGGCCCGAAAGAAAACAACTGATTCAAACGTTCGAATTTAACGCCAACTTCGCGACGCTGACATCGCATCGGTGGCGAGTGCCGCCACAGTCGCCGCGTTTACTCTCCCTTGATAGTTGAGCGAATGGACTTGTAACTTCGAGGTTACGAATCCGACTCTACGTTTAGGTTTACATTTTCCATTAATTTTAAAGGGTGAGGGGGGGTTGGGAGGATGATGGCGATGACAGACCAATTGCGCAATTCCCCGCCACCATCGTCGCTACCGACGACCTCGACCTCGAGCCAAGCCGAGCCGCGCGGGGCCGAAGGCCCGACGGGCTCCCGGCAATTTCGGAAAGGCGATATACCTTTAATTTCCAGTTGGCCGTAACTTTCTCGATGACGTCAAATTAGTGAAAAATCAAAGTTTCTTTGTCGCCGTATAGCTCGAGAACGGGTCGACGGGTGCGGGCGAGAGTAGGCTCGTCGGACGGAGGACGCGGAGACAAAGGCTTACCGCGCGAAAAATTCGCGAAAATTCGCGGAAAATTTTTTACGTGTGCATCGGTAACGCGCGTCGACCTCGGCGGAGGATAACTTACCGACCACCACCGGCAGTGGTCGGTAACGGCTCGGGGGGTATAAGCTGCCGCGTTAAAAATGAAACCCGAATTTCGGCGCTTCCACGGTTCAGGGCTGAAAAGGGCCCGAAAGAAAATAACTGATCCAAACGTTCGAATTTAACGCCAATTTCGCGACGCTGACTTTGCATCGATGGCGAGTGCCGCCACAGTCGCCGCGTTTACTCTCCCTTGATGGTTGAGCGAATGGACTTGTAACTTCGAGGTTACGAATCCGACTCTACGTTTAGGTTTACATTTTCCATTAATTTTAAAGGGTGAGGAAGGGTTGGAGGGGGGATGGCGATGACAAACCAATTGCGCACCTCCCCGCCACCATCGTCGCTACCGACGACCTCGACCTCGAGCCGAGCGGGGCCGAAGGCCCGACGAGCTCCCGGAAATTTCGGAAAGGCGATATACCTTTAATTCCCAGTTGGCCGTAACTTTCTCGATGACGTCAAATTAGTGAAAAATCAAAGTTTCTTTGTCGCCGTATAGCTCGAGAACGGGTCGACGGGTGCGGGCGAGAGTAGGCTCGTCGGACGGAGGACGCGGAGACGAAGGCTTACCGCGCGAAAAATTCGCGAAAATTCCCGGAAAATTTTTTACGTGTGCATCGGTAACGCGCGTCGACCTCGGCGGAGGATAACTTACCGACCACCAGCGGCAGTGGTCGGTAACGGCTCGGGGGGTATAAGCTGCCGCGTTAAAAATGAAACCCGAATTTCGGCGCTTCCACGGTTCAGGGCTGAAAAGGGCCCGAAAGAAAATAACTGATTCAAACGTTCGAATTTAACGCCAACTTCGCGACGCTGACATCGCATCGGCGGAGAGTGCCGCCACAGTCGCCGCGTTTACTCTCCCTTGATAGTTGAGCGAATGGACTTGTAACTTCGAGGTTACGAATCCGACTCTACGTTTAGGTTTACATTTTCCATTAATTTTAAAGGGTGAGGGGGGGTTGGGAGGATGATGGCGATGACAGACCAATTGCGCACCTCCCCGCCACCATCGTCGCTACCGACGACCTCGACCTCGAGCCGAGCCGAGCCGAGCGGGGCCGAAGGCCCGACGGGCTCCCGGAAATTTCGGAAAGGCGATATACCTTTAATTCCCAGTTGGCCGTAACTTTCTCGATGACGTCAAATTAGTGAAAAATCAAAGTTTCTTTGTCGCCGCATAGCTCGAGAACGGGTCGACGGGTGCGGGCGAGAGTAGGCTCGTCGGACGGAGGACGCGGAGACGAAGGCTTTCCGCGCGAAAAATTCGCGAAAATTCGCGGAAAATTTTTTACGTGTGCATCGGTAACGCGCGTCGACCTCGGCGGAGGATAACTTACCGACCACCGCCGGCAGTGGTCGGTAACGGCTCGGGGGGTATAAGCTGCCGCGTTAAAAATGAAACCCGAATTTCGGCGCTTCCACGGTTCAGGGCTGAAAAGGGCCCGAAAGAAAATAACTGATTCAAACGTTCGAATTTAACGCCAACTTCGCGACGCTGACATCGCATCGGCGGCGAGTGCCGCCACAGTCGCCGCGTTTACTCTCCCTTGATGGTTGAGCGAATGGACTTGTAACTTCGAGGTTACAAATCCGACTCTACGTTTAGGTTTACATTTTCCATTAATTTTAAAGGGTGAGGGGGGGTTGGGGGGGAGGATGGCGATGACAGACCAATTGCGCACCTCCCCGCCACCATCGTCGCTACCGACGACCTCGACCTCGAGCCAAGCCGAGCCGCGCGGGGCCGAAGGCCCGACGGGCTCCCGGCAATTTCGGAAAGGCGATATACCTTTAATTTCCAGTTGGCCGTAACTTTCTCGATGACGTCAAATTAGTGAAAAATCAAAGTTTCTTTGTCGCCGCATAGCTCGAGAACGGGTCGACGGGTGCGGGCGAGAGTAGGCTCGTCGGACGGAGGACGCGGAGACGAAGGCTTTCCGCGCGAAAAATTCGCGAAAATTCGCGGAAAATTTTTTACGTGTGCATCGGTAACGCGCGTCGACCTCGGCGGAGGATAACTTACCGACCACCGCCGGCAGTGGTCGGTAACGGCTCGGGGGGTATAAGCTGCCGCGTTAAAAATGAAACCCGAATTTCGGCGCTTCCACGGTTCAGGGCTGAAAAGGGCCCGAGAGAAAATAACTGATTCAAACGTTCGAATTTAACGCCAACTTCGCGACGCTGACATCGCATCGGCGGCGAGTGCCGCCACAGTCGCCGCGTTTACTCTCCCTTGATGGTTGAGCGAATGGACTTGTAACTTCGAGGTTACAAATCCGACTCTACGTTTAGGTTTACATTTTCCATTAATTTTAAAGGGTGAGGGGGGGTTGGGGGGGAGGATGGCGATGACAGACCAATTGCGCAATTCCCCGCCACCATCGTCGCTACCGACGACCTCGACCTCGAGCCAAGCCGAGCCGCGCGGGGCCGAAGGCCCGACGGGCTCCCGGCAATTTCGGAAAGGCGATATACCTTTAATTTCCAGTTGGCCGTAACTTTCTCGATGACGTCAAATTAGTGAAAAATCAAAGTTTCTTTGTCGCCGTATAGCTCGAGAACGGGTCGACGGGTGCGGGCGAGAGTAGGCTCGTCGGACGGAGGACGCGGAGACGAAGGCTTACCGCGCGAAAAATTCGCGAAAATTCCCGGAAAATTTTTTACGTGTGCATCGGTAACGCGCGTCGACCTCGGCGGAGGATAACTTACCGACCACCACCGGCAGTGGTCGGTAACGGCTCGGGGGGTATAAGCTGCCGCGTTAAAAATGAAACCCGAATTTCGGCGCTTCCACGGTTCAGGGCTGAAAAGGGCCCGAAAGAAAATAACTGATTCAAACGTTCGAATTTAACGCCAACTTCGCGACGCTGACATCGCATCGGCGGAGAGTGCCGCCACAGTCGCCGCGTTTACTCTCCCTTGATAGTTGAGCGAATGGACTTGTAACTTCGAGGTTACGAATCCGACTCTACGTTTAGGTTTACATTTTCCATTAATTTTAAAGGGTGAGGGGGGGTTGGGAGGATGATGGCGATGACAGACCAATTGCGCACCTCCCCGCCACCATCGTCGCTACCGACGACCTCGACCTCGAGCCGAGCCGAGCCGAGCGGGGCCGAAGGCCCGACGGGCTCCCGGAAATTTCGGAAAGGCGATATACCTTTAATTCCCAGTTGGCCGTAACTTTCTCGATGACGTCAAATTAGTGAAAAATCAAAGTTTCTTTGTCGCCGCATAGCTCGAGAACGGGTCGACGGGTGCGGGCGAGAGTAGGCTCGTCGGACGGAGGACGCGGAGACGAAGGCTTTCCGCGCGAAAAATTCGCGAAAATTCGCGGAAAATTTTTTACGTGTGCATCGGTAACGCGCGTCGACCTCGGCGGAGGATAACTTACCGACCACCGCCGGCAGTGGTCGGTAACGGCTCGGGGGGTATAAGCTGCCGCGTTAAAAATGAAACCCGAATTTCGGCGCTTCCACGGTTCAGGGCAGAAAAGGGCCCGAAAGAAAATAACTGATTCAAACGTTCGAATTTAACGCCAACTTCGCGACGCTGACATCGCATCGGCGGCGAGTGCCGCCACAGTCGCCGCGTTTACTCTCCCTTGATGGTTGAGCGAATGGACTTGTAACTTCGAGGTTACAAATCCGACTCTACGTTTAGGTTTACATTTTCCATTAATTTTAAAGGGTGAGGGGGGGTTGGGGGGGAGGATGGCGATGACAGACCAATTGCGCACCTCCCCGCCACCATCGTCGCTACCGACGACCTCGACCTCGAGCCAAGCCGAGCCGCGCGGGGCCGAAGGCCCGACGGGCTCCCGGCAATTTCGGAAAGGCGATATACCTTTAATTCCCAGTTGGCCGTAACTTTCTCGATGACGTCAAATTAGTGAAAAATCAAAGTTTCTTTGTCGCCGTATAGCTCGAGAACGGGTCGACGGGTGCGGGCGAGAGTAGGCTTGTCGGACGGAGGACGCGGAGGCGAAGGCTTACCGCGCGAAAAATTCGCGAAAATTCGCGGAAAATTTTTTACGTGTGCATCGGTAACGCGCGTCGACCTCGGCGGAGGATAACTTACCGACCACCACCGGCAGTGGTCGGTAACGGCTCGGGGGGTATAAGCTGCCGCGTTAAAAATGAAACCCGAATTTCGGCGCTTCCACGGTTCAGGGCTGAAAAGGGCCCGAAAGAAAATAACTGATTCAAACGTTCGAATTTAACGCCAACTTCGCGACGCTGACATCGCATTGGCGGCGAGTGCCGCCACAGTCGCCGCGTTTACTCTCCCTTGATGGTTGAGCGAATGGACTTGTAACTTCGAGGTTACAAATCCGACTCTACGTTTAGGTTTACATTTTCCATTAATTTTAAAGGGTGAGGGGGGGTTGGGGGGGAGGATGGCGATGACAGACCAATTGCGCACCTCCCCGCCACCATCGTCGCTACCGACGACCTCGACCTCGAGCCGAGCGGGGCCGAAGGCCCGACGGGCTCCCGGAAATTTCGGAAAGGCGATATACCTTTAATTCCCAGTTGGCCGTAACTTTCTCGATGACGTCAAATTAGTGAAAAATCAAAGTTTCTTTGTCGCCGTATAGCTCGAGAACGGGTCGACGGGTGCGGGCGAGAGTAGGCTCGTCGGACGGAGGACGCGGAGACGAAGGCTTACCGCACGAAAAATTCGCGAAAATTCGCGGAAAATTTTTTACGTGTGCATCGGTAACGCGCGTCGACCTCGGCGGAGGATAACTTACCGACCACCACCGGCAGTGGTCGTTAACGCTCGGGGGTATAAGCTGCCGCGTTAAAAATGAAACCCGAATTTCGGCGCTTCCACGGTTCAGGGCTGAAAACGGCCCGAAAGAAAACAACTGATTCAAACGTTCGAATTTAACGCCAACTTCGCGACGCTGACATCGCATCGGTGGCGAGTGCCGCCACAGTCGCCGCGTTTACTCTCCCTTGATAGTTGAGCGAATGGACTTGTAACTTCGAGGTTACGAATCCGACTCTACGTTTAGGTTTACATTTTCCATTAATTTTAAAGGGTGAGGGGGGGTTGGGAGGATGATGGCGATGACAGACCAATTGCGCAATTCCCCGCCACCATCGTCGCTACAGACGACCTCGACCTCGAGCCAAGCCGAGCCGCGCGGGGCCGAAGGCCCAACGGGCTCCCGGCAATTTCGGAAAGGCGATATACCTTTAATCTCCAGTTGGCCGTAACTTTCTCGATGACGTCAAATTAGTGAAAAATCAAAATTTCTTTGTCGCCGTATAGCTCGAGAACGGGTCGACGGGTGCGGGCGAGAGTAGGCTCGTCGGACGGAGGACGCGGAGACGAAGGCTTACCGCACGAAAAATTCGCGAAAATTCGCGGAAAATTTTTTACGTGTGCATCGGTAACGCGCGTCGACCTCGGCGGAGGATAACTTACCGACCACCACCGGCAGTGGTCGTTAACGCTCGGGGGTATAAGCTGCCGCGTTAAAAATGAAACTCGAATTTCGGCGCTTCCACGGTTCAGGGCTGAAAAGGGCCCGAAAGAAAACAACTGATTCAAACGTTCGAATTTAACGCCAACTTCGCGACGCTGACATCGCATCGGTGGCGAGTGCCGCCACAGTCGCCGCGTTTACTCTCCCTTGATAGTTGAGCGAATGGACTTGTAACTTCGAGGTTACGAATCCGACTCTACGTTTAGGTTTACATTTTCCATTAATTTTAAAGGGTGAGGAAGGGTTGGAGGGGGGATGGCGATGACAAACCAATTGCGCACCTCCCCGCCACCATCGTCGCTACCGACGACCTCGACCTCGAGCCGAGCGGGGCCGAAGGCCCGACGAGCTCCCGGAAATTTCGGAAAGGCGATATACCTTTAATTCCCAGTTGGCCGTAACTTTCTCGATGACGTCAAATTAGTGAAAAATCAAAGTTTCTTTGTCGCCGTATAGCTCGAGAACGGGTCGACGGGTGCGGGCGAGAGTAGGCTCGTCGGACGGAGGACGCGGAGACGAAGGCTTACCGCGCGAAAAATTCGCGAAAATTCCCGGAAAATTTTTTACGTGTGCATCGGTAACGCGCGTCGACCTCGGCGGAGGATAACTTACCGACCACCACCGGCAGTGGTCGGTAACGGCTCGGGGGGTATAAGCTGCCGCGTTAAAAATGAAACCCGAATTTCGGCGCTTCCACGGTTCAGGGCTGAAAAGGGCCCGAAAGAAAATAACTGATTCAAACGTTCGAATTTAACGCCAACTTCGCGACGCTGACATCGCATCGGCGGAGAGTGCCGCCACAGTCGCCGCGTTTACTCTCCCTTGATAGTTGAGCGAATGGACTTGTAACTTCGAGGTTACGAATCCGACTCTACGTTTAGGTTTACATTTTCCATTAATTTTAAAGGGTGAGGGGGGGTTGGGGGGGATGATGGCGATGACAGACCAATTGCGCACCTCCCCGCCACCATCGTCGCTACCGACGACCTCGACCTCGAGCCGAGCCGAGCCGAGCGGGGCCGAAGGCCCGACGGGCTCCCGGAAATTTCGGAAAGGCGATATACCTTTAATTCCCAGTTGGCCGTAACTTTCTCGATGACGTCAAATTAGTGAAAAATCAAAGTTTCTTTGTCGCCGCATAGCTCGAGAACGGGTCGACGGGTGCGGGCGAGAGTAGGCTCGTCGGACGGAGGACGCGGAGACGAAGGCTTTCCGCGCGAAAAATTCGCGAAAATTCCCGGAAAATTTTTTACGTGTGCATCGGTAACGCGCGTCGACCTCGGCGGAGGATAACTTACCGACCACCACGGGCAGTGGTCGGTAACGGCTCGGGGGGTATAAGCTGCCGCGTTAAAAATGAAACCCGAATTTCGGCGCTTCCACGGTTCAGGGCTGAAAAGGGCCCGAAAGAAAATAACTGATTCAAACGTTCGAATTTAACGCCAACTTCGCGACGCTGACATCGCATCGGCGGCGAGTGCCGCCACAGTCGCCGCGTTTACTCTCCCTTGATGGTTGAGCGAATGGACTTGTAACTTCGAGGTTACAAATCCGACTCTACGTTTAGGTTTACATTTTCCATTAATTTTAAAGGGTGAGGGGGGGTTGGGGGGGAGGATGGCGATGACAGACCAATTGCGCACCTCCCCGCCACCATCGTCGCTACCGACGACCTCGACCTCGAGCCGAGCGGGGCCGAAGGCCCGACGGGCTCCCGGAAATTTCGGAAAGGCGATATACCTTTAATTCCCAGTTGGCCGTAACTTTCTCGATGACGTCAAATTAGTGAAAAATCAAAGTTTCTTTGTCGCCGTATAGCTCGAGAACGGGTCGACGGGTGCGGGCGAGAGTAGGCTTGTCGGACGGAGGACGCGGAGACGAAGGCTTACCGCGCGAAAAATTCGCGAAAATTCGCGGAAAATTTTTTACGTGTGCATCGGTAACGCGCGTCGACCTCGGCGGAGGATAACTTACCGACCACCACCGGCAGTGGTCGGTAACGGCTCGGGGGGTATAAGCTGCCGCGTTAAAAATGAAACCCGAATTTCGGCGCTTCCACGGTTCAGGGCTGAAAAGGGCCCGAAAGAAAATAACTGATTCAAACGTTCGAATTTAACGCCAACTTCGCGACGCTTACATCGCATTGGCGGCGAGTGCCGCCACAGTCGCCGCGTTTACTCTCCCTTGATGGTTGAGCGAATGGACTTGTAACTTCGAGGTTACAAATCCGACTCTACGTTTAGGTTTACATTTTCCATTAATTTTAAAGGGTGAGGGGGGGTTGGGGGGGAGGATGGCGATGACAGACCAATTGCGCACCTCCTCCCCACCATCGTCGCTACCGACGACCTCGACCTCGAGCCGAGCGGGGCCGAAGGCCCGACGGGCTCCCGGAAATTTCGGAAAGGCGATATACCTTTAATTCCCAGTTGGCCGTAACTTTCTCGATGACGTCAAATTAGTGAAAAATCAAAGTTTCTTTGTCGCCGTATAGCTCGAGAACGGGTCGACGGGTGCGGGCGAGAGTAGGCTCGTCGGACGGAGGACGCGGAGACAAAGGCTTACCGCGCGAAAAATTCGCGAAAATTCGCGGAAAATTTTTTACGTGTGCATCGGTAACGCGCGTCGACCTCGGCGGAGGATAACTTACCGACCACCACCGGCAGTGGTCGGTAACGGCTCGGGGGGTATAAGCTGCCGCGTTAAAAATGAAACCCGAATTTCGGCGCTTCCACGGTTCAGGGCTGAAAAGGGCCCGAAAGAAAATAACTGATTCAAACGTTCGAATTTAACGCCAACTTCGCGACGCTGACATCGCATCGGCGGCGAGTGCCGCCACAGTCGCCGCGTTTACTCTTCCTTGATAGTTGAGCGAATGGACTTGTAACTTCGAGGTTACAAATCCGACTCTACGTTTAGGTTTACATTTTCCATTAATTTTAAAGGGTGAGGGGGGGTTGGGGGGGAGGATGGCGATGACAGACCAATTGCGCACCTCCCCGCCACCATCGTCGCTACCGACGACCTCGACCTCGAGCCGAGCGGGGCCGAAGGCCCGACGGGCTCCCGGAAATTTCGGAAAGGCGATATACCTTTAATTCCCAGTTGGCCGTAACTTTCTCGATGACGTCAAATTAGTGAAAAATCAAAATTTCTTTGTCGCCGTATAGCTCGAGAACGGGTCGACGGGTGCGGGCGAGAGTAGGCTCGTCGGACGGAGGACGCGGAGACGAAGGCTTACCGCACGAAAAATTCGCGAAAATTCGCGGAAAATTTTTTACGTGTGCATCGGTAACGCGCGTCGACCTCGGCGGAGGATAACTTACCGACCACCACCGGCAGTGGTCGTTAACGCTCGGGGGTATAAGCTGCCGCGTTAAAAATGAAACCCGAATTTCGGCGCTTCCACGGTTCAGGGCTGAAAAGGGCCCGAAAGAAAACAACTGATTCAAACGTTCGAATTTAACGCCAACTTCGCGACGTTGACATCGCATCGGTGGCGAGTGCCGCCACAGTCGCCGCGTTTACTCTCCCTTGATAGTTGAGCGAATGGACTTGTAACTTCGAGGTTACGAATCCGACTCTACGTTTAGGTTTACATTTTCCATTAATTTTAAAGGGTGAGGGGGGGTTGGGAGGATGATGGCGATGACAGACCAATTGCGCAATTCCCCGCCACCATCGTCGCTACCGACGACCTCGACCTCGAGCCAAGCCGAGCCGCGCGGGGCCGAAGGCCCGACGGGCTCCCGGCAATTTCGGAAAGGCGATATACCTTTAATCTCCAGTTGGCCGTAACTTTCTCGATGACGTCAAATTAGTGAAAAATCAAAGTTTCTTTGTCGCCGTATAGCTCGAGAACGGGTCGACGGGTGCGGGCGAGAGTAGGCTCGTCGGACGGAGGACGCGGAGACAAAGGCTTACCGCGCGAAAAATTCGCGAAAATTCGCGGAAAATTTTTTACGTGTGCATCGGTAACGCGCGTCGACCTCGGCGGAGGATAACTTACCGACCACCACCGGCAGTGGTCGGTAACGGCTCGGGGGGTATAAGCTGCCGCGTTAAAAATGAAACCCGAATTTCGGCGCTTCCACGGTTCAGGGCTGAAAAGGGCCCGAAAGAAAATAACTGATCCAAACGTTCGAATTTAACGCCAATTTCGCGACGCTGACTTTGCATCGATGGCGAGTGCCGCCACAGTCGCCGCGTTTACTCTCCCTTGATGGTTGAGCGAATGGACTTGTAACTTCGAGGTTACGAATCCGACTCTACGTTTAGGTTTACATTTTCCATTAATTTTAAAGGGTGAGGAAGGGTTGGAGGGGGGATGGCGATGACAAACCAATTGCGCACCTCCCCGCCACCATCGTCGCTACCGACGACCTCGACCTCGAGCCGAGCGGGGCCGAAGGCCCGACGAGCTCCCGGAAATTTCGGAAAGGCGATATACCTTTAATTCCCAGTTGGCCGTAACTTTCTCGATGACGTCAAATTAGTGAAAAATCAAAGTTTCTTTGTCGCCGTATAGCTCGAGAACGGGTCGACGGGTGCGGGCGAGAGTAGGCTCGTCGGACGGAGGACGCGGAGACGAAGGCTTACCGCGCGAAAAATTCGCGAAAATTCCCGGAAAATTTTTTACGTGTGCATCGGTAACGCGCGTCGACCTCGGCGGAGGATAACTTACCGACCACCACCGGCAGTGGTCGGTAACGGCTCGGGGGGTATAAGCTGCCGCGTTAAAAATGAAACCCGAATTTCGGCGCTTCCACGGTTCAGGGCTGAAAAGGGCCCGAAAGAAAATAACTGATTCAAACGTTCGAATTTAACGCCAACTTCGCGACGCTGACATCGCATCGGCGGAGAGTGCCGCCACAGTCGCCGCGTTTACTCTCCCTTGATAGTTGAGCGAATGGACTTGTAACTTCGAGGTTACGAATCCGACTCTACGTTTAGGTTTACATTTTCCATTAATTTTAAAGGGTGAGGGGGGGTTGGGAGGATGATGGCGATGACAGACCAATTGCGCACCTCCCCGCCACCATCGTCGCTACCGACGACCTCGACCTCGAGCCGAGCCGAGCCGAGCGGGGCCGAAGGCCCGACGGGCTCCCGGAAATTTCGGAAAGGCGATATACCTTTAATTCCCAGTTGGCCGTAACTTTCTCGATGACGTCAAATTAGTGAAAAATCAAAGTTTCTTTGTCGCCGCATAGCTCGAGAACGGGTCGACGGGTGCGGGCGAGAGTAGACTCGTCGGACGGAGGACGCGGAGACGAAGGCTTTCCGCGCGAAAAATTCGCGAAAATTCGCGGAAAATTTTTTACGTGTGCATCGGTAACGCGCGTCGACCTCGGCGGAGGATAACTTACCGACCACCACCGGCAGTGGTCGGTAACGGCTCGGGGGGTATAAGCTGCCGCGTTAAAAATGAAACCCGAATTTCGGCTCTTCCACGGTTCAGGGCTGAAAAGGGCCCGAAAGAAAATAACTGATTCAAACGTTCGAATTTAACGCCAACTTCGCGACGCTGACATCGCATCGGCGGCGAGTGCCGCCACAGTCGCCGCGTTTACTCCCCCTTGATGGTTGAGCGAATGGACTTGTAACTTCGAGGTTACAAATCCGACTCTACGTTTAGGTTTACATTTTCCATTAATTTTAAAGGGTGAGGGGGGGTTGGGGGGGAGGATGGCGATGACAGACCAATTGCGCACCTCCCCGCCACCATCGTCGCTACCGACGACCTCGACCTCGAGCCGAGCGGGGCCGAAGGCCCGACGGGCTCCCGGAAATTTCGGAAAGGCGATATACCTTTAATTCCCAGTTGGCCGTAACTTTCTCGATGACGTCAAATTAGTGAAAAATCAAAGTTTCTTTGTCGCCGTATAGCTCGAGAACGGGTCGACGGGTGCGGGCGAGAGTAGGCTTGTCGGACGGAGGACGCGGAGACGAAGGCTTACCGCGCGAAAAATTCGCGAAAATTCGCGGAAAATTTTTTACGTGTGCATCGGTAACGCGCGTCGACCTCGGCGGAGGATAACTTACCGACCACCACCGGCAGTGGTCGGTAACGGCTCGGGGGGTATAAGCTGCCGCGTTAAAAATGAAACCCGAATTTCGGCGCTTCCACGGTTCAGGGCTGAAAAGGGCCCGAAAGAAAATAACTGATTCAAACGTTCGAATTTAACGCCAACTTCGCGACGCTGACATCGCATTGGCGGCGAGTGCCGCCACAGTCGCCGCGTTTACTCTCCCTTGATGGTTGAGCGAATGGACTTGTAACTTCGAGGTTACAAATCCGACTCTACGTTTAGGTTTACATTTTCCATTAATTTTAAAGGGTGAGGGGGGGTTGGGGGGGAGGATGGCGATGACAGACCAATTGCGCACCTCCTCCCCACCATCGTCGCTACCGACGACCTCGACCTCGAGCCGAGCGGGGCCGAAGGCCCGACGGGCTCCCGGAAATTTCGGAAAGGCGATATACCTTTAATTCCCAGTTGGCCGTAACTTTCTCGATGACGTCAAATTAGTGAAAAATCAAAGTTTCTTTGTCGCCGTATAGCTCGAGAACGGGTCGACGGGTGCGGGCGAGAGTAGGCTCGTCGGACGGAGGACGCGGAGACGAAGGCTTTCCGCGCGAAAAATTCGCGAAAATTCGCGGAAAATTTTTTACGTGTGCATCGGTAACGCGCGTCGACCCCGGCGGAGGATAACTTACCGACCACCACCGGCAGTGGTCGGTAACGGCTCGGGGGGTATAAGCTGCCGCGTTAAAAATGAAACCCGAATTTCGGCGCTTCCACGGTTCAGGGCTGAAAAGGGCCCGAAAGAAAATAACTGATTCAAACGTTCGAATTTAACGCCAACTTCGCGACGCTGACATCGCATCGGCGGCGAGTGCCGCCACAGTCGCCGCGTTTACTCTCCCTTGATAGTTGAGCGAATGGACTTGTAACTTCGAGGTTACAAATCCGACTCTACGGTTAGGTTTACATTTTCCATTAATTTTAAAGGGTGAGGGGGGGTTGGGGGGGAGGATGGCGATGACAGACCAATTGCGCACCTCCCCGCCACCATCGTCGCTACCGACGACCTCGACCTCGAGCCGAGCGGGGCCGAAGGCCCGACGGGCTCCCGGAAATTTCGGAAAGGCGATATACCTTTAATTCCCAGTTGGCCGTAACTTTCTCGATGACGTCAAATTAGTGAAAAATCAAAATTTCTTTGTCGCCGTATAGCTCGAGAACGGGTCGACGGGTGCGGGCGAGAGTAGGCTCGTCGGACGGAGGACGCGGAGACGAAGGCTTACCGCACGAAAAATTCGCGAAAATTCGCGGAAAATTTTTTACGTGTGCATCGGTAACGCGCGTCGACCTCGGCGGAGGATAACTTACCGACCACCACCGGCAGTGGTCGTTAACGCTCGGGGGTATAAGCTGCCGCGTTAAAAATGAAACCCGAATTTCGGCGCTTCCACGGTTCAGGGCTGAAAAGGGCCCGAAAGAAAACAACTGATTCAAACGTTCGAATTTAACGCCAACTTCGCGACGCTGACATCGCATCGGTGGCGAGTGCCGCCACAGTCGCCGCGTTTACTCTCCCTTGATAGTTGAGCGAATGGACTTGTAACTTCGAGGTTACGAATCCGACTCTACGTTTAGGTTTACATTTTCCATTAATTTTAAAGGGTGAGGGGGGGTTGGGAGGATGATGGCGATGACAGACCAATTGCGCAATTCCCCGCCACCATCGTCGCTACCGACGACCTCGACCTCGAGCCAAGCCGAGCCGCGCGGGGCCGAAGGCCCGACGGGCTCCCGGCAATTTCGGAAAGGCGATATACCTTTAATTTCCAGTTGGCCGTAACTTTCTCGATGACGTCAAATTAGTGAAAAATCAAAGTTTCTTTGTCGCCGTATAGCTCGAGAACGGGTCGACGGGTGCGGGCGAGAGTAGGCTCGTCGGACGGAGGACGCGGAGACAAAGGCTTACCGCGCGAAAAATTCGCGAAAATTCGCGGAAAATTTTTTACGTGTGCATCGGTAACGCGCGTCGACCTCGGCGGAGGATAACTTACCGACCACCACCGGCAGTGGTCGGTAACGGCTCGGGGGGTATAAGCTGCTGCGTTAAAAATGAAACCCGAATTTCGGCGCTTCCACGGTTCAGGGCTGAAAAGGGCCCGAAAGAAAATAACTGATCCAAACGTTCGAATTTAACGCCAATTTCGCGACGCTGACTTTGCATCGATGGCGAGTGCCGCCACAGTCGCCGCGTTTACTCTCCCTTGATGGTTGAGCGAATGGACTTGTAACTTCGAGGTTACGAATCCGACTCTACGTTTAGGTTTACATTTTCCATTAATTTTAAAGGGTGAGGAAGGGTTGGAGGGGGGATGGCGATGACAAACCAATTGCGCACCTCCCCGCCACCGTCGTCGCTACCGACGACCTCGACCTCGAGCCGAGCGGGGCCGAAGGCCCGACGAGCTCCCGGAAATTTCGAAAAGGCGATATACCTTTAATTCCCAGTTGGCCGTAACTTTCTCGATGACGTCAAATTAGTGAAAAATCAAAGTTTCTTTGTCGCCGCATAGCTCGAGAACGGGTCGACGGGTGCGGGCGAGAGTAGGCTCGTCGGACGGAGGACGCGGAGACGAAGGCTTACCACGCGAAAAATTCGCGGAAAATTTTTTACGTGTGCATCGGTAACGCGCGTCGACCTCGGCGGAGGAAAACTTACCGACCACCACCGGCAGTGGTCGGTAACGGCTCGGGGGGTATAAGCTGACGCGTTAAAAATGAAACCCGAATTTCGGCGCTTTCACGGTTCAGGGCTGAAAAGGGCCTGAAAGAAAATAACTGATTCAAACGTTCGAATTTAACGCCAACTTCGCGACGCTGACATCGCATTGGTGGCGAGTGCCGCCACAGTCGCCGCGTTTACTCTCCCTTGATAGTTGAGCGAATGGACTTGTAACTTCGAGGTTACGAATCCGACTCTACGTTTAGGTTTACATTTTCCATTAATTTTAAAGGGTGAGGGGGGGTTGGGAGGATGATGGCGATGACAGACCAATTGCGCAATTCCCCGCCACCATCGTCGCTACCGACGACCTCGACCTCGAGCCAAGCCGAGCCGAGCGGGGCCGAAGGCCCGACGGGCTCCCGGCAATTTCGGAAAGGCGATATACCTTTAATTTCCAGTTGGCCGTAACTTTCTCGATGACGTCAAATTAGTGAAAAATCAAAGTTTCTTTGTCACCGCATAGCTCGAGAACGGGTCGACGGGTGCGGGCGAGAGTAGGCTCGTCGGACGGAGGACGCGGAGACGAAGACTTACCGCGCGAAAAATTCGCGAAAATTCGCGGAAAATTTTTTACGTGAGCATCGGTAACGCGCGTCGACCTCGGCGGAGGATAACTTACCGACCACCACCGGCAGTGGTCGGTAACGGCTCGGGGGGTATAAGCTGCCGCGTTAAAAATGAAACCCGAATTTCGGCGCTTCCACGGTTCAGGGCTGAAAAGGGCCCGAAAGAAAATAACTGATTCAAACGTTCGAATTTAACGCCAACTTCGCGACGCTGACATCGCATCGGCGGCGAGTGCCGCCACAGTCGCCGCGTTTACTCTCCCTTGATAGTTGAGCGAATGGACTTGTAACTTCGAGGTTACAAATCCGACTCTACGTTTAGGTTTACATTTTCCATTAATTTTAAAGGGTGAGGGGGGGTTGGGGGGGAGGATGGCGATGACAGACCAATTGCGCACCTCCCCGGCCACCATCGTCGCTACCGACGACCTCGACCTCGAGCCGAGCCGAGCCGAGCGGGGCCGAAGGCCCGACGGGCTCCCGGAAATTTCGGAAAGGCGATATACCTTTAATTCCCAGTTGGCCGTAACTTTCTCGATGACGTCAAATTAGTGAAAAATCAAAGTTTCTTTGTCGCCGCATAGCTCGAGAACGGGTCGACGGGTGCGGGCGAGAGTAGGCTCGTCGGACGGAGGACGCGGAGACGAAGGCTTACCGCGCGAAAAATTCGCGAAAATTCGCGGAAAATTTTTTACGTGTGCATCGGTAACGCCCGTCGACCTCGGCGGAGGATAACTTACCGACCACCACCGGCAGTGGTCGTTAACGCTCGGGGGTATAAGCTGCCGCGTTAAAAATGAAACCCGAATTTCGGCGCTTCCACGGTTCAGGGCTGAAAAGGGCCCGAAAGAAAATAACTGATTCAAACGTTCGAATTTAACGCCAACTTCGCGACGCTGACATCGCATCGGTGGCGAGTGCCGCCACAGTCGCCGCGTTTACTCTCCCTTGATAGTTGAGCGAATGGACTTGTAACTTTGAGGTTACGAATCCGACTCTACGTTTAGGTTTACATTTTCCATTAATTTTAAAGGGTGAGGGGGGGTTGGGAGGATGATGGCGATAACAGACCAATTGCGCACCTCCCCGCCACCATCGTCGCTACCGACGACCTCGACCTCGAGCCAAGCGGGGCCGAAGGCCCGACGAGCTCCCGGAAATTTCGGAAAGGCGATATACCTTTAATTCCCAGTTGGCCGTAACTTTCTCGATGACGTCAAATTAGTGAAAAATCAAAGTTTCTTTGTCGCCGTATAGCTCGAGAACGGTACGACGGGTGCGGGCGAGAGTAGGCTTGTCGGACGGAGGACGCGGAGACGAAGGCTTACCGTGCGAAAAATTCGCGAAAATTCGCGGAAAATTTTTTACGTGTGCATCGGTAACGCGCGTCGACCTCGGCGGAGGATAACTTACCGACCACCACCGGCAGTGGTCGGTAACGGCTCGGGGGGTATAAGCTGCCGCGTTAAAAATGAAACCCGAATTTCGGCGCTTCCACGGTTCAGGGCTGAAAAGGGCCCGAAAGAAAATAACTGTTTCAAACGTTCGAATTTAACGCCAACTTCGCGACGCTGACATCGTATCGGCGGCGAGTGCCGCCACAGTCGCCGCGTTTACTCTCCCTTGATAGTTGAGCGAATGGACTTGTAACTTCGAGGTTACAAATCCGACTCTACGTTTAGGTTTACATTTTCCATTAATTTTAAAGGGTGAGGGGGGGTTGGGAGGATGATGGCGATGACAGACCAATTGCGCAATTCCCCGCCACCATCGTCGCTACCGACGACCTCGACCTCGAGCCAAGCCGAGCCGCGCGGGGCCGAAGGCCCGACGGGCTCCCGGCAATTTCGGAAAGGCGATATACCTTTAATTTCCAGTTGGCCGTAACTTTCTCGATGACGTCAAATTAGTGAAAAATCAAAGTTTCTTTGTCGCCGTATAGCTCGAGAACGGGTCGACGGGTGCGGGCGAGAGTAGGCTCGTCGGACGGAGGACGCGGAGACAAAGGCTTACCGCGCGAAAAATTCGCGAAAATTCGCGGAACATTTTTTACGTGTGCATCGGTAACGCGCGTCGACATCGGCGGAGGATAACTTACCGACCACCACCGGCAGTGGTCGGTAACGGCTCGGGGGGTATAAGCTGCCGCGTTAAAAATGAAACCCGAATTTCGGCGCTTCCACGGTTCAGGGCTGAAAAGGGCCCGAAAGAAAATAACTGATCCAAACGTTCGAATTTAACGCCAATTTCGCGACGCTGACTTTGCATCGATGGCGAGTGCCGCCACAGTCGCCGCGTTTACTCTCCCTTGATGGTTGAGCGAATGGACTTGTAACTTCGAGGTTACGAATCCGACTCTACGTTTAGGTTTACATTTTCCATTAATTTTAAAGGGTGAGGAAGGGTTGGAGGGGGGATGGCGATGACAAACCAATTGCGCACCTCCCCGCCACCGTCGTCGCTACCGACGACCTCGACCTCGAGCCGAGCGGGGCCGAAGGCCCGACGAGCTCCCGGAAATTTCGAAAAGGCGATATACCTTTAATTCCCAGTTGGCCGTAACTTTCTCGATGACGTCAAATTAGTGAAAAATCAAAGTTTCTTTGTCGCCGCATAGCTCGAGAACGGGTCGACGGGTGCGGGCGAGAGTAGGCTCGTCGGACGGAGGACGCGGAGACGAAGGCTTACCGCGCGAAAAATTCGCGGAAAATTTTTTACGTGTGCATCGGTAACGCGCGTCGACCTCGGCGGAGGATAACTTACCGACCACCACCGGCAGTGGTCGGTAACGGCTCGGGGGGTATAAGCTGACGCGTTAAAAATGAAACCCGAATTTCGGCGCTTTCACGGTTCAGGGCTGAAAAGGGCCTGAAAGAAAATAACTGATTCAAACGTTCGAAATTAACGCCAACTTCGCGACGCTGACATCGCATTGGTGGCGAGTGCCGCCACAGTCGCCGCGTTTACTCTCCCTTGATAGTTGAGCGAATGGACTTGTAACTTCGAGGTTACGAATCCGACTCTACGTTTAGGTTTACATTTTCCATTAATTTTAAAGGGTGAGGGGGGGTTGGGAGGATGATGGCGATGACAGACCAATTGCGCAATTCCCCGCCACCATCGTCGCTACCGACGACCTCGACCTCGAGCCAAGCCGAGCCGAGCGGGGCCGAAGGCCCGACGGGCTCCCGGCAATTTCGGAAAGGCGATATACCTTTAATTTCCAGTTGGCCGTAACTTTCTCGATGACGTCAAATTAGTGAAAAATCAAAGTTTCTTTGTCACCGCATAGCTCGAGAACGGGTCGACGGGTGCGGGCGAGAGTAGGCTCGTCGGACGGAGGACGCGGAGACGAAGACTTACCGCGCGAAAAATTCGCGAAAATTCGCGGAAAATTTTTTACGTGAGCATCGGTAACGCGCGTCGACCTCGGCGGAGGATAACTTACCGACCACCACCGGCAGTGGTCGGTAACGGCTCGGGGGGTATAAGCTGCCGCGTTAAAAATGAAACCCGAATTTCGGCGCTTCCACGGTTCAGGGCTGAAAAGGGCCCGAAAGAAAATAACTGATTCAAACGTTCGAATTTAACGCCAACTTCGCGACGCTGACATCGCATCGGCGGCGAGTGCCGCCACAGTCGCCGCGTTTACTCTCCCTTGATAGTTGAGCGAATGGACTTGTAACTTCGAGGTTACAAATCCGACTCTACGTTTAGGTTTACATTTTCCATTAATTTTAAAGGGTGAGGGGGGGTTGGGGGGGAGGATGGCGATGACAGACCAATTGCGCACCTCCCCGGCCACCATCGTCGCTACCGACGACCTCGACCTCGAGCCGAGCCGAGCCGAGCGGGGCCGAAGGCCCGACGGGCTCCCGGAAATTTCGGAAAGGCGATATACCTTTAATTCCCAGTTGGCCGTAACTTTCTCGATGACGTCAAATTAGTGAAAAATCAAAGTTTCTTTGTCGCCGCATAGCTCGAGAACGGGTCGACGGGTGCGGGCGAGAGTAGGCTCGTCGGACGGAGGACGCGGAGACGAAGGCTTACCGCGCGAAAAATTCGCGAAAATTCGCGGAAAATTTTTTACGTGTGCATCGGTAACGCCCGTCGACCTCGGCGGAGGATAACTTACCGACCACCACCGGCAGTGGTCGTTAACGCTCGGGGGTATAAGCTGCCGCGTTAAAAATGAAACCCGAATTTCGGCGCTTCCACGGTTCAGGGCTGAAAAGGGCCCGAAAGAAAATAACTGATTCAAACGTTCGAATTTAACGCCAACTTCGCGACGCTGACATCGCATCGGTGGCGAGTGCCGCCACAGTCGCCGCGTTTACTCTCCCTTGATAGTTGAGCGAATGGACTTGTAACTTTGAGGTTACGAATCCGACTCTACGTTTAGGTTTACATTTTCCATTAATTTTAAAGGGTGAGGGGGGGTTGGGAGGATGATGGCGATAACAGACCAATTGCGCACCTCCCCGCCACCATCGTCGCTACCGACGACCTCGACCTCGAGCCAAGCGGGGCCGAAGGCCCGACGAGCTCCCGGAAATTTCGGAAAGGCGATATACCTTTAATTCCCAGTTGGCCGTAACTTTCTCGATGACGTCAAATTAGTGAAAAATCAAAGTTTCTTTGTCGCCGTATAGCTCGAGAACGGTACGACGGGTGCGGGCGAGAGTAGGCTTGTCGGACGGAGGACGCGGAGACGAAGGCTTACCGTGCGAAAAATTCGCGAAAATTCGCGGAAAATTTTTTACGTGTGCATCGGTAACGCGCGTCGACCTCGGCGGAGGATAACTTACCGACCACCACCGGCAGTGGTCGGTAACGGCTCGGGGGGTATAAGCTGCCGCGTTAAAAATGAAACCCGAATTTCGGCGCTTCCACGGTTCAGGGCTGAAAAGGGCCCGAAAGAAAATAACTGTTTCAAACGTTCGAATTTAACGCCAACTTCGCGACGCTGACATCGTATCGGCGGCGAGTGCCGCCACAGTCGCCGCGTTTACTCTCCCTTGATAGTTGAGCGAATGGACTTGTAACTTCGAGGTTACAAATCCGACTCTACGTTTAGGTTTACATTTTCCATTAATTTTAAAGGGTGAGGGGGGGTTGGGAGGATGATGGCGATGACAGACCAATTGCGCAATTCCCCGCCACCATCGTCGCTACCGACGACCTCGACCTCGAGCCAAGCCGAGCCGCGCGGGGCCGAAGGCCCGACGGGCTCCCGGCAATTTCGGAAAGGCGATATACCTTTAATTTCCAGTTGGCCGTAACTTTCTCGATGACGTCAAATTAGTGAAAAATCAAAGTTTCTTTGTCGCCGTATAGCTCGAGAACGGGTCGACGGGTGCGGGCGAGAGTAGGCTCGTCGGACGGAGGACGCGGAGACAAAGGCTTACCGCGCGAAAAATTCGCGAAAATTCGCGGAACATTTTTTACGTGTGCATCGGTAACGCGCGTCGACATCGGCGGAGGATAACTTACCGACCACCACCGGCAGTGGTCGGTAACGGCTCGGGGGGTATAAGCTGCCGCGTTAAAAATGAAACCCGAATTTCGGCGCTTCCACGGTTCAGGGCTGAAAAGGGCCCGAAAGAAAATAACTGATCCAAACGTTCGAATTTAACGCCAATTTCGCGACGCTGACTTTGCATCGATGGCGAGTGCCGCCACAGTCGCCGCGTTTACTCTCCCTTGATGGTTGAGCGAATGGACTTGTAACTTCGAGGTTACGAATCCGACTCTACGTTTAGGTTTACATTTTCCATTAATTTTAAAGGGTGAGGAAGGGTTGGAGGGGGGATGGCGATGACAAACCAATTGCGCACCTCCCCGCCACCGTCGTCGCTACCGACGACCTCGACCTCGAGCCGAGCGGGGCCGAAGGCCCGACGAGCTCCCGGAAATTTCGAAAAGGCGATATACCTTTAATTCCCAGTTGGCCGTAACTTTCTCGATGACGTCAAATTAGTGAAAAATCAAAGTTTCTTTGTCGCCGCATAGCTCGAGAACGGGTCGACGGGTGCGGGCGAGAGTAGGCTCGTCGGACGGAGGACGCGGAGACGAAGGCTTACCGCGCGAAAAATTCGCGGAAAATTTTTTACGTGTGCATCGGTAACGCGCGTCGACCTCGGCGGAGGATAACTTACCGACCACCACCGGCAGTGGTCGGTAACGGCTCGGGGGGTATAAGCTGACGCGTTAAAAATGAAACCCGAATTTCGGCGCTTTCACGGTTCAGGGCTGAAAAGGGCCTGAAAGAAAATAACTGATTCAAACGTTCGAATTTAACGGCAACTTCGCGACGCTGACATCGCATTGGTGGCGAGTGCCGCCACAGTCGGCGCGTTTACTCTCCCTTGATAGTTGAGCGAATGGACTTGTAACTTCGAGGTTACGAATCCGACTCTACGTTTAGGTTTACATTTTCCATTAATTTTAAAGGGTGAGGGGGGGTTGGGAGGATGATGGCGATGACAGACCAATTGCGCAATTTCCCGCCACCATCGTCGCTACCGACGACCTCGACCTCGAGCCAAGCCGAGCCGAGCGGGGCCGAAGGCCCGACGGGCTCCCGGCAATTTCGGAAAGGCGATATACCTTTAATTTCCAGTTGGCCGTAACTTTCTCGATGACGTCAAATTAGTGAAAAATCAAAGTTTCTTTGTCACCGCATAGCTCGAGAACGGGTCGACGGGTGCGGGCGAGAGTAGGCTCGTCGGACGGAGGACGCGGAGACGAAGACTTACCGCGCGAAAAATTCGCGAAAATCCGCGGAAAATTTTTTACGTGAGCATCGGTAACGCGCGTCGACCTCGGCGGAGGATAACTTACCGACCACCACCGGCAGTGGTCGGTAACGGCTCGGGGGGTATAAGCTGCCGCGTTAAAAATGAAACCCGAATTTCGGCGCTTCCACGGTTCAGGGCAGAAAAGGGCCCGAAAGAAAATAACTGATTCAAACGTTCGAATTTAACGCCAACTTCGCGACGCTGACATCGCATCGGCGGCGAGTGCCGCCACAGTCGCCGCGTTTACTCTCCCTTGATAGTTGAGCGAATGGACTTGTAACTTCGAGGTTACAAATCCGACTCTACGTTTAGGTTTACATTTTCCATTAATTTTAAAGGGTGAGGGGGGGTTGGGGGGGAGGATGGCGATGACAGACCAATTGCGCACCTCCCCGGCCACCATCGTCGCTACCGACGACCTCGACCTCGAGCCGAGCCGAGCCGAGCGGGGCCGAAGGCCCGACGGGCTCCCGGAAATTTCGGAAAGGCGATATACCTTTAATTCCCAGTTGGCCGTAACTTTCTCGATGACGTCAAATTAGTGAAAAATCAAAGTTTCTTTGTCGCCGCATAGCTCGAGAACGGGTCGACGGGTGCGGGCGAGAGTAGGCTCGTCGGACGGAGGACGCGGAGACGAAGGCTTACCGCGCGAAAAATTCGCGAAAATTCGCGGAAAATTTTTTACGTGTGCATCGGTAACGCCCGTCGACCTCGGCGGAGGATAACTTACCGACCACCACCGGCAGTGGTCGTTAACGCTCGGGGGTATAAGCTGCCGCGTTAAAAATGAAACCCGAATTTCGGCGCTTCCACGGTTCAGGGCTGAAAAGGGCCCGAAAGAAAATAACTGATTCAAACGTTCGAATTTAACGCCAACTTCGCGACGCTGACATCGCATCGGTGGCGAGTGCCGCCACAGTCGCCGCGTTTACTCTCCCTTGATAGTTGAGCGAATGGACTTGTAACTTCGAGGTTACGAATCCGACTCTACGTTTAGGTTTACATTTTCCATTAATTTTAAAGGGTGAGGGGGGGTTGGGAGGATGATGGCGATGACAGACCAATTGCGCACCTCCCCGCCACCATCGTCGCTACCGACGACCTCGACCTCGAGCCAAGCGGGGCCGAAGGCCCGACGAGCTCCCGGAAATTTCGGAAAGGCGATATACCTTTAATTCCCAGTTGGCCGTAACTTTCTCGATGACGTCAAATTAGTGAAAAATCAAAGTTTCTTTGTCGCCGTATAGCTCGAGAACGGGTCGACGGGTGCGGGCGAGAGTAGGCTTGTCGGACGGAGGACGCGGAGACGAAGGCTTACCGTGCGAAAAATTCGCGAAAATTCGCGGAAAATTTTTTACGTGTGCATCGGTAACGCGCGTCGACCTCGGCGGAGGATAACTTACCGACCACCACCGGCAGTGGTCGGTAACGGCTCGGGGGGTATAAGCTGCCGCGTTAAAAATGAAACCCGAATTTCGGCGCTTCCACGGTTCAGGGCTGAAAAGGGCCCGAAAGAAAATAACTGTTTCAAACGTTCGAATTTAACGCCAACTTCGCGACGCTGACATCGTATCGGCGGCGAGTGCCGCCACAGTCGCCGCGTTTACTCTCCCTTGATAGTTGAGCGAATGGACTTGTAACTTCGAGGTTACAAATCCGACTCTACGTTTAGGTTTACATTGTCCATTAATTTTAAAGGGTGAGGGGGGGTTGGGGGGGAGGATGGCGATGACAGACCAATTGCGCACCTCCCCGCCACCATCGTCGCTACCGACGACCTCGACCTCGAGCCGAGCGGGGCCGAAGGCCCGACGGGCTCCCGGGAATTTCGGAAAGGCGATATACCTTTAATTCCCAGTTGGCCGTAACTTTCTCGATGACGTCAAATTAGTGAAAAATCAAAGTTTCTTTGTCGCCGTATAGCTCGAGAACGGGTCGACGGGTGCGGGCGAGAGTAGGCTCGTCGGACGGAGGACGCGGAGACGAAGGCTAACCGCGCGAAAAATTCGCGAAAATTCGCGGAAAATTTTTTACGTGTGCATCGGTAACGCGCGTCGACCTCGGCGGAGGATAACTTGCCGACCACCACCGGCAGTGGTCGTTAACGCTCGGGGGGGATAAGCTGTCGCGTTAAAAATGAAACCCGAATTTCGGCGCTTCCACGGTTCAGGGCTGAAAAGGGCCCGAAAGAAAATAACAGATTCAAACGTTCGAATTTAACGCCAACTTCGCGACGCTGACATCGCATCGGCGGCGAGTGCCGCCACAGTCGCCGCGTTTACTCTCCCTTGATAGTTGAGCGAATGGACTTGTAACTTCGAGGTTACGAATCCGACTCTACGTTTAGGTTTACATTTTCCATTAATTTTAAAGGGTGAGGGGGGGTTGGGAGGGAGGATGGCGATGACAAACCAATTGCGCACCTCCCCGCCACCATCGTCGCTACCGACGACCTCGACCTCGAGTCGAGCGGGGCCGAAGGCCCGACGGGCTCCCGGAAATTTCGGAAAGGCGATATACCTTTAATTCCCAGTTGGCCGTAACTTTCTCGATGACGTCAAATTAGTGAAAAATCAAAGTTTCTTTGTCGCCGTATAGCTCGAGAACGGGTCGACGGGTGCGGGCGAGAGTAGGCTCGTCGGACGGAGGACGCGGAGACGAAGGCTTACCGCCCGAAAAATTCGCGAAAATTCGCGGAAAATTTTTTACGTGTGCATCGGTAACGCGCGTCGACCTCGGCGGAGGATAACTTACCGACCACCACCGGCAGTGGTCGGTAACGGCTCGGGGGGTATAAGCTGCCGCGTTAAAAATGAAACCCGAATTTCGGCGCTTCCACGGTTCAGGGCTGAAAAGGGCCCGAAAGAAAATAACTGATTCAAACGTTCGAATTTAACGCCAACTTCGCGACGCTGACTTCGCATCTATGGCGAGTGCCGCCACAGTCGCCGCGTTTACTCTCCCTTGATAGTTGAGCGAATGGACTTGTAACTTCGAGGTTACGAATCCGACTCTACGTTTAGGTTTACATTTTCCATTAATTTTAAAGGGTGAGGAAGGGATGGGGGGGGATGGCGATGACAGACCAATTGCGCACCTCCCCGCCACCATCGTCGCTACCGACGACCTCGACCTCGAGTCGAGCGGGGCCGAAGGCCCGACGGGCTCCCGGAAATTTCGGAAAGGCGATATACCTTTAATTCCCAGTTGGCCGTAACTTTCTCGATGACGTCAAATTAGTGAAAAATCAAAGTTTCTTTGTCGCCGTATAGCTCGAGAACGGGTCGACGGGTGCGGGCGAGAGTAGGCTTGTCGGACGGAGGACGCGGAGACGAAGGCTTACCGCGCGAAAAATCCGCGAAAATTCGCGAAAAATTTTCTACGTGTGCATCGGTAACGCGCGTCGACCTCGGCGGAGGATAACTTACCGACCACCACCGGCAGTGGTCGGTAACGGCTCGGGGGGTATAAGCTGCCGCGTTAAAAATGAAACCCGAATTTCGTCGCTTCCACGGTTCAGGGCTGAAAAGGGCCCGAAAGAAAATAACTGATTCAAACGTTCGAATTTAACGCCAACTTCGCGACGCTGACATCGCATCGGCGGCGAGTGCCGCCACAGTCGCCGCGTTTACTCTCCCTTGATAGTTGAGCGAATGGACTTGTAACTTCGAGGTTACGAATCCGACTCTACGTTTAGGTTTACATTTTCCATTAATTTTAAAGGGTGAGGAGGGGTTGGGAGGAGGATGGCGATGACAGACCAATTGCGCACCTCCCCGCCACCATCGTCGCTACCGACGACCTCGACCTCGAGCCGAGCGGGGCCGAAGGCCCGACGAGCTCCCGGAAATTTCGGAAAGGCGATATACCTTTAATTCCCAGTTGGCCGTAACTTTCTCGATGACGTCAAATTAGTGAAAAATCAAAGTTTCTTTGTCGCCGTATAGCTCGAGAACGGGTCGACGGGTGCGGGCGAGAGTAATCTTGTCGGACGGAGGACGCGGAGACGAAGGCTTACCGCGCGAAAAATTCGCGAAAATTCGCGGCAAATTTTCTACGTGTGCATCGGTAACGCGCGTCGATCTCGGCGGAGGATAACTTACCGACCACCACCGGCAGTGGTCGGTAACGGCTCGGGGGGTATAAGCTGCCGCGTTAAAAATGAAACCCGAATTTCGGCGCTTCCACGGTTCAGGGCTGAAAAGGGCCCGAAAGAAAATAACTGATTCAAACGTTTGAATTTAACGCCAACTTCGCGACGCTGACATCGCATCGGCGGCGAGTGCCGCCACAGTCGCCGCGTTTACTCTCCCTTGATGGTTGAGCGAATGGACTTGTAACTTCGAGGTTACGAATCCGACTCTACGTTTAGGTTTACATTTTCCATTAATTTTAAAGGGTGAGGAAGGGTTGGAGGGGGGATGGCGATGACAAACCAATTGCGCACCTCCCCGCCACCGTCGTCGCTACCGACGACCTCGACCGCGAGCCGAGCGGGGCCGAAGGCCCGACGAGCTCCCGGAAATTTCGAAAAGGCGATATACCTTTAATTCCCAGTTGGCCGTAACTTTCTCGATGACGTAAAATTAGTGAAAAATCAAAGTTTCTTTGTCGCCGCATAGCTGGAGAACGGGTCGACGGGTGCGGGCGAGAGTAGGCTCGTCGGACGGAGGACGCGGAGACAAAGGCTTACCGCGCGAAAAATTCGCGAAAATTCGCGGAAAATTTTTTACGTGTGCATCGGTAACGCGCGTCGACCTCGGCGGAGGATAACTTACCGACCACCACCGGCAGTGGTCGGTAACGGCTCGGGGGGTATAAGCTGCCGCGTTAAAAATGAAACCCGAATATCGGCGCTCCCACGGTTCAGGGCTGAAAAGGGCCCGAAAGAAAATAACTGATTCAAACGTTCGAATTTAACGCCAACTTCGCGACGCTGACATCGCATCGGCGGCGAGTGCCGCCACAGTCGCCGCGTTTACTCTCCCTTGATAGTTGAGCGAATGGACTTGTAACTTCGAGGTTACAAATCCGACTCTACGTTTAGGTTTACATTTTCCATTAATTTTAAAGGGTGAGGGGGGGTTGGGGGGGAGGATGGCGATGACAGACCAATTGCGCACCTCCCCGGCCACCATCGTCGCTACCGACGACCTCGACCTCGAGCCGAGCCGAGCCGAGCGGGGCCGAAGGCCCGACGGGCTCCCGGAAATTTCGGAAAGGCGATATACCTTTAATTCCCAGTTGGCCGTAACTTTCTCGATGACGTCAAATTAGTGAAAAATCAAAGTTTCTTTGTCGCCGCATAGCTCGAGAACGGGTCGACGGGTGCGGGCGAGAGTAGGCTCGTCGGACGGAGGACGCGGAGACGAAGGCTTACCGCGCGAAAAATTCGCGAAAATTCGCGGAAAATTTTTTACGTGTGCATCGGTAACGCCCGTCGACCTCGGCGGAGGATAACTTACCGACCACCACCGGCAGTGGTCGTTAACGCTCGGGGGTATAAGCTGCCGCGTTAAAAATGAAACCCGAATTTCGGCGCTTCCACGGTTCAGGGCTGAAAAGGGCCCGAAAGAAAATAACTGTTTCAAACGTTCGAATTTAACGCCAACTTCGCGACGCTGACATCGTATCGGCGGCGAGTGCCGCCACAGTCGCCGCGTTTACTCTCCCTTGATAGTTGAGCGAATGGACTTGTAACTTCGAGGTTACAAATCCGACTCTACGTTTAGGTTTACATTGTCCATTAATTTTAAAGGGTGAGGGGGGGTTGGGGGGGAGGATGGCGATGACAGACCAATTGCGCACCTCCCCGCCACCATCGTCGCTACCGACGACCTCGACCTCGAGCCGAGCGGGGCCGAAGGCCCGACGGGCTCCCGGAAATTTCGGAAAGGCGATATACCTTTAATTCCCAGTTGGCCGTAACTTTCTCGATGACGTCAAATTAGTGAAAAATCAAAGTTTCTTTGTCGCCGTATAGCTCGAGAACGGGTCGACGGGTGCAGGCGAGAGTAGGCTCGTCGGACGGAGGACGCGGAGACGAAGGCTTACCGCGCGAAAAATTCACGAAAATTCGCGGAAAATTTTTTACGTGTGCATCGGTAACGCGCGTCGACCTCGGCGGAGGATAACTTACCGACCACCACCGGCAGTGTTCGGTAACGGCTCGGGGGGTATAAGCTGCCGCGTTAAAAATGAAACCCGAATTTCGGGGCTTCCACGGTTCAGGGCTGAAAAGGGCCCGAAAGAAAATAACTGATTCAAACGTTCGAATTTAACGCCAACTTCGCGACGCTGACATCGCATCGGCGGCGAGTGCCGCCACAGTCGCCGCGTTTACTCTCCCTTGATAGTTGAGCGAATGGACTTGTAACTTCGAGGTTACGAATCCGACTCTACGTTTAGGTTTACATTTTCCATTAATTTTAAAGGGTGAGGGGGGGTTGGGAGGGAGGATGGCGATGACAAACCAATTGCGCACCTCCCCGCCACCATCGTCGCTACCGACGACCTCGACCTCGAGTCGAGCGGGCCCGAAGGCCCGACGGGCTCCCGGAAATTTCGGAAAGGCGATATACCTTTAATTCCCAGTTGGCCGTAACTTTCTCGATGACGTCAAATTAGTGAAAAATCAAAGTTTCTTTGTCGCCGTATAGCTCGAGAACGGGTCGACGGGTGCGGGCGAGAGTAGGCTCGTCGGACGGAGGACGCGGAGACGAAGGCTTACCGCCCGAAAAATTCGCGAAAATTCGCGGAAAATTTTTTACGTGTGCATCGGTAACGCGCGTCGACCTCGGCGGAGGATAACTTACCGACCACCACCGGCAGTGGTCGGTAACGGCTCGGGGGGTATAAGCTGCCGCGTTAAAAATGAAACCCGAATTTCGGGGCTTCCACGGTTCAGGGCTGAAAAGGGCCCGAAAGAAAATAACTGATTCAAACGTTCGAATTTAACGCCAACTTCGCGACGCTGACTTCGCATCTATGGCGAGTGCCGCCACAGTCGCCGCGTTTACTCTCCCTTGATAGTTGAGCGAATGGACTTGTAACTTCGAGGTTACAAATCCGACTCTACGTTTAGGTTTACATTTTCCATTAATTTTAAAGGGTGAGGGGGGGTTGGGGGGGAGGATGGCGATGACAGACCAATTGCGCACCTCCCCGGCCACCATCGTCGCTACCGACGACCTCGACCTCGAGCCGAGCCGAGCCGAGCGGGGCCGAAGGCCCGACGGGCTCCCGGAAATTTCGGAAAGGCGATATACCTTTAATTCCCAGTTGGCCGTAACTTTCTCGATGACGTCAAATTAGTGAAAAATCAAAGTTTCTTTGTCGCCGCATAGCTCGAGAACGGGTCGACGGGTGCGGGCGAGAGTAGGCTCGTCGGACGGAGGACGCGGAGACGAAGGCTTACCGCGCGAAAAATTCGCGAAAATTCGCGGAAAATTTTTTACGTGTGCATCGGTAACGCCCGTCGACCTCGGCGGAGGATAACTTACCGACCACCACCGGCAGTGGTCGTTAACGCTCGGGGGTATAAGCTGCCGCGTTAAAAATGAAACCCGAATTTCGGCGCTTCCACGGTTCAGGGCTGAAAAGGGCCCGAAAGAAAATAACTGATTCAAACGTTCGAATTTAACGCCAACTTCGCGACGCTGACATCGCGTCGGTGGCGAGTGCCGCCACAGTCGCCGCGTTTACTCTCCCTTGATAGTTGAGCGAATGGACTTGTAACTTCGGGGTTACGAATCCGACTCTACGTTTAGGTTTACATTTTCCATTAATTTTAAAGGGCGAGGGGGGGTTGGGAGGATGATGGCGATGACAGACCAATTGCGCACCTCCCCGCCACCATCGTCGCTACCGACGACCTCGACCTCGAGCCGAGCGGGGCCGAAGGCCCGACGAGCTCCCGGAAATTTCGGAAAGGCGATATACCTTTAATTCCCAGTTGGCCGTAACTTTCTCGATGACGTCAAATTAGTGAAAAATCAAAGTTTCTTTGTCGCCGTATAGCTCGAGAACGGGTCGACGGGTGCGGGCGAGAGTAGGCTTGTCGGACGGAGGACGCGGAGACGAAGGCTTACCGTGCGAAAAATTCGCGAAAATTCGCGGAAAATTTTTTACGTGTGCATCGGTAACGCGCGTCGACCTCGGCGGAGGATAACTTACCGAGCACCACCGGCAGTGGTCGGTAACGGCTCGGGGGGTATAAGCTGCCGCGTTAAAAATGAAACCCGAATTTCGGCGCTTCCACGGTTCAGGGCTGAAAAGGGCCCGAAAGAAAATAACTGTTTCAAACGTTCGAATTTAACGCCAACTTCGCGACGCTGACATCGTATCGGCGGCGAGTGCCGCTACAGTCGCCGCGTTTACTCTCCCTTGATAGTTGAGCGAATGGACTTGTAACTTCGAGGTTACAAATCCGACTCTACGTTTAGGTTTACATTGTCCATTAATTTTAAAGGGTGAGGGGGGGTTGGGGGGGAGGATGGCGATGACAGACCAATTGCGCACCTCCCCGCCACCATCGTCGCTACCGACGACCTCGACCTCGAGCCGAGCGGGGCTGAAGGCCCGACGGGCTCCCGGAAATTTCGGAAAGGCGATATACCTTTAATTCCCAGTTGGCCGTAACTTTCTCGATGACGTCAAATTAGTGAAAAATCAAAGTTTCTTTGTCGCCGTATAGCTCGAGAACGGGTCGACGGGTGCGGGCGAGAGTAGGCTCGTCGGACGGAGGACGCGGAGACGAAGGCTTACCGTGCGAAAAATTCGCGAAAATTCGCGGAAAATTTTTTACGTGTGCATCGGTAACGCGCGTCGACCTCGGCGGAGGATAACTTACCGAGCACCACCGGCAGTGGTCGGTAACGGCTCGGGGGGTATAAGCTGCCGCGTTAAAAATGAAACCCGAATTTCGGCGCTTCCACGGTTCAGGGCTGAAAAGGGCCCGAAAGAAAATAACTGTTTCAAACGTTCGAATTTAACGCCAACTTCGCGACGCTGACATCGTATCGGCGGCGAGTGCCGCTACAGTCGCCGCGTTTACTCTCCCTTGATAGTTGAGCGAATGGACTTGTAAGTTCGAGGTTACAAATCCGACTCTACGTTTAGGTTTACATTGTCCATTAATTTTAAAGGGTGAGGGGGGGTTGGGGGGGAGGATGGCGATGACAGACCAATTGCGCACCTCCCCGCCACCATCATCGCTACCGACGACCTCGACCTCGAGCCGAGCGGGGCCGAAGGCCCGACGGGCTCCCGGAAATTTCGGAAAGGCGATATACCTTTAATTCCCAGTTGGCCGTAACTTTCTCGATGACGTCAAATTAGTGAAAAATCAAAGTTTCTTTGTCGCCGTATAGCTCGAGAACGGGTCGACGGGTGCGGGCGAGAGTAGGCTCGTCGGACGGAGGACGCGGAGACGAAGGCTAACCGCGCGAAAAATTCGCGAAAATTCGCGGAAAATTTTTTACGTGTGCATCGGTAACGCGCGTCGACCTCGGCGGAGGATATCTTACCGACCACCACCGGCAGTGGTCGGTAACGGCTCGGGGGGTATAAGCTGCCGCGTTAAAAATGAAACCCGAATTTCGGCGCTTCCACGGTTCAGGGCTGAAAAGGGCCCGAAAGAAAATAACTGATTCAAACGTTCGAATTTAACGCCAACTTCGCGACGCTGACATCGCATCGGCGGCGAGTGCCGCCACAGTCGCCGCGTTTACTCTCCCTTGATAGTTGAGCGAATGGACTTGTAACTTCGAGGTTACAAATCCGACTCTACGTTTAGGTTTACATTTTCCATTAATTTTAAAGGGTGAGGGGGGGTTGGGGGGGAGGATGGCGATGACAGACCAATTGCGCACCTCCCCGGCCACCATCGTCGCTACCGACGACCTCGACCTCGAGCCGAGCCGAGCCGAGCGGGGCCGAAGGCCCGACGGGCTCCCGGAAATTTCGGAAAGGCGATATACCTTTAATTCCCAGTTGGCCGTAACTTTCTCGATGACGTCAAATTAGTGAAAAATCAAAGTTTCTTTGTCGCCGCATAGCTCGAGAACGGGTCGACGGGTGCGGGCGAGAGTAGGCTCGTCGGACGGAGGACGCGGAGACGAAGGCTTACCGCGCGAAAAATTCGCGAAAATTCGCGGAAAATTTTTTACGTGTGCATCGGTAACGCCCGTCGACCTCGGCGGAGGATAACTTACCGACCACCACCGGCAGTGGTCGTTAACGCTCGGGGGTATAAGCTGCCGCGTTAAAAATGAAACCCGAATTTCGGCGCTTCCACGGTTCAGGGCTGAAAAGGGCCCGAAAGAAAATAACTGATTCAAACGTTCGAATTTAACGCCAACTTCGCGACGCTGACATCGCGTCGGTGGCGAGTGCCGCCACAGTCGCCGCGTTTACTCTCCCTTGATAGTTGAGCGAATGGACTTGTAACTTCGGGGTTACGAATCCGACACTACGTTTAGGTTTACATTTTCCATTAATTTTAAAGGGCGAGGGGGGGTTGGGAGGATGATGGCGATGACAGACCAATTGCGCACCTCCCCGCCACCATCGTCGCTACCGACGACCTCGACCTCGAGCCGAGCGGGGCCGAAGGCCCGACGAGCTCCCGGAAATTTCGGAAAGGCGATATACCTTTAATTCCCAGTTGGCCGTAACTTTCTCGATGACGTCAAATTAGTGAAAAATCAAAGTTTCTTTGTCGCCGTATAGCTCGAGAACGGGTCGACGGGTGCGGGCGAGAGTAGGCTTGTCGGACGGAGGACGCGGAGACGAAGGCTTACCGTGCGAAAAATTCGCGAAAATTCGCGGAAAATTTTTTACGTGTGCATCGGTAACGCGCGTCGACCTCGGCGGAGGATAACTTACCGAGCACCACCGGCAGTGGTCGGTAACGGCTCGGGGGGTATAAGCTGCCGCGTTAAAAATGAAACCCGAATTTCGGCGCTTCCACGGTTCAGGGCTGAAAAGGGCCCGAAAGAAAATAACTGTTTCAAACGTTCGAATTTAACGCCAACTTCGCGACGCTGACATCGTATCGGCGGCGAGTGCCGCTACAGTCGCCGCGTTTACTCTCCCTTGATAGTTGAGCGAATGGACTTGTAACTTCGAGGTTACAAATCCGACTCTACGTTTAGGTTTACATTGTCCATTAATTTTAAAGGGTGAGGGGGGGTTGGGGGGGAGGATGGCGATGACAGACCAATTGCGCACCTCCCCGCCACCATCGTCGCTACCGACGACCTCGACCTCGAGCCGAGCGGGGCTGAAGGCCCGACGGGCTCCCGGAAATTTCGGAAAGGCGATATACCTTTAATTCCCAGTTGGCCGTAACTTTCTCGATGACGTCAAATTAGTGAAAAATCAAAGTTTCTTTGTCGCCGTATAGCTCGAGAACGGGTCGACGGGTGCGGGCGAGAGTAGGCTCGTCGGACGGAGGACGCGGAGACGAAGGCTAACCGCGCGAAAAATTCGCGAAAATTCGCGGAAAATTTTTTACGTGTGCATCGGTAACGCGCGTCGACCTCGGCGGAGGATAACTTGCCGACCACCACCGGCAGTGGTCGTTAACGCTCGGGGGGTATAAGCTGCCGCGTTAAAAATGAAACCCGAATTTCGGCGCTTCCACGGTTCAGGGCTGAAAAGGGCCCGAAAGAAAATAACTGATTCAAACGTTCGAATTTAACGCCAACTTCGCGACGCTGACATCGCATCGGCGGCGAGTGCCGCCACAGTCGCCGCGTTTACTCTCCCTTGATAGTTGAGCGAATGGACTTGTAACTTCGAGGTTACAAATCCGACTCTACGTTTAGGTTTACATTTTCCATTAATTTTAAAGGGTGAGGGGGGGTTGGGGGGGAGGATGGCGATGACAGACCAATTGCGCACCTCCCCGGCCACCATCGTCGCTACCGACGACCTCGACCTCGAGCCGAGCCGAGCCGAGCGGGGCCGAAGGCCCGACGGGCTCCCGGAAATTTCGGAAAGGCGATATACCTTTAATTCCCAGTTGGCCGTAACTTTCTCGATGACGTCAAATTAGTGAAAAATCAAAGTTTCTTTGTCGCCGCATAGCTCGAGAACGGGTCGACGGGTGCGGGCGAGAGTAGGCTCGTCGGACGGAGGACGCGGAGTCGAAGGCTTACCGCGCGAAAAATTCGCGAAAATTCGCGGAAAATTTTTTACGTGTGCATCGGTAACGCCCGTCGACCTCGGCGGAGGATAACTTACCGACCACCACCGGCAGTGGTCGTTAACGCTCGGGGGTATAAGCTGCCGCGTTAAAAATGAAACCCGAATTTCGGCGCTTCCACGGTTCAGGGCTGAAAAGGGCCCGAAAGAAAATAACTGATTCAAACGTTCGAATTTAACGCCAACTTCGCGACGCTGACATCGCATTGGCGGCGAGTGCCGCCACAGTCGCCGCGTTTACTCTCCCTTGATAGTTGAGCGAATGGACTTGTAACTTCGAGGTTACGAATCCGACACTACGTTTAGGTTTACATTTTCCATTAATTTTAAAGGGTGAGGGGGGGTTGGGAGGATGATGGCGATGACAGACCAATTGCGCACCTCCCCGCCACCATCGTCGCTACCGACGACCTCGACCTCGAGTCGAGCCGAGCCGAGCGGGGCCGAAGGCCCGACGGGCTCCCGGAAATTTCGGAAAGGCGATATACCTTTAATTCCCAGTTGGCCGTAACTTTCTCGATGACGTCAAATTAGTGAAAAATCAAAATTTCTTTGTCGCCGTATAGCTCGAGAACGGGTCGACGGGTGCGGGCGAGAGTAGGCTCGTCGGACGGAGGACGCGGAGACGAAGGCTTACCGCGCGAAAAATTCGCGAAAATTCGCGGAAAATTTTTTACGTGTGCATCGGTAACGCGCGTCGACCTCGGCGGAGGATAACTTACCGACCACCACCGGCAGTGGTCGTTAACACTCGGGGGTATAAGCTGCCGCGTTAAAAATGAAACCCGAATTTCGGCGCTTCCACGGTTCAGGGCTGAAAAGGGCCCGAAAGAAAACAACTGATTCAAACGTTCGAATTTAACGCCAACTTCGCGACGCTGACATCGCATCGGTGGCGAGTGCCGCCACAGTCGCCGCGTTTACTCTCCCTTGATAGTTGAGCGAATGGACTTGTAACTTCGAGGTTACGAATCCGACTCTACGTTTAGGTTTACATTTTCCATTAATTTTAAAGGGTGAGGGGGGGTTGGGAGGATGATGGCGATGACAGACCAATTGCGCACCTCCCCGCCACCATCGTCGCTACCGACGACCTCGACCTCAAGCCGAGCCGAGCCGAGCGGGGACGAAGGCCCGACGGGCTCCCGGAAATTTCGGAAAGGCGATATACCTTTAATTCCCAGTTGGCCGTAACTTTCTCGATGACGTCAAATTAGTGAAAAATCAAAGTTTCTTTGTCGCCGCATAGCTCGAGAACGGGTCGACGGGTGCGGGCGAGAGTAGGCTCGTCGGACGGAGGACGTGGAGACGAAGGCTTACCGCGCGAAAAATTCGCGAAAATTCGCGGAAAATTTTTTACGTGTGCATCGGTAACGCGCGTCGACCTCGGCGGAGGATAACTTACCGACCACCACCGGCAGTGGTCGGTAACGGCTCGGGGGGTATAAGCTGCCGCGTTAAAAATGAAACCCGAATTTCGGCGCTTCCACGGTTCAGGGCTGAAAAGGGCCTGAAAGAAAATAACTGATTCAAACGTTCGAATTTAACGCCAACTTCGCGACGCTGACATCGCATCGGCGGCGAGTGCCGCCACAGTCGCCGCGTTTACTCTCCCTTGATAGTTGAGCGAATGGACTTGTAACTTCGAGGTTACGAATCCGACACTACGTTTAGGTTTACATTTTCCATTAATTTTAAAGGGTGAGGGGGGTTTGGGGGGGGAGGATGGCGATGACAGACCAATTGCGCACCTCCCCGCCACCATCGTCGCTACCGACGACCTCGACCTCGAGCCGAGCGGGGCCGAAGGCCCGACGGGCTCCCGGAAATTTCGGAAAGGCGATATACCTTTAATTCCCAGTTGGCCGTAACTTTCTCGATGACGTCAAATTAGTGAAAAATCAAAGCTTCTTTGTCGCCGTATAGCTCGAGAACGGGTCGACGGGTGCGGGCGAGAGTAGGCTCGTCGGACGGCGGACGCGGAGACAAAGGCTTACCGCGCGAAAAATTCGCGAAAATTCGCGGAAAATTTTTTACGTGTGCATCGGTAACGCGCGTCGACCTCGGCGGAGGATAACTTACCGACCACCACCGGCAGTGGTCGGTAACGGCTCGGGGGGTATAAGCTGCCGCGTTAAAAATGAAACCCGAATTTCGGCGCTTCCACGGTTCAGGGCTGAAAAGGGCCCGAAAGAAAATAACTGATCCAAACGTTCGAATTTAACGCCAATTTCGCGACGCTGACATCCCATCGGCGGAGAGTGCCGCCACAGTCGCCGCGTTTACTCTCCCTTGATAGTTGAGCGAATGGACTTGTAACTTCGAGGTTACGAATCCGACTCTACGTTTAGGTTTACATTTTCCATTAATTTTAAAGGGTGAGGGGGGTTTGGGGGGGAGGATGGCGATGACAGACCAATTGCGCACCTCCCCGCCACCATCGTCGCTACCGACGACCTCGACATCGAGCCGAGCGGGGCCGAAGGCCCGACGGGCTCCCGGAAATTTCGGAAAGGCGATATACCTTTAATTCCCAGTTGGCCGTAACTTTCTCGATGACGTCAAATTAGTGAAAAATCAAAGTTTCTTTGTCGCCGTATAGCTCGAGAACGGGTCGACGGGTGCGGGCGAGAGTAGGCTCGTCGGACGGAGGACGCGGAGACGAAGGCTTTCCGCGCGAAAAATTCGCGAAAATTCGCGGAAAATTTTTTACGTGTGCATCGGTAACTCGCGTCGACCTCGGCGGAGGATAACTTACCGACCACCACCGGCAGTGGTCGGTAACGGCTCGGGGGGTATAAGCTGCCGCGTTAAAAATGAAACCCGAATTTCGGCGCTTCCACGGTTCAGGGCTGAAAAGGGCCCGAAAGAAAATAACTGATCCAAACTTTCGAATTTAACGCCAATTTCGCGACGCTGACTTCGCATCGATGGCGAGTGCCGCAACAGTCGCCGCGTTTACTCTCCCTTGATGGTTGAGCGAATGGACTTGTAACTTCGAGGTTACGAATCCGTCTCTACGTTTAGGTTTACATTTTCCATTAATTTTAAAGGGTGAGGGGGGTTTGGGGGGGAGGATGGCGATGACAGACCAATTGCGCACCTCCCCGCCACCATCGTCGCTACCGACGACCTCGACCTCGAGCCGAGCGGGGCCGAAGGCCCGACGGGCTCCCGGAAATTTCGGAAAGGCGATATACCTTTAATTCCCAGTTGGCCGTAACTTTCTCGATAACGTCAAATTAGTGAAAAATCAAAGCTTCTTTGTCGCCGTATAGCTCGAGAACGGGTCGACGGGTGCGGGCGAGAGTAGGCTCGTCGGACGGAGGACGCGGAGACAAAGGCTTACCGCGCGAAAAATTCGCGAAAATTCGCGGAAAATTTTTTACGTGTGCATCGGTAACGCGCGTCGACCTCGGCGGAGGATAACTTACCGACCACCACCGGCAGTGGTCGGTAACGGCTCGGGGGGTATAAGCTGCCGCGTTAAAAATGAAACCCGAATTTCGGCGCTTCCACGGTTCAGGGCTGAAAAGGGCCCGAAAGAAAATAACTGATCCAAACGTTCGAATTTAACGCCAATTTCGCGACGCTGACATCGCATCGGCGGAGAGTGCCGCCACAGTCGCCGCGTTTACTCTCCCTTGATAGTTGAGCGAATGGACTTGTAACTTCGAGGTTACGAATCCGACTCTACGTTTAGGTTTACATTTTCCATTAATTTTAAAGGGTGAGGGGGGTTTGGGGGGGAGGATGGCGATGACAGACCAATTGCGCACCTCCCCGCCACCATCGTCGCTACCGACGACCTCGACCTCGAGCCGAGCGGGGCCGAAGGCCCGACGAGCTCCCGGAAATTTCGGAAAGGCGATATACCTTTAATTCCCAGTTGGCCGTAACTTTCTCGATGACGTCAAATTAGTGAAAAATCAAAGCTTCTTTGTCGCCGTATAGCTCGAGAACGGGTCGACGAGTGCGGGCGAGAGTAGGCTTGTCGGACGGAGGACGCGGAGACGAAGGCTTACCGCGCGAAAAATTCGCGAAAATTCGCGGAAAATTTTTTACGTGTGCATCGGTAACGCGCGTCGACCTCGGCGGAGGATAACTTACCGACCACCACCGGCAGTGGTCGGTAACGGCTCGGGGGGTATAAGCTGCCGCGTTAAAAATGAAACCCGAATTTCGGCGCTTCCACGGTTCAGGGCTGAAAAGGGCCCGAAAGAAAATAACTGATTCAAACGTTCGAATTTAACGCCAACTTCGCGACGCTGACATCGCATTGGCGGCGAGTGCCGCCACAGTCGCCGCGTTTACTCTCCCTTGATAGTTGAGCGAATGGACTTGTAACTTCGAGGTTACGAATCCGACACTACGTTTAGGTTTACATTTTCCATTAATTTTAAAGGGTGAGGGGGGGTTGGGAGGATGATGGCGATGACAGACCAATTGCGCACCTCCCCGCCACCATCGTCGCTACCGACGACCTCGACCTCGAGTCGAGCCGAGCCGAGCGGGGCCGAAGGCCCGACGGGCTCCCGGAAATTTCGGAAAGGCGATATACCTTTAATTCCCAGTTGGCCGTAACTTTCTCGATGACGTCAAATTAGTGAAAAATCAAAATTTCTTTGTCGCCGTATAGCTCGAGAACGGGTCGACGGGTGCGGGCGAGAGTAGGCTCGTCGGACGGAGGACGCGGAGACGAAGGCTTACCGCGCGAAAAATTCGCGAAAATTCGCGGAAAATTTTTTACGTGTGCATCGGTAACGCGCGTCGACCTCGGCGGAGGATAACTTACCGACCACCACCGGCAGTGGTCGTTAACACTCGGGGGTATAAGCTGCCGCGTTAAAAATGAAACCCGAATTTCGGCGCTTCCACGGTTCAGGGCTGAAAAGGGCCCGAAAGAAAACAACTGATTCAAACGTTCGAATTTAACGCCAACTTCGCGACGCTGACATCGCATCGGTGGCGAGTGCCGCCACAGTCGCCGCGTTTACTCTCCCTTGATAGTTGAGCGAATGGACTTGTAACTTCGAGGTTACGAATCCGACTCTACGTTTAGGTTTACATTTTCCATTAATTTTAAAGGGTGAGGGGGGGTTGGGAGGATGATGGCGATGACAGACCAATTGCGCACCTCCCCGCCACCATCGTCGCTACCGAGGACCTCGACCTCAAGCCGAGCCGAGCCGAGCGGGGACGAAGGCCCGACGGGCTCCCGGAAATTTCGGAAAGGCGATATACCTTTAATTCCCAGTTGGCCGTAACTTTCTCGATGACGTCAAATTAGTGAAAAATCAAAGTTTCTTTGTCGCCGCATAGCTCGAGAACGGGTCGACGGGTGCGGGCGAGAGTAGGCTCGTCGGACGGAGGACGTGGAGACGAAGGCTTACCGCGCGAAAAATTCGCGAAAATTCGCGGAAAATTTTTTACGTGTGCATCGGTAACGCGCGTCGACCTCGGCGGAGGATAACTTACCGACCACCACCGGCAGTGGTCGGTAACGGCTCGGGGGGTATAAGCTGCCGCGTTAAAAATGAAACCCGAATTTCGGCGCTTCCACGGTTCAGGGCTGAAAAGGGCCTGAAAGAAAATAACTGATTCAAACGTTCGAATTTAACGCCAACTTCGCGACGCTGACATCGCATCGGCGGCGAGTGCCGCCACAGTCGCCGCGTTTACTCTCCCTTGATAGTTGAGCGAATGGACTTGTAACTTCGAGGTTACGAATCCGACTCTACGTTTAGGTTTACATTTTCCATTAATTTTAAAGGGTGAGGGGGGTTTGGGGGGGAGGATGGCGATGACAGACCAATTGCGCACCTCCCCGCCACCATCGTCGCTACCGACGACCTCGACCTCGAGCCGAGCGGGGCCGAAGGCCCGACGAGCTCCCGGAAATTTCGGAAAGGCGATATACCTTTAATTCCCAGTTGGCCGTAACTTTCTCGATGACGTCAAATTAGTGAAAAATCAAAGCTTCTTTGTCGCCGTATAGCTCGAGAACGGGTCGACGAGTGCGGGCGAGAGTAGGCTTGTCGGACGGAGGACGCGGAGACGAAGGCTTACCGCGCGAAAAATTCGCGAAAATTCGCGGAAAATTTTTTACGTGTGCATCGGTAACGCGCGTCGACCTCGGCGGAGGATAACTTACCGACCACCACCGGCAGTGGTCGTTAACGCTCGGGGGTATAAGCTGCCGCGTTAAAAATGAAACCCGAATTTCGGCGCTTCCACGGTTCAGGGCTGAAAAGGGCCCGAAAGAAAACAACTGATTCAAACGTTCGAATTTAACGCCAACTTCGCGACGCTGACATCGCATCTGTGGCGAGTGCCGCCACAGTCGCCGCGTTTACTCTCCCTTGATAGTTGAGCGAATGGACTTGTAACTTCGAGGTTACGAATCCGACTCTACGTTTAGGTTTACATTTTCCATTAATTTTAAAGGGTGAGGGGGGGTTGGGAGGATGATGGCGATGACAGACCAATTGCGCACCTCCCCGCCACCATCGTCGCTACCGACGACCTCGATCTCGAGCCGAGCGGGGCCGAAGGCCCAACGGGCTCCCGGAAATTTCGGAAAGGCGATATACCTTTAATTCCCAGTTGGCCGTAACTTTCTCGATGACGTCAAATTAGTGAAAAATCAAAGTTTCTTTGTCGCCGTATAGCTCGAGAACGGGTCGACGGGTGCGGGCGAGAGTAGGCTCGTCGGACGGAGGACGCGGAGACGAAGGCTTACCGCGCGAAAAATTCGCGAAAATTCGCGGAAAATTTTTTACGTGTGCATCGGTAACGCGCGTCGACCTCGGCGGAGGATAACTTACCGACCACCACCGGCAGTGGTCGGTAACGGCTCGGGGGGTATAAGCTGCCGCGTTAAAAATGAAACCCGAATTTCGGCGCTTTCACGGTTCAGGGCTGAAAAGGGCCCGAAAGAAAATAACTGATCCAAACGTTCGAATTTAACGCCAATTTCGCGACGCTGACATCGCATCGGCGGAGAGTGCCGCCACAGTCGCCGCGTTTACTCTCCCTTGATAGTTGAGCGAATGGACTTGTAACTTCGAGGTTACGAATCCGACTCTACGTTTAGGTTTACATTTTCCATTAATTTTAAAGGGTGAGGAAGGGTTGGGGGGGGATGGCGATGACAGACCAATTGCGCACCTCCCCGCCACCATCGTCGCTACCGACGACCTCGACCTCGAGCCGAGCGGGGCCGAAGGCCCGACGGGCTCCCGGAAATTTCGGAAAGGCGATATACCTTTAATTCCCAGTTGGCCGTAACTTTCTCGATGACGTCAAATTAGTGAAAAATCAAAGTTTCTTTGTCGCCGTATAGCTCGAGAACGGGTCGACGGGTGCGGGCGAGAGTAGGCTCGTCGGACGGAGGACGCGGAGACGAAGGCTTTCCGCGCGAAAAATTCGCGAAAATTCGCGGAAAATTTTTTACGTGTGCATCGGTAACGCGCGTCGACCTCGGCGGAGGATAACTTACCGACCACCACCGGCAGTGGTCGGTAACGGCTCGGGGGGTATAAGCTGCCGCGTTAAAAATGAAACCCGAATTTCGGCGCTTCCACGGTTCAGGGCTGAAAAGGGCCCGAAAGAAAATAACTGATCCAAACGTTCGAATTTAACGCCAATTTCGCGACGCTGACATCGCATCGGCGGAGAGTGCCGCCACAGTCGCCGCGTTTACTCTCCCTTGATAGTTGAGCGAATGGACTTGTAACTTCGAGGTTACGAATCCGACTCTACGTTTAGGTTTACATTTTCCATTAATTTTAAAGGGTGAGGAAGGGATGGGGGGGGATGGCGATGACAGACCAATTGCGCACCTCCCCGCCACCATCGTCGCTACCGACGACCTCGACCTCGAGCCGAGCGGGGCCGAAGGCCCGACGAGCTCCCGGAAATTTCGGAAAGGCGATATACCTTTAATTCCCAGTTGGCCGTAACTTTCTCGATGACGTCAAATTAGTGAAAAATCAAAGTTTCTTTGTCGCCGTATAGCTCGAGAACGGGTCGACGGGTGCGGGCGAGAGTAGGCTTGTCGGACGGAGGACGCGGAGACGAAGGCTTACCGCGCGAAAAATTCGCGAAAATTCGCGGAAAATTTTTTACGTGTGCATCGGTAACGCGCGTCGACCTCGGCGGAGGATAACTTACCACCACCACCGGCAGTGGTCGGTAACGGCTCGGGGGGTATAAGCTGCCGCGTTAAAAATGAAACCCGAATTTCGGCGCTTCCACGGTTCAGGGCTGAAAAGGGCCCGAAAGAAAATAACTGATTCAAACGTTCGAATTTAACGCCAACTTCGCGACGCTGACATCGCATTGGCGGCGAGTGCCGCCATAGTCGCCGCGTTTACTCTCCCTTGATGGTTGAGCGAATGGACTTGTAACTTCGAGGTTACAAATCCGACTCTACGTTTAGGTTTACATTTTCCATTAATTTTAAAGGGTGAGGGGGGGTTGGGGGGAGGATGGCGATGACAGACCAATTGCGCACCTCCCCGCCACCATCGTCGCTACCGACGACCTCGACCTCGAGCCAAGCGGGGCCGAAGGCCCGACGGGCTCCCGGAAATTTCGGAAAGGCGATATACCTTTAATTCCCAGTTGGCCGTAACTTTCTCGATGACGTCAAATTAGTGAAAAATCAAAGTTTCTTTGTCGCCGTATAGCTCGAGAACGGGTCGACGGGTGCGGGCGAGAGTAGGCTCGTCGGACGGAGGACGCGGAGACGAAGGCTTTCCGCGCGAAAAATTCGCGAAAATTCGCGGAAAATTTTTTACGTGTGCATCGGTAACGCGCGTCGACCTCGGCGGAGGATAACTTACCGACCACCACCGGCAGTGGTCGTTAACACTCGGGGGTATAAGCTGCCGCGTTAAAAATGAAACCCTAATTTCGGCGCTTCCACGGTTCAGGGCTGAAAAGGGCCCGAAAGAAAACAACTGATTCAAACGTTCGAATTTAACGCCAACTTCGCGACGCTGACATCGCATCGGTGGCGAGTGCCGCCACAGTCGCCGCGTTTACTCTCCCTTGATAGTTGAGCGAATGGACTTGTAACTTCGAGGTTACGAATCCGACTCTACGTTTAGGTTTACATTTTCCATTAATTTTAAAGGGTGAGGGGGGGTTGGGAGGATGATGGCGATGACAGACCAATTGCGCACCTCCCCGCCACCATCGTCGCTACCGACGACCTCGACCTCAAGCCGAGCCGAGCCGAGCGGGGACGAAGGCCCGACGGGCTCCCGGAAATTTCGGAAAGGCGATATACCTTTAATTCCCAGTTGGCCGTAACTTTCTCGATGACGTCAAATTAGTGAAAAATCAAAGTTTCTTTGTCGCCGCATAGCTCGAGAACGGGTCGACGGGTGCGGGCGAGAGTAGGCTCGTCGGACGGAGGACGTGGAGACGAAGGCTTACCGCGCGAAAAATTCGCGAAAATTCGCGGAAAATTTTTTACGTGTGCATCGGTAACGCGCGTCGACCTCGGCGGAGGATAACTTACCGACCACCACCGGCAGTGGTCGGTAACGGCTCGGGGGGTATAAGCTGCCGCGTTAAAAATGAAACCCGAATTTCGGCGCTTCCACGGTTCAGGGCTGAAAAGGGCCTGAAAGAAAATAACTGATTCAAACGTTCGAATTTAACGCCAACTTCGCGACGCTGACATCGCATCGGCGGCGAGTGCCGCCACAGTCGCCGCGTTTACTCTCCCTTGATAGTTGAGCGAATGGACTTGTAACTTCGAGGTTACGAATCCGACACTACGTTTAGGTTTACATTTTCCATTAATTTTAAAGGGTGAGGGGGGGTTGGGAGGATGATGGCGATGACAGACCAATTGCGCACCTCCCCGCCACCATCGTCGCTACCGACGACCTCGACCTCGAGCCGAGCCGAGCCGAGCGGGGCCGAAGGCCCGACGGGCTCCCGGAAATTTCGGAAAGGCGATATACCTTTAATTCCCAGTTGGCCGTAACTTTCTCGATGACGTCAAATTAGTGAAAAATCAAAATTTCTTTGTCGCCGTATAGCTCGAGAACGGGTCGACGGGTGCGGGCGAGAGTAGGCTCGTCGGACGGAGGACGCGGAGACGAAGGCTTACCGCGCGAAAAATTCGCGAAAATTCGCGGAAAATTTTTTACGTGTGCATCGGTAACGCGCGTCGACCTCGGCGGAGGATAACTTACCGACCACCACCGGCAGTGGTCGTTAACGCTCGGGGGTATAAGCTGCCGCGTTAAAAATGAAACCCGAATTTCGGCGCTTCCACGGTTCAGGGCTGAAAAGGGCCCGAAAGAAAACAACTGATTCAAACGTTCGAATTTAACGCCAACTTCGCGACGCTGACATCGCATCCGTGGCGAGTGCCGTCACAGTCGCCGCGTTTACTCTCCCTTGATAGTTGAGCGAATGGACTTGTAACTTCGAGGTTACGAATCCGACTCTACGTTTAGGTTTACATTTTCCATTAATTTTAAAGGGTGAGGGGGGGTTGGGAGGATGATGGCGATGACAGACCAATTGCGCACCTCCCCGCCACCATCGTCGCTACCGACGACCTCGATCTCGAGCCGAGCGGGGCCGAAGGCCCAACGGGCTCCCGGAAATTTCGGAAAGGCGATATACCTTTAATTCCCAGTTGGCCGTAACTTTCTCGATGACGTCAAATTAGTGAAAAATCAAAGTTTCTTTGTCGCCGTATAGCTCGAGAACGGGTGGACGGGTGCGGGCGAGAGTAGGCTCGTCGGACGGAGGACGCGGAGACGAAGGCTTACCGCGCGAAAAATTCGCGAAAATTCGCGGAAAATTTTTTACGTGTGCATCGGTAACGCGCGTCGACCTCGGCGGAGGATAACTTACCGACCACCACCGGCAGTGGTCGTTAACGCTCGGGGGTATAAGCTGCCGCGTTAAAAATGAAACCCGAATTTCGGCGCTTCCACGGTTCAGGGCTGAAAAGGGCCCGAAAGAAAACAACTGATTCAAACGTTCGAATTTAACGCCAACTTCGCGACGCTGACATCGCATCCGTGGCGAGTGCCGCCACAGTCGCCGCGTTTACTCTCCCTTGATAGTTGAGCGAATGGACTTGTAACTTCGAGGTTACGAATCCGACTCTACGTTTAGGTTTACATTTTCCATTAATTTTAAAGGGTGAGGGGGGGTTGGGAGGATGATGGCGATGACAGACCAATTGCGCACCTCCCCGCCACCATCGTCGCTACCGACGACCTCGATCTCGAGCCGAGCGGGGCCGAAGGCCCAACGGGCTCCCGGAAATTTCGGAAAGGCGATATACCTTTAATTCCCAGTTGGCCGTAACTTTCTCGATGACGTCAAATTAGTGAAAAATCAAAGTTTCTTTGTCGCCGTATAGCTCGAGAACGGGTCGACGGGTGCGGGCGAGAGTAGGCTCGTCGGACGGAGGACGCGGAGACGAAGGCTTACCGCGCGAAAAATTCGCGAAAATTCGCGGAAAATTTTTTACGTGTGCATCGGTAACGCGCGTCGACCTCGGCGGAGGATAACTTACCGACCACCACCGGCAGTGGTCGGTAACGGCTCGGGGGGTATAAGCTGCCGCGTTAAAAATGAAACCCGAATTTCGGCGCTTTCACGGTTCAGGGCTGAAAAGGGCCCGAAAGAAAATAACTGATCCAAACGTTCGAATTTAACGCCAATTTCGCGACGCTGACATCGCATCGGCGGAGAGTGCCGCCACAGTCGCCGCGTTTACTCTCCCTTGATAGTTGAGCGAATGGACTTGTAACTTCGAGGTTACGAATCCGACTCTACGTTTAGGTTTACATTTTCCATTAATTTTAAAGGGTGAGGAAGGGTTGGGGGGGGATGGCGATGACAGACCAATTGCGCACCTCCCCGCCACCATCGTCGCTACCGACGACCTCGACCTCGAGCCGAGCGGGGCCGAAGGCCCGACGGGCTCCCGGAAATTTCGGAAAGGCGATATACCTTTAATTCCCAGTTGGCCGTAACTTTCTCGATGACGTCAAATTAGTGAAAAATCAAAGTTTCTTTGTCGCCGTATAGCTCGAGAACGGGTCGACGGGTGCGGGCGAGAGTAGGCTCGTCGGACGGAGGACGCGGAGACGAAGGCTTTCCGCGCGAAAAATTCGCGAAAATTCGCGGAAAATTTTTTACGTGTGCATCGGTAACGCGCGTCGACCTCGGCGGAGGATAACTTACCGACCACCACCGGCAGTGGTCGGTAACGGCTCGGGGGGTATAAGCTGCCGCGTTAAAAATGAAACCCGAATTTCGGCGCTTCCACGGTTCAGGGCTGAAAAGGGCCCGAAAGAAAATAACTGATTCAAACGTTCGAATTTAACGCCAACTTCGCGACGCTGACATCGCATCGGCGGAGAGAGCCGCCACAGTCGCCGCGTTTACTCTCCCTTGATAGTTGAGCGAATGGACTTGTAACTTCGAGGTTACGAATCCGACTCTACGTTTAGGTTTACATTTTCCATTAATTTTAAAGGGTGAGGGGGGGTTGGGAGGATGATGGCGATGACAGACCAATTGCGCACCTCCCCGCCACCATCGTCGCTACCGACGACCTCGACCTCGAGCCGAGCCGAGCCGAGCGGGGCCGAAGGCCCGACGGGCTCCCGGAAATTTCGGAAAGGCGATATACCTTTAGTTCCCAGTTGGCCGTAACTTTCTCGATGACGTCAAATTAGTGAAAAATCAAAGTTTCTTTGTCGCCGTATAGCTCGAGAACGGGTCGACGGGTGCGGGCGAGAGTAGGCTTGTCGGACGGAGGACGCGGAGACGAAGGCTTACCGCGCGAAAAATTCGCGAAAATTCGCGGAAAATTTTTTACGTGTGCATCGGTAACGCGCGTCGACCTCGGCGGAGGATAACTTACCACCACCACCGGCAGTGGTCGGTAACGGCTCGGGGGGTATAAGCTGCCGCGTTAAAAATGAAACCCGAATTTCGGCGCTTCCACGGTTCAGGGCTGAAAAGGGCCCGAAAGAAAATAACTGATTCAAACGTTCGAATTTAACGCCAACTTCGCGACGCTGACATCGCATTGGCGGCGAGTGCCGCCATAGTCGCCGCGTTTACTCTCCCTTGATGGTTGAGCGAATGGACTTGTAACTTCGAGGTTACAAATCCGACTCTACGTTTAGGTTTACATTTTCCATTAATTTTAAAGGGTGAGGGGGGGTTGGGGGGAGGATGGCGATGACAGACCAATTGCGCACCTCCCCGCCGCCATCGTCGCTACCGACGACCTCGACCTCGAGCCGAGCGGGGCCGAAGGCCCGACGGGCTCCCGGAAATTTCGGAAAGGCGATATACCTTTAATTCCCAGTTGGCCGTAACTTTCTCGATGACGTCAAATTAGTGAAAAATCAAAGTTTCTTTGTCGCCGTATAGCTCGAGAACGGGTCGACGGGTGCGGGCGAGAGTAGGCTCGTCGGACGGAGGACGCGGAGACGAAGGCTTTCCGCGCGAAAAATTCGCGAAAATTCGCGGAAAATTTTTTACGTGTGCATCGGTAACGCGCGTCGACCTCGGCGGAGGATAACTTACCGACCACCACCGGCAGTGGTCGTTAACACTCGGGGGTATAAGCTGCCGCGTTAAAAATGAAACCCTAATTTCGGCGCTTCCACGGTTCAGGGCTGAAAAGGGCCCGAAAGAAAACAACTGATTCAAACGTTCGAATTTAACGCCAACTTCGCGACGCTGACATCGCATCGGTGGCGAGTGCCGCCACAGTCGCCGCGTTTACTCTCCCTTGATAGTTGAGCGAATGGACTTGTAACTTCGAGGTTACGAATCCGACTCTACGTTTAGGTTTACATTTTCCATTAATTTTAAAGGGTGAGGGGGGGTTGGGAGGATGATGGCGATGACAGACCAATTGCGCACCTCCCCGCCACCATCGTCGCTACCGACGACCTCGACCTCAAGCCGAGCCGAGCCGAGCGGGGACGAAGGCCCGACGGGCTCCCGGAAATTTCGGAAAGGCGATATACCTTTAATTCCCAGTTGGCCGTAACTTTCTCGATGACGTCAAATTAGTGAAAAATCAAAGTTTCTTTGTCGCCGCATAGCTCGAGAACGGGTCGACGGGTGCGGGCGAGAGTAGGCTCGTCGGACGGAGGACGCGGAGACGAAGGCTTACCGCGCGAAAAATTCGCGAAAATTCGCGGAAAATTTTTTACGTGTGCATCGGTAACGCGCGTCGACCTCGGCGGAGGATAACTTACCGACCACCACCGGCAGTGGTCGTTAACGCTCGGGGGTATAAGCTGCCGCGTTAAAAATGAAACCCGAATTTCGGCGCTTCCACGGTTCAGGGCTGAAAAGGGCCCGAAAGAAAACAACTGATTCAAACGTTCGAATTTAACGCCAACTTCGCGACGCTGACATCGCATCGGTGGCGAGTGCCGCCACAGTCGCCGCGTTTACTCTCCCTTGATAGTTGAGCGAATGGACTTGTAACTTTGAGGTTACGAATCCGACTCTACGTTTAGGTTTACATTTTCCATTAATTTTAAAGGGTGAGGGGGGGTTGGGAGGATGATGGCGATGACAGACCAATTGCGCACCTCCCCGCCACCATCGTCGCTACCGACGACCTCGACCTCGAGCCGAGCGGGGCCGAAGGCCCGACGAGCTCCCGCAAATTTCGGAAAGGCGATATACCTTTAATTCCCAGTTGGCCGTAACTTTCTCGATGACGTCAAATTAGTGAAAAATCAAAGTTTCTTTGTCGCCGTATAGCTCGAGAACGGGTCGACGGGTGCGGGCGAGAGTAGGCTCGTCGGACGGAGGACGCGGAGACGAAGGCTTACCGCGCGAAAAATTCGCGAAAATTCGCGGAAAATTTTTTACGTGTGCATCGGTAACGCGCGTCGACCTCGGCGGAGGATAACTTACCGACCACCACCGGCAGTGGTCGGTAACGGCTCGGGGGGTATAAGCTGCCGCGTTAAAAATGAAACCCGAATTTCGGCGCTTTCACGGTTCAGGGCTGAAAAGGGCCCGAAAGAAAATAACTGATCCAAACGTTCGAATTTAACGCCAATTTTCACGACGCTGACTTCGCATCGATGGCGAGTGCCGCCACAGTCGTCGCGTTTACTCTCCCTTGATGGTTGAGCGAATGGACTTGTAACTTCGAGGTTACGAATCCGACTCTACGTTTAGGTTTACATTTTCCATTAATTTTAAAGGGTGAGGAAGGGTTGGGGGGGATGGCGATGACAGACCAATTGCGCACCTCCCCGCCACCATCGTCGCTACCGACGACCTCGACCTCGAGCCGAGCGGGGCCGAAGGCCCGACGAGCTCCCGGAAATTTCGGAAAGGCGATATACCTTTAATTCCCAGTTGGCCGTAACTTTCTCGATGACGTCAAATTAGTGAAAAATCAAAGTTTCTTTGTCGCCGTATAGCTCGAGAACGGGTCGACGGGTGCGGGCAAGAGTAGGCTTGTCGGACGGAGGACGCGGAGACGAAGGCTTACCGCGCGAAAAATTCGCGAAAATTCGCGGAAAATTTTTTACGTGTGCATCGGTAACGCGCGTCGACCTCGGCGGAGGATAACTTACCGACCACCACCGGCAGTGGTCGGTAACGACTCGGGGGGTATAAGCTGCCGCGTTAAAAATGAAACCCGAATTTCGGCGCTTCCACGGTTCAGGGCTGAAAAGGGCCCGAAAGAAAATAACTGATTCAAACGTTCGAATTTAACGCCAACTTCGCGACGCTGACATCGCATTGGCGGCGAGTGCCGCCACAGTCGCCACGTTTACTCTCCCTTGATGGTTGAGCGAATGGACTTGTAACTTCGAGGTTACAAATCCGACTCTACGTTTAGGTTTACATTTTCCCTTAATTTTAAAGGGTGAGGGGGGGTTGGGGGGGAGGATGGCGATGACAGACCAATTGCGCACCTCCCCGCCACCATCGTCGCTACCGACGACCTCGACCTCGAGCCGAGCGGGGCCGAAGGCCCGACGGGCTCCCGGAAATTTCGGAAAGGCGATATACCTTTAATTCCCAGTTGGCCGTAACTTTCTCGATGACGTCAAATTAGTGAAAAATCAAAGTTTCTTTGTCGCCGTATAGCTCGAGAACGGGTCGACGGGTGCGGGCGAGAGTAGGCTCGTCGGACGGAGGACGCGGAGACGAAGGCTTTCCGAGCGAAAAATTCGCGAAAATTCGCGGAAAATTTTTTACGTGTGCATCGGTAACGCGCGTCGACCTCGGCGGAGGATAACTTACCGACCACCACCGGCAGTGGTCGGTAACGGCTCGGGGGGTATAAGCTGCCGCGTTACAAATGAAACCCGAATTTCGGCGCTTCCACGGTTCAGGGCTGAAAAGGGCCCGAAAGAAAATAACTGATCCAAACGTTCGAATTTAACGCCAATTTCGCGACGCTGACTTCGCATCGATGGCGAGTGCCGCCACAGTCGCCGCGTTTACTCTCCCTTGATGGTTGAGCGAATGGACTTGTAACTTCGAGGTTACGAATCCGACTCTACGTTTAGGTTTACATTTTCCATTAATTTTAAAGGGTGAGGGGGGTTTGGGGGGGAGGATGGCGATGACAGACCAATTGCGCACCTCCCCGCCACCATCGTCGCTACCGACGACCTCGACCTCGAGCCGAGCGGGGCCGAAGGCCCGACGGGCTCCCGGAAATTTCGGAAAGGCGATATACCTTTAATTCCCAGTTGGCCGTAACTTTCTCGATGACGTCAAATTAGTGAAAAATCAAAGCTTCTTTGTCGCTGTATAGCTCGAGAACGGGTCGACGGGTGCGGGCGAGAGTAGGCTCGTCGGACGGCGGACGCGGAGACAAAGGCTTACCGCGCGAAAAATTCGCGAAAATTCGCGGAAAATTTTTTACGTGTGCATCGGTAACGCGCGTCGACCTCGGCGGAGGATAACTTACCGACCACCACCGGCAGTGGTCGGTAACGGCTCGGGGGGTATAAGCTGCCGCGTTAAAAATGAAACCCGAATTTCGGCGCTTCCACGGTTCAGGGCTGAAAAGGGCCCGAAAGAAAATAACTGATCCAAACGTTCGAATTTAACGCCAATTTCGCGACGCTGACTTCGCATCGATGGCGAGTGCCGCCACAGTCGCCGCGTTTACTCTCCCTTGATGGTTGAGCGAATGGACTTGTAACTTCGAGGTTACGAATCCGACTCTACGTTTAGGTTTACATTTTCCATTAATTTTAAAGGGTGAGGGGGGTTTGGGGGGGAGGATGGCGATGACAGACCAATTGCGCACCTCCCCGCCACCATCGTCGCTACCGACGACCTCGACCTCGAGCCGAGCGGGGCCGAAGGCCCGACGGGCTCCCGGAAATTTCGGAAAGGCGATATACCTTTAATTCCCAGTTGGCCGTAACTTTCTCGATGACGTCAAATTAGTGAAAAATCAAAGCTTCTTTGTCGCCGTATAGCTCGAGAACGGGTCGACGGGTGCGGGCGAGAGTAGGCTCGTCGGACGGAGGACGCGGAGACAAATGCTTACCGCGCGAAAAATTCGCGAAAATTCGCGGAAAATTTTTTACGTGTGCATCGGTAACGCGCGTCGACCTCGGCGGAGGATAACTTACCGACCACCACCGGCAGTGGTCGGTAACGGCTCGGGGGGTATAAGCTGCCGCGTTAAAAATGAAACCCGAATTTCGGCGCTTCCACGGTTCAGGGCTGAAAAGGGCCCGAAAGAAAATAACTGATCCAAACGTTCGAATTTAACGCCAATTTCGCGACGCTGACATCGCATCGGCGGAGAGTGCCGCCACAGTCGCCGCGTTTACTCTCCCTTGATAGTTGAGCGAATGGACTTGTAACTTCGAGGTTACGAATCCGACTCTACGTTTAGGTTTACATTTTCCATTAATTTTAAAGGGTGAGGGGGGTTTGGGGGGGAGGATGGCGATGACAGACCAATTGCGCACCTCCCCGCCACCATCGTCGCTACCGACGACCTCGACCTCGAGCCGAGCGGGGCCGAAGGCCCGACGGGCTCCCGGAAATTTCGGAAAGGCGATATACCTTTAATTCCCAGTTGGCCGTAACTTTCTCGATGACGTCAAATTAGTGAAAAATCAAAGTTTCTTTGTCGCCGTATAGCTCGAGAACGGGTCGACGGGTGCGGGCGAGAGTAGGCTCGTCGGACGGAGGACGCGGAGACGAAGGCTTTCCGCGCGAAAAATTCGCGAAAATTCGCGGAAAATTTTTTACGTGTGCATCGGTAACTCGCGTCGACCTCGGCGGAGGATAACTTACCGACCACCACCGGCAGTGGTCGGTAACGGCTCGGGGGGTATAAGCTGCCGCGTTAAAAATGAAACCCGAATTTCGGCGCTTCCACGGTTCAGGGCTGAAAAGGGCCCGAAAGAAAATAACTGATCCAAACGTTCGAATTTAACGCCAATTTCGCGACGCTGACTTCGCATCGATGGCGAGTGCCGCCACAGTCGCCGCGTTTACTCTCCCTTGATGGTTGAGCGAATGGACTTGTAACTTCGAGGTTACGAATCCGACTCTACGTTTAGGTTTACATTTTCCATTAATTTTAAAGGGTGAGGGGGGTTTGGGGGGGAGGATGGCGATGACAGACCAATTGCGCACCTCCCCGCCACCATCGTCGCTACCGACGACCTCGACCTCGAGCCGAGCGGGGCCGAAGGCCCGACGGGCTCCCGGAAATTTCGGAAAGGCGATATACCTTTAATTCCCAGTTGGCCGTAACTTTCTCGATGACGTCAAATTAGTGAAAAATCAAAGCTTCTTTGTCGCCGTATAGCTCGAGAACGGGTCGACGGGTGCGGGCGAGAGTAGGCTCGTCGGACGGAGGACGCGGAGACAAAGGCTTACCGCGCGAAAAATTCGCGAAAATTCGCGGAAAATTTTTTACGTGTGCATCGGTAACGCGCGTCGACCTCGGCGGAGGATAACTTACCGACCACCACCGGCAGTGGTCGGTAACGGCTCGGGGGGTATAAGCTGCCGCGTTAAAAATGAAACCCGAATTTCGGCGCTTCCACGGTTCAGGGCTGAAAAGGGCCCGAAAGAAAATAACTGATCCAAACGTTCGAATTTAACGCCAATTTCGCGACGCTGACATCGCATCGGCGGAGAGTGCCGCCACAGTCGCCGCGTTTACTCTCCCTTGATAGTTGAGCGAATGGACTTGTAACTTCGAGGTTACGAATCCGACTCTACGTTTAGGTTTACATTTTCCATTAATTTTAAAGGGTGAGGGGGGTTTGGGGGGGAGGATGGCGATGACAGACCAATTGCGCACCTCCCCGCCACCATCGTCGCTACCGACGACCTCGACCTCGAGCCGAGCGGGGCCGAAGGCCCGACGAGCTCCCGGAAATTTCGGAAAGGCGATATACCTTTAATTCCCAGTTGGCCGTAACTTTCTCGATGACGTCAAATTAGTGAAAAATCAAAGCTTCTTTGTCGCCGTATAGCTCGAGAACGGGTCGACGAGTGCGGGCGAGAGTAGGCTTGTCGGACGGAGGACGCGGAGACGAAGGCTTACCGCGCGAAAAATTCGCGAAAATTCGCGGAAAATTTTTTACGTGTGCATCGGTAACGCGCGTCGACCTCGGCGGAGGATAACTTACCGACCACCACCGGCAGTGGTCGGTAACGGCTCGGGGGGTATAAGCTGCCGCGTTAAAAATGAAACCCGAATTTCGGCGCTTCCACGGTTCAGGGCTGAAAAGGGCCCGAAAGAAAATAACTGATCCAAACGTTCGAATTTAACGCCAATTTCGCGACGCTGACTTCGCATCGATGGCGAGTGCCGCCACAGTCGCCGCGTTTACTCTCCCTTGATGGTTGAGCGAATGGACTTGTAACTTCGAGGTTACGAATCCGACTCTACGTTTAGGTTTACATTTTCCATTAATTTTAAAGGGCGAGGGGGGTTTGGGGGGGAGGATGGCGATGACAGACCAATTGCGCACCTCCCCGCCACCATCGTCGCTACCGACGACCTCGACCTCGAGCCGAGCGGGGCCGAAGGCCCGACGGGCTCCCGGAAATTTCGGAAAGGCGATATACCTTTAATTCCCAGTTGGCCGTAACTTTCTCGATGACGTCAAATTAGTGAAAAATCAAAGCTTCTTTGTCGCCGTATAGCTCGAGAACGGGTCGACGGGTGCGGGCGAGAGTAGGCTCGTCGGACGGAGGACGCGGAGACAAAGGCTTACCGCGCGAAAAATTCGCGAAAATTCGCGGAAAATTTTTTACGAGTGCATCGGTAACGCGCGTCGACCTCGGCGGAGGATAACTTACCGACCACCACCGGCAGTGGTCGGTAACGGCTCGGGGGGTATAAGCTGCCGCGTTAAAAATGAAACCCGAATTTCGGCGCTTCCACGGTTCAGGGCTGAAAAGGGCCCGAAAGAAAATAACTGATCCAAACGTTCGAATTTAACGCCAATTTCGCGACGCTGACATCGCATCGGCGGAGAGTGCCGCCACAGTCGCCGCGTTTACTCTCCCTTGATAGTTGAGCGAATGGACTTGTAACTTCGAGGTTACGAATCCGACTCTACGTTTAGGTTTACATTTTCCATTAATTTTAAAGGGTGAGGGGGGTTTGGGGGGGAGGATGGCGATGACAGACCAATTGCGCACCTCCCCGCCACCATCGTCGCTACCGACGACCTCGACCTCGAGCCGAGCGGGGCCGAAGGCCCGACGAGCTCCCGGAAATTTCGGAAAGGCGATATACCTTTAATTCCCAGTTGGCCGTAACTTTCTCGATGACGTCAAATTAGTGAAAAATCAAAGCTTCTTTGTCGCCGTATAGCTCGAGAACGGGTCGACGAGTGCGGGCGAGAGTAGGCTTGTCGGACGGAGGACGCGGAGACGAAGGCTTACCGCGCGAAAAATTCGCGAAAATTCGCGGAAAATTTTTTACGTGTGCATCGGTAACGCGCGTCGACCTCGGCGGAGGATAACTTACCGACCACCACCGGCAGTGGTCGGTAACGGCTCGGGGGGTATAAGCTGCCGCGTTAAAAATGAAACCCGAATTTCGGCGCTTCCACGGTTCAGGGCTGAAAAGGGCCCGAAAGAAAATAACTGATTCAAACGTTCGAATTTAACGCCAACTTCGCGACGCTGACATCGCATTGGCGGCGAGTGCCGCCACAGTCGCCGCGTTTACTCTCCCTTGATAGTTGAGCGAATGGACTTGTAACTTCGAGGTTACGAATCCGACACTACGTTTAGGTTTACATTTTCCATTAATTTTAAAGGGTGAGGGGGGGTTGGGAGGATGATGGCGATGACAGACCAATTGCGCACCTCCCCGCCACCATCGTCGCTACCGTCGACCTCGACCTCGAGTCGAGCCGAGCCGAGCGGGGCCGAAGGCCCGACGGGCTCCCGGAAATTTCGGAAAGGCGATATACCTTTAATTCCCAGTTGGCCGTAACTTTCTCGATGACGTCAAATTAGTGAAAAATCAAAATTTCTTTGTCGCCGTATAGCTCGAGAACGGGTCGACGGGTGCGGGCGAGAGTAGGCTCGTCGGACGGAGGACGCGGAGACGAAGGCTTACCGCGCGAAAAATTCGCGAAAATTCGCGGAAAATTTTTTACGTGTGCATCGGTAACGCGCGTCGACCTCGGCGGAGGATAACTTACCGACCACCACCGGCAGTGGTCGTTAACACTCGGGGGTATAAGCTGCCGCGTTAAAAATGAAACCCGAATTTCGGCGCTTCCACGGTTCAGGGCTGAAAAGGGCCCGAAAGAAAACAACTGATTCAAACGTTCGAATTTAACGCCAACTTCGCGACGCTGACATCGCATCGGTGGCGAGTGCCGCCACAGTCGCCGCGTTTACTCTCCCTTGATAGTTGAGCGAATGGACTTGTAACTTCGAGGTTACGAATCCGACTCTACGTTTAGGTTTACATTTTCCATTAATTTTAAAGGGTGAGGGGGGGTTGGGAGGAAGATGGCGATGACAGACCAATTGCGCACCTCCCCGCCACCATCGTCGCTACCGACGACCTCGACCTCAAGCCGAGCCGAGCCGAGCGGGGACGAAGGCCCGACGGGCTCCCGGAAATTTCGGAAAGGCGATATACCTTTAATTCCCAGTTGGCCGTAACTTTCTCGATGACGTCAAATTAGTGAAAAATCAAAGTTTCTTTGTCGCCGCATAGCTCGAGAACGGGTCGACGGGTGCGGGCGAGAGTAGGCTCGTCGGACGGAGGACGTGGAGACGAAGGCTTTCCGAGCGAAAAATTCGCGAAAATTCGCGGAAAATTTTTTACGTGTGCATCGGTAACGCGCGTCGACCTCGGCGGAGGATAACTTACCGACCACCACCGGCAGTGGTCGGTAACGGCTCGGGGGGTATAAGCTGCCGCGTTACAAATGAAACCCGAATTTCGGCGCTTCCACGGTTCAGGGCTGAAAAGGGCCCGAAAGAAAATAACTGATCCAAACGTTCGAATTTAACGCCAATTTCGCGACGCTGACTTCGCATCGATGGCGAGTGCCGCCACAGTCGCCGCGTTTACTCTCCCTTGATGGTTGAGCGAATGGACTTGTAACTTCGAGGTTACGAATCCGACTCTACGTTTAGGTTTACATTTTCCATTAATTTTAAAGGGTGAGGGGGGTTTGGGGGGGAGGATGGCGATGACAGACCAATTGCGCACCTCCCCGCCACCATCGTCGCTACCGACGACCTCGACCTCGAGCCGAGCGGGGCCGAAGGCCCGACGGGCTCCCGGAAATTTCGGAAAGGCGATATACCTTTAATTCCCAGTTGGCCGTAACTTTCTCGATGACGTCAAATTAGTGAAAAATCAAAGCTTCTTTGTCGCCGTATAGCTCGAGAACGGGTCGACGGGTGCGGGCGAGAGTAGGCTCGTCGGACGGCGGACGCGGAGACAAAGGCTTACCGCGCGAAAAATTCGCGAAAATTCGCGGAAAATTTTTTACGTGTGCATCGGTAACGCGCGTCGACCTCGGCGGAGGATAACTTACCGACCACCACCGGCAGTGGTCGGTAACTGCTCGGGGGGTATAAGCTGCCGCGTTAAAAATGAAACCCGAATTTCGGCGCTTCCACGGTTCAGGGCTGAAAAGGGCCCGAAAGAAAATAACTGATCCAAACGTTCGAATTTAACGCCAATTTCGCGACGCTGACTTCGCATCGATGGCGAGTGCCGCCACAGTCGCCGCGTTTACTCTCCCTTGATGGTTGAGCGAATGGACTTGTAACTTCGAGGTTACGAATCCGACTCTACGTTTAGGTTTACATTTTCCATTAATTTTAAAGGGTGAGGGGGGTTTGGGGGGGAGGATGGCGATGACAGACCAATTGCGCACCTCCCCGCCACCATCGTCGCTACCGACGACCTCGACCTCGAGCCGAGCGGGGCCGAAGGCCCGACGGGCTCCCGGAAATTTCGGAAAGGCGATATACCTTTAATTCCCAGTTGGCCGTAACTTTCTCGATGACGTCAAATTAGTGAAAAATCAAAGCTTCTTTGTCGCCGTATAGCTCGAGAACGGGTCGACGGGTGCGGGCGAGAGTAGGCTCGTCGGACGGAGGACGCGGAGACAAATGCTTACCGCGCGAAAAATTCGCGAAAATTCGCGGAAAATTTTTTACGTGTGCATCGGTAACGCGCGTCGACCTCGGCGGAGGATAACTTACCGACCACCACCGGCAGTGGTCGGTAACGGCTCGGGGGGTATAAGCTGCCGCGTTAAAAATGAAACCCGAATTTCGGCGCTTCCACGGTTCAGGGCTGAAAAGGGCCCGAAAGAAAATAACTGATCCAAACGTTCGAATTTAACGCCAATTTCGCGACGCTGACATCGCATCGGCGGAGAGTGCCGCCACAGTCGCCGCGTTTACTCTCCCTTGATAGTTGAGCGAATGGACTTGTAACTTCGAGGTTACGAATCCGACTCTACGTTTAGGTTTACATTTTCCATTAATTTTAAAGGGTGAGGGGGGTTTGGGGGGGAGGATGGCGATGACAGACCAATTGCGCACCTCCCCGCCACCATCGTCGCTACCGACGACCTCGACCTCGAGCCGAGCGGGGCCGAAGGCCCGACGGGCTCCCGGAAATTTCGGAAAGGCGATATACCTTTAATTCCCAGTTGGCCGTAACTTTCTCGATGACGTCAAATTAGTGAAAAATCAAAGTTTCTTTGTCGCCGTATAGCTCGAGAACGGGTCGACGGGTGCGGGCGAGAGTAGGCTCGTCGGACGGAGGACGCGGAGACGAAGGCTTTCCGCGCGAAAAATTCGCGAAAAGTCGCGGAAAATTTTTTACGTGTGCATCGGTAACTCGCGTCGACCTCGGCGGAGGATAACTTACCGACCACCACCGGCAGTGGTCGGTAACGGCTCGGGGGGTATAAGCTGCCGCGTTAAAAATGAAACCCGAATTTCGGCGCTTCCACGGTTCAGGGCTGAAAAGGGCCCGAAAGAAAATAACTGATCCAAACGTTCGACTTTAACGCCAATTTCGCGACGCTGACTTCGCATCGATGGCGAGTGCCGCCACAGTCGCCGCGTTTACTCTCCCTTGATGGTTGAGCGAATGGACTTGTAACTTCGAGGTTACGAATCCGACTCTACGTTTAGGTTTACATTTTCCATTAATTTTAAAGGGTGAGGGGGGTTTGGGGGGGAGGATGGCGATGACAGACCAATTGCGCACCTCCCCGCCACCATCGTCGCTACCGACGACCTCGACCTCGAGCCGAGCGGGGCCGAAGGCCCGACGGGCTCCCGGAAATTTCGGAAAGGCGATATACCTTTAATTCCCAATTGGCCGTAACTTTCTCGATGACGTCAAATTACTGAAAAATCAAAGCTTCTTTGTCGCCGTATAGCTCGAGAACGGGTCGACGGGTGCGGGCGAGAGTAGGCTCGTCGGACGGAGGACGCGGAGACAAAGGCTTACCGCGCGAAAAATTCGCGAAAATTCGCGGAAAATTTTTTACGTGTGCATCGGTAACGCGCGTCGACCTCGGCGGAGGATAACTTACCGACCACCACCGGCAGTGGTCGGTAACGGCTCGGGGGGTATAAGCTGCCGCGTTAAAAATGAAACCCGAATTTCGGCGCTTCCACGGTTCAGGGCTGAAAAGGGCCCGAAAGAAAATAACTGATCCAAACGTTCGAATTTAACGCCAATTTCGCGACGCTGACATCGCATCGGCGGAGAGTGCCGCCACAGTCGCCGCGTTTACTCTCCCTTGATAGTTGAGCGAATGGACTTGTAACTTCGAGGTTACGAATCCGACTCTACGTTTAGGTTTACATTTTCCATTAATTTTAAAGGGTGAGGGGGGTTTGGGGGGGAGGATGGCGATGACAGACCAATTGCGCACCTCCCCGCCACCATCGTCGCTACCGACGACCTCGACCTCGAGCCGAGCGGGGCCGAAGGCCCGACGAGCTCCCGGAAATTTCGGAAAGGCGATATACCTTTAATTCCCAGTTGGCCGTAACTTTCTCGATGACGTCAAATTAGTGAAAAATCAAAGCTTCTTTGTCGCCGTATAGCTCGAGAACGGGTCGACGAGTGCGGGCGAGAGTAGGCTTGTCGGACGGAGGACGCGGAGACGAAGGCTTACCGCGCGAAAAATTCGCGAAAATTCGCGGAAAATTTTTTACGTGTGCATCGGTAACGCGCGTCGACCTCGGCGGAGGATAACTTACCGACCACCACCGGCAGTGGTCGGTAACGGCTCGGGGGGTATAAGCTGCCGCGTTAAAAATGAAACCCGAATTTCGGCGCTTCCACGGTTCAGGGCTGAAAAGGGCCCGAAAGAAAATAACTGATTCAAACGTTCGAATTTAACGCCAACTTCGCGACGCTGACATCGCATCGGCGGCGAGTGCCGCCACAGTCGCCGCGTTTACTCTCCCTTGATAGTTGAGCGAATGGACTTGTAACTTCGAGGTTACGAATCCGACACTACGTTTAGGTTTACATTTTCCATTAATTTTAAAGGGTGAGGGGGGGTTGGGAGGATGATGGCGATGACAGACCAATTGCGCACCTCCCCGCCACCATCGTCGCTACCGACGACCTCGACCTCGAGTCGAGCCGAGCCGAGCGGGGCCGAAGGCCCGACGGGCTCCCGGAAATTTCGGAAAGGCGATATACCTTTAATTCCCAGTTGGCCGTAACTTTCTCGATGACGTCAAATTAGTGAAAAATCAAAGTTTCTTTGTCGCCGTATAGCTCGAGAACGGGTCGACGGGTGCGGGCGAGAGTAGGCTCGTCGGACGGAGGACGCGGAGACGAAGGCTTACCGCGCGAAAAATTCGCGAAAATTCGCGGAAAATTTTTTACGTGTGCATCGGTAACGCGCGTCGACCTCGGCGGAGGATAACTTACCGACCACCACCGGCAGTGGTCGTTAACGCTCGGGGGTATAAGCTGCCGCGTTAAAAATGAAACCCGAATTTCGGCGCTTCCACGGTTCAGGGCTGAAAAGGGCCCGAAAGAAAACAACTGATTCAAACGTTCGAATTTAACGCCAACTTCGCGACGCTGACATCGCATCGGTGGCGAGTGCCGCCACAGTCGCCGCGTTTACTCTCCCTTGATAGTTGAGCGAATGGACTTGTAACTTCGAGGTTACGAATCCGACTCTACGTTTAGGTTTACATTTTCCATTAATTTTAAAGGGTGAGGGGGGGTTGGGAGGATGATGGCGATGACAGACCAATTGCGCACCTCCCCGCCACCATCGTCGCTACCGACGACCTCGATCTCGAGCCGAGCGGGGCCGAAGGCCCGACGGGCTCCCGGAAATTTCGGAAAGGCGATATACCTTTAATTCCCAGTTGGCCGTAACTTTCTCGATGACGTCAAATTAGTGAAAAATCAAAGTTTCTTTGTCGCCGTATAGCTCGAGAACGGGTCGACGGGTGCGGGCGAGAGTAGGCTCGTCGGACGGAGGACGCGGAGACGAAGGCTTACCGCGCGAAAAATTCGCGAAAATTCGCGGAAAATTTTTTACGTGTGCATCGGTAACGCGCGTCGACCTCGGCGGAGGATAACTTACCGACCACCACCGGCAGTGGTCGGTAACGGCTCGGGGGGTATAAGCTGCCGCGTTAAAAATGAAACCCGAATTTCGGCGCTTTCACGGTTCAGGGCTGAAAAGGGCCCGAAAGAAAATAACTGATCCAAACGTTCGAATTTAACGCCAATTTCGCGACGCTGACATCGCATCGGCGGAGAGTGCCGCCACAGTCGCCGCGTTTACTCTCCCTTGATAGTTGAGCGAATGGACTTGTAACTTCGAGGTTACGAATCCGACTCTACGTTTAGGTTTACATTTTCCATTAATTTTAAAGGGTGAGGAAGGGTTGGGGGGGATGGCGATGACAGACCAATTGCGCACCTCCCCGCCACCATCGTCGCTACCGACGACCTCGACCTCGAGCCGAGCGGGGCCGAAGGCCCGACGAGCTCCCGGAAATTTCGGAAAGGCGATATACCTTTAATTCCCAGTTGGCCGTAACTATCTCGATGACGTCAAATTAGTGAAAAATCAAAGTTTCTTTGTCGCCGTATAGCTCGAGAACGGGTCGACGGGTGCGGGCGAGAGTAGGCTTGTCGGACGGAGGACGTGGAGACGAAGGCTTACCGCGCGAAAAATTCGCGAAAATTCGCGGAAAATTTTTTACGTGTGCATCGGTAACGCGCGTCGACCTCGGCGGAGGATAACTTACCACCACCACCGGCAGTGGTCGGTAACGGCTCGGGGGGTATAAGCTGCCGCGTTAAAAATGAAACCCGAATTTCGGCGCTTCCACGGTTCAGGGCTGAAAAGGGCCCGAAAGAAAATAACTGATTCAAACGTTCGAATTTAACGCCAACTTCGCGACGCTGACATCGCATTGGCGGCGAGTGCCGCCATAGTCGCCGCGTTTACTCTCCCTTGATGGTTGAGCGAATGGACTTGTAACTTCGAGGTTACAAATCCGACTCTACGTTTAGGTTTACATTTTCCATTAATTTTAAAGGGTGAGGGGGGGTTGGGGGGGAGGATGGCGATGACAGACCAATTGCGCACCTCCCCGCCACCATCGTCGCTACCGACGACCTCGACCTCGAGCCGAGCGGGGCCGAAGGCCCGACGGGCTCCCGGAAATTTCGGAAAGGCGATATACCTTTAATTCCCAGTTGGCCGTAACTTTCTCGATGACGTCAAATTAGTGAAAAATCAAAGTTTCTTTGTCGCCGTATAGCTCGAGAACGGGTCGACGGGTGCGGGCGAGAGTAGGCTCGTCGGACGGAGGACGCGGAGACGAAGGCTTTCCGCGCGAAAAATTCGCGAAAATTCGCGGAAAATTTTTTACGTGTGCATCGGTAACGCGCGTCGACCTCGGCGGAGGATAACTTACCGACCACCACCGGCAGTGGTCGGTAACGGCTCGGGGGGTATAAGCTGCCGCGTTAAAAATGAAACCCGAATTTCGGCGCTTCCACGGTTCAGGGCTGAAAAGGGCCCGAAAGAAAATAACTCATCCAAACGTTCGAATTTAACGCCAATTTCGCGACGCTGACATCGCATCGGCGGAGAGTGCCGCCACAGTCGCCGCGTTTACTCTCCCTTGATAGTTGAGCGAATGGACTTGTAACTTCGAGGTTACGAATCCGACTCTACGTTTAGGTTTACATTTTCCATTAATTTTAAAGGGTGAGGAAGGGTTGGGGGGGGATGGCGATGACAGACCAATTGCGCACCTCCCCGCCACCATCGTCGCTACCGACGACCTCGACCTCGAGCCGAGCGGGGCCGAAGGCCCGACGAGCTCCCGGAAATTTCGGAAAGGCGATATACCTTTAATTCCCAGTTGGCCGTAACTTTCTCGATGACGTCAAATTAGTGAAAAATCAAAGTTTCTTTGTCGCCGTATAGCTCGAGAACGGGTCGACGGGTGCGGGCGAGAGTAGGCTTGTCGGACGGAGGACGCGGAGACGAAGGCTTACCGCGCGAAAAATTCGCGAAAATTCGCGGAAAATTTTTTACGTGTGCATCGGTAACGCGCGTCGACCTCGGCGGAGGATAACTTACCACCACCACCGGCAGTGGTCGGTAACGGCTCGGGGGGTATAAGCTGCCGCGTTAAAAATGAAACCCGAATTTCGGCGCTTCCACGGTTCAGGGCTGAAAAGGGCCCGAAAGAAAATAACTGATTCAAACGTTCGAATTTAACGCCAACTTCGCGACGCTGACATCGCAATGGCGGCGAGTGCCGCCATAGTCGCCGCGTTTACTCTCCCTTGATGGTTGAGCGAATGGACTTGTAACTTCGAGGTTACAAATCCGACTCTACGTTTAGGTTTACATTTTCCATTAATTTTAAAGGGTGAGGGGGGGTTGGGGGGGAGGATGGCGATGACAGACCAATTGCGCACCTCCCCGCCACCATCGTCGCTACCGACGACCTCGACCTCGAGCCGAGCGGGGCCGAAGGCCCGACGGGCTCCCGGAAATTTCGGAAAGGCGATATACCTTTAATTCCCAGTTGGCCGTAACTTTCTCGATGACGTCAAATTAGTGAAAAATCAAAGTTTCTTTGTCGCCGTATAGCTCGAGAACGGGTCGACGGGTGCGGGCGAGAGTAGGCTCGTCGGACGGAGGACGCGGAGACGAAGGCTTTCCGCGCGAAAAATTCGCGAAAATTCGCGGAAAATTTTTTACGTGTGCATCGGTAACGCGCGTCGACCTCGGCGGAGGATAACTTACCGACCACCACCGGCAGTGGTCGGTAACGGCTCGGGGGGTATAAGCTGCCGCGTTAAAAATGAAACCCGAATTTCGGCGCTTCCACGGTTCAGGGCTGAAAAGGGCCCGAAAGAAAATAACTGATCCAAACGTTCGAATTTAACGCCAATTTCGCGACGCTGACATCGCATCGGCGGAGAGTGCCGCCACAGTCGCCGCGTTTACTCTCCCTTGATAGTTGAGCGAATGGACTTGTAACTTCGAGGTTACGAATCCGACTCTACGTTTAGGTTTACATTTTCCATTAATTTTAAAGGGTGAGGAAGGGTTGGGGGGGGATGGCGATGACAGACCAATTGCGCACCTCCCCGCCACCATCGTCGCTACCGACGACCTCGACCTCGAGCCGAGCGGGGCCGAAGGCCCGACGAGCTCCCGGAAATTTCGGAAAGGCGATATACCTTTAATTCCCAGTTGGCCGTAACTTTCTCGATGACGTCAAATTAGTGAAAAATCAAAGTTTCTTTGTCGCCGTATAGCTCGAGAACGGGTCGACGGGTGCGGGCGAGAGTAGGCTTGTCGGACGGAGGACGCGGAGACGAAGGCTTACCGCGCGAGAAATTCGCGAAAATTCGCGGAAAATTTTTTACGTGTGCATCGGTAACGCGCGTCGACCTCGGCGGAGGATAACTTACCACCACCACCGGCAGTGGTCGGTAACGGCTCGGGGGGTATAAGCTGCCGCGTTAAAAATGAAACCCGAATTTCGGCGCTTCCACGGTTCAGGGCTGAAAAGGGCCCGAAAGAAAATAACTGATTCAAACGTTCGAATTTAACGCCAACTTCGCGACGCTGACATCGCATTGGCGGCGAGTGCCGCCATAGTCGCCGCGTTTACTCTCCCTTGATGGTTGAGCGAATGGATTTGTAACTTCGAGGTTACAAATCCGACTCTACGTTTAGGTTTACATTTTCCATTAATTTTAAAGGGTGAGGGGGGGTTGGGGGGGAGGATGGCGATGACAGACCAATTGCGCACCTCCCCGCCACCATCGTCGCTACCGACGACCTCGACCTCGAGCCGAGCGGGGCCGAAGGCCCGACGGGCTCCCGGAAATTTCGGAAAGGCGATATACCTTAAATTCTCAGTTGGCCGTAACTTTCTCGATGACGTCAAATTAGTGAAAAATCAAAGTTTCTTTGTCGCCGTATAGCTCGAGAACGGGTCGACGGGTGCGGGCGAGAGTAGGCTCGTCGGACGGAGGACGCGGAGACGAAGGCTTTCCGCGCGAAAAATTCGCGAAAATTCGCGGAAAATTTTTTACGTGTGCATCGGTAACGCGCGTCGACCTCGGCGGAGGATAACTTACCGACCACCACCGGCAGTGGTCGTTAACACTCGGGGGTATAAGCTGCCGCGTTAAAAATGAAACCCTAATTTCGGCGCTTCCACGGTTCAGGGCTGAAAGGGGCCCGAAAGAAAACAACTGATTCAAACGTTCGAATTTAACGCCAACTTCGCGACGCTGACATCGCATCGGTGGCGAGTGCCGCCACAGTCGCCGCGTTTACTCTCCCTTGATAGTTGAGCGAATGGACTTGTAACTTCGAGGTTACGAATCCGACTCTACGTTTAGGTTTACATTTTCCATTAATTTTAAAGGGTGAGGGGGGGTTGGGAGGATGATGGCGATGACAGACCAATTGCGCACCTCCCCGCCACCATCGTCGCTACCGACGACCTCGACCTCAAGCCGAGCCGAGCCGAGCGGGGACGAAGGCCCGACGGGCTCCCGGAAATTTCGGAAAGGCGATATACCTTTAATTCCCAGTTGGCCGTAACTTTCTCGATGACGTCAAATTAGTGAAAAATCAAAGTTTCTTTGTCGCCGCATAGCTCGAGAACGGGTCGACGGGTGCGGGCGAGAGTAGGCTCGTCGGACGGAGGACGTGGAGACGAAGGCTTACCGCGCGAAAAATTCGCGAAAATTCGCGGAAAATTTTTTACGTGTGCATCGGTAACGCGCGTCGACCTCGGCGGAGGATAACTTACCGACCACCACCGGCAGTGGTCGGTAACGGCTCGGGGGGTATAAGCTGCCGCGTTAAAAATGAAACCCGAATTTCGGCGCTTCCACGGTTCAGGGCTGAAAAGGGCCTGAAAGAAAATAACTGATTCAAACGTTCGAATTTAACGCCAACTTCGCGACGCTGACATCGCATCGGCGGCGAGTGCCGCCACAGTCGCCGCGTTTACTCTCCCTTGATAGTTGAGCGAATGGACTTGTAACTTCGAGGTTACGAATCCGACACTACGTTTAGGTTTACATTTTCCATTAATTTTAAAGGGTGAGGGGGGGTTGGGAGGATGATGGCGATGACAGACCAATTGCGCACCTCCCCGCCACCATCGTCGCTACCGACGACCTCGACCTCGAGCCGAGCCGAGCCGAGCGGGGCCGAAGGCCCGACGGGCTCCCGGAAATTTCGGAAAGGCGATATACCTTTAATTCCCAGTTGGCCGTAACTTTCTCGATGACGTCAAATTAGTGAAAAATCAAAATTTCTTTGTCGCCGTATAGCTCGAGAACGGGTCGACGGGTGCGGGCTAGAGTAGGCTCGTCGGACGGAGGACGCGGAGACGAAGGCTTACCGCGCGAAAAATTCGCGAAAATTCGCGGAAAATTTTTTACGTGTGCATCGGTAACGCGCGTCGACCTCGGCGGAGGATAACTTACCGACCACCACCGGCAGTGGTCGTTAACGCTCGGGGGTATAAGCTGCCGCGTTAAAAATGAAACCCGAATTTCGGCGCTTCCACGGTTCAGGGCTGAAAAGGGCCCGAAAGAAAACAACTGATTCAAACGTTCGAATTTAACGCCAACTTCGCGACGCTGACATCGCATCGGTGGCGAGTGCCGCCACAGTCGCCGCGTTTACTCTCCCTTGATAGTTGAGCGAATGGACTTGTAACTTCGAGGTTACGAATCCGACTCTACGTTTAGGTTTACATTTTCCATTAATTTTAAAGGGTGAGGGGGGGTTGGGAGGATGATGGCGATGACAGACCAATTGCGCACCTCCCCGCCACCATCGTCGCTACCGACGACCTCGATCTCGAGCCGAGCGGGGCCGAAGGCCCGACGGGCTCCCGGAAATTTCGGAAAGGCGATATACCTTTAATTCCCAGTTGGCCGTAACTTTCTCGATGACGTCAAATTAGTGAAAAATCAAAGTTTCTTTGTCGCCGTATAGCTCGAGAACGGGTCGACGGGTGCGGGCGAGAGTAGGCTCGTCGGACGGAGGACGCGGAGACGAAGGCTTTCCGCGCGAAAAATTCGCGAAAATTCGCGGAAAATTTTTTACGTGTGCATCGGTAACGCGCGTCGACCTCGGCGGAGGATAACTTACCGACCACCACCGGCAGTGGTCGGTAACGGCTCGGGGGGTATAAGCTGCCGCGTTAAAAATGAAACCCGAATTTCGGCGCTTTCACGGTTCAGGGCTGAAAAGGGCCCGAAAGAAAATAACTGATCCAAACGTTCGAATTTAACGCCAATTTTCACGACGCTGACTTCGCATCGATGGCGAGTGCCGCCACAGTCGTCGCGTTTACTCTCCCTTGATGGTTGAGCGAATGGACTTGTAACTTCGAGGTTACGAATCCGACTCTACGTTTAGGTTTACATTTTCCATTAATTTTAAAGGGTGAGGAAGGGTTGGGGGGGATGGCGAAGACAGACCAATTGCGCACCTCCCCGCCACCATCGTCGCTACCGACGACCTCGACCTCGAGCCGAGCGGGGCCGAAGGCCCGACGAGCTCCCGGAAATTTCGGAAAGGCGATATACCTTTAATTCCCAGTTGGCCGTAACTTTCTCGATGACGTCAAATTAGTGAAAAATCAAAGTTTCTTTGTCGCCGTATAGCTCGAGAACGGGTCGACGGGTGCGGGCGAGAGTAGGCTTGTCGGACGGAGGACGCGGAGACGAAGGCTTACCGCGCGAAAAATTCGCGAAAATTCGCGGAAAATTTTTTACGTGTGCATCGGTAACGCGCGTCGACCTCGGCGGAGGATAACTTACCACCACCACCGGCAGTGGTCGGTAACGGCTCGGGGGGTATAAGCTGCCGCGTTAAAAATGAAACCCGAATTTCGGCGCTTCCACAGTTCAGGGCTGAAAAGGGCCCGAAAGAAAATAACTGATTCAAACGTTCGAATTTAACGCCAACTTCGCGACGCTGACATCGCATTGGCGGCGAGTGCCGCCATAGTCGCCGCGTTTACTCTCCCTTGATAGTTGAGCGAATGGACTTGTAACTTCGAGGTTACGAATCCGACTCTACGTTTAGGTTTACATTTTCCATTAATTTTAAAGGGTGAGGAAGGGTTGGGGGGGGGATGGCGATGACAGACCAATTGCGCACCTCCCCGCCACCATCGTCGCTACCGACGACCTCGACCTCGAGCCGAGCGGGGCCGAAGGCCCGACGAGCTCCCGGAAATTTCGGAAAGGCGATATACCTTTAATTCCCAGTTGGCCGTAACTTTCTCGATGACGTCAAATTAGTGAAAAATCAAAGTTTCTTTGTCGCCGTATAGCTCGAGAACGGGTCGACGGGTGCGGGCGAGAGTAGGCTTGTCGGACGGAGGACGCGGAGACGAAGGCTTACCGCGCGAAAAATTCGCGAAAATTCGCGGAAAATTTTTTACGTGTGCATCGGTAACGCGCGTCGACCTCGGCGGAGGATAACTTACCACCACCACCGGCAGTGGTCGGTAACGGCACGGGGGGTATAAGCTGCCGCGTTAAAAATGAAACCCGAATTTCGGCGCTTCCACGGTTCAGGGCTGAAAAGGGCCCGAAAGAAAATAACTGATTCAAACGTTCGAATTTAACGCCAACTTCGCGACGCTGACATCGCATTGGCGGCGAGTGCCGCCATAGTCGCCGCGTTTACTCTCCCTTGATGGTTGAGCGAATGGACTTGTAACTTCGAGGTTACGAATCCGACTCTACGTTTTGGTTTACATTTTCCATTAATTTTAAAGGGTGAGGAGGGGTTGGGGGGGGATGGCGATGACAGACCAATTGCGCACCTCCCCGCCACCATCGTCGCTACCGACGACCTCGAGCTCGAGCCGAGCGGGGCCGAAGGCCCGACGAGCTCCCGGAAATTTCGGAAAGGCGATATACCTTTAATTCCCAGTTGGCCGTAACTTTCTCGATGACGTCAAATTAGTGAAAAATCAAAGTTTCTTTGTCGCCGTATAGCTCGAGAACGGGTCGACGGGTGCGGGCGAGAGTAGGCTTGTCGGACGGAGGACGCGGAGACGAAGGCTTACCGAGCGAAAAATTCGCGAAAATTCGCGGAAAATTTTTTACGTGTGCATCGGTAACGCGCGTCGACCTCGGCGGAGGATAACTTACCACCACCACCGGCAGTGGTCGGTAACGGCTCGGGGGGTATAAGCTGCCGCGTTAAGAATGAAACCCGAATTTCGGCGCTTCCACGGTTCAGGGCTGAAAAGGGCCCGAAAGAAAATAACTGATTCAAACGTTCGAATTTAACGCCAACTTCGCGACGCTGACATCGCATTGGCGGCGAGTGCCGCCATAGTCGCCGCGTTTACTCTCCCTTGATAGTTGAGCGAATGGACTTGTAACTTCGAGGTTACGAATCCGACTCTACGTTTAGGTTTACATTTTCCATTAATTTTAAAGGGTGAGGGGGGTTTGGGGGGGAGGATGGCGATGACAGACCAATTGCGCACCTCCCCGCCACCATCGTCGCTACCGACGACCTCGACCTCGAGCCGAGCGGGGCCGAAGGCCCGACGGGCTCCCGGAAATTTCGGAAAGGCGATATACCTTTAATTCCCAGTTGGCCGTAACTTTCTCGATGACGTCAAATTAGTGAAAAATCAAAGTTTCTTTGTCGCCGTATAGCTCGAGAACGGGTCGACGGGTGCGGGCGAGGGTAGGCTCGTCGGACGGAGGACGCGGAGACGAAGGCTTACCGCGCGAAAAATTCGCGAAAATTCCCGGAAAATTTTTTACGTGTGCATCGGTAACGCGCGTCGACCTCGGCGGAGGATAACTTACCGACCACCACCGGCAGTGGTCGGTAACGGCTCGGGGGGTATAAGCTGCCGCGTTAAAAATGAAACCCGAATTTCGGCGCTTCCACGGTTCAGGGCTGAAAAGGGCCCGAAAGAAAATAACTGATTCAAACGTTCGAATTTAACGCCAACTTCGCGACGCTGACATCGCATCGGCGGAGAGTGCCGCCACAGTCGCCGCGTTTACTCTCCCTTGATAGTTGAGCGAATGGACTTGTAACTTCGAGGTTACGAATCCGACTCTACGTTTAGGTTTACATTTTCCATTAATTTTAAAGGGTGAGGGGGGGTTGGGAGGATGATGGCGATGACAGACCAATTGCGCACCTCCCCGCCACCATCGTCGCTACCGACGACCTCGACCTCGAGCCGAGCCGAGCCGAGCGGGGCCGAAGGCCCGACGGGCTCCCGGAAATTTCGGAAAGGCGATATACCTTTAATTCCCAGTTGGCCGTAACTTTCTCGATGACGTCAAATTAGTGAAAAATCAAAGTTTCTTTGTCGCCGCATAGCTCGAGAACGGGTCGACGGGTGCGGGCGAGAGTAGGCTCGTCGGACGGAGGACGCGGAGACGAAGGCTTACCGCGCGAAAAATTCGCGAAAATTCGCGGAAAATTTTTTACGTGTGCATCGGTAACGCGCGTCGACCTCGGCGGAGGATAACTTACCGACCACCACCGGCAGTGGTCGGTAACGGCTCGGGGGGTATAAGCTGCCGCGTTAAAAATGAAACCCGAATTTCGGCGCTTCCACGGTTCAGGGCTGAAAAGGGCCCGAAAGAAAATAACTGATTCAAACGTTCGAATTTAACGCCAACTTCGCGACGCTGACATCGCATCGGCGGCGAGTGCCGCCACAGTCGCCGCGTTTACTCTCCCTTGATAGTTGAGCGAATGGACTTGTAACTTCGAGGTTACAAATCCGACTCTACGTTTAGGTTTACATTTTCCATTAATTTTAAAGGGTGAGGGGGGTTGGGGGGGAGGATGGCGATGACAGACCAATTGCGCACCTCCCCGCCACCATCGTCGCTACCGACGACCTCGACCTCGAGCCGAGCGGGGCCGAAGGCCCGACGGGCTCCCGGAAATTTCGGAAAGGCGATATACCTTTAATTCCCAGTTGGCCGTAACTTTCTCGATGACGTCAAATTAGTGAAAAATCAAAGTTTCTTTGTCGCCGTATAGCTCGAGAACGGGTCGACGGGTGCGGGCGAGAGTAGGCTTGTCGGACGGAGGACGCGGAGACGAAGGCTTACCGCGCGAGAAATTCGCGAAAATTCGCGGAAAATTTTTTACGTGTGCATCGGTAACGCGCGTCGACCTCGGCGGAGGATAACTTACCGACCACCACCGGCAGTGGTCGGTAACGGCTCGGGGGGTATAAGCTGCCGCGTTAAAAATGAAACCCGAATTTCGGCGCTTTCACGGTTCAGGGCTGAAAAGGGCCCGAAAGAAAATAACTGATCCAAACGTTCGAATTTAACGCCAATTTTCACGACGCTGACTTCGCATCGATGGCGAGTGCCGCCACAGTCGTCGCGTTTACTCTCCCTTGATGGTTGAGCGAATGGACTTGTAACTTCGAGGTTACGAATCCGACTCTACGTTTAGGTTTACATTTTCCATTAATTTTAAAGGGTGAGGAAGGGTTGGGGGGGATGGCGATGACAGACCAATTGCGCACCTCCCCGCCACCATCGTCGCTACCGACGACCTCGACCTCGAGCCGAGCGGGGCCGAAGGCCCGACGAGCTCCCGGAAATTTCGGAAAGGCGATATACCTTTAATTCCCAGTTGGCCGTAACTTTCTCGATGACGTCAAATTAGTGAAAAATCAAAGTTTCTTTGTCGCCGTATAGCTCGAGAACGGGTCGACGGGTGCGGGCGAGAGTAGGCTTGTCGGACGGAGGACGCGGAGACGAAGGCTTACCGCGCGAGAAATTCGCGAAAATTCGCGGAAAATTTTTTACGTGTGCATCGGTAACGCGCGTCGACCTCGGCGGAGGATAACTTACCGACCACCACCGGCAGTGGTCGGTAACGGCTCGGGGGGTATAAGCTGCCGCGTTAAAAATGAAACCCGAATTTCGGCGCTTCCACGGTTCAGGGCTGAAAAGGGCCCGAAAGAAAATAACTGATTCAAACGTTCGAATTTAACGCCAACTTCGCGACGCTGACATCGCATTGGCGGCGAGTGCCGCCATAGTCGCCGCGTTTACTCTCCCTTGATGGTTGAGCGAATGGACTTGTAACTTCGAGGTTACAAATCCGACTCTACGTTTAGGTTTACATTTTCCATTAATTTTAAAGGGTGAGGGGGGGTTGGGGGGGAGGATGGCGATGACAGACCAATTGCGCACCTCCCCGCCACCATCGTCGCTACCGACGACCTCGACCTCGAGCCGAGCGGGGCCGAAGGCCCGACGGGCTCCCGGAAATTTCGGAAAGGCGATATACCTTTAATTCCCAGTTGGCCGTAACTTTCTCGATGACGTCAAATTAGTGAAAAATCAAAGTTTCTTTGTCGCCGTATAGCTCGAGAACGGGTCGACGGGTGCGGGCGAGAGTAGGCTCGTCGGACGGAGGACGCGGAGACGAAGGCTTTCCGCGCGAAAAATTCGCGAAAATTCGCGGAAAATTTTTTACGTGTGCATCGGTAACGCGCGTCGACCTCGGCGGAGGATAACTTACCGACCACCACCGGCAGTGGTCGGTAACGGCTCGGGGGGTATAAGCTGCCGCGTTAAAAATGAAACCCGAATTTCGGCGCTTCCACGGTTCAGGGCTGAAAAGGGCCCGAAAGAAAATAACTGATCCAAACGTTCGAATTTAACGCCAATTTCGCGACGCTGACATCGCATCGGCGGAGAGTGCCGCCACAGTCGCCGCGTTTACTCTCCCTTGATAGTTGAGCGAATGGACTTGTAACTTCGAGGTTACGAATCCGACTCTACGTTTAGGTTTACATTTTCCATTAATTTTAAAGGGTGAGGGGGGTTTGGGGGGGAGGATGGCGATGACAGACCAATTGCGCACCTCCCCGCCACCATCGTCGCTACCGACGACCTCGACCTCGAGCCGAGCGGGGCCGAAGGCCCGACGGGCTCCCGGAAATTTCGGAAAGGCGATATACCTTTAATTCCCAGTTGGCCGTAACTTTCTCGATGACGTCAAATTAGTGAAAAATCAAAGCTTCTTTGTCGCCGTATAGCTCGAGAACGGGTCGACGGGTGCGGGCGAGAGTAGGCCCGTCGGATGGAGGACGCGGAGACAAAGGCTTACCGCGCGAAAAATTCGCGAAAATTCGCGGAAAATTTTTTACGTGTGCATCGGTAACGCGCGTCGACCTCGGCGGAGGATAACTTACCGACCACCACCGGCAGTGGTCGGTAACGGCTCGGGGGGTATAAGCTGCCGCGTTAAAAATGAAACCCGAATTTCGGCGCTTCCACGGTTCAGGGCTGAAAAGGGCCCGAAAGAAAATAACTGATCCAAACGTTCGAATTTAACGCCAATTTCGCGACGCTGACTTCGCATCGATGGCGAGTGCCGCCACAGTCGCCGCGTTTACTCTCCCTTGATGGTTGAGCGAATGGACTTGTAACTTCGAGGTTACGAATCCGACTCTACGTTTAGGTTTACATTTTCCATTAATTTTAAAGGGTGAGGAGGGGTTGGGGGGGGATGGCGATGACAGACCAATTGCGCACCTCCCCGCCACCATCGTCGCTACCGACGACCTCGAGCTCGAGCCGAGCGGGGCCGAAGGCCCGACGAGCTCCCGGAAATTTCGGAAAGGCGATATACCTTTAATTCCCAGTTGGCCGTAACTTTCTCGATGACGTCAAATTAGTGAAAAATCAATGTTTCTTTGTCGCCGTATAGCTCGAGAACGGGTCGACGGGTGCGGGCGAGAGTAGGCTCGTCGGACGGAGGACGCGGAGACGAAGGCTTACCGCGCGAAAAATTCGCGAAAATTCGCGGAAAATTTTTTACGTGTGCATCGGTAACGCGCGTCGACCTCGGCGGAGGATAACTTACCGACCACCACCGGCAGTGGTCGGTAACGGCTCGGGGGGTATAAGCTGCCGCGTTAAAAATGAAACCCGAATTTCGGCGCTTCCACGGTTCAGGGCTGAAAAGGGCCCGAAAGAAAATAACTGATTCAAACGTTCGAATTTAACGCCAACTTCGCGACGCTGAAATCGCATCGGCGGCGAGTGCCGCCACAGTCGCCGCGTTTACTCTCCCTTGATAGTTGAGCGAATGGACTTGTAACTTCGAGGTTACAAATCCGACTCTACGTTTAGGTTTACATTTTCCATTAATTTTAAAGGGTGAGGGGGGTTGGGGGGGAGGATGGCGATGACAGACCAATTGCGCACCTCCCCGCCACCATCGTCGCTACCGACGACCTCGACCTCGAGCCGAGCGGGGCCGAAGGCCCGACGGGCTCCCGGAAATTTCGGAAAGGCCATATACCTTTAATTCCCAGTTGGCCGTAACTTTCTCGATGACGTCAAATTAGTGAAAAATCAAAGTTTCTTTGTCGCCGTATAGCTCGAGAACGGGTCGACGGGTGCGGGCGAGAGTAGGCTTGTCGGACGGAGGACGCGGAGACGAAGGCTTACCGCGCGAGAAATTCGCGAAAATTCGCGGAAAATTTTTTACGTGTGCATCGGTAACGCGCGTCGACCTCGGCGGAGGATAATTTACCGACCACCACCGGCAGTGGTCGGTAACGGCTCGGGGGGTATAAGCTGCCGCGTTAAAAATGAAACCCGAATTTCGGCGCTTCCACGGTTCAGGGCTGAAAAGGGCCCGAAAGAAAATAACTGATTCAAACGTTCGAATTTAACGCCAACTTCGCGACGCTGACATCGCATTGGCGGCGAGTGCCGCCACAGTCGCCGCGTTTACTCTCCCTTGATGGTTGAGCGAATGGACTTGTAACTTCGAGGTTACAAATCCGACTCTACGTTTAGGTTTACATTTTCCATTAATTTTAAAGGGTGAGGGGGGGTTGGGGGGGAGGATGGCGATGACAGACCAATTGCGCACCTCCCCGCCACCATCGTCGCTACCGACGACCTCGACCTCGAGCCGAGCGGGGCCGAAGGCCCGACGGGCTCCCGGAAATTTCGGAAAGGCGATATACCTTTAATTCCCAGTTGGCCGTAACTTTCTCGATGACGTCAAATTAGTCAAAAATCAAAGTTTCTTTGTCGCCGTATAGCTCGAGAACGGGTCGACGGGTGCGGGCGAGAGTAGGCTCGTCGGACGGAGGACGCGGAGACGAAGGCTTTCCGCGCGAAAAATTCGCGAAAATTCGCGGAAAATTTTTTACGTGTGCATCGGTAACGCGCGTCGACCTCGGCGGAGGATAACTTACCGACCACCACCGGCAGTGGTCGGTAACGGCTCGGGGGGTATAAGCTGCCGCGTTAAAAATGAAACCCGAATTTCGGCGCTTCCACGGTTCAGGGCTGAAAAGGGCCCGAAAGAAAATAACTGATTCAAACGTTCGAATTTAACGCCAACTTCGCGACGCTGACATCGCATCGGCGGCGAGTGCCGCCACAGTCGCCGCGTTTACTCTCCCTTGATAGTTGAGCGAATGGACTTGTAACTTCGAGGTTACAAATCCGACTCTACGTTTAGGTTTACATTTTCCATTAATTTTAAAGGGTGAGGGGGGGTTGGGGGGGAGGATGGCGATGACAGACCAATTGCGCACCTCCCCGCCACCATCGTCGCTACCGACGACCTCGACCTCGAGCCGAGCGGGGCCGAAGGCCCGACGGGCTCCCGGAAATTTCGGAAAGGCGATATACCTTTAATTCCCAGTTGGCCGTAACTTTCTCGATGACGTCAAATTAGTGAAAAATCAAAATTTCTTTGTCGCCGTATAGCTCGAGAACGGGTCGACGGGTGCGGGCGAGAGTAGGCTCGTCGGACGGAGGACGCGGAGACGAAGGCTTACCGCACGAAAAATTCGCGAAAATTCGCGGAAAATTTTTTACGTGTGCATCGGTAACGCGCGTCGACCTCGGCGGAGGATAACTTACCGACCACCACCGGCAGTGGTCGTTAACGCTCGGGGGTATAAGCTGCCGCGTTAAAAATGAAACTCGAATTTCGGCGCTTCCACGGTTCAGGGCTGAAAAGGGCCCGAAAGAAAACAACTGATTCAAACGTTCGAATTTAACGCCAACTTCGCGACGCTGACATCGCATCGGTGGCGAGTTCCGCCACAGTCGCCGCGTTTACTCTCCCTTGATAGTTGAGCGAATGGACTTGTAACTTCGAGGTTACGAATCCGACTCTACGTTTAGGTTTACATTTTGCATTAATTTTAAAGGGTGAGGGGGGGTTGGGAGGATGATGGCGATGACAGACCAATTGCGCAATTCCCCGCCACCATCGTCGCTACCGACGACCTCGACCTCGAGCCAAGCCGAGCCGCGCGGGGCCGAAGGCCCGACGGGCTCCCGGCAATTTCGGAAAGGCGATATACCTTTAATTTCCAGTTGGCCGTAACTTTCTCGATGACGTCAAATTAGTGAAAAATCAAAGTTTCTTTGTCGCCGTATAGCTCGAGAACGGGTCGACGGGTGCGGGCGAGAGTAGGCTCGTCGGACGGAGGACGCGGAGACAAAGGCTTACCGCGCGAAAAATTCGCGAAAATTCGCGGAAAATTTTTTACGTGTGCATCGGTAACGCGCGTCGACCTCGGCGGAGGATAACTTACCGACCACCACCGGCAGTGGTCGGTAACGGCTCGGGGGTATAAGCTGCCGCGTTAAAAATGAAACCCGAATTTCGGCGCTTCCACGGTTCAGGGCTGAAAAGGGCCCGAAAGAAAATAACTGATCCAAACGTTCGAATTTAACGCCAATTTCGCGACGCTGACTTTGCATCGATGGCGAGTGCCGCCACAGTCGCCGCGTTTACTCTCCCTTGATGGTTGAGCGAATGGACTTGTAACTTCGAGGTTACGAATCCGACTCTACGTTTAGGTTTACATTTTCCATTAATTTTAAAGGGTGAGGAAGGGTTGGAGGGGGGATGGCGATGACAAACCAATTGCGCACCTCCCCGCCACCATCGTCGCTACCGACGACCTCGACCTCGAGCCGAGCGGGGCCGAAGGCCCGACGAGCTCCCGGAAATTTCGGAAAGGCGATATACCTTTAATTCCCAGTTGGCCGTAACTTTCTCGATGACGTCAAATTAGTGAAAAATCAAAGTTTCTTTGTCGCCGAATAGCTCGAGAACGGGTCGACGGGTGCGGGCGAGAGTAGGCTCGTCGGACGGAGGACGAGGAGACGAAGGCTTACCGCGCGAAAAATTCGCGAAAATTCCCGGAAAATTTTTTACGTGTGCATCGGTAACGCGCGTCGACCTCGGCGGAGGATAACTTACCGACCACCACCGGCAGTGGTCGGTAACGGCTCGGGGGGTATAAGCTGCCGCGTTAAAAATGAAACCCGAATTTCGGCGCTTCCACGGTTCAGGGCTGAAAAGGGCCCGAAAGAAAATAACTGATTCAAACGTTCGAATTTAACGCCAACTTCGCGACGCTGACATCGCATCGGCGGAGAGTGCCGCCACAGTCGCCGCGTTTACTCTCCCTTGATAGTTGAGCGAATGGACTTGTAACTTCGAGGTTACGAATCCGACTCTACGTTTAGGTTTACATTTTCCATTAATTTTAAAGGGTGAGGGGGGGTTGGGAGGATGATGGCGATGACAGACCAATTGCGCACCTCCCCGCCACCATCGTCGCTACCGACGACCTCGACCTCGAGCCGAGCCGAGCCGAGCGGGGCCGAAGGCCCGACGGGCTCCCGGAAATTTCGGAAAGGCGATATACCTTTAATTCCCAGTTGGCCGTAACTTTCTCGATGACGTCAAATTAGTGAAAAATCAAAGCTTCTTTGTCGCCGTATAGCTCGAGAACGGGTCGACGGGTGCGGGCGAGAGTAGGCCCGTCGGATGGAGGACGCGGAGACAAAGGCTTACCGCGCGAAAAATTCGCGAAAATTCGCGGAAAATTTTTTACGTGTGCATCGGTAACGCGCGTCGACCTCGGCGGAGGATAACTTACCGACCACCACCGGCAGTGGTCGGTAACGGCTCGGGGGGTATAAGCTGCCGCGTTAAAAATGAAACCCGAATTTCGGCGCTTCCACGGTTCAGGGCTGAAAAGGGCCCGAAAGAAAATAACTGATCCAAACGTTCGAATTTAACGCCAATTTCGCGACGCTGACTTCGCATCGATGGCGAGTGCCGCCACAGTCGCCGCGTTTACTCTCCCTTGATGGTTGAGCGAATGGACTTGTAACTTCGAGGTTACGAATCCGACTCTACGTTTAGGTTTACATTTTCCATTAATTTTAAAGGGTGAGGAGGGGTTGGGGGGGGATGGCGATGACAGACCAATTGCGCACCTCCCCGCCACCATCGTCGCTACCGACGACCTCGAGCTCGAGCCGAGCGGGGCCGAAGGCCCGACGAGCTCCCGGAAATTTCGGAAAGGCGATATACCTTTAATTCCCAGTTGGCCGTAACTTTCTCGATGACGTCAAATTAGTGAAAAATCAAAGTTTCTTTGTCGCCGTATAGCTCGAGAACGGGTCGACGGGTGCGGGCGAGAGTAGGCTCGTCGGACGGAGGACGCGGAGACGAAGGCTTACCGCGCGAAAAATTCGCGAAAATTCGCGGAAAATTTTTTACGTGTGCATCGGTAACGCGCGTCGACCTCGGCGGAGGATAACTTACCGACCACCACCGGCAGTGGTCGGTAACGGCTCGGGGGGTATAAGCTGCCGCGTTAAAAATGAAACCCGAATTTCGGCGCTTCCACGGTTCAGGGCTGAAAAGGGCCCGAAAGAAAATAACTGATTCAAACGTTCGAATTTAACGCCAACTTCGCGACGCTGACATCGCATCGGCGGCGAGTGCCGCCACAGTCGCCGCGTTTACTCTCCCTTGATAGTTGAGCGAATGGACTTGTAACTTCGAGGTTACAAATCCGACTCTACGTTTAGGTTTACATTTTCCATTAATTTTAAAGGGTGAGGGGGGTTGGGGGGGAGGATGGCGATGACAGACCAATTGCGCACCTCCCCGCCACCATCGTCGCTACCGACGACCTCGACCTCGAGCCGAGCGGGGCCGAAGGCCCGACGGGCTCCCGGAAATTTCGGAAAGGCCATATACCTTTAATTCCCAGTTGGCCGTAACTTTCTCGATGACGTCAAATTAGTGAAAAATCAAAGTTTCTTTGTCGCCGTATAGCTCGAGAACGGGTCGACGGGTGCGGGCGAGAGTAGGCTTGTCGGACGGAGGACGCGGAGACGAAGGCTTACCGCGCGAGAAATTCGCGAAAATTCGCGGAAAATTTTTTACGTGTGCATCGGTAACGCGCGTCGACCTCGGCGGAGGATAATTTACCGACCACCACCGGCAGTGGTCGGTAACGGCTCGGGGGGTATAAGCTGCCGCGTTAAAAATGAAACCCGAATTTCGGCGCTTCCACGGTTCAGGGCTGAAAAGGGCCCGAAAGAAAATAACTGATTCAAACGTTCGAATTTAACGCCAACTTCGCGACGCTGACATCGCATTGGCGGCGAGTGCCGCCACAGTCGCCGCGTTTACTCTCCCTTGATGGTTGAGCGAATGGACTTGTAACTTCGAGGTTACAAATCCGACTCTACGTTTAGGTTTACATTTTCCATTAATTTTAAAGGGTGAGGGGGGGTTGGGGGGGAGGATGGCGATGACAGACCAATTGCGCACCTCCCCGCCACCATCGTCGCTACCGACGACCTCGACCTCGAGCCAAGCCGAGCCGCGCGGGGCCGAAGGCCCGACGGGCTCCCGGCAATTTCGGAAAGGCGATATACCTTTAATTTCCAGTTGGCCGTAACTTTCTCGATGACGTCAAATTAGTGAAAAATCAAAGTTTCTTTGTCGCCGTATAGCTCGAGAACGGGTCGACGGGTGCGGGCGAGAGTAGGCTCGTCGGACGGAGGACGCGGAGACAAAGGCTTACCGCGCGAAAAATTCGCGAAAATTCGCGGAAAATTTTTTACGTGTGCATCGGTAACGCGCGTCGACCTCGGCGGAGGATAACTTACCGACCACCACCGGCAGTGGTCGGTAACGGCTCGGGGGGTATAAGCTGCCGCGTTAAAAATGAAACCCGAATTTCGGCGCTTCCACGGTTCAGGGCTGAAAAGGGCCCGAAAGAAAATAACTGATCCAAACGTTCGAATTTAACGCCAATTTCGCGACGCTGACTTTGCATCGATGGCGAGTGCCGCCACAGTCGCCGCGTTTACTCTCCCTTGATGGTTGAGCGAATGGACTTGTAACTTCGAGGTTACGAATCCGACTCTACGTTTAGGTTTACATTTTCCATTAATTTTAAAGGGTGAGGAAGGGTTGGAGGGGGGATGGCGATGACAAACCAATTGCGCACCTCCCCGCCACCATCGTCGCTACCGACGACCTCGACCTCGAGCCGAGCGGGGCCGAAGGCCCGACGAGCTCCCGGAAATTTCGGAAAGGCGATATACCTTTAATTCCCAGTTGGCCGTAACTTTCTCGATGACGTCAAATTAGTGAAAAATCAAAGTTTCTTTGTCGCCGTATAGCTCGAGAACGGGTCGACGGGTGCGGGCGAGAGTAGGCTCGTCGGACGGAGGACGCGGAGACGAATGCTTACCGCGCGAAAAATTCGCGAAAATTCCCGGAAAATTTTTTACGTGTGCATCGGTAACGCGCGTCGACCTCGGCGGAGGATAACTTACCGACCACCACCGGCAGTGGTCGGTAACGGCTCGGGGGGTATAAGCTGCCGCGTTAAAAATGAAACCCGAATTTCGGCGCTTCCACGGTTCAGGGCTGAAAAGGGCCCGAAAGAAAATAACTGATTCAAACGTTCGAATTTAACGCCAACTTCGCGACGCTGACATCGCATCGGCGGAGAGTGCCGCCACAGTCGCCGCGTTTACTCTCCCTTGATAGTTGAGCGAATGGACTTGTAACTTCGAGGTTACGAATCCGACTCTACGTTTAGGTTTACATTTTCCATTAATTTTAAAGGGTGAGGGGGGGTTGGGAGGATGATGGCGATGACAGACCAATTGCGCACCTCCCCGCCACCATCGTCGCTACCGACGACCTCGACCTCGAGCCGAGCCGAGCCGAGCGGGGCCGAAGGCCCGACGGGCTCCCGGAAATTTCGGAAAGGCGATATACCTTTAATTCCCAGTTGGCCGTAACTTTCTCGATGACGTCAAATTAGTGAAAAATCAAAGTTTCTTTGTCGCCGCATAGCTCGAGAACGGGTCGACGGGTGCGGGCGAGAGTAGGCTCGTCGGACGGAGGACGCGGAGACGAAGGCTTTCCGCGCGAAAAATTCGCGAAAATTCGCGGAAAATTTTTTACGTGTGCATCGGTAACGCGCGTCGACCTCGGCGGAGGATAACTTACCGACCACCGCCGGCAGTGGTCGGTAACGGCTCGGGGGGTATAAGCTGCCGCGTTAAAAATGAAACCCGAATTTCGGCGCTTCCACGGTTCAGGGCTGAAAAGGGCCCGAAAGAAAATAACTGATTCAAACGTTCGAATTTAACGCCAACTTCGCGACGCTGACATCGCATCGGCGGCGAGTGCCGCCACAGTCGCCGCGTTTACTCTCCCTTGATGGTTGAGCGAATGGACTTGTAACTTCGAGGTTACAAATCCGACTCTACGTTTAGGTTTACATTTTCCATTAATTTTAAAGGGTGAGGGGGGGTTGGGGGGGAGGATGGCGATGACAGACCAATTGCGCACCTCCCCGCCACCATCGTCGCTACCGACGACCTCGACCTCGAGCCAAGCCGAGCCGCGCGGGGCCGAAGGCCCGACGGGCTCCCGGCAATTTCGGAAAGGCGATATACCTTTAATTCCCAGTTGGCCGTAACTTTCTCGATGACGTCAAATTAGTGAAAAATCAAAGTTTCTTTGTCGCCGTATAGCTCGAGAACGGGTCGACGGGTGCGGGCGAGAGTAGGCTTGTCGGACGGAGGACGCGGAGACGAAGGCTTACCGCGCGAAAAATTCGCGAAAATTCGCGGAAAATTTTTTACGTGTGCATCGGTAACGCGCGTCGACCTCGGCGGAGGATAACTTACCGACCACCACCGGCAGTGGTCGGTAACGGCTCGGGGGGTATAAGCTGCCGCGTTAAAAATGAAACCCGAATTTCGGCGCTTCCACGGTTCAGGGCTGAAAAGGGCCCGAAAGAAAATAACTGATTCAAACGTTCGAATTTAACGCCAACTTCGCGACGCTGACATCGCATTGGCGGCGAGTGCCGCCACAGTCGCCGCGTTTACTCTCCCTTGATGGTTGAGCGAATGGACTTGTAACTTCGAGGTTACAAATCCGACTCTACGTTTAGGTTTACATTTTCCATTAATTTTAAAGGGTGAGGGGGGGTTGGGGGGGAGGATGGCGATGACAGACCAATTGCGCACCTCCCCGCCACCATCGTCGCTACCGACGACCTCGACCTCGAGCCGAGCGGGGCCGAAGGCCCGACGGGCTCCCGGAAATTTCGGAAAGGCGATATACCTTTAATTCCCAGTTGGCCGTAACTTTCTCGATGACGTCAAATTAGTGAAAAATCAAAGTTTCTTTGTCGCCGTATAGCTCGAGAACGGGTCGACGGGTGCGGGCGAGAGTAGGCTCGTCGGACGGAGGACGCGGAGACGAAGGCTTACCGCACGAAAAATTCGCGAAAATTCGCGGAAAATTTTTTACGTGTGCATCGGTAACGCGCGTCGACCTCGGCGGAGGATAACTTACCGACCACCACCGGCAGTGGTCGTTAACGCTCGGGGGTATAAGCTGCCGCGTTAAAAATGAAACCCGAATTTCGGCGCTTCCACGGTTCAGGGCTGAAAAGGGCCCGAAAGAAAACAACTGATTCAAACGTTCGAATTTAACGCCAACTTCGCGACGCTGACATCGCATCGGTGGCGAGTGCCGCCACAGTCGCCGCGTTTACTCTCCCTTGATAGTTGAGCGAATGGACTTGTAACTTCGAGGTTACGAATCCGACTCTACGTTTAGGTTTACATTTTCCATTAATTTTAAAGGGTGAGGGGGGGTTGGGAGGATGATGGCGATGACAGACCAATTGCGCAATTCCCCGCCACCATCGTCGCTACCGACGACCTCGACCTCGAGCCAAGCCGAGCCGCGCGGGGCCGAAGGCCCGACGGGCTCCCGGCAATTTCGGAAAGGCGATATACCTTTAATCTCCAGTTGGCCGTAACTTTCTCGATGACGTCAAATTAGTGAAAAATCAAAGTTTCTTTGTCGCCGTATAGCTCGAGAACGGGTCGACGGGTGCGGGCGAGAGTAGGCTCGTCGGACGGAGGACGCGGAGACAAAGGCTTACCGCGCGAAAAATTCGCGAAAATTCGCGGAAAATTTTTTACGTGTGCATCGGTAACGCGCGTCGACCTCGGCGGAGGATAACTTACCGACCACCACCGGCAGTGGTCGGTAACGGCTCGGGGGGTATAAGCTGCCGCGTTAAAAATGAAACCCGAATTTCGGCGCTTCCACGGTTCAGGGCTGAAAAGGGCCCGAAAGAAAATAACTGATCCAAACGTTCGAATTTAACGCCAATTTCGCGACGCTGACTTTGCATCGATGGCGAGTGCCGCCACAGTCGCCGCGTTTACTCTCCCTTGATGGTTGAGCGAATGGACTTGTAACTTCGAGGTTACGAATCCGACTCTACGTTTAGGTTTACATTTTCCATTAATTTTAAAGGGTGAGGAAGGGTTGGAGGGGGGATGGCGATGACAAACCAATTGCGCACCTCCCCGCCACCATCGTCGCTACCGACGACCTCGACCTCGAGCCGAGCGGGGCCGAAGGCCCGACGAGCTCCCGGAAATTTCGGAAAGGCGATATACCTTTAATTCCCAGTTGGCCGTAACTTTCTCGATGACGTCAAATTAGTGAAAAATCAAAGTTTCTTTGTCGCCGTATAGCTCGAGAACGGGTCGACGGGTGCGGGCGAGAGTAGGCTCGTCGGACGGAGGACGCGGAGACGAAGGCTTACCGCGCGAAAAATTCGCGAAAATTCCCGGAAAATTTTTTACGTGTGCATCGGTAACGCGCGTCGACCTCGGCGGAGGATAACTTACCGACCACCACCGGCAGTGGTCGGTAACGGCTCGGGGGGTATAAGCTGCCGCGTTAAAAATGAAACCCGAATTTCGGCGCTTCCACGGTTCAGGGCTGAAAAGGGCCCGAAAGAAAATAACTGATTCAAACGTTCGAATTTAACGCCAACTTCGCGACGCTGACATCGCATCGGCGGAGAGTGCCGCCACAGTCGCCGCGTTTACTCTCCCTTGATAGTTGAGCGAATGGACTTGTAACTTCGAGGTTACGAATCCGACTCTACGTTTAGGTTTACATTTTCCATTAATTTTAAAGGGTGAGGGGGGGTTGGGAGGATGATGGCGATGACAGACCAATTGCGCACCTCCCCGCCACCATCGTCGCTACCGACGACCTCGACCTCGAGCCGAGCCGAGCCGAGCGGGGCCGAAGGCCCGACGGGCTCCCGGAAATTTCGGAAAGGCGATATACCTTTAATTCCCAGTTGGCCGTAACTTTCTCGATGACGTCAAATTAGTGAAAAATCAAAGTTTCTTTGTCGCCGCATAGCTCGAGAACGGGTCGACGGGTGCGGGCGAGAGTAGGCTCGTCGGACGGAGGACGCGGAGACGAAGGCTTTCCGCGCGAAAAATTCGCGAAAATTCCCGGAAAATTTTTTACGTGTGCATCGGTAACGCGCGTCGACCTCGGCGGAGGATAACTTACCGACCACCACGGGCAGTGGTCGGTAACGGCTCGGGGGGTATAAGCTGCCGCGTTAAAAATGAAACCCGAATTTCGGCGCTTCCACGGTTCAGGGCTGAAAAGGGCCCGAAAGAAAATAACTGATTCAAACGTTCGAATTTAACGCCAACTTCGCGACGCTGACATCGCATTGGCGGCGAGTGCCGCCACAGTCGCCGCGTTTACTCTCCCTTGATGGTTGAGCGAATGGACTTGTAACTTCGAGGTTACAAATCCGACTCTACGTTTAGGTTTACATTTTCCATTAATTTTAAAGGGTGAGGGGGGGTTGGGGGGGAGGATGGCGATGACAGACCAATTGCGCACCTCCTCCCCACCATCGTCGCTACCGACGACCTCGACCTCGAGCCGAGCGGGGCCGAAGGCCCGACGGGCTCCCGGAAATTTCGGAAAGGCGATATACCTTTAATTCCCAGTTGGCCGTAACTTTCTCGATGACGTCAAATTAGTGAAAAATCAAAGTTTCTTTGTCGCCGTATAGCTCGAGAACGGGTCGACGGGTGCGGGCGAGAGTAGGCTCGTCGGACGGAGGACGCGGAGACGAAGGCTTTCCGCGCGAAAAATTCGCGAAAATTCGCGGAAAATTTTTTACGTGTGCATCGGTAACGCGCGTCGACCTCGGCGGAGGATAACTTACCGACCACCACCGGCAGTGGTCGGTAACGGCTCGGGGGGTATAAGCTGCCGCGTTAAAAATGAAACCCGAATTTCGGCGCTTCCACGGTTCAGGGCTGAAAAGGGCCCGAAAGAAAATAACTGATTCAAACGTTCGAATTTAACGCCAACTTCGCGACGCTGACATCGCATCGGCGGCGAGTGCCGCCACAGTCGCCGCGTTTACTCTCCCTTGATAGTTGAGCGAATGGACTTGTAACTTCGAGGTTACAAATCCGACTCTACGTTTAGGTTTACATTTTCCATTAATTTTAAAGGGTGAGGGGGGGTTGGGGGGGAGGATGGCGATGACAGACCAATTGCGCACCTCCCCGCCACCATCGTCGCTACCGACGACCTCGACCTCGAGCCGAGCGGGGCCGAAGGCCCGACGGGCTCCCGGAAATTTCGGAAAGGCGATATACCTTTAATTCCCAGTTGGCCGTAACTTTCTCGATGACGTCAAATTAGTGAAAAATCAAAATTTCTTTGTCGCCGTATAGCTCGAGAACGGGTCGACGGGTGCGGGCGAGAGTAGGCTCGTCGGACGGAGGACGCGGAGACGAAGGCTTACCGCACGAAAAATTCGCGAAAATTCGCGGAAAATTTTTTACGTGTGCATCGGTAACGCGCGTCGACCTCGGCGGAGGATAACTTACCGACCACCACCGGCAGTGGTCGTTAACGCTCGGGGGTATAAGCTGCCGCGTTAAAAATGAAACCCGAATTTCGGCGCTTCCACGGTTCAGGGCTGAAAAGGGCCCGAAAGAAAACAACTGATTCAAACGTTCGAATTTAACGCCAACTTCGCGACGTTGACATCGCATCGGTGGCGAGTGCCGCCACAGTCGCCGCGTTTACTCTCCCTTGATAGTTGAGCGAATGGACTTGTAACTTCGAGGTTACGAATCCGACTCTACGTTTAGGTTTACATTTTCCATTAATTTTAAAGGGTGAGGGGGGGTTGGGAGGATGATGGCGATGACAGACCAATTGCGCAATTCCCCGCCACCATCGTCGCTACCGACGACCTCGACCTCGAGCCAAGCCGAGCCGCGCGGGGCCGAAGGCCCGACGGGCTCCCGGCAATTTCGGAAAGGCGATATACCTTTAATCTCCAGTTGGCCGTAACTTTCTCGATGACGTCAAATTAGTGAAAAATCAAAGTTTCTTTGTCGCCGTATAGCTCGAGAACGGGTCGACGGGTGCGGGCGAGAGTAGGCTCGTCGGACGGAGGACGCGGAGACAAAGGCTTACCGCGCGAAAAATTCGCGAAAATTCGCGGAAAATTTTTTACGTGTGCATCGGTAACGCGCGTCGACCTCGGCGGAGGATAACTTACCGACCACCACCGGCAGTGGTCGGTAACGGCTCGGGGGGTATAAGCTGCCGCGTTAAAAATGAAACCCGAATTTCGGCGCTTCCACGGTTCAGGGCTGAAAAGGGCCCGAAAGAAAATAACTGATCCAAACGTTCGAATTTAACGCCAATTTCGCGACGCTGACTTTGCATCGATGGCGAGTGCCGCCACAGTCGCCGCGTTTACTCTCCCTTGATGGTTGAGCGAATGGACTTGTAACTTCGAGGTTACGAATCCGACTCTACGTTTAGGTTTACATTTTCCATTAATTTTAAAGGGTGAGGAAGGGTTGGAGGGGGGATGGCGATGACAAACCAATTGCGCACCTCCCCGCCACCATCGTCGCTACCGACGACCTCGACCTCGAGCCGAGCGGGGCCGAAGGCCCGACGAGCTCCCGGAAATTTCGGAAAGGCGATATACCTTTAATTCCCAGTTGGCCGTAACTTTCTCGATGACGTCAAATTAGTGAAAAATCAAAGTTTCTTTGTCGCCGTATAGCTCGAGAACGGGTCGACGGGTGCGGGCGAGAGTAGGCTCGTCGGACGGAGGACGCGGAGACGAAGGCTTACCGCGCGAAAAATTCGCGAAAATTCCCGGAAAATTTTTTACGTGTGCATCGGTAACGCGCGTCGACCTCGGCGGAGGATAACTTACCGACCACCACCGGCAGTGGTCGGTAACGGCTCGGGGGGTATAAGCTGCCGCGTTAAAAATGAAACCCGAATTTCGGCGCTTCCACGGTTCAGGGCTGAAAAGGGCCCGAAAGAAAATAACTGATTCAAACGTTCGAATTTAACGCCAACTTCGCGACGCTGACATCGCATCGGCGGAGAGTGCCGCCACAGTCGCCGCGTTTACTCTCCCTTGATAGTTGAGCGAATGGACTTGTAACTTCGAGGTTACGAATCCGACTCTACTTTTAGGTTTACATTTTCCATTAATTTTAAAGGGTGAGGGGGGGTTGGGAGGATGATGGCGATGACAGACCAATTGCGCACCTCCCCGCCACCATCGTCGCTACCGACGACCTCGACCTCGAGCCGAGCAGAGCCGAGCGGGGCCGAAGGCCCGACGGGCTCCCGGAAATTTCGGAAAGGCGATATACCTTTAATTCCCAGTTGGCCGTAACTTTCTCGATGACGTCAAATTAGTGAAAAATCAAAGTTTCTTTGTCGCCGCATAGCTCGAGAACGGGTCGACGGGTGCGGGCGAGAGTAGGCTCGTCGGACGGAGGACGCGGAGACGAAGGCTTTCCGCGCGAAAAATTCGCGAAAATTCGCGGAAAATTTTTTACGTGTGCATCGGTAACGCGCGTCGACCTCGGCGGAGGATAACTTACCGACCACCACCGGCAGTGGTCGGTAACGGCTCGGGGGGTATAAGCTGCCGCGTTAAAAATGAAACCCGAATTTCGGCGCTTCCACGGTTCAGGGCTGAAAAGGGCCCGAAAGAAAATAACTGATTCAAACGTTCGAATTTAACGCCAACTTCGCGACGCTGACATCGCATCGGCGGCGAGTGCCGCCACAGTCGCCGCGTTTACTCCCCCTTGATGGTTGAGCGAATGGACTTGTAACTTCGAGGTTACAAATCCGACTCTACGTTTAGGTTTACATTTTCCATTAATTTTAAAGGGTGAGGGGGGGTTGGGGGGGAGGATGGCGATGACAGACCAATTGCGCACCTCCCCGCCACCATCGTCGCTACCGACGACCTCGACCTCGAGCCGAGCGGGGCCGAAGGCCCGACGGGCTCCCGGAAATTTCGGAAAGGCGATATACCTTTAATTCCCAGTTGGCCGTAACTTTCTCGATGACGTCAAATTAGTGAAAAATCAAAGTTTCTTTGTCGCCGTATAGCTCGAGAACGGGTCGACGGGTGCGGGCGAGAGTAGGCTTGTCGGACGGAGGACGCGGAGACGAAGGCTTACCGCGCGAAAAATTCGCGAAAATTCGCGGAAAATTTTTTACGTGTGCATCGGTAACGCGCGTCGACCTCGGCGGAGGATAACTTACCGACCACCACCGGCAGTGGTCGGTAACGGCTCGGGGGGTATAAGCTGCCGCGTTAAAAATGAAACCCGAATTTCGGCGCTTCCACGGTTCAGGGCTGAAAAGGGCCCGAAAGAAAATAACTGATTCAAACGTTCGAATTTAACGCCAACTTCGCGACGCTGACATCGCATTGGCGGCGAGTGCCGCCACAGTCGCCGCGTTTACTCTCCCTTGATGGTTGAGCGAATGGACTTGTAACTTCGAGGTTACGAATCCGACTCTACGTTTAGGTTTACATTTTCCATTAATTTTAAAGGGTGAGGAAGGGTTGGAGGGGGGATGGCGATGACAAACCAATTGCGCACCTCCCCGCCACCGTCGTCGCTACCGACGACCTCGACCTCGAGCCGAGCGGGGCCGAAGGCCCGACGAGCTCCCGGAAATTTCGAAAAGGCGATATACCTTTAATTCCCAGTTGGCCGTAACTTTCTCGATGACGTCAAATTAGTGAAAAATCAAAGTTTCTTTGTCGCCGCATAGCTCGAGAACGGGTCGACGGGTGCGGGCGAGAGTAGGCTCGTCGGACGGAGGACGCGGAGACGAAGGCTTACCGCGCGAAAAATTCGCGGAAAATTTTTTACGTGTGCATCGGTAACGCGCGTCGACCTCGGCGGAGGATAACTTACCGACCACCACCGGCAGTGGTCGGTAACGGCTCGGGGGGTATAAGCTGACGCGTTAAAAATGAAACCCGAATTTCGGCGCTTTCACGGTTCAGGGCTGAAAAGGGCCTGAAAGAAAATAACTGATTCAAACGTTCGAATTTAACGCCAACTTCGCGACGCTGACATCGCATTGGTGGCGAGTGCCGCCACAGTCGCCGCGTTTACTCTCCCTTGATAGTTGAGCGAATGGACTTGTAACTTCGAGGTTACGAATCCGACTCTACGTTTAGGTTTACATTTTCCATTAATTTTAAAGGGTGAGGGGGGGTTGGGAGGATGATGGCGATGACAGACCAATTGCGCAATTCCCCGCCACCATCGTCGCTACCGACGACCTCGACCTCGAGCCAAGCCGAGCCGAGCGGGGCCGAAGGCCCGACGGGCTCCCGGCAATTTCGGAAAGGCGATATACCTTTAATTTCCAGTTGGCCGTAACTTTCTCGATGACGTCAAATTAGTGAAAAATCAAAGTTTCTTTGTCACCGCATAGCTCGAGAACGGGTCGACGGGTGCGGGCGAGAGTAGGCTCGTCGGACGGAGGACGCGGAGACGAAGACTTACCGCGCGAAAAATTCGCGAAAATTCGCGGAAAATTTTTTACGTGAGCATCGGTAACGCGCGTCGACCTCGGCGGAGGATAACTTACCGACCACCACCGGCAGTGGTCGGTAACGGCTCGGGGGGTATAAGCTGCCGCGTTAAAAATGAAACCCGAATTTCGGCGCTTCCACGGTTCAGGGCTGAAAAGGGCCCGAAAGAAAATAACTGATTCAAACGTTCGAATTTAACGCCAACTTCGCGACGCTGACATCGCATCGGCGGCGAGTGCCGCCACAGTCGCCGCGTTTACTCTCCCTTGATAGTTGAGCGAATGGACTTGTAACTTCGAGGTTACAAATCCGACTCTACGTTTAGGTTTACATTTTCCATTAATTTTAAAGGGTGAGGGGGGGTTGGGGGGGAGGATGGCGATGACAGACCAATTGCGCACCTCCCCGGCCACCATCGTCGCTACCGACGACCTCGACCTCGAGCCGAGCCGAGCCGAGCGGGGCCGAAGGCCCGACGGGCTCCCGGAAATTTCGGAAAGGCGATATACCTTTAATTCCCAGTTGGCCGTAACTTTCTCGATGACGTCAAATTAGTGAAAAATCAAAGTTTCTTTGTCGCCGCATAGCTCGAGAACGGGTCGACGGGTGCGGGCGAGAGTAGGCTCGTCGGACGGAGGACGCGGAGACGAAGGCTTACCGCGCGAAAAATTCGCGAAAATTCGCGGAAAATTTTTTACGTGTGCATCGGTAACGCCCGTCGACCTCGGCGGAGGATAACTTACCGACCACCACCGGCAGTGGTCGTTAACGCTCGGGGGTATAAGCTGCCGCGTTAAAAATGAAACCCGAATTTCGGCGCTTCCACGGTTCAGGGCTGAAAAGGGCCCGAAAGAAAATAACTGATTCAAACGTTCGAATTTAACGCCAACTTCGCGACGCTGACATCGCATCGGTGGCGAGTGCCGCCACAGTCGCCGCGTTTACTCTCCCTTGATAGTTGAGCGAATGGACTTGTAACTTTGAGGTTACGAATCCGACTCTACGTTTAGGTTTACATTTTCCATTAATTTTAAAGGGTGAGGGGGGGTTGGGAGGATGATGGCGATGACAGACCAATTGCGCACCTCCCCGCCACCATCGTCGCTACCGACGACCTCGACCTCGAGCCAAGCGGGGCCGAAGGCCCGACGAGCTCCCGGAAATTTCGGAAAGGCGATATACCTTTAATTCCCAGTTGGCCGTAACTTTCTCGATGACGTCAAATTAGTGAAAAATCAAAGTTTCTTTGTCGCCGTATAGCTCGAGAACGGGTCGACGGGTGCGGGCGAGAGTAGGCTTGTCGGACGGAGGACGCGGAGACGAAGGCTTACCGTGCGAAAAATTCGCGAAAATTCGCGGAAAATTTTTTACGTGTGCATCGGTAACGCGCGTCGACCTCGGCGGAGGATAACTTACCGACCACCACCGGCAGTGGTCGGTAACGGCTCGGGGGGTATAAGCTGCCGCGTTAAAAATGAAACCCGAATTTCGGCGCTTCCACGGTTCAGGGCTGAAAAGGGCCCGAAAGAAAATAACTGTTTCAAACGTTCGAATTTAACGCCAACTTCGCGACGCTGACATCGTATCGGCGGCGAGTGCCGCCACAGTCGCCGCGTTTACTCTCCCTTGATAGTTGAGCGAATGGACTTGTAACTTCGAGGTTACAAATCCGACTCTACGTTTAGGTTTACATTTTCCATTAATTTTAAAGGGTGAGGGGGGGTTGGGAGGATGATGGCGATGACAGACCAATTGCGCAATTCCCCGCCACCATCGTCGCTACCGACGACCTCGACCTCGAGCCAAGCCGAGCCGAGCGGGGCCGAAGGCCCGACGGGCTCCCGGCAATTTCGGAAAGGCGATATACCTTTAATTTCCAGTTGGCCGTAACTTTCTCGATGACGTCAAATTAGTGAAAAATCAAAGTTTCTTTGTCGCCGTATAGCTCGAGAACGGGTCGACGGGTGCGGGCGAGAGTAGGCTCGTCGGACGGAGGACGCGGAGACAAAGGCGTACCGCGCGAAAAATTCGCGAAAATTCGCGGAACATTTTTTACGTGTGCATCGGTAACGCGCGTCGACATCGGCGGAGGATAACTTACCGACCACCACCGGCAGTGGTCGGTAACGGCTCGGGGGGTATAAGCTGCCGCGTTAAAAATGAAACCCGAATTTCGGCGCTTCCACGGTTCAGGGCTGAAAAGGGCCCGAAAGAAAATAACTGATCCAAACGTTCGAATTTAACGCCAATTTCGCGACGCTGACTTTGCATCGATGGCGAGTGCCGCCACAGTCGCCGCGTTTACTCTCCCTTGATGGTTGAGCGAATGGACTTGTAACTTCGAGGTTACGAATCCGACTCTACGTTTAGGTTTACATTTTCCATTAATTTTAAAGGGTGAGGAGGGGTTGGGAGGAGGATGGCGATGACAGACCAATTGCGCACCTCCCCGCCACCATCGTCGCTACCGACGACCTCGACCTCGAGCCGAGCGGGGCCGAAGGCCCGACGGGCTCCCGGAAATTTCGGAAAGGCGATATACCTTTAATTCCCAGTTGGCCGTAACTTTCTCGATGACGTAAAATTAGTGAAAAATCAAAGTTTCTTTGTCGCCGCATAGCTCGAGAACGGGTCGACGGGTGCGGGCGAGAGTAGGCTCGTCGGACGGAGGACGCGGAGACAAAGGCTTACCGCGCGAAAAATTCGCGAAAATTCGCGGAAAATTTTTTACGTGTGCATCGGTAACGCGCGTCGATCTCGGCGGAGGATAACTTACCGACCACCACCGGCAGTGGTCGTTAACGCTCGGGGGTATAAGCTGCCGCGTTAAAAATGAAACCCGAATTTCGGCGCTTCCACGGTTCAGGGCTGAAAAGGGCCCGAAAGAAAATAACTGATTCAAACGTTCGAATTTAACGCCAACTTCGCGACGCTGACATCGCATCGGTGGCGAGTGCCGCCACAGTCGCCGCGTTTACTCTCCCTTGATAGTTGAGCGAATGGACTTGTAACTTCGAGGTTACGAATCCGACTCTACGTTTAGGTTTACATTTTCCATTAATTTTAAAGGGTGAGGGGGGGTTGGGAGGATGATGGCGATGACAGACCAATTGCGCACCTCCCCGCCACCATCGTCGCTACCGACGACCTCGACCTCGAGCCAAGCGGGGCCGAAGGCCCGACGAGCTCCCGGAAATTTCGGAAAGGCGATATACCTTTAATTCCCAGTTGGCCGTAACTTTCTCGATGACGTCAAATTAGTGAAAAATCAAAGTTTCTTTGTCGCCGTATAGCTCGAGAACGGTTCGACGGGTGCGGGCGAGAGTAGGCTTGTCGGACGGAGGACGCGGAGACGAAGGCTTACCGTGCGAAAAATTCGCGAAAATTCGCGGAAAATTTTTTACGTGTGCATCGGTAACGCGCGTCGACCTCGGCGGAGGATAACTTACCGACCACCACCGGCAGTGGTCGGTAACGGCTCGGGGGGTATAAGCTGCCGCGTTAAAAATGAAACCCGAATTTCGGCGCTTCCACGGTTCAGGGCTGAAAAGGGCCCGAAAGAAAATAACTGTTTCAAACGTTCGAATTTAACGCCAACTTCGCGACGCTGACATCGTATCGGCGGCGAGTGCCGCCACAGTCGCCGCGTTTACTCTCCCTTGATAGTTGAGCGAATGGACTTGTAACTTCGAGGTTACAAATCCGACTCTACGTTTAGGTTTACATTGTCCATTAATTTTAAAGGGTGAGGGGGGGTTGGGGGGGAGGATGGCGATGACAGACCAATTGCGCACCTCCCCGCCACCATCGTCGCTACCGACGACCTCGACCTCGAGCCGAGCGGGGCCGAAGGCCCGACGGGCTCCCGGAAATTTCGGAAAGGCGATATACCTTTAATTCCCAGTTGGCCGTAACTTTCTCGATGACGTCAAATTAGTGAAAAATCAAAGTTTCTTTGTCGCCGTATAGCTCGAGAACGGGTCGACGGGTGCGGGCGAGAGTAGGCTCGTCGGACGGAGGACGCGGAGACGAAGGCTTACCGCGCGAAAAATTCACGAAAATTCGCGGAAAATTTTTTACGTGTGCATCGGTAACGCGCGTCGACCTCGGCGGAGGATAACTTACCGACCACCACCGGCAGTGTTCGGTAACGGCTCGGGGGGTATAAGCTGCCGCGTTAAAAATGAAACCCGAATTTCGGGGCTTCCACGGTTCAGGGCTGAAAAGGGCCCGAAAGAAAATAACTGATTCAAACGTTCGAATTTAACGCCAACTTCGCGACGCTGACATCGCATCGGCGGCGAGTGCCGCCACAGTCGCCGCGTTTACTCTCCCTTGATAGTTGAGCGAATGGACTTGTAACTTCGAGGTTACGAATCCGACTCTACGTTTAGGTTTACATTTTCCATTAATTTTAAAGGGTGAGGGGGGGTTGGGAGGGAGGATGGCGATGACAAACCAATTGCGCACCTCCCCGCCACCATCGTCGCTACCGACGACCTCGACCTCGAGTCGAGCGGGCCCGAAGGCCCGACGGGCTCCCGGAAATTTCGGAAAGGCGATATACCTTTAATTCCCAGTTGGCCGTAACTTTCTCGATGACGTCAAATTAGTGAAAAATCAAAGTTTCTTTGTCGCCGTATAGCTCGAGAACGGGTCGACGGGTGCGGGCGAGAGTAGGCTCGTCGGACGGAGGACGCGGAGACGAAGGCTTACCGCCCGAAAAATTCGCGAAAATTCGCGGAAAATTTTTTACGTGTGCATCGGTAACGCGCGTCGACCTCGGCGGAGGATAACTTACCGACCACCACCGGCAGTGGTCGGTAACGGCTCGGGGGGTATAAGCTGCCGCGTTAAAAATGAAACCCGAATTTCGGCGCTTCCACGGTTCAGGGCTGAAAAGGGCCCGAAAGAAAATAACTGATTCAAACGTTCGAATTTAACGCCAACTTCGCGACGCTGACTTCGCATCTATGGCGAGTGCCGCCACAGTCGCCGCGTTTACTCTCCCTTGATAGTTGAGCGAATTGACTTGTAACTTCGAGGTTACGAATCCGACTCTACGTTTAGGTTTACATTTTCCATTAATTTTAAAGGGTGAGGGGGGGTTGGGAGGAGGATGGCGATGACAGACCAATTGCGCACCTCCCCGCCACCATCGTCGCTACCGACGACCTCGACCTCGAGCCGAGCGGGGCCGAAGGCCCGACGAGCTCCCGGAAATTTCGGAAAGGCGATATACCTTTAATTCCCAGTTGGCCGTAACTTTCTCGATGACGTCAAATTAGTGAAAAATCAAAGTTTCTTTGTCGCCGCATAGCTCGAGAACGGGTCGACGGGTGCGGGCGAGAGTAGGCTCGTCGGACGGAGGACGCGGAGACGAAGGCTTACCGCGCGAAAAATTCGCGGAAAATTTTTTACGTGTGCATCGGTAACGCGCGTCGACCTCGGCGGAGGATAACTTACCGACCACCACCGGCAGTGGTCGGTAACGGCTCGGGGTGTATAAGCTGCCGCGTTAAAAATGAAACCCGAATTTCGGCGCTTCCACGGTTCAGGGCTGAAAAGGGCCTGAAAGAAAATAACTGATTCAAACGTTCGAATTTAACGCCAACTTCGCGACGCTGACATCGCATTGGTGGCGAATGCCGCCACAGTCGCCGCGTTTACTCTCCCTTGATAGTTGAGCGAATGGACTTGTAACTTCGAGGTTACGAATCCGACTCTACGTTTAGGTTTACATTTTCCATTAATTTTAAAGGGCGAGGGGGGGTTGGGAGGATGATGGCGATGACAGACCAATTGCGCAATTCCCCGCCACCATCGTCGCTACCGACGACCTCGACCTCGAGCCAAGCCGAGCCGAGCGGGGCCGAAGGCCCGACGGGCTCCCGGCAATTTCGGAAAGGCGATATACCTTTAATTTCCAGTTGGCCGTAACTTTCTCGATGACGTCAAATTAGTGAAAAATCAAAGTTTCTTTGTCACCGCATAGCTCGAGAACGGGTCGACGGGTGCGGGCGAGAGTAGGCTCGTCGGACGGAGGACGCGGAGACGAAGACTTACCGCGCGAAAAATTCGCGAAAATTCGCGGAAAATTTTTTACGTGAGCATCGGTAACGCGCGTCGACCTCGGCGGAGGATAACTTACCGACCACCACCGGCAGTGGTCGGTAACGGCTCGGGGGGTATAAGCTGCCGCGTTAAAAATGAAACCCGAATTTCGGCGCTTCCACGGTTCAGGGCTGAAAAGGGCCCGAAAGAAAATAACTGATTCAAACGTTCGAATTTAACGCCAACTTCGCGACGCTGACATCGCATCGGCGGCGAGTGCCGCCACAGTCGCCGCGTTTACTCTCCCTTGATAGTTGAGCGAATGGACTTGTAACTTCGAGGTTACAAATCCGACTCTACGTTTAGGTTTACATTTTCCATTAATTTTAAAGGGTGAGGGGGGGTTGGGGGGGAGGATGGCGATGACAGACCAATTGCGCACCTCCCCGGCCACCATCGTCGCTACCGACGACCTCGACCTCGAGCCGAGCCGAGCCGAGCGGGGCCGAAGGCCCGACGGGCTCCCGGAAATTTCGGAAAGGCGATATACCTTTAATTCCCAGTTGGCCGTAACTTTCTCGATGACGTCAAATTAGTGAAAAATCAAAGTTTCTTTGTCGCCGCATAGCTCGAGAACGGGTCGACGGGTGCGGGCGAGAGTAGGCTCGTCGGACGGAGGACGCGGAGACGAAGGCTTACCGCGCGAAAAATTCGCGAAAATTCGCGGAAAATTTTTTACGTGTGCATCGGTAACGCCCGTCGACCTCGGCGGAGGATAACTTACCGACCACCACCGGCAGTGGTCGTTAACGCTCGGGGGTATAAGCTGCCGCGTTAAAAATGAAACCCGAATTTCGGCGCTTCCACGGTTCAGGGCTGAAAAGGGCCCGAAAGAAAATAACTGATTCAAACGTTCGAATTTAACGCCAACTTCGCGACGCTGACATCGCATCGGTGGCGAGTGCCGCCACAGTCGCCGCGTTTACTCTCCCTTGATAGTTGAGCGAATGGACTTGTAACTTTGAGGTTACGAATCCGACTCTACGTTTAGGTTTACATTTTCCATTAATTTTAAAGGGTGAGGGGGGGTTGGGAGGATGATGGCGATGACAGACCAATTGCGCACCTCCCCGCCACCATCGTCGCTACCGACGACCTCGACCTCGAGCCAAGCGGGGCCGAAGGCCCGACGAGCTCCCGGAAATTTCGGAAAGGCGATATACCTTTAATTCCCAGTTGGCCGTAACTTTCTCGATGACGTCAAATTAGTGAAAAATCAAAGTTTCTTTGTCGCCGTATAGCTCGAGAACGGGTCGACGGGTGCGGGCGAGAGTAGGCTTGTCGGACGGAGGACGCGGAGACGAAGGCTTACCGTGCGAAAAATTCGCGAAAATTCGCGGAAAATTTTTTACGTGTGCATCGGTAACGCGCGTCGACCTCGGCGGAGGATAACTTACCGACCACCACCGGCAGTGGTCGGTAACGGCTCGGGGGGTATAAGCTGCCGCGTTAAAAATGAAACCCGAATTTCGGCGCTTCCACGGTTCAGGGCTGAAAAGGGCCCGAAAGAAAATAACTGTTTCAAACGTTCGAATTTAACGCCAACTTCGCGACGCTGACATCGTATCGGCGGCGAGTGCCGCCACAGTCGCCGCGTTTACTCTCCCTTGATAGTTGAGCGAATGGACTTGTAACTTCGAGGTTACAAATCCGACTCTACGTTTAGGTTTACATTTTCCATTAATTTTAAAGGGTGAGGGGGGGTTGGGAGGATGATGGCGATGACAGACCAATTGCGCAATTCCCCGCCACCATCGTCGCTACCGACGACCTCGACCTCGAGCCAAGCCGAGCCGAGCGGGGCCGAAGGCCCGACGGGCTCCCGGCAATTTCGGAAAGGCGATATACCTTTAATTTCCAGTTGGCCGTAACTTTCTCGATGACGTCAAATTAGTGAAAAATCAAAGTTTCTTTGTCGCCGTATAGCTCGAGAACGGGTCGACGGGTGCGGGCGAGAGTAGGCTCGTCGGACGGAGGACGCGGAGACAAAGGCTTACCGCGCGAAAAATTCGCGAAAATTCGCGGAACATTTTTTACGTGTGCATCGGTAACGCGCGTCGACATCGGCGGAGGATAACTTACCGACCACCACCGGCAGTGGTCGGTAACGGCTCGGGGGGTATAAGCTGCCGCGTTAAAAATGAAACCCGAATTTCGGCGCTTCCACGGTTCAGGGCTGAAAAGGGCCCGAAAGAAAATAACTGATCCAAACGTTCGAATTTAACGCCAATTTCGCGACGCTGACTTTGCATCGATGGCGAGTGCCGCCACAGTCGCCGCGTTTACTCTCCCTTGATGGTTGAGCGAATGGACTTGTAACTTCGAGGTTACGAATCCGACTCTACGTTTAGGTTTACATTTTCCATTAATTTTAAAGGGTGAGGAGGGGTTGGGAGGAGGATGGCGATGACAGACCAATTGCGCACCTCCCCGCCACCATCGTCGCTACCGACGACCTCGACCTCGAGCCGAGCGGGGCCGAAGGCCCGACGGGCTCCCGGAAATTTCGGAAAGGCGATATACCTTTAATTCCCAGTTGGCCGTAACTTTCTCGATGACGTAAAATTAGTGAAAAATCAAAGTTTCTTTGTCGCCGCATAGCTCGAGAACGGGTCGACGGGTGCGGGCGAGAGTAGGCTCGTCGGACGGAGGACGCGGAGACAAAGGCTTACCGCGCGAAAAATTCGCGAAAATTCGCGGAAAATTTTTTACGTGTGCATCGGTAACGCGCGTCGATCTCGGCGGAGGATAACTTACCGACCACCACCGGCAGTGGTCGTTAACGCTCGGGGGTATAAGCTGCCGCGTTAAAAATGAAACCCGAATTTCGGCGCTTCCACGGTTCAGGGCTGAAAAGGGCCCGAAAGAAAATAACTGATTCAAACGTTCGAATTTAACGCCAACTTCGCGACGCTGACATCGCATCGGTGGCGAGTGCCGCCACAGTCGCCGCGTTTACTCTCCCTTGATAGTTGAGCGAATGGACTTGTAACTTCGAGGTTACGAATCCGACTCTACGTTTAGGTTTACATTTTCCATTAATTTTAAAGGGTGAGGGGGGGTTGGGAGGATGATGGCGATGACAGACCAATTGCGCACCTCCCCGCCACCATCGTCGCTACCGACGACCTCGACCTCGAGCCAAGCGGGGCCGAAGGCCCGACGAGCTCCCGGAAATTTCGGAAAGGCGATATACCTTTAATTCCCAGTTGGCCGTAACTTTCTCGATGACGTCAAATTAGTGAAAAATCAAAGTTTCTTTGTCGCCGTATAGCTCGAGAACGGTTCGACGGGTGCGGGCGAGAGTAGGCTTGTCGGACGGAGGACGCGGAGACGAAGGCTTACCGTGCGAAAAATTCGCGAAAATTCGCGGAAAATTTTTTACGTGTGCATCGGTAACGCGCGTCGACCTCGGCGGAGGATAACTTACCGACCACCACCGGCAGTGGTCGGTAACGGCTCGGGGGGTATAAGCTGCCGCGTTAAAAATGAAACCCGAATTTCGGCGCTTCCACGGTTCAGGGCTGAAAAGGGCCCGAAAGAAAATAACTGTTTCAAACGTTCGAATTTAACGCCAACTTCGCGACGCTGACATCGTATCGGCGGCGAGTGCCGCCACAGTCGCCGCGTTTACTCTCCCTTGATAGTTGAGCGAATGGACTTGTAACTTCGAGGTTACAAATCCGACTCTACGTTTAGGTTTACATTGTCCATTAATTTTAAAGGGTGAGGGGGGGTTGGGGGGGAGGATGGCGATGACAGACCAATTGCGCACCTCCCCGCCACCATCGTCGCTACCGACGACCTCGACCTCGAGCCGAGCGGGGCCGAAGGCCCGACGGGCTCCCGGAAATTTCGGAAAGGCGATATACCTTTAATTCCCAGTTGGCCGTAACTTTCTCGATGACGTCAAATTAGTGAAAAATCAAAGTTTCTTTGTCGCCGTATAGCTCGAGAACGGGTCGACGGGTGCGGGCGAGAGTAGGCTCGTCGGACGGAGGACGCGGAGACGAAGGCTTACCGCGCGAAAAATTCACGAAAATTCGCGGAAAATTTTTTACGTGTGCATCGGTAACGCGCGTCGACCTCGGCGGAGGATAACTTACCGACCACCACCGGCAGTGTTCGGTAACGGCTCGGGGGGTATAAGCTGCCGCGTTAAAAATGAAACCCGAATTTCGGGGCTTCCACGGTTCAGGGCTGAAAAGGGCCCGAAAGAAAATAACTGATTCAAACGTTCGAATTTAACGCCAACTTCGCGACGCTGACATCGCATCGGCGGCGAGTGCCGCCACAGTCGCCGCGTTTACTCTCCCTTGATAGTTGAGCGAATGGACTTGTAACTTCGAGGTTACGAATCCGACTCTACGTTTAGGTTTACATTTTCCATTAATTTTAAAGGGTGAGGGGGGGTTGGGAGGGAGGATGGCGATGACAAACCAATTGCGCACCTCCCCGCCACCATCGTCGCTACCGACGACCTCGACCTCGAGTCGAGCGGGCCCGAAGGCCCGACGGGCTCCCGGAAATTTCGGAAAGGCGATATACCTTTAATTCCCAGTTGGCCGTAACTTTCTCGATGACGTCAAATTAGTGAAAAATCAAAGTTTCTTTGTCGCCGTATAGCTCGAGAACGGGTCGACGGGTGCGGGCGAGAGTAGGCTCGTCGGACGGAGGACGCGGAGACGAAGGCTTACCGCCCGAAAAATTCGCGAAAATTCGCGGAAAATTTTTTACGTGTGCATCGGTAACGCGCGTCGACCTCGGCGGAGGATAACTTACCGACCACCACCGGCAGTGGTCGGTAACGGCTCGGGGGGTATAAGCTGCCGCGTTAAAAATGAAACCCGAATTTCGGCGCTTCCACGGTTCAGGGCTGAAAAGGGCCCGAAAGAAAATAACTGATTCAAACGTTCGAATTTAACGCCAACTTCGCGACGCTGACTTCGCATCTATGGCGAGTGCCGCCACAGTCGCCGCGTTTACTCTCCCTTGATAGTTGAGCGAATTGACTTGTAACTTCGAGGTTACGAATCCGACTCTACGTTTAGGTTTACATTTTCCATTAATTTTAAAGGGTGAGGGGGGGTTGGGAGGAGGATGGCGATGACAGACCAATTGCGCACCTCCCCGCCACCATCGTCGCTACCGACGACCTCGACCTCGAGCCGAGCGGGGCCGAAGGCCCGACGAGCTCCCGGAAATTTCGGAAAGGCGATATACCTTTAATTCCCAGTTGGCCGTAACTTTCTCGATGACGTCAAATTAGTGAAAAATCAAAGTTTCTTTGTCGCCGCATAGCTCGAGAACGGGTCGACGGGTGCGGGCGAGAGTAGGCTCGTCGGACGGAGGACGCGGAGACGAAGGCTTACCGCGCGAAAAATTCGCGGAAAATTTTTTACGTGTGCATCGGTAACGCGCGTCGACCTCGGCGGAGGATAACTTACCGACCACCACCGGCAGTGGTCGGTAACGGCTCGGGGTGTATAAGCTGCCGCGTTAAAAATGAAACCCGAATTTCGGCGCTTCCACGGTTCAGGGCTGAAAAGGGCCTGAAAGAAAATAACTGATTCAAACGTTCGAATTTAACGCCAACTTCGCGACGCTGACATCGCATTGGTGGCGAATGCCGCCACAGTCGCCGCGTTTACTCTCCCTTGATAGTTGAGCGAATGGACTTGTAACTTCGAGGTTACGAATCCGACTCTACGTTTAGGTTTACATTTTCCATTAATTTTAAAGGGCGAGGGGGGGTTGGGAGGATGATGGCGATGACAGACCAATTGCGCAATTCCCCGCCACCATCGTCGCTACCGACGACCTCGACCTCGAGCCAAGCCGAGCCGAGCGGGGCCGAAGGCCCGACGGGCTCCCGGCAATTTCGGAAAGGCGATATACCTTTAATTTCCAGTTGGCCGTAACTTTCTCGATGACGTCAAATTAGTGAAAAATCAAAGTTTCTTTGTCGCCGCATAGCTCGATAACGGGTCGACGGGTGCGGGCGAGAGTAGGCTCGTCGGACGGAGGACGCGGAGACGAAGGCTTACCGCGCGAAAAATTCGCGAAAATTCGCGGAAAATTTTTTACGTGTGCATCGGTAACGCCCGTCGACCTCGGCGGAGGATAACTTACCGACCACCACCGGCAGTGGTCGTTAACGCTCGGGGGTATAAGCTGCCGCGTTAAAAATGAAACCCGAATTTCGGCGCTTCCACGGTTCAGGGCTGAAAAGGGCCCGAAAGAAAATAACTGATTCAAACGTTCGAATTTAACGCCAACTTCGCGACGCTGACATCGCGTCGGTGGCGAGTGCCGCCACAGTCGCCGCGTTTACTCTCCCTTGATAGTTGAGCGAATGGACTTGTAACTTCGAGGTTACGAATCCGACTCTACGTTTAGGTTTACATTTTCCATTAATTTTAAAGGGCGAGGGGGGGTTGGGAGGATGATGGCGATGACAGACCAATTGCGCACCTCCCCGCCACCATCGTCGCTACCGACGACCTCGACCTCGAGCCAAGCGGGGCCGAAGGCCCGACGAGCTCCCGGAAATTTCGGAAAGGCGATATACCTTTAATTCCCAGTTGGCCGTAACTTTCTCGATGACGTCAAATTAGTGAAAAATCAAAGTTTCTTTGTCGCCGTATAGCTCGAGAACGGGTCGACGGGTGCGGGCGAGAGTAGGCTTGTCGGACGGAGGACGCGGAGACGAAGGCTTACCGTGCGAAAAATTCGCGAAAATTCGCGGAAAATTTTTTACGTGTGCATCGGTAACGCGCGTCGACCTCGGCGGAGGATAACTTACCGAGCACCACCGGCAGTGGTCGGTAACGGCTCGGGGGGTATAAGCTGCCGCGTTAAAAATGAAACCCGAATTTCGGCGCTTCCACGGTTCAGGGCTGAAAAGGGCCCGAAAGAAAATAACTGTTTCAAACGTTCGAATTTAACGCCAACTTCGCGACGCTGACATCGTATCGGCGGCGAGTGCCGCTACAGTCGCCGCGTTTACTCTCCCTTGATAGTTGAGCGAATGGACTTGTAACTTCGAGGTTACAAATCCGACTCTACGTTTAGGTTTACATTGTCCATTAATTTTAAAGGGTGAGGGGGGGTTGGGGTTGAGGATGGCGATGACAGACCAATTGCGCACCTCCCCGCCACCATCGTCGCTACCGACGACCTCGACCTCGAGCCGAGCGGGGCCGAAGGCCCGACGGGCTCCCGGAAATTTCGGAAAGGCGATATACCTTTAATTCCCAGTTGGCCGTAACTTTCTCGATGACGTCAAATTAGTGAAAAATCAAAGTTTCTTTGTCGCCGTATAGCTCGAGAACGGGTCGACGGGTGCGGGCGAGAGTAGGCTCGTCGGACGGAGGACGCGGAGACGAAGGCTAACCGCGCGAAAAATTCGCGAAAATTCGCGGAAAATTTTTTACGTGTGCATCGGTAACGCGCGTCGACCTCGGCGGAGGATAACTTACCGAGCACCACCGGCAGTGGTCGGTAACGGCTCGGGGGGTATAAGCTGCCGCGTTAAAAATGAAACCCGAATTTCGGCGCTTCCACGGTTCAGGGCTGAAAAGGGCCTGAAAGAAAATAACTGATTCAAACGTTCGAATTTAACGCCAACTTCGCGACGCTGACATCGCATTGGTGGCGAATGCCGCCACAGTCGCCGCGTTTACTCTCCCTTGATAGTTGAGCGAATGGACTTGTAACTTCGAGGTTACGAATCCGACTCTACGTTTAGGTTTACATTTTCCATTAATTTTAAAGGGCGAGGGGGGGTTGGGAGGATGATGGCGATGACAGACCAATTGCGCAATTCCCCGCCACCATCGTCGCTACCGACGACCTCGACCTCGAGCCAAGCCGAGCCGAGCGGGGCCGAAGGCCCGACGGGCTCCCGGCAATTTCGGAAAGGCGATATACCTTTAATTTCCAGTTGGCCGTAACTTTCTCGATGACGTCAAATTAGTGAAAAATCAAAGTTTCTTTGTCGCCGCATAGCTCGATAACGGGTCGACGGGTGCGGGCGAGAGTAGGCTCGTCGGACGGAGGACGCGGAGACGAAGGCTTACCGCGCGAAAAATTCGCGAAAATTCGCGGAAAATTTTTTACGTGTGCATCGGTAACGCCCGTCGACCTCGGCGGAGGATAACTTACCGACCACCACCGGCAGTGGTCGTTAACGCTCGGGGGTATAAGCTGCCGCGTTAAAAATGAAACCCGAATTTCGGCGCTTCCACGGTTCAGGGCTGAAAAGGGCCCGAAAGAAAATAACTGATTCAAACGTTCGAATTTAACGCCAACTTCGCGACGCTGACATCGCGTCGGTGGCGAGTGCCGCCACAGTCGCCGCGTTTACTCTCCCTTGATAGTTGAGCGAATGGACTTGTAACTTCGAGGTTACGAATCCGACTCTACGTTTAGGTTTACATTTTCCATTAATTTTAAAGGGCGAGGGGGGGTTGGGAGGATGATGGCGATGACAGACCAATTGCGCACCTCCCCGCCACCATCGTCGCTACCGACGACCTCGACCTCGAGCCAAGCGGGGCCGAAGGCCCGACGAGCTCCCGGAAATTTCGGAAAGGCGATATACCTTTAATTCCCAGTTGGCCGTAACTTTCTCGATGACGTCAAATTAGTGAAAAATCAAAGTTTCTTTGTCGCCGTATAGCTCGAGAACGGGTCGACGGGTGCGGGCGAGAGTAGGCTTGTCGGACGGAGGACGCGGAGACGAAGGCTTACCGTGCGAAAAATTCGCGAAAATTCGCGGAAAATTTTTTACGTGTGCATCGGTAACGCGCGTCGACCTCGGCGGAGGATAACTTACCGAGCACCACCGGCAGTGGTCGGTAACGGCTCGGGGGGTATAAGCTGCCGCGTTAAAAATGAAACCCGAATTTCGGCGCTTCCACGGTTCAGGGCTGAAAAGGGCCCGAAAGAAAATAACTGTTTCAAACGTTCGAATTTAACGCCAACTTCGCGACGCTGACATCGTATCGGCGGCGAGTGCCGCTACAGTCGCCGCGTTTACTCTCCCTTGATAGTTGAGCGAATGGACTTGTAACTTCGAGGTTACAAATCCGACTCTACGTTTAGGTTTACATTGTCCATTAATTTTAAAGGGTGAGGGGGGGTTGGGGTTGAGGATGGCGATGACAGACCAATTGCGCACCTCCCCGCCACCATCGTCGCTACCGACGACCTCGACCTCGAGCCGAGCGGGGCCGAAGGCCCGACGGGCTCCCGGAAATTTCGGAAAGGCGATATACCTTTAATTCCCAGTTGGCCGTAACTTTCTCGATGACGTCAAATTAGTGAAAAATCAAAGTTTCTTTGTCGCCGTATAGCTCGAGAACGGGTCGACGGGTGCGGGCGAGAGTAGGCTCGTCGGACGGAGGACGCGGAGACGAAGGCTAACCGCGCGAAAAATTCGCGAAAATTCGCGGAAAATTTTTTACGTGTGCATCGGTAACGCGCGTCGACCTCGGCGGAGGATAACTTACCGACCACCACCGGCAGTGGTCGGTAACGGCTCGGGGGGTATAAGCTGCCGCGTTAAAAATGAAACCCGAATTTCGGCGCTTCCACGGTTCAGGGCTGAAAAGGGCCCGAAAGAAAATAACTGATTCAAACGTTCGAATTTAACGCCAACTTCGCGACGCTGACATCGCATCGGCGGCGAGTGCCGCCACAGTCGCCGCGTTTACTCTCCCTTGATAGTTGAGAGAATGGACTTGTAACTTCGAGGTTACAAATCCGACTCTACGTTTAGGTTTACATTTTCCATTAATTTTAAAGGGTGAGGGGGGGTTGGGGGGGAGGATGGCGATGACAGACCAATTGCGCACCTCCCCGGCCACCATCGTCGCTACCGACGACCTCGACCTCGAGCCGAGCCGAGCCGAGCGGGGCCGAAGGCCCGACGGGCTCCCGGAAATTTCGGAAAGGCGATATACCTTTAATTCCCAGTTGGCCGTAACTTTCTCGATGACGTCAAATTAGTGAAAAATCAAAGTTTCTTTGTCGCCGCATAGCTCGAGAACGGGTCGACGGGTGCGGGCGAGAGTAGGCTCGTCGGACGGAGGACGCGGAGACGAAGGCTTACCGCGCGAAAAATTCGCGAAAATTCGCGGAAAATTTTTTACGTGTGCATCGGTAACGCCCGTCGACCTCGGCGGAGGATAACTTACCGACCACCACCGGCAGTGGTCGTTAACGCTCGGGGGTATAAGCTGCCGCGTTAAAAATGAAACCCGAATTTCGGCGCTTCCACGGTTCAGGGCTGAAAAGGGCCCGAAAGAAAATAACTGATTCAAACGTTCGAATTTAACGCCAACTTCGCGACGCTGACATCGCGTCGGTGGCGAGTGCCGCCACAGTCGCCGCGTTTACTCTCCCTTGATAGTTGAGCGAATGGACTTGTAACTTCGGGGTTACGAATCCGACTCTACGTTTAGGTTTACATTTTCCATTAATTTTAAAGGGCGAGGGGGGGTTGGGAGGATGATGGCGATGACAGACCAATTGCGCACCTCCCCGCCACCATCGTCGCTACCGACGACCTCGACCTCGAGCCGAGCGGGGCCGAAGGCCCGACGAGCTCCCGGAAATTTCGGAAAGGCGATATACCTTTAATTCCCAGTTGGCCGTAACTTTCTCGATGACGTCAAATTAGTGAAAAATCAAAGTTTCTTTGTCGCCGTATAGCTCGAGAACGGGTCGACGGGTGCGGGCGAGAGTAGGCTTGTCGGACGGAGGACGCGGAGACGAAGGCTTACCGTGCGAAAAATTCGCGAAAATTCGCGGAAAATTTTTTACGTGTGCATCGGTAACGCGCGTCGACCTCGGCGGAGGATAACTTACCGAGCACCACCGGCAGTGGTCGGTAACGGCTCGGGGGGTATAAGCTGCCGCGTTAAAAATGAAACCCGAATTTCGGCGCTTCCACGGTTCAGGGCTGAAAAGGGCCCGAAAGAAAATAACTGTTTCAAACGTTCGAATTTAACGCCAACTTCGCGACGCTGACATCGTATCGGCGGCGAGTGCCGCTACAGTCGCCGCGTTTACTCTCCCTTGATAGTTGAGCGAATGGACTTGTAACTTCGAGGTTACAAATCCGACTCTACGTTTAGGTTTACATTGTCCATTAATTTTAAAGGGTGAGGGGGGGTTGGGGGGGAGGATGGCGATGACAGACCAATTGCGCACCTCCCCGCCACCATCGTCGCTACCGACGACCTCGACCTCGAGCCGAGCGGGGCTGAAGGCCCGACGGGCTCCCGGAAATTTCGGAAAGGCGATATACCTTTAATTCCCAGTTGGCCGTAACTTTCTCGATGACGTCAAATTAGTGAAAAATCAAAGTTTCTTTGTCGCCGTATAGCTCGAGAACGGGTCGACGGGTGCGGGCGAGAGTAGGCTCGTCGGACGGAGGACGCGGAGACGAAGGCTTACCGTGCGAAAAATTCGCGAAAATTCGCGGAAAATTTTTTACGTGTGCATCGGTAACGCGCGTCGACCTCGGCGGAGGATAACTTACCGAGCACCACCGGCAGTGGTCGGTAACGGCTCGGGGGGTATAAGCTGCCGCGTTAAAAATGAAACCCGAATTTCGGCGCTTCCACGGTTCAGGGCTGAAAAGGGCCCGAAAGAAAATAACTGTTTCAAACGTTCGAATTTAACGCCAACTTCGCGACGCTGACATCGTATCGGCGGCGAGTGCCGCTACAGTCGCCGCGTTTACTCTCCCTTGATAGTTGAGCGAATGGACTTGTAACTTCGAGGTTACAAATCCGACTCTACGTTTAGGTTTACATTGTCCATTAATTTTAAAGGGTGAGGGGGGGTTGGGGGGGAGGATGGCGATGACAGACCAATTGCGCACCTCCCCGCCACCATCGTCGCTACCGACGACCTCGACCTCGAGCCGAGCGGGGCCGAAGGCCCGACGGGCTCCCGGAAATTTCGGAAAGGCGATATACCTTTAATTCCCAGTTGGCCGTAACTTTCTCGATGACGTCAAATTAGTGAAAAATCAAAGTTTCTTTGTCGCCGTATAGCTCGAGAACGGGTCGACGGGTGCGGGCGAGAGTAGGCTCGTCGGACGGAGGACGCGGAGACGAAGGCTAACCGCGCGAAAAATTCGCGAAAATTCGCGGAAAATTTTTTACGTGTGCATCGGTAACGCGCGTCGACCTCGGCGGAGGATATCTTACCGACCACCACCGGCAGTGGTCGGTAACGGCTCGGGGGGTATAAGCTGCCGCGTTAAAAATGAAACCCGAATTTCGGCGCTTCCACGGTTCAGGGCTGAAAAGGGCCCGAAAGAAAATAACTGTTTCAAACGTTCGAATTTAACGCCAACTTCGCGACGCTGACATCGTATCGGCGGCGAGTGCCGCTACAGTCGCCGCGTTTACTCTCCCTTGATAGTTGAGCGAATGGACTTGTAACTTCGAGGTTACAAATCCGACTCTACGTTTAGGTTTACATTGTCCATTAATTTTAAAGGGTGAGGGGGGGTTGGGGTTGAGGATGGCGATGACAGACCAATTGCGCACCTCCCCGCCACCATCGTCGCTACCGACGACCTCGACCTCGAGCCGAGCGGGGCCGAAGGCCCGACGGGCTCCCGGAAATTTCGGAAAGGCGATATACCTTTAATTCCCAGTTGGCCGTAACTTTCTCGATGACGTCAAATTAGTGAAAAATCAAAGTTTCTTTGTCGCCGTATAGCTCGAGAACGGGTCGACGGGTGCGGGCGAGAGTAGGCTCGTCGGACGGAGGACGCGGAGACGAAGGCTAACCGCGCGAAAAATTCGCGAAAATTCGCGGAAAATTTTTTACGTGTGCATCGGTAACGCGCGTCGACCTCGGCGGAGGATAACTTACCGACCACCACCGGCAGTGGTCGGTAACGGCTCGGGGGGTATAAGCTGCCGCGTTAAAAATGAAACCCGAATTTCGGCGCTTCCACGGTTCAGGGCTGAAAAGGGCCCGAAAGAAAATAACTGATTCAAACGTTCGAATTTAACGCCAACTTCGCGACGCTGACATCGCATCGGCGGCGAGTGCCGCCACAGTCGCCGCGTTTACTCTCCCTTGATAGTTGAGAGAATGGACTTGTAACTTCGAGGTTACAAATCCGACTCTACGTTTAGGTTTACATTTTCCATTAATTTTAAAGGGTGAGGGGGGGTTGGGGGGGAGGATGGCGATGACAGACCAATTGCGCACCTCCCCGGCCACCATCGTCGCTACCGACGACCTCGACCTCGAGCCGAGCCGAGCCGAGCGGGGCCGAAGGCCCGACGGGCTCCCGGAAATTTCGGAAAGGCGATATACCTTTAATTCCCAGTTGGCCGTAACTTTCTCGATGACGTCAAATTAGTGAAAAATCAAAGTTTCTTTGTCGCCGCATAGCTCGAGAACGGGTCGACGGGTGCGGGCGAGAGTAGGCTCGTCGGACGGAGGACGCGGAGACGAAGGCTTACCGCGCGAAAAATTCGCGAAAATTCGCGGAAAATTTTTTACGTGTGCATCGGTAACGCCCGTCGACCTCGGCGGAGGATAACTTACCGACCACCACCGGCAGTGGTCGTTAACGCTCGGGGGTATAAGCTGCCGCGTTAAAAATGAAACCCGAATTTCGGCGCTTCCACGGTTCAGGGCTGAAAAGGGCCCGAAAGAAAATAACTGATTCAAACGTTCGAATTTAACGCCAACTTCGCGACGCTGACATCGCGTCGGTGGCGAGTGCCGCCACAGTCGCCGCGTTTACTCTCCCTTGATAGTTGAGCGAATGGACTTGTAACTTCGGGGTTACGAATCCGACTCTACGTTTAGGTTTACATTTTCCATTAATTTTAAAGGGCGAGGGGGGGTTGGGAGGATGATGGCGATGACAGACCAATTGCGCACCTCCCCGCCACCATCGTCGCTACCGACGACCTCGACCTCGAGCCGAGCGGGGCCGAAGGCCCGACGAGCTCCCGGAAATTTCGGAAAGGCGATATACCTTTAATTCCCAGTTGGCCGTAACTTTCTCGATGACGTCAAATTAGTGAAAAATCAAAGTTTCTTTGTCGCCGTATAGCTCGAGAACGGGTCGACGGGTGCGGGCGAGAGTAGGCTTGTCGGACGGAGGACGCGGAGACGAAGGCTTACCGTGCGAAAAATTCGCGAAAATTCGCGGAAAATTTTTTACGTGTGCATCGGTAACGCGCGTCGACCTCGGCGGAGGATAACTTACCGAGCACCACCGGCAGTGGTCGGTAACGGCTCGGGGGGTATAAGCTGCCGCGTTAAAAATGAAACCCGAATTTCGGCGCTTCCACGGTTCAGGGCTGAAAAGGGCCCGAAAGAAAATAACTGTTTCAAACGTTCGAATTTAACGCCAACTTCGCGACGCTGACATCGTATCGGCGGCGAGTGCCGCTACAGTCGCCGCGTTTACTCTCCCTTGATAGTTGAGCGAATGGACTTGTAACTTCGAGGTTACAAATCCGACTCTACGTTTAGGTTTACATTGTCCATTAATTTTAAAGGGTGAGGGGGGGTTGGGGGGGAGGATGGCGATGACAGACCAATTGCGCACCTCCCCGCCACCATCGTCGCTACCGACGACCTCGACCTCGAGCCGAGCGGGGCTGAAGGCCCGACGGGCTCCCGGAAATTTCGGAAAGGCGATATACCTTTAATTCCCAGTTGGCCGTAACTTTCTCGATGACGTCAAATTAGTGAAAAATCAAAGTTTCTTTGTCGCCGTATAGCTCGAGAACGGGTCGACGGGTGCGGGCGAGAGTAGGCTCGTCGGACGGAGGACGCGGAGACGAAGGCTTACCGTGCGAAAAATTCGCGAAAATTCGCGGAAAATTTTTTACGTGTGCATCGGTAACGCGCGTCGACCTCGGCGGAGGATAACTTACCGAGCACCACCGGCAGTGGTCGGTAACGGCTCGGGGGGTATAAGCTGCCGCGTTAAAAATGAAACCCGAATTTCGGCGCTTCCACGGTTCAGGGCTGAAAAGGGCCCGAAAGAAAATAACTGTTTCAAACGTTCGAATTTAACGCCAACTTCGCGACGCTGACATCGTATCGGCGGCGAGTGCCGCTACAGTCGCCGCGTTTACTCTCCCTTGATAGTTGAGCGAATGGACTTGTAACTTCGAGGTTACAAATCCGACTCTACGTTTAGGTTTACATTGTCCATTAATTTTAAAGGGTGAGGGGGGGTTGGGGGGGAGGATGGCGATGACAGACCAATTGCGCACCTCCCCGCCACCATCGTCGCTACCGACGACCTCGACCTCGAGCCGAGCGGGGCCGAAGGCCCGACGGGCTCCCGGAAATTTCGGAAAGGCGATATACCTTTAATTCCCAGTTGGCCGTAACTTTCTCGATGACGTCAAATTAGTGAAAAATCAAAGTTTCTTTGTCGCCGTATAGCTCGAGAACGGGTCGACGGGTGCGGGCGAGAGTAGGCTCGTCGGACGGAGGACGCGGAGACGAAGGCTAACCGCGCGAAAAATTCGCGAAAATTCGCGGAAAATTTTTTACGTGTGCATCGGTAACGCGCGTCGACCTCGGCGGAGGATATCTTACCGACCACCACCGGCAGTGGTCGGTAACGGCTCGGGGGGTATAAGCTGCCGCGTTAAAAATGAAACCCGAATTTCGGCGCTTCCACGGTTCAGGGCTGAAAAGGGCCCGAAAGAAAATAACTGATTCAAACGTTCGAATTTAACGCCAACTTCGCGACGCTGACATCGCATCGGCGGCGAGTGCCGCCACAGTCGCCGCGTTTACTCTCCCTTGATAGTTGAGCGAATGGACTTGTAACTTCGAGGTTACAAATCCGACTCTACGTTTAGGTTTACATTTTCCATTAATTTTAAAGGGTGAGGGGGGGTTGGGGGGGAGGATGGCGATGACAGACCAATTGCGCACCTCCCCGGCCACCATCGTCGCTACCGACGACCTCGACCTCGAGCCGAGCCGAGCCGAGCGGGGCCGAAGGCCCGACGGGCTCCCGGAAATTTCGGAAAGGCGATATACCTTTAATTCACAGTTGGCCGTAACTTTCTCGATGACGTCAAATTAGTGAAAAATCAAAGTTTCTTTGTCGCCGCATAGCTCGAGAACGGGTCGACGGGTGCGGGCGAGAGTAGGCTCGTCGGACGGAGGACGCGGAGACGAAGGCTTACCGCGCGAAAAATTCGCGAAAATTCGCGGAAAATTTTTTACGTGTGCATCGGTAACGCCCGTCGACCTCGGCGGAGGATAACTTACCGACCACCACCGGCAGTGGTCGTTAACGCTCGGGGGTATAAGCTGCCGCGTTAAAAATGAAACCCGAATTTCGGCGCTTCCACGGTTCAGGGCTGAAAAGGGCCCGAAAGAAAATAACTGATTCAAACGTTCGAATTTAACGCCAACTTCGCGACGCTGACATCGCGTCGGTGGCGAGTGCCGCCACAGTCGCCGCGTTTACTCTCCCTTGATAGTTGAGCGAATGGACTTGTAACTTCGAGGTTACAAATCCGACTCTACGTTTAGGTTTACATTTTCCATTAATTTTAAAGGGTGAGGGGGGGTTGGGGGGGAGGATGGCGATGACAGACCAATTGCGCACCTCCCCGGCCACCATCGTCGCTACCGACGACCTCGACCTCGAGCCGAGCCGAGCCGAGCGGGGCCGAAGGCCCGACGGGCTCCCGGAAATTTCGGAAAGGCGATATACCTTTAATTCCCAGTTGGCCGTAACTTTCTCGATGACGTCAAATTAGTGAAAAATCAAAGTTTCTTTGTCGCCGCATAGCTCGAGAACGGGTCGACGGGTGCGGGCGAGAGTAGGCTCGTCGGACGGAGGACGCGGAGTCGAAGGCTTACAGCGCGAAAAATTCGCGAAAATTCGCGGAAAATTTTTTACGTGTGCATCGGTAACGCGCGTCGACCTCGGCGGAGGATAACTTACCGACCACCACCGGCAGTGGTCGGTAACGGCTCGGGGGGTATAAGCTGCCGCGTTAAAAATGAAACCCGAATTTCGGCGCTTCCACGGTTCAGGGCTGAAAAGGGCCCGAAAGAAAATAACTGATTCAAACGTTCGAATTTAACGCCAACTTCGCGACGCTGACATCGCATCGGCGGCGAGTGCCGCCACAGTCGCCGCGTTTACTCTCCCTTGATAGTTGAGCGAATGGACTTGTAACTTCGAGGTTACAAATCCGACTCTACGTTTAGGTTTACATTTTCCATTAATTTTAAAGGGTGAGGGGGGGTTGGGGGGGAGGATGGCGATGACAGACCAATTGCGCACCTCCCCGGCCACCATCGTCGCTACCGACGACCTCGACCTCGAGCCGAGCCGAGCCGAGCGGGGCCGAAGGCCCGACGGGCTCCCGGAAATTTCGGAAAGGCGATATACCTTTAATTCCCAGTTGGCCGTAACTTTCTCGATGACGTCAAATTAGTGAAAAATCAAAGTTTCTTTGTCGCCGCATAGCTCGAGAACGGGTCGACGGGTGCGGGCGAGAGTAGGCTCGTCGGACGGAGGACGCGGAGACGAAGGCTTACCGCGCGAAAAATTCGCGAAAATTCGCGGAAAATTTTTTACGTGTGCATCGGTAACGCCCGTCGACCTCGGCGGAGGATAACTTACCGACCACCACCGGCAGTGGTCGTTAACGCTCGGGGGTATAAGCTGCCGCGTTAAAAATGAAACCCGAATTTCGGCGCTTCCACGGTTCAGGGCTGAAAAGGGCCCGAAAGAAAATAACTGATTCAAACGTTCGAATTTAACGCCAACTTCGCGACGCTGACATCGCGTCGGTGGCGAGTGCCGCCACAGTCGCCGCGTTTACTCTCCCTTGATAGTTGAGCGAATGGACTTGTAACTTCGGGGTTACGAATCCGACTCTACGTTTAGGTTTACATTTTCCATTAATTTTAAAGGGCGAGGGGGGGTTGGGAGGATGATGGCGATGACAGACCAATTGCGCACCTCCCCGCCACCATCGTCGCTACCGACGACCTCGACCTCGAGCCGAGCGGGGCCGAAGGCCCGACGAGCTCCCGGAAATTTCGGAAAGGCGATATACCTTTAATTCCCAGTTGGCCGTAACTTTCTCGATGACGTCAAATTAGTGAAAAATCAAAGTTTCTTTGTCGCCGTATAGCTCGAGAACGGGTCGACGGGTGCGGGCGAGAGTAGGCTTGTCGGACGGAGGACGCGGAGACGAAGGCTTACCGTGCGAAAAATTCGCGAAAATTCGCGGAAAATTTTTTACGTGTGCATCGGTAACGCGCGTCGACCTCGGCGGAGGATAACTTACCGAGCACCACCGGCAGTGGTCGGTAACGGCTCGGGGGGTATAAGCTGCCGCGTTAAAAATGAAACCCGAATTTCGGCGCTTCCACGGTTCAGGGCTGAAAAGGGCCCGAAAGAAAATAACTGTTTCAAACGTTCGAATTTAACGCCAACTTCGCGACGCTGACATCGTATCGGCGGCGAGTGCCGCTACAGTCGCCGCGTTTACTCTCCCTTGATAGTTGAGCGAATGGACTTGTAACTTCGAGGTTACAAATCCGACTCTACGTTTAGGTTTACATTGTCCATTAATTTTAAAGGGTGAGGGGTGGTTGGGGGGGAGGATGGCGATGACAGACCAATTGCGCACCTCCCCGCCACCATCGTCGCTACCGACGACCTCGACCTCGAGCCGAGCGGGGCTGAAGGCCCGACGGGCTCCCGGAAATTTCGGAAAGGCGATATACCTTTAATTCCCAGTTGGCCGTAACTTTCTCGATGACGTCAAATTAGTGAAAAATCAAAGTTTCTTTGTCGCCGTATAGCTCGAGAACGGGTCGACGGGTGCGGGCGAGAGTAGGCTCGTCGGACGGAGGACGCGGAGACGAAGGCTTACCGTGCGAAAAATTCGCGAAAATTCGCGGAAAATTTTTTACGTGTGCATCGGTAACGCGCGTCGACCTCGGCGGAGGATAACTTACCGAGCACCACCGGCAGTGGTCGGTAACGGCTCGGGGGGTATAAGCTGCCGCGTTAAAAATGAAACCCGAATTTCGGCGCTTCCACGGTTCAGGGCTGAAAAGGGCCCGAAAGAAAATAACTGTTTCAAACGTTCGAATTTAACGCCAACTTCGCGACGCTGACATCGTATCGGCGGCGAGTGCCGCTACAGTCGCCGCGTTTACTCTCCCTTGATAGTTGAGCGAATGGACTTGTAACTTCGAGGTTACAAATCCGACTCTACGTTTAGGTTTACATTGTCCATTAATTTTAAAGGGTGAGGGGGGGTTGGGGGGGAGGATGGCGATGACAGACCAATTGCGCACCTCCCCGCCACCATCGTCGCTACCGACGACCTCGACCTCGAGCCGAGCGGGGCCGAAGGCCCGACGGGCTCCCGGAAATTTCGGAAAGGCGATATACCTTTAATTCCCAGTTGGCCGTAACTTTCTCGATGACGTCAAATTAGTGAAAAATCAAAGTTTCTTTGTCGCCGTATAGCTCGAGAACGGGTCGACGGGTGCGGGCGAGAGTAGGCTCGTCGGACGGAGGACGCGGAGACGAAGGCTAACCGCGCGAAAAATTCGCGAAAATTCGCGGAAAATTTTTTACGTGTGCATCGGTAACGCGCGTCGACCTCGGCGGAGGATATCTTACCGACCACCACCGGCAGTGGTCGGTAACGGCTCGGGGGGTATAAGCTGCCGCGTTAAAAATGAAACCCGAATTTCGGCGCTTCCACGGTTCAGGGCTGAAAAGGGCCCGAAAGAAAATAACTGATTCAAACGTTCGAATTTAACGCCAACTTCGCGACGCTGACATCGCATCGGCGGCGAGTGCCGCCACAGTCGCCGCGTTTACTCTCCCTTGATAGTTGAGCGAATGGACTTGTAACTTCGAGGTTACAAATCCGACTCTACGTTTAGGTTTACATTTTCCATTAATTTTAAAGGGTGAGGGGGGGTTGGGGGGGAGGATGGCGATGACAGACCAATTGCGCACCTCCCCGGCCACCATCGTCGCTACCGACGACCTCGACCTCGAGCCGAGCCGAGCCGAGCGGGGCCGAAGGCCCGACGGGCTCCCGGAAATTTCGGAAAGGCGATATACCTTTAATTCCCAGTTGGCCGTAACTTTCTCGATGACGTCAAATTAGTGAAAAATCAAAGTTTCTTTGTCGCCGCATAGCTCGAGAACGGGTCGACGGGTGCGGGCGAGAGTAGGCTCGTCGGACGGAGGACGCGGAGACGAAGGCTTACCGCGCGAAAAATTCGCGAAAATTCGCGGAAAATTTTTTACGTGTGCATCGGTAACGCCCGTCGACCTCGGCGGAGGATAACTTACCGACCACCACCGGCAGTGGTCGTTAACGCTCGGGGGTATAAGCTGCCGCGTTAAAAATGAAACCCGAATTTCGGCGCTTCCACGGTTCAGGGCTGAAAAGGGCCCGAAAGAAAATAACTGATTCAAACGTTCGAATTTAACGCCAACTTCGCGACGCTGACATCGCGTCGGTGGCGAGTGCCGCCACAGTCGCCGCGTTTACTCTCCCTTGATAGTTGAGCGAATGGACTTGTAACTTCGGGGTTACGAATCCGACTCTACGTTTAGGTTTACATTTTCCATTAATTTTAAAGGGCGAGGGGGGGTTGGGAGGATGATGGCGATGACAGACCAATTGCGCACCTCCCCGCCACCATCGTCGCTACCGACGACCTCGACCTCGAGCCGAGCGGGGCCGAAGGCCCGACGAGCTCCCGGAAATTTCGGAAAGGCGATATACCTTTAATTCCCAGTTGGCCGTAACTTTCTCGATGACGTCAAATTAGTGAAAAATCAAAGTTTCTTTGTCGCCGTATAGCTCGAGAACGGGTCGACGGGTGCGGGCGAGAGTAGGCTTGTCGGACGGAGGACGCGGTGACGAAGGCTTACCGTGCGAAAAATTCGCGAAAATTCGCGGAAAATTTTTTACGTGTGCATCGGTAACGCGCGTCGACCTCGGCGGAGGATAACTTACCGAGCACCACCGGCAGTGGTCGGTAACGGCTCGGGGGGTATAAGCTGCCGCGTTAAAAATGAAACCCGAATTTCGGCGCTTCCACGGTTCAGGGCTGAAAAGGGCCCGAAAGAAAATAACTGTTTCAAACGTTCGAATTTAACGCCAACTTCGCGACGCTGACATCGTATCGGCGGCGAGTGCCGCTACAGTCGCCGCGTTTACTCTCCCTTGATAGTTGAGCGAATGGACTTGTAACTTCGAGGTTACAAATCCGACTCTACGTTTAGGTTTACATTGTCCATTAATTTTAAAGGGTGAGGGGGGGTTGGGGGGGAGGATGGCGATGACAGACCAATTGCGCACCTCCCCGCCACCATCGTCGCTACCGACGACCTCGACCTCGAGCCGAGCGGGGCTGAAGGCCCGACGGGCTCCCGGAAATTTCGGAAAGGCGATATACCTTTAATTCCCAGTTGGCCGTAACTTTCTCGATGACGTCAAATTAGTGAAAAATCAAAGTTTCTTTGTCGCCGTATAGCTCGAGAACGGGTCGACGGGTGCGGGCGAGAGTAGGCTCGTCGGACGGAGGACGCGGAGACGAAGGCTAACCGCGCGAAAAATTCGCGAAAATTCGCGGAAAATTTTTTACGTGTGCATCGGTAACGCGCGTCGACCTCGGCGGAGGATAACTTGCCGACCACCACCGGCAGTGGTCGTTAACGCTCGGGGGGTATAAGCTGCCGCGTTAAAAATGAAACCCGAATTTCGGCGCTTCCACGGTTCAGGGCTGAAAAGGGCCCGAAAGAAAATAACTGATTCAAACGTTCGAATTTAACGCCAACTTCGCGACGCTGACATCGCATCGGCGGCGAGAGCCGCCACAGTCGCCGCGTTTACTCTCCCTTGATAGTTGAGCGAATGGACTTGTAACTTCGAGGTTACAAATCCGACTCTACGTTTAGGTTTACATTTTCCATTAATTTTAAAGGGTGAGGGGGGGTTGGGGGGGAGGATGGCGATGACAGACCAATTGCGCACCTCCCCGGCCACCATCGTCGCTACCGACGACCTCGACCTCGAGCCGAGCCGAGCCGAGCGGGGCCGAAGGCCCGACGGGCTCCCGGAAATTTCGGAAAGGCGATATACCTTTAATTCCCAGTTGGCCGTAACTTTCTCGATGACGTCAAATTAGTGAAAAATCAAAGTTTCTTTGTCGCCGCATAGCTCGAGAACGGGTCGACGGGTGCGGGCGAGAGTAGGCTCGTCGGACGGAGGACGCGGAGTCGAAGGCTTACCGCGCGAAAAATTCGCGAAAATTCGCGGAAAATTTTTTACGTGTGCATCGGTAACGCCCGTCGACCTCGGCGGAGGATAACTTACCGACCACCACCGGCAGTGGTCGTTAACGCTCGGGGGTATAAGCTGCCGCGTTAAAAATGAAACCCGAATTTCGGCGCTTCCACGGTTCAGGGCTGAAAAGGGCCCGAAAGAAAATAACTGATTCAAACGTTCGAATTTAACGCCAACTTCGCGACGCTGACATCGCGTCGGTGGCGAGTGCCGCCACAGTCGCCGCGTTTACTCTCCCTTGATAGTTGAGCGAATGGACTTGTAACTTCGAGGTTACGAATCCGACTCTACGTTTAGGTTTACATTTTCCATTAATTTTAAAGGGCGAGGGGGGGTTGGGAGGATGATGGCGATGACAGACCAATTGCGCACCTCCCCGCCACCATCGTCGCTACCGACGACCTCGACCTCGAGCCAAGCGGGGCCGAAGGCCCGACGAGCTCCCGGAAATTTCGGAAAGGCGATATACCTTTAATTCCCAGTTGGCCGTAACTTTCTCGATGACGTCAAATTAGTGAAAAATCAAAGTTTCTTTGTCGCCGTATAGCTCGAGAACGGGTCGACGGGTGCGGGCGAGAGTAGGCTTGTCGGACGGAGGACGCGGAGACGAAGGCTTACCGTGCGAAAAATTCGCGAAAATTCGCGGAAAATTTTTTACGTGTGCATCGGTAACGCGCGTCGACCTCGGCGGAGGATAACTTACCGAGCACCACCGGCAGTGGTCGGTAACGGCTCGGGGGGTATAAGCTGCCGCGTTAAAAATGAAACCCGAATTTCGGCGCTTCCACGGTTCAGGGCTGAAAAGGGCCCGAAAGAAAATAACTGTTTCAAACGTTCGAATTTAACGCCAACTTCGCGACGCTGACATCGTATCGGCGGCGAGTGCCGCTACAGTCGCCGCGTTTACTCTCCCTTGATAGTTGAGCGAATGGACTTGTAACTTCGAGGTTACAAATCCGACTCTACGTTTAGGTTTACATTGTCCATTAATTTTAAAGGGTGAGGGGGGGTTGGGGGGGAGGATGGCGATGACAGACCAATTGCGCACCTCCCCGCCACCATCGTCGCTACCGACGACCTCGACCTCGAGCCGAGCGGGGCCGAAGGCCCGACGGGCTCCCGGAAATTTCGGAAAGGCGATATACCTTTAATTCCCAGTTGGCCGTAACTTTCTCGATGACGTCAAATTAGTGAAAAATCAAAGTTTCTTTGTCGCCGTATAGCTCGAGAACGGGTCGACGGGTGCGGGCGAGAGTAGGCTCGTCGGACGGAGGACGCGGAGACGAAGGCTAACCGCGCGAAAAATTCGCGAAAATTCGCGGAAAATTTTTTACGTGTGCATCGGTAACGCGCGTCGACCTCGGCGGAGGATAACTTGCCGACCACCACCGGCAGTGGTCGTTAACGCTCGGGGGGTATAAGCTGCCGCGTTAAAAATGAAACCCGAATTTCGGCGCTTCCACGGTTCAGGGCTGAAAAGGGCCCGAAAGAAAATAACAGATTCAAACGTTCGAATTTAACGCCAACTTCGCGACGCTGACATCGCATCGGCGGCGAGTGCAGCCACAGTCGCCGCGTTTACTCTCCGTTGATAGTTGAGCGAATGGACTTGTAACTTCGAGGTTACGGATCCGACTCTACGTTTAGGTTTACATTTTCCATTAATTTTAAAGGGTGAGGGGGGGTTGGGAGGGAGGATGGCGATGACAAACCAATTGCGCACCTCCCCGCCACCATCGTCGCTACCGACGACCTCGACCTCGAGTCGAGCGGGGCCGAAGGCCCGACGGGCTCCCGGAAATTTCGGAAAGGCGATATACCTTTAATTCCCAGTTGGCCGTAACTTTCTCGATGACGTCAAATTAGTGAAAAATCAAAGTTTCTTTGTCGCCGTATAGCTCGAGAACGGGTCGACGGGTGCGGGCGAGAGTAGGCTCGTCGGACGGAGGACGCGGAGACGAAGGCTTACTGCCCGAAAAATTCGCGAAAATTCGCGGAAAATTTTTTACGTGTGCATCGGTAACGCGCGTCGACCTCGGCGGAGGATAACTTACCGACCACCACCGGCAGTGGTCGGTAACGGCTCGGGGGGTATAAGCTGCCGCGTTAAAAATGAAACCCGAATTTCGGCGCTTCCACGGTTCAGGGCTGAAAAGGGCCCGAAAGAAAATAACTGATTCAAACGTTCGAATTTAACGCCAACTTCGCGACGCTGACTTCGCATCTATGGCGAGTGCCGCCACAGTCGCCGCGTTTACTCTCCCTTGATAGTTGAGCGAATTGACTTGTAACTTCGAGGTTACGAATCCGACTCTACGTTTAGGTTTACATTTTCCATTAATTTTAAAGGGTGAGGGGGGGTTGGGAGGAGGATGGCGATGACAGACCAATTGCGCACCTCCCCGCCACCATCGTCGCTACCGACGACCTCGACCTCGAGCCGAGCGGGGCCGAAGGCCCGACGAGCTCCCGGAAATTTCGGAAAGGCGATATACCTTTAATTCCCAGTTGGCCGTAACTTTCTCGATGACGTCAAATTAGTGAAAAATCAAAGTTTCTTTGTCGCCGTATAGCTCGAGAACGGGTCGACGGGTGCGGGCGAGAGTAGGCTCGTCGGACGGAGGACGCGGAGACGAAGGCTTACCGCGCGAAAAATTCGCGAAAATTCGCGGAAAATTTTTCACGTGTGCATCGGTAACGCGCGTCGACCTCGGCGGAGGATAACTTACCGACCACCACCGACAGTGGTCGGTAACGGCTCGGGGGGTATAAGCTGCCGCGTTAAAAATGAAACCCGAATTTCGGCGCTTCCACGGTTCAGGGCTGAAAAGGGCCCGAAAGAAAATAACTGATTCAAACGTTCGAATTTAACGCCAACTTCGCGACGCTGACATCGCATCGGCGGCGAGTGCCGCCACAGTCGCCGCGTTTACTCTCCCTTGATAGTTGAGCGAATGGACTTGTAACTTCGAGGTTACAAATCCGACTCTACGTTTAGGTTTACATTTTCCATTAATTTTTAAGGGGAGGGGGGGTTGGGGGGGAGGATGGCGATGACAGACCAATTGCGCACCTCCCCGCCACCATCGTCGCTACCGACGACCTCGACCTCGAGCCGAGCGGGGCCGAAGGCCCGACGAGCTCCCGGAAATTTCGGAAAGGCGATATACCTTTAATTCCCAGTTGGCCGTAACTTTCTCGATGACGTCAAATTAGTGAAAAATCAAAGTTTCTTTGTCGCCGTATAGCTCGAGAACGGGTCGACGGGTGCGGGCGAGAGCAGGCTTGTCGGACGGAGGACGCGGAGACGAAGGATTACTGCGCGAAAAATCCGCGAAGATTCGCGGAAAATTTTCTACGTGTGCATCGGTAACGCGCGTCGACCTCGGCGGAGGATAACTTACCGACCACCACCGGCAGTGGTCGGTAACGGCTCGGGGGGTATAAGCTGCCGCGTTAAAAATGAAACCCGAATTTCGTCGCTTCCACGGTTAAGGCCTGAAAAGGGCCCGAAAGAAAATAACTGATTCAAACGTTCGAATTTAACGCCAACTTCGCGACGCTGACATCGCATCGGCGGCGAGTGCCGCCACAGTCGCCGCGTTTACTCTCCCTTGGTAGTTGAGCGAATTTACTTGTAACTTCGAGGTTACAAATCCGACTCTACGTTTAGGTTTACATTTTCCATTAATTTTAAAGGGTGAGGAAGGGTTGGGGGGGAGGATGGCGATGACAGACCAATTGCGCACCTCCCCGCCACCATCGTCGCTACCGACGACCTCGACCCCGAGCCGAGCGGGGCCGAAGGCCCGACGAGCTCCCGGAAATTTCGGAAAGGCGATATACCTTTAATTCCCAGTTGGCCGTAACTTTCTCGATGACGTCAAATTAGTGAAAAATCAAAGTTTCTTTGTCGCCGTATAGCTCGAGAACGGGTCGGCGGGTGCGGGCGAGAGTAGGCTTGTCGGACGGAGGACGCGGAGACGAAGGCTTACCGCGCGAAAAATTCGCGAAAATTCGCGGAAAATTTTTTACGTGTGCATCGGTAACGCGCGTCGACCTCGGCGGAGGATAACTTACCGACCACCACCGGCAGTGGTCGGTAACGGCTCGGGGGGTATAAGCTGCCGCGTTAAAAATGAAACCCGAATTTCGTCGCTTCCACGGTTCAGGGCTGAAAAGGGCCCGAAAGAAAATAACTGATTCAAACGTTCGAATTTAACGCCAACTTCGCGACGCTGACATCGCATCGGCGGCGAGTGCCGCCACAGTCGCCGCGTTTACTCTCCCTTGGTAGTTGAGCGAATGGACTTGTAACTTCGAGGTTACAAATCCGACTCTACGTTTAGGTTTACATTTTCCATTAATTTTAAAGGGCGAGGGGGGGTTGGGAGGATGATGGCGATGACAGACCAATTGCGCACCTCCCCGCCACCATCGTCGCTACCGACGACCTCGACCTCGAGCCAAGCGGGGCCGAAGGCCCGACGAGCTCCCGGAAATTTCGGAAAGGCGATATACCTTTAATTCCCAGTTGGCCGTAACTTTCTCGATGACGTCAAATTAGTGAAAAATCAAAGTTTCTTTGTCGCCGTATAGCTCGAGAACGGGTCGACGGGTGCGGGCGAGAGTAGGCTTGTCGGACGGAGGACGCGGAGACGAAGGCTTACCGTGCGAAAAATTCGCGAAAATTCGCGGAAAATTTTTTACGTGTGCATCGGTAACGCGCGTCGACCTCGGCGGAGGATAACTTACCGAGCACCACCGGCAGTGGTCGGTAACGGCTCGGGGGGTATAAGCTGCCGCGTTAAAAATGAAACCCGAATTTCGGCGCTTCCACGGTTCAGGGCTGAAAAGGGCCCGAAAGAAAATAACTGTTTCAAACGTTCGAATTTAACGCCAACTTCGCGACGCTGACATCGTATCGGCGGCGAGTGCCGCTACAGTCGCCGCGTTTACTCTCCCTTGATAGTTGAGCGAATGGACTTGTAACTTCGAGGTTACAAATCCGACTCTACGTTTAGGTTTACATTGTCCATTAATTTTAAAGGGTGAGGGGGGGTTGGGGGGGAGGATGGCGATGACAGACCAATTGCGCACCTCCCCGCCACCATCGTCGCTACCGACGACCTCGACCTCGAGCCGAGCGGGGCCGAAGGCCCGACGGGCTCCCGGAAATTTCGGAAAGGCGATATACCTTTAATTCCCAGTTGGCCGTAACTTTCTCGATGACGTCAAATTAGTGAAAAATCAAAGTTTCTTTGTCGCCGTATAGCTCGAGAACGGGTCGACGGGTGCGGGCGAGAGTAGGCTCGTCGGACGGAGGACGCGGAGACGAAGGCTAACCGCGCGAAAAATTCGCGAAAATTCGCGGAAAATTTTTTACGTGTGCATCGGTAACGCGCGTCGACCTCGGCGGAGGATAACTTGCCGACCACCACCGGCAGTGGTCGTTAACGCTCGGGGGGTATAAGCTGCCGCGTTAAAAATGAAACCCGAATTTCGGCGCTTCCACGGTTCAGGGCTGAAAAGGGCCCGAAAGAAAATAACAGATTCAAACGTTCGAATTTAACGCCAACTTCGCGACGCTGACATCGCATCGGCGGCGAGTGCCGCCACAGTCGCCGCGTTTACTCTCCCTTGATAGTTGAGCGAATGGACTTGTAACTTCGAGGTTACGAATCCGACACTACGTTTAGGTTTACATTTTCCATTAATTTTAAAGGGTGAGGGGGGGTTGGGAGGATGATGGCGATGACAGACCAATTGCGCACCTCCCCGCCACCATCGTCGCTACCGACGACCTCGACCTCGAGTCGAGCCGAGCCGAGCGGGGCCGAAGGCCCGACGGGCTCCCGGAAATTTCGGAAAGGCGATATACCTTTAATTCCCAGTTGGCCGTAACTTTCTCGATGACGTCAAATTAGTGAAAAATCAAAGTTTCTTTGTCGCCGTATAGCTCGAGAACGGGTCGACGGGTGCGGGCGAGAGTAATCTTGTCGGACGGAGGACGCGGAGACGAAGGCTTACCGCGCGAAAAATTCGCGAAAATTCGCGGCAAATTTTCTACGTGTGCATCGGTAACGCGCGTCGATCTCGGCGGAGGATAACTTACCGACCACCACCGGCAGTGGTCGGTAACGGCCCGGGGGGTATAAGCTGCCGCGTTAAAAATGAAACCCGAATTTCGGCGCTTCCACGGTTCAGGGCTGAAAAGGGCCCGAAAGAAAATAACTGATTCAAACGTTCGAATTTAACGCCAACTTCGCGACGCTGACATCGCATCGGCGGCGAGTGCCGCCACAGTCGCCGCGTTTACTCTCCCTTGGTAGTTGAGCGAATGGACTTGTAACTTCGAGGTTACAAATCCGACTCTACGTTTAGGTTTACATTTTCCATTAATTTTAAAGGGTGAGGGGGGGTTGGGAGGAGGATGGCGATGACAGACCAATTGCGCACCTCCCCGCCACCATCGTCGCTACCGACGACCTCGACCTCGAGCCGAGCGGGGCCGAAGGCCCGACGAGCTCCCGGAAATTTCGGAAAGGCGATATACCTTTAATTCCCAGTTGGCCGTAACTTTCTCGATGACGTCAAATTAGTGAAAAATCAAAGTTTCTTTGTCGCCGTATAGCTCGAGAACGGGTCGACGGGTGCGGGCGAGAGTAGGCTTGTCGGACGGAGGACGCGGAGACGAAGGCTTACCGCGCGAAAAATTCGCGAAAATTCGCGGAAAATTTTTTACGTGTGCATCGGTAACGCGCGTCGACCTCGGCGGAGGATAACTTACCGACCACCACCGACAGTGGTCGGTAACGGCTCGGGGGGTATAAGCTGCCGCGTTAAAAATGAAACCCGAATTTCGGCGCTTCCACGGTTCAGGGCTGAAAAGGGCCCGAAAGAAAATAACTGATTCAAACGTTCGAATTTAACGCCAACTTCGCGACGCTGACATCGCATCGGCGGCGAGTGCCGCCACAGTCGCCGCGTTTACTCTCCCTTGATAGTTGAGCGAATGGACTTGTAACTTCGAGGTTACAAATCCGACTCTACGTTTAGGTTTACATTTTCCATTAATTTTTAAGGGGGAGGGGGGGTTGGGGGGGAGGATGGCGATGACAGACCAATTGCGCACCTCCCCGCCACCATCGTCGCTACCGACGACCTCGACCTCGAGCCGAGCGGGGCCGAAGGCCCGACGAGCTCCCGGAAATTTCGGAAAGGCGATATACCTTTAATTCCCAGTTGGCCGTAACTTTCTCGATGACGTCAAATTAGTGAAAAATCAAAGTTTCTTTGTCGCCGTATAGCTCGAGAACGGGTCGACGGGTGCGGGCGAGAGTAGGCTTGTCGGACGGAGGACGCGGAGACGAAGGCTTACTGCGCGAAAAATCCGCGAAGATTCGCGGAAAATTTTCTACGTGTGCATCGGTAACGCGCGTCGACCTCGGCGGAGGATAACTTACCGACCACCACCGGCAGTGGTCGGTAACGGCTCGGGGGGTATAAGCTGCCGCGTTAAAAATGAAACCCGAATTTCGTCGCTTCCACGGTTCAGGGCTGAAAAGGGCCCGAAAGAAAATAACTGATTCAAACGTTCGAATTTAACGCCAACTTCGCGACGCTGACATCGCATCGGCGGCGAGTGCCGCCACAGTCGCCGCGTTTACTCTCCCTTGATAGTTGAGCGAATGGACTTGTAACTTCGAGGTTACGAATCCGACTCTACGTTTAGGTTTACATTTTCCATTAATTTTAAAAGGTGAGGAGGGGTTGGGAGGAGGATGGCGATGACAGACCAATTGCGCACCTCCCCGCCACCATCGTCGCTACCGACGACCTCGATCTCGAGCCGAGCGGGGCCGAAGGCCCGACGAGCTCCCGGAAATTTCGGAAAGGCGATATACCTTTAATTCCCAGTTGGCCGTAACTTTCTCGATGACGTCAAATTAGTGAAAAATCAAAGTTTCTTTGTCGCCGTATAGCTCGAGAACGGGTCGACGGGTGCGGGCGAGAGTAGGCTCGTCGGACGGAGGACGCGGAGACGAAGGCTTACCGCTCGAAAAATTCGCGAAAATTCGCGGAAAATTTTTTACGTGTGCATCGGTAACGCGCGTCGACCTCGGCGGAGGATAACTTACCGACCACCACCGACAGTGGTCGGTAACGGCTCGGGGGGTATAAGCTGCCGCGTTAAAAATGAAACCCGAATTTCGGCGCTTCCACGGTTCAGGGCTGAAAAGGGCCCGAAAGAAAATAACTGATTCAAACGTTCGAATTTAACGCCAACTTCGCGACGCTGACATCGCATCGGCGGCGAGTGCCGCCACAGTCGCCGCGTTTACTCTCCCTTGATAGTTGAGCGAATGGACTTGTAACTTCGAGGTTACAAATCCGACTCTACGTTTAGGTTTACATTTTCCATTAATTTTTAAGGGGGAGGGGGGGTTGGGGGGGAGGATGGCGATGACAGACCAATTGCGCACCTCCCCGCCACCATCGTCGCTACCGACGACCTCGACCTCGAGCCGAGCGGGGCCGAAGGCCCGACGAGCTCCCGGAAATTTCGGAAAGGCGATATACCTTTAATTCCCAGTTGGCCGTAACTTTCTCGATGACGTCAAATTAGTGAAAAATCAAAGTTTCTTTGTCGCCGTATAGCTCGAGAACGGGTCGACGGGTGCGGGCGAGAGTAGGCTTGTCGGACGGAGGACGCGGAGACGAAGGCTTACTGCGCGAAAAATCCGCGAAGATTCGCGGAAAATTTTCTACGTGTGCATCGGTAACGCGCGTCGACCTCGGCGGAGGATAACTTACCGACCACCACCGGCAGTGGTCGGTAACGGCTCGGGGGGTATAAGCTGCCGCGTTAAAAATGAAACCCGAATTTCGTCGCTTCCACGGTTCAGGGCTGAAAAGGGCCCGAAAGAAAATAACTGATTCAAACGTTCGAATTTAACGCCAACTTCGCGACGCTAACATCGCATCGGCGGCGAGTGCCGCCACAGTCGCCGCGTTTACTCTCCCTTGGTAGTTGAGCGAATGGACTTGTAACTTCGAGGTTACAAATCCGACTCTACGTTTAGGTTTACATTTTCCATTAATTTTAAAGGGTGAGGAAGGGTTGGGGGGGAGGATGGCGATGACAGACCAATTGCGCACCTCCCCGCCACCATCGTCGCTACCGACGACCTCGACCCCGAGCCGAGCGGGGCCGAAGGCCCGACGAGCTCCCGGAAATTTCGGAAAGGCGATATACCTTTAATTCCCAGTTGGCCGTAACTTTCTCGATGACGTCAAATTAGTGAAAAATCAAAGTTTCTTTGTCGCCGTATAGCTCGAGAACGGGTCGACGGGTGCGGGCGAGAGTAGGCTTGTCGGACGGAGGACACGGAGACGAAGGCTTACCGCGCGAAAAATTCGCGAAAATTCGCGGAAAATTTTTTACGTGTGCATCGGTAACGCGCGTCGACCTCGGCGGAGGATAACTTACCGACCACCACCGACAGTGGTCGGTAACGGCTCGGGGGGTATAAGCTGCCGCGTTAAAAATGAAACCCGAATTTCGGCGCTTCCACGGTTCAGGGCTGAAAAGGGCCCGAAAGAAAATAACTGATTCAAACGTTCGAATTTAACGCCAACTTCGCGACGCTGACATCGCATCGGCGGCGAGTGCCGCCACAGTCGCCGCGTTTACTCTCCCTTGATAGTTGAGCGAATGGACTTGTAACTTCGAGGTTACGAATCCGACTCTACGTTTAGGTTTACATTTTCCATTAATTTTAAAGGGTGAGGAGGGGTTGGGAGGAGGATGGCGATGACAGACCAATTGCGCACCTCCCCGCCACCATCGTCGCTACCGACGACCTCGACCTCGAGCCGAGCGGGGCCGAAGGCCCGACGAGCTCCCGGAAATTTCGGAAAGGCGATATACCTTTAATTCCCAGTTGGCCGTAACTTTCTCGATGACGTCAAATTAGTGAAAAATCAAAGTTTCTTTGTCGCCGTATAGCTCGAGAACGGGTCGACGGGTGCGGGCGAGAGTAGGCTCGTCGGACGGAGGACGCGGAGACGAAGGCTTACCGCGCGAAAAATTCGCGAAAATTCGCGGAAAATTTTTTACGTGTGCATCGGTAACGCGCGTCGACCTCGGCGGAGGATAACTTACCGACCACCACCGACAGTGGTCGGTAACGGCTCGGGGGGTATAAGCTGCCGCGTTAAAAATGAAACCCGAATTTCGGCGCTTCCACGGTTCAGGGCTGAAAGGGCCCGAAAGAAAATAACTGATTCAAACGTTCGAATTTAACGCCAACTTCGCGACGCTGACATCGCATCGGCGGCGAGTGCCGCCACAGTCGCCGCGTTTACTCTCCCTTGGTAGTTGAGCGAATGGACTTGTAACTTCGAGGTTACAAATCCGACTCTACGTTTAGGTTTACATTTTCCATTAATTTTAAAGGGTGAGGAAGGGTTGGGGGGGGAGGATGGCGATGACAGACCAATTGCGCACCTCCCCGCCACCATCGTCGCTACCGACGACCTCGACCCCGAGCCGAGCGGGGCCGAAGGCCCGACGAGCTCCCGGAAATTTCGGAAAGGCGATATACCTTTAATTCCCAGTTGGCCGTAACTTTCTCGATGACGTCAAATTAGTGAAAAATCAAAGTTTCTTTGTCGCCGTATAGCTCGAGAACGGGTCGACGGGTGCGGGCGAGAGTAGGCTCGTCGGACGGAGGACGCGGAGACGAAGGCTTACCGCGCGAAAAATTCGCGAAAATTCGCGGAAAATTTTTTACGTGTGCATCGGTAACGCGCGTCGACCTCGGCGGAGGATAACTTACCGACCACCACCGACAGTGGTCGGTAACGGCTCGGGGGGTATAAGCTGCCGCGTTAAAAATGAAACCCGAATTTCGGCGCTTCCACGGTTCAGGGCTGAAAAGGGCCCGAAAGAAAATAACTGATTCAAACGTTCGAATTTAACGCCAACTTCGCGACGCTGACATCGCATCGGCGGCGAGTGCCGCCACAGTCGCCGCGTTTACTCTCCCTTGATAGTTGAGCGAATGGACTTGTAACTTCGAGGTTACGAATCCGACTCTACGTTTAGGTTTACATTTTCCATTAATTTTTAAGGGGGAGGGGGGGTTGGGGGGGAGGATGGCGATGACAGACCAATTGCGCACCTCCCCGCCACCATCGTCGCTACCGACGACCTCGACCTCGAGCCGAGCGGGGCCGAAGGCCCGACGAGCTCCCGGAAATTTCGGAAAGGCGATATACCTTTAATTCCCAGTTGGCCGTAACTTTCTCGATGACGTCAAATTAGTGAAAAATCAAAGTTTCTTTGTCGCCGTATAGCTCGAGAACGGGTCGACGGGTGCGGGCGAGAGTAGGCTTGTCGGACGGAGGACGCGGAGACGAAGGCTTACCGCGCGAAAAATCCGCGAAGATTCGCGGAAAATTTTCTACGTGTGCATCGGTAACGCGCGTCGACCTCGGCGGAGGATAACTTACCGACCACCACCGGCAGTGGTCGGTAACGGCTCGGGGGGTATAAGCTGCCGCGTTAAAAATGAAACCCGAATTTCGTCGCTTCCACGGTTCAGGGCTGAAAGGGCCCGAAAGAAAATAACTGATTCAAACGTTCGAATTTAACGCCAACTTCGCGACGCTGACATCGCATCGGCGGCGAGTGCCGCCACAGTCGCCGCGTTTACTCTCCCTTGGTAGTTGAGCGAATGGACTTGTAACTTCGAGGTTACAAATCCGACTCTACGTTTAGGTTTACATTTTCCATTAATTTTAAAGGGTGAGGAAGGGTTGGGGGGGAGGATGGCGATGACAGACCAATTGCGCACCTCCCCGCCACCATCGTCGCTACCGACGACCTCGACCTCGAGCCGAGCGGGGCCGAAGGCCCGACGAGCTCCCGGAAATTTCGGAAAGGCGATATACCTTTAATTCCCAGTTGGCCGTAACTTTCTCGATGACGTCAAATTAGTGAAAAATCAAAGTTTCTTTGTCGCCGTATAGCTCGAGAACGGGTCGACGGGTGCGGGCGAGAGTAGGCTTGTCGGACGGAGGACGCGGAGACGAAGGCTTACCGCGCGAAAAATTCGCGAAAATTCGCGGAAAATTTTTTACGTGTGCATCGGTAACGCGCGTCGACCTCGGCGGAGGATAACTTACCGACCACCACCGACAGTGGTCGGTAACGGCTCGGGGGGTATAAGCTGCCGCGTTAAAAATGAAACCCGAATTTCGGCGCTTCCACGGTTCAGGGCTGAAAAGGGCCCGAAAGAAAATAACTGATTCAAACGTTCGAATTTAACGCCAACTTCGCGACGCTGACATCGCATTGGTGGCGAGTGCCGCCACAGTCGCCGCGTTTACTCTCCCTTGATAGTTGAGCGAATGGACTTGTAACTTCGAGGTTACGAATCCGACTCTACGTTTAGGTTTACATTTTCCATTAATTTTAAAGGGTGAGGGGGGGTTGGGAGGATGATGGCGATGACAGACCAATTGCGCAATTCCCCGCCACCATCGTCGCTACCGACGACCTCGACCTCGAGCCAAGCCGAGCCGAGCGGGGCCGAAGGCCCGACGGGCTCCCGGCAATTTCGGAAAGGCGATATACCTTTAATTTCCAGTTGGCCGTAACTTTCTCGATGACGTCAAATTAGTGAAAAATCAAAGTTTCTTTGTCACCGCATAGCTCGAGAACGGGTCGACGGGTGCGGGCGAGAGTAGGCTCGTCGGACGGAGGACGCGGAGACGAAGACTTACCGCGCGAAAAATTCGCGAAAATTCGCGGAAAATTTTTTACGTGTGCATCGGTAACGCGCGTCGACCTCGGCGGAGGATAACTTACCGACCACCACCGGCAGTGGTCGGTAACGGCTCGGGGGTATAAGCTGCCGCGTTAAAAATGAAACCCGAATTTCGGCGCTTCCACGGTTCAGGGCTGAAAAGGGCCCGAAAGAAAATAACTGATTCAAACGTTCGAATTTAACGCCAACTTCGCGACGCTGACATCGCATCGGCGGCGAGTGCCGCCACAGTCGCCGCGTTTACTCTCCCTTGATAGTTGAGCGAATGGACTTGTAACTTCGAGGTTACAAATCCGACTCTACGTTTAGGTTTACATTTTCCATTAATTTTAAAGGGTGAGGGGGGGTTGGGGGGGAGGATGGCGATGACAGACCAATTGCGCACCTCCCCGGCCACCATCGTCGCTACCGACGACCTCGACCTCGAGCCGAGCCGAGCCGAGCGGGGCCGAAGGCCCGACGAGCTCCCGGAAATTTCGGAAAGGCGATATACCTTTAATTCCCAGTTGGCCGTAACTTTCTCGATGACGTCAAATTAGTGAAAAATCAAAGTTTCTTTGTCGCCGTATAGCTCGAGAACGGGTCGACGGGTGCGGGCGAGAGTAATCTTGTCGGACGGAGGACGCGGAGACGAAGGCTTACCGCGCGAAAAATTCGCGAAAATTCGCGGCAAATTTTCTACGTGTGCATCGGTAACGCGCGTCGATCTCGGCGGAGGATAACTTACCGACCACCACCGGCAGTGGTCGGTAACGGCTCGGGGGGTATAAGCTGCCGCGTTAAAAATGAAACCCGAATTTCGGCGCTTCCACGGTTCAGGGCTGAAAAGGGCCCGAAAGAAAATAACTGATTCAAACGTTCGAATTTAACGCCAACTTCGCGACGCTGACATCGCATCGGCGGCGAGTGCCGCCACAGTCGCCGCGTTTACTCTCCCTTGATAGTTGAGCGAATGGACTTGTAACTTCGAGGTTACAAATCCGACTCTACGTTTAGGTTTACATTTTCCATTAATTTTAAAGGGTGAGGGGGGGTTGGGGGGGAGGATGGCGATGACAGACCAATTGCGCACCTCCCCGCCACCATCGTCGCTACCGACGACCTCGACCTCGAGCCGAGCGGGGCCGAAGGCCCGACGAGCTCCCGGAAATTTCGGAAAGGCGATATACCTTTAATTCCCAGTTGGCCGTAACTTTCTCGATGACGTCAAATTAGTGAAAAATCAAAGTTTCTTTGTCGCCGTATAGCTCGAGAACGGGTCGACGGGTGCGGGCGAGAGTAGGCTTGTCGGACGGAGGACGCGGAGACGAAGGCTTACCGCGCGAAAAATCCGCGAAGATTCGCGGAAAATTTTCTACGTGTGCATCGGTAACGCGCGTCGACCTCGGCGGAGGATAACTTACCGACCACCACCGGCAGTGGTCGGTAACGGCTCGGGGGGTATAAGCTGCCGCGTTAAAAATGAAACCCGAATTTCGTCGCTTCCACGGTTCAGGGCTGAAAAGGGCCCGAAAGAAAATAACTGATTCAAACGTTCGAATTTAACGCCAACTTCGCGACGCTGACATCGCATCGGCGGCGAGTGCCGCCACAGTCGCCGCGTTTACTCTCCCTTGATAGTTGAGCGAATGGACTTGTAACTTCGAGGTTACGAATCCGACTCTACGTTTAGGTTTACATTTTCCATTAATTTTAAAGGGTGAGGAGGGGTTGGGAGGAGGATGGCGATGACAGACCAATTGCGCACCTCCCCGCCACCATCGTCCCTACCGACGACCTCGACCTCGAGCCGAGCGGGGCCGAAGGCCCGACGAGCTCCCGGAAATTTCGGAAAGGCGATATACCTTTAATTCCCAGTTGGCCGTAACTTTCTCGATGACGTCAAATTAGTGAAAAATCAAAGTTTCTTTGTCGCCGTATAGCTCGAGAACGGGTCGACGGGTGCGGGCGAGAGTAATCTTGTCGGACGGAGGACGCGGAGACGAAGGCTTACCGCGCGAAAAATTCGCGAAAATTCGCGGCAAATTTTCTACGTGTGCATCGGTAACGCGCGTCGATCTCGGCGGAGGATAACTTACCGACCACCACCGGCAGTGGTCGGTAACGGCTCGGGGGGTATAAGCTGCCGCGTCAAAAATGAAACCCGAATTTCGGCGCTTCCACGGTTCAGGGCTGAAAAGGGCCCGAAAGAAAATAACTGATTCAAACGTTTGAATTTAACGCCAACTTCGCGACGCTGACATCGCATCGGCGGCGAGTGCCGCCACAGTCGCCGCGTTTACTCTCCCTTGGTAGTTGAGCGAATGGACTTGTAACTTCGAGGTTACAAATCCAACTCTACGTTTAGGTTTACATTTTCCATTAATTTTAAAGGGTGAGGAAGGGTTGGGGGGGAGGATGGCGATGACAGACCAATTGCGCACCTCCCCGCCACCATCGTCGCTACCGACGACCTCGACCTCGAGCCGAGCGGGGCCGAAGGCCCGACGAGCTCCCGGAAATTTCGGAAAGGCGATATACCTTTAATTCCCAGTTGGCCGTAACTTTCTCGATGACGTCAAATTAGTGAAAAATCAAAGTTTCTTTGTCGCCGTATAGCTCGAGAACGGGTCGACGGGTGCGGGCGAGAGTAGGCTCGTCGGACGGAGGACGCGGAGACGAAGGCTTACCGCGCGAAAAATTCGCGAAAATTCGCGGAAAATTTTTTACGTGTGCATCGGTAACGCGCGTCGACCTCGGCGGAGGATAACTTACCGACCACCACCGACAGTGGTCGGTAACGGCTCGGGGGGTATAAGCTGCCGCGTTAAAAATGAAACCCGAATTTCGGCGCTTCCACGGTTCAGGGCTGAAAAGGGCCCGAAAGAAAATAACTGATTCAAACGTTCGAATTTAACGCCAACTTCGCGACGCTGACATCGCATCGGCGGCGAGTGCCGCCACAGTCGCCGCGTTTACTCTCCCTTGATAGTTGAGCGAATGGACTTGTAACTTCGAGGTTACGAATCCGACTCTACGTTTAGGTTTACATTTTCCATTAATTTTTAAGGGGGAGGGGGGGTTGGGGGGGAGGATGGCGATGACAGACCAATTGCGCACCTCCCCGCCACCATCGTCGCTACCGACGACCTCGACCTCGAGCCGAGCGGGGCCGAAGGCCCGACGAGCTCCCGGAAATTTCGGAAAGGCGATATACCTTTAATTCCCAGTTGGCCGTAACTTTCTCGATGACGTCAAATTAGTGAAAAATCAAAGTTTCTTTGTCGCCGTATAGCTCGAGAACGGGTCGACGGGTGCGGGCGAGAGTAGGCTTGTCGGACGGAGGACGCGGAGACGAAGGCTTACCGCGCGAAAAATCCGCGAAGATTCGCGGAAAATTTTCTACGTGTGCATCGGTAACGCGCGTCGACCTCGGCGGAGGATAACTTACCGACCACCACCGGCAGTGGTCGGTAACGGCTCGGGGGGTATAAGCTGCCGCGTTAAAAATGAAACCCGAATTTCGTCGCTTCCACGGTTCAGGGCTGAAAGGGCCCGAAAGAAAATAACTGATTCAAACGTTCGAATTTAACGCCAACTTCGCGACGCTGACATCGCATCGGCGGCGAGTGCCGCCACAGTCGCCGCGTTTACTCTCCCTTGGTAGTTGAGCGAATGGACTTGTAACTTCGAGGTTACAAATCCGACTCTACGTTTAGGTTTACATTTTCCATTAATTTTAAAGGGTGAGGAAGGGTTGGGGGGGAGGATGGCGATGACAGACCAATTGCGCACCTCCCCGCCACCATCGTCGCTACCGACGACCTCGACCTCGAGCCGAGCGGGGCCGAAGGCCCGACGAGCTCCCGGAAATTTCGGAAAGGCGATATACCTTTAATTCCCAGTTGGCCGTAACTTTCTCGATGACGTCAAATTAGTGAAAAATCAAAGTTTCTTTGTCGCCGTATAGCTCGAGAACGGGTCGACGGGTGCGGGCGAGAGTAGGCTTGTCGGACGGAGGACGCGGAGACGAAGGCTTACCGCGCGAAAAATTCGCGAAAATTCGCGGAAAATTTTTTACGTGTGCATCGGTAACGCGCGTCGACCTCGGCGGAGGATAACTTACCGACCACCACCGACAGTGGTCGGTAACGGCTCGGGGGGTATAAGCTGCCGCGTTAAAAATGAAACCCGAATTTCGGCGCTTCCACGGTTCAGGGCTGAAAAGGGCCCGAAAGAAAATAACTGATTCAAACGTTCGAATTTAACGCCAACTCCGCGACGCTGACATCGCATTGGTGGCGAGTGCCGCCACAGTCGCCGCGTTTACTCTCCCTTGATAGTTGAGCGAATGGACTTGTAACTTCGAGGTTACGAATCCGACTCTACGTTTAGGTTTACATTTTCCATTAATTTTAAAGGGTGAGGGGGGGTTGGGAGGATGATGGCGATGACAGACCAATTGCGCAATTCCCCGCCACCATCGTCGCTACCGACGACCTCGACCTCGAGCCAAGCCGAGCCGAGCGGGGCCGAAGGCCCGACGGGCTCCCGGCAATTTCGGAAAGGCGATATACCTTTAATTTCCAGTTGGCCGTAACTTTCTCGATGACGTCAAATTAGTGAAAAATCAAAGTTTCTTTGTCACCGCATAGCTCGAGAACGGGTCGACGGGTGCGGGCGAGAGTAGGCTCGTCGGACGGAGGACGCGGAGACGAAGACTTACCGCGCGAAAAATTCGCGAAAATTCGCGGAAAATTTTTTACGTGTGCATCGGTAACGCGCGTCGACCTCGGCGGAGGATAACTTACCGACCACCACCGGCAGTGGTCGGTAACGGCTCGGGGGTATAAGCTGCCGCGTTAAAAATGAAACCCGAATTTCGGCGCTTCCACGGTTCAGGGCTGAAAAGGGCCCGAAAGAAAATAACTGATTCAAACGTTCGAATTTAACGCCAACTTCGCGACGCTGACATCGCATCGGCGGCGAGTGCCGCCACAGTCGCCGCGTTTACTCTCCCTTGATAGTTGAGCGAATGGACTTGTAACTTCGAGGTTACAAATCCGACTCTACGTTTAGGTTTACATTTTCCATTAATTTTAAAGGGTGAGGGGGGGTTGGGGGGGAGGATGGCGATGACAGACCAATTGCGCACCTCCCCGGCCACCATCGTCGCTACCGACGACCTCGACCTCGAGCCGAGCCGAGCCGAGCGGGGCCGAAGGCCCGACGAGCTCCCGGAAATTTCGGAAAGGCGATATACCTTTAATTCCCAGTTGGCCGTAACTTTCTCGATGACGTCAAATTAGTGAAAAATCAAAGTTTCTTTGTCGCCGTATAGCTCGAGAACGGGTCGACGGGTGCGGGCGAGAGTAATCTTGTCGGACGGAGGACGCGGAGACGAAGGCTTACCGCGCGAAAAATTCGCGAAAATTCGCGGCAAATTTTCTACGTGTGCATCGGTAACGCGCGTCGATCTCGGCGGAGGATAACTTACCGACCACCACCGGCAGTGGTCGGTAACGGCTCGGGGGGTATAAGCTGCCGCGTTAAAAATGAAACCCGAATTTCGGCGCTTCCACGGTTCAGGGCTGAAAAGGGCCCGAAAGAAAATAACTGATTCAAACGTTCGAATTTAACGCCAACTTCGCGACGCTGACATCGCATCGGCGGCGAGTGCCGCCACAGTCGCCGCGTTTACTCTCCCTTGATAGTTGAGCGAATGGACTTGTAACTTCGAGGTTACAAATCCGACTCTACGTTTAGGTTTACATTTTCCATTAATTTTAAAGGGTGAGGGGGGGTTGGGGGGGAGGATGGCGATGACAGACCAATTGCGCACCTCCCCGCCACCATCGTCGCTACCGACGACCTCGACCTCGAGCCGAGCGGGGCCGAAGGCCCGACGAGCTCCCGGAAATTTCGGAAAGGCGATATACCTTTAATTCCCAGTTGGCCGTAACTTTCTCGATGACGTCAAATTAGTGAAAAATCAAAGTTTCTTTGTCGCCGTATAGCTCGAGAACGGGTCGACGGGTGCGGGCGAGAGTAGGCTTGTCGGACGGAGGACGCGGAGACGAAGGCTTACCGCGCGAAAAATCCGCGAAGATTCGCGGAAAATTTTCTACGTGTGCATCGGTAACGCGCGTCGACCTCGGCGGAGGATAACTTACCGACCACCACCGGCAGTGGTCGGTAACGGCTCGGGGGGTATAAGCTGCCGCGTTAAAAATGAAACCCGAATTTCGTCGCTTCCACGGTTCAGGGCTGAAAAGGGCCCGAAAGAAAATAACTGATTCAAACGTTCGAATTTAACGCCAACTTCGCGACGCTGACATCGCATCGGCGGCGAGTGCCGCCACAGTCGCCGCGTTTACTCTCCCTTGATAGTTGAGCGAATGGACTTGTAACTTCGAGGTTACGAATCCGACTCTACGTTTAGGTTTACATTTTCCATTAATTTTAAAGGGTGAGGAGGGGTTGGGAGGAGGATGGCGATGACAGACCAATTGCGCACCTCCCCGCCACCATCGTCCCTACCGACGACCTCGACCTCGAGCCGAGCGGGGCCGAAGGCCCGACGAGCTCCCGGAAATTTCGGAAAGGCGATATACCTTTAATTCCCAGTTGGCCGTAACTTTCTCGATGACGTCAAATTAGTGAAAAATCAAAGTTTCTTTGTCGCCGTATAGCTCGAGAACGGGTCGACGGGTGCGGGCGAGAGTAATCTTGTCGGACGGAGGACGCGGAGACGAAGGCTTACCGCGCGAAAAATTCGCGAAAATTCGCGGCAAATTTTCTACGTGTGCATCGGTAACGCGCGTCGATCTCGGCGGAGGATAACTTACCGACCACCACCGGCAGTGGTCGGTAACGGCTCGGGGGGTATAAGCTGCCGCGTCAAAAATGAAACCCGAATTTCGGCGCTTCCACGGTTCAGGGCTGAAAAGGGCCCGAAAGAAAATAACTGATTCAAACGTTTGAATTTAACGCCAACTTCGCGACGCTGACATCGCATCGGCGGCGAGTGCCGCCACAGTCGCCGCGTTTACTCTCCCTTGGTAGTTGAGCGAATGGACTTGTAACTTCGAGGTTACAAATCCAACTCTACGTTTAGGTTTACATTTTCCATTAATTTTAAAGGGTGAGGAAGGGTTGGGGGGGAGGATGGCGATGACAGACCAATTGCGCACCTCCCCGCCACCATCGTCGCTACCGACGACCTCGACCTCGAGCCGAGCGGGGCCGAAGGCCCGACGAGCTCCCGGAAATTTCGGAAAGGCGATATACCTTTAATTCCCAGTTGGCCGTAACTTTCTCGATGACGTCAAATTAGTGAAAAATCAAAGTTTCTTTGTCGCCGTATAGCTCGAGAACGGGTCGACGGGTGCGGGCGAGAGTAGGCTCGTCGGACGGAGGACGCGGAGACGAAGGCTTACCGCGCGAAAAATTCGCGAAAATTCGCGGAAAATTTTTTACGTGTGCATCGGTAACGCGCGTCGACCTCGGCGGAGGATAACTTACCGACCACCACCGACAGTGGTCGGTAACGGCTCGGGGGGTATAAGCTGCCGCGTTAAAAATGAAACCCGAATTTCGGCGCTTCCACGGTTCAGGGCTGAAAAGGGCCCGCAAGAAAATAACTGATTCAAACGTTCGAATTTAACGCCAACTTCGCGACGCTGACATCGCATCGGCGGCGAGTGCCGCCACAGTCGCCGCGTTTACTCTCCCTTGATAGTTGAGCGAATGGACTTGTAACTTCGAGGTTACAAATCCGACTCTACGTTTAGGTTTACATTTTCCATTAATTTTAAAGGGTGAGGGGGGGTTGGGGGGGAGGATGGCGATGACAGACCAATTGCGCACCTCCCCGCCACCATCGTCGCTACCGACGACCTCGACCTCGAGCCGAGCGGGGCCGAAGGCCCGACGAGCTCCCGGAAATTTCGGAAAGGCGATATACCTTTAATTCCCAGTTGGCCGTAACTTTCTCGATGACGTCAAATTAGTGAAAAATCAAAGTTTCTTTGTCGCCGTATAGCTCGAGAACGGGTCGACGGGTGCGGGCGAGAGTAGGCTTGTCGGACGGAGGACGCGGAGACGAAGGCTTACCGCGCGAAAAATTCGCGAAAATTCGCGGCAAATTTTCTACGTGTGCATCGGTAACGCGCGTCGATCTCGGCGGAGGATAACTTACCGACCACCACCGGCAGTGGTCGGTAACGGCTCGGGGGGTATAAGCTGCCGCGTTAAAAATGAAACCCGAATTTCGGCGCTTCCACGGTTCAGGGCTGAAAAGGGCCCGAAAGAAAATAACTGATTCAAACGTTTGAATTTAACGCCAACTTCGCGACGCTGACATCGCATCGGCGGCGAGTGCCGCCACAGTCGCCGCGTTTACTCTCCCTTGGTAGTTGAGCGAATGGACTTGTAACTTCGAGGTTACAAATCCAACTCTACGTTTAGGTTTACATTTTCCATTAATTTTAAAGGGTGAGGAAGGGTTGGGGGGGAGGATGGCGATGACAGACCAATTGCGCACCTCCCCGCCACCATCGTCGCTACCGACGACCTCGACCTCGAGCCGAGCGGGGCCGAAGGCCCGACGAGCTCCCGGAAATTTCGGAAAGGCGATATACCTTTAATTCCCAGTTGGCCGTAACTTTCTCGATGACGTCAAATTAGTGAAAAATCAAAGTTTCTTTGTCGCCGTATAGCTCGAGAACGGGTCGACGGGTGCGGGCGAGAGTAGGCTCGTCGGACGGAGGACGCGGAGACGAAGGCTTACAGGCGCGAAAAATTCGCGAAAATTCGCGGAAAATTTTTTACGTGTGCATCGGTAACGCGCGTCGACCTCGGCGGAGGATAACTTACCGACCACCACCGACAGTGGTCGGTAACGGCTCGGGGGGTATAAGCTGCCGCGTTAAAAATGAAACCCGAATTTCGGCGCTTCAACGGTTCAGGGCTGAAAAGGGCCCGAAAGAAAATAACTGATTCAAACGTTCGAATTTAACGCCAACTTCGCGACGCTGACATCGCATCGGCGGCGAGTGCCGCCACAGTCGCCGCGTTTACTCTCCCTTGATAGTTGAGCGAATGGACTTGTAACTTCGAGGTTACAAATCCGACTCTACGTTTAGGTTTACATTTTCCATTAATTTTAAAGGGTGAGGGGGGGTTGGGGGGGAGGATGGCGATGACAGACCAATTGCGCACCTCCCCGCCACCATCGTCGCTACCGACGACCTCGACCTCGAGCCGAGCGGGGCCGAAGGCCCGACGAGCTCCCGGAAATTTCGGAAAGGCGATATACCTTTAATTCCCAGTTGGCCGTAACTTTCTCGATGACGTCAAATTAGTGAAAAATCAAAGTTTCTTTGTCGCCGTATAGCTCGAGAACGGGTCGACGGGTGCGGGCGAGAGTAGGCTTGTCGGACGGAGGACGCGGAGACGAAGGCTTACCGCGCGAAAAATCCGCGAAGATTCGCGGAAAATTTTCTACGTGTGCATCGGTAACGCGCGTCGACCTCGGCGGAGGATAACTTACCGACCACCACCGGCAGTGGTCGGTAACGGCTCGGGGGGTATAAGCTGCCGCGTTAAAAATGAAACCCCGAATTTCGTCGCTTCCACGGTTCAGGGCTGAAAAGGGCCCGAAAGAAAATAACTGATTCAAACGTTCGAATTTAACGCCAACTTCGCGACGCTGAGATCGCATCGGCGGCGAGTGCCGCCACAGTCGCCGCGTTTACTCTCCCTTGATAGTTGAGCGAATGGACTTGTAACTTCGAGGTTACGAATCCGACTCTACGTTTAGGTTTACATTTTCCATTAATTTTAAAGGGTGAGGAGGGGTTGGGAGGAGGATGGCGATGACAGACCAATTGCGCACCTCCCCGCCACCATCGTCGCTACCGACGACCTCGACCTCGAGCCGAGCGGGGCCGAAGGCCCGACGGGCTCCCGGAAATTTCGGAAAGGCGATATACCTTTAATTCCCAGTTGGCCGTATCTTTCTCTATGACGTCAAATTAGTGAAAAATCAAAGTTTCTTTGTCGCCGTATAGCTCGAGAACGGGTCGACGGGTGCGGGCGAGAGTAGGCTCGTCGGACGGAGGACGCGGAGACGAAGGCTTACCGCGCGAAAAATTCGCGAAAATTCGCGGAAAATTTTTTACGTGTGCATCGGTAACGCGCGTCGACCTCGGCGGAGGATAACTTACCGACCACCACCGACAGTGGTCGGTAACGGCTCGGGGGGTATAAGCTGCCGCGTTAAAAATGAAACCCGAATTTCGGCGCTTCCACGGTTCAGGGCTGAAAAGGGCCCGAAAGAAAATAACTGATTCAAACGTTCGAATTTAACGCCAACTTCGCGACGCTGACATCGCATCGGCGGCGAGTGCCGCCACAGTCGCCGCGTTTACTCTCCCTTGATAGTTGAGCGAATGGACTTGTAACTTCGAGGTTACAAATCCGACTCTACGTTTAGGTTTACATTTTCCATTAATTTTAAAGGGTGAGGGGGGGTTGGGGGGGAGGATGGCGATGACAGACCAATTGCGCACCTCCCCGCCACCATCGTCGCTACCGACGACCTCGACCTCGAGCCGAGCGGGGCCGAAGGCCCGACGAGCTCCCGGAAATTTCGGAAAGGCGATATACCTTTAATTCCCAGTTGGCCGTAACTTTCTCGATGACGTCAAATTAGTGAAAAATCAAAGTTTCTTTGTCGCCGTATAACTCGAGAACGGGTCGACGGGTGCGGGCGAGAGTAGGCTTGTCGGACGGAGGACGCGGAGACGAAGGCTTACCGCGCGAAAAATTCGCGAAAATTCGCGGAAAATTTTTTACGTGTGCATCGGTAACGCGCGTCGACCTCGGCGGAGGATAACTTACCGACCACCACCGGCAGTGGTCGGTAACGGCTCGGGGGGTATAAGCTGCCGCGTTAAAAATGAAACCCGAATTTCGGCGCTTCCACGGTTCAGGGCCGAAAAGGGCCCGAAAGAAAATAACTGATTCAAACGTTTGAATTTAACGCCAACTTCGCGACGCTGACATCGCATCGGCGGCGAGTGCCGCCACAGTCGCCGCGTTTACTCTCCCTTGGTAGTTGAGCGAATGGACTTGTAACTTCGAGGTTACAAATCCGACTCTACGTTTAGGTTTACATTTTCCATTAATTTTAAAGGGTGAGGGGGGGTTGGGGGGGAGGATGGCGAAGACAGACCAATTGCGCACCTCCCCGCCACCATCGTCGCTACCGACGACCTCGACCTCGAGCCGAGCGGGGCCGAAGGCCCGACGGGCTCCCGGAAATTTCGGAAAGGCGATATACCTTTAATTCCCAGTTGGCCGTATCTTTCTCTATGACGTCAAATTAGTGAAAAATCAAAGTTTCTTTGTCGCCGTATAGCTCGAGAACGGGTCGACGGGTGCGGGCGAGAGTAGGCTTGTCGGACGGAGGACGCGGAGACGAAGGCTTACCGCGCGAAAAATTCGCGAAAATTCGCGGCAAATTTTTTACGTGTGCATCGGTAACGCGCGTCGACCTCGGCGGAGGATAACTTACCGACCACCACCGGCAGTGGTCGGTAACGGCTCGGGGGGTATAAGCTGCCGCGTTAAAAATGAAACCCGAATTTCGGCGCTTCCACGGTTCAGGGCTGAAAAGGGCCCGAAAGAAAATAACTGATTCAAACGTTTGAATTTAACGCCAACTTCGCGACGCTGACATCGCATCGGCGGCGAGTGCCGCCACAGTCGCCGCGTTTACTCACCCTTGGTAGTTGAGCGAATGGACTTGTAACTTCGAGGTTACAAATCCGACTCTACGTTTAGGTTTACATTTTCCATTACTTTTAAAGGGTGAGGGGGGGTTGGGGGGAGGATGGCGATGACAGACCAATTGCGCACCTCCCCGCCACCATCGTCGCTACCGACGACCTCGACCTCGAGCCGAGCGGGGCCGAAGGCCCGACGAGCTCCCGGAAATTTCGGAAAGGCGATATACCTTTAATTCCCAGTTGGCCGTAACTTTCTCGATGACGTCAAATTAGTGAAAAATCAAAGTTTCTTTGTCGCCGTATAGCTCGAGAACGGGTCGACGGGTGCGGGCGAGAGTACGCTCGTCGGACAGAGGACGCGGAGACGAAGGCTCTCCGCGGGAAAAATTCGCGAAAATTCGCGGAAAATTTTTTACGTGTGCATCGGTAACGCGCGTCGACCTCGGCGGAGGATAACTTACCGACCACCACCGGCAGTGGTCGGTAACGGCTCGGGGGGTATAAGCTGCCGCGTTAAAAATGAAACCCGAATTTCGGCGCTTCCACGGTTCAGGGCTGAAAAGGGCCCGAAAGAAAATAACTGATTCAAACGTTCGAATTTAACGCCAACTTCGCGACGCTGACATCGCATCGGCGGCGAGTGCCGCCACAGTCGCCGCGTTTACTCTCCCTTGATAGTTGAGCGAATGGACTTGTAACTTCGAGGTTACAAATCCGACTCTACGTTTAGGTTTACATTTTCCATTAATTTTAAAGGGTGAGGGGGGGTTGGGGGGGGAGGATGGCGATGACAGACCAATTGCGCAATTCCCCGCCACCATCGTCGCTACCGACGACCTCGACCTCGAGCCAAGCCGAGCCGCGCGGGGCCGAAGGCCCGACGGGCTCCCGGCAATTTCGGAAAGGCGATATACCTTTAATTTCCAGTTGGCCGTAACTTTCTCGATGACGTCAAATTAGTGAAAAATCAAAGTTTCTTTGTCGCCGTATAGCTCGAGAACGGGTCGACGGGTGCGGGCGAGAGTAGGCTCGTCGGACGGAGGACGCGGAGACAAAGGCTTACCGCGCGAAAAATTCGCGAAAATTCGCGGAAAATTTTTTACGTGTGCATCGGTAACGCGCGTCGACCTCGGCGGAGGATAACTTACCGACCACCACCGGCAGTGGTCGGTAACGGCTCGGGGGGTATAAGCTGCCGCGTTAAAAATGAAACCCGAATTTCGGCGCTTCCACGGTTCAGGGCTGAAAAGGGCCCGAAAGAAAATAACTGATCCAAACGTTCGAATTTAACGCCAATTTCGCGACGCTGACTTTGCATCGATGGCGAGTGCCGCCACAGTCGCCGCGTTTACTCTCCCTTGATGGTTGAGCGAATGGACTTGTAACTTCGAGGTTACGAATCCGACTCTACGTTTAGGTTTACATTTTCCATTAATTTTAAAGGGTGAGGAAGGGTTGGAGGGGGGATGGCGATGACAAACCAATTGCGCACCTCCCCGCCACCGTAGTCGCTACCGACGACCTCGACCTCGAGCCGAGCGGGGCCGAAGGCCCGACGAGCTCCCGGAAATTTCGAAAAGGCGATATACCTTTAATTCCCAGTTGGCCGTAACTTTCTCGATGACGTCAAATTAGTGAAAAATCAAAGTTTCTTTGTCGCCGCATAGCTCGAGAACGGGTCGACGGGTGCGGGCGAGAGTAGGCTCGTCGGACGGAGGACGCGGAGACGAAGGCTTACCGCGCGAAAAATTCGCGAAAATTCGCGGCAAATTTTTTACGTGTGCATCGGTAACGCGCGTCGACCTCGGCGGTGGATAACTTACCGACCACCACCGGCAGTGGTCGGTAACGGCTCGGGGGGTATAAGCTGCCGCGTTAAAAATGAAACCCGAATTTCGGCGCTTCCACGGTTCAGGGCTGAAAAGGGCCTGAAAGAAAATAACTGATTCAAACGTTCGAATTTAACGCCAACTTCGCGACGCTGACATCGCATTGGTGGCGAGTGCCGCCACAGTCGCCGCGTTTACTCTCCCTTGATAGTTGAGCGAATGGACTTGTAACTTCGAGGTTACTAATCCGACTCTACGTTTAGGTTTACATTTTCCATTAATTTTAAAGGGTGAGGGGGGGTTGGGAGGATGATGGCGATGACAGACCAATTGCGCAATTCCCCGCCACCATCGTCGCTACCGACGACCTCGACCTCGAGCCAAGCCGAGCCGAGCGGGGCCGAAGGCCCGACGGGCTCCCGGCAATTTCGGAAAGGCGATATACCTTTAATTTCCAGTTGGCCGTAACTTTCTCGATGACGTCAAATTAGTGAAAAATCAAAGTTTCTTTGTCGCCGTATAGCTCGAGAACGGGTCGACGGGTGCGGGCGAGAGTAGGCTCGTCGGACGGAGGACGCGGAGACAAAGGCTTACCGCGCGAAAAATTCGCGAAAATTCGCGGAAAATTTTTTACGTGTGCATCGGTAACGCGCGTCGACCTCGGCGGAGGATAACTTACCGACCACCACCGGCAGTGGTCGGTAACGGCTCGGGGGGTATAAGCTGCCGCGTTAAAAATGAAACCCGAATTTCGGCGCTTCCACGGTTCAGGGCTGAAAAGGGCCCGAAAGAAAATAACTGATCCAAACGTTCGAATTTAACGCCAATTTCGCGACGCTGACTTTGCATCGATGGCGAGTGCCGCCACAGTCGCCGCGTTTACTCTCCCTTGATGGTTGAGCGAATGGACTTGTAACTTCGAGGTTACGAATCCGACTCTACGTTTAGGTTTACATTTTCCATTAATTTTAAAGGGTGAGGAAGGGTTGGAGGGGGGATGGCGATGACAGACCAATTGCGCACCTCCCCGCCACCGTAGTCGCTACCGACGACCTCGACCTCGAGCCGAGCGGGGCCGAAGGCCCGACGAGCTCCCGGAAATTTCGAAAAGGCGATATACCTTTAATTCCCAGTTGGCCGTAACTTTCTCGATGACGTCAAATTAGTGAAAAATCAAAGTTTCTTTGTCGCCGCATAGCTCGAGAACGGGTCGACGGGTGCGGGCGAGAGTAGGCTCGTCGGACGGAGGACGCGGAGACGAAGGCTTACCGCGCGAAAAATTCGCGAAAATTCGCGGCAAATTTTTTACGTGTGCATCGGTAACGCGCGTCGACCTCGGCGGTGGATAACTTACCGACCACCACCGGCAGTGGTCGGTAACGGCTCGGGGGGTATAAGCTGCCGCGTTAAAAATGAAACCCGAATTTCGGCGCTTCCACGGTTCAGGGCTGAAAAGGGCCTGAAAGAAAATAACTGATTCAAACGTTCGAATTTAACGCCAACTTCGCGACGCTGACATCGCATTGGTGGCGAGTGCCGCCACAGTCGCCGCGTTTACTCTCCCTTGATAGTTGAGCGAATGGACTTGTAACTTCGAGGTTACTAATCCGACTCTACGTTTAGGTTTACATTTTCCATTAATTTTAAAGGGTGAGGGGGGGTTGGGAGGATGATGGCGATGACAGACCAATTGCGCAATTCCCCGCCACCATCGTCGCTACCGACGACCTCGACCTCGAGCCAAGCCGAGCCGAGCGGGGCCGAAGGCCCGACGGGCTCCCGGCAATTTCGGAAAGGCGATATACCTTTAATTTCCAGTTGGCCGTAACTTTCTCGATGACGTCAAATTAGTGAAAAATCAAAGTTTCTTTGTCGCCGTATAGCTCGAGAACGGGTCGACGGGTGCGGGCGAGAGTAGGCTCGTCGGACGGAGGACGCGGAGACGAAGGCTTACCGTGCGAAAAATTCGCGAAAATTCGCGGAAAATTTTTTACGTGTGCATCGGTAACGCGCGTCGACCTCGGCGGAGGATAACTTACCGACCACCACCGGCAGTGGTCGGTAACGGCTCGGGGGGTATAAGCTGCCGCGTTAAAAATGAAACCCGAATTTCGGCGCTTCCACGGTTCAGGGCTGAAAAGGGCCCGAAAGAAAATAACTGTTTCAAACGTTCGAATTTAACGCCAACTTCGCGACGCTGACATCGTATCGGCGGCGAGTGCCGCCACAGTCGCCGCGTTTACTCTCCCTTGATAGTTGAGCGAATGGACTTGTAACTTCGAGGTTACAAATCCGACTCTACGTTTAGGTTTACATTGTCCATTAATTTTAAAGGGTGAGGGGGGGTTGGGGGGGAGGATGGCGATGACAGACCAATTGCGCACCTCCCCGCCACCATCGTCGCTACCGACGACCTCGACCTCGAGCCAAGCGGGGCCGAAGGCCCGACGAGCTCCCGTAAATTTCGGAAAGGCGATATACCTTTAATTCCCAGTTGGCCGTAACTTTCTCGATGACGTCAAATTAGTGAAAAATCAAAGTTTCTTTGTCGCCGTATAGCTCGAGAACGGGTCGACGGGTGCGGGCGAGAGTAGGCTTGTCGGACGGAGGACGCGGAGACGAAGGCTTACCGTGCGAAAAATTCGCGAAAATTCGCGGAAAATTTTTTACGTGTGCATCGGTAACGCGCGTCGACCTCGGCGGAGGATAACTTACCGACCACCACCGGCAGTGGTCGGTAACGGCTCGGGGGGTATAAGCTGCCGCGTTAAAAATGAAACCCGAATTTCGGCGCTTCCACGGTTCAGGGCTGAAAAGGGCCCGAAAGAAAATAACTGTTTCAAACGTTCGAATTTAACGCCAACTTCGCGACGCTGACATCGTATCGGCGGCGAGTGCCGCCACAGTCGCCGCGTTTACTCTCCCTTGATAGTTGAGCGAATGGACTTGTAACTTCGAGGTTACAAATCCGACTCTACGTTTAGGTTTACATTGTCCATTAATTTTAAAGGGTGAGGGGGGGTTGGGGGGGAGGATGGCGATGACAGACCAATTGCGCACCTCCCCGCCACCATCGTCGCTACCGACGACCTCGACCTCGACCCGAGCGGGGCCGAAGGCCCGACGGGCTCCCGGAAATTTCGGAAAGGCGATATACCTTTAATTCCCAGTTGGCCGTAACTTTCTCGATGACGTCAAATTAGTGAAAAATCAAAGTTTCTTTGTCGCCGTATAGCTCGAGAACGGGTCGACGGGTGCGGGCGAGAGTAGGCTCGTCGGACGGAGGACGCGGAGACGAAGGCTAACCGCGCGAAAAATTCGCGGAAAATTTTTTACGTGTGCATCGGTAACGCGCGTCGACCTCGGCGGAGGATAACTTGCCGACCACCACCGGCAGTGGTCGTTAACGCTCGGGGGGTATAAGCTGCCGCGTTAAAAATGAAACCCGAATTTCGGCGCTTCCACGGTTCAGGGCTGAAAAGGGCCCGAAAGAAAATAACAGATTCAAACGTTCGAATTTAACGCCAACTTCGCGACGCTGACATCGCATCGGCGGCGAGTGCCGCCACAGTCGCCGCGTTTACTCTCCCTTGATAGTTGAGCGAATGGACTTGTAACTTCGAGGTTACGAATCCGACTCTACGTTTAGGTTTACATTTTCCATTAATTTTAAAGGGTGAGGGGGGGTTGGGAGGGAGGATGGCGATGACAAACCAATTGCGCACCTCCCCGCCACAATCGTCGCTACCGACGACCTCGACCTCGAGTCGAGCGGGGCCGAAGGCCCGACGGGCTCCCGGAAATTTCGGAAAGGCGATATACCTTTAATTCCCAGTTGGCCGTAACTTTCTCGATGACGTCAAATTAGTGAAAAATCAAAGTTTCTTTGTCGCCGTATAGCTCGAGAACGGGTCGACGGGTGCGGGCGAGAGTAGGCTCGTCGGACGGAGGACGCGGAGACGAAGGCTTACCGCCCGAAAAATTCGCGAAAATTCGCGGAAAATTTTTTACGTGTGCATCGGTAACGCGCGTCGACCTCGGCGGAGGATAACTTACCGACCACCACCGGCAGTGGTCGGTAACGGCTCGGGGGGTATAAGCTGCCGCGTTAAAAATGAAACCCGAATTTCGGCGCTTCCACGGTTCAGGGCTGAAAAGGGCCCGAAAGAAAATAACTGTTTCAAACGTTCGAATTTAACGCCAACTTCGCGACGCTGACATCGTATCGGCGGCGAGTGCCGCCACAGTCGCCGCGTTTACTCTCCCTTGATAGTTGAGCGAATGGACTTGTAACTTCGAGGTTACAAATCCGACTCTACGTTTAGGTTTACATTGTCCATTAATTTTAAAGGGTGAGGGGGGGTTGGGGGGGAGGATGGCGATGACAGACCAATTGCGCACCTCCCCGCCACCATCGTCGCTACCGACGACCTCGACCTCGACCCGAGCGGGGCCGAAGGCCCGACGGGCTCCCGGAAATTTCGGAAAGGCGATATACCTTTAATTCCCAGTTGGCCGTAACTTTCTCGATGACGTCAAATTAGTGAAAAATCAAAGTTTCTTTGTCGCCGTATAGCTCGAGAACGGGTCGACGGGTGCGGGCGAGAGTAGGCTCGTCGGACGGAGGACGCGGAGACGAAGGCTAACCGCGCGAAAAATTCGCGAAAATTCGCGGAAAATTTTTTACGTGTGCATCGGTAACGCGCGTCGACCTCGGCGGAGGATAACTTGCCGACCACCACCGGCAGTGGTCGTTAACGCTCGGGGGGTATAAGCTGCCGCGTTAAAAATGAAACCCGAATTTCGGCGCTTCCACGGTTCAGGGCTGAAAAGGGCCCGAAAGAAAATAACAGATTCAAACGTTCGAATTTAACGCCAACTTCGCGACGCTGACATCGCATCGGCGGCGAGTGCCGCCACAGTCGCCGCGTTTACTCTCCCTTGATAGTTGAGCGAATGGACTTGTAACTTCGAGGTTACGAATCCGACTCTACGTTTAGGTTTACATTTTCCATTAATTTTAAAGGGTGAGGGGGGGGTTGGGAGGGAGGATGGCGATGACAAACCAATTGCGCACCTCCCCGCCACAATCGTCGCTACCGACGACCTCGACCTCGAGTCGAGCGGGGCCGAAGGCCCGACGGGCTCCCGGAAATTTCGGAAAGGCGATATACCTTTAATTCCCAGTTGGCCGTAACTTTCTCGATGACGTCAAATTAGTGAAAAATCAAAGTTTCTTTGTCGCCGTATAGCTCGAGAACGGGTCGACGGGTGCGGGCGAGAGTAGGCTCGTCGGACGGAGGACGCGGAGACGAAGGCTTACCGCCCGAAAAATTCGCGAAAATTCGCGGAAAATTTTTTACGTGTGCATCGGTAACGCGCGTCGACCTCGGCGGAGGATAACTTACCGACCACCACCGGCAGTGGTCGGTAACGGCTCGGGGGGTATAAGCTGCCGCGTTAAAAATGAAACCCGAATTTCGGCGCTTCCACGGTTCAGGGCTGAAAAGGGCCCGAAAGAAAATAACTGTTTCAAACGTTCGAATTTAACGCCAACTTCGCGACGCTGACATCGTATCGGCGGCGAGTGCCGCCACAGTCGCCGCGTTTACTCTCCCTTGATAGTTGAGCGAATGGACTTGTAACTTCGAGGTTACAAATCCGACTCTACGTTTAGGTTTACATTGTCCATTAATTTTAAAGGGTGAGGGGGGGTTGGGGGGGAGGATGGCGATGACAGACCAATTGCGCACCTCCCCGCCACCATCGTCGCTACCGACGACCTCGACCTCGACCCGAGCGGGGCCGAAGGCCCGACGGGCTCCCGGAAATTTCGGAAAGGCGATATACCTTTAATTCCCAGTTGGCCGTAACTTTCTCGATGACGTCAAATTAGTGAAAAATCAAAGTTTCTTTGTCGCCGTATAGCTCGAGAACGGGTCGACGGGTGCGGGCGAGAGTAGGCTCGTCGGACGGAGGACGCGGAGACGAAGGCTAACCGCGCGAAAAATTCGCGAAAATTCGCGGAAAATTTTTTACGTGTGCATCGGTAACGCGCGTCGACCTCGGCGGAGGATAACTTGCCGACCACCACCGGCAGTGGTCGTTAACGCTCGGGGGGTATAAGCTGCCGCGTTAAAAATGAAACCCGAATTTCGGCGCTTCCACGGTTCAGGGCTGAAAAGGGCCCGAAAGAAAATAACAGATTCAAACGTTCGAATTTAACGCCAACTTCGCGACGCTGACATCGCATCGGCGGCGAGTGCCGCCACAGTCGCCGCGTTTACTCTCCCTTGATAGTTGAGCGAATGGACTTGTAACTTCGAGGTTACGAATCCGACTCTACGTTTAGGTTTACATTTTCCATTAATTTTAAAGGGTGAGGGGGGGGTTGGGAGGGAGGATGGCGATGACAAACCAATTGCGCACCTCCCCGCCACAATCGTCGCTACCGACGACCTCGACCTCGAGTCGAGCGGGGCCGAAGGCCCGACGGGCTCCCGGAAATTTCGGAAAGGCGATATACCTTTAATTCCCAGTTGGCCGTAACTTTCTCGATGACGTCAAATTAGTGAAAAATCAAAGTTTCTTTGTCGCCGTATAGCTCGAGAACGGGTCGACGGGTGCGGGCGAGAGTAGGCTCGTCGGACGGAGGACGCGGAGACGAAGGCTTACCGCCCGAAAAATTCGCGAAAATTCGCGGAAAATTTTTTACGTGTGCATCGGTAACGCGCGTCGACCTCGGCGGAGGATAACTTACCGACCACCACCGGCAGTGGTCGGTAACGGCTCGGGGGGTATAAGCTGCCGCGTTAAAAATGAAACCCGAATTTCGGCGCTTCCACGGTTCAGGGCTGAAAAGGGCCCGAAAGAAAATAACTGATTCAAACGTTCGAATTTAACGCCAACTTCGCGACGCTGACTTCGCATCTATGGCGAGTGCCGCCACAGTCGCCGCGTTTACTCTCCCTTGATAGTTGAGCGAATGGACTTGTAACTTCGAGGTTACGAATCCGACTCTACGTTTAGGTTTACATTTTCCATTAATTTTAAAGGGTGAGGGGGGGTTGGGAGGAGGATGGCGATGACAGACCAATTGCGCACCTCCCCGCCACCATCGTCGCTACCGACGACCTCAACCTCGAGCCGAGCGGGGCCGAAGGCCCGACGAGCTCCCGGAAATTTCGGAAAGGCGATATACCTTTAATTCCCAGTTGGCCGTAACTTTCTCGATGACGTCAAATTAGTGAAAAATCAAAGTTTCTTTGTCGCCGTATAGCTCGAGAACGGGTCGACGGGTGCGGGCGAGAGTAGGCTTGTCGGACGGAGGACGCGGAGACGAAGGCTTACCGCGCGAAAAATCCGCGAAAATTCGCGAAAAATTTTCTACGTGTGCATCGGTAACGCGCGTCGACCTCGGCGGAGGATAACTTACCGACCACCACCGGCAGTGGTCGGTAACGGCTCGGGGGGTATAAGCTGCCGCGTTAAAAATGAAACCCGAATTTCGTCGCTTCCACGGTTCAGGGCTGAAAAGGGCCCGAAAGAAAATAACTGATTCAAACGTTCGAATTTAACGCCAACTTCGCGACGCTGACATCGCATCGGCGGCGAGTGCCGCCACAGTCGCCGCGTTTACTCTCCCTTGATAGTTGAGCGAATGGACTTGTAACTTCGAGGTTACGAATCCGACTCTACGTTTAGGTTTATAAGGAGGCTCGACACGGAATTCAGGCTCGATACGGAATTCATAAAGATTCGACACGACTTGTTATTTCGTTGATCGCTCGCAGGGGACTGTCTCTTTTTATTTTTAAACAAAATCACAACGTAAACATTAACAAAACATTAACGCAATCAATAAAAACATATATAACACTTGCAATCAATAAAAACATATATAACACTTGCAATCAATAAAAACATATATAACATGCACACTTACATCATTCTTACAATTCGGCCGTCCTGACGACAAATCGTCCCGATTTACCGAAATGTAAACAACAAATATATACCGATGACAAATATATGTCGATTCACAGCTTACAACTCTCGGCCATCCTGACGACAAATCGTCTCGATTTAATATCTAAATATAAAATTAAACACCTAAATCTACGGTGACGGTCGCCACGGTCGCATGTTGGCGGCTTCCCATGTTCCACGGTAGGGTATTTGCGACAACTGGAACCCCTCTACATCTTTGATTACGTATCGATCGTTTCGCAATACACGATCGATCTCGTACGGTCCTTTAAACCGCGGAATCATTTTTGTTGACACTCTTGGGGTGCAATCGTAATTCTTGATGAACACCTTATCTCCAACCCTATATTTATTCGGAACCTTATGTCTTTTATCGAAAGTGCGTTTTTGTGACTCCTGATTCTTCCGAATCTGTTCACTAGCTTCTTTTCGGAGGCTGTTTAAATCACGGGAAACACTAATCTTTCCACTGATTTCCAACATATCACGCAACCCATCTATGACCTCACCACGCTGTTGCATCCCAAACAGTAACATACTCGGACTCTTGTTGGTAGACTTACAAAAAGTATTATTGCACGCAAATTCAACCTCTCGCAACACATTGTGCCATACCACACCACGCTCACTCATCAATTTAGCGATCATCGGCAAAATTGTGCGATTATATCTTTCTACCTGCCCGTTCGCCTGAGGGGAAGCGGTCGCTATCATAACGTGTTGTATATTATACTCTTGTGTAAACTCATCAAATTCACGAGACGTAAAACAACTTCCTCGGTCCGAAACGATACGCAGTGGCCGACTATAATGCTCGAAATACGATTTTAAACACTTTATAAGATCGGCGGTGTTCGTTGTTTTAGTTGGATACATTTTAATATACTTAGTGAACGCGTCGACTACAACAAATATATAATTGTAAGGCGATTTGTGCGATCTCGAAACAGGAGCCAAATGATCAATGTGTAGCGTATCAAAAGGTGCATCCCCTTTCGGTATACAGTGTAAGGTACCTTCCAACTTTCCGTAGTTTGGCGTGTACGCAATACATTTCAAACAGCCACGAATGTGTTTCTCGATCTTGGATCTCATATCCGGAAACCAATAAGTATCTGCAATGTTCCGCGCGGTTTTCTCAATTCCGACGTGTCCCATCTCATTGTGGTATTTATACATAACGCTCGATTCCAAATTGCTCGGCACGTAAAACAAAATTTTACCCTGATACTTCCGATATACTAGACCGTTCCTCATTTCGTACAATTTACTTTCCGTGGTTTCTAACTCTGTACGGATTTTCTCGATATCTTTATCATTATGTTGGCATAGCGCTAAATTTCTATCGAACGAATTGTCTTCGATCACGAGAACCTGACGACTTAACGAGTCTACGTGGAGCATACGCGAACCAGCCCTATGCTCTAGCACATAGTCGTAATTTTGCATTTCAAGTACCCAACGTGCAATTCGAGGATTGGTCTCTTTTTTATTTAGTGTCAAACTAAGAGCTTGACAATCCGTAAGTATCTTAAATTTTATTCCTAGTAAATATGTTCGGAAACGGCGGAGGGCAGAAACGATTGCTAGTGTTTCTAACTCGAAACTATGATAGCGCGATTCAATCTCGGTTGTTCGTTTAGAAAAGTAAAATACTGGATGCAGCTTCTTGTCGGCTTTCCTTTGCAATAGGATAGCACCAAACCCCGACGCGCTCGCGTCACAATGCAACTCAGTCTCGTCTCGCGGAGAATAAATACTTAATATCGGCGCGTTTAACAATCGATTCTTAAGCATCTCGAATGCTTGTTTTTCTTTTTCGCCTAACTGAAACTTCGCATCCTTTCTCGTCAAATCGTACAAAGGCTTCGCGAGGATAGAAAAACCCTCAATAAATTTCCGAAAATATGAACAGAGGCCTAAAAATCCCTGCACCTCTCGAACATTTCGCGGGAGAGGAAATTTCTTTACCGCCTCGAGTCCTTGTTCCGTCGGCCTAATTCCTTCGTTCGTTACAGTATAACCCAAATAATCGAGTTTTGTTTGGAGAAATCTGCATTTATCTAACCGTAAATTCAAAAGATTCGCTGTAAGTAGTTTAAATACTTTTCCGAGGACTTCCATATGATGTTCTATCGTCTCAGTCGCGATAAGAAAATCATCCAAATAAACAGATATTTCGCCCTCATTGATTAGTTCTTTAAAGATTTCCGTGACGTAGCGTTGGAATTTAAGAGGCGCACCTTTTAACCCGAATGGCATCCTCGTGTATTCGTATTGCCCGAAAGGCGTTACGAACGATGTAAATTTAACCGACGCTTCGTCCATCTTAACATGGAAAAATCCATCTTTTAAATCGAGTGTCGTGAAATATTTTTTTCCCTCCAGTAGATCTAATTGATCTTCGATCAATGGCAGAGGAAAGTTATCGCGAACCGTGATTTTATTCAATGTGCGGAAATCTACGCACATTCTAATTTCTCCGTTCTTTTTCTTCGTCAGAACGATAGGAGATGCGTACTCGGATGTGCTCTCCCTAATTATACCTCTTTCTAATAATCCGTCGAGGATACAACGTAATTTATTTTTCTCATCATACGATAATCTACGAGGTGAAAATGAAAAAGGTTTGTCGTTCGTAAGCGTTAATTTCATCGTATTTTCTACGCTTGGCTCTGCAGGTCTTTGTGCGTTAATGTACGTCTTATTAAACAACTCGCGTGCTCGTGTCTTAATCTCAGCCGAAAGGCTCTCGTCGAAATGCATGTCGTCGGCACTAATGCACGCGTTAACCTGATCTACCTCAATGTTCATAATGTCGGCTATATCGTTGCATTCTACCGTTTCTTCTCTACTCAACGATAACTTGGCAATTTTCATGAAGTCGCGTCCTAAAACTAATGGGTTTTTCATCGTTTCATCCGGTACAATTCTCAACGTAACATAATATTTTACTGCGTCATAAATAATCGTAGCTCGCATCTTTCCTAAAACGTTCAAGTCACTACCATTAATTCCATGAAACCTATCTGAATCGCGATCGGTCATAAAACACATTCTCGGAATGTAACCCTCTTTAACAAAACTAATCGGGCTCCCTGAATCAATTAGTGCGTTTACTTTTGTACTGAAACTACCGCTCTCGCTACTTATCTGTAATTCTACCGCACGCCGAAAGTCATCGTCTTCTTTCCGCCCACGGGTAATGTAGTTGACTTCGCCCCTCGTTGTCTGTGTGCTGCATTGATTTGCTCGATGACCCATCTGTCCGCACGTGAAACAGGAACCCCTTTCTCTTGCTGGCTTCGTACAATCAGCTGAGAAGTGACCCGGCTCGTTGCAATTAAAACATCTCCGCCCGGTGCTCGCTGATCCTTGTCCTTCCCTCGGCGATGGCCTTCCCGATCCTTGTCCTTCCCTCGGCAATGGCCTTCCTGATCCGACAGCTGAAGGGCCTGTTGTTTGGTGGCGTAAGGGTGGTCTACCGGATCCATCCAACGGTGTGACTTTACCCGACAGCAAAACTCCTTCCGATAATCGCGGTCTTCCCGCCGGCAACTTGACGTTTGTGAAAGCCGTCAGTATTTCATCCACGGACTTATAACACTGCACCTTAGCTTGTATTTGCAATTCCCTATTCGGTATACCGTCAACGACGTAGCTAAGTAATTCTGTTTCCGAAACAGGCACTCGGTTTGCAAGGATTGTCTTATCATGCACGTAATCGGCGAAAGATTCTTCCACGGCCCATTTCCTCGTTTCAAGCTCGCGTCTCAAACATAAAGGATCTAGTCGTTGCCCGTACAGCCTCTTCAACTCTTTCAAAAGCTCATCGGTGCCTAATTCCACACAGTCCATTCTAGAATGATACCACTTCAATGCGCGACCCGTCAATCTGCTACACACTAGAGCTTTCGCTTGGTGGTTGTCCAACTCGTACGTCGACAGGAGTCCTCTCACCTGTTTCTCCCACCGGTCAAAGTCCTTACTATTCCCACCAAATTCACCCACTATTTCTTTCAACTCTTGCCACTTCTTCACTCTCGTCCGTCTAGATGCGCTTGCTTCTGATCTTGGCGTCTCCCGTAACAACGCCAATTCTCTTCTAAACAGTTCGTTCTCTCGTACAACAACGTCTCGTTCTCTCCTTAGAACGTCTAATTCGCGTAAAGTTATCTCGTCCACCAGCCCTCTCGTATCGGGTCGATGGCGAGTCTCGTCGCTCGTCTCCGCAACCGGTTCTTCCGTACACCCATCATCTGTCATAGCTAATTCTTCCACTGTGACACCAGCACCCAATAAACGTTTTATCAGTTCGGCCTTCGTACCAGTCGATTGCAAATTCTTGGCTTTCAGCTTCTCTTTCAGTTCCGGTACCGTAACAGAACAACTCATTTTAAAGCGACACGGTATGAAATTTCACACAAATGTCCGTCACGTAACTTCACGTAAAACCGACTTGAAATTGAAATTGCAAAACGACTGTCTCAATCCCACTTCTGAAAATTATAAGGAGGCTCGACACGGAATTCAGGCTCGATACGGAATTCATAAAGATTCGACACGACGTGTTATTTCGTTGATCGCTCGCAGGGGACTGTCTCTTTTTATTTTTAAACAAAATCACAACGTAAACATTAACAAAACATTAACGCAATCAATAAAAACATATATAACACTTGCAATCAATAAAAACATATATAACACTTGCAATCAATAAAAACATATATAACATGCACACTTACATCATTCTTACAGGTTTACATTTTCCATTAATTTTAAAGGGTGAGGAGGGGTTGGGAGGAGGATGGCGATGACAGACCAATTGCGCACCTCCCCGCCACCATCGTCGCTACCGACGACCTCGACCTCGAGCCGAGCGGGGCCGAAGGCCCGACGAGCTCCCGGAAATTTCGGAAAGGCGATATACCTTTAATTCCCAGTTGGCCGTAACTTTCTCGATGACGTCAAATTAGTGAAAAATCAAAGTTTCTTTGTCGCCGTATAGCTCGAGAACGGGTCGACGGGTGCGGGCGAGAGTAATCTTGTCGGACGGAGGACGCGGAGACGAAGGCTTACCGCGCGAAAAATTTGCGAAAATTCGCGGCAAATTTTCTACGTGTGCATCGGTAACGCGCGTCGATCTCGGCGGAGGATAACTTACCGATCACCACCGGCAGTGGTCGGTAACGGCTCGGGGGGTATAAGCTGCCGCGTTAAAAATGAAACCCGAATTTCGGCGCTTCCACGGTTCAGGGCTGAAAAGGGCCCGAAAGAAAATAACTGATTCAAACGTTTGAATTTAACGCCAACTTCGCGACGCTGACATCGCATCGGCGGCGAGTGCCGCCACAGTCGCCGCGTTTACTCTCCCTTGGTAGTTGAGCGAATGGACTTGTAACTTCGAGGTTACAAATCCGACTCTACGTTTAGGTTTACATTTTCCATTAATTTTAAAGGGTGAGGGGGGGTTGGGGGGAGGATGGCGATGACAGACCAATTGCGCACCTCCCCGCCACCATCGTCGCTACCGACGACCTCGACCTCGAGCCGAGCGGGGCCGAAGGCCCGACGAGCTCCCGGAAATTACGGAAAGGCGATATACCTTTAATTCCCAGTTGGCCGTAACTTTCTCGATGACGTCAAATTAGTGAAAAATCAAAGTTTCTTTGTCGCCGTATAGCTCGAGAACGGGTCGACGGGTGCGGGCGAGAGTAATCTTGTCGGACGGAGGACGCGGAGACGAAGGCTAACGCGCGTCGATCTCGGCGGAGGATAACTTACCGATCACCACCGGCAGTGGTCGGTAACGGCTCGGGGGGTATAAGCTGCCGCGTTAAAAATGAAACCCGAATTTCGGCGCTTCCACGGTTCAGGGCTGAAAAGGGCCCGAAAGAAAATAACTGATTCAAACGTTTGAATTTAACGCCAACTTCGCGACGCTGACATCGCATCGGCGGCGAGTGCCGCCACAGTCGCCGCGTTTACTCTCCCTTGGTAGTTGAGCGAATGGACTTGTAACTTCGAGGTTACAAATCCGACTCTACGTTTAGGTTTACATTTTCCATTAATTTTAAAGGGTGAGGGGGGGTTGGGGGGAGGATGGCGATGACAGACCAATTGCGCACCTCCCCGCCACCATCGTCGCTACCGACGACCTCGACCTCGAGCCGAGCGGGGCCGAAGGCCCGACGGGCTCCCGGAAATATCGGAAAGGCGATATACCTTTAATTCCCAGTTGGCCGTAACTTTCTCGATGACGTCAAATTCGTGAAAAATCAAAGTTTCTTTGTCGCCGTATAGCTCGAGAACGGGTCGACGGGTGCGGGCGAGAGTAGGCTCGTCGGACGGAGGACGCGGAGACGAAGGCTTACCGCGCGAAAAATTCGCGAAAATTCGCGGAAAATTTTTTACGTGTGCATCGGTAACGCGCGTCGACCTCGGCGGAGGATAACTTACCGACCACCACCGGCAGTGGTCGGTAACGGCTCGGGGGGTATAAGCTGCCGCGTTAAAAATGAAACCCGAATTTCGGCGCTTCCACGGTTCAGGGCTGAAAAGGGCCCGAAAGAAAATAACTGATTCAAACGTTTGAATTTAACGCCAACTTCGCGACGCTGACATCGCATCGGCGGCGAGTGCCGCCACAGTCGCCGCGTTTACTCTCCCTTGGTAGTTGAGCGAATGGACTTGTAACTTCGAGGTTACAAATCCGACTCTACGTTTAGGTTTACATTTTCCATTAATTTTAAAGGGTGAGGGGGGGTTGGGGGGGAGGATGGCGATGACAGACCAATTGCGCACCTCCCCACCACCATCGTCGCTACCGACGACCTCGACCTCGAGCCGAGCGGGGCCGAAGGCCCGACGAGCTCCCGGAAATTACGGAAAGGCGATATACCTTTAATTCCCAGTTGGCCGTAACTTTCTCGATGACGTCAAATTAGTGAAAAATCGAAGTTTCTTTGTCGCCGTATAGCTCGAGAACGGGTCGACGGGTGCGGGCGAGAGTAGGCTCGTCGGACGGAGGACGCGGAGACGAAGGCTTACCGCGCGAAAAATTCGCGAAAATTCGCGGAAAATTTTTTACGTGTGCATCGGTAACGCGCGTCGACCTCGGCGGAGGATAACTTACCGACCACCACCGGCAGTGGTCGTTAACGCTCGGGGGGTATAAGCTGCCGCGTTAAAAATGAAACCCGAATTTCGGCGCTTCCACGGTTCAGGGCTGAAAATGGCCCGAAAGAAAATAACTGATTCAAACGTTCGAATTTAACGCCAACTTCGCGACGCAGACATCGCATCGGTGGCGAGTGCCGCCACAGTCGCCGCGTTTACTCTCCCTTGATAGTTGAGCGAATGGACTTGTAACTTCGAGGTTACGAATCCGACTCTACGTTTAGGTTTACATTTTCCATTAATTTTAAAGGGTGAGGGGGGGTTGGGAGGAGAATGGCGATGACAGACCAATTGCGCACCTCCCCGCCACCATCGTCGCTACCGACGACCTCGACCTCGAGCCGAGCGGGGCCGAAGGCCCGACGAGCTCCCGCAAATTTCGGAAAGGCGATATACCTTTAATTCCCAGTTGGCCGTAACTTTCTCGATGACGTCAAATTAGTGAAAAATCAAAGTTTCTTTGTCGCCGTATAGCTCGAGAACGGTTAGACGGGTGCGGGCGAGAGTAGGCTTGTCGGACGGAGGACGCGGAGACGAAGGCTTACCGCGCGAAAAATTCGCGAAAATTCGCGGAAAATTTTTTACGTGTGCATCGGTAACGCGCGTCGACCTCGGCGGAGGATAACTTACCGACCACCACCGGCAGTGGTCGGTAACGGCTCGGGGGGTATAAGCTGCCGCGTTAAACATGAAACCCGAATTTCGGCGCTTCCACGGTTCAGGGCTGAAAATGGCCCGAAAGAAAATAACTGATTCAAACGTTCGAATTTAACGCCAACTTCGCGACGCTGACTTCGCATCGATGGCGAGTGCCGCCACAGTCGCCCCGTTTACTCTCCCTTGATAGTTGGGCGAATTGACTTGTAACTTTAAGCTTACGAATCCGACTCTACGTTTAGGTTTACATTTTCCATTAATTTTAAAGGGTGAGGGGGGGTTGGGAGGAGGATGGCGATGACAGACCAATTGCGCACCTCCCCGCCACCATCGTCGCTACCGACGACCTCGACCTCGAGCCGAGCGGGGCCGAAGGCCCGACGAGCTCCCGAGAATTTCGGAAAGGCGATATACCTTTAATTCCCAGTTGGCCGTAACTTTCTCGATGACGTCAAATTAGTGAAAAATCAAAGTTTCTTTGTCGCCGTATAACTCGAGAACGGGTCGACGGGTGCGGGCGAGAGTAGGCTTGTCGGACGGAGGACGCGGAGACGAAGGCTTACCGCGCGAAAAATTCGCGAAAATTCGCGGAAAATTTTTTACGTGTGCATCGGTAACGCGCGTCGACCTCGGCGGAGGATAACTTACCGACCACCACCGGCAGTGGTCGGTAACGGCTCGGGGGGTATAAGCTGCCGCGTTAAAAATGAAACTCGAATTTCGGCGCTTCCACGGATCAGGGCTGAAAATGGCCCGAAAGAAAATAACTGATTCAAACGTTCGAATTTAACGCCAACTTCGCGACGCTGACATCGCATCGATGGCGAGTGCCGCCACAGTCGCCGCGTTTACTCTCCCTTGATAGTTGAGCGAATGGACTTGTAACTTCGAGCTTACGAATCCGACTCTACGTTTATGTTTACATTTTCCATTAATTTTAAAGGGGTAGGGGGGGGTTGGGGGGGTGGTTGGCGATGACAGACCAATCGCACGCCTCCCAGCCACCATCGTCGCTACCGACGACCTCGACCTCCAGCCGAGCGGGGCCGATGGCCCGACGGGCTCCCGGAAATTTCGGAAAGGCGATATACCTTTAATTCCCAGTTGGCCGTAACTTTCTCGATGACGTCAAATTCGTGAAAAATCAAAGTTTCTTTGTCGCCGTATAGCTCGAGAACGGGTCGACGGGTGCGGGCGAGAGTAGGCTCGTCGGACGGAGGACGCGGAGACGAAGGCTTACCGCGCGAAAAATTCGCGAAAATTCGCGGAAAATTTTTTACGTGTGCATCGGTAACGCGCGTCGACCTCGGCGGAGGATAACTTACCGACCACCACCGGCAGTGGTCGTTAACGCTCGGGGGTATAAGCTGCCGCGTTAAAAATGAAACCCGAATTTCGGCGCTTCCACGGTTCAGGGCTGAAAAGTGCCCGAAAGAAAATAACTGATTCAAACGTTCGAATTTAACGCCAACTTCGCGACGCAGACATCGCATCGGTGGCGAGTGCCGCCACAGTCGCCGCGTTTACTCTCCCTTGATAGTTGAGCGAATGGACTTGTAACTTCGAGGTTACGAATCCGACTCTACGTTTAGGTTTACATTTTCCATTAATTTTAAAGGGTGAGGGGGGGTTGGGAGGAGGATGGCGATGACAGACCAATTGCGCACCTCCCCGCCACCATCGTCGCTACCGACGACCTCGACCTCGAGCCGAGCGGGGCCGAAGGCCCGACGAGCTCCCGCAAATTTCGGAAAGGCGATATACCTTTAATTCCCAGTTGGCCGTAACTTTCTCGATGACGTCAAATTAGTGAAAAATCAAAGTTTCTTTGTCGCCGTATAGCTCGAGAACGGGTCGACGGGTGCGGGCGAGAGTAGGCTTGTCGGACGGAGGACGCGGAGACGAAGGCTTACCGCCCGAAAAATTCGCGAAAATTCGCGGAAAATTTTTTACGTGTGCATCGGTAACGCGCGTCGACCTCGGCGGAGGATAACTTACTGACCACCACCGGCAGTGGTCGGTAACGGCTCGGGGGGTATAACCTGCCGCGTTAAAAATGAAACCCGAATTTCGGCGCTTCCACGGTTCAGGCTGAAAAGGGCCCGAAAGAAAATAACTGATTCAAACGTTCGAATTTAACGCCAACTTCGCGAAGCTGACTTCGCATCTATGGCGAGTGCCGCCACAGTCGCCGCGTTTACTCTCCCTTGATAGTTGAGCGAATTGACTTGTAACTTCGAGGTAACGAATCCGACTCTACGTTTAGGTTTACATTTTCCATTAATTTTATAGGGTGAGGGGGGGTTGGGAGGAGGATGGCGATGACAGACCAATTGCGCACCTCCCCGCCACCATCGTCGCTACCGACGACCTCGACCTCGAGCCGAGCGGGGCCGAAGGCCCGACGAGCTCCCGGAAATTTCGGAAAGGCGATATACCTTTAATTCCCAGTTGGCCGTAACTTTCTCGATGACGTCAAATTAGTGAAAAATCAAAGTTTCTTTGTCGCCGTATAGCTCGAGAACGGGTCGACGGGTGCGGGCGAGAGTAGGCTTGTCGGACGGAGGACGCGGAGACGAAGGCTTACCGCGCGAAAAATCCGCGAAAATTCGCGAAAAATTTTCTACGTGTGCATCGGTAACGCGCGTCGACCTCGGCGGAGGATAACTTACCGACCACCACCGGCAGTGGTCGGTAACGGCTCGGGGGGTATAAGCTGCCGCGTTAAAAATGAAACCCGAATTTCGTCGCTTCCACGGTTCAGGGCTGAAAAGGGCCCGAAAGAAAATAACTGATTCAAACGTTCGAATTTAACGCCAACTTCGCGACGCTGACATCGCATCGGCGGCGAGTGCCGCCACAGTCGCCGCGTTTACTCTCCCTTGATAGTTGAGCGAATGGACTTGTAACTTCGAGGTTACGAATCCGACTCTACGTTTAGGTTTACATTTTCCATTAATTTTAAAGGGTGAGGAGGGGTTGGGAGGAGGATGGCGATGACAGACCAATTGCGCACCTCCCCGCCACCATCGTCGCTACCGACGACCTCGACCTCGAGCCGAGCGGGGCCGAAGGCCGGACGAGCTCCCGGAAATTTCGGAAAGGCGATATACCTTTAATTCCCAGTTGGCCGTAACTTTCTCGATGACGTCAAATTAGTGAAAAATCAAAGTTTCTTTGTCGCCGTATAGCTCGAGAACGGGTCGACGGGTGCGGGCGAGAGTAATCTTGTCGGACGGAGGACGCGGAGACGAAGGCTTACCGCGCGAAAAATTCGCGAAAATTCGCGGCAAATTTTCTACGTGTGCATCGGTAACGCGCGTCGATCTCGGCGGAGGATAACTTACCGACCACCACCGGCAGTGGTCGGTAACGGCTCGGGGGGTATAAGCTGCCGCGTTAAAAATGAAACCCGAATTTCGGCGCTTCCACGGATCTGGGCTGAAAAGGGCCCGAAAGAAAATAACTGATTCAAATTTAACGCCAACTTCGCGACGCTGACATCGCATCGGCGGCGAGTGCCGCCACAGTCGCCGCGTTTACTCTCCCTTGGTAGTTGAGCGAATGGACTTGTAACTTCGTGGTTACAAATCCGACTCTACGTTTAGGTTTACATTTTCCATTAATTTTAAAGGGTGAGGAAGGGTTGGGGGGGAGGATGGCGATGACAGACCAATTGCGCACCTCCCCGCCACCATCGTCGCTACCGACGACCTCGACCTCGAGCCGAGCGGGGCCGAAGGCCCGACGAGCTCCCGGAAATTTCGGAAAGGCGATATACCTTTAATTCCCAGTTGGCCGTAACTTTCTCGATGACGTCAAATTAGTGAAAAATCAAAGTTTCTTTGTAGCCGTATAGCTCGAGAACGGGTCGACGGGTGCGGGCGAGAGTAGGCTCGTCGGACGGAGGACGCGGAGACGAAGGCTTACCGCGCGAAAAATTCGCGAAAATTCGCGGAAAATTTTTTACGTGTGCATCGGTAACGCGCATCGACCTCGGCGGAGGATAACTTATCGACCACCACCGACAGTGGTCGGTAACGGCTCGGGGGGTATAAGCTGCCGCGTTAAAAATGAAACCCGAATTTCGGCGCTTCCACGGTTCAGGGCTGAAAAGGGCCCGAAAGAAAATAACTGATTCAAACGTTCGAATTTAACGCCAACTTCGCGACGCTGACATCGCATCGGCGGCGAGTGCCGCCACAGTCGCCGCGTTTACTCTCCCTTGATAGTTGAGCGAATGGACTTGTAACTTCGAGGTTACAAATCCGACTCTACGTTTAGGTTTACATTTTCCATTAATTTTAAAGGGTGAGGGGGGGTTGGGGGGGAGGATGGCGATGACAGACCAATTGCGCACCTCCCCGCCACCATCGTCGCTACCGACGACCTCGACCTCGAGCCGAGCGGGGCCGAAGGCCCGACGAGCTCCCGGAAATTTCGGAAAGGCGATATACCTTTAATTCCCAGTTGGCCGTAACTTTCTCGATGACGTCAAATTAGTGAAAAATCAAAGTTTCTTTGTCGCCGTATAGCTCGAGAACGGGTCGACGGGTGCGGGCGAGAGTAATCTTGTCGGACGGAGGACGCGGAGACGAAGGCTTACCGCGCGAAAAATTCGCGAAAATTCGCGGCAAATTTTCTACGTGTGCATCGGTAACGCGCGTCGATCTCGGCGGAGGATAACTTACCGACCACCACCGGCAGTGGTCGGTAACGGCTCGGGGGGTATAAGCTGCCGCGTTAAAAATGAAACCCGAATTTCGGCGCTTCCACGGATCTGGGCTGAAAAGGGCCCGAAAGAAAATAACTGATTCAAATTTAACGCCAACTTCGCGACGCTGACATCGCATCGGCGGCGAGTGCCGCCACAGTCGCCGCGTTTACTCTCCCTTGGTAGTTGAGCGAATGGACTTGTAACTTCGTGGTTACAAATCCGACTCTACGTTTAGGTTTACATTTTCCATTAATTTTAAAGGGTGAGGAAGGGTTGGGGGGGAGGATGGCGATGACAGACCAATTGCGCACCTCCCCGCCACCATCGTCGCTACCGACGACCTCGACCTCGAGCCGAGCGGGGCCGAAGGCCCGACGAGCTCCCGGAAATTTCGGAAAGGCGATATACCTTTAATTCCCAGTTGGCCGTAACTTTCTCGATGACGTCAAATTAGTGAAAAATCAAAGTTTCTTTGTAGCCGTATAGCTCGAGAACGGGTCGACGGGTGCGGGCGAGAGTAGGCTCGTCGGACGGAGGACGCGGAGACGAAGGCTTACCGCGCGAAAAATTCGCGAAAATTCGCGGAAAATTTTTTACGTGTGCATCGGTAACGCGCATCGACCTCGGCGGAGGATAACTTACCGACCACCACCGACAGTGGTCGGTAACGGCTCGGGGGGTATAAGCTGCCGCGTTAAAAATGAAACCCGAATTTCGGCGCTTCCACGGTTCAGGGCTGAAAAGGGCCCGAAAGAAAATAACTGATTCAAACGTTCGAATTTAACGCCAACTTCGCGACGCTGACATCGCATCGGCGGCGAGTGCCGCCACAGTCGCCGCGTTTACTCTCCCTTGATAGTTGAGCGAATGGACTTGTAACTTCGAGGTTACAAATCCGACTCTACGTTTAGGTTTACATTTTCCATTAATTTAAAAGGGTGAGGGGGGGTTGGGGGGGAGGATGGCGATGACAGACCAATTGCGCACCTCCCCGCCACCATCGTCGCTACCGACGACCTCGACCTCGAGCCGAGCGGGGCCGAAGGCCCGACGAGCTCCCGGAAATTTCGGAAAGGCGATATACCTTTAATTCCCAGTTGGCCGTAACTTTCTCGATGACGTCAAATTAGTGAAAAATCAAAGTTTCTTTGTCGCCGTATAGCTCGAGGACGGGTCGACGGGTGCGGGCGAGAGTAGGCTTGTCGGACGGAGGACGCGGAGACGAAGGCTTACCGCGCGAAAAATCCGCGAAGATTCGCGGAAAATTTTCTACGTGTGCATCGGTAACGCGCGTCGACCTCGGCGGAGGATAACTTACCGACCACCACCGGCAGTGGTCGGTAACGGCTCGGGGGGTATAAGCTGCCGCGTTAAAAATGAAACCCGAATTTCGTCGCTTCCACGGTTCAGGGCTGAAAAGGGCCCGAAAGAAAATAACTGATTCAAACGTTCGAATTTAACGCCAACTTCGCGACGCTGACATCGCATCGGCGGCGAGTGCCGCCACAGTCGCCGCGTTTACTCTCCCTTGATAGTTGAGCGAATGGACTTGTAACTTCGAGGTTACGAATCCGACTCTACGTTTAGGTTTACATTTTCCATTAATTTTAAAGGGTGAGGAGGGGTTGGGAGGAGGATGGCGATGACAGACCAATTGCGCACCTCCCCGCCACCATCGTCGCTACCGACGACCTCGACCTCGAGCCGAGCGGGGCCGAAGGCCGGACGAGCTCCCGGAAATTTCGGAAAGGCGATATACCTTTAATTCCCAGTTGGCCGTAACTTTCTCGATGACGTCAAATTAGTGAAAAATCAAAGTTTCTTTGTCGCCGTATAGCTCGAGAACGGGTCGACGGGTGCGGGCGAGAGTAATCTTGTCGGACGGAGGACGCGGAGACGAAGGCTTACCGCGCGAAAAATTCGCGGCAAATTTTCTACGTGTGCATCGGTAACGCGCGTCGATCTCGGCGGAGGATAACTTACCGACCACCACCGGCAGTGGTCGGTAACGGCTCGGGGGGTATAAGCTGCCGCGTTAAAAATGAAACCCGAATTTCGGCGCTTCCACGGTTCTGGGCTGAAAAGGGCCCGAAAGAAAATAACTGATTCAAACGTTTGAATTTAACGCCAACTTCGCGACGCTGACATCGCATCGGCGGCGAGTGCCGCCACAGTCGCCGCGTTTACTCTCCCTTGGTAGTTGAGCGAATGGACTTGTAACTTCGAGGTTACAAATCCGACTCTACGTTTAGGTTTACATTTTCCATTAATTTTAAAGGGTGAGGAAGGGTTGGGGGGGAGGATGGCGATGACAGACCAATTGCGCACCTCCCCGCCACCATCGTCGCTACCGACGACCTCGACCTCGAGCCGAGCGGGGCCGAAGGCCCGACGAGCTCCCGGAAATTTCGGAAAGGCGATATACCTTTAATTCCCAGTTGGCCGTAACTTTCTCGATGACGTCAAATTAGTGAAAAATCAAAGTTTCTTTGTCGCCGTATAGCTCGAGAACGGGTCGACGGGTGCGGGCGAGAGTAGGCTCGTCGGACGGAGGACGCGGAGACGAAGGCTTACCGCGCGAAAAATTCGCGAAAATTCGCGGAAAATTTTTTACGTGTGCATCGGTAACGCGCATCGACCTCGGCGGAGGATAACTTACCGACCACCACCGACAGTGGTCGGTAACGGCTCGGGGGGTATAAGCTGCCGCGTTAAAAATGAAACCCGAATTTCGGCGCTTCCACGGTTCAGGGCTGAAAAGGGCCCGAAAGAAAATAACTGATTCAAACGTTCGAATTTAACGCCAACTTCGCGACGCTGACATCGCATCGGCGGCGAGTGCCGCCACAGTCGCCGCGTTTACTCTCCCTTGATAGTTGAGCGAATGGACTTGTAACTTCGAGGTTACAAATCCGACTCTACGTTTAGGTTTACATTTTCCATTAATTTTAAAGGGTGAGGGGGGGTTGGGGGGGAGGATGGCGATGACAGACCAATTGCGCACCTCCCCGCCACCATCGTCGCTACCGACGACCTCGACCTCGAGCCGAGCGGGGCCGAAGGCCCGACGAGCTCCCGGAAATTTCGGAAAGGCGATATACCTTTAATTCCCAGTTGGCCGTAACTTTCTCGATGACGTCAAATTAGTGAAAAATCAAAGTTTCTTTGTCGCCGTATAGCTCGAGGACGGGTCGACGGGTGCGGGCGAGAGTAGGCTTGTCGGACGGAGGACGCGGAGACGAAGGCTTACCGCGCGAAAAATCCGCGAAGATTCGCGGAAAATTTTCTACGTGTGCATCGGTAACGCGCGTCGACCTCGGCGGAGGATAACTTACCGACCACCACCGGCAGTGGTCGGTAACGGCTCGGGGGGTATAAGCTGCCGCGTTAAAAATGAAACCCGAATTTCGTCGCTTCCACGGTTCAGGGCTGAAAAGGGCCCGAAAGAAAATAACTGATTCAAACGTTCGAATTTAACGCCAACTTCGCGACGCTGACATCGCATCGGCGGCGAGTGCCGCCACAGTCGCCGCGTTTACTCTCCCTTGATAGTTGAGCGAATGGACTTGTAACTTCGAGGTTACGAATCCGACTCTACGTTTAGGTTTACATTTTCCATTAATTTTAAAGGGTGAGGAGGGGTTGGGAGGAGGATGGCGATGACAGACCAATTGCGCACCTCCCCGCCACCATCGTCGCTACCGACGACCTCGACCTCGAGCCGAGCGGGGCCGAAGGCCGGACGAGCTCCCGGAAATTTCGGAAAGGCGATATACCTTTAATTCCCAGTTGGCCGTAACTTTCTCGATGACGTCAAATTAGTGAAAAATCAAAGTTTCTTTGTCGCCGTATAGCTCGAGAACGGGTCGACGGGTGCGGGCGAGAGTAGGCTCGTCGGACGGAGGACGCGGAGACGAAGGCTTACCGCGCGAAAAATTCGCGAAAATTCGCGGAAAATTTTTTACGTGTGCATCGGTAACGCGCGTCGACCTCGGCGGAGGATAACTTACCGACCACCACCGACAGTGGTCGGTAACGGCTCGGGGGGTATAAGCTGCCGCGTTAAAAATGAAACCCGAATTTCGGCGCTTCCACGGTTCAGGGCTGAAAAGGGCCCGAAAGAAAATAACTGATTCAAACGTTCGAATTTAACGCCAACTTCGCGACGCTGACATCGCATCGGCGGCGAGTGCCGCCACAGTCGCCGCGTTTACTCTCCCTTGATAGTTGAGCGAATGGACTTGTAACTTCGAGGTTACAAATCCGACTCTACGTTTAGGTTTACATTTTCCATTAATTTTAAAGGGTGAGGGGGGGTTGGGGCGGAGGATGGCGATGACAGACCAATTGCGCACCTCCCCGCCACCATCGTCGCTACCGACGACCTCGACCTCGAGCCGAGCGGGGCCGAAGGCCCGACGAGCTCCCGGAAATTTCGGAAAGGCGATATACCTTTAATTCCCAGTTGGCCGTAACTTTCTCGATGACGTCAAATTAGTGAAAAATCAAAGTTTCTTTGTCGCCGTATAACTCGAGAACGGGTCGACGGGTGCGGGCGAGAGTAGGCTCGTCGGACGGAGGACGCGGAGACGAAGGCTTACCGCGCGAAAAATTCGCGAAAATTCGCGGAAAATTTTTTACGTGTGCATCGGTAACGCGCGTCGACCTCGGCGGAGGATAACTTACCGACCACCACCGGCAGTGGTCGGTAACGGCTCGGGGGGTATAAGCTGCCGCGTTAAAAATGAAACCCGAATTTCGGCGCTTCCACGGTTCAGGGCTGAAAAGGGCCCGAAAGAAAATAACTGATTCAAACGTTTGAATTTAACGCCAACTTCGCGACGCTGACATCGCATCGGCGGCGAGTGCCGCCACAGTCGCCGCGTTTACTCTCCCTTGGTAGTTCAGCGAATGGACTTGTAACTTCGAGGTTACAAATCCGACTCTACGTTTAGGTTTACATTTTCCATTAATTTTAAAGGGTGAGGGGGGGTTGGGGGGGAGGATGGCGAAGACAGACCAATTGCGCACCTCCCCGCCACCATCGTCGCTACCGACGACCTCGACCTCGAGCCGAGCGGGGCCGAAGGCCCGACGGGCTCCCGGAAATTTCGGAAAGGCGATATACCTTTAATTCCCAGTTGGCCGTATCTTTCTCAATGACGTCAAATTAGTGAAAAATCAAAGTTTCTTTGTCGCCGTATAGCTCGAGAACGGTTAGACGGGTGCGGGCGAGAGTAGGCTTGTCGGACGGAGGACGCGGAGACGAAGGCTTACCGCGCGAAAAATTCGCGAAAATTCGCGGAAAATTTTTTACGTGTGCATCGGTAACGCGCGTCGACCTCGGCGGAGGATAACTTACCGACCACCACCGGCAGTGGTCGGTAACGGCTCGGGGGGTATAAGCTGCCGCGTTAAACATGAAACCCGAATTTCGGCGCTTCCACGGTTCAGGGCTGAAAATGGCCCGAAAGAAAATAACTGATTCAAACGTTCGAATTTAACGCCAACTTCGCGACGCTGACTTCGCATCGATGGCGAGTGCCGCCACAGTCGCCCCGTTTACTCTCCCTTGATAGTTGGGCGAATTGACTTGTAACTTTAAGCTTACGAATCCGACTCTACGTTTAGGTTTACATTTTCCATTAATTTTAAAGGGTGAGGGGGGGTTGGGAGGAGGATGGCGATGACAGACCAATTGCGCACCTCCCCGCCACCATCGTCGCTACCGACGACCTCGACCTCGAGCCGAGCGGGGCCGAAGGCCCGACGAGCTCCCGAGAATTTCGGAAAGGCGATATACCTTTAATTCCCAGTTGGCCGTAACTTTCTCGATGACGTCAAATTAGTGAAAAATCAAAGTTTCTTTGTCGCCGTATAACTCGAGAACGGGTCGACGGGTGCGGGCGAGAGTAGGCTTGTCGGACGGAGGACGCGGAGACGAAGGCTTACCGCGCGAAAAATTCGCGAAAATTCGCGGAAAATTTTTTACGTGTGCATCGGTAACGCGCGTCGACCTCGGCGGAGGATAACTTACCGACCACCACCGGCAGTGGTCGGTAACGGCTCGGGGGGTATAAGCTGCCGCGTTAAAAATGAAACTCGAATTTCGGCGCTTCCACGGATCAGGGCTGAAAATGGCCCGAAAGAAAATAACTGATTCAAACGTTCGAATTTAACGCCAACTTCGCGACGCTGACATCGCATCGATGGCGAGTGCCGCCACAGTCGCCGCGTTTACTCTCCCTTGATAGTTGAGCGAATGGACTTGTAACTTCGAGCTTACGAATCCGACTCTACGTTTATGTTTACATTTTCCATTAATTTTAAAGGGGTAGGGGGGGGTTGGGGGGGGGTTGGCGATGACAGACCAATCGCACGCCTCCCAGCCACCATCGTCGCTACCGACGACCTCGACCTCCAGCCGAGCGGGGCCGATGGCCCGACGGGCTCCCGGAAATTTCGGAAAGGCGATATACCTTTAATTCCCAGTTGGCCGTAACTTTCTCGATGACGTCAAATTCGTGAAAAATCAAAGTTTCTTTGTCGCCGTATAGCTCGAGAACGGGTCGACGGGTGCGGGCGAGAGTAGGCTCGTCGGACGGAGGACGCGGAGACGAAGGCTTACCGCGCGAAAAATTCGCGAAAATTCGCGGAAAATTTTTTACGTGTGCATCGGTAACGCGCGTCGACCTCGGCGGAGGATAACTTACCGACCACCACCGGCAGTGGTCGTTAACGCTCGGGGGTATAAGCTGCCGCGTTAAAAATGAAACCCGAATTTCGGCGCTTCCACGGTTCAGGGCTGAAAAGTGCCCGAAAGAAAATAACTGATTCAAACGTTCGAATTTAACGCCAACTTCGCGACGCAGACATCGCATCGGTGGCGAGTGCCATCACAGTCGCCGCGTTTACTCTCCCTTGATAGTTGAGCGAATGGACTTGTAACTTCGAGGTTACGAATCCGACTCTACGTTTAGGTTTACATTTTCCATTAATTTTAAAGGGTGAGGAGGGGTTGGGAGGAGGATGGCGATGACAGACCAATTGCGCACCTCCCCGCCACCATCGTCGCTACCGACGACCTCGACCTCGAGCCGAGCGGGGCCGAAGGCCGGACGAGCTCCCGGAAATTTCGGAAAGGCGATATACCTTTAATTCCCAGTTGGCCGTAACTTTCTCGATGACGTCAAATTAGTGAAAAATCAAAGTTTCTTTGTCGCCGTATAGCTCGAGAACGGGTCGACGGGTGCGGGCGAGAGTAATCTTGTCGGACGGAGGACGCGGAGACGAAGGCTTACCGCGCGAAAAATTCGCGGCAAATTTTCTACGTGTGCATCGGTAACGCGCGTCGATCTCGGCGGAGGATAACTTACCGACCACCACCGGCAGTGGTCGGTAACGGCTCGGGGGGTATAAGCTGCCGCGTTAAAAATGAAACCCGAATTTCGGCGCTTCCACGGTTCTGGGCTGAAAAGGGCCCGAAAGAAAATAACTGATTCAAACGTTTGAATTTAACGCCAACTTCGCGACGCTGACATCGCATCGGCGGCGAGTGCCGCCACAGTCGCCGCGTTTACTCTCCCTTGGTAGTTGAGCGAATGGACTTGTAACTTCGAGGTTACAAATCCGACTCTACGTTTAGGTTTACATTTTCCATTAATTTTAAAGGGTGAGGAAGGGTTGGGGGGGAGGATGGCGATGACAGACCAATTGCGCACCTCCCCGCCACCATCGTCGCTACCGACGACCTCGACCTCGAGCCGAGCGGGGCCGAAGGCCCGACGAGCTCCCGGAAATTTCGGAAAGGCGATATACCTTTAATTCCCAGTTGGCCGTAACTTTCTCGATGACGTCAAATTAGTGAAAAATCAAAGTTTCTTTGTCGCCGTATAGCTCGAGAACGGGTCGACGGGTGCGGGCGAGAGTAGGCTCGTCGGACGGAGGACGCGGAGACGAAGGCTTACCGCGCGAAAAATTCGCGAAAATTCGCGGAAAATTTTTTACGTGTGCATCGGTAACGCGCATCGACCTCGGCGGAGGATAACTTACCGACCACCACCGACAGTGGTCGGTAACGGCTCGGGGGGTATAAGCTGCCGCGTTAAAAATGAAACCCGAATTTCGGCGCTTCCACGGATCAGGGCTGAAAAGGGCCCGAAAGAAAATAACTGATTCAAACGTTCGAATTTAACGCCAACTTCGCGACGCTGACATCGCATCGGCGGCGAGTGCCGCCACAGTCGCCGCGTTTACTCTCCCTTGATAGTTGAGCGAATGGACTTGTAACTTCGAGGTTACAAATCCGACTCTACGTTTAGGTTTACATTTTCCATTAATTTTAAAGGGTGAGGGGGGGTTGGGGGGGAGGATGGCGATGACAGACCAATTGCGCACCTCCCCGCCACCATCGTCGCTACCGACGACCTCGACCTCGAGCCGAGCGGGGCCGAAGGCCCGACGAGCTCCCGGAAATTTCGGAAAGGCGATATACCTTTAATTCCCAGTTGGCCGTAACTTTCTCGATGACGTCAAATTAGTGAAAAATCAAAGTTTCTTTGTCGCCGTATAGCTCGAGGACGGGTCGACGGGTGCGGGCGAGAGTAGGCTTGTCGGACGGAGGACGCGGAGACGAAGGCTTACCGCGCGAAAAATCCGCGAAGATTCGCGGAAAATTTTCTACGTGTGCATCGGTAACGCGCGTCGACCTCGGCGGAGGATAACTTACCGACCACCACCGGCAGTGGTCGGTAACGGCTCGGGGGGTATAAGCTGCCGCGTTAAAAATGAAACCCGAATTTCGTCGCTTCCACGGTTCAGGGCTGAAAAGGGCCCGAAAGAAAATAACTGATTCAAACGTTCGAATTTAACGCCAACTTCGCGACGCTGACATCGCATCGGCGGCGAGTGCCGCCACAGTCGCCGCGTTTACTCTCCCTTGATAGTTGAGCGAATGGACTTGTAACTTCGAGGTTACGAATCCGACTCTACGTTTAGGTTTACATTTTCCATTAATTTTAAAGGGTGAGGAGGGGTTGGGAGGAGGATGGCGATGACAGACCAATTGCGCACCTCCCCGCCACCATCGTCGCTACCGACGACCTCGACCTCGAGCCGAGCGGGGCCGAAGGCCGGACGAGCTCCCGGAAATTTCGGAAAGGCGATATACCTTTAATTCCCAGTTGGCCGTAACTTTCTCGATGACGTCAAATTAGTGAAAAATCAAAGTTTCTTTGTCGCCGTATAGCTCGAGAACGGGTCGACGGGTGCGGGCGAGAGTAATCTTGTCGGACGGAGGACGCGGAGACGAAGGCTTACCGCGCGAAAAATTCGCGGCAAATTTTCTACGTGTGCATCGGTAACGCGCGTCGATCTCGGCGGAGGATAACTTACCGACCACCACCGGCAGTGGTCGGTAACGGCTCGGGGGGTATAAGCTGCCGCGTTAAAAATGAAACCCGAATTTCGGCGCTTCCACGGTTCTGGGCTGAAAAGGGCCCGAAAGAAAATAACTGATTCAAACGTTTGAATTTAACGCCAACTTCGCGACGCTGACATCGCATCGGCGGCGAGTGCCGCCACAGTCGCCGCGTTTACTCTCCCTTGGTAGTTGAGCGAATGGACTTGTAACTTCGAGGTTACAAATCCGACTCTACGTTTAGGTTTACATTTTCCATTAATTTTAAAGGGTGAGGAAGGGTTGGGGGGGAGGATGGCGATGACAGACCAATTGCGCACCTCCCCGCCACCATCGTCGCTACCGACGACCTCGACCTCGAGCCGAGCGGGGCCGAAGGCCCGACGAGCTCCCGGAAATTTCGGAAAGGCGATATACCTTTAATTCCCAGTTGGCCGTAACTTTCTCGATGACGTCAAATTAGTGAAAAATCAAAGTTTCTTTGTCGCCGTATAGCTCGAGAACGGGTCGACGGGTGCGGGCGAGAGTAGGCTCGTCGGACGGAGGACGCGGAGACGAAGGCTTACCGCGCGAAAAATTCGCGAAAATTCGCGGAAAATTTTTTACGTGTGCATCGGTAACGCGCGTCGACCTCGGCGGAGGATAACTTACCGACCACCACCGGCAGTGGTCGGTAACGGCTCGGGGGGTACAAGCTGCCGCGTTAAAAATGAAACCCGAATTTCGGCGCTTCCACGGTTCAGGGCTGAAAAGGGCCCGAAAGAAAATAACTGATTCAAACGTTTGAATTTAACGCCAACTTCGCGACGCTGACATCGCATCGGCGGCGAGTGCCGCCACAGTCGCCGCGTTTACTCTCCCTTGGTAGTTGAGCGAATGGACTTGTAACTTCGAGGTTACAAATCCGACTCTACGTTTAGGTTTACATTTTCCATTAATTTTAAAGGGTGAGGGGGGGTTGGGGGGGAGGATGGCGAAGACAGACCAATTGCGCACCTCCCCGCCACCATCGTCGCTACCGACGACCTCGACCTCGAGCCGAGCGGGGCCGAAGGCCCGACGGGCTCCCGGAAATTTCGGAAAGGCGATATACCTTTAATTCCCAGTTGGCCGTATCTTTCTCGATGACGTCAAATTAGTGAAAAATCAAAGTTTCTTTGTCGCCGTATAGCTCGAGAACGGGTCGACGGGTGCGGGCGAGAGTAGGCTTGTCGGACAGAGGACGCGGAGACGAAGGCTTACCGCGCGAAAAATTCGCGGCAAATTTTTTACGTGTGCATCGGTAACGCGCGTCGACCTCGGCGGAGGATAACTTACCGACCACCACCGGCAGTGGTCGGTAACGGCTCGGGGGGTATAAGCTGCCGCGTTAAAAATGAAACCCGAATTTCGGCGCTTCCACGGTTCATGGCTGAAAAGGGCCCGAAAGAAAATAACTGAATCAAACGTTTGAATTTAACGCCAACTTCGCGACGCTGACATCGCATCGGCGGCGAGTGCCGCCACAGTCGCCGCGTTTACTCACCCTTGGTAGTTGAGCGAATGGACTTGTAACTTCGAGGTTACAAATCCGACTCTACGTTTAGGTTTACATTTTCCATTACTTTTAAAGGGTGGGGGGGGGGGGGGTTGGGGGAGGATGGCGATGACAGACCAATTGCGCACCTCCCCGCCACCATCGTCGCTACCGACGACCTCGACCTCGAGCCGAGCGGGGCCGAAGGCCCGACGAGCTCCCGCAAATTTCGGAAAGGCGATATACCTTTAATTCCCAGTTGGCCGTAACTTTCTCGATGACGTCAAATTAGTGAAAAATCAAAGTTTCTTTGTCGCCGTATAGCTCGAGAACGGTTAGACGGGTGCGGGCGAGAGTAGGCTTGTCGGACGGAGGACGCGGAGACGAAGGCTTACCGCGCGAAAAATTCGCGAAAATTCGCGGAAAATTTTTTACGTGTGCATCGGTAACGCGCGTCGACCTCGGCGGAGGATAACTTACCGACCACCACCGGCAGTGGTCGGTAACGGCTCGGGGGGTATAAGCTGCCGCGTTAAACATGAAACCCGAATTTCGGCGCTTCCACGGTTCAGGGCTGAAAATGGCCCGAAAGAAAATAACTGATTCAAACGTTCGAATTTAACGCCAACTTCGCGACGCTGACTTCGCATCGATGGCGAGTGCCGCCACAGTCGCCCCGTTTACTCTCCCTTGATAGTTGGGCGAATTGACTTGTAACTTTAAGCTTACGAATCCGACTCTACGTTTAGGTTTACATTTTCCATTAATTTTAAAGGGTGAGGGGGGGTTGGGAGGAGGATGGCGATGACAGACCAATTGCGCACCTCCCCGCCACCATCGTCGCTACCGACGACCTCGACCTCGAGCCGAGCGGGGCCGAAGGCCCGACGAGCTCCCGAGAATTTCGGAAAGGCGATATACCTTTAATTCCCAGTTGGCCGTAACTTTCTCGATGACGTCAAATTAGTGAAAAATCAAAGTTTCTTTGTCGCCGTATAACTCGAGAACGGGTCGACGGGTGCGGGCGAGAGTAGGCTTGTCGGACGGAGGACGCGGAGACGAAGGCTTACCGCGCGAAAAATTCGCGGAAAATTTTTTACGTGTGCATCGGTAACGCGCGTCGACCTCGGCGGAGGATAACTTACCGACCACCACCGGCAGTGGTCGGTAACGGCTCGGGGGGTATAAGCTGCCGCGTTAAAAATGAAACTCGAATTTCGGCGCTTCCACGGATCAGGGCTGAAAATGGCCCGAAAGAAAATAACTGATTCAAACGTTCGAATTTAACGCCAACTTCGCGACGCTGACATCGCATCGATGGCGAGTGCCGCCACAGTCGCCGCGTTTACTCTCCCTTGATAGTTGAGCGAATGGACTTGTAACTTCGAGCTTACGAATCCGACTCTACGTTTATGTTTACATTTTCCATTAATTTTAAAGGGGTAGGGGGGGGGTTGGGGGGGTGGTTGGCGATGACAGACCAATCGCACGCCTCCCAGCCACCATCGTCGCTACCGACGACCTCGACCTCCAGCCGAGCGGGGCCGATGGCCCGACGGGCTCCCGGAAATTTCGGAAAGGCGATATACCTTTAATTCCCAGTTGGCCGTAACTTTCTCGATGACGTCAAATTCGTGAAAAATCAAAGTTTCTTTGTCGCCGTATAGCTCGAGAACGGGTCGACGGGTGCGGGCGAGAGTAGGCTCGTCGGACGGAGGACGCGGAGACGAAGGCTTACCGCGCGAAAAATTCGCGAAAATTCGCGGAAAATTTTTTACGTGTGCATCGGTAACGCGCGTCGACCTCGGCGGAGGATAACTTACCGACCACCACCGGCAGTGGTCGTTAACGCTCGGGGGTATAAGCTGCCGCGTTAAAAATGAAACCCGAATTTCGGCGCTTCCACGGTTCAGGGCTGAAAAGTGCCCGAAAGAAAATAACTGATTCAAACGTTCGAATTTAACGCCAACTTCGCGACGCAGACATCGCATCGGTGGCGAGTGCCGCCACAGTCGCCGCGTTTACTCTCCCTTGATAGTTGAGCGAATGGACTTGTAACTTCGAGGTTACGAATCCGACTCTACGTTTAGGTTTACATTTTCCATTAATTTTAAAGGGTGAGGGGGGGTTGGGAGGAGGATGGCGATGACAGACCAATTGCGCACCTCCCCGCCACCATCGTCGCTACCGACGACCTCGACCTCGAGCCGAGCGGGGCCGAAGGCCCGACGAGCTCCCGCAAATTTCGGAAAGGCGATATACCTTTAATTCCCAGTTGGCCGTAACTTTCTCGATGACGTCAAATTAGTGAAAAATCAAAGTTTCTTTGTCGCCGTATAGCTCGAGAACGGGTCGACGGGTGCGGGCGAGAGTAGGCTTGTCGGACGGAGGACGCGGAGACGAAGGCTTACCGCCCGAAAAATTCGCGAAAATTCGCGGAAAATTTTTTACGTGTGCATCGGTAACGCGCGTCGACCTCGGCGAAGGATAACTTACCGACCACCACCGGCAGTGGTCGGTAACGGCTCGGGGGGTATAACCTGCCGCGTTAAAAATGAAACCCGAATTTCGGCGCTTCCACGGTTCAGGGCTGAAAAGGGCCCGAAAGAAAATAACTGATTCAAACGTTCGAATTTAACGCCAACTTCGCGAAGCTGACTTCGCATCTATGGCGAGTGCCGCCACAGTCGCCGCGTTTACTCTCCCTTGATAGTTGAGCGAATTGACTTGTAACTTCGAGGTTACGAATCCGACTCTACGTTTAGGTTTACATTTTCCATTAATTTTAAAGGGTGAGGGGGGGGTTGGGAGGAGGATGGCGATGACAGACCAATTGCGCACCTCCCCGCCACCATCGTCGCTACCGACGACCTCGACCTCGAGCCGAGCGGGGCCGAAGGCCCGACGAGCTCCCGGAAATTTCGAAAAGGCGATATACCTTTAATTCCCAGTTGGCCGTAACTTTCTCGATGACGTCAAATTAGTGAAAAATCAAAGTTTCTTTGTCGCCGTATAGCTCGAGAACGGGTCGACGGGTGCGGGCGAGAGTAGGCTTGTCGGACGGAGGACGCGGAGACGAAGGCTTACCGCGCGAAAAATCCGCGAAAATTCGCGAAAAATTTTCTACGTGTGCATCGGTAACGCGCGTCGACCTCGGCGGAGGATAACTTACCGACCACCACCGGCAGTGGTCGGTAACGGCTCGGGGGGTATAAGCTGCCGCGTTAAAAATGAAACCCGAATTTCGTCGCTTCCACGGTTCAGGGCTGAAAAGGGCCCGAAAGAAAATAACTGATTCAAACGTTCGAATTTAACGCCAACTTCGCGACGCTGACATCGCATCGGCGGCGAGTGCCGCCACAGTCGCCGCGTTTACTCTCCCTTGATAGTTGAGCGAATGGACTTGTAACTTCGAGGTTACGAATCCGACTCTACGTTTAGGTTTACATTTTCCATTAATTTTAAAGGGTGAGGAGGGGTTGGGAGGAGGATGGCGATGACAGACCAATTGCGCACCTCCCCGCCACCATCGTCGCTACCGACGACCTCGACCTCGAGCCGAGCGGGGCCGAAGGCCGGACGAGCTCCCGGAAATTTCGGAAAGGCGATATACCTTTAATTCCCAGTTGGCCGTAACTTTCTCGATGACGTCAAATTAGTGAAAAATCAAAGTTTCTTTGTCGCCGTATAGCTCGAGAACGGGTCGACGGGTGCGGGCGAGAGTAATCTTGTCGGACGGAGGACGCGGAGACGAAGGCTTACCGCGCGAAAAATTCGCGAAAATTCGCGGCAAATTTTCTACGTGTGCATCGGTAACGCGCGTCGATCTCGGCGGAGGATAACTTACCGACCACCACCGGCAGTGGTCGGTAACGGCTCGGGGGGTATAAGCTGCCGCGTTAAAAATGAAACCCGAATTTCGGCGCTTCCACGGTTCTGGGCTGAAAAGGGCCCGAAAGAAAATAACTGATTCAAATTTAACGCCAACTTCGCGACGCTGACATCGCATCGGCGGCGAGTGCCGCCACAGTCGCCGCGTTTACTCTCCCTTGGTAGTTGAGCGAATGGACTTGTAACTTCGAGGTTACAAATCCGACTCTACGTTTAGGTTTACATTTTCCATTAATTTTAAAGGGTGAGGAAGGGTTGGGGGGGAGGATGGCGATGACAGACCAATTGCGCACCTCCCCGCCACCATCGTCGCTACCGACGACCTCGACCTCGAGCCGAGCGGGGCCGAAGGCCCGACGAGCTCCCGGAAATTTCGGAAAGGCGATATACCTTTAATTCCCAGTTGGCCGTAACTTTCTCGATGACGTCAAATTAGTGAAAAATCAAAGTTTCTTTGTAGCCGTATAGCTCGAGAACGGGTCGACGGGTGCGGGCGAGAGTAGGCTCGTCGGACGGAGGACGCGGAGACGAAGGCTTACCGCGCGAAAAATTCGCGAAAATTCGCGGAAAATTTTTTACGTGTGCATCGGTAACGCGCATCGACCTCGGCGGAGGATAACTTACCGACCACCACCGACAGTGGTCGGTAACGGCTCGGGGGGTATAAGCTGCCGCGTTAAAAATGAAACCCGAATTTCGGCGCTTCCACGGTTCAGGGCTGAAAAGGGCCCGAAAGAAAATAACTGATTCAAACGTTCGAATTTAACGCCAACTTCGCGACGCTGACATCGCATCGGCGGCGAGTGCCGCCACAGTCGCCGCGTTTACTCTCCCTTGATAGTTGAGCGAATGGACTTGTAACTTCGAGGTTACAAATCCGACTCTACGTTTAGGTTTACATTTTCCATTAATTTTAAAGGGTGAGGGGGGGTTGGGGGGGAGGATGGCGATGACAGACCAATTGCGCATCTCCCCGCCACCATCGTCGCTACCGACGACCTCGACCTCGAGCCGAGCGGGGCCGAAGGCCCGACGAGCTCCCGGAAATTTCGGAAAGGCGATATACCTTTAATTCCCAGTTGGCCGTAACTTTCTCGATGACGTCAAATTAGTGAAAAATCAAAGTTTCTTTGTCGCCGTATAGCTCGAGGACGGGTGGACGGGTGCGGGCGAGAGTAGGCTTGTCGGACGGAGGACGCGGAGACGAAGGCTTACCGCGCGAAAAATCCGCGAAGATTCGCGGAAAATTTTCTACGTGTGCATCGGTAACGCGCGTCGACCTCGGCGGAGGATAACTTACCGACCACCACCGGCAGTGGTCGGTAACGGCTCGGGGGGTATAAGCTGCCGCGTTAAAAATGAAACCCGAATTTCGTCGCTTCCACGGTTCAGGGCTGAAAAGGGCCCGAAAGAAAATAACTGATTCAAACGTTCGAATTTAACGCCAACTTCGCGACGCTGACATCGCATCGGCGGCGAGTGCCGCCACAGTCGCCGCGTTTACTCTCCCTTGATAGTTGAGCGAATGGACTTGTAACTTCGAGGTTACGAATCCGACTCTACGTTTAGGTTTACATTTTCCATTAATTTTAAAGGGTGAGGAGGGGTTGGGAGGAGGATGGCGATGACAGACCAATTGCGCACCTCCCCGCCACCATCGTCGCTACCGACGACCTCGACCTCGAGCCGAGCGGGGCCGAAGGCCGGACGAGCTCCCGGAAATTTCGGAAAGGCGATATACCTTTAATTCCCAGTTGGCCGTAACTTTCTCGATGACGTCAAATTAGTGAAAAATCAAAGTTTCTTTGTCGCCGTATAGCTCGAGAACGGGTCGACGGGTGCGGGCGAGAGTAATCTTGTCGGACGGAGGACGCGGAGACGAAGGCTTACCGCGCGAAAAATTCGCGGCAAATTTTCTACGTGTGCATCGGTAACGCGCGTCGATCTCGGCGGAGGATAACTTACCGACCACCACCGGCAGTGGTCGGTAACGGCTCGGGGGGTATAAGCTGCCGCGTTAAAAATGAAACCCGAATTTCGGCGCTTCCACGGTTCTGGGCTGAAAAGGGCCCGAAAGAAAATAACTGATTCAAACGTTTGAATTTAACGCCAACTTCGCGACGCTGACATCGCATCGGCGGCGAGTGCCGCCACAGTCGCCGCGTTTACTCTCCCTTGGTAGTTGAGAGAATGGACTTGTAACTTCGAGGTTACAAATCCGACTCTACGTTTAGGTTTACATTTTCCATTAATTTTAAAGGGTGAGGAAGGGTTGGGGGGGAGGATGGCGATGACAGACCAATTGCGCACCTCCCCGCCACCATCGTCGCTACCGACGACCTCGACCTCGAGCCGAGCGGGGCCGAAGGCCCGACGAGCTCCCGGAAATTTCGGAAAGGCGATATACCTTTAATTCCCAGTTGGCCGTAACTTTCTCGATGACGTCAAATTAGTGAAAAATCAAAGTTTCTTTGTCGCCGTATAGCTCGAGAACGGGTCGACGGGTGCGGGCGAGAGTAGGCTCGTCGGACGGAGGACGCGGAGACGAAGGCTTACCGCGCGAAAAATTCGCGAAAATTCGCGGAAAATTTTTTACGTGTGGATCGGTAACGCGCATCGACCTCGGCGGAGGATAACTTACCGACCACCACCGACAGTGGTCGGTAACGGCTCGGGGGGTATAAGCTGCCGCGTTAAAAATGAAACCCGAATTTCGGCGCTTCCACGGTTCAGGGCTGAAAAGGGCCCGAAAGAAAATAACTGATTCAAACGTTCGAATTTAACGCCAACTTCGCGACGCTGACATCGCATCGGCGGCGAGTGCCGCCACAGTCGCCGCGTTTACTCTCCCTTGATAGTTGAGCGAATGGACTTGTAACTTCGAGGTTACAAATCCGACTCTACGTTTAGGTTTACATTTTCCATTAATTTTAAAGGGTGAGGGGGGGTTGGGGGGGAGGATGGCGATGACAGACCAATTGCGCACCTCCCCGCCACCATCGTCGCTACCGACGACCTCGACCTCGAGCCGAGCGGGGCCGAAGGCCCGACGAGCTCCCGGAAATTTCGGAAAGGCGATATACCTTTAATTCCCAGTTGGCCGTAACTTTCTCGATGACGTCAAATTAGTGAAAAATCAAAGTTTCTTTGTCGCCGTATAGCTCGAGGACGGGTCGACGGGTGCGGGCGAGAGTAGGCTTGTCGGACGGAGGACGCGGAGACGAAGGCTTACCGCGCGAAAAATCCGCGAAGATTCGCGGAAAATTTTCTACGTGTGCATCGGTAACGCGCGTCGACCTCGGCGGAGGATAACTTACCGACCACCACCGGCAGTGGTCGGTAACGGCTCGGGGGGTATAAGCTGCCGCGTTAAAAATGAAACCCGAATTTCGGCGCTTCCACGGTTCTGGGCTGAAAAGGGCCCGAAAGAAAATAACTGATTCAAACGTTCGAATTTAACGCCAACTTCGCGACGCTGACATCGCATCGGCGGCGAGTGCCGCCACAGTCGCCGCGTTTACTCTCCCTTGGTAGTTGAGCGAATGGACTTGTAACTTCGAGGTTACAAATCCGACTCTACGTTTAGGTTTACATTTTCCATTAATTTTAAAGGGTGAGGAAGGGTTGGGGGGGAGGATGGCGATGACAGACCAATTGCGCACCTCCCCGCCACCATCGTCGCTACCGACGACCTCGACCTCGAGCCGAGCGGGGCCGAAGGCCCGACGAGCTCCCGGAAATTTCGGAAAGGCGATATACCTTTAATTCCCAGTTGGCCGTAACTTTCTCGATGACGTCAAATTAGTGAAAAATCAAAGTTTCTTTGTCGCCGTATAGCTCGAGAACGGGTCGACGGGTGCGGGCGAGAGTAGGCTCGTCGGACGGAGGACGCGGAGACGAAGGCTTACCGCGCGAAAAATCCGCGAAGATTCGCGGAAAATTTTCTACGTGTGCATCGGTAACGCGCGTCGACCTCGGCGGAGGATAACTTACCGACCACCACCGGCAGTGGTCGGTAACGGCTCGGGGGGTATAAGCTGCCGCGTTAAAAATGAAACCCGAATTTCGTCGCTTCCACGGTTCAGGGCTGAAAAGGGCCCGAAAGAAAATAACTGATTCAAACGTTCGAATTTAACGCCAACTTCGCGACGCTGACATCGCATCGGCGGCGAGTGCCGCCACAGTCGCCGCGTTTACTCTCCCTTGATAGTTGAGCGAATGGACTTGTAACTTCGAGGTTACAAATCCGACTCTACGTTTAGGTTTACATTTTCCATTAATTTTAAAGGGTGAGGGGGGGTTGGGGGGGAGGATGGCGATGACAGACCAATTGCGCATCTCCCCGCCACCATCGTCGCTACCGACGACCTCGACCTCGAGCCGAGCGGGGCCGAAGGCCCGACGAGCTCCCGGAAATTTCGGAAAGGCGATATACCTTTAATTCCCAGTTGGCCGTAACTTTCTCGATGACGTCAAATTAGTGAAAAATCAAAGTTTCTTTGTCGCCGTATAGCTCGAGGACGGGTGGACGGGTGCGGGCGAGAGTAGGCTTGTCGGACGGAGGACGCGGAGACGAAGGCTTACCGCGCGAAAAATCCGCGAAGATTCGCGGAAAATTTTCTACGTGTGCATCGGTAACGCGCGTCGACCTCGGCGGAGGATAACTTACCGACCACCACCGGCAGTGGTCGGTAACGGCTCGGGGGGTATAAGCTGCCGCGTTAAAAATGAAACCCGAATTTCGTCGCTTCCACGGTTCAGGGCTGAAAAGGGCCCGAAAGAAAATAACTGATTCAAACGTTCGAATTTAACGCCAACTTCGCGACGCTGACATCGCATCGGCGGCGAGTGCCGCCACAGTCGCCGCGTTTACTCTCCCTTGATAGTTGAGCGAATGGACTTGTAACTTCGAGGTTACGAATCCGACTCTACGTTTAGGTTTACATTTTCCATTAATTTTAAAGGGTGAGGAGGGGTTGGGAGGAGGATGGCGATGACAGACCAATTGCGCACCTCCCCGCCACCATCGTCGCTACCGACGACCTCGACCTCGAGCCGAGCGGGGCCGAAGGCCGGACGAGCTCCCGGAAATTTCGGAAAGGCGATATACCTTTAATTCCCAGTTGGCCGTAACTTTCTCGATGACGTCAAATTAGTGAAAAATCAAAGTTTCTTTGTCGCCGTATAGCTCGAGAACGGGTCGACGGGTGCGGGCGAGAGTAATCTTGTCGGACGGAGGACGCGGAGACGAAGGCTTACCGCGCGAAAAATTCGCGGCAAATTTTCTACGTGTGCATCGGTAACGCGCGTCGATCTCGGCGGAGGATAACTTACCGACCACCACCGGCAGTGGTCGGTAACGGCTCGGGGGGTATAAGCTGCCGCGTTAAAAATGAAACCCGAATTTCGGCGCTTCCACGGTTCTGGGCTGAAAAGGGCCCGAAAGAAAATAACTGATTCAAACGTTTGAATTTAACGCCAACTTCGCGACGCTGACATCGCATCGGCGGCGAGTGCCGCCACAGTCGCCGCGTTTACTCTCCCTTGGTAGTTGAGAGAATGGACTTGTAACTTCGAGGTTACAAATCCGACTCTACGTTTAGGTTTACATTTTCCATTAATTTTAAAGGGTGAGGAAGGGTTGGGGGGGAGGATGGCGATGACAGACCAATTGCGCACCTCCCCGCCACCATCGTCGCTACCGACGACCTCGACCTCGAGCCGAGCGGGGCCGAAGGCCCGACGAGCTCCCGGAAATTTCGGAAAGGCGATATACCTTTAATTCCCAGTTGGCCGTAACTTTCTCGATGACGTCAAATTAGTGAAAAATCAAAGTTTCTTTGTCGCCGTATAGCTCGAGAACGGGTCGACGGGTGCGGGCGAGAGTAGGCTCGTCGGACGGAGGACGCGGAGACGAAGGCTTACCGCGCGAAAAATTCGCGAAAATTCGCGGAAAATTTTTTACGTGTGGATCGGTAACGCGCATCGACCTCGGCGGAGGATAACTTACCGACCACCACCGACAGTGGTCGGTAACGGCTCGGGGGGTATAAGCTGCCGCGTTAAAAATGAAACCCGAATTTCGGCGCTTCCACGGTTCAGGGCTGAAAAGGGCCCGAAAGAAAATAACTGATTCAAACGTTCGAATTTAACGCCAACTTCGCGACGCTGACATCGCATCGGCGGCGAGTGCCGCCACAGTCGCCGCGTTTACTCTCCCTTGATAGTTGAGCGAATGGACTTGTAACTTCGAGGTTACAAATCCGACTCTACGTTTAGGTTTACATTTTCCATTAATTTTAAAGGGTGAGGGGGGGTTGGGGGGGAGGATGGCGATGACAGACCAATTGCGCACCTCCCCGCCACCATCGTCGCTACCGACGACCTCGACCTCGAGCCGAGCGGGGCCGAAGGCCCGACGAGCTCCCGGAAATTTCGGAAAGGCGATATACCTTTAATTCCCAGTTGGCCGTAACTTTCTCGATGACGTCAAATTAGTGAAAAATCAAAGTTTCTTTGTCGCCGTATAGCTCGAGGACGGGTCGACGGGTGCGGGCGAGAGTAGGCTTGTCGGACGGAGGACGCGGAGACGAAGGCTTACCGCGCGAAAAATCCGCGAAGATTCGCGGAAAATTTTCTACGTGTGCATCGGTAACGCGCGTCGACCTCGGCGGAGGATAACTTACCGACCACCACCGGCAGTGGTCGGTAACGGCTCGGGGGGTATAAGCTGCCGCGTTAAAAATGAAACCCGAATTTCGGCGCTTCCACGGTTCTGGGCTGAAAAGGGCCCGAAAGAAAATAACTGATTCAAACGTTCGAATTTAACGCCAACTTCGCGACGCTGACATCGCATCGGCGGCGAGTGCCGCCACAGTCGCCGCGTTTACTCTCCCTTGGTAGTTGAGCGAATGGACTTGTAACTTCGAGGTTACAAATCCGACTCTACGTTTAGGTTTACATTTTCCATTAATTTTAAAGGGTGAGGAAGGGTTGGGGGGGAGGATGGCGATGACAGACCAATTGCGCACCTCCCCGCCACCATCGTCGCTACCGACGACCTCGACCTCGAGCCGAGCGGGGCCGAAGGCCCGACGAGCTCCCGGAAATTTCGGAAAGGCGATATACCTTTAATTCCCAGTTGGCCGTAACTTTCTCGATGACGTCAAATTAGTGAAAAATCAAAGTTTCTTTGTCGCCGTATAGCTCGAGAACGGGTCGACGGGTGCGGGCGAGAGTAGGCTCGTCGGACGGAGGACGCGGAGACGAAGGCTTACCGCGCGAAAAATCCGCGAAGATTCGCGGAAAATTTTCTACGTGTGCATCGGTAACGCGCGTCGACCTCGGCGGAGGATAACTTACCGACCACCACCGGCAGTGGTCGGTAACGGCTCGGGGGGTATAAGCTGCCGCGTTAAAAATGAAACCCGAATTTCGTCGCTTCCACGGTTCAGGGCTGAAAAGGGCCCGAAAGAAAATAACTGATTCAAACGTTCGAATTTAACGCCAACTTCGCGACGCTGACATCGCATCGGCGGCGAGTGCCGCCACAGTCGCCGCGTTTACTCTCCCTTGATAGTTGAGCGAATGGACTTGTAACTTCGAGGTTACAAATCCGACTCTACGTTTAGGTTTACATTTTCCATTAATTTTAAAGGGTGAGGGGGGGTTGGGGGGGAGGATGGCGATGACAGACCAATTGCGCACCTCCCCGCCACCATCGTCGCTACCGACGACCTCGACCTCGAGCCGAGCGGGGCCGAAGGCCCGACGAGCTCCCGGAAATTTCGGAAAGGCGATATACCTTTAATTCCCAGTTGGCCGTAACTTTCTCGATGACGTCAAATTAGTGAAAAATCAAAGTTTCTTTGTCGCCGTATAGCTCGAGGACGGGTCGACGGGTGCGGGCGAGAGTAGGCTTGTCGGACGGAGGACGCGGAGACGAAGGCTTACCGCGCGAAAAATCCGCGAAGATTCGCGGAAAATTTTCTACGTGTGCATCGGTAACGCGCGTCGACCTCGGCGGAGGATAACTTACCGACCACCACCGGCAGTGGTCGGTAACGGCTCGGGGGGTATAAGCTGCCGCGTTAAAAATGAAACCCGAATTTCGTCGCTTCCACGGTTCAGGGCTGAAAAGGGCCCGAAAGAAAATAACTGATTCAAACGTTCGAATTTAACGCCAACTTCGCGACGCTGACATCGCATCGGCGGCGAGTGCCGCCACAGTCGCCGCGTTTACTCTCCCTTGATAGTTGAGCGAATGGACTTGTAACTTCGAGGTTACGAATCCGACTCTACGTTTAGGTTTACATTTTCCATTAATTTTAAAGGGTGAGGAGGGGTTGGGAGGAGGATGGCGATGACAGACCAATTGCGCACCTCCCCGCCACCATCGTCGCTACCGACGACCTCGACCTCGAGCCGAGCGGGGCCGAAGGCCGGACGAGCTCCCGGAAATTTCGGAAAGGCGATATACCTTTAATTCCCAGTTGGCCGTAACTTTCTCGATGACGTCAAATTAGTGAAAAATCAAAGTTTCTTTGTCGCCGTATAGCTCGAGAACGGGTCGACGGGTGCGGGCGAGAGTAATCTTGTCGGACGGAGGACGCGGAGACGAAGGCTTACCGCGCGAAAAATTCGCGGCAAATTTTCTACGTGTGCATCGGTAACGCGCGTCGATCTCGGCGGAGGATAACTTACCGACCACCACCGGCAGTGGTCGGTAACGGCTCGGGGGGTATAAGCTGCCGCGTTAAAAATGAAACCCGAATTTCGGCGCTTCCACGGTTCTGGGCTGAAAAGGGCCCGAAAGAAAATAACTGATTCAAACGTTTGAATTTAACGCCAACTTCGCGACGCTGACATCGCATCGGCGGCGAGTGCCGCCACAGTCGCCGCGTTTACTCTCCCTTGGTAGTTGAGCGAATGGACTTGTAACTTCGAGGTTACAAATCCGACTCTACGTTTAGGTTTACATTTTCCATTAATTTTAATGGGTGAGGAAGGGTTGGGGGGGAGGATGGCGATGACAGACCAATTGCGCACCTCCCCGCCACCATCGTCGCTACCGACGACCTCGACCTCGAGCCGAGCGGGGCCGAAGGCCCGACGAGCTCCCGGAAATTTCGGAAAGGCGATATACCTTTAATTCCCAGTTGGCCGTAACTTCCTCGATGACGTCAAATTAGTGAAAAATCAAAGTTTCTTTGTCGCCGTATAGCTCGAGAACGGGTCGACGGGTGCGGGCGAGAGTAGGCTCGTCGGACGGAGGACGCGGAGACGAAGGCTTACCGCGCGAAAAATCCGCGAAGATTCGCGGAAAATTTTCTACGTGTGCATCGGTAACGCGCGTCGACCTCGGCGGAGGATAACTTACCGACCACCACCGGCAGTGGTCGGTAACGGCTCGGGGGGTATAAGCTGCCGCGTTAAAAATGAAACCCGAATTTCGTCGCTTCCACGGTTCAGGGCTGAAAAGGGCCCGAAAGAAAATAACTGATTCAAACGTTCGAATTTAACGCCAACTTCGCGACGCTGACATCGCATCGGCGGCGAGTGCCGCCACAGTCGCCGCGTTTACTCTCCCTTGATAGTTGAGCGAATGGACTTGTAACTTCGAGGTTACGAATCCGACTCTACGTTTAGGTTTACATTTTCCATTAATTTTAAAGGGTGAGGAGGGGTTGGGAGGAGGATGGCGATGACAGACCAATTGCGCACCTCCCCGCCACCATCGTCGCTACCGACGACCTCGACCTCGAGCCGAGCGGGGCCGAAGGCCCGACGAGCTCCCGGAAATTTCGGAAAGGCGATATACCTTTAATTCCCAGTTGGCCGTAACTTTCTCGATGACGTCAAATTAGTGAAAAATCAAAGTTTCTTTGTCGCCGTATAGCTCGAGAACGGGTCGACGGGTGCGGGCGAGAGTAGGCTCGTCGGACGGAGGACGCGGAGACGAAGGCTCACCGCGCGAAAAATTCGCGAAAATTCGCGGAAAATTTTTTACGTGTGCATCGGTAACGCGCGTCGACCTCGGCGGAGGATAACTTACCGACCACCACCGGCAGTGGTCGGTAACGGCTCGGGGGGTATAAGCTGCCGCGTTAAAAATGAAACCCGAATTTCGTCGCTTCCGCGGTTCAGGGCTGAAAAGGGCCCGAAAGAAAATAACTGATTCAAACGTTCGAATTTAACGCCAACTTCGCGACGCTGACATCGCATCGGCGGCGAGTGCCGCCACAGTCGCCGCGTTTACTCTCCCTTGGTAGTTGAGCGAATGGACTTGTAACTTCGAGGTTACAAATCCGACTCTACGTTTAGGTTTACATTTTCCATTAATTTTAATGGGTGAGGAAGGGTTGGGGGGGAGGATGGCGATGACAGACCAATTGCGCACCTCCCCGCCACCATCGTCGCTACCGACGACCTCGACCTCGAGCCGAGCGGGGCCGAAGGCCCGACGAGCTCCCGGAAATTTCGGAAAGGCGATATACCTTTAATTCCCAGTTGGCCGTAACTTTCTCGATGACGTCAAATTAGTGAAAAATCAAAGTTTCTTTGTCGCCGTATAGCTCGAGAACGGGTCGACGGGTGCGGGCGAGAGTAGGCTCGTCGGACGGAGGACGCGGAGACGAAGGCTCACCGCGCGAAAAATTCGCGAAAATTCGCGGAAAATTTTTTACGTGTGCATCGGTAACGCGCGTCGACCTCGGCGGAGGATAACTTACCGACCACCACCGACAGTGGTCGGTAACGGCTCGGGGGGTATAAGCTGCCGCGTTAAAAATGAAACCCGAATTTCGGCGCTTCCACGGTTCAGGGCTGAAAAGGGCCCGAAAGAAAATAACTGATTCAAACGTTCGAATTTAACGCCAACTTCGCGACGCTGACATCGCATCGGCGGCGAGTGCCGCCACAGTCGCCGCGTTTACTCTCCCTTGATAGTTGAGCGAATGGACTTGTAACTTCGAGGTTACAAATCCGACTCTACGTTTAGGTTTACATTTTCCATTAATTTTAAAGGGTGAGGGGGGGTTGGGGCGGAGGATGGCGATGACAGACCAATTGCGCACCTCCCCGCCACCATCGTCGCTACCGACGACCTCGACCTCGAGCCGAGCGGGGCCGAAGGCCCGACGAGCTCCCGGAAATTTCGGAAAGGCGATATACCTTTAATTCCCAGTTGGCCGTAACTTTCTCGATGACGTCAAATTAGTGAAAAATCAAAGTTTCTTTGTCGCCGTATAACTCGAGAACGGGTCGACGGGTGCGGGCGAGAGTAGGCTCGTCGGACGGAGGACGCGGAGACGAAGGCTTACCGCGCGAAAAATTCGCGAAAATTCGCGGAAAATTTTTTACGTGTGCATCGGTAACGCGCGTCGACCTCGGCGGAGGATAACTTACCGACCACCACCGGCAGTGGTCGGTAACGGCTCGGGGGGTATAAGCTGCCGCGTTAAAAATGAAACCCGAATTTCGGCGCTTCCACGGTTCAGGGCTGAAAAGGGCCCGAAAGAAAATAACTGATTCAAACGTTTGAATTTAACGCCAACTTCGCGACGCTGACATCGCATCGGCGGCGAGTGCCGCCACAGTCGCCGCGTTTACTCTCCCTTGGTAGTTGAGCGAATGGACTTGTAACTTCGAGGTTACAAATCCGACTCTACGTTTAGGTTTACATTTTCCATTAATTTTAAAGGGTGAGGGGGGGTTGGGGGGGAGGATGGCGAAGACAGACCAATTGCGCACCTCCCCGCCACCATCGTCGCTACCGACGACCTCGACCTCGAGCCGAGCGGGGCCGAAGGCCCGACGGGCTCCCGGAAATTTCGGAAAGGCGATATACCTTTAATTCCCAGTTGGCCGTATCTTTCTCGATGACGTCAAATTAGTGAAAAATCAAAGTTTCTTTGTCGCCGTATAGCTCGAGAACGGGTCGACGGGTGCGGGCGAGAGTAGGCTTGTCGGACGGAGGACGCGGAGACGAAGGCTTACCGCGCGAAAAATTCGCGAAAATTCGCGGCAAATTTTTTACGTGTGCATCGGTAACGCGCGTCGACCTCGGCGGAGGATAACTTACCGACCACCACCGGCAGTGGTCGGTAACGGCTCGGGGGGTATAAGCTGCCGCGTTAAAAATGAAACCCGAATTTCGGCGCTTCCACGGTTCATGGCTGAAAAGGGCCCGAAAGAAAATAACTGAATCAAACGTTTGAATTTAACGCCAACTTCGCGACGCTGACATCGCATCGGCGGCGAGTGCCGCCACAGTCGCCGCGTTTACTCACCCTTGGTAGTTGAGCGAATGGACTTGTAACTTCGAGGTTACAAATCCGACTCTACGTTTAGGTTTACATTTTCCATTACTTTTAAAGGGTGGGGGGGGGGGGGTTGGGGGAGGATGGCGATGACAGACCAATTGCGCACCTCCCCGCCACCATCGTCGCTACCGACGACCTCGACCTCGAGACGAGCGGGGCCGAAGGCCCGACGAGCTCCCGGAAATTACGGAAAGGCGATATACCTTTAATTCCCAGTTGGCCGTAACTTTCTCGATGACGTCAAATTAGTGAAAAATCGAAGTTTCTTTGTCGCCGTATAGCTCGAGAACGGGTCGACGGGTGCGGGCGAGAGTAGGCTCGTCGGACGGAGGACGCGGAGACGAAGGCTTACCGCGCGAAAAATTCGCGAAAATTCGCGGAAAATTTTTTACGTGTGCATCGGTAACGCGCGTCGACCTCGGCGGAGGATAACTTACCGACCACCACCGGCAGTGGTCGTTAACGCTCGGGGGTATAAGCTGCCGCGTTAAAAATGAAACCCGAATTTCGGCGCTTCCACGGTTCAGGGCTGAAAAGTGCCCGAAAGAAAATAACTGATTCAAACGTTCGAATTTAACGCCAACTTCGCGACGCAGACATCGCATCGGTGGCGAGTGCCGCCACAGTCGCCGCGTTTACTCTCCCTTGATAGTTGAGCGAATGGACTTGTAACTTCGAGGTTACGAATCCGACTCTACGTTTAGGTTTACATTTTCCATTAATTTTAAAGGGTTAGGGGGGGTTGGGAGGAGGATGGCGATGACAGACCAATTGCGCACCTCCCCGCCACCATCGTCGCTACCGACGACCTCGACCTCGAGCCGAGCGGGGCCGAAGGCCCGACGAGCTCCCGCAAATTTCGGAAAGGCGATATACCTTTAATTCCCAGTTGGCCGTAACTTTCTCGATGACGTCAAATTAGTGAAAAATCAAAGTTTCTTTGTCGCCGTATAGCTCGAGAACGGGTAGACGGGTGCGGGCGAGAGTAGGCTTGTCGGACGGAGGACGCGGAGACGAAGGCTTACCGCGCGAAAAATTCGCGAAAATTCGCGGAAAATTTTTTACGTGTGCATCGGTAACGCGCGTCGACCTCGGCGGAGGATAACTTACCGACCACCACCGGCAGTGGTCGTTAACGCTCGGGGGTATAAGCTGCCGCGTTAAAAATGAAACCCGAATTTCGGCGCTTCCACGGTTCAGGGCTGAAAAGTGCCCGAAAGAAAATAACTGATTCAAACGTTCGAATTTAACGCCAACTTCGCGACGCAGACATCGCATCGGTGGCGAGTGCCGCCACAGTCGCCGCGTTTACTCTCCCTTGGTAGTTGAGCGAATGGACTTGTAACTTCGAGGTTACAAATCCGACTCTACGTTTAGGTTTACATTTTCCATTACTTTTAAAGGGTGAGGGGGGGTTGGGGGGGAGGATGGCGAAGACAGACCAATTGCGCACCTCCCCGCCACCATCGTCGCTACCGACGACCTCGACCTCGAGCCGAGCGGGGCCGAAGGCCCGACGGGCTCCCGGAAATTTCGGAAAGGCGATATACCTTTAATTCCCAGTTGGCCGTATCTTTCTCGATGACGTCAAATTAGTGAAAAATCAAAGTTTCTTTGTCGCCGTATAGCTCGAGAACGGGTCGACGGGTGCGGGCGAGAGTAGGCTTGTCGGACGGAGGACGCGGAGACGAAGGCTTACCGCGCGAAAAATTCGCGAAAATTCGCTGCAAATTTTTTACGTGTGCATCGGTAACGCGCGTCGACCTCGGCGGAGGATAACTTACCGACCACCACCGGCAGTGGTCGGTAACGGCTCGGGGGGTATAAGCTGCCGCGTTAAAAATGAAACCCGAATTTCGGCGCTTCCACGGTTCATGGCTGAAAAGGGCCCGAAAGAAAATAACTGATTCAAACGTTTGAATTTAACGCCAACTTCGCGACGCTGACATCGCATCGGCGGCGAGTGCCGACACAGTCGCCGCGTTTACTCACCCTTGGTAGTTGAGCGAATGGACTTGTAACTTCGAGGTTACAAATCCGACTCTACGTTTAGGTTTACATTTTCCATTACTTTTAAAGGGTGGGGGGGGGTTGGGGGAGGATGGCGATGACAGACCAATTGCGCACCTCCCCGCCACCATCGTCGCTACCGACGACCTCGACCTCGAGCCGAGCGGGGCCGAAGGCCCGACGAGCTCCCGGAAATTACGGAAAGGCGATATACCTTTAATTCCCAGTTGGCCGTAACTTTCTCGATGACGTCAAATTAGTGAAAAATCGAAGTTTCTTTGTCGCCGTATAGCTCGAGAACGGGTCGACGGGTGCGGGCGAGAGTAGGCTCGTCGGACGGAGGACGCGGAGACGAAGGCTTACCGCGCGAAAAATTCGCGAAAATTCGCGGAAAATTTTTTACGTGTGCATCGGTAACGCGCGTCGACCTCGGCGGAGGATAACTTACCGACCACCACCGGCAGTGGTCGTTAACGCTCGGGGGTATAAGCTGCCGCGTTAAAAATGAAACCCGAATTTCGGCGCTTCCACGGTTCAGGGCTGAAAAGTGCCCGAAAGAAAATAACTGATTCAAACGTTCGAATTTAACGCCAACTTCGCGACGCAGACATCGCATCGGTGGCGAGTGCCGCCACAGTCGCCGCGTTTACTCTCCCTTGATAGTTGAGCGAATGGACTTGTAACTTCGAGGTTACGAATCCGACTCTACGTTTAGGTTTACATTTTCCATTAATTTTAAAGGGTGAGGGGGGGTTGGGAGGAGGATGGCGATGACAGACCAATTGCGCACCTCCCCGCCACCATCGTCGCTACCGACGACCTCGACCTCGAGCCGAGCGGGGCCGAAGGCCCGACGAGCTCCCGGAAATTTCGGAAAGGCGATATACCTTTAATTCCCAGTTGGCCGTAACTTTCTCGATGACGTCAAATTAGTGAAAAATCAAAGTTTCTTTGTCGCCGTATAGCACGAGAACGGGTAGACGGGTGCGGGCGAGAGTAGGCTTGTCGGACGGAGGACGCGGAGACGAAGGCTTACCGCGCGAAAAATTCGCGAAAATTCGCGGTAAATTTTTTACGTGTGCATCGGTAACGCGCGTCGACCTCGGCGGAGGATAACTTACCGACCACCACCGGCAGTGGTCGGTAACGGCTCGGGGGGTATAAGCTGCCGCGTTAAACATGAAACCCGAATTTCGGCGCTTCCACGGTTCAGGGCTGAAAATGGCCCGAAAGAAAATAACTGATTCAAACGTTCGAATTTAACGCCAACTTCGCGACGCTGACTTCGCATCGATGGCGAGTGCCGCCACAGTCGCTGCGTTTACTCTCCCTTGATAGTTGAGCGAATGGACTTGTAACTTCGAGGTTACGAATCCGACTCTACGTTTAGGTTAACATTTTCCATTAATTTTAAAGGGTGAGGGGGGTTTGGGGGGGTGGTTGGCGATGACAGACCAATCGCACGCCTCCCCGCCACCATCGTCGCTACCGACGACCTCGACCTCGAGCCGAGCCGAGTCGAGCGGGGCCGAAGGCCCGACGGGCTCCCGGAAATTTCGGAAAGGCGATATACCTTTAATTCCCAGTTGGCCGTAACTTTCTCGATGACGTCAAATTAGTGAAAAATCAAAGTTTCTTTGTCGCCGTATAGCTCGAGAACGGGTAGACGGGTGCGGGCGAGAGTAGGCTTGTCGGACGGAGGACGCGGAGACAAAGGCTTACCGCGCGAAAAATTCGCGAAAATTCGCGTAAAATTTTTTACGTGTGCATCGGTAACGCGCGTCGACCTCGGCGGAGGATAACTTACCGACCACCACCGGCAGTGGTCGGTAACGGCTCGGGGGGTATAAGCTGCCGCGTTAAAAATGAAACCCGAATTTCGGCGCTTCCACGGTTCAGGGCTGAAAATGGCCCGAAAGAAAATAACTGATTCAAACGTTCGAATTTAACGCCAACTTCGCGACGCTGACATCGCATCGATGGCGAGTGCCGCCACAGTCGCCGCGTTTACTCTCCCTTGATAGTTGAGCGAATGGACTTGTAACTTCGAGCTTACGAATCCGACTCTACGTTTAGGTTTACATTTTCCATTAATTTTAAAGGGTGAGGAGGGGTTGGGAGGAGGATGGCGATGACAGACCAATTGCGCACCTCCCCGCCACCATCGTCGCTACCGACGACCTCGACCTCGAGCCGAGCGGGGCCGAAGGCCGGACGAGCTCCCGGAAATTTCGGAAAGGCGATATACCTTTAATTCCCAGTTGGCCGTAACTTTCTCGATGACGTCAAATTAGTGAAAAATCAAAGTTTCTTTGTCGCCGTATAGCTCGAGAACGGGTCGACGGGTGCGGGCGAGAGTAATCTTGTCGGACGGAGGACGCGGAGACGAAGGCTTACCGCGCGAAAAATTCGCGAAAATTCGCGGCAAATTTTCTACATGTGCATCGGTAACGCGCGTCGATCTCGGCGGAGGATAACTTACCGACCACCACCGGCAGTGGTCGGTAACGGCTCGGGGGGTATAAGCTGCCGCGTTAAAAATGAAACCCTAATTTCGGCGCTTCCACGGTTCTGGGCTGAAAAGGGCCCGAAAGAAAATAACTGATTCAAACGTTTGAATTTAACGCCAACTTCGCGACGCTGACATCGCATCGGCGGCGAGTGCCGCCACAGTCGCCGCGTTTACTCTCCCTTGGTAGTTGAGCGAATGGACTTGTAACTTCGAGGTTACAAATCCGACTCTAATTTTAGGTTTACATTTTCCATTAATTTTAAAGGGTGAGGGGGGGTTGGGGCGGAGGATGGCGATGACAGACCAATTGCGCACCTCCCCGCCACCATCGTCGCTACCGACGACCTCGACCTCGAGCCGAGCGGGGCCGAAGGCCCGACGAGCTCCCGGGAATTTCGGAAAGGCGATATACCTTTAATTCCCAGTTGGCCGTAACTTTCTCGATGACGTCAAATTAGTGAAAAATCGAAGTTTCTTTGTCGCCGTATAGCTCGAGAACGGGTCGACGGGTGCGGGCGAGAGTAGGCTCGTCGGACGGAGGACGCGGAGACGAAGGCTTACCTCGCGAAAAATTCGCGAAAATTCGCGGAAAATTTTTTACGTGTGCATCGGTAACGCGCGTCGACCTCGGCGGAGGATAACTTACCGACCACCACCGGCAGTGGTCGTTAACGCTCGGGGGTATAAGCTGCCGCGTTAAAAATGAAACCCGAATTTCGGCGCTTCCACGGTTCAGGGCTGAAAAGTGCCCGAAAGAAAATAACTGATTCAAACGTTCGAATTTAACGCCAACTTCGCGACGCTGACATCGCATCGATGGCGAGTGCCGCCACAGTCGCCGCGTTTACTCTCCCTTGATAGTTGAGCGAATGGACTTGTAACTTCGAGCTTACGAATCCGACTCTACGTTTAGGTTTACATTTTCCATTAATTTTAAAGGGTGAGGAGGGGTTGGGAGGAGGATGGCGATGACAGACCAATTGCGCACCTCCCCGCCACCATCGTCGCTACCGACGACCTCGACCTCGAGCCGAGCGGGGCCGAAGGCCGGACGAGCTCCCGGAAATTTCGGAAAGGCGATATACCTTTAATTCCCAGTTGGCCGTAACTTTCTCGATGACGTCAAATTAGTGAAAAATCAAAGTTTCTTTGTCGCCGTATAGCTCGAGAACGGGTCGACGGGTGCGGGCGAGAGTAATCTTGTCGGACGGAGGACGCGGAGACGAAGGCTTACCGCGCGAAAAATTCGCGAAAATTCGCGGCAAATTTTCTACATGTGCATCGGTAACGCGCGTCGATCTCGGCGGAGGATAACTTACCGACCACCACCGGCAGTGGTCGGTAACGGCTCGGGGGGTATAAGCTGCCGCGTTAAAAATGAAACCCTAATTTCGGCGCTTCCACGGTTCTGGGCTGAAAAGGGCCCGAAAGAAAATAACTGATTCAAACGTTTGAATTTAACGCCAACTTCGCGACGCTGACATCGCATCGGCGGCGAGTGCCGCCACAGTCGCCGCGTTTACTCTCCCTTGGTAGTTGAGCGAATGGACTTGTAACTTCGAGGTTACAAATCCGACTCTACGTTTAGGTTTACATTTTCCATTAATTTTAAAGGGTGAGGAAGGGTTGGGGGGGAGGATGGCGATGACAGACCAATTGCGCACCTCCCCGCCACCATCGTCGCTACCGACGACCTCGACCTCGAGCCGAGCGGGGCCGAAGGCCCGTCGAGCTCCCGGAAATTTCGGAAAGGCGATATACCTTTAATTCCCAGTTGGCCGTAACTTTCTCGGTGACGTCAAATTAGTGAAAAATCAAAGTTTCTTTGTCGCCGTATAGCTCGAGAACGGGTCGACGGGTGCGGGCGAGAGTAGGCTCGTCGGACGGAGGACGCGGAGACGAAGGCTTACCGCGCGAAAAATTCGCGAAAATTCGCGGAAAATTTTTTACGTGTGCATCGGTAACGCGCGTCGACCTCGGCGGAGGATAACTTACCGACCACCACCGACAGTGGTCGGTAACGGCTCGGGGGGTATAAGCTGCCGCGTTAAAAATGAAACCCGAATTTCGGCGCTTCCACGGTTCAGGGCTGAAAAGGGCCCGAAAGAAAATAACTGATTCAAACGTTCGAATTTAACGCCAACTTCGCGACGCTGACATCGCATCGATGGCGAGTGCCGCCACAGTCGCCGCGTTTACTCTCCCTTGATAGTTGAGCGAATGGACTTGTAACTTCGAGCTTACGAATCCGACTCTACGTTTAGGTTTACATTTTCCATTAATTTTAAAGGGTGAGGAGGGGTTGGGAGGAGGATGGCGATGACAGACCAATTGCGCACCTCCCCGCCACCATCGTCGCTACCGACAACCTCGACCTCGAGCCGAGCGGGGCCGAAGGCCGGACGAGCTCCCGGAAATTTCGGAAAGGCGATATACCTTTAATTCCCAGTTGGCCGTAACTTTCTCGATGACGTCAAATTAGTGAAAAATCAAAGTTTCTTTGTCGCCGTATAGCTCGAGAACGGGTCGACGGGTGCGGGCGAGAGTAATCTTGTCGGACGGAGGACGCGGAGACGAAGGCTTACCGCGCGAAAAATTCGCGAAAATTCGCGGCAAATTTTCTACGTGTGCATCGGTAACGCGCGTCGATCTCGGCGGAGGATAACTTACCGACCACCACCGGCAGTGGTCGGTAACGGCTCGGGGGGTATAAGCTGCCGCGTTAAAAATGAAACCCTAATTTCGGCGCTTCCACGGTTCTGGGCTGAAAAGGGCCCGAAAGAAAATAACTGATTCAAACGTTTGAATTTAACGCCAACTTCGCGACGCTGACATCGCATCTGCGGCGAGTGCCGCCACAGTCGCCGCGTTTACTCTCCCTTGGTAGTTGAGCGAATGGACTTGTAACTTCGAGGTTACAAATCCGACTCTACGTTTAGGTTTACATTTTCCATTAATTTTAAAGGGTGAGGGGGGGTTGGGGCGGAGGATGGCGATGACAGACCAATTGCGCACCTCCCCGCCACCATCGTCGCTACCGACGACCTCGACCTCGAGCCGAGCGGGGCCGAAGGCCCGACGAGCTCCCGGGAATTTCGGAAAGGCGATATACCTTTAATTCCCAGTTGGCCGTAACTTTCTCGATGACGTCAAATTAGTGAAAAATCGAAGTTTCTTTGTCGCCGTATAGCTCGAGAACGGGTCGACGGGTGCGGGCGAGAGTAGGCTCGTCGGACGGAGGACGCGGAGACGAAGGCTTACCTCGCGAAAATTCGCGGAAAATTTTTTACGTGTGCATCGGTAACGCGCGTCGACCTCGGCGGAGGATAACTTACCGACCACCACCGGCAGTGGTCGTTAACGCTCGGGGGGTATAAGCTGCCGCGTTAAAAATGAAACCCGAATTTCGGCGCTTCCACGGTTCAGGGCTGAAAATGGCCCGAAAGAAAATAACTGATTCAAACGTTCGAATTTAACGCCAACTTCGCGACGCAGACATCGCATCGGTGGCGAGTGCCGCCACAGTCGCCGCGTTTACTCTCCCTTGATAGTTGAGCGAATGGACTTGTAACTTCGAGCTTACGAATCCGACTCTACGTTTATGTTTACATTTTCCATTAATTTTAAAAGGAAGGGGGGGTTGGGGGGGTGGTTGGCGATGACAGACCAATAGCACGCCTCCCAGCCACCATCGTCGCTACCGACGACCTCGACCTCCAGCCGAGCGGGGCCGAAGGCCCGACGGGCTCCCGGAAATTTCGGAAAGGCGATATACCTTTAATTCCCAGTTGGCCGTAACTTTCTCGATGACGTCAAATTCGTGAAAAATCAAAGTTTCTTTGTCGCCGTATAGCTCGAGAACGGGTCGACGGGTGCGGGCGAGAGTAGGCTCGTCGGACGGAGGACGCGGAGACGAAGGCTTACCGTGCGAAAAATTCGCGAAAATTCGCGGAAAATTTTTTACGTGTGCATCGGTAACGCGCGTCGACCTCGGCGGAGGATAACTTACCGACCACCACCGGCAGTGGTCGTTAACGCTCGGGGGTATAAGCTGCCGCGTTAAAAATGAAACCCGAAATTCGGCGCTTCCACGGTTCAGGGCTGAAAAGTGCCCGAAAGAAAATAACTGATTCAAACGTTCGAATTTAACGCCAACTTCGCGACGCTGACATCGCATCGATGGCGAGTGCCGCCACAGTCGCCGCGTTTACTCTCCCTTGATAGTTGAGCGAATGGACTTGTAACTTCGAGCTTACGAATCCGACTCTACGTTTAGGTTTACATTTTCCATTAATTTTAAAGGGTGAGGAGGGGTTGGGAGGAGGATGGCGATGACAGACCAATTGCGCACCTCCCCGCCACCATCGTCGCTACCGACGACCTCGACCTCGAGCCGAGCGGGGCCGAAGGCCGGACGAGCTCCCGGAAATTTCGGAAAGGCGATATACCTTTAATTCCCAGTTGGCCGTAACTTTCTCGATGACGTCAAATTAGTGAAAAATCAAAGTTTCTTTGTCGCCGTATAGCTCGAGAACGGGTCGACGGGTGCGGGCGAGAGTAATCTTGTCGGACGGAGGACGCGGAGACGAAGGCTTACCGCGCGAAAAATTCGCGAAAATTCGCGGCAAATTTTCTACATGTGCATCGGTAACGCGCGTCGATCTCGGCGGAGGATAACTTACCGACCACCACCGGCAGTGGTCGGTAACGGCTCGGGGGGTATAAGCTGCCGCGTTAAAAATGAAACCCTAATTTCGGCGCTTCCACGGTTCTGGGCTGAAAAGGGCCCGAAAGAAAATAACTGATTCAAACGTTTGAATTTAACGCCAACTTCGCGACGCTGACATCGCATCGGCGGCGAGTGCCGCCACAGTCGCCGCGTTTACTCTCCCTTGGTAGTTGAGCGAATGGACTTGTAACTTCGAGGTTACAAATCCGACTCTACGTTTAGGTTTACATTTTCCATTAATTTTAAAGGGTGAGGAAGGGTTGGGGGGGAGGATGGCGATGACAGACCAATTGCGCACCTCCCCGCCACCATCGTCGCTACCGACGACCTCGACCTCGAGCCGAGCGGGGCCGAAGGCCCGTCGAGCTCCCGGAAATTTCGGAAAGGCGATATACCTTTAATTCCCAGTTGGCCGTAACTTTCTCGGTGACGTCAAATTAGTGAAAAATCAAAGTTTCTTTGTCGCCGTATAGCTCGAGAACGGGTCGACGGGTGCGGGCGAGAGTAGGCTCGTCGGACGGAGGACGCGGAGACGAAGGCTTACCGCGCGAAAAATTCGCGAAAATTCGCGGAAAATTTTTTACGTGTGCATCGGTAACGCGCGTCGACCTCGGCGGAGGATAACTTACCGACCACCACCGACAGTGGTCGGTAACGGCTCGGGGGGTATAAGCTGCCGCGTTAAAAATGAAACCCGAATTTCGGCGCTTCCACGGTTCAGGGCTGAAAAGGGCCCGAAAGAAAATAACTGATTCAAACGTTCGAATTTAACGCCAACTTCGCGACGCTGACATCGCATCGATGGCGAGTGCCGCCACAGTCGCCGCGTTTACTCTCCCTTGATAGTTGAGCGAATGGACTTGTAACTTCGAGCTTACGAATCCGACTCTACGTTTAGGTTTACATTTTCCATTAATTTTAAAGGGTGAGGAGGGGTTGGGAGGAGGATGGCGATGACAGACCAATTGCGCACCTCCCCGCCACCATCGTCGCTACCGACGACCTCGACCTCGAGCCGAGCGGGGCCGAAGGCCGGACGAGCTCCCGGAAATTTCGGAAAGGCGATATACCTTTAATTCCCAGTTGGCCGTAACTTTCTCGATGACGTCAAATTAGTGAAAAATCAAAGTTTCTTTGTCGCCGTATAGCTCGAGAACGGGTCGACGGGTGCGGGCGAGAGTAATCTTGTCGGACGGAGGACGCGGAGACGAAGGCTTACCGCGCGAAAAATTCGCGAAAATTCGCGGCAAATTTTCTACGTGTGCATCGGTAACGCGCGTCGATCTCGGCGGAGGATAACTTACCGACCACCACCGGCAGTGGTCGGTAACGGCTCGGGGGGTATAAGCTGCCGCGTTAAAAATGAAACCCTAATTTCGGCGCTTCCACGGTTCTGGGCTGAAAAGGGCCCGAAAGAAAATAACTGATTCAAACGTTTGAATTTAACGCCAACTTCGCGACGCTGACATCGCATCGGCGGCGAGTGCCGCCACAGTCGCCGCGTTTACTCTCCCTTGGTAGTTGAGCGAATGGACTTGTAACTTCGAGGTTACAAATCCGACTCTACGTTTAGGTTTACATTTTCCATTAATTTTAAAGGGTGAGGAAGGGTTGGGGGGGAGGATGGCGATGACAGACCAATTGCGCACCTCCCCGCCACCATCGTCGCTACCGATGACCTCGACCTCGAGCCGAGCGGGGCCGAAGGCCCGTCGAGCTCCCGGAAATTTCGGAAAGGCGATATACCTTTAATTCCCAGTTGGCCGTAACTTTCTCGGTGACGTCAAATTAGTGAAAAATCAAAGTTTCTTTGTCGCCGTATAGCTCGAGAACGGGTCGACGGGTGCGGGCGAGAGTAGGCTCGTCGGACGGAGGACGCGGAGAAGAAGGCTTACCGCGCGAAAAATTCGCGAAAATTCGCGGAAAATTTTTTACGTGTGCATCGGTAACGCGCGTCGACCTCGGCGGAGGATAACTTACCGACCACCACCGACAGTGGTCGGTAACGGCTCGGGGGGTATAAGCTGCCGCGTTAAAAATGAAACCCGAATTTCGGCGCTTCCACGGTTCAGGGCTGAAAAGGGCCCGAAAGAAAATAACTGATTCAAACGTTCGAATTTAACGCCAACTTCGCGACGCTGACATCGCATCGGCGGCGAGTGCCGCCACAGTCGCCGCGTTTACTCTCCCTTGATAGTTGAGCGAATGGACTTGTAACTTCGAGGTTACAAATCCGACTCTACGTTTAGGTTTACATTTTCCATTAATTTTAAAGGGTGAGGGGGGGTTGGGGGGGAGGATGGCGATGACAGACCAATTGCGCACCTCCCCGCCACCATCGTCGCTACCGACGACCTCGACCTCGAGCCGAGCGGGGCCGAAGGCCCGACGAGCTCCCGGGAATTTCGGAAAGGCGATATACCTTTAATTCCCAGTTGGCCGTAACTTTCTCGATGACGTCAAATTAGTGAAAAATCAAAGTTTCTTTGTCGCCGTATAACTCGAGAACGGGTCGACGGGTGCGGGCGAGAGTAGGCTTGTCGGACGGAGGACGCGGAGACGAAGGCTTACCGCGCGAAAAATTCGCGAAAATTCGCGGAAAATTTTTTACGTGTGCATCGGTAACGCGCGTCGACCTCGGCGGAGGATAACTTACCGACCACCACCGGCAGTGGTCGGTAACGGCTCGGGGGGTATAAGCTGCCGCGTTAAAAATGAAACCCGAATTTCGGCGCTTCCACGGTTCAGGGCTGAAAAGGGCCCGAAAGAAAATAACTGATTCAAACGTTTGAATTTAACGCCAACTTCGCGACGCTGACATCGCATCGGCGGCGAGTGCCGCCACAGTCGCCGCGTTTACTCTCCCTTGGTAGTTGAGCGAATGGACTTGTAACTTCGAGGTTACAAATCCGACTCTACGTTTAGGTTTACATTTTCCATTAATTTTAAAGGGTGAGGGGGGGGTTGGGGGGGAGGATGGCGAAGACAGACCAATTGCGCAGCTCCCCGCCACCATCGTCGCTACCGACGACCTCGACCTCGAGCCGAGCGGGGCCGAAGGCCCGACGAGCTCCCGGAAATTACGGAAAGGCGATATACCTTTAATTCCCAGTTGGCCGTAACTTTCTCGATGACGTCAAATTAGTGAAAAATCGAAGTTTCTTTGTCGCCGTATAGCTCGAGAACGGGTCGACGGGTGCGGGCGAGAGTAGGCTCGTCGGACGGAGGACGCGGAGACGAAGGCTTACCTCGCGAAAATTCGCGGAAAATTTTTTACGTGTGCATCGGTAACGCGCGTCGACCTCGGCGGAGGATAACTTACCGACCACCACCGGCAGTGGTCGTTAACGCTCGGGGGGTATAAGCTGCCGCGTTAAAAATGAAACCCGAATTTCGGCGCTTCCACGGTTCAGGGCTGAAAATGGCCCGAAAGAAAATAACTGATTCAAACGTTCGAATTTAACGCCAACTTCGCGACGCAGACATCGCATCGGTGGCGAGTGCCGCCACAGTCGCCGCGTTTACTCTCCCTTGATAGTTGAGCGAATGGACTTGTAACTTCGAGCTTACGAATCCGACTCTACGTTTATGTTTACATTTTCCATTAATTTTAAAGGGGAAGGGGGGGGGTTGGGGGGGTGGTTGGCGATGACAGACCAATCGCACGCCTCCCAGCCACCATCGTCGCTACCGACGACCTCGACCTCCAGCCGAGCGGGGCCGAAGGCCCGACGGGCTCCCGGAAATTTCGGAAAGGCGATATACCTTTAATTCCCAGTTGGCCGTAACTTTCTCGATGACGTCAAATTCGTGAAAAATCAAAGTTTCTTTGTCGCCGTATAGCTCGAGAACGGGTCGACGGGTGCGGGCGAGAGTAGGCTCGTCGGACGGAGGACGCGGAGACGAAGGCTTACCGTGCGAAAAATTCGCGAAAATTCGCGGAAAATTTTTTACGTGTGCATCGGTAACGCGCGTCGACCTCGGCGGAGGATAACTTACCGACCACCACCGGCAGTGGTCGTTAACGCTCGGGGGTATAAGCTGCCGCGTTAAAAATGAAACCCGAATTTCGGCGCTTCCACGGTTCAGGGCTGAAAAGTGCCCGAAAGAAAATAACTGATTCAAACGTTCGAATTTAACGCCAACTTCGCGACGCAGACATCGCATCGGTGGCGAGTGCCGCCACAGTCGCCGCGTTTACTCTCCCTTGATAGTTGAGCGAATGGACTTGTAACTTCGAGGTTACGAATCCGACTCTACGTTTAGGTTTACATTTTCCATTAATTTTAAAGGGTGAGGGGGGGTTGGGAGGAGGATGGCGATGACAGACCAATTGCGCACCTCCCCGCCACCATCGTCGCTACCGACGACCTCGACCTCGAGCCGAGCGGGGCCGAAGGCCCGACGAGCTCCCGCAAATTTCGGAAAGGCGATATACCTTTAATTCCCAGTTGGCCGTAACTTTCTCGATGACGTCAAATTAGTGAAAAATCAAAGTTTCTTTGTCGCCGTATAGCACGAGAACGGGTAGACGGGTGCGGGCGAGAGTAGGCTTGTCGGACGGAGGACGCGGAGACGAAGGCTTACCGCGCGAAAAATTCGCGAAAATTCGCGGAAAATTTTTTACGTGTGCATCGGTAACGCGCGTCGACCTCGGCGGAGGATAACTTACCGACCACCACCGGCAGTGGTCGGTAACGGCTCGGGGGGTATAAGCTGCCGCGTTAAACATGAAACCCGAATTTCGGCGCTTCCACGGTTCAGGGCTGAAAATGGCCCGAAAGAAAATAACTGATTCAAACGTTCGAATTTAACGCCAACTTCGCGACGCTGACTTCGCATCCATGGCGAGTGCCGCCACAGTCGCTGCGTTTACTCTCCCTTGATAGTTGAGCGAATGGACTTGTAACTTCGAGGTTACGAATCCGACTCTACGTTTAGGTTAACATTTTCCATTAATTTTAAAGGGTGAGGGGGGTTTGGGGGGGTGGTTGGCGATGACAGACCAATCGCACGCCTCCCCGCCACCATCGTCGCTACCGACGACCTCGACCTCGAGCCGAGCCGAGTCGAGCGGGGCCGAAGGCCCGACGGGCTCCCGGAAATTTCGGAAAGGCGATATACCTTTAATTCCCAGTTGGCCGTAACTTTCTCGATGACGTCAAATTAGTGAAAAATCAAAGTTTCTTTGTCGCCGTGTAGCTCGAGAACGGGTAGACGGGTGCGGGCGAGAGTAGGCTTGTCGGACGGAGGACGCGGAGACAAAGGCTTACCGCGCGAAAAATTCGCGAAAATTCGCGTAAAGTTTTTTACGTGTGCATCGGTAACGCGCGTCGACCTCGGCGGAGGATAACTTACCGACCACCACCGGCAGTGGTCGGTAACGGCTCGGGGGGTATAAGCTGCCGCGTTAAAAATGAAACCCGAATTTCGGCGCTTCCACGGTTCAGGGCTGAAAATGGCCCGAAAGAAAATAACTGATTCAAACGTTCGAATTTAACGCCAACTTCGCGACGCTGACATCGCATCGATGGCGAGTGCCGCCACAGTCGCCGCGTTTACTCTCCCTTGATAGTTGAGCGAATGGACTTGTAACTTCGAGCTTACGAATCCGACTCTACGTTTATGTTTACATTTTCCATTAATTTTAAAGGGGTAGGGGGGGGTTGGGGGGGTGGTTGGCGATGACAGACCAATCGCACGCCTCCCAGCCACCATCGTCGCTACCGACGACCTCGACCTCCAGCCGAGCGGGGCCAAAGGCCCGACGGGCTCCCGGAAATTTCGGAAAGGCGATATACCTTTAATTCCCAGTTGGCCGTAACTTTCTCGATGACGTCAAATTCGTGAAAAATCAAAGTTTCTTTGTCGCCGTATAGCTCGAGAACGGGTCGACGGGTGCGGGCGAGAGTAGGCTCGTCGGACGGAGGACGCGGAGACGAAGGCTTACCGCGCGAAAAATTCGCGAAAATTCGCGGAAAATTTTTTACGTGTGCATCGGTAACGCGCGTCGACCTCGGCGGAGGATAACTTACCGACCACCACCGGCAGTGGTCGTTAACGCTCGGGGGTATAAGCTGCCGCGTTAAAAATGAAACCCGAATTTCGGCGCTTCCACGGTTCAGGGCTGAAAAGTGCCCGAAAGAAAATAACTGATTCAAACGTTCGAATTTAACGCCAACTTCGCGACGCAGACATCGCATCGGTGGCGAGTGCCGCCACAGTCGCCGCGTTTACTCTCCCTTGATAGTTGAGCGAATGGACTTGTAACTTCGAGGTTACGAATCCGACTCTACGTTTAGGTTTACATTTTCCATTAATTTTAAAGGGTGAGGGGGGGTTGGGAGGAGGATGGCGATGACAGACCAATTGCGCACCTCCCCGCCACCATCGTCGCTACCGACGACCTCGACCTCGAGCCGAGCGGGGCCGAAGGCCCGACGAGCTCCCGCAAATTTCGGAAAGGCGATATACCTTTAATTCCCAGTTGGCCGTAACTTTCTCGATGACGTCAAATTAGTGAAAAATCAAAGTTTCTTTGTCGCCGTATAGCACGAGAACGGGTAGACGGGTGCGGGCGAGAGTAGGCTTGTCGGACGGAGGACGCGGAGACGAAGGCTTACCGCGCGAAAAATTCGCGAAAATTCGCGGAAAATTTTTTACGTGTGCATCGGTAACGCGCGTCGACCTCGGCGGAGGATAACTTACCGACCACCACCGGCAGTGGTCCGTAACGGCTCGGGGGGTATAAGCTGCCGCGTTAAACATGAAAGCCGAATTTCGGCGCTTCCACGGTTCAGGGCTGAAAATGGCCCGAAAGAAAATAACTGATTCAAACGTTCGAATTTAACGCCAACTTCGCGACGCTGACTTCGCATCGATGGCGAGTGCCGCCACAGTCGCCGCGTTTACTCTCCCTTGATAGTTGGGCGAATTGACTTGTAACTTTGAGCTTACGAATCCGACTCTACGTTTAGGTTTACATTTTCCATTAATTTTAAAGGGTGAGGGGGGGTTGGGAGGAGGATGGCGATGACAGACCAATTGCGCACCTCCCCGCCACCATCGTCGCTACCGACGACCTCGACCTCGAGCCGAGCGGGGCCGAAGGCCCGACGAGCTCCCGGAAATTACGGAAAGGCGATATACCTTTAATTCCCAGTTGGCCGTAACTTTCTCGATGACGTCAAATTAGTGAAAAATCGAAGTTTCTTTGTCGCCGTATAGCTCGAGAACGGGTCGACGGGTGCGGGCGAGAGTAGGCTCGTCGGACGGAGGACGCGGAGACGAAGGCTTACCTCGCGAAAATTCGCGGAAAATTTTTTACGTGTGCATCGGTAACGCGCGTCGACCTCGGCGGAGGATAACTTACCGACCACCACCGGCAGTGGTCGTTAACGCTCGGGGGGTATAAGCTGCCGCGTTAAAAATGAAACCCGAATTTCGGCGCTTCCACGGTTCAGGGCTGAAAATGGCCCGAAAGAAAATAACTGATTCAAACGTTCGAATTTAACGCCAACTTCGCGACGCAGACATCGCATCGGTGGCGAGTGCCGCCACAGTCGCCGCGTTTACTCTCCCTTGATAGTTGAGCGAATGGACTTGTAACTTCGAGCTTACGAATCCGACTCTACGTTTATGTTTACATTTTCCATTAATTTTAAAGGGGAAGGGGGGGGTTGGGGGGGTGGTTGGGGGGGTGGTTGGCGATGACAGACCAATCGCACGCCTCCCAGCCACCATCGTCGCTACCGACGACCTCGACCTCCAGCCGAGCGGGGCCGAAGGCCCGACGGGCTCCCGGAAATTTCGGAAAGGCGATATACCTTTAATTCCCAGTTGGCCGTAACTTTCTCGATGACGTCAAATTCGTGAAAAATCAAAGTTTCTTTGTCGCCGTATAGCTCGAGAACGGGTCGACGGGTGCGGGCGAGAGTAGGCTTGTCGGACGGAGGACGCGGAGACGAAGGCTTACCGCGCGAAAAATTCGCGAAAATTCGCGGAAAATTTTTTACGTGTGCATCGGTAACGCGCGTCGACCTCGGCGGAGGATAACTTACCGACCACCACCGGCAGTGGTCGTTAACGCTCGGGGGTATAAGCTGCCGCGTTAAAAATGAAACCCGAATTTCGGCGCTTCCACGGTTCAGGGCTGAAAAGTGCCCGAAAGAAAATAACTGATTCAAACGTTCGAATTTAACGCCAACTTCGCGACGCAGACATCGCATCGGTGGCGAGTGCCGCCACAGTCGCCGCGTTTACTCTCCCTTGATAGTTGAGCGAATGGACTTGTAACTTCGAGGTTACGAATCCGACTCTACGTTTAGGTTTACATTTTCCATTAATTTTAAAGGGTGAGGGGGGGTTGGGAGGAGGATGGCGATGACAGACCAATTGCGCACCTCCCCGCCACCATCGTCGCTACCGACGACCTCGACCTCGAGCCGAGCGGGGCCGAAGGCCCGACGAGCTCCCGGAAATTACGGAAAGGCGATATACCTTTAATTCCCAGTTGGCCGTAACTTTCTCGATGACGTCAAATTAGTGAAAAATCGAAGTTTCTTTGTCGCCGTATAGCTCGAGAACGGGTCGACGGGTGCGGGCGAGAGTAGGCTCGTCGGACGGAGGACGCGGAGACGAAGGCTTACCTCGCGAAAATTCGCGGAAAATTTTTTACGTGTGCATCGGTAACGCGCGTCGACCTCGGCGGAGGATAACTTACCGACCACCACCGGCAGTGGTCGTTAACGCTCGGGGGGTATAAGCTGCCGCGTTAAAAATGAAACCCGAATTTCGGCGCTTCCACGGTTCAGGGCTGAAAATGGCCCGAAAGAAAATAACTGATTCAAACGTTCGAATTTAACGCCAACTTCGCGACGCAGACATCGCATCGGTGGCGAGTGCCGCCACAGTCGCCGCGTTTACTCTCCCTTGATAGTTGAGCGAATGGACTTGTAACTTCGAGCTTACGAATCCGACTCTACGTTTATGTTTACATTTTCCATTAATTTTAAAGGGGAAGGGGGGGGTTGGGGGGGTGGTTGGCGATGACAGACCAATCGCACGCCTCCCAGCCACCATCGTCGCTACCGACGACCTCGACCTCCAGCCGAGCGGGGCCGAAGGCCCGACGGGCTCCCGGAAATTTCGGAAAGGCGATATACCTTTAATTCCCAGTTGGCCGTAACTTTCTCGATGACGTCAAATTCGTGAAAAATCAAAGTTTCTTTGTCGCCGTATAGCTCGAGAACGGGTCGACGGGTGCGGGCGAGAGTAGGCTCGTCGGACGGAGGACGCGGAGACGAAGGCTTACCGTGCGAAAAATTCGCGAAAATTCGCGGAAAATTTTTTACGTGTGCATCGGTAACGCGCGTCGACCTCGGCGGAGGATAACTTACCGACCACCACCGGCAGTGGTCGTTAACGCTCGGGGGTATAAGCTGCCGCGTTAAAAATGAAACCCGAATTTCGGCGCTTCCACGGTTCAGGGCTGAAAAGTGCCCGAAAGAAAATAACTGATTCAAACGTTCGAATTTAACGCCAACTTCGCGACGCAGACATCGCATCGGTGGCGAGTGCCGCCACAGTCGCCGCGTTTACTCTCCCTTGATAGTTGAGCGAATGGACTTGTAACTTCGAGGTTACGAATCCGACTCTACGTTTAGGTTTACATTTTCCATTAATTTTAAAGGGTTAGGGGGGGTTGGGAGGAGGATGGCGATGACAGACCAATTGCGCACCTCCCCGCCACCATCGTCGCTACCGACGACCTCGACCTCGAGCCGAGCGGGGCCGAAGGCCCGACGAGCTCCCGCAAATTTCGGAAAGGCGATATACCTTTAATTCCCAGTTGGCCGTAACTTTCTCGATGACGTCAAATTAGTGAAAAATCAAAGTTTCTTTGTCGCCGTATAGCTCGAGAACGGGTAGACGGGTGCGGGCGAGAGTAGGCTTGTCGGACGGAGGACGCGGAGACGAAGGCTTACCGCGCGAAAAATTCGCGAAAATTCGCGGAAAATTTTTTACGTGTGCATCGGTAACGCGCGTCGACCTCGGCGGAGGATAACTTACCGACCACCACCGGCAGTGGTCCGTAACGGCTCGGGGGGTATAAGCTGCCGCGTTAAACATGAAAGCCGAATTTCGGCGCTTCCACGGTTCAGGGCTGAAAATGGCCCGAAAGAAAATAACTGATTCAAACGTTCGAATTTAACGCCAACTTCGCGACGCTGACTTCGCATCGATGGCGAGTGCCGCCACAGTCGCCGCGTTTACTCTCCCTTGATAGTTGGGCGAATTGACTTGTAACTTTGAGCTTACGAATCCGACTCTACGTTTAGGTTTACATTTTCCATTAATTTTAAAGGGTGAGGGGGGGTTGGGAGGAGGATGGCGATGACAGACCAATTGCGCACCTCCCCGCCACCATCGTCGCTACCGACGACCTCGACCTCGAGCCGAGCGGGGCCGAAGGCACGACGAGCTCCCGCAAATTTCGGAAAGGCGATATACCTTTAATTCCCAGTTGGCCGTAACTTTCTCGATGACGTCAAATTAGTGAAAAATCAAAGTTTCTTTGTCGCCGTATAGCTCGAGAACGGGTAGACGGGTGCGGGCGAGAGTAGGCTTGTCGGACGGAGGACGCGGAGACGAAGGCTTACCGCGCGAAAATTCGCGAAAATTCGCGGAAATTTTTTACGTGTGCATCGGTAACGCGCGTCGACCTCGGCGGAGGATAACTTACCGACCACCACCGGCAGTGGTCGGTAACGGCTCGGGGGTATAAGCTGCCGCGTTAAAAATGAAACCCGAATTTCGGCGCTTCCACGGTTCAGGGCTGAAAAGTGCCCGAAAGAAAATAACTGATTCAAACGTTCGAATTTAACGCCAACTTCGCGACGCAGACATCGCATCGGTGGCGAGTGCCGCCACAGTCGCCGCGTTTACTCTCCCTTGATAGTTGAGCGAATGGACTTGTAACTTCGAGGTTACGAATCCGACTCTACGTTTAGGTTTACATTTTCCATTAATTTTAAAGGGTGAGGGGGGGTTGGGAGGAGGATGGCGATGACAGACCAATTGCGCACCTCCCCGCCACCATCGTCGCTACCGACGACCTCGACCTCGAGCCGAGCGGGGCCGAAGGCCCGACGAGCTCCCGCAAATTTCGGAAAGGCGATATACCTTTAATTCCCAGTTGGCCGTAACTTTCTCGATGACGTCAAATTAGTGAAAAATCAAAGTTTCTTTGTCGCCGTATAGCACGAGAACGGGTAGACGGGTGCGGGCGAGAGTAGGCTTGTCGGACGGAGGACGCGGAGACGAAGGCTTACCGCGCGAAAAATTCGCGAAAATTCGCGGAAAATTTTTTACGTGTGCATCGGTAACGCGCGTCGACCTCGGCGGAGGATAACTTACCGACCACCACCGGCAGTGGTCGGTAACGGCTCGGGGGGTATAAGCTGCCGCGTTAAACATGAAACCCGAATTTCGGCGCTTCCACGGTTCAGGGCTGAAAATGGCCCGAAAGAAAATAACTGATTCAAACGTTCGAATTTAACGCCAACTTCGCGACGCTGACATCGCATCGATGGCGAGTGCCGCCACAGTCGCCGCGTTTACTCTCCCATGATAGTTGAGCGAATTGACTTGTAACTTTGAGCTTACGAATCCGACTCTACGTTTATGTTTACATTTTCCATTAATTTTAAAGGGGTAGGGGGGGTTGGGGGGGAGGTTGGCGATGACAGACCAATCGCACGCCTCCCCGCCACCATCGTCGCTACCGACGACCTCGACCTCGAGCCGAGCCGAGCCGAGCGGGGCCGAAGGCCCGACGAGCTCCCGCAAATTTCGGAAAGGCGATATACCGTTAATTCCCAGTTGGCCGTAACTTTCTCGATGACGTCAAATTAGTGAAAAATCAAAGTTTCTTTGTCGCCGTATAGCTCGAGAACGGGTAGACGGGTGCGGGCGAGAGTAGGCTTGTCGGACGGAGGACGCGGAGACGAAGGCTTACCGCGCGAAAAATTCGCGAAAATTCGCGGAAAATTTTTTTCGTGTGCATCGGTAACGCGCGTCGACCTCGGCGGAGGATAACTTACCGACCACCACCGGCAGTGGTCCGTAACGGCTCGGGGGGTATAAGCTGCCGCGTTAAACATGAAAGCCGAATTTCGGCGCTTCCACGGTTCAGGGCTGAAAATGGCCCGAAAGAAAATAACTGATTCAAACGTTCGAATTTAACGCCAACTTCGCGACGCTGACTTCGCATCGATGGCGAGTGCCGCCACAGTCGCCGCGTTTACTCTCCCTTGATAGTTGGGCGAATTGACTTGTAACTTTGAGCTTACGAATCCGACTCTACGTTTAGGTTTACATTTTCCATTAATTTTAAAGGGTGAGGGGGGGTTGGGAGGAGGATGGCGATGACAGACCAATTGCGCACCTCCCCGCCACCATCGTCGCTACCGACGACCTCGACCTCGAGCCGAGCGGGGCCGAAGGCACGACGAGCTCCCGCAAATTTCGGAAAGGCGATATACCTTTAATTCCCAGTTGGCCGTAACTTTCTCGATGACGTCAAATTAGTGAAAAATCAAAGTTTCTTTGTCGCCGTATAGCTCGAGAACGGGTAGACGGGTGCGGGCGAGAGTAGGCTTGTCGGACGGAGGACGCGGAGACGAAGGCTTACCGCGCGAAAAATTCGCGAAAATTCGCGGAAAATTTTTTTCGTGTGCATCGGTAACGCGCGTCGACCTCGGCGGAGGATAACTTACCGACCACCACCGGCAGTGGTCGGTAACGGCTCGGGGGGTATAAGCTGCCGCGTTAAAAATGAAACCCGAATTTCGGCGCTTCCACGGTTCAGGGCTGAAAATGGCCCGAAAGAAAATAACTGATTCAAACGTTCGAATTTAACGCCAACTTCGCGACGCTGACTTCGCATCGATGGCGAGTGCCGCCACAGTCGCCGCGTTTACTCTCCCTTGATAGTTGAGCGAATTGACTTGTAACTTTGAGCTTACGAATCCGACTCTACGTTTATGTTTACATTTTCCATTAATTTTAAAGGGGTAGGGGGGGTTGGGGGGGTGGTTGGCGATGACAGACCAATCGCACGCCTCCCCGCCACCATCGTCGCTACCGACGACCTCGACCTCCAGCCGAGCCGAGTCGAGCGGGGCCGAAGGCCCGACGGGCTCCCGGAAATTTCGGAAAGGCGATATACCTTTAATTCCCAGTTGGCCGAAACTTTCTCGATGACGTCAAATTAGTGAAAAATCAAAGTTTCTTTGTCGCCGTATAGCTCGAGAACGGGTCGACGGGTGCGGGCGAGAGTAGGCTCGTCGGACGGAGGACGCGGAGACGAAGGCTTACCGCGCGAAAAATTCGCGAAAATTCGCGGAAAATTTTTTACGTGTGCATCGGTAACGCGCGTCGACCTCGGCGGAGGATAACTTACCGACCACCACCGGCAGTGGTCGGTAACGGCTCGGGGGGTATAAGCTGCCGCGTTAAAAATGAAACCCGAATTTCGGCGCTTCCACGGTTCAGGGCTGAAAAGGGCCCGAAAGAAAATAACTGATTCAAACGTTCGAATTTAACGCCAACTTCGCGACGCTGACATCGCATCGATGGCGAGTGCCGCCACAGTAGCCGCGTTTACTCTCCCTTGATAGTTGAGCGAATTGACTTGTAACTTTGAGCTTACGAATCCGACTCTACGTTTATGTTTACATTTTCCATTAATTTTAAAGGGGTAGGGGGGGTTGGGGGGGTGGTTGGCGATGACAGACCAATCGCACGCCTCCCCGCCACCATCGTCGCTACCGACGACCTCGACCTCGAGCCGAGCCGAGTCGAGCGGGGCCGAAGGCCCGACGGGCTCCCGGAAATTTCGGAAAGGCGATATACCTTTAATTCCCAGTTGGCCGTAACTTTCTCGATGACGTCAAATTAGTGAAAAATCAAAGTTTCTTTGTCGCCGTATAGCTCGAGAACGGGTCGACGGGTGAGGGCGAGAGTAGGCTCGTCGGACGGAGGACGCGGAGACGAAGGCTTACCGCGCGAAAAATTCGCGAAAATTCGCGGAAAATTTTTTACGTGTGCATCGGTAACGCGCGTCGACCTCGGCGGAGGATAACTTACCGACCACCACCGGCAGTGGTCGTTAACGCTCGGGGGTATAAGCTGCCGCGTTAAAAATGAAACCCGAATTTCGGCGCTTCCACGGTTCAGGGCTGAAAAGGGCCCGAAAGAAAATAACTGATTCAAACGTTCGAATTTAACGCCAACTTCGCGACGCTGACTTCGCATCGATGGCGAGTGCCGCCACAGTCGCCGCGTTTACTCTCCCTTGATAGTTGAGCGAATTGACTTGTAACTTTGAGCTTACGAATCCGACTCTACGTTTATGTTTACATTTTCCATTAATTTTAAAGGGGAAGGGGGGGTTGGGAGGAGGATGGCGGTGACAGACCAATTGCGCACCTCCCCGCCACCATCGTCGCTACCGACGACCTCGACCTCGAGCCGAGCCGAGCCGAGCGGGGCCGAAGGCCCGACGGGCTCCCGGAAATTTCGGAAAGGCGATATACCTTTAATTCCCAGTTGGCCGTAACTTTCTCGATGACGTGAAATTAGTGAAAAATCAAAGTTTCTTTGTCGCCGTATAGCTCGAGAACGGGTCGACGGGTGCGGGCGAGAGTAGGCTCGTCGGACGGAGGACGCGGAGACGAAGGCTTACCGCGCGAAAAATTCGCGAAAATTCGCGGAAAATTTTTTACGTGTGCATCGGTAACGCGCGTCGACCTCGGCGGAAGATAACTTACCGACCACCACCGGCAGTGGTCGTTAACGCTCGGGGGTATAAGCTGCCGCGTTAAAAATGAAACCCGAATTTCGGCGCTTCCACGGTTCAGGGCTGAAAAGTGCCCGAAAGAAAATAACTGATTCAAACGTTCGAATTTAACGCCAACTTCGCGACGCTGACTTCGCATCGATGGCGAGTGCCGCCACAGTCGCCGCGTTTACTCTCCCTTGATAGTTGAGCGAATTGACTTGTAACTTTGAGCTTACGAATCCGACTCTACGTTTAGGTTTACATTTTCCATTAATTTTAAAGGGTGCGGGGGGGTTGGGAGGAGGATGGCGATGACAGACCAATTGCGCACCTCCCCGCCACCATCGTCGCTACCGACGACCTCGACCTCGAGCCGAGCGGGGCCGAAGGCCCGACGAGCTCCCGGAAATTTCGGAAAGGCGATATACCTTTAATTCCCAGTTGGCCGTAACTTTCTCGATGACGTCAAATTAGTGAAAAATCAAAGTTTCTTTGTCGCCGTATAGCTCGAGAACGGGTAGACGGGTGCGGGCGAGAGTACGCTTGTCGGACGGAGGACGCGGAGACGAAGGCTTACCGCGCGAAAAATTCGCGAAAATTCGCGGAAAATTTTTTACGTGTGCATCGGTAACGCGCGTCGACCTTGGCGGAGGATAACTTACCGACCACCACCGGCAGTGGTCGGTAACGGCTCGGGGGGTATAAGCTGCCGCGTTAAAAATGAAACCCGAATTTCGGCGCTTCCACGGTTCAGGGCTGAAAAGGGCCCGAAAGAAAATAACTGATTCAAACGTTCGAAGTTAACGCCAACTTCGCGACGCTGACATCGCATCGGCGGCGAGTGCCGCCACAGTCGCCGCGTTTACTCTCCCTTGATAGTTGAGCGAATGGACTTGTAACTTCGAGCTTACGAATCCGACTCTACGTTTATGTTTACATTTTCCATTAATTTTAAAGGGGTAGGGGGGGGTTGGGGGGGTGGTTGGCGATGACAGACCAATCGCACGCCTCCCAGCCACCATCGTCGCTACCGACGACCTCGACCTCCAGCCGAGCGGGGCCGAAGGCCCGACGGGCTCCCGGAAATTTCGGAAAGGCGATATACCTTTAATTCCCAGTTGGCCGTAACTTTCTCGATGACGTCAAATTCGTGAAAAATCAAAGTTTCTTTGTCGCCGTATAGCTCGAGAACGGGTCGACGGGTGCGGGCGAGAGTAGGCTCGTCGGACGGAGGACGCGGAGACGAAGGCTTACCGCGCGAAAAATTCGCGAAAATTCGCGGAAAATTTTTTACGTGTGCATCGGTAACGCGCGTCGACCTCGGCGGAGGATAACTTACCGACCACCACCGGCAGTGGTCGTTAACGCTCGGGGGTATAAGCTGCCGCGTTAAAAATGTAACCCGAATTTCGGCGCTTCCACGGTTCAGGGCTGAAAAGTGCCCGAAAGAAAATAACTGATTCAAACGTTCGAATTTAACGCCAACTTCGCGACGCTGACATCGCATCGGCGGCGAGTGCCGCCACAGTCGCCGCGTTTACTCTCCCTTGATAGTTGAGCGAATGGACTTGTAACTTCGAGCTTACGAATCCGACTCTACGTTTATGTTTACATTTTCCATTAATTTTAAAGGGGTAGGGGGGGGGTTGGGGGGTGGTTGGCGATGACAGACCAATCGCACGCCTCCCAGCCACCATCGTCGCTACCGACGACCTCGACCTCCAGCCGAGCGGGGCCGAAGGCCCGACGGGCTCCCGGAAATTTCGGAAAGGCGATATACCTTTAATTCCCAGTTGGCCGTAACTTTCTCGATGACGTCAAATTCGTGAAAAATCAAAGTTTCTTTGTCGCCGTATAGCTCGAGAACGGGTCGACGGGTGCGGGCGAGAGTAGGCTCGTCGGACGGAGGACGCGGAGACGAAGGCTTACCGCGCGAAAAATTCGCGAAAATTCGCGGAAAATTTTTTACGTGTGCATCGGTAACGCGCGTCGACCTCGGCGGAGGATAACTTACCGACCACCACCGGCAGTGGTCGTTAACGCTCGGGGGTATAAGCTGCCGCGTTAAAAATGAAACCCGAATTTCGGCGCTTCCACGGTTCAGGGCTGAAAAGGGCCCGAAAGAAAATAACTGATTCAAACGTTCGAATTTAACGCCAACTTCGCGACGCTGACATCGCATCGGCGGCGAGTGCCGCCACAGTCGCCGCGTTTACTCTCCCTTGATAGTTGAGCGAATGGACTTGTAACTTCGAGCTTACGAATCCGACTCTACGTTTATGTTTACATTTTCCATTAATTTTAAAGGGGTAGGGGGGGTTGGGGGGGTGGTTGGCGATGACAGACCAATCGCACGCCTCCCAGCCACCATCGTCGCTACCGACGACCTCGACCTCCAGCCGAGCGGGGCCGAAGGCCCGACGGGCTCCCGGAAATTTCGGAAAGGCGATATACCTTTAATTCCCAGTTGGCCGTAACTTTCTCGATGACGTCAAATTCGTGAAAAATCAAAGTTTCTTTGTCGCCGTATAGCTCGAGAACGGGTCGACGGGTGCGGGCGAGAGTAGGCTCGTCGGACGGAGGACGCGGAGACGAAGGCTTACCGCGCGAAAAATTCGCGAAAATTCGCGGAAAATTTTTTACGTGTGCATCGGTAACGCGCGTCGACCTCGGCGGAGGATAACTTACCGACCACCACCGGCAGTGGTCCGTAACGGCTCGGGGGGTATAAGCTGCCGCGTTAAACATGAAAGCCGAATTTCGGCGCTTCCACGGTTCAGGGCTGAAAATGGCCCGAAAGAAAATAACTGATTCAAACGTTCGAATTTAACGCCAACTTCGCGACGCTGACTTCGCATCGATGGCGAGTGCCGCCACAGTCGCCGCGTTTACTCTCCCTTGATAGTTGGGCGAATTGACTTGTAACTTTGAGCTTACGAATCCGACTCTACGTTTAGGTTTACATTTTCCATTAATTTTAAAGGGTGAGGGGGGGTTGGGAGGAGGATGGCGATGACAGACCAATTGCGCACCTCCCCGCCACCATCGTCGCTACCGACGACCTCGACCTCGAGCCGAGCGGGGCCGAAGGCACGACGAGCTCCCGCAAATTTCGGAAAGGCGATATACCTTTAATTCCCAGTTGGCCGTAACTTTCTCGATGACGTCAAATTAGTGAAAAATCAAAGTTTCTTTGTCGCCGTATAGCTCGAGAACGGGTAGACGGGTGCGGGCGAGAGTAGGCTTGTCGGACGGAGGACGCGGAGACGAAGGCTTACCGCGCGAAAATTCGCGAAAATTCGCGGAAAATTTTTTACGTGTGCATCGGTAACGCGCGTCGACCTCGGCGGAGGATAACTTACCGACCACCACCGGCAGTGGTCGGTAACGGCTCGGGGGTATAAGCTGCCGCGTTAAAAATGAAACCCGAATTTCGGCGCTTCCACGGTTCAGGGCTGAAAAGTGCCCGAAAGAAAATAACTGATTCAAACGTTCGAATTTAACGCCAACTTCGCGACGCAGACATCGCATCGGTGGCGAGTGCCGCCACAGTCGCCGCGTTTACTCTCCCTTGATAGTTGAGCGAATGGACTTGTAACTTCGAGGTTACGAATCCGACTCTACGTTTAGGTTTACATTTTCCATTAATTTTAAAGGGTGAGGGGGGGTTGGGAGGAGGATGGCGATGACAGACCAATTGCGCACCTCCCCGCCACCATCGTCGCTACCGACGACCTCGACCTCGAGCCGAGCGGGGCCGAAGGCCCGACGAGCTCCCGCAAATTTCGGAAAGGCGATATACCTTTAATTCCCAGTTGGCCGTAACTTTCTCGATGACGTCAAATTAGTGAAAAATCAAAGTTTCTTTGTCGCCGTATAGCACGAGAACGGGTAGACGGGTGCGGGCGAGAGTAGGCTTGTCGGACGGAGGACGCGGAGACGAAGGCTTACCGCGCGAAAAATTCGCGAAAATTCGCGGAAAATTTTTTACGTGTGCATCGGTAACGCGCGTCGACCTCGGCGGAGGATAACTTACCGACCACCACCGGCAGTGGTCGGTAACGGCTCGGGGGGTATAAGCTGCCGCGTTAAACATGAAACCCGAATTTCGGCGCTTCCACGGTTCAGGGCTGAAAATGGCCCGAAAGAAAATAACTGATTCAAACGTTCGAATTTAACGCCAACTTCGCGACGCTGACATCGCATCGATGGCGAGTGCCGCCACAGTCGCCGCGTTTACTCTCCCTTGATAGTTGAGCGAATTGACTTGTAACTTTGAGCTTACGAATCCGACTCTACGTTTATGTTTACATTTTCCATTAATTTTAAAGGGGTAGGGGGGGTTGGGGGGGAGGTTGGCGATGACAGACCAATCGCACGCCTCCCCGCCACCATCGTCGCTACCGACGACCTCGACCTCGAGCCGAGCCGAGCCGAGCGGGGCCGAAGGCCCGACGAGCTCCCGCAAATTTCGGAAAGGCGATATACCGTTAATTCCCAGTTGGCCGTAACTTTCTCGATGACGTCAAATTAGTGAAAAATCAAAGTTTCTTTGTCGCCGTATAGCTCGAGAACGGGTAGACGGGTGCGGGCGAGAGTAGGCTTGTCGGACGGAGGACGCGGAGACGAAGGCTTACCGCGCGAAAAATTCGCGAAAATTCGCGGAAAATTTTTTTCGTGTGCATCGGTAACGCGCGTCGACCTCGGCGGAGGATAACTTACCGACCACCACCGGCAGTGGTCCGTAACGGCTCGGGGGGTATAAGCTGCCGCGTTAAACATGAAAGCCGAATTTCAGCGCTTCCACGGTTCAGGGCTGAAAATGGCCCGAAAGAAAATAACTGATTCAAACGTTCGAATTTAACGCCAACTTCGCGACGCTGACTTCGCATCGATGGCGAGTGCCGCCACAGTCGCCGCGTTTACTCTCCCTTGATAGTTGGGCGAATTGACTTGTAACTTTGAGCTTACGAATCCGACTCTACGTTTAGGTTTACATTTTCCATTAATTTTAAAGGGTGAGGGGGGGTTGGGAGGAGGATGGCGATGACAGACCAATTGCGCACCTCCCCGCCACCATCGTCGCTACCGACGACCTCGACCTCGAGCCGAGCGGGGCCGAAGGCACGACGAGCTCCCGCAAATTTCGGAAAGGCGATATACCTTTAATTCCCAGTTGGCCGTAACTTTCTCGATGACGTCAAATTAGTGAAAAATCAAAGTTTCTTTGTCGCCGTATAGCTCGAGAACGGGTAGACGGGTGCGGGCGAGAGTAGGCTTGTCGGACGGAGGACGCGGAGACGAAGGCTTACCGCGCGAAAATTCGCGAAAATTCGCGGAAAATTTTTTACGTGTGCATCGGTAACGCGCGTCGACCTCGGCGGAGGATAACTTACCGACCACCACCGGCAGTGGTCGGTAACGGCTCGGGGGTATAAGCTGCCGCGTTAAAAATGAAACCCGAATTTCGGCGCTTCCACGGTTCAGGGCTGAAAAGTGCCCGAAAGAAAATAACTGATTCAAACGTTCGAATTTAACGCCAACTTCGCGACGCAGACATCGCATCGGTGGCGAGTGCCGCCACAGTCGCCGCGTTTACTCTCCCTTGATAGTTGAGCGAATGGACTTGTAACTTCGAGGTTACGAATCCGACTCTACGTTTAGGTTTACATTTTCCATTAATTTTAAAGGGTGAGGGGGGGTTGGGAGGAGGATGGCGATGACAGACCAATTGCGCACCTCCCCGCCACCATCGTCGCTACCGACGACCTCGACCTCGAGCCGAGCGGGGCCGAAGGCCCGACGAGCTCCCGCAAATTTCGGAAAGGCGATATACCTTTAATTCCCAGTTGGCCGTAACTTTCTCGATGACGTCAAATTAGTGAAAAATCAAAGTTTCTTTGTCGCCGTATAGCACGAGAACGGGTAGACGGGTGCGGGCGAGAGTAGGCTTGTCGGACGGAGGACGCGGAGACGAAGGCTTACCGCGCGAAAAATTCGCGGAAAATTTTTTACGTGTGCATCGGTAACGCGCGTCGACCTCGGCGGAGGATAACTTACCGACCACCACCGGCAGTGGTCGGTAACGGCTCGGGGGGTATAAGCTGCCGCGTTAAAAATGAAACCCGAATTTCGGTGCTTCCACGGTTCAGGGCTGAAAAGGGCCCGAAAGAAAATAACTGATTCAAACGTTCGAATTTAACGCCAACTTCGCGACGCTGACATCGCATCGATGGCGAGTGCCGCCACAGTAGCCGCGTTTACTCTCCCTTGATAGTTGAGCGAATTGACTTGTAACTTTGAGCTTACGAATCCGACTCTACGTTTATGTTTACATTTTCCATTAATTTTAAAGGGGTAGGGGGGGTTGGGGGGGTGGTTGGCGATGACAGACCAATCGCACGCCTCCCCGCCACCATCGTCGCTACCGACGACCTCGACCTCGAGCCGAGCCGAGTCGAGCGGGGCCGAAGGCCCGACGGGCTCCCGGAAATTTCGGAAAGGCGATATACCTTTAATTCCCAGTTGGCCGAAACTTTCTCGATGACGTCAAATTAGTGAAAAATCAAAGTTTCTTTGTCGCCGTATAGCTCGAGAACGGGTCGACGGGTGCGGGCGAGAGTAGGCTCGTCGGACGGAGGACGCGGAGACGAAGGCTTACCGCGCGAAAAATTCGCGAAAATTCGCGGAAAATTTTTTACGTGTGCATCGGTAACGCGCGTCGACCTCGGCGGAGGATAACTTACCGACCACCACCGGCAGTGGTCGTTAACGCTCGGGGGTATAAGCTGCCGCGTTAAAAATGAAACCCGAATTTCGGCGCTTCCACGGTTCAGGGCTGAAAAGGGCCCGAAAGAAAATAACTGATTCAAACGTTCGAATTTAACGCCAACTTCGCGACGCTGACTTCGCATCGATGGCGAGTGCCGCCACAGTCGCCACGTTTACTCTCCCTTGATAGTTGAGCGAATTGACTTGTAACTTTGAGCTTACGAATCCGACTCTACGTTTATGTTTACATTTTCCATTAATTTTAAAGGGGAAGGGGGGGTTGGGAGGAGGATGGCGGTGACAGACCAATTGCGCACCTCCCCGCCACCATCGTCGCTACCGACGACCTCGACCTCGAGCCGAGCCGAGCCGAGCGGGGCCGAAGGCCCGACGGGCTCCCGGAAATTTCGGAAAGGCGATATACCTTTAATTCCCAGTTGGCCGTAACTTTCTCGATGACGTGAAATTAGTGAAAAATCAAAGTTTCTTTGTCGCCGTATAGCTCGAGAACGGGTCGACGGGTGGGGGCGAGAGTAGGCTCGTCGGACCGAGGACGCGGAGACGAAGGCTTACCGCGCGAAAAATTCGCGAATATTCGCGGAAAATTTTTTACGTGTGCATCGGTAACGCGCGTCGACTTCAGCGGAGGATAACTTACCGACCACCACCGGCAGTGGTCGTTAACGCTCGGGGGGTATAAGCTGCCGCGTTAAAAATGAAACCCGAATTTCGGCGCTTCCACGGTTCAGGGCTGAAAAGTGCCCGAAAGAAAATAACTGATTCAAACGTTCGAATTTAACGCCAACTTCGCGACGCTGACTTCGCATCGATGGCGAGTGCCGCCACAGTCGCCGCGTTTACTCTCCCTTGATAGTTGAGCGAATTGACTTGTAACTTTGAGCTTACGAATCCGACTCTACGTTTATGTTTACATTTTCCATTAATTTTAAAGGGGTAGGGGGGGGTTGGGGGGGTGGTTGGCGATGACAGACCAATCGCACGCCTCCCCGCCACCATCGTCGCTACCGACGACCTCGACCTCCAGCCGAGCCGAGTCGAGCGGGGCCGAAGGCCCGACGGGCTCCCGGAAATTTCGGAAAGGCGATATACCTTTAATTCCCAGTTGGCCGTAACTTTCTCGATGACGTCAAATTCGTGAAAAATCAAAGTTTCTTTGTCGCCGTATAGCTCGAGAACGGGTCGACGGGTGCGGGCGAGAGTAGGCTCGTCGGACGGAGGACGCGGAGACGAAGGCTTACCGCGCGAAAAATTCGCGAAAATTCGCGGAAAATTTTTTACGTGTGCATCGGTAACGCGCGTCGACCTCGGCGGAGGATAACTTACCGACCACCACCGGCAGTGGTCGTTAACGCTCGGGGGTATAAGCTGCCGCGTTAAAAATGAAACCCGAATTTCGGCGCTTCCACGGTTCAGGGCTGAAAAGTGCCCGAAAGAAAATAACTGATTCAAACGTTCGAATTTAACGCCAACTTCGCGACGCTGACATCGCATCGGCGGCGAGTGCCGCCACAGTCGCCGCGTTTACTCTCCCTTGATAGTTGAGCGAATGGACTTGTAACTTCGAGCTTACGAATCCGACTCTACGTTTATGTTTACATTTTCCATTAATTTTAAAGGGGTAGGGGGGGGGTTGGGGGGGTGGTTGGCGATGACAGACCAATCGCACGCCTCCCAGCCACCATCGTCGCTACCGACGACCTCGACCTCCAGCCGAGCGGGGCCGAAGGCCCGACGGGCTCCCGGAAATTTCGGAAAGGCGATATACCTTTAATTCCCAGTTGGCCGTAACTTTCTCGATGACGTCAAATTCGTGAAAAATCAAAGTTTCTTTGTCGCCGTATAGCTCGAGAACGGGTCGACGGGTGCGGGCGAGAGTAGGCTCGTCGGACGGAGGACGCGGAGACGAAGGCTTACCGCCCGAAAAATTCGCGAAAATTCGCGGAAAATTTTTTACGTGTGCATCGGTAACGCGCGTCGACCTCGGCGGAGGATAACTTACCGACCACCACCGGCAGTGGTCGTTAACGCACGGGGGGTATAAGCTGCCACGTTAAAACTGAAACCCGAATTTCGGCGCTTCCACGGTTCAGGGCTGAAAATGGCCCGAAAGAAAATAACTGATTCAAACGTTCGAATTTAACGCCAACTTCGCGGCGCTGACTTCGCATCGATGGCGAGTGCCGCCACAGTCGCCGCGTTTACTCTCCCTTGATAGTTGAGCGAATTGACTTGTAACTTTGAGCTTACGAATCCGACTCTACGTTTATGTTTACATTTTCCATTAATTTTAAAGGGGTAGGGGGGGGGGGTGGTTGGCGATGACAGACCAATCGCACGCCTCCCCGCCACCATCGTCGCTACTGACGACCTCGACCTCGAGCCGAGCCGAGTCGAGCGGGGCCGAAGGCCCGACGGGCTCCCGGAAATTTCGGAAAGGCGATATACCTTTAATTCCCAGTTGGCCGTAACTTTCTCGATGACGTCAAATTCGTGAAAAATCAAAGTTTCTTTGTCGCCGTATAGCTCGAGAACGGGTCGACTGGTGCGGGCGAGAGTAGGCTTGTCGGACGGAGGACGCGAAGACGAAGGCTTACCGCGCGAAAAATTCGCGAAAATTCGCTGAAAATTTTTTACGTGTGCATCGGTAACGCGCGTCGACCTCGGCGGAGGATAACTTACCGACCACCACCGGCAGTGGTCGTTAACGCTCGGGGGTATAAGCTGCCGCGTTAAAAATGAAACCCGAATTTCGGCGCTTCCACGGTTCAGGGCTGAAAAGTGCCCGAAAGAAAATAACTGATTCAAACGTTCGAATTTAACGCCAACTTCGCGACGCAGACATCGCATCGGTGGCGAGTGCCGCCACAGTCGCCGCGTTTACTCTCCCTTGATAGTTGAGCGAATGGACTTGTAACTTCGAGGTTGCGAATCCGACTCTACGTTTAGGTTTACATTTTCCATTAATTTTAAAGGTTGAGGGGGGGTTGGGAGGAGGATGGCGATGGCAGACCAATTGCGCACCACCCCGCCACCATCGTCGCTACCGACGACCTCGACCTCGAGCCGAGCGGGGCCGAAGGCCCGACGGGCTCCCGGAAATTTCGGAAAGGCGATATACCTTTAATTCCCAGTTGGCCGTAACTTTCTCGATGACGTCAAATTAGTGAAAAATCAAAGTTTCTTTGTCGCCGTATAGCTCGAGAACGGGTCGACGGGTGCGGGCGAGAGTAGGCTTGTCGGACGGAGGACGCGGAGACGAAGGCTTACCGCGCGAAAAATTCGCGAAAATTCGCGGAAAATTTTTTACGTGTGCATCGGTAACGCGCGTCGACCTCGGCGGAGGATAACTTACCGACCACCACCGGCAGTGGTCGGTAACGGCTCGGGGGGTATAAGCTGCCGCGTTAAAAATGAAACCCGAATTTCGGCGCTTCCACGGTTCAGGGCTGAAAAGGGCCCGAAAGAAAATAACTGATTCAAACGTTCGAATTTAACGCCAACTTCGCGACGCTGACATCGCATCGGCGGCGAGTGCCGCCACAGTCGCCGCGTTTACTCTCCCTTGATAGTTGAGCGAATGGACTTGTAACTTCGAGGTTACAAATCCGACTCTACGTTTAGGTTTACATTTTCCATTAATTTATAGGGTGAGGGGGGTTGGGGGGGAGGATGGCGGTGACAGACCAATTGCGCACCTCCCCGCCACCATCGTCGCTACCGACGACCTCGACCTCGAGCCGAGCGGGGCCGAAGGCCCGACGGGCTCCCGGAAATTTCGGAAAGGCGATATACCTTTAATTCCCAGTTGGCCGTAACTTTCTCGATAACGTCAAATTAGTGAAAAATCAAAGTTTCTTTGTCGCCGTATAGCTCGAGAACGGGTCGACGGGTGCGGGCGAGAGTAGGCTTGTCGGACGGAGGACGCGGAGACGAAGGCTTACCGCGCGAAAAATTCGCGAAAATTCGCGGAAAATTTTTTACGTGTGCATCGGTAACGCGCGTCGACCTCGGCGGAGGATAACTTACCGACCACCACCGGCAGTGGTCGGTAACGGCTCGGGGGGTATAAGCTGCCGCGTTAAAAATGAAACCCGAATTTCGGCGCTTCCACGGTTCAGGGCTGAAAAGGGCCCGAAAGAAAATAACTGATTCAAACGTTCGAATTTAACGCCAACTTCGCGACGCTGACATCGCATCGGCGGCGAGTGCCGCCACAGTCGCCGCGTTTACTCTCCCTTGATAGTTGAGCGAATGGACTTGTAACTTCGAGGTTACAAATCCGACTCTACGTTTAGGTTTACATTTTCCATTAATTTATAGGGTGAGGGGGGTTGGGGGGGAGGATGGCGGTGACAGACCAATTGCGCACCTCCCCGCCACCATCGTCGCTACCGACGACCTCGACCTCGAGCCGAGCGGGGCCGAAGGCCCGACGGGCTCCCGGAAATTTCGGAAAGGCGATATACCTTTAATTCCCAGTTGGCCGTAACTTTCTCGATAACGTCAAATTAGTGAAAAATCAAAGTTTCTTTGTCGCCGTATAGCTCGAGAACGGGTCGACGGGTGCGGGCGAGAGTAGGCTTGTCGGACGGAGGACGCGGAGACGAAGGCTTACCGCGCGAAAAATTCGCGAAAATTCGCGGAAAATTTTTTACGTGTGCATCGGTAACGCGCGTCGACCTCGGCGGAGGATAACTTACCGACCACCACCGGCAGTGGTCGGTAACGGCTCGGGGGGTATAAGCTGCCGCGTTAAAAATGAAACCCGAATTTCGGCGCTTCCACGGTTCAGGGCTGAAAAGGGCCCGAAAGAAAATAACTGATTCAAACGTTCGAATTTAACGCCAACTTCGCGACGCTGACATCGCATCGGCGGCGAGTGCCGCCACAGTCGCCGCGTTTACTCTCCCTTGATAGTTGAGCGAATGGACTTGTAACTTCGAGGTTACAAATCCGACTCTACGTTTAGGTTTACATTTTCCATTAATTTTAAAGGGTGAGGGGGGGTTGGGGGGGAGGATGGCGATGACAGACCAATTGCGCACCTCCCCGCCACCATCGTCGCTACCGACGACCTCGACCTCGAGCCGAGCGGGGCCGAAGGCCCGACGTGCTCCCGGAAATTTCGGAAAGGCGATACACCTTTAATTCCCAGTTGGCCGTAACTTTCTCGATAACGTCAAATTAGTGAAAAATCAAAGTTTCTTTGTCGCCGTATAGCTCGAGAACGGGTCGACGGGTGCGGGCGAGAGTAGGCTTGTCGGACGGAGGACGCGGAGACGAAGGCTTACCGCGCGAAAAATTCGCGAAAATTCGCGGAAAATTTTTTACGTGTGCATCGGTAACGCGCGTCGACCTCGGCGGAGGATAACTTACCGACCACCACCGGCAGTGGTCGGTAACGGCTCGGGGGGTATAAGCTGCCGCGTTAAAAATGAAACCCGAATTTCGGCGCTTCCACGGTTCAGGGCTGAAAAGGGCCCGAAAGAAAATAACTGATTCAAACGTTCGAATTTAACGCCAACTTCGCGACGCTGACATCGCATCGGCGGCGAGTGCCGCCACAGTCGCCGCGTTTACTCTCCCTTGATAGTTGAGCGAATGGACTTGTAACTTCGAGGTTACAAATCCGACTCTACGTTTAGGTTTACATTTGCCATTAATTTATAGGGTGAGGGGGGTTGGGGGGGAGGATGGCGGTGACAGACCAATTGCGCACCTCCCCGCCACCATCGTCGCTACCGACGACCTCGACCTCGAGCCGAGCGGGGCCGAAGGCCCGACGGGCTCCCGGAAATTTCGGAAAGGCGATATACCTTTAATTCCCAGTTGGCCGTAACTTTCTCGATAACGTCAAATTAGTGAAAAATCAAAGTTTCTTTGTCGCCGTATAGCTCGAGAACGGGTAGACGGGTGCGGGCGAGAGTAGGCTTGTCGGACGGAGGACGCGGAGACGAAGGCTTACCGCGCGAAAAATTCGCGAAAATTCGCGGAAAATTTTTTACGTGTGCATCGGTAACGCGCGTCGACCTCGGCGGAGGATAACTTACCGACCACCACCGGCAGTGGTCGGTAACGGCTCGGGGGGTATAAGCTGCCGCGTTAAAAATGAAACCCGAATTTCGGCGCTTCCACGGTTCAGGGCTGAAAAGGGCCCGAAAGAAAATAACTGATTCAAACGTTCGAATTTAACGCCAACTTCGCGACGCTGACATCGCATCGGCGGCGAGTGCCGCCACAGTCGCCGCGTTTACTCTCCCTTGATAGTTGAGCGAATGGACTTGTAACTTCGAGGTTACAAATCCGACTCTACGTTTAGGTTTACATTTTCCATTAATTTTAAAGGGTGAGGGGGGGTTGGGGGGGAGGATGGCGATGACAGACCAATTGCGCACCTCCCCGCCACCATCGTCGCTACCGACGACCTCGACCTCGAGCCGATCGGGGCCGAAGGCCCGACGGGCTCCCGGAAATTTCGGAAAGGCGATACACCTTTAATTCCCAGTTGGCCGTAACTTTCTCGATAACGTCAAATTAGTGAAAAATCAAAGTTTCTTTGTCGCCGTATAGCTCGAGAACGGGTCGACGGGTGCGGGCGAGAGTAGGCTTGTCGGACGGAGGACGCGGAGACGAAGGCTTACCGCGCGAAAAATTCGCGAAAATTCGCGGAAAATTTTTTACGTGTGCATCGGTAACGCGCGTCGACCTCGGCGGAGGATAACTTACCGACCACCACCGGCAGTGGTCGGTAACGGCTCGGGGGGTATAAGCTGCCGCGTTAAAAATGAAACCCGAATTTCGGCGCTTCCACTGTTCAGGGCTGAAAAGGGCCCGAAAGAAAATAACTGATTCAAACGTTCGAATTTAACGCCAACTTCGCGACGCTGACATCGCATCGGCGGCGAGTGCCGCCACAGTCGCCGCGTTTACTCTCCCTTGATAGTTGAGCGAATGGACTTGTAACTTCGAGGTTACAAATCCGACTCTACGTTTAGGTTTACATTTTCCATTAATTTTAAAGGGTGAGGGGGGGTTGGGGGGGAGGATGGCGATGACAGACCAATTGCGCACCTCCCCGCCACCATCGTCGCTACCTTCGACCTCGACCTCGAGCCGAGCGGGGCCGAAGGCCCGACGGGCTCCCGGAAATTTCGGAAAGGCGATACACCTTTAATTCCCAGTTGGCCGTAACTTTGTCGATGACGTCAAATTAGTGAAAAATCAATGTTTCTTTGTCGCCGTATAGCTCGAGAACGAGGCGATGGCTGCGGGCGAGAGTAGGCTCGTCGGACGGAGGACGCGGAGACGAAGGCTTACCGCCCGAAAAATTCGCGAAAATTCGCGGAAAATTTTTTACGTGTGCATCGGTAACGCGCGTCGACCTCGGCGGAGGATAACTTACCGACCACCACCGGCAGTGGTCGTTACCGCTCGGGGGGTATAAGCTGCCACGTTAAAAATGAAACCCGAATTTCGGCGCTTCCACGGTTCAGGGCTGAAAATGGCCCGAAAGAAAATAACTGATTCAAACGTTCGAATTTAACGCCAACTTCGCGACGCTGACTTCGCATCGATGGCGAGTGCCGCCACAGTCGCCGCGTTTACTCTCCCTTGATAGTTGAGCGAATTGACTTGTAACTTTGAGCTTACGAATCCGACTCTACGTTTATGTTTACATTTTCCATTAATTTTGAAGGGGTAGGGGGGGTTGGGGGGGTGGTTGGCGATGACAGACCAATCGCACGCCTCCCCGCCACCATCGTCGCTACCGACGACCTCGACCTCGAGCCGAGCCGAGTCGAGCGGGGCCGAAGGCCCGACGGGCTCCAGGAAATTTCGGAAAGGCGATATACCTTTAATTCCCAGTTGGCCGTAACTTTCTCGATGACGTCAAATTAGTGAAAAATCAAAGTTTCTTTGTCGCCGTATAGCTCGAGAACGGGTCGACGGGTGCGGGCGAGAGTAGGCTTGTCGGACGGAGGACGCGAAGACGAAGGCTTACCGCGCGAAAAATTCGCGAAAATTCGCGGAAAATTTTTTACGTGTGCATCGGTAACGCGCGTCGACCTCGGCGGAGGATAACTTACCGACCACCACCGGCAGTGGTCGTTAACGCTCGGGGGTATAAGCTGCCGCGTTAAAAATGAAACCCGAATTTCGGCGCTTCCACGGTTCAGGGCTGAAAAGGGCCCGAAAGAAAATAACTGATTCAAACGTTCGAATTTAACGCCAACTTCGCGACGCTGACATCGCATCGGCGGCGAGTGCCGCCACAGTCGCCGCGTTTACTCTCCCTTGATAGTTGAGCGAATGGACTTGTAACTTCGAGGTTACAAATCCGACTCTACGTTTAGGTTTACATTTTCCATTAATTTTAAAGGGTGAGGGGGGGTTGGGGGGGAGGATGGCGATGACAGACCAATTGCGCACCTCCCCGCCACCATCGTCGCTACCGACGACCTCGACCTCGAGCCGAGCGGGGCCGAAGGCCCGACGGGCTCCCGGAAATTTCGGAAAGGCGATATACCTTTAATTCCCAGTTGGCCGTAACTTTCTCGATGATTTCAAATTAGTGAAAAATCAAAGTTTCTTTGTCGCCGTATAGCTTGAGAACGGGTCGACGGGTGCGGGCGAGAGTAGGCTTGTCGGACGGAGGACGCGGAGACGAAGGCTTACCGCGCGAAAAATTCGCGAAAATTCGCGGAAAATTTTTTACGTGTGCATCGGTAACGCGCGTCGACCTCGGCGGAGGATAACTTACCGACCACCACCGGCAGTGGTCGGTAACGGCTCGGGGGGTATAAGCTGCCGCGTTAAAAATGAAACCCGAATTTCGGCGCTTCCACGGTTCAGGGCTGAAAAGGGCCCGAAAGAAAATAACTGATTCAAACGTTCGAATTTAACGCCAACTTCGCGACGCTGACATCGCATCGGCGGCGAGTGCCGCCACAGTCGCCGCGTTTACTCTCCTTTGATAGTTGAGCGAATGGACTTGTAACTTCGAGGTTACAAATCCGACTCTACGTTTAGGTTTACATTTTCCATTAATTTTAAAGGGTGAGGGGGGGTTGGGGGGGAGGATGGCGATGACAGACCAATTATGCACCTCCCCGCCACCATCGTCGCTACCGACGACCTCGACCTCGAGCCGAGCGGGGCCGAAGGCCCGACGGGCTCCCGGAAATTTCGGAAAGGCGATATACCTTTAATTCCCAGTTGGCCGTAACTTTCTCGATGACGTCAAATTAGTGAAAAATCAAAGTTTCTTTGTCGCTGTATAGCTCGAGAACGGATCGACGGGTGCGGGCGAGAGTAGGCTCGTCGGACGGAGGACGCGGAGACGAAGGCTTACCGCGCGAAAAATTCGCGAAAATTCGCGGAAAATTTTTTACGTGTGCATCGGTAACGCGCGTCGACCTCGGCGGAGGATAACTTACCGACTACCACCGGCAGTGGTCGGTAACGGCTCGGGGGGTATAAGCTGCCGCGTTAAAAATGAAACCCGAATTTCGGCGCTTCCACGGTTCAGGGCTGAAAAGGGCCCGAAAGAAAATAACTGATTCAAACGTTCGAATTTAACGCCAACTTCGCGACACTGACATCGCATCGGCGGCGAGTGCCGCCACAGTCGCCGCGTTTACTCTCCCTTGATAGTTGAGCGAATGGACTTGTAACTTCGAGGTTACAAATCCGACTCTACGTTTAGGTTTACATTTTTCATTAATTTTAAAGGGTGAGGGGGGTTTGGGGGGGAGGATGGCGATGACAGACCAATTGCGCACCTCCCCGCCACCATCGTCGCTACCGACGACCTCGACCTCGAGCCGAGCGGGGCCGAAGGCCCGACGGGCTCCCGGAAATTTCGGAAAGGCGATATACCTTTAATTCCCAGTTGGCCGTAACTTTCTCGATGACGTCAAATTAGTGAAAAATCAAAGTTTCTTTGTCGCCGTATAGCTCGAGAACGGGTCGACGGGTGCGGGCGAGAGTAGGCTTGTCGGACGGAGGACGCGGAGACGAAGGCTTACCGCGCGAAAAATTCGCGAAAATTCGCGGAAAATTTTTTACGTGTGCATCGGTAACGCGCGTCGACCTCGGCGGAGGATAACTTACCGACCACCACCGGCAGTGGTCGGTAACGGCTCGGGGGGTATAAGCTGCCGCGTTAAAAATGAAACCCGAATTTCGGCGCTTCCACGGTTCAGGGCTGAAAAGGGCCCGAAAGAAAATAACTGATTCAAACGTTCGAATTTAACGCCAACTTCGCGACGCTGACATCGCATCGGCGGCGAGTGCCGCCACAGTCGCCGCGTTTACTCTCCCTTGATAGTTGAGCGAATGGACTTGTAACTTCGAGGTTACAAATCCGACTCTACGTTTAGGTTTACATTTTCCATTAATTTATAGGGTGAGGGGGGTTGGGGGGGAGGATGGCGGTGACAGACCAATTGCGCACCTCCCCGCCACCATCGTCGCTACCGACGACCTCGACCTCGAGCCGAGCGGGGCCGAAGGCCCGACGGGCTCCCGGAAATTTCGGAAAGGCGATATACCTTTAATTCCCAGTTGGCCGTAACTTTCTCGATAACGTCAAATTAGTGAAAAATCAAAGTTTCTTTGTCGCCGTATAGCTCGAGAACGGGTCGACGGGTGCGGGCGAGAGTAGGCTTGTCGGACGGAGGACGCGGAGACGAAGGCTTACCGCGCGAAAAATTCGCGAAAATTCGCGGAAAATTTTTTACGTGTGCATCGGTAACGCGCGTCGACCTCGGCGGAGGATAACTTACCGACCACCACCGGCAGTGGTCGGTAACGGCTCGGGGGGTATAAGCTGCCGCGTTAAAAATGAAACCCGAATTTCGGCGCTTCCACGGTTCAGGGCTGAAAAGGGCCCGAAAGAAAATAACTGATTCAAACGTTCGAATTTAACGCCAACTTCGCGACGCTGACATCGCATCGGCGGCGAGTGCCGCCACAGTCGCCGCGTTTACTCTCCCTTGATAGTTGAGCGAATGGACTTGTAACTTCGAGGTTACAAATCCGACTCTACGTTTAGGTTTACATTTTCCATTAATTTTAAAGGGTGAGGGGGGGTTGGGGGGGAGGATGGCGATGACAGACCAATTGCGCACCTCCCCGCCACCATCGTCGCTACCGACGACCTCGACCTCGAGCCGAGCGGGGCCGAAGGCCCGACGGGCTCCCGGAAATTTCGGAAAGGCGATATACCTTTAATTCCCAGTTGGCCGTAACTTTCTCGATAACGTCAAATTAGTGAAAAATCAAAGTTTCTTTGTCGCCGTATAGCTCGAGAACGGGTAGACGGGTGCGGGCGAGAGTAGGCTTGTCGGACGGAGGACGCGGAGACGAAGGCTTACCGCGCGAAAAATTCGCGAAAATTCGCGGAAAATTTTTTACGTGTGCATCGGTAACGCGCGTCGACCTCGGCGGAGGATAACTTACCGACCACCACCGGCAGTGGTCGGTAACGGCTCGGGGGGTATAAGCTGCCGCGTTAAAAATGAAACCCGAATTTCGGCGCTTCCACGGTTCAGGGCTGAAAAGGGCCCGAAAGAAAATAACTGATTCAAACGTTCGAATTTAACGCCAACTTCGCGACGCTGACATCGCATCGGCGGCGAGTGCCGCCACAGTCGCCGCGTTTACTCTCCCTTGATAGTTGAGCGAATGGACTTGTAACTTCGAGGTTACAAATCCGACTCTACGTTTAGGTTTACATTTTCCATTAATTTTAAAGGGTGAGGGGGGGTTGGGGGGGAGGATGGCGATGACAGACCAATTGCGCACCTCCCCGCCACCATCGTCGCTACCGACGACCTCGACCTCGAGCCGATCGGGGCCGAAGGCCCGACGGGCTCCCGGAAATTTCGGAAAGGCGATACACCTTTAATTCCCAGTTGGCCGTAACTTTCTCGATAACGTCAAATTAGTGAAAAATCAAAGTTTCTTTGTCGCCGTATAGCTCGAGAACGGGTCGCCGGGTGCGGGCGAGAGTAGGCTTGTCGGACGGAGGACGCGGAGACGAAGGCTTACCGCGCGAAAAATTCGCGAAAATTCGCGGAAAATTTTTTACGTGTGCATCGGTAACGCGCGTCGACCTCGGCGGAGGATAACTTACCGACCACCACCGGCAGTGGTCGGTAACGGCTCGGGGGGTATAAGCTGCAGCGTTAAAAATGAAACCCGAATTTCGGCGCTTCCACGGTTCAGGGCTGAAAAGGGCCCGAAAGAAAATAACTGATTCAAACGTTCGAATTTAACGCCAACTTCGCGACGCTGACATCGCATCGGCGGCGAGTGCCGCCACAGTCGCCGCGTTTACTCTCCCTTGATAGTTGAGCGAATGGACTTGTAACTTCGAGGTTACAAATCCGACTCTACGTTTAGGTTTACATTTTCCATTAATTTTAAAGGGTGAGGGGGGGTTGGGGGGGAGGATGGCGATGACAGACCAATTGCGCACCTCCCCGCCACCATCGTCGCTACCGACGACCTCGACCTCGAGCCGAGCGGGGCCGAAGGCCCGACGGGCTCCCGGAAATTTCGGAAAGGCGATACACCTTTAATTCCCAGTTGGCCGTACCTTTGTCGATGACGTCAAATTAGTGAAAAATCAATGTTTCTTTGTCGCCGTATAGCTCGAGAACGAGGCGATGGCTGCGGGCGAGAGTAGGCTCGTCGGACGGAGGACGCGGAGACGAAGGCTTACCGCCCGAAAAATTCGCGAAAATTCGCGGAAAATTTTTTACGTGTGCATCGGTAACGCGCGTCGACCTCGGCGGAGGATAACTTACCGACCACCACCGGCAGTGGTCGTTACCGCTCGGGGGGTATAAGCTGCCACGTTAAAAATGAAACCCGAATTTCGGCGCTTCCACGGTTCAGGGCTGAAAATGGCCCGAAAGAAAATAACTGATTCAAACGTTCGAATTTAACGCCAACTTCGCGACGCTGACTTCGCATCGATGGCGAGTGCCGCCACAGTCGCCGCGTTTACTCTCCCTTGATAGTTGAGCGAATTGACTTGTAACTTTGAGCTTACGAATCCGACTCTACGTTTATGTTTACATTTTCCATTAATTTTGAAGGGGTAGGGGGGGTTGGGGGGGTGGTTGGCGATGACAGACCAATCGCACGCCTCCCCGCCACCATCGTCGCTACCGACGACCTCGACCTCGAGCCGAGCCGAGTCGAGCGGGGCCGAAGGCCCGACGGGCTCCAGGAAATTTCGGAAAGGCGATATACCTTTAATTCCCAGTTGGCCGTAACTTTCTCGATGACGTCAAATTAGTAAAAAAATCAAAGTTTCTTTGTCGCCGTATAGCTCGAGAACGGGTCGACGGGTGCGGGCGAGAGTAGGCTTGTCGGACGGAGGACGCGAAGACGAAGGCTTACCGCGCGAAAAATTCGCGAAAATTCGCGGAAAATTTTTTACGTGTGCATCGGTAACGCGCGTCGACCTCGGCGGAGGATAACTTACCGACCACCACCGGCAGTGGTCGTTAACGTTCGGGGGTATAAGCTGCCGCGTTAAAAATGAAACCCGAATTTCGGCGCTTCCACGGTTCAGGGCTGAAAAGGGCCCGAAAGAAAATAACTGATTCAAACGTTCGAATTTAACGCCAACTTCGCGACGCTGACATCGCATCGGCGGCGAGTGCCGCCACAGTCGCCGCGTATACTCTCCCTTGATAGTTGAGCGAATGGACTTGTAACTTCGAGGTTACAAATCCGACTCTACGTTTAGGTTTACATTTTCCATTAATTTTAAAGGGTGAGGGGGGGTTGGGGGGGAGGATGGCGATGACAGACCAATTGCGCACCTCCCCGCCACCATCGTCGCTACCGACGACCTCGACCTCGAGCCGAGCGGGGCCGAAGGCCCGACGGGCTCCCGGAAATTTCGGAAAGGCGATATACCTTTAATTCCCAGTTGGCCGTAACTTTCTCGATGATTTCAAATTAGTGAAAAATCAAAGTTTCTTTGTCGCCGTATAGCTTGAGAACGGGTCGACGGGTGCGGGCGAGAGTAGGCTTGTCGGACGGAGGACGCGGAGACGAAGGCTTACCGCGCGAAAAATTCGCGAAAATTCGCGGAAAATTTTTTACGTGTGCATCGGTAACGCGCGTCGACCTCGGCGGAGGATAACTTACCGACCACCACCGGCAGTGGTCGGTAACGGCTCGGGGGGTATAAGCTGCCGCGTTAAAAATGAAACCCGAATTTCGGCGCTTCCACGGTTCAGGGCTGAAAAGGGCCCGAAAGAAAATAACTGATTCAAACGTTCGAATTTAACGCCAACTTCGCGACGCTGACATCGCATCGGCGGCGAGTGCCGCCACAGTCGCCGCGTTTACTCTCCTTTGATAGTTGAGCGAATGGACTTGTAACTTCGAGGTTACAAATCCGACTCTACGTTTAGGTTTACATTTTCCATTAATTTTAAAAGGGTGAGGGGGGGTTGGGGGCGAGGATGGCGATGACAGACCAATTATGCACCTCCCCGCCACCATCGTCGCTACCGACGACCTCGACCTCGAGCCGAGCGGGGCCGAAGGCCCGACGGGCTCCCGGAAATTTCGGAAAGGCGATATACCTTTAATTCCCAGTTGGCCGTAACTTTCTCGATGAGGTCAAATTAGTGAAAAATCAAAGTTTCTTTGTCGCTGTATAGCTCGAGAACGGATCGACGGGTGCGGGCGAGAGTAGGCTCGTCGGACGGAGGACGCGGAGACGAAGGCTTACCGCGCGAAAAATTCGCGAAAATTCGCGGAAAATTTTTTACGTGTGCATCGGTAACGCGCGTCGACCTCGGCGGAGGATAACTTACCGACTACCACCGGCAGTGGTCGGTAACGGCTCGGGGGGTATAAGCTGCCGCGTTAAAAATGAAACCCGAATTTCGGCGCTTCCACGGTTCAGGGCTGAAAAGGGCCCGAAAGAAAATAACTGATTCAAACGTTCGAATTTAACGCCAACTTCGCCACGCTGACTTCGCATCGATGGCGAGTGCCGCCACAGTCGCCGCGTTTACTCTCCCTTGATAGTTGAGAGAATCGACTTGTAACTTTGAGCTTACGAATCCGACTCTACGTTTATGTTTACATTTTCCATTAATTTTAAAGGGGTAGGGGGGGGGTGGTTGGCGATGACAGACCAATCGCACGCCTCCCCGCCACCATCGTCGCTACTGACGACCTCGACCTCGAGCCGAGCCGAGTCGAGCGGGGCCGAAGGCCCGACGGGCTCCCGGAAATTTCGGAAAGGCGATATACCTTTAATTCCCAGTTGGCCGTAACTTTCTCGATGACGTCAAATTAGTGAAAAATCAAAGTTTCTTTGTCGCCGTATAGCTCGAGAACGGGTCGACGGGTGCGGGCGAGAGTAGGCTTGTCGGACGGAGGACGCGAAGACGAAGGCTTACCGCGCGAAAAATTCGCGAAAATTCGCTGAAAATTTTTTACGTGTGCATCGGTAACGCGCGTCGACCTCGGCGGAGGATAACTTACCGACCACCACCGGCAGTGGTCGTTAACGCTCGGGGGTATAAGCTGCCGCGTTAAAAATGAAACCCGAATTTCGGCGCTTCCACGGTTCAGGGCTGAAAAGGGCCCGAAAGAAAATAACTGATTCAAACGTTCGAATTTAACGCCAACTTCGCGACGCTGACATCGCATCGGCGGCGAGTGCCGCCACAGTCGCCGCGTTTACTCTCCCTTGATAGTTGAGCGAATGGACTTGTAACTTCGAGGTTACAAATCTGACTCTACGTTTAGGTTTACATTTTCCATTAATTTTAAAGGGTGAGGGGGGGTTGGGGGGGAGGATGGCGATGACAGACCAATTGCGCACCTCCCCGCCACCATCGTCGCTACCGACGACCTCGACCTCGAGCCGAGCCGAGCCGAGCCGAGCCGAGCGGGGCCGAAGGCCCGACGGGCTCCCGGAAATTTCGGAAAGGCGATATACCTTTAATTCCCAGTTGGCCGTAACTTTCTCGATGACGTCAAATTAGTGAAAAATCAAAGTTTCTTTGTCGCTGTATAGCTCGAGAACGGATCGACGGGTGCGGGCGAGAGTAGGCTCGTCGGACGGAGGACGCGGAGACGAAGGCTTACCGCGCGAAAAATTCGCGAAAATTCGCGGAAAATTTTTTACGTGTGCATCGGTAACGCGCGTCGACCTCGGCGGAGGATAACTTACCGACTACCACCGGCAGTGGTCGGTAACGGCTCGGGGGGTATAAGCTGCCGCGTTAAAAATGAAACCCGAATTTCGGCGCTTCCACGGTTTAGGGCTGAAAAGGGCCCGAAAGAAAATAACTGATTCAAACGTTCGAATTTAACGCCAACTTCGCCACGCTGACTTCGCATCGATGGCGAGTGCCGCCACAATCGCCGCGTTTACTCTCCCTTGATAGTTGAGAGAATCGACTTGTAACTTTGAGCTTACGAATCTGACTCTACGTTTAGGTTTACATTTTCCATTAATTTTAATGGGTGAGGGGGGGTTGGGAGGAGGATGGCGATGACAGACCAATTGCGCACCTCCCCGCCACCATCGTCGCTACCGACGACCTCGACCTCGAGCCGAGCCGAGCCGAGCCGAGCGGGGCCGAAGGCCCGACGGGCTCCCGGAAATTTCGGAAAGGCGATATACCTTTAATTCCCAGTTGGCCGTAACTTTCTCGATGACGTCAAATTAGTGAAAAATCAAAGTTTCTTTGTCGCTGTATAGCTCGAGAACGGATCGACGGGTGCGGGCGAGAGTAGGCTCGTCGGACGGAGGACGCGGAGACGAAGGCTTACCGCGCGAAAAATTCGCGAAAATTCGCGGAAAATTTTTTACGTGTGCATCGGTAACGCGCGTCGACCTCGGCGGAGGATAACTTACCGACTACCACCGGCAGTGGTCGGTAACGGCTCGGGGGGTATAAGCTGCCGCGTTAAAAATGAAACCCGAATTTCGGCGCTTCCACGGTTTAGGGCTGAAAAGGGCCCGAAAGAAAATAACTGATTCAAACGTTCGAATTTAACGCCAACTTCGCCACGCTGACTTCGCATCGATGGCGAGTGCCGCCACAATCGCCGCGTTTACTCTCCCTTGATAGTTGAGAGAATCGACTTGTAACTTTGAGCTTACGAATCTGACTCTACGTTTAGGTTTACATTTTCCATTAATTTTAATGGGTGAGGGGGGGTTGGGAGGAGGATGGCGATGACAGACCAATTGCGCACCTCCCCGCCACCATCGTCGCTACCGACGACCTCGACCTCGAGCCGAGCCGAGCCGAGCCGAGCGGGGCCGAAGGCCCGACGGGCTCCCGGAAATTTCGGAAAGGCGATATACCTTTAATTCCCAGTTGGCCGTAACTTTCTCGATGACGTCAAATTAGTGAAAAATCAAAGTTTCTTTGTCGCCGTATAGCTCGAGAACGGGTCGACGGGTGCGGGCGAGAGTAGGCTCATCGGACGGAGGACGCGGAGACGAAGGCTTACCGCGCGAAAAATTCGCGAAAATTCGCGGAAAATTTTTTACGTGTGCATCAGTAACGCGCGTCGACCTCGGCGGAGGATAACTTACCGACTACCACCGGCAGTGGTCGGTAACGGCTCGGGGGGTATAAGCTGCCGCGTTAAAAATGAAACCCGAATTTCGGCGCTTCCACGGTTCAGGGCTGAAAAGGGCCCGAAAGAAAATAACTGATTCAAACGTTCGAATTTAACGCCAACTTCGCCACGCTGACTTCGCATCGATGGCGAGTGCCGCCACAGTCGCCGCGTTTACTCTCCCTTGATAGTTGAGAGAATCGACTTGTAACTTTGAGCTTACGAATCTGACTCTACGTTTAGGTTTACATTTTCCATTAATTTTAATGGGTGAGGGGGGGTTGGGAGGAGGATGGCGATGACAGACCAATTGCGCACCTCCCCGCCACCATCGTCGCTACCGACGACCTCGACCTCGAGCCGAGCCGAGCCGAGCCGAGCGGGGCCGAAGGCCCGACGGGCTCCCGGAAATTTCGGAAAGGCGATATACCTTTAATTCCCAGTTGGCCGTAACTTTCTCGATGACGTCAAATTAGTGAAAAATCAAAGTTTCTTTGTCGCCGTATAGCTCGAGAACGGGTCGACGGGTGCGGGCGAGAGTAGGCTCATCGGACGGAGGACGCGGAGACGAAGGCTTACCGCGCGAAAAATTCGCGAAAATTCGCGGAAAATTTTTTACGTGTGCATCGGTAACGCGCGTCGACCTCGGCGGAGGATAACTTACCGACTACCACCGGCAGTGGTCGGTAACGGCTCGGGGGGTATAAGCTGCCGCGTTAAAAATGAAACCCGAATTTCGGCGCTTCCACGGTTCAGGGCTGAAAAGGGCCCGAAAGAAAATAACTGATTCAAACGTTCGAATTTAACGCCAACTTCGCGACGGTGACATCGCATCGGCGGCGAGTGCCGCCACAGTCGCCGCGTTTACTCTCCCTTGATAGTTGAGCGAATGGACTTGTAACTTCGAGGTTACAAATCCGACTCTACGTTTAGGTTTACATTTTCCATTAATTTTAAAGGGTGAGGGGGGGTTGGGGGGGAGGATGGCGATGACAGACCAATTGCGCACCTCCCCGCCACCATCGTCGCTACCGACGACCTCGACCTCGAGCCGAGCGGGGCCGAAGGCCCGACGGGCTCCCGGAAATTTCTGAAAGGCGATATACCTTTAATTCCCAGTTGGCCGTAACTTTCTCGATGACGTCAAATTAGTGAAAAATCAAAGTTTCTTTGTCGCCGTATAGCTCGAGAACGGGTCGACGGGTGCGGGCGAGAGTAGGCTTGTCGGACGGAGGACGCGGAGACGAAGGCTTACCGCGCGAAAAATTCATGAAAATTCGCGGAAAATTTTTTACGTGTGCATCGGTAACGCGCGTCGACCTCGGCGGAGGATAACTTACCGACCACCACCGGCAGTGGTCGGTAACGGCTCGGGGGGTATAAGCTGCCGCGTTAAAAATGAAACCCGAATTTCGGCGCTTCCACGGTTCAGGGCTGAAAAGGGCCCGAAAGAAAATAACTGATTCAAACGTTCGAATTTAACGCCAACTTCGCGACGCTGACATCGCATCGGCGGCGAGTGCCGCCACAGTCGCCGCGTTTACTCTCCCTTGATAGTTGAGCGAATGGACTTGTAACTTCGTGGTTACAAATCGGACTCTACGTTTAGGTTTACATTTTCCATTAATTTTAAAGGGTGAGGGGGGGTTGGGGGGGAGGATGGCGATGACAGACCAATTGCGCACCTCCCCGCCACCATCGTCGCTACCGACGACCTCGACCTCGAGCCGAGCGGGGCCGAGGGCCCGACGGGCTCCCGGAAATTTCGGAAAGGCGATATACCTTTTGTAACAGACCTGCACCGGGCAGGCCTGTTACGAGTAGACCCGGGTATCAAGGCGCGCCGAAACGAACCGAACCGAGCCGAAAGGGACCGAACCGAACCGTCGCGCACCACCGATACGCGCCCCGCGCCGCACGACCACCGCGCCACGAAACCGATACCGACGGGAAGGAGGCGACAGTGTTTCCCCCACGCGCAGGAGAAACGGCGAAGAACATTCTCGAAGCCGAGATCACATCTATAAAAGGCGCCACACGACCCCGAGAGAGTCTTCTTAGCCAAGACGATACCCAGAGAGGATCGTTACGATAGTGTCCCCGTAAGTATTCCTTCCGGTGAAGAACCACGTCCCACCGAACCAAATACGGCGTACCGCCATTTTGTCAACCAGTGTTCCCGTTCCATGGAGGCATTCCACCGGTGACGAACTACGTTCCGCCGCAGCAGGGTAAGGCGTACCGCCACCCTGAAGGGCCAAGGTGTACCACCAGCCATCTCGTCAAGACGTACCGTCCACGAGAACGAACGACGAGTACGATGAACCATCGCTCGTCGCCGTAGAACCGCCTGAGAGGACGTAAACGCACGGTGAACCACCACGTTGAAATCCGACCGACACGACTCAGGCAGGGAGGCCTCCCCCCGTTCCCGACACGACCCTGTTCCTGTAGCATAGTTAGAGCACGACGTACCGTCACTCTCCTCGCCAAGGTGTACCACCAGCGAGCTTGTTAAGGCGTACCGCCGACAAGAACGATCGACGAGCACGATGAACCATCACTCGTCGACGTAGAACTGCCCGAGAGGATTTCGGCGCACGGCGAACCGCCACGTCGCATATCCGACCGACCTGACTCGGGCAGGGATTTCCCGACCGTCCTGGCTTTTTCCCGTTACCCGACCTGAAATACGTCCGCGTCGCGTCCGAGAAAGGATACGCGTACTCGTCTCCGAAAGTCGCGGTTAACGAGTGAACATTCGCGAGGAGCGAATCCTGAAAACCGCGTTCGCGAACGCGCCGGTAGCGAGCAACGTCAGTGAAACCGCCTGTGTCGTTATTTCGAAACCCGCGTATCACGTCCAGTTCCCCATCGACATTTTCCTCTCGTTGAACATCGAACTCTGGATCGGCGAGCTATAAGGACGAAGAGGAAGTCTCCGGACGTGTCGACGAAACCAGGCTGTTACATGGCGCCCGAACAGGGACCTGGCGTGCGTAAATCGGACATAGTGAACATAACGAACACGTGGCAAACGGGACAAAGTGAGGTTAACCGGTCGCTGCCCGGTAAAAGCGAAAAGTGAAAAGTGCGACATCTAGTGACACCGGATCGCGAACGGACCGCGGAACGGTCGTCAGAGAGTACCGCGCGCGACATCTCCCGGGAAAGTGAGACACTACGCGATGTCGATGTGCCGATTCGGAAAGTACGGCGGGTATGCGGAAATTTTCGTTACGGCCAACTAAACGACGGGTCACTGCCGAGTTACAGAGAAGAAATTTGCCGATCCCGGACCGACAGAGTGGCCTGCAGCGAAGCTGGGACGAGATTATACGGGAACAGACCGAACAGTTGTTCGATATGGCTTCCGAGAAGAGCGATCTCACGCCGGGCGCGTCGAAAACCGACAGACCCCGCGCGCCGGACGCAGTCGAGGAAAGTTTCGGTGCAATCCAGATGCGTAAGTCCGGATGCACTACCGACGGAAAGGAACCATACGCGTTTCTGGAACGCGTGAGCGAACTCCGAAGAACATTCCGCTTGTCGGACCAGGATCTACTCCTAGGCATACCCGAACTTGTACGAGGGGACGCGCAAGATTGGTACCGAAACAACGAGGACCAAATTACATCCTGGGCCTCATTCAGTGAAAAATTTTTGGCCTTTTTCACGCCACTCCAGACCCGTTTACAAAAGGAACGCGAGGCGCGGTCGCGGACACAACGCCCCGGGGAACCGTTTCACCTGTTTCTGAACGCATTGCTCACGAAGTTGCGAAGAGCGCAGATTCCGGCCGACGAGCACCTGGAAACAGCGTACGAGAACATGCTGCCGGACTACGCGATGCTGATAAACAGTGATAATCTCACCGACCTGAACGACTTGCTGCGGCAGGTGCAGCGGATCGAAATGGCCCTGGAACGGAAGACTAAGATGGAACGAACGGGCCCGAATCCCGTGGCCACCACTACGCTAGCCGGATCCACACCAGAGGCCCACGGCTCGCAGCATGCGACGACGCCGACCGTGACCGGGAACCCACGACCGCGAGTGAACCCGCCGACGATGATACCGGAAAACCCCGGGGAATACAGCCCAATCACGCATTGTTGGCGCTGTAAGCAAAGGGGACACGTGCGTTTCGAGTGCCGGAATAAATATCGAAAGTTCTGTTCACGCTGCGGACGCGACGGGGTGCTCACCCGCGAGTGCCACCCGCCGGGAAACGGCCTGCGGGGCCCACAACCGATGGGCGAGTACCGGCCCCCACAATAAAATATACACCACGCCCGTTATTACCAATACTAATTTGCGGCCGGGAAATCGACGCCCTGCTCGACACCGGATCACAGATCTCCTGCATCAACGCCGAGGTACTCGACTGGGCGATGCAAGAAGGCCGTCGGCCCGCGACACCGGCCAACGGCATAAGCTTGGCGGACGGTTCCGCAATGCAACCGACCGGTGTCATTCAACTGCCGTTTTGTACCATGGGCTACGAGTGGTTACAGAATTTTACAGTGCTGCCGAACATGGGCCCTCCGGTGTTACTGGGCATACAGGCTATCGCAGCACTCCAGCTGGAACTGAAACCGCCAGTAAACGTTGCCTCATGGCCCGCCGACTGCAGAGCGGAACCCTGCCAGGAAATGGGCCTCCGTGTGCCCAGGGAAGCGGACAGAAGCGAGTTCGAAAGGTTCCTGGGCACCGAAATGAAACTGTTCAACGATGTCCCGGGCCGCACCACCCTGACCGAACACCGGATTAAGTTGCTAGACGAGACACCGCTCAAACAGCGGTACCAGCCCCGGAACCCGGCGATGCAGACCATCATTAACGAGGAGGTCGAAAAGATGCTAACCGAAGGGGTGATCGAACCCTCCAGTAGCCCCTGGAGTTCACCGGTGGTGGTAGTGAAGAAAAAGGACGGGAAACCACGCTTCTGCGTGGACTTCCGCCGCCTCAACGAGAGAACAGAGAAGGACGCCTACCCGCTACCACACATACAGGCCACCCTCGACAAACTCCGGGGAGCAAAATTCCTGACGACATTAGACCTGAAGAGCGGCTATTGGCAAGTACCACTGGAGGCCACTAGCCGACCGCTCACCGCCTTCACGGTCCTCGGAAAGGGCCTGTTCCAGTTCAGGGTCATGCCGTTCGGCCTACACTCCGCCCCCGCGACGTTCCAACGATTGCTCGACCGCGTCATCGGCCCCGAGTTGGAGCCGTACGCGTTCGCCTACCTGGACGACATCATTATCGTCAGTGCCACCCTCGAAGAACACCGGGAGCATTTACGGGAAGTGTTCCGGCGGCTCCGAGCTGCCGGGCTGAGACTAAACCCGGAGAAATGCCGGTTCTGCGTCAGCAGCCTGAGGTACCTGGGACACATAGTGGACCAGCAAGGGATCCGTACCGACCCGGAGAAAACAAGTGCCATCGCACAGTTCCCAGCGCCAAAAACGATCCGCGAAGTACGACGCTTCCACGGAATGGCATCGTGGTACCGGAGGTTCGTGCCCAACTTCGCGGAAATCATGGAGCCGATTGCGCAACTCACCCGGAAGAACGCGAAGTGGCGATGGACCGAAGCCGAGGAGAAAGCGTTCCAGACAATGAAGAGAAAGCTAGTCACCGCACCGGTACTCGCATGCCCGGACTTCACGCGACCGTTTACGTTGCAAACGGACGCCAGTGACCACGGCCTGGGCGCCGTACTCACGCAGGGCAACGACGCTGAAGAACGGGTCATTGCGTACGCCAGTCACACGATGAGCAAACCAGAAAGGAATTACAGCGCCACCGAGAAAGAATGCCTGGCAGTACTCTGGGGCATCCGTAAAATGAAACCATACCTCGAGGGGTACCGCTTCACCGTCGTCACCGATCACCAGGCGCTCCGCTGGATGCGACAGATTGATAATCCGACAGGGCGACTAGCGAGGTGGGCCCTCGAATTACAGCAATATGACTTCGACGTCAAGTACCGCCCGGGAAAGCTGAACCACGTGGCCGACGCCCTATCCAGAATCGAGCACGCACCTGGCGTTAGCTTGCTCGGACCGAAACCCCGGAGGGACACGTGGTACACAAAGAAAGTCGAGGAGGCGAAAAAGAACCCCGCCGCCGTACCAGAATTCCAGCTCAGGGAAGGAAAACTCTACCGCCGAATACTGCACCAGTTAGACTATAACGAACCGGAGACCAGCAACGCGTGGAAACTATGCGTACCGACAGGAGAACGGGAGGCGATCCTCAAGAAATTCCACGACGACCCGACCGCGGGACACCTGGGGCTGGCCAAGACAATAGTACGGGTCGCCAAATACTTTTATTGGCCGGGGATGTTCAGAGAAGTCGCACGTTACGTGCGAAACTGCAACAATTGCCAGCGGTACAAGACCCCGCCGAAACCGCCGCCAGGACTCCTGCACGCGAACCCAGGAACACAACCGTGGCACACGGTATCAGTCGACCTGGTCGGACCGCTGCCAAGGTCGCGCCAAGGCCACATCTGGCTACTAGTTAGCCTAGACAGATTCACGAAGTGGGTAGAACTCACGGCGCTCCGAAAAGCCACCAGTACCGCAGTTGCCGCCGCCGTACAGAGGGAGGTCATATTACGTCATGGGGCGCCGAAGGTAATCATCTCGGACAACGGCCGACAATTCATAGGCGAACCATTCACTGCACTCCTGCGTGCAGCTGGCATTGAACACCGGAGGACGCCGCCATACGCCCCCCACTGTAACCCGGTCGAAAGGGCGAACAAAGTCGTAAAGACGATGCTGGCACAGTACACCGGGAACCACCACAACCGGTGGGACGAGAAGTTGGATGAGGCCAGGTTCGCGATCAACACCGCCCGACACGAGGCCACCGGTTACAGCCCAGCGTACTTGAACCAGGGACGAGAATTGCGGATTCCAGGACAGCCAGAACCCGATGAATCGACGACACCACCGCAACAACGTTGGAGAAACCTCCGAGACGCACAGGAACTGGCGAGGCTACACCTGGCACAGGCATTCGGCCGACAGGAACATTATTATAACCTACGCCGAAGAGACTGGAGACCGGCGGCCGGGGACACGGTGTGGAAAAAGGAACACACGTTGTCCGATAAGGGAGCGGGCATTGCCGCCAAACTGTCGCCGAAATACAGCGGCCCGTATACGGTCGGCCGAATCGTGTCACCGGTAATCGTTGACCTACGCGATACAAGTCGGCGCTGGGTTCGGCACATTCATGTGCAGGACCTCAAACCCGAAACTGACCCGACCGGGGCTCGGACGGTCACGAAAGGGGAGCCGGGGATAGCCCGGGGCCACCCGCCTACGCGGAGCAGAACCGGGCGCCGACGGATGCCACCGCGGCCACCCCGACCACACGTCGACGAGGTCGACCGAGGAAAGTAATTGGGAGTGTTGATTTTTGTCCTAGGCCAATCCAAAGACGGACGAGACCACCAGGAAGCATGGAGGACGATTTCTACGCCGAGCTGAACGCGTTGTACGCCGTCGTAGGGGACGACGGCAGTCGGCCACGGACGCCCGCCACCCCGGAGCACCTGGCTCCGCAACCCATGGTACTGGGCGAGGAGGTAACACCGCCGGAGGTCAACCAGAGGTCACCGGCCGCAACCCCGACACCGCCGGCCGCGACCCGGCCGCTACCGGATCCCGACCAGAGGTACGACGGGACACCGCCGCCGCAACCGGCTCCGACAACAGCACCCGAGACCACCGTAGAGCCGACTCCGACGGCACCGGTGACCCAGGACGGGACCACGTTGTTACCAATCGAGGTCACGGCACCACCAGTATCGGCGGTGGTAACCGCCAAGGGAACACCGACCACCGACACCGAAACGCCGTCGCTGGAGATGGCGACGACCAGGACCCCCACCCGGCCGAGACCAGTCGTACCAGGGCGACCGCAAGGGGACAGCATCACGGCAACGGTCGGCTTCACCGGCGCGCCGGGCGACCACCAGCCGATGGACACGGAAGGCACCCGGGCGATACGACCGGTTACCTGGGGACCAACGGAAAGACGGGGGCAGATCCGGCCACGGTCTAGCTCCGACGCGAGCAACGCGTCCGTAGAGTCGGCAAAGACCCTGACAATAGAGGAGCACCGGGTACTGGCAGGGCACGAGCCCTTCCTGACGCTACCGGCACCATCAAACGTGTCGTCATGGTGGCCACCAACCGAGGCCCCGAAGGGGAAGAGGCCGAGCACGAGACCACGGAAGAAGAGCCGTACCACCGCACCCCCACCTCTGACACACTGGTCGGAGGACGCGCCGGGCATCGCGGCCACCGTCATGGCACCTCCGCCGCCACTACCGGTGCTTCCAGGCGAGGCACCACCACCGACCCGAGAGGACCCGTTGTTCGGGGCACGCGATGCCAGACCAGCAACAATCCGGACCCGACCGGACCCACGGAGGCTGCCACCGGGCCCGCTGGACCTACCGGTCCCGATCTGGCGAGAACTGGAGCGACTCTCCATCGCGCCCAGGACGCCACCGCTACGCCACCCGCGCCAGGCGTACCGGCCAAACGCGGGGAAGTGGCCCGTCTCAGAGTGGCGACGGAACGCGGCATTACCGCCGCCAACACCGCTGGAGCCCACCGCCGCGATGAGTAGCGGCAGGAGGGACACGAGGAGGAGTCGGCACTACCAGCCGCCAGCAGGAACCGTCTTCCCCGAGGTGCCGACAGAGGAGAGACCAGGGAACGACGGCCACCCGGTGACACCCTGGCAACGGGCACCGAGGGCCCTGCCGCCCATACGGTATCAAGGGCGCCACCGGGGAGGAGAAATGCGGTGGTTCCAGCTGCCAACAGGACGCCGGGTAGAGGTGCCAGTGGCACTCATCGCCACCAAACAGTTCCTGGCAGAGGCGGGGGAGGAGCGGTGGAAACTCCATTTCGACCGAGCAGGACGACTCCGCAGATGTCAACGCCGAACACCAGCATCGACCGGACCCGGTAGGACATGAAACGTAACGCGTACCGCGGCCTTAACCCCGTACCGGGACGCCCAACGCACAGAAAGGTAACGCGTACCGCGGCCTTGTAAACCCGTACCGGGACGTGCCAGAGAGAAGGGGTAACGCGCACCGCGACCCTAAAACCCGTACCGAGATGCGGTAGGTTAAGGACGTTAGATTAGTTTTTTCACTGACGCGTTAGACATAATAGTAGGTTAAGAGCATAGTTTAGGAGTGGTTTCGAACGCCGCGTAAAATGGTAATTTTTGTTATTTGCAAAGCAGGGACACTTCCCTTGCAGTAAAGCCCCCGCCATACGCGTTTTTCTTTTGTTTTCTTTCTTCTTTTACCGCCACGGCACTATATTTTGTCACCTATCACGGGCTAGCCAGGAACCATGTACGTTAGGGTTAAATTTAGAGTAGGTTGAAAGGAGGTACCGTAGACCGGGGACCAAAGAGTATCTTTTCTACGTAAACCATAAGTTACAGAAGACTGTGATTGTTACAAACGAGTACCTGCGAGATGTATATACCGATAAGATGGATTGTTAAGTCCTGTGATTACCAGTGCGTTGCTTTTGGATTAATAAAAAAAGTCTCGCTGCCGCGCGCTCGTTTTTTTTCCGAAGGGGGAGGGGGGTGTAACAGACCTGCACCGGGCAGGCCTGTTACGAGTAGACCCGGGTATCAAGGCGCGCCGAAACGAACCGAACCGAGCCGAAAGGGACCGAACCGAACCGTCGCGCACCACCGATACGCGCCCCGCGCCGCACGACCACCGCGCCACGAAACCGATACCGACGGGAAGGAGGCGACAGTGTTTCCCCCACGCGCAGGAGAAACGGCGAAGAACATTCTCGAAGCCGAGATCACATCTATAAAAGGCGCCACACGACCCCGAGAGAGTCTTCTTAGCCAAGACGATACCCAGAGAGGATCGTTACGATAGTGTCCCCGTAAGTATTCCTTCCGGTGAAGAACCACGTCCCACCGAACCAAATACGGCGTACCGCCATTTTGTCAACCAGTGTTCCCGTTCCATGGAGGCATTCCACCGGTGACGAACTACGTTCCGCCGCAGCAGGGTAAGGCGTACCGCCACCCTGAAGGGCCAAGGTGTACCACCAGCCATCTCGTCAAGACGTACCGTCCACGAGAACGAACGACGAGTACGATGAACCATCGCTCGTCGCCGTAGAACCGCCTGAGAGGACGTAAACGCACGGTGAACCACCACGTTGAAATCCGACCGACACGACTCAGGCAGGGAGGCCTCCCCCCGTTCCCGACACGACCCTGTTCCTGTAGCATAGTTAGAGCACGACGTACCGTCACTCTCCTCGCCAAGGTGTACCACCAGCGAGCTTGTTAAGGCGTACCGCCGACAAGAACGATCGACGAGCACGATGAACCATCACTCGTCGACGTAGAACTGCCCGAGAGGATTTCGGCGCACGGCGAACCGCCACGTCGCATATCCGACCGACCTGACTCGGGCAGGGATTTCCCGACCGTCCTGGCTTTTTCCCGTTACCCGACCTGAAATACGTCCGCGTCGCGTCCGAGAAAGGATACGCGTACTCGTCTCCGAAAGTCGCGGTTAACGAGTGAACATTCGCGAGGAGCGAATCCTGAAAACCGCGTTCGCGAACGCGCCGGTAGCGAGCAACGTCAGTGAAACCGCCTGTGTCGTTATTTCGAAACCCGCGTATCACGTCCAGTTCCCCATCGACATTTTCCTCTCGTTGAACATCGAACTCTGGATCGGCGAGCTATAAGGACGAAGAGGAAGTCTCCGGACGTGTCGACGAAACCAGGCTGTTACACTTTAATTCCCAGTTGGCCGTAACTTTCTCGATGACGTCAAATTAGTGAAAAATCAAAGTTTCTTTGTCGCCGTATAGCTCGAGAACGGGTCGACGGGTGCGGGCGAGAGTAGGCTTGTCGGACGGAGGACGCGGAGACGAAGGCTTACCGCGCGAAAAATTCGCGAAAATTCGCGGAAAATTTTTTACGTGTGCATCGGTAACGCGCGTCGACCTCGGCGGAGGATAACTTACCGACCACCACCGGCAGTGGTCGGTAACGGCTCGGGGGGTATAAGCTGCCGCGTTAAAAATGAAACCCGGATTTCGGCGCTTCCACGGTTCAGGGCTGAAAAGGGCCCGAAAGAAAATAACTGATTCAAACGTTCGAATTTAACGCCAACTTCGCGACGCTGCCATCGCATCGGCGGCGAGTGCCGCCACAGTCGCCGCGTTTACTCTCCCTTGATAGTTGAGCGAATGGACTTGTAACTTCGAGGTTACAAATCCGACTCTACGTTTAGGTTTACATTTTCCATTAATTTTAAAGGGGGTGAGGAAGGGTTGGGGGGGGATGGCGATGACAGACCAATTGCGCACCTCCCCGCCACCATCGTCGCTACCGACGACCTCGACCTCGAGCCGAGCGGGGCCGAAGGCCCGACGGGCTCCCGGAAATTTCGGAAAGGCGATATACCTTTAATTCCCAGTTGGCCGTAACTTTCTCGATGACGTCAAATTAGTGAAAAATCAATGTTTCTTTGTCGCCGTATAGCTCGAGAACGAGGCGATGGGTGCGGGCGAGAGTAGGCTCGTCGGACGGAGGACGCGGAGACGAAAGCTTACCGCCCGAAAAATTCGCGAAAATTCGCGGAAAATTTTTTACGTGTGCATCGGTAACGCGCGTCGACCTCGGCGGAGGATAACTTACCGACTACCACCGGCAGTGGTCGGTAACGGCTCGGGGGGTATAAGCTGCCGCGTTAAAAATGAAACCCGAATTTCGGCGCTTCCACGGTTCAGGGCTGAAAAGGGCCCGAAAGAAAATAACTGATTCAAACGTTCGAATTTAACGCCAACTTCGCGACGCTGACTTCGCATCGATGGCGAGTGCCGCCACAGTCGCCGCGTTTACTCTCCCTTGATAGTTGAGAGAATCGACTTGTAACTTTGAGCTTACGAATCCGACTCTACGTTTAGGTTTACATTTTCCATTAATTTTAATGGGTGAGGGGGGGTTGGGAGGAGGATGGCGATGACAGACCAATTGCGCACCTCCCCGCCACCATCGTCGCTACCGACGACCTCGACCTCGAGCCGAGCCGAGCCGAGTTGAGCGGGGCCGAAGGCCCGACGGGCTCCCGGAAATTTCGGAAAGGCGATATACCTTTAATTCCCAGTTGGCCGTAACTTTCTCGATGACGTCAGATTAGTGAAAAATCAAAGTTTCTTTGTCGCCGTATAGCTCGAGAACGGGTCGACGGGTGCGGGCGACAGTAGGCTCGTCGGACGGAGGACGCGGAGACGAAGGCTTACCGCGCGAAAAATTCGCGAAAATTCGCGGAAAATTTTTTACGTGTGCATCGGTAACGCGGGTCGACCTCGGCGGAGGATAACTTACCGACTACCACCGGCAGTGGTCGGTAACGGCTCGGGGGGTATAAGCTGCCGCGTTAAAAATGAAACCCGAATTTCGGCGCTTCCACGGTTCAGGGCTGAAAAGGGCCCGAAAGAAAATAACTGATTCAAACGTTCGAATTTAACGCCAACTTCGCGACGCTGACATCGCATCGGCGGCGAGTGCCGCCACAGTCGCCGCGTTTACTCTCCCTTGATAGTTGAGCGAATGGACTTGTAACTTCGAGGTTACAAATCCGACTCTACGTTTAGGTTTACATTTTCCATTAATTTTAAAGGGTGAGGGGGGGTTGGGGGGGAGGATGGCGATGACAGACAAATTGCGCACCTCCCCGCCACCATCGTCGCTACCGACGACCTCGACCTCGAGCCGAGCGGGGCCGAAGGCCCGACGGGCTCCCGGAAATTTCGGAAAGGCGATATACCTTTAATTCCCAGTTGGCCGTAACTTTCTCGATGACGTCAAATTAGTGAAAAATCGAAGTTTCTTTGTCGCCGTATAGCTCGAGAACGTGTCGACGGGTGCGGGCGAGAGTAGGCTCGTCGGACGGAGGACGCGGAGACGAAGGCTTACCGCGCGAAAAATTCGCGAAAATTCGCGGAAAATTTTTTACGTGTGCATCGGTAACGCGCGTCGACCTCGGCGTAGGATAACTTACCGACCACCACCGGCAGTGGTCGGTAACGGCTCGGGGGGTATAATGTTATGACATGCATGGAAAATTCCCTGTAAAATACCGTTAGTCCTCGGGACACTTCTACAAGGGTCTCGAGGAGGCCAGCACTTTCTTATTTTTTATGCGGGTTCGAGGCTCAAATTGCACACCCTTGGACCATCGTCTTCGGGACCATCATTAAGCGCAACTCCTTGAGAGTTTCGGATAAATAATTCTGTCTGCCGAGTCCTTGGAAAGTACGTTTTTCAAAGACGCATTGTTCCCGAAGTCGATGTTCGTCGTCCGCGTGAGACCAGGGGTCATAAATTAAACGCACGTGTTGGCCACTTGGGCCTTTCGTTGTTACGCGACTCTGGGTCCGTTGCTAGTACCGTCTTTGTTTGTACATTTGCTTTCCGCGATTGGCTTGAGGTGGGGATGTCCTCCCCCGCCGATAGGGATGCATAGGAATGGCTCCTCCCTCGGGTCAGTCAACGAATGGGATGTTCTTTCCCCCAAAAAATGTACCATTTTCCCCACTTTTCAATCTCACCACCGAGGTGAGGAACGAGCTGACCCAGGGACAGCGACCAGATACAATTTCTCTCTGAAGATATACAGTCTTCCGCAAAAGATTAACTCGATTCGAGACAGAACTTCCAGTTCATACAAGTGTAAGATATTGTAAATATAGTGAACATATCCAGAGGTTCGTTAAGGCAAATTAGGTGTCGAGCTGTCGTTCATTGAAATTTACAACGCAGAACCTCTCAAATATATTAAGAGAAGCTGCGAACATAACATTTGGTCCTTCGAGCCGGATCCTCTCCTTGGAAGTACAATTCCATACACATTGACTTGCTAAGTCACTACTTGGATACCGGTAATCATCACCACAGATATCAGTGATATCAACATTGTGGAACATTACCCAACCTGAGGACAGTCAACGCAGAAGCAATAGGACCAAGGAAGTTCGTTTACGGATTCCATCCTACGGAGCGTGGATCGTCTGCAGCAGCAGCAGTCAACGGGAGGAGCAGCATACAACGTTCAAGTCGGACGAGCAAGCCGACGATCAGGTGCATCCTTCAATTGACCTTCAGTGTTGGAATTGAAGCATCGACATCAGCCAAGCGGATCAAAGCCCACATCGGACTGGAAACGTCACACAACTGGCAACCAGATTCGGTTTGTCATCGACTCTGTTAGACCACTACTCGGTGAGTGTAATTACTCCAATTTCCCTTCTTAATATCTCCACAAGGAGTTCAATATGGCAAGTAGGGATACCGCGTTGAAGTCCTTTAAAAGGGTGCGTACCACTATTAAGGGTCAAATCACGCGTGTCCAAACATATGTTTTAGAGACTCAAGATTTGAGTATATACGATTTAGAAGCGCGTATAGCTACGCTTAAAGAGCTAGTTGTCGCATACGAAGATGTACAAGCAAACATCGAAAATTTAGACGAGGAATCAGATCATGTCAGTGAACGTGATAGTTTCGAACGCAGTGCATTTGCCTTACAAGCGCTGTTAGCATCGCACGCTGATAGACTACGAAGTGTAAGGGAGGCAACTTTGCCTTCGAGACAGGCAAGCACTAGCATAGAATCAACTAATTGTAAGCCAGCTAACAAAATGCTACCGAAAATTCAGATTCCATCATTTGATGGAAATCTCATAAACTGGTTTAGTTTTTACGACACGTTCAAATCGCTTGTACACGAAAACGTAGACTTGCCAAACGTACAGAAATTTCATTATCTGAAAAATTCACTTCGCGGAGAGATCTCTTCAATCGTTGCTTCCCTAAGCGCGTCCTCAGAAAATTATCTAGTCGCGTGGGATATGCTTCAAAAACGTTGTAATAGACCGCGTCAGTTGATACAAGCACACCTGAAACAATTATTCGACTTACCTGAAATTATAAGGGACACTCCCGCTAATTTACGCAAACTAGCTGAACAGGCGCAAGTACACGTTAACGCACTTAAGGGCTTAAATCAACCAATAAATAGTTGGGATCAAATTTTAATATTCATCATTGTCAAGAAAGTAGATAAAACTACCCGCAGGGCGTGGGAACGTAAGTTGGAAAACGACGAGTTACCGACATTTCAAAAGTTTATTGATTTCATTAACACCCAAGCTCGCGGGGAGGAATGGGAATCTGAAAAATCAAACTCTCCATCAGACAATGATACGTCGCGAGTTAAGTCCAAACGTAGTTTTAGTCATTTGACGACAAATAAGAGTGTCAGTTGCGTGATTTGCCAGGACGAACATTACGTTTTCGCTTGTCCAAAATTTCTTGCCATGGAAGTGAAGGATAGATTAAAATCAGCTCAGAAGAGCAAATTATGTTTAAATTGCCTAAAGGTCGGCCACAACACTGATAGTTGCAAGTGGTCTCATTGTACAAAATGTGATAAAAAACACAACACACTATTACATTTAAATGCACATAAAATAACACAGGTATCGGTGCAAAGAGCGTCTGAAGATTCAAAGGACACTCAGGTTGAGACCGATGTTACATGCAAAGCATTAATGGCTGTGAACAATTCTGAAGTTTTGTTAGGTACAGCACAAATCACAATTTACGATAACAATAACAAAAGGCACACTTGTCGGGTGTTAGTTGATGGAGGCTCACAATCTAATTATATGACAGAAAGCTTAGCAAATTTATTGCAATTAAAGAAAGAACGGGTGAATATCTCCTCGTCAGGGTTAAGTAATTTAGTTACCTGTGCAAAGTACTGCGTTAATGCAAAAATTCAGTCAAATATTAACAATTTCTCATCAAATTTAAAATTTATTGCATTTCCAACAATTACTGGAAATTTACCAACACGAGCTATTAATCACAAGGAGCTTAAAATACCAAAAAATGTATGTCTAGCTGACCCAGAGTTTTACAAACCTGGATCCATCGATATCCTGCTAGGTAGTACTATTTTTTATAAATTACTCAGTGTAGGACAAATTCAATTGAACAATAATAGAATCATTTTACAAAAAACAAAACTGGGTTGGTTAGTAACAGGCGAAGTAGAGGTAAAGGCCTTTAATAGAAATACTGCTTGTTTTCACTCATTAGACAACCAAATTGCTAAATTTTGGGAAGTAGAAGAACTTCCGAAAAGAATTTTTCTATCAGACAAAGAAGCCACATGCGAGGAACATTACAAACAAAATACAAGGCGTGATCAGTCAGGTCGATATATTGTTCGACTACCGTTTAACGAGAAACGAAGTTTATTAGGTGACTCTCATTAGTTAGCGTTGAAACGATTTTACACATTAGAGAATAAATTAATTAAGAATACTGTGTTGTATGAACAATATAAGGATTTTCTAGCTGAATATGAGTCACTCAATCATATGAGTGAAGTTAGTGCGGATGATCATAATAGCGGATTTTATCTGCCGCATCATGCGGTAATCAAGGCTTCAAGTGCAACTACAAAGGTGCGGGTAGTATTTGACGCATCAGCGAAAAGTTCATCTGGTGTTTCTTTAAATGACACTTTATTAGTCGGTCCAACAATACAAAATACTTTGTTCACCACCCTGATTAAATTCCGTACACATATATGTGTTCTTACTGCTGATATCGAGAAGATGTTTCGGCAAGTGAAGGTTCATGAGGAGGATTCCTACTATCAAAAAATTCTTTGGCGACAGTCAGTGGAACATCCATTAAAGACTTATAAATTAAATACGGTGACTTACGGTACAGCATGTGCACCATTTTTAGCTATACGTTGTCTCAAACAATTAGCTGAGGATGACGCGAAAGGATTTCCTTTAGCCGCTAGGGCATTTGATCAAGATTTCTACGTAGATGATTTATTGACAGGAGCATCTGATTTTAATTCAGCTTTAAAACTACGTAATGAATTGATAGAACTGGCTAAATTAGGCGGTTTTAACTTGAGACAGTGGGTTTCAAATGACAAAAATTTAGTTAACGATCTTGATAATAATCAGGAGAATAAGTCGCTAGGTTTAGACGTTTCAAATACAAAGAAAACTTTAGGAATTTTTTGGAATCCTTCCGAAGATAATATTATTTATAAAACCAATTTGCCCGACAGCAAACCTCGCATAACGAAGCGTTTGATTTTATCAGAAATCGCGCAATTGTTCGACCCGCTTGGGCTATTAGGACCTGTGATTATACAGGCGAAGATTATTATGCAGGAGCTATGGAAAACACATTGCGAATGGGACGAAGTAGTTCCACAGTCCATTTATTATTCTTGGATTAGGTTCAGAGATCAATTGAGAGTTTTAAATCAGTTTTCTATAAGGCGTCCACTTCTCATTAAGAACCACACTGACTGTCAATTGCACGGGTTTTGCGATGCCAGTGAGTCAGCATATGGAGCTTGTATTTTTGTTCGAGTCACGATGGGAAACATGCAGCATTCGGTAAATCTTCTATGTGCGAAATCTCGCGTCGCGCCAATTAAAACACAATCATTACCTAGGCTCGAATTGTGTGCAGCTACACTATTATCAAAACTAGTTTCCGAGGTTATGGAGGCGTTAACACAAATCAAATTTAGTAAGATCAGACTGTGGACAGATTCAACTATTGTATTACATTGGATTAAGACTTCTCCACATCTACTCAAAACCTTCGTGGCAAATCGCGTAAGTGACCTTCAAGCGTCAACTGATGCGAGAGATTGGTTTCACGTTCCGACGCTGGATAATCCAGCAGATTATATATCAAGAGGACAAGATCCACAGCATTTCCTAAATAATATCACATGGACTAGTGGTCCACACTGGCTCTCTAAGGAGGAAAATTGTTGGCCTAATTTATTATTAGAAACAATAGATATTCCGGAGAAACGCAATTTGGTGTCCTTGGTCACGGTTAATGAACCTAATTCAATACTAGTGCGTTTTTCATCCTTTACAACATTGTATAGGGTAGTAGCCTATATGCAAAGATTTTTTAAGAATATTCGTGGAAGTGAAAAATGCACTGGACCACTGACAGCTGTAGAAATACAATCAGCTCGTAACAGAGTCATTCGTCTAGTACAACGAGAATCATTTTCTGAAGATATAAATAGCCTGGAGAAACACAAGGTAGTTAGAAGGGAAAGCAAATTAAGAAATCTAAATCCGTTTTTAGATGAACATGGGTTGCTCAGAGTAGGGGGTAGACTAAAAAATGCTCTTATTAGCTTTTCTCAGAAACATCCCTTAATCTTACCACATTCACATTATGTTACCAATTTGATAGTTAAATATGAGCATGAACGTCACTGGCATGCTGGGGTGCATGCAACCATGAATGCGATTCGTCAGAGGTATTGGCCCATAAGTGTTAAGGGAGTAATAAAGCGAATTATTGGTCAATGTATGCGATGTCATAGGTTGAATCCTAAGACCTCCGCCCCATTAATGGGTGAACTACCTAGTTCTAGAGTCAAGCAATCACGGCCTTTCGAAAATGTGGGCATAGACTATTGCGGTCCATTTTTTATTAAAGAAAAGAAAAATCGCAATAGATTGAAGGTTAAATCCTACGTGGTGGTTTTTATTTGTTTTGTAACTAAAGCCATACATTTAGAACTTGTGACAGATTTAACCACTGAGACATGTTTGGTAGCAATCACAAGATTCTTTTCTCGAAGAGGAAAGGCGAAAAATATATATACAGATAATGGTACAAATTTTGTTGGCTCGCGCAATCAAATCATGGAATTACAAGCACTGATATGGTCTGAGGAATTTAATAATACAATTCAACATACTCTGAGTAATGACAATATAAACGGGCATTTTTCACCTCCGCGATCCCCACATTTTGGTGGTCTATGGGAGGCGGCGGTAAAGTCTTTTAAGAGACATCTATTTAGAACAATAGGTGAAACCTTATTCACTTACGAACAGTTTAATAGCTTAATTATTCAGATAGAAGCCATATTGAATTCTCGTCCTATTATCCCAATTTCCTCGGATCCAAACGATCTTATTGCCCTCACTCCTGGACATTTCCTAATAGGAGATTCGCTCACAAATCTACCAGAGTGTGATCTAACAGAAGTCGCTGCAAATAGGTTGTCGTTGTGGCAACACATACAGCAAGTAAAGCAGCACTTTTGGAAAAGATGGCACACAGATTATCTTCATGAGTTGCACACTCGCAATAAATGGCACAGACAGGATTCTTCTCAAATGAAGGTTGGAACGTTAGTAACAATTCAAGAAGACAATGTTCCCCCCATGCATTGGAGGTTGGGCAGAATTGTTATCGTTCATCCTGGCGACGACAATATCGTACGAGTAGTCACAGTTAAGACTGCTCAAGGACTGTATAAACGTAGCACAACTAAATTATCCCCTTTGCCTATTGAATAATTTAGAATGTAGTTATAGCGTATACTGATCATAACGTTAAACCCGCATCAACGTGATGTTATATACACCATCCTTAGTTAGTTAGTTACTCGGTAATATTATCATAATGGTGTTGTAGTTTGTATATGCACTTCTAGTTTATAGAGTACCTATTTCTATCATGTAATCCATTTAGCGTTAATCATTACTATTATTTTGTTATTATTACGCGTTTTATATCATACGTCACCATAGCTTATGTATACATTCAGTGTTCATTGTTGAACTAATTCGTTCAAGGCCGGCGGGATGTTATGACATGCATGGAAAATTCCCTGTAAAATACCGTTAGTCCTCGGGACACTTCTACAAGGGTCTCGAGGAGGCCAGCACTTTCTTATTTTTTATGAGGGTTCGAGGCTCAAATTGCACACCCTTGGACCATCGTCTTCGGGACCATCATTAAGCGCAACTCCTTGAGAGTTTCGGATAAATAATTCTGTCTGCCGAGTCCTTGGAAAGTACGTTTTTCAAAGACGCATTGTTCCCGAAGTCGATGGTCGTCGTCCGCGTGAGACCAGGGGTCATAAATTAAACGCACGTGTTGGCCACTTGGGCCTTTCGTTGTTACGCGACTCTGGGTCCGTTGCTAGTACCGTCTTTGTTTGTACATTTGCTTTCCGCGATTGGCTTGAGGTGGGGATGTCCTCCCCCGCCGATAGGGATGCATAGGAATGGCTCCTCCCTCGGGTCAGTCAACGAATGGGATGTTCTTTCCCCCAAAAAATGTACCATTTTCCCCACTTTTCAATCTCACCGCCGAGGTGAGGAACGAGCTGACCCAGGGACAGCGACCAGATACAATTTCTCTCTGAAGATATACAGTCTTCCGCAAAAGATTAACTCGATTCGAGACAGAACTTCCAGTTCATACAAGTGTAAGATATTGTAAATATAGTGAATAAATCCAGAGGTTCGTTAAGGCAAATTAGGTGTCGAGCTGTCGTTCATTGAAATTTACAACGCAGAACCTCTCAAATATATGTAAGATTGTTCTTATCAACTCTTGTTGAAATTCAAGATCATGAAAGAAAAGCCGCTCGATGCCTATAAAGAAGGGTTTTATTTATAACAATTATGTACATAATTAACAATAACATAAACTTCACAATATCTAACCTATAAAGAAGAATCGAAAGCGATGCTCCTTCTCACACGATCTGCGAACTACGAGTGTACGCGAGTCTCCGCGTGGCGGCGTGACAGTGTGGTAGTGTAGCTACATTCAAAGGTGCTACACTTAAAGGGAATTCTCATGAATTTCCCTTATATATATTAAGAGAAGCTGCGAACATAACATATAAGCTGCCGCGTTAAAAATGAAACCCGAATTTCGGCGCTTCCACGGTTCAGGGCTGAAAAGGGCCCGAAAGAAAATAACTGATTCAAACGTTCGAATTTAACGCCAACTTCGCGACGCTGACTCCGCATCGATGGCGAGTGCCGCCACAGTCGCCGCGTTTACTCTCCCTTGATAGTTGAGAGAATCGACTTGTAACTTCGAGGTTACGAATCCGACTCTACGTTTAGGTTTACATTTTCCATTAATTTTAAAGGGTGAGGGGGGGTTGGGAGGATGATGGCGATGACAGACCAATTGCGCACCTCCCCGCCACCATCGTCGCTACCGACGACCTCGACCTCGAGCCGACCTGGGCCGAAGGCCCGACGAGCTCCCGGAAATTTCGGAAAGGCGATATACCTTTAATTCCCAGTTGGCCGTAACTTTCTCGATGACGTCAAATTAGTGAAAAATCAAAGTTTCTTTGTCGCCGTATAGCTCGAGAACGGGTCGACGGGTGCGGGCGAGAGTAGGCTTGTCGGACGGAGGACGCGGAGACGAAGGCTTACCGCGCGAAAAATTCGCGAAAATTCGCGGAAAATTTTTTACGTGTGCATCGGTAACGCGCGTCGACCTCGGCGGAGGATAACTTACCGACCACCACCGGCAGTGGTCGTTAACGCTCGGGGGGTATAAGCTGCCACGTTAAAAATGAAACCCGAATTTCGGCGCTTCCACGGTTCAGGGCTGAAAATGGCCCGAAAGAAAATAACTGATTCAAACGTTCGAATTTAACGCCAACTTCGCGACGCTGACTTCGCATCGATGGCGAGTGCCGCCACAGTCGCCGCGTTTACTCTCCCTTGATAGTTGAGCGAATTGACTTGTAACTTTGAGCTTACGAATCCGACTCTACGTTTATGTTTACATTTTCCATTAATTTTAAAGGGATAGGGGGGGTTGGGGGGTGGTTGGCGATGACAGACCAATCGCACGCCTCCCCGCCACCATCGTCGCTACCGACGACCTCGACCTCGCGCCGAGCCGAGTCGAGCGGGGCCGAAGGCCCGACGGGCTCCCGGAAATTTCGGAAAGGCGATATACCTTTAATTCCCAGTTGGCCGTAACTTTCTCGATGACGTCAAATTAGTGAAAAATCAAAGTTTCTTTGTCGCCGTATAGCTCAACAACGGGTCGACGGGTGCGGGCGAGAGTAGGCTCGTCGGACGGAGGACGCGGAGACGAAGGCTTACCGCGCGAAAAATTCGCGAAAATTCGCGGAAAATTTTTTACGTGTGCATCGGTAACGCGCGTCGACCTCGGCGGAGGATAACTTACCGACCACCACCGGCAGTGGTCGTTAACGCTCGGGGGTATAAGCTGCCGCGTTAAAAATGAAACCCGAATTTCGGCGCTTCCACGGTTCAGGGCTGAAAAGGGCCCGAAAGAAAATAACTGATTCAAACGTTCGAATTTAACGCCAACTTCGCGACGCTGACATCGCATCGGCGGCGAGTGCCGCCACAGTCGCCGCGTTTACTCTCCCTTGATAGTTGAGCGAATGGACTTGTAACTTCGAGGTTACAAATCCGACTCTACGTTTAGGTTTACATTTTCCATTAATTTTAAAGGGATAGGGGGGGTTGGGGGGTGGTTGGCGATGACAGACCAATCGCACGCCTCCCCGCCACCATCATCGCTACCGATGACCTCGACCTCGCGCCGAGCCGAGTCGAGCGGGGCCGAAGGCCCGACGGGCTCCCGGAAATTTCGGAAAGGCGATATACATTTAATTCCCAGTTGGCCGTAACTTTCTCGATGACGTCAAATTAGTGAAAAATCAAAGTTTCTTTTGTCGCCGTATAGCTCGAGAACGGGTCGACGGGTGCGGGCGAGAGTAGGCTTGTCGGACGGAGGACGCGGAGACGAAGGCTTACCGCGCGAAAAATTCGCGAAAATTCGCGGAAAATTTTTTACGTGTGCATCGGTAACGCGCGTCGACCTCGGCGGAGGATAACTTACCGACCACCACCGGCAGTGGTCGGTAACGGCTAGGGGGGTATAAGCTGCCGCGTTAAAAATGAAACCCGAATTTCGGCGCTTCCACGGTTCAGGGCTGAAAATGGCCCGAAAGAAAATAACTGATTCAAACGTTCGAATTTAACGCCAACTTCGCGACGCTGACTTCGCATCGATGGCGAGTGCCGCCACAGTCGCCGCGTTTACTCTCCCTTGATAGTTGTGCGAATTGACTTGTAACTTTGAGCTTACGAATCCGACTCTACGTTTATGTTTACATTTTCCATTAATTTTAAAGGGGTAGGGGGGGTTGGGGGGGGTGGTTGGCGATGACAGACCAATCGCACGCCTCCCCGCCACCATCGTCGCTACCGACGACCTCGACCTCGAGCCGAGCCGAGTCGAGCGGGGCCGAAGGCCCGACGGGCTCCCGGAAATTTCGGAAAGGCGATATACCTTTAATTCCCAGTTGGCCGTAACTTTCTCGATGACGTCAGATTAGTGAAAAATCAAAGTTTCTTTGTCGCCGTATAGCTCGAGAACGGGTCGACGGGTGCGGGCGAGAGTAGGCTCGTCGGACGGAGGACGCGGAGACGAAGGCTTACCGCGCGAAAAATTCGCGAAAATTCGCGGAAAATTTTTTACGTGTGCATCGGTAACGCGGGTCGACCTCGGCGGAGGATAACTTACCGACTACCACCGGCAGTGGTCGGTAACGGCTCGGGGGGTATAAGCTGCCGCGTTAAAAATGAAACCCGAATTTCGGCGCTTCCACGGTTCAGGGCTGAAAAGGGCCCGAAAGAAAATAACTGATTCAAACGTTCGAATTTGACGCCAACTTCGCGACGCTGACATCGCATCGGCGGCGAGTGCCGCCACAGTCGCCGCGTTTACTCTCCCTTGATAGTTGAGCGAATTGACTTGTAACTTTGAGCTTACGAATCCGACTCTACGTTTATGTTTACATTTTCCATTAATTTTAAAGGGGTAGGGGGGGTTGGGGGGTGGTTGGCGATGACAGACCAATCGCACGCCTCCCCGACACCATCGTCGCTACCGACGACCTCGACCTCGAGCCGAGCCGAGTCGAGCGGGGCCGAAGGCCCGACGGGCTCCCGGAAATTTCGGAAAGGCGATATACCTTTAATTCACAGTTGGCCGTAACTTTCTCGATGACGTCAGATTAGTGAAAAATCAAAGTTTCTTTGTCGCCGTATAGCTCGAGAACGGGTCGACGGGTGCGGGCGAGAGTAGGCTCGTCGGACGGAGGACGCGGAGACGAAGGCTTACCGCGCGATAAATTCGCGAAAATTCGCGGAAAATTTTTTACGTGTGCATCGGTAACGCGCGTCGACCTCGGCGGAGGATAACTTACCGACCACCACCGGCAGTGGTCGTTAACGCTCGGGGGTATAAGCTGCCGCGTTAAAAATGAAACCCTAATTTCGGCGCTTCAACGGTTCAGGGCTGAAAAGGGCCCGAAAGAAAATAACTGATCCAAACGTTCGAATTTAACGCCAATTTCGCGACGCTGACTTCGCATCGATGGCGAGTGCCGCCACAGTCGCCGCGTTTACTCTCCCTTGATGGTTGAGCGAATGGACTTGTAACTTCGAGGTTACGAATCCGACTCTACGTTTAGGTTTACATTTTCCATTAATTTTAAAGGGTGAGGAAGGGTTGGGGGGGGATGGCGATGACAGACCAATTGCGCACCTCCCCGCCACCATCGTCGCTACCGACGACCTCGACCTCGAGCCGAGCCGAGCCGAGCTGGGCCGAAGGCCCGACGGGCTCCCGGAAATTTCGGAAAGGCGATATACCTTTAATTCCCAGTTGGCCGTAACTTTCTCGATGACGTCAGATTAGTGAAAAATCAAAGTTTCTTTGTCGCCGTATAGCTCGAGAACGGGTCGACGGGTGCGGGCGAGAGTAGGCTCGTCGGACGGAGGACGCGGAGACGAAGGCATACCGCGCGAAAAATTCGCGAAAATACGCGGAAAATTTTTTACGTGTGCATCGGTAACGCGCGTCGACCTCGGCGGAGGATAACTTACCGACCACCACCGGCAGTGGTCGGTAACGGCTCGGGGGGTATAAGCTGCCGCGTTAAAAATGAAACCCGAATTTCGGCGCTTCCACGGGTCAGGGCTGAAAAGGGCCCGAAAGAAAATAACTGATCCAAACTTTCGAATTTAACGCCAACTTCGCGACGCTGACATCGCATCGGCGGCGAGTGCCGCCACAGTCGCCGCGTTTACTCTCCCTTGATAGTTGAGCGAATGGACTTGTAACTTCGAGGTTACAAATCCGACTCTACGTTTAGGTTTACATTTTCCATTAATTTTAAAGGGATAGGGGGGGTTGGGGGGTGGTTGGCGATGACAGACCAATCGCACGCCTCCCCGCCACCATCATCGCTACCGATGACCTCGACCTCGCGCCGAGCCGAGTCGAGCGGGGCCGAAGGCCCGACGGGCTCCCGGAAATTTCGGAAAGGCGATATACCTTTAATTCCCAGTTGGCCGTAACTTTCTCGATGACGTCAAATTAGTGAAAAATCAAAGTTTCTTTGTCGCCGTATAGCTCGAGAACGGGTCGACGGGTGCGGGCGAGAGTAGGCTTGTCGGACGGAGGACGCGGAGACGAAGGCTTACCGCGCGAAAAATTCGCGAAAATTCGCGGAAAATTTTTTACGTGTGCATCGGTAACGCGCGTCGACCTCGGCGGAGGATAACTTACCGACCACCACCGGCAGTGGTCGGTAACGGCTAGGGGGGTATAAGCTGCCGCGTTAAAAATGAAACCCGAATTTCGGCGCTTCCACGGTTCAGGGCTGAAAATGGCCCGAAAGAAAATAACTGATTCAAACGTTCGAATTTAACGCCAACTTCGCGACGCTGACTTCGCATCGATGGCGAGTGCCGCCACAGTCGCCGCGTTTACTCTCCCTTGATAGTTGAGCGAATTGACTTGTAACTTTGAGCTTACGAATCCGACTCTACGTTTATGTTTACATTTTCCATTAATTTTAAAGGGGTAGGGGGGGTTGGGGGGGGTGGTTGGCGATGACAGACCAATCGCACGCCTCCCCGCCACCATCGTCGCTACCGACGACCTCGACCTCGAGCCGAGCCGAGTCGAGCGGGGCCGAAGGCCCGACGGGCTCCCGGAAATTTCGGAAAGGCGATATACCTTTAATTCCCAGTTGGCCGTAACTTTCTCGATGACGTCAGATTAGTGAAAAATCAAAGTTTCTTTGTCGCCGTATAGCTCGAGAACGGGTCGACGGGTGCGGGCGAGAGTAGGCTCGTCGGACGGAGGACGCGGAGACGAAGGCTTACCGCGCGAAAAATTCGCGAAAATTCGCGGAAAATTTTTTACGTGTGCATCGGTAACGCGGGTCGACCTCGGCGGAGGATAACTTACCGACTACCACCGGCAGTGGTCGGTAACGGCTCGGGGGGTATAAGCTGCCGCGTTAAAAATGAAACCCGAATTTCGGCGCTTCCACGGTTCAGGGCTGAAAAGGGCCCGAAAGAAAATAACTGATTCAAACGTTCGAATTTGACGCCAACTTCGCGACGCTGACATCGCATCGGCGGCGAGTGCCGCCACAGTCGCCGCGTTTACTCTCCCTTGATAGTTGAGCGAATTGACTTGTAACTTTGAGCTTACGAATCCGACTCTACGTTTATGTTTACATTTTCCATTAATTTTAAAGGGGTAGGGGGGGTTGGGGGGTGGTTGGCGATGACAGACCAATCGCACGCCTCCCCGACACCATCGTCGCTACCGACGACCTCGACCTCGAGCCGAGCCGAGTCGAGCGGGGCCGAAGGCCCGACGGGCTCCCGGAAATTTCGGAAAGGCGATATACCTTTAATTCCCAGTTGGCCGTAACTTTCTCGATGACGTCAAATTAGTGAAAAATCAAAGTTTCTTTGTCGCCGTATAGCTCGAGAACGGGTCGACGGGTGCGGGCGAGAGTAGGCTTGTCGGACGGAGGACGCGGAGACGAAGGCTTACCGCGCGAAAAATTCGCGAAAATTCGCGGAAAATTTTTTACGTGTGCATCGGTAACGCGCGTCGATCTCGGCGGAGGATAACTTACCGACCACCACCGGCAGTGGTCGTTAACGCTCGGGGGTATAAGCTGCCGCGTTAAAAATGAAACCCTAATTTCGGCGCTTCCACGGTTCAGGGCTGAAAATGGCCCGAAAGAAAATAACTGATTCAAACGTTCGAATTTAACGCCAACTTCGCGACGCTGACTTCGCATCGATGGCGAGTGCCGCCACAGTCGCCGCGTTTACTCTCCCTTGATAGTTGAGCGAATTGACTTGTAACTTTGAGCTTACGAATCCGACTCTACGTTTATGTTTACATTTTCCATTAATTTTAAAGGGGTAGGGGGGGTTGGGGGGGGGTGGTTGGCGATGACAGACCAATCGCACGCCTCCCCGCCACCATCGTCGCTACCGACGACCTCGACCTCGAGCCGAGCCGAGTCGAGCGGGGCCGAAGGCCCGACGGGCTCCCGGAAATTTCGGAAAGGCGATATACCTTTAATTCCCAGTTGGCCGTAACTTTCTCGATGACGTCAAATTAGTGAAAAATCAAAGTTTCTTTGTCGCCGTATAGCTCGAGAACGGGGCGATGGGTGCGGGCGAGAGTAGGCTCGTCGGACGGAGGACGCGGAGACGAAGGCATACCGCGCGAAAAATTCGCGAAAATACGCGGAAAATTTTTTACGTGTGCATCGGTAACGCGCGTCGACCTCGGCGGAGGATAACTTACCGACCACCACCGGCAGTGGTCGTTAACGCTCGGGGGGTATAAGCTGCCGCGTTAAAAATGAAACCCGAATTTCGGCGCTTCCACGGTTCAGGGCTGAAAAGGGCCCGAAAGAAAATAACTGATTCAAACGTTCGAATTTAACGCCAATTTCGCTTCGCTGACTTCGCATCGATGGCGAGTGCCGCCACAGTCGCCGCGTTTACTCTCCCTTGATGGTTGAGCGAATGGACTTGTAACTTCGAGGTTACGAAACCGACTCTACGTTTAGGTTTACATTTTCCATTAATTTTAAAGGGTGAGGAAGGGTTGGGGGGGGATGGCGATGACAGACCAATTGCGCACCTCCCCGCCACCATCGTCGCTACCGACGACCTCGACCTCGAGCCGAGCCGAGCCGAGCGGGGCCGAAGGCCCGACGGGCTCCCGGAAATTTCGGAAAGGCGATATACCTTTAATTCCCAGTTGGCCGTAACTTTCTCGATGACGTCAAATTAGTGAAAAATCAAAGTTTCTTTGTCGCCGTATAGCTCGAGAACGGGTCGACGGGTGCGGGCGAGAGTAGGCTCGTCGGACGGAGGACGCGGAGACGAAGGTTTACCGCGCGAAAAATTCACGAAAATTCGCGGAAAATTTTTTACGTGTGCATCGGTAACGCGCGTCGACCTCGGCGGAGGATAACTTACCGACCACCACCGGCAGTGGTCGGTAACGGCTCGGGGGGTATAAGCTGCCGCGTTAAAAATGAAACCCGAATTTCGGCGCTTCCACGGGTCAGGGCTGAAAAGGGCCCGAAAGAAAATAACTGATCCAAACGTTCGAATTTAACGCCAATTTCGCGACGCTGACTTCGCATCGATGGCGAGTGCCGCCACAGTCGCCGCGTTTACTCTCCCTTGATGGTTGAGCGAATGGACTTGTAACTTCGAGGTTACGAATCCGACTCTACGTTTAGGTTTACATTTTCCATTAATTTTAAAGGGTGAGGAAGGGTTGGGGGGGGGGATGGCGATGACAGACCAATTGCGCACCTCCCCGCCACCATCGTCGCTACCGACGACCTCGACCTCGAGCCGAGCCGAGCCGAGCGGGGCCGAAGGCCCGACGGGCTCCCGGAAATTTCGGAAAGGCGATATACCTTTAATTCCCAGTTGGCCGTAACTTTCTCGATGACGTCAAATTAGTGAAAAATCAAAGTTTCTTTGTCGCCGTATAGCTCGAGAACGGGTCGACGGGTGCGGGCGAGAGTAGGCTCGTCGGACGGAGGACGCGGAGACGAAGGTTTACCGCGCGAAAAATTCACGAAAATTCGCGGAAAATTTTTTACGTGTGCATCGGTAACGCGCGTCGACCTCGGCGGAGGATAACTTACCGACCACCACCGGCAGTGGTCGGTAACGGCTCGGGGGGTATAAGCTGCCGCGTTAAAAATGAAACCCTAATTTCGGCGCTTCCACGGGTCAGGGCTGAAAAGGGCCCGAAAGAAAATAACTGATCCAAACGTTCGAATTTAACGCCAATTTCGCGACGCTGACTTCGCATCGATGGCGAGTGCCGCCACAGTCGCCGCGTTTACTCTCCCTTGATGGTTGAGCGAATGGACTTGTAACTTCGAGGTTACGAATCCGACTCTACGTTTAGGTTTACATTTTCCATTAATTTTAAAGGGTGAGGAAGGGTTGGGGGGGGGGGATGGCGATGACAGACCAATTGCGCACCTCCCCGCCACCATCGTCGCTACCGACGACCTCGACCTCGAGCCGAGCCGAGCCGAGCTGGGCCGAAGGCCCGACGGGCTCCCGGAAATTTCGGAAAGGCGATATACCTTTAATTCCCAGTTGGCCGTAACTTTCTCGATGACGTCAAATTAGTGAAAAATCAAAGTTTCTTTGTCGCCGTATAGCTCGAGAACGGGGCGATGGGTGCGGGCGAGAGTAGGCTCGTCGGACGGAGGACGCGGAGACGAAGGCATACCGCGCGAAAAATTCGCGAAAATACGCGGAAAATTTTTTACGTGTGCATCGGTAACGCGCGTCGACCTCGGCGGAGGATAACTTACCGACCACCACCGGCAGTGGTCGTTAACGCTCGGGGGGTATAAGCTGCCGCGTTAAAAATGAAACCCGAATTTCGGCGCTTCCACGGTTCAGGGCTGAAAATGGCCCGAAAGAAAATAACTGATTCAAACGTTCGAATTTAACGCCAACTTCGCGACGCTGACTTCGCATCGATGGCGAGTGCCGCCACAGTCGCCGCGTTTACTCTCCCTTGATAGTTGAGCGAATTGACTTGTAACTTTGAGCTTACGAATCCGACTCTACGTTTATGTTTACATTTTCCATTAATTTTAAAGGGGTAGGGGGGGTTGGGGGGGTGGTTGGCGATGACAGACCAATCGCACGCCTCCCCGCCACCATCGTCGCTACCGACGACCTCGACCTCGAGCCGAGCCGAGTCGAGCGGGGCCGAAGGCCCGACGGGCTCCCGGAAATTTCGGAAAGGCGATATACCTTTAATTCCCAGTTGGCCGTAACTTTCTCGATGACGTCAAATTAGTGAAAAATCAAAGTTTCTTTGTCGCCGTATAGCTCGAGAACGGGTCGACGGGTGCGGGCGAGAGTAGGCTCGTCGGACGGAGGACGCGGAGACGAAGGCTTACCGCGCGAAAAATTCACGAAAATTCGCGGAAAATTTTTTACGTGTGCATCGGTAACGCGCGTCGACCTCGGCGGAGGATAACTTACCGACCACCACCGGCAGTGGTCGGTAACGGCTCGGGGGGTATAAGCTGCCGCGTTAAAAATGAAACCCGAATTTCGGCGCTTCCACGGTTCAGGGCTGAAAAGGGCCCGAAAGAAAATAACTGATCCAAACGTTCGAATTTAACGCCAATTTCGCTTCGCTGACTTCGCATCGATGGCGAGTGCCGCCACAGTCGCCGCGTTTACTCTCCCTTGATGGTTGAGCGAATGGACTTGTAACTTCGAGGTTACGAATCCGACTCTACGTTTAGGTTTACATTTTCCATTAATTTTAAAGGGTGAGGAAGGTTTGGGGGGGGGATGGCGATGACAGACCAATTGCGCACCTCCCCGCCACCATCGTCGCTACCGACGACCTCGACCTCGAGCCGAGCCGAGCCGAGCGGGGCCGAAGGCCCGACGGGCTCCCGGAAATTTCGGAAAGGCGATATACCTTTAATTCCCAGTTGGCCGTAACTTTCTCGATGACGTCAAATTAGTGAAAAATCAAAGTTTCTTTGTCGCCGTATAGCTCGAGAACGGGTCGACGGGTGCGGGCGAGAGTAGGCTCGTCGGACGGAGGACGCGGAGACGAAGGTTTACCGCGCGAAAAATTCACGAAAATTCGCGGAAAATTTTTTACGTGTGCATCGGTAACGCGCGTCGACCTCGGCGGAGGATAACTTACCGACCACCACCGGCAGTGGTCGGTAACGGCTCGGGGGGTATAAGCTGCCGCGTTAAAAATGAAACCCGAATTTCGGCGCTTCCACGGGTCAGGGCTGAAAAGGGCCCGAAAGAAAATAACTGATCCAAACGTTCGAATTTAACGCCAATTTCGCGACGCTGACTTCGCATCGATGGCGAGTGCCGCCACAGTCGCCGCGTTTACTCTCCCTTGATGGTTGAGCGAATGGACTTGTAACTTCGAGGTTACGAATCCGACTCTACGTTTAGGTTTACATTTTCCATTAATTTTAAAGGGTGAGGAAGGGTTGGGGGGGGGGGATGGCGATGACAGACCAATTGCGCACCTCCCCGCCACCATCGTCGCTACCGACGACCTCGACCTCGAGCCGAGCCGAGCCGAGCGGGGCCGAAGGCCCGACGGGCTCCCGGAAATTTCGGAAAGGCGATATACCTTTAATTCCCAGTTGGCCGTAACTTTCTCGATGACGTCAAATTAGTGAAAAATCAAAGTTTCTTTGTCGCCGTATAGCTCGAGAACGGGTCGACGGGTGCGGGCGAGAGTAGGCTCGTCGGACGGAGGACGCGGAGACGAAGGTTTACCGCGCGAAAAATTCACGAAAATTCGCGGAAAATTTTTTACATGTGCATCGGTAACGCGCGTCGACCTCGGCGGAGGATAACTTACCGACGACCACCGGCAGTGGTCGGTAACGGCTCGGGGGGTATAAGCTGCCGCGTTAAAAATGAAACCCGAATTTTGGCGCTTCCACGGGTCAGGGCTGAAAAGGGCCCGAAAGAAAATAACTGATCCAAACGTTCGAATTTAACGCCAATTTCGCGACGCTGACTTCGCATCGATGGCGAGTGCCGCCACAGTCGCCGCGTTTACTCTCCCTTGATGGTTGAGCGAATGGACTTGTAACTTCGAGGTTACGAATCCGACTCTACGTTTAGGTTTACATTTTCCATTAATTTTAAAGGGTGAGGGGGGTTGGGAGGAGGATGGCGATGACAGACCAATTGCGCACCTCCCCGCCACCATCGTCGCTACCGACGACCTCGACCTCGAGCCGAGCGGGGCCGAAGGCCCGACGGGCTCCCGGAAATTTCGGAAAGGCGATATACCTTTAATTCCCAGTTGGCCGTAACTTTCTCGATGACGTCAAATTAGTGAAAAATCAAAGTTTCTTTGTCGCCGTATAGCTCGAGAACGGGTCGACGGGTGCGGGCGAGAGTAGGCTCGTCGGACGGAGGACGCGGAGACGAAGGCTTACCGCGCGAAAAATTCACGAAAATTCGCGGAAAATTTTTTACGTGTGCATCGGTAACGCGCGTCGACCTCGGCGGAGGATAACTTACCGACCACCACCGGCAGTGGTCGGTAACGGCTCGGGGGGTATAAGCTGCCGCGTTAAAAATGAAACCCTAATTTCGGCGCTTCCACGGTTCAGGGCTGAAAAGGGCCCGAAAGAAAATAACTGATTCAAACGTTCGAATTTAACGCCAACTTCGCGACGCTGACTTCGCATCGATGGCGAGTGCCGCCACAGCCGCCGCGTTTACTCTCCCTTGATAGTTGAGAGAATCGACTTGTAACTTTGAGCTTACGAATCCGACTCTACGTTTAGGTTTACATTTTCCATTAATTTTAAAGGGTGAGGGGGGTTGGGAGGAGGATGGCGATGACAGACCAATTGCGCACCTCCCCGCCACCATCGTCGCTACCGACGACCTCGACCTCGAGCCGAGCCGAGCCGAGCGGGGCCGAAGGCCCGACGGGCTCCCGGAAATTTCGGAAAGGCGATATACCTTTAATTCCCAGTTGGCCGTAACTTTCTCGATGACGTCAAATTAGTGAAAAATCAAAGTTTCTTTGTCGCCGTATAGCTCGAGAACGGGTCGACGGGTGCGGGCGAGAGTAGGCTCGTCGGACGGAGGACCCGGAGACGAAGGTTTACCGCGCGAAAAATTCACGAAAATTCGCGGAAAATTTTTTACGTGTGCATCGGTAACGCGCGTCCACCTCGGCGGAGGATAACTTACCGACCACCACCGGCAGTGGTCGGTAACGGCTCGGGGGGTATAAGCTGCCGCGTTAAAAATGAAACCCGAATTTCGGCGCTTCCACGGGTCAGGGCTGAAAAGGGCCCGAAAGAAAATAACTGATCCAAACGTTCGAATTTAACGCCAATTTCGCGACGCTGACTTCGCATCGATGGCGAGTGCCGCCACAGTCGCCGCGTTTACTCTCCCTTGATGGTTGAGCGAATGGACTTGTAACTTCGAGGTTACGAATCCGACTCTACGTTTAGGTTTACATTTTCCATTAATTTTAAAGGGTGAGGAAGGGTTGGGGGGGGGATGGCGATGACAGACCAATTGCGCACCTCCCCGCCACCATCGTCGCTACCGACGACCTCGACCTCGAGCCGAGCCGAGCCGAGCGGGGCCGAAGGCCCGACGGGCTCCCGGAAATTTCGGAAAGGCGATATACCTTTAATTCCCAGTTGGCCGTAACTTTCTCGATGACGTCAAATTAGTGAAAAATCAAAGTTTCTTTGTCGCCGTATAGCTCGAGAACGGGTCGACGGGTGCGGGCGAGAGTAGGCTCGTCGGACGGAGGACGCGGAGACGAAGGTTTACCGCGCGAAAAATTCACGAAAATTCGCGGAAAATTTTTTACATGTGCATCGGTAACGCGCGTCGACCTCGGCGGAGGATAACTTACCGACGACCACCGGCAGTGGTCCGTAACGGCTCGGGGGGTATAAGCTGCCGCGTTAAAAATGAAACCCGAATTTTGGCGCTTCCACGGGTCAGGGCTGAAAAGGGCCCGAAAGAAAATAACTGATCCAAACGTTCGAATTTAACGCCAATTTCGCGACGCTGACTTCGCATCGATGGCGAGTGCCGCCACAGTCGCCGCGTTTACTCTCCCTTGATGGTTGAGCGAATGGACTTGTAACTTCGAGGTTACGAATCCGACTCTACGTTTAGGTTTACATTTTCCATTAATTTTAAAGGGTGAGGGGGGTTGGGGGGAGGATGGCGATGACAGACCAATTGCGCACCTCCCCGCCACCATCGTCGCTACCGACGACCTCGACCTCGAGCCGAGCGGGGCCGAAGGCCCGACGGGCTCCCGGAAATTTCGGAAAGGCGATATACCTTTAATTCCCAGTTGGCCGTAACTTTCTCGATGACGTCAAATTAGTGAAAAATCAAAGTTTCTTTGTCGCCGTATAGCTCGAGAACGGGTCGACGGGTGCGGGCGAGAGTAGGCTCGTCGGACGGAGGACGCGGAGACGAAGGTTTACCGCGCGGAAAATTTTTTACATGTGCATCGGTAACGCGCGTCGACCTCGGCGGAGGATAACTTACCGACGACCACCGGCAGTGGTCGGTAACGGCTCGGGGGGTATAAGCTGCCGCGTTAAAAATGAAACCCGAATTTTGGCGCTTCCACGGGTCAGGGCTGAAAAGGGCCCGAAAGAAAATAACTGATCCAAACGTTCGAATTTAACGCCAATTTCGCGACGCTGACTTCGCATCGATGGCGAGTGCCGCCACAGTCGCCGCGTTTACTCTCCCTTGATGGTTGAGCGAATGGACTTGTAACTTCGAGGTTACGAATCCGACTCTACGTTTAGGTTTACATTTTCCATTAATTTTAAAGGGTGAGGGGGGTTGGGAGGAGGATGGCGATGACAGACCAATTGCGCACCTCCCCGCCACCATCGTCGCTACCGACGACCTCGACCTCGAGCCGAGCGGGGCCGAAGGCCCGACGGGCTCCCGGAAATTTCGGAAAGGCGATATACCTTTAATTCCCAGTTGGCCGTAACTTTCTCGATGACGTCAAATTAGTGAAAAATCAAAGTTTCTTTGTCGCCGTATAGCTCGAGAACGGGTCGACGGGTGCGGGCGAGAGTAGGCTCGTCGGACGGAGGACGCGGAGACGAAGGCTTACCGCGCGAAAAATTCACGAAAATTCGCGGAAAATTTTTTACGTGTGCATCGGTAACGCGCGTCGACCTCGGCGGAGGATAACTTACCGACCACCACCGGCAGTGGTCGGTAACGGCTCGGGGGGTATAAGCTGCCGCGTTAAAAATGAAACCCTAATTTCGGCGCTTCCACGGTTCAGGGCTGAAAAGGGCCCGAAAGAAAATAACTGATTCAAACGTTCGAATTTAACGCCAACTTCGCGACGCTGACTTCGCATCGATGGCGAGTGCCGCCACAGCCGCCGCGTTTACTCTCCCTTGATAGTTGAGAGAATCGACTTGTAACTTTGAGCTTACGAATCCGACTCTACGTTTAGGTTTACATTTTCCATTAATTTTAAAGGGTGAGGGGGGTTGGGAGGAGGATGGCGATGACAGACCAATTGCGCACCTCCCCGCCACCATCGTCGCTACCGACGACCTCGACCTCGAGCCGAGCCGAGCCGAGCGGGGCCGAAGGCCCGACGGGCTCCCGGAAATTTCGGAAAGGCGATATACCTTTAATTCCCAGTTGGCCGTAACTTTCTCGATGACGTCAAATTAGTGAAAAATCAAAGTTTCTTTGTCGCCGTATAGCTCGAGAACGGGTCGACGGGTGCGGGCGAGAGTAGGCTCGTCGGACGGAGGACGCGGAGACGAAGGCTTACCGCGCGAAAAATTCACGAAAATTCGCGGAAAATTTTTTACGTGTGCATCGGTAACGCGCGTCGACCTCGGCGGAGGATAACCTACCGACCACCACCGGCAGTGGTCGGTAACGGCTCGGGGGGTATAAGCTGCCGCGTTAAAAATGAAACCCGAATTTCGGCGCTTCCACGGTTCAGGGCTGAAAAGGGCCCGAAAGAAAATAACTGATTCAAACGTTCGAATTTAACGCCAACTTCGCGACGCTGACTTCGCATCGATGGCGAGTGCCGCCACAGCCGCCGCGTTTACTCTCCCTTGATAGTTGAGAGAATCGACTTGTAACTTTGAGCTTACGAATCCGACTCTACGTTTAGGTTTACATTTTCCATTAATTTTAAAGGGTGAGGGGGGTTGGGAGGAGGATGGCGATGACAGACCAATTGCGCACCTCCCCGCCACCATCGTCGCTACCGACGACCTCGACCTCGAGCCGAGCCGAGCCGAGCGGGGCCGAAGGCCCGACGGGCTCCCGGAAATTTCGGAAAGGCGATATACCTTTAATTCCCAGTTGGCCGTAACTTTCTCGATGACGTCAAATTAGTGAAAAATCAAAGTTTCTTTGTCGCCGTATAGCTCGAGAACGGGTCGACGGGTGCGGGCGAGAGTAGGCTCGTCGGACGGAGGACGCGGAGACGAAGGTTTACCGCGCGAAAAATTCACGAAAATTCGCGGAAAATTTTTTACGTGTGCATCGGTAACGCGCGTCGACCTCGGCGGAGGATAACTTACCGACCACCACCGGCAGTGGTCGGTAACGGCTCGGGGGGTATAAGCTGCCGCGTTAAAAATGAAACCCGAATTTCGGCGCTTCCACGGGTCAGGGCTGAAAAGGGCCCGAAAGAAAATAACTGATCCAAACGTTCGAATTTAACGCCAATTTCGCGACGCTGACTTCGCATCGATGGCGAGTGCCGCCACAGTCGCCGCGTTTACTCTCCCTTGATGGTTGAGCGAATGGACTTGTAACTTCGAGGTTACGAATCCGACTCTACGTTTAGGTTTACATTTTCCATTAATTTTAAAGGGTGAGGAAGGGTTGGGGGGGGGATGGCGATGACAGACCAATTGCGCACCTCCCCGCCACCATCGTCGCTACCGACGACCTCGACCTCGAGCCGAGCCGAGCCGAGCGGGGCCGAAGGCCCGACGGGCTCCCGGAAATTTCGGAAAGGCGATATACCTTTAATTCCCAGTTGGCCGTAACTTTCTCGATGACGTCAAATTAGTGAAAAATCAAAGTTTCTTTGTCGCCGTATAGCTCGAGAACGGGTCGACGGGTGCGGGCGAGAGTAGGCTCGTCGGACGGAGGACGCGGAGACGAAGGTTTACCGCGCGAAAAATTCACGAAAATTCGCGGAAAATTTTTTACATGTGCATCGGTAACGCGCGTCGACCTCGGCGGAGGATAACTTACCGACGACCACCTGCAGTGGTCGGTAACGGCTCGGGGGGTATAAGCTGCCGCGTTAAAAATGAAACCCGAATTTTGGCGCTTCCACGGGTCAGGGCTGAAAAGGGCCCGAAAGAAAATAACTGATCCAAACGTTCGAATTTAACGCCAATTTCGCGACGCTGACTTCGCATCGATGGCGAGTGCCGCCACAGTCGCCGCGTTTACTCTCCCTTGATGGTTGAGCGAATGGACTTGTAACTTCGAGGTTACGAATCCGACTCTACGTTTAGGTTTACATTTTCCATTAATTTTAAAGGGTGAGGGGGGTTGGGAGGAGGATGGCGATGACAGACCAATTGCGCACCTCCCCGCCACCATCGTCGCTACCGACGACCTCGACCTCGAGCCGAGCGGGGCCGAAGGCCCGACGGGCTCCCGGAAATTTCGGAAAGGCGATATACCTTTAATTCCCAGTTGGCCGTAACTTTCTCGATGACGTCAAATTAGTGAAAAATCAAAGTTTCTTTGTCGCCGTATAGCTCGAGAACGGGTCGACGGGTGCGGGCGAGAGTAGGCTCGTCGGACGGAGGACGCGGAGACGAAGGCTTACCGCGCGAAAAATTCACGAAAATTCGCGGAAAATTTTTTACGTGTGCATCGGTAACGCGCGTCGACCTCGGCGGAGGATAACTTACCGACCACCACCGGCAGTGGTCGGTAACGGCTCGGGGGGTATAAGCTGCCGCGTTAAAAATGAAACCCTAATTTCGGCGCTTCCACGGTTCAGGGCTGAAAAGGGCCCGAGAGAAAATAACTGATTCAAACGTTCGAATTTAACGCCAACTTCGCGACGCTGACTTCGCATCGATGGCGAGTGCCGCCACAGCCGCCGCGTTTACTCTCCCTTGATAGTTGAGAGAATCGACTTGTAACTTTGAGCTTACGAATCCGACTCTACGTTTAGGTTTACATTTTCCATTAATTTTAAAGGGTGAGGGGGGTTGGGAGGAGGATGGCGATGACAGACCAATTGCGCACCTCCCCGCCACCATCGTCGCTACCGACGACCTCGACCTCGAGCCGAGCCGAGCCGAGCGGGGCCGAAGGCCCGACGGGCTCCCGGAAATTTCGGAAAGGCGATATACCTTTAATTCCCAGTTGGCCGTAACTTTCTCGATGACGTCAAATTAGTGAAAAATCAAAGTTTCTTTGTCGCCGTATAGCTCGAGAACGGGTCGACGGGTGCGGGCGAGAGTAGGCTCGTCGGACGGAGGACGCGGAGACGAAGGTTTACCGCGCGAAAAATTCACGAAAATTCGCGGAAAATTTTTTACGTGTGCATCGGTAACGCGCGTCGACCTCGGCGGAGGATAACTTACCGACCACCACCGGCAGTGGTCGGTAACGGCTCGGGGGGTATAAGCTGCCGCGTTAAAAATGAAACCCGAATTTCGGCGCTTCCACGGGTCAGGGCTGAAAAGGGCCCGAAAGAAAATAACTGATCCAAACGTTCGAATTTAACGCCAATTTCGCGACGCTGACTTCGCATCGATGGCGAGTGCCACCACAGTCGCCGCGTTTACTCTCCCTTGATGGTTGAGCGAATGGACTTGTAACTTCGAGGTTACGAATCCGACTCTACGTTTAGGTTTACATTTTCCATTAATTTTAAAGGGTGAGGAAGGGTTGGGGGGGGGATGGCGATGACAGACCAATTGCGCACCTCCCCGCCACCATCGTCGCTACCGACGACCTCGACCTCGAGCCGAGCCGAGCCGAGCGGGGCCGAAGGCCCGACGGGCTCCCGGAAATTTCGGAAAGGCGATATACCTTTAATTCCCAGTTGGCCGTAACTTTCTCGATGACGTCAAATTAGTGAAAAATCAAAGTTTCTTTGTCGCCGTATAGCTCGAGAACGGGTCGACGGGTGCGGGCGAGAGTAGGCTCGTCGGACGGAGGACGCGGAGACGAAGGTTTACCGCGCGAAAAATTCACGAAAATTCGCGGAAAATTTTTTACATGTGCATCGGTAACGCGCGTCGACCTCGGCGGAGGATAACTTACCGACGACCACCGGCAGTGGTCGGTAACGGCTCGGGGGGTATAAGCTGCCGCGTTAAAAATGAAACCCGAATTTTGGCGCTTCCACGGGTCAGGGCTGAAAAGGGCCCGAAAGATAATAACTGATCCAAACGTTCGAATTTAACGCCAATTTCGCGACGCTGACTTCGCATCGATGGCGAGTGCCGCCACAGTCGCCGCGTTTACTCTCCCTTGATGGTTGAGCGAATGGACTTGTAACTTCGAGGTTACGAATCCGACTCTACGTTTAGGTTTACATTTTCCATTAATTTTAAAGGGTGAGGGGGGTTGGGAGGAGGATGGCGATGACAGACCAATTGCGCACCTCCCCGCCACCATCGTCGCTACCGACGACCTCGACCTCGAGCCGAGCGGGGCCGAAGGCCCGACGGGCTCCCGGAAATTTCGGAAAGGCGATATACCTTTAATTCCCAGTTGGCCGTAACTTTCTCGATGACGTCAAATTAGTGAAAAATCAAAGTTTCTTTGTCGCCGTATAGCTCGAGAACGGGTCGACGGGTGCGGGCGAGAGTAGGCTCGTCGGACGGAGGACGCGGAGACGAAGGCTTACCGCGCGAAAAATTCACGAAAATTCGCGGAAAATTTTTTACGTGTGCATCGGTAACGCGCGTCGACCTCGGCGGAGGATAACTTACCGACCACCACCGGCAGTGGTCGGTAACGGCTCGGGGGGTATAAGCTGCCGCGTTAAAAATGAAACCCTAATTTCGGCGCTTCCACGGTTCAGGGCTGAAAAGGGCCCGAAAGAAAATAACTGATTCAAACGTTCGAATTTAACGCCAACTTCGCGACGCTGACTTCGCATCGATGGCGAGTGCCGCCACAGCCGCCGCGTTTACTCTCCCTTGATAGTTGAGAGAATCGACTTGTAACTTTGAGCTTACGAATCCGACTCTACGTTTAGGTTTACATTTTCCATTAATTTTAAAGGGTGAGGGGGGTTGGGAGGAGGATGGCGATGACAGACCAATTGCGCACCTCCCCGCCACCATCGTCGCTACCGACGACCTCGACCTCGAGCCGAGCGGGGCCGAAGGCCCGACGGGCTCCCGGAAATTTCGGAAAGGCGATATACCTTTAATTCCCAGTTGGCCGTAACTTTCTCGATGACGTCAAATTAGTGAAAAATCAAAGTTTCTTTGTCGCCGTATAGCTCGAGAACGGGTCGACGGGTGCGGGCGAGAGTAGGCTCGTCGGACGGAGGACGCGGAGACGAAGGTTTACCGCGCGAAAAATTCGCGGAAAATTTTTTACATGTGCATCGGTAACGCGCGTCGACCTCGGCGGAGGATAACTTACCGACGACCACCGGCAGTGGTCGGTAACGGCTCGGGGGGTATAAGCTGCCGCGTTAAAAATGAAACCCGAATTTTGGCGCTTCCACGGGTCAGGGCTGAAAAGGGCCCGAAAGAAAATAACTGATCCAAACGTTCGAATTTAACGCCAATTTCGCGACGCTGACTTCGCATCGATGGCGAGTGCCGCCACAGTCGCCGCGTTTACTCTCCCTTGATGGTTGAGCGAATGGACTTGTAACTTCGAGGTTACGAATCCGACTCTACGTTTAGGTTTACATTTTCCATTAATTTTAAAGGGTGAGGGGGGTTGGGAGGAGGATGGCGATGACAGACCAATTGCGCACCTCCCCGCCACCATCGTCGCTACCGACGACCTCGACCTCGAGCCGAGCGGGGCCGAAGGCCCGACGGGCTCCCGGAAATTTCGGAAAGGCGATATACCTTTAATTCCCAGTTGGCCGTAACTTTCTCGATGACGTCAAATTAGTGAAAAATCAAAGTTTCTTTGTCGCCGTATAGCTCGAGAACGGGTCGACGGGTGCGGGCGAGAGTAGGCTCGTCGGACGGAGGACGCGGAGACGAAGGCTTACCGCGCGAAAAATTCACGAAAATTCGCGGAAAATTTTTTACGTGTGCATCGGTAACGCGCGTCGACCTCGGCGGAGGATAACTTACCGACCACCACCGGCAGTGGTCGGTAACGGCTCGGGGGGTATAAGCTGCCGCGTTAAAAATGAAACCCTAATTTCGGCGCTTCCACGGTTCAGGGCTGAAAAGGGCCCGAAAGAAAATAACTGATTCAAACGTTCGAATTTAACGCCAACTTCGCGACGCTGACTTCGCATCGATGGCGAGTGCCGCCACAGCCGCCGCGTTTACTCTCCCTTGATAGTTGAGAGAATCGACTTGTAACTTTGAGCTTACGAATCCGACTCTACGTTTAGGTTTACATTTTCCATTAATTTTAAAGGGTGAGGGGGGTTGGGAGGAGGATGGCGATGACAGACCAATTGCGCACCTCCCCGCCACCATCGTCGCTACCGACGACCTCGACCTCGAGCCGAGCCGAGCCGAGCGGGGCCGAAGGCCCGACGGGCTCCCGGAAATTTCGGAAAGGCGATATACCTTTAATTCCCAGTTGGCCGTAACTTTCTCGATGACGTCAAATTAGTGAAAAATCAAAGTTTCTTTGTCGCCGTATAGCTCGAGAACGGGTCGACGGGTGCGGGCGAGAGTAGGCTCGTCGGACGGAGGACGCGGAGACGAAGGCTTACCGCGCGAAAAATTCACGAAAATTCGCGGAAAATTTTTTACGTGTGCATCGGTAACGCGCGTCGACCTCGGCGGAGGATAACCTACCGACCACCACCGGCAGTGGTCGGTAACGGCTCGGGGGGTATAAGCTGCCGCGTTAAAAATGAAACCCGAATTTCGGCGCTTCCACGGTTCAGGGCTGAAAAGGGCCCGAAAGAAAATAACTGATTCAAACGTTCGAATTTAACGCCAACTTCGCGACGCTGACTTCGCATCGATGGCGAGTGCCGCCACAGCCGCCGCGTTTACTCTCCCTTGATAGTTGAGAGAATCGACTTGTAACTTTGAGCTTACGAATCCGACTCTACGTTTAGGTTTACATTTTCCATTAATTTTAAAGGGTGAGGGGGGTTGGGAGGAGGATGGCGATGACAGACCAATTGCGCACCTCCCCGCCACCATCGTCGCTACCGACGACCTCGACCTCGAGCCGAGCCGAGCCGAGCGGGGCCGAAGGCCCGACGGGCTCCCGGAAATTTCGGAAAGGCGATATACCTTTAATTCCCAGTTGGCCGTAACTTTCTCGATGACGTCAAATTAGTGAAAAATCAAAGTTTCTTTGTCGCCGTGTAGCTCGAGAACGGGTCGACGGGTGCGGGCGAGAGTAGGCTCGTCGGACGGAGGACGCGGAGACGAAGGTTTACCGCGCGAAAAATTCACGAAAATTCGCGGAAAATTTTTTACGTGTGCATCGGTAACGCGCGTCGACCTCGGCGGAGGATAACTTACCGACCACCACCGGCAGTGGTCGGTAACGGCTCGGGGGGTATAAGCTGCCGCGTTAAAAATGAAACCCGAATTTCGGCGCTTCCACGGGTCAGGGCTGAAAAGGGCCCGAAAGAAAATAACTGATCCAAACGTTCGAATTTAACGCCAATTTCGCGACGCTGACTTCGCATCGATGGCGAGTGCCGCCACAGTCGCCGCGTTTACTCTCCCTTGATGGTTGAGCGAATGGACTTGTAACTTCGAGGTTACGAATCCGACTCTACGTTTAGGTTTACATTTTCCATTAATTTTAAAGGGTGAGGAAGGGTTGGGGGGGGGGATGGCGATGACAGACCAATTGCGCACCTCCCCGCCACCATCGTCGCTACCGACGACCTCGACCTCGAGCCGAGCCGAGCCGAGCGGGGCCGAAGGCCCGACGGGCTCCCGGAAATTTCGGAAAGGCGATATACCTTTAATTCCCAGTTGGCCGTAACTTTCTCGATGACGTCAAATTAGTGAAAAATCAAAGTTTCTTTGTCGCCGTATAGCTCGAGAACGGGTCGACGGGTGCGGGCGAGAGTAGGCTCGTCGGACGGAGGACGCGGAGACGAAGGTTTACCGCGCGAAAAATTCACGAAAATTCGCGGAAAATTTTTTACATGTGCATCGGTAACGCGCGTCGACCTCGGCGGAGGATAACTTACCGACGACCACCGGCAGTGGTCGGTAACGGCTCGGGGGGTATAAGCTGCCGCGTTAAAAATGAAACCCGAATTTTGGCGCTTCCACGGGTCAGGGCTGAAAAGGGCCCGAAAGATAATAACTGATCCAAACGTTCGAATTTAACGCCAATTTCGCGACGCTGACTTCGCATCGATGGCGAGTGCCGCCACAGTCGCCGCGTTTACTCTCCCTTGATGGTTGAGCGAATGGACTTGTAACTTCGAGGTTACGAATCCGACTCTACGTTTAGGTTTACATTTTCCATTAATTTTAAAGGGTGAGGGGGGTTGGGAGGAGGATGGCGATGACAGACCAATTGCGCACCTCCCCGCCACCATCGTCGCTACCGACGACCTCGACCTCGAGCCGAGCCGAGCCGAGCGGGGCCGAAGGCCCGACGGGCTCCCGGAAATTTCGGAAAGGCGATATACCTTTAATTCCCAGTTGGCCGTAACTTTCTCGATGACGTCAAATTAGTGAAAAATCAAAGTTTCTTTGTCGCCGTATAGCTCGAGAACGGGTCGACGGGTGCGGGCGAGAGTAGGCTCGTCGGACGGAGGACGCGGAGACGAAGGTTTACCGCGCGAAAAATTCACGAAAATTCGCGGAAAATTTTTTACGTGTGCATCGGTAACGCGCGTCGACCTCGGCGGAGGATAACTTACCGACCACCACCGGCAGTGGTCGGTAACGGCTCGGGGGGTATAAGCTGCCGCGTTAAAAATGAAACCCGAATTTCGGCGCTTCCACGGGTCAGGGCTGAAAAGGGCCCGAAAGAAAATAACTGATCCAAACGTTCGAATTTAACGCCAATTTCGCGACGCTGACTTCGCATCGATGGCGAGTGCCGCCACAGTCGCCGCGTTTACTCTCCCTTGATGGTTGAGCGAATGGACTTGTAACTTCGAGGTTACGAATCCGACTCTACGTTTAGGTTTACATTTTCCATTAATTTTAAAGGGTGAGGAAGGGTTGGGGGGGGGGATGGCGATGACAGACCAATTGCGCACCTCCCCGCCACCATCGTCGCTACCGACGACCTCGACCTCGAGCCGAGCCGAGCCGAGCGGGGCCGAAGGCCCGACGGGCTCCCGGAAATTTCGGAAAGGCGATATACCTTTAATTCCCAGTTGGCCGTAACTTTCTCGATGACGTCAAATTAGTGAAAAATCAAAGTTTCTTTGTCGCCGTATAGCTCGAGAACGGGTCGACGGGTGCGGGCGAGAGTAGGCTCGTCGGACGGAGGACGCGGAGACGAAGGTTTACCGCGCGATAAATTCACGAAAATTCGCGGAAAATTTTTTACATGTGCATCGGTAACGCGCGTCGACCTCGGCGGAGGATAACTTACCGACGACCACCGGCAGTGGTCGGTAACGGCTCGGGGGGTATAAGCTGCCGCGTTAAAAATGAAACCCGAATTTTGGCGCTTCCACGGGTCAGGGCTGAAAAGGGCCCGAAAGATAATAACTGATCCAAACGTTCGAATTTAACGCCAATTTCGCGACGCTGACTTCGCATCGATGGCGAGTGCCGCCACAGTCGCCGCGTTTACTCTCCCTTGATGGTTGAGCGAATGGACTTGTAACTTCGAGGTTACGAATCCGACTCTACGTTTAGGTTTACATTTTCCATTAATTTTAAAGGGTGAGGGGGGTTGGGAGGAGGATGGCGATGACAGACCAATTGCGCACCTCCCCGCCACCATCGTCGCTACCGACGACCTCGACCTCGAGCCGAGCGGGGCCGAAGGCCCGACGGGCTCCCGGAAATTTCGGAAAGGCGATATACCTTTAATTCCCAGTTGGCCGTAACTTTCTCGATGACGTCAAATTAGTGAAAAATCAAAGTTTCTTTGTCGCCGTATAGCTCGAGAACGGGTCGACGGGTGCGGGCGAGAGTAGGCTCGTCGGACGGAGGACGCGGAGACGAAGGCTTACCGCGCGAAAAATTCACGAAAATTCGCGGAAAATTTTTTACGTGTGCATCGGTAACGCGCGTCGACCTCGGCGGAGGATAACTTACCGACCACCACCGGCAGTGGTCGGTAACGGCTCGGGGGGTATAAGCTGCCGCGTTAAAAATGAAACCCTAATTTCGGCGCTTCCACGGTTCAGGGCTGAAAAGGGCCCGAAAGAAAATAACTGATTCAAACGTTCGAATTTAACGCCAACTTCGCGACGCTGACTTCGCATCGATGGCGAGTGCCGCCACAGCCGCCGCGTTTACTCTCCCTTGATAGTTGAGAGAATCGACTTGTAACTTTGAGCTTACGAATCCGACTCTACGTTTAGGTTTACATTTTCCATTAATTTTAAAGGGTGAGGGGGGTTGGGAGGAGGATGGCGATGACAGACCAATTGCGCACCTCCCCGCCACCATCGTCGCTACCGACGACCTCGACCTCGAGCCGAGCCGAGCCGAGCGGGGCCGAAGGCCCGACGGGCTCCCGGAAATTTCGGAAAGGCGATATACCTTTAATTCCCAGTTGGCCGTAACTTTCTCGATGACGTCAAATTAGTGAAAAATCAAAGTTTCTTTGTCGCCGTATAGCTCGAGAACGGGTCGACGGGTGCGGGCGAGAGTAGGCTCGTCGGACGGAGGACGCGGAGACGAAGGCTTACCGCGCGAAAAATTCACGAAAATTCGCGGAAAATTTTTTACGTGTGCATCGGTAACGCGCGTCGACCTCGGCGGAGGATAACCTACCGACCACCACCGGCAGTGGTCGGTAACGGCTCGGGGGGTATAAGCTGCCGCGTTAAAAATGAAACCCGAATTTCGGCGCTTCCACGGTTCAGGGCTGAAAAGGGCCCGAAAGAAAATAACTGATTCAAACGTTCGAATTTAACGCCAACTTCGCGACGCTGACTTCGCATCGATGGCGAGTGCCGCCACAGCCGCCGCGTTTACTCTCCCTTGATAGTTGAGAGAATCGACTTGTAACTTTGAGCTTACGAATCCGACTCTACGTTTAGGTTTACATTTTCCATTAATTTTAAAGGGTGAGGGGGGTTGGGAGGAGGATGGCGATGACAGACCAATTGCGCACCTCCCCGCCACCATCGTCGCTACCGACGACCTCGACCTCGAGCCGAGCGGGGCCGAAGGCCCGACGGGCTCCCGGAAATTTCGGAAAGGCGATATACCTTTAATTCCCAGTTGGCCGTAACTTTCTCGATGACGTCAAATTAGTGAAAAATCAAAGTTTCTTTGTCGCCGTATAGCTCGAGAACGGGTCGACGGGTGCGGGCGAGAGTAGGCTCGTCGGACGGAGGACGCGGAGACGAAGGTTTACCGCGCGAAAAATTCACGAAAATTCGCGGAAAATTTTTTACATGTGCATCGGTAACGCGCGTCGACCTCGGCGGAGGATAACTTACCGACGACCACCGGCAGTGGTCGGTAACGGCTCGGGGGGTATAAGCTGCCGCGTTAAAAATGAAACCCGAATTTCGGCGCTTCCACGGGTCAGGGCTGAAAAGGGCCCGAAAGAAAATAACTGATCCAAACGTTCGAATTTAACGCCAATTTCGCGACGCTGACTTCGCATCGATGGCGAGTGCCGCCACAGTCGCCGCGTTTACTCTCCCTTGATGGTTGAGCGAATGGACTTGTAACTTCGAGGTTACGAATCCGACTCTACGTTTAGGTTTACATTTTCCATTAATTTTAAAGGGTGAGGAAGGGTTGGGGGGGGGATGGCGATGACAGACCAATTGCGCACCTCCCCGCCACCATCGTCGCTACCGACGACCTCGACCTCGAGCCGAGCCGAGCCGAGCGGGGCCGAAGGCCCGACGGGCTCCCGGAAATTTCGGAAAGGCGATATACCTTTAATTCCCAGTTGGCCGTAACTTTCTCGATGACGTCAAATTAGTGAAAAATCAAAGTTTCTTTGTCGCCGTATAGCTCGAGAACGGGTCGACGGGTGCGGGCGAGAGTAGGCTCGTCGGACGGAGGACGCGGAGACGAAGGTTTACCGCGCGAAAAATTCACGAAAATTCGCGGAAAATTTTTTACATGTGCATCGGTAACGCGCGTCGACCTCGGCGGAGGATAACTTACCGACGACCACCGGCAGTGGTCGGTAACGGCTCGGGGGGTATAAGCTGCCGCGTTAAAAATGAAACCCGAATTTTGGCGCTTCCACGGGTCAGGGCTGAAAAGGGCCCGAAAGAAAATAACTGATCCAAACGTTCGAATTTAACGCCAATTTCGCGACGCTGACTTCGCATCGATGGCGAGTGCCGCCACAGTCGCCGCGTTTACTCTCCCTTGATGGTTGAGCGAATGGACTTGTAACTTTGAGCTTACGAATCCGACTCTACGTTTAGGTTTACATTTTCCATTAATTTTAAAGGGTGAGGGGGGTTGGGAGGTGGATGGCGATGACAGACCAATTGCGCACCTTCCCGCCACCATCGTCGCTACCGACGACCTCGACCTCGAGCCGAGCGGGGCCGAAGGCCCGACGGGCTCCCGGAAATTTCGGAAAGGCGATATACCTTTAATTCCCAGTTGGCCGTAACTTTCTCGATGACGTCAAATTAGTGAAAAATCAAAGTTTCTTTGTCGCCGTATAGCTCGAGAACGGGTCGACGGGTGCGGGCGAGAGTAGGCTCGTCGGACGGAGGACGCGGAGACGAAGGCTTACCGCGCGAAAAATTCACGAAAATTCGCGGAAAATTTTTTACGTGTGCATCGGTAACGCGCGTCGACCTCGGCGGAGGATAACTTACCGACCACCACCGGCAGTGGTCGGTAACGGCTCGGGGGGTATAAGCTGCCGCGTTAAAAATGAAACCCTAATTTCGGCGCTTCCACGGTTCAGGGCTGAAAAGGGCCCGAAAGAAAATAACTGATTCAAACGTTCGAATTTAACGCCAACTTCGCGACGCTGACTTCGCATCGATGGCGAGTGCCGCCACAGCCGCCGCGTTTACTCTCCCTTGATAGTTGAGAGAATCGACTTGTAACTTTGAGCTTACGAATCCGACTCTACGTTTAGGTTTACATTTTCCATTAATTTTAAAGGGTGAGGGGGGTTGGGAGGAGGATGGCGATGACAGACCAATTGCGCACCTCCCCGCCACCATCGTCGCTACCGACGACCTCGACCTCGAGCCGAGCCGAGCCGAGCGGGGCCGAAGGCCCGACGGGCTCCCGGAAATTTCGGAAAGGCGATATACCTTTAATTCCCAGTTGGCCGTAACTTTCTCGATGACGTCAAATTAGTGAAAAATCAAAGTTTCTTTGTCGCCGTATAGCTCGAGAACGGGTCGACGGGTGCGGGCGAGAGTAGGCTCGTCGGACGGAGGACGCGGAGACGAAGGCTTACCGCGCGAAAAATTCACGAAAATTCGCGGAAAATTTTTTACGTGTGCATCGGTAACGCGCGTCGACCTCGGCGGAGGATAACTTACCGACCACCACCGGCAGTGGTCGGTAACGGCTCGGGGGGTATAAGCTGCCGCGTTAAAAATGAAACCCGAATTTTGGCGCTTCCACGGGTCAGGGCTGAAAAGGGCCCGAAAGAAAATAACTGATCCAAACGTTCGAATTTAACGCCAATTTCGCGACGCTGACTTCGCATCGATGGCGAGTGCCGCCACAGTCGCCGCGTTTACTCTCCCTTGATGGTTGAGCGAATGGACTTGTAACTTTGAGCTTACGAATCCGACTCTACGTTTAGGTTTACATTTTCCATTAATTTTAAAGGGTGAGGGGGGTTGGGAGGTGGATGGCGATGACAGACCAATTGCGCACCTTCCCGCCACCATCGTCGCTACCGACGACCTCGACCTCGAGCCGAGCGGGGCCGAAGGCCCGACGGGCTCCCTGAAATTTCGGAAAGGCGATATACCTTTAATTCCCAGTTGGCCGTAACTTTCTCGATGACGTCAAATTAGTGAAAAATCAAAGTTTCTTTGTCGCCGTATAGCTCGAGAACGGGTCGACGGGTGCGGGCGAGAGTAGGCTCGTCGGACGGAGGACGCGGAGACGAAGGCTTACCGCGCGAAAAATTCACGAAAATTCGCGGAAAATTTTTTACGTGTGCATCGGTAACGCGCGTCGACCTCGGCGGAGGATAACTTACCGACCACCACCGGCAGTGGTCGGTAACGGCTCGGGGGGTATAAGCTGCCGCGTTAAAAATGAAACCCGAATTTCGGCGCTTCCACGGTTCAGGGCTGAAAAGGGCCAGAAAGAAAATAACTGATCCAAACGTTCGAATTTAACGCCAATTTCGCTTCGCTGACTTCGCATCGATGGCGAGTGCCGCCACAGTCGCCGCGTTTACTCTCCCTTGATGGTTGAGCGAATGGACTTGTAACTTCGAGGTTACGAATCCGACTCTACGTTTAGGTTTACATTTTCCATTAATTTTAAAGGGTGAGGAAGGGTTGGGGGGGGGGATGGCGATGACAGACCAATTGCGCACCTCCCCGCCGCCATCGTCGCTACCGACGACCTCGACCTCGAGCCGAGCCGAGCCGAGCGGGGCCGAAGGCCCGACGGGCTCCCGGAAATTTCGGAAAGGCGATATACCTTTAATTCCCAGTTGGCCGTAACTTTCTCGATGACGTCAAATTAGTGAAAAATCAAAGTTTCTTTGTCGCCGTATAGCTCGAGAACGGGTCGACGGGTGCGGGCGAGAGTAGGCTCGTCGGACGGAGGACGCGGAGACGAAGGTTTACCGCGCGAAAAATTCACGAAAATTCGCGGAAAATTTTTTACGTGTGCATCGGTAACGCGCGTCGACCTCGGCGGAGGATAACTTACCGACCACCACCGGCAGTGGTCGGTAACGGCTCGGGGGGTATAAGCTGCCGCGTTAAAAATGAAACCCGAATTTCGGCGCTTCCACGGGTCAGGGCTGAAAAGGGCCCGAAAGAAAATAACTGATCCAAACGTTCGAATTTAACGCCAATTTCGCGACGCTGACTTCGCATCGATGGCGAGTGCCGCCACAGTCGCCGCGTTTACTCTCCCTTGATGGTTGAGCGAATGGACTTGTAACTTTGAGCTTACGAATCCGACTCTACGTTTAGGTTTACATTTTCCATTAATTTTAAAGGGTGAGGGGGGTTGGGAGGTGGATGGCGATGACAGACCAATTGCGCACCTTCCCGCCACCATCGTCGCTACCGACGACCTCGACCTCGAGCCGAGCGGGGCCGAAGGCCCGACGGGCTCCCGGAAATTTCGGAAAGGCGATATACCTTTAATTCCCAGTTGGCCGGAACTTTCTCGATGACGTCAAATTAGTGAAAAATCAAAGTTTCTTTGTCGCCGTATAGCTCGAGAACGGGTCGACGGGTGCGGGCGAGAGTAGGCTCGTCGGACGGAGGACGCGGAGACGAAGGCTTACCGCGCGAAAAATTCACGAAAATTCGCGGAAAATTTTTTACGTGTGCATCGGTAACGCGCGTCGACCTCGGCGGAGGATAACTTACCGACCACCACCGGCAGTGGTCGGTAACGGCTCGGGGGGTATAAGCTGCCGCGTTAAAAATGAAACCCTAATTTCGGCGCTTCCACGGTTCAGGGCTGAAAAGGGCCCGAAAGAAAATAACTGATTCAAACGTTCGAATTTAACGCCAACTTCGCGACGCTGACTTCGCATCGATGGCGAGTGCCGCCACAGCCGCCGCGTTTACTCTCCCTTGATAGTTGAGAGAATCGACTTGTAACTTTGAGCTTACGAATCCGACTCTACGTTTAGGTTTACATTTTCCATTAATTTTAAAGGGTGAGGGGGGTTGGGAGGAGGATGGCGATGACAGACCAATTGCGCACCTCCCCGCCACCATCGTCGCTACCGACGACCTCGACCTCGAGCCGAGCCGAGCCGAGCGGGGCCGAAGGCCCGACGGGCTCCCGGAAATTTCGGAAAGGCGATATACCTTTAATTCCCAGTTGGCCGTAACTTTCTCGATGACGTCAAATTAGTGAAAAATCAAAGTTTCTTTGTCGCCGTATAGCTCGAGAACGGGTCGACGGGTGCGGGCGAGAGTAGGCTCGTCGGACGGAGGACGCGGAGACGAAGGTTTACCGCGCGAAAAATTCACGAAAACTCGCGGAAAATTTTTTACGTGTGCATCGGTAACGCGCGTCGACCTCGGCGGAGGATAACTTACCGACCACCACCGGCAGTGGTCGGTAACGGCTCGGGGGGTATAAGCTGCCGCGTTAAAAATGAAACCCTAATTTCGGCGCTTCCACGGTTCAGGGCTGAAAAGGGCCCGAAAGAAAATAACTGATTCAAACGTTCGAATTTAACGCCAACTTCGCGACGCTGACTTCGCATCGATGGCGAGTGCCGCCACAGCCGCCGCGTTTACTCTCCCTTGATAGTTGAGAGAATCGACTTGTAACTTTGAGCTTACGAATCCGACTCTACGTTTAGGTTTACATTTTCCATTAATTTTAAAGGGTGAGGGGGGTTGGGAGGAGGATGGCGATGACAGACCAATTGCGCACCTCCCCGCCACCATCGTCGCTACCGACGACCTCGACCTCGAGCCGAGCCGAGCCGAGCGGGGCCGAAGGCCCGACGGGCTCCCGGAAATTTCGGAAAGGCGATATACCTTTAATTCCCAGTTGGCCGTAACTTTCTCGATGCCGTCAAATTAGTGAAAAATCAAAGTTTCTTTGTCGCCGTATAGCTCGAGAACGGGGCGATGGGTGCGGGCGAGAGTAGGCTCGTCGGACGGAGGACGCGGAGACGAAGGCATACCGCGCGAAAAATTCGCGAAAATACGCGGAAAATTTTTTACGTGTGCATCGGTAACGCGCGTCGACCTCGGCGGAGGATAGCTTACCGACCACCACCGGCAGTGGTCGTTAACGCTCGGGGGGTATAAGCTGCCGCGTTAAAAATGAAACCCGAATTTCGGCGCTTCCACGGTTCAGGGCTGAAAATGGCCCGAAAGAAAATAACTGATTCAAACGTTTGAATTTAACGCCAACTTCGCGACGCTGACTTCGCATCGATGGCGAGTGCCGCCACAGTCGCCGCGTTTACTCTCCCTTGATAGTTGAGCGAATTGACTTGTAACTTTGAGCTTACGAATCCGACTCTACGTTTATGTTTACATTTTCCATTAATTTTAAAGGGGTAGGGGGGGTTGGGGGGGTGGTTGGCGATGACAGACCAATCGCACGCCTCCCCGCCACCATCGTCGCTACCGACGACCTCGACCTCGAGCCGAGCCGAGTCGAGCGGGGCCGAAGGCCCGACGGGCTCCCTGAAATTTCGGAAAGGCGATATACCTTTAATTCCCAGTTGGCCGTAACTTTCTCGATGACGTCAAATTAGTGAAAAATCAAAGTTTCTTTGTCGCCGTATAGCTCGAGAACGGGTCGACGGGTGCGGGCGAGAGTAGGCTCGTCGGACGGAGGACGCGGAGACGAAGGCTTACCGCGCGAAAAATTCACGAAAATTTGCGGAAAATTTTTTACGTGTGCATCGGTAACGCGCGTCGACCTCGGCGGAGGATAACTTACCGACCACCACCGGCAGTGGTCGGTAACGGCTCGGGGGGTATAAGCTGCCGCGTTAAAAATGAAACCCGAATTTCGGCGCTTCCACGGTTCAGGGCTGAAAAGGGCCAGAAAGAAAATAACTGATCCAAACGTTCGAATTTAACGCCAATTTCGCTTCGCTGACTTCGCATCGATGGCGAGTGCCGCCACAGTCGCCGCGTTTACTCTCCCTTGATGGTTGAGCGAATGGACTTGTAACTTCGAGGTTACGAATCCGACTCTACGTTTAGGTTTACATTTTCCATTAATTTTAAAGGGTGAGGAAGGGTTGGGGGGGGGGATGGCGATGACAGACCAATTGCGCACCTCCCCGCCACCATCGTCGCTACCGACGACCTCGACCTCGAGCCGAGCCGAGCCGAGCGGGGCCGAAGGCCCGACGGGCTCCCGGAAATTTCGGAAAGGCGATATACCTTTAATTCCCAGTTGGCCGTAACTTTCTCGATGACGTCAAATTAGTGAAAAATCAAAGTTTCTTTGTCGCCGTATAGCTCGAGAACGGGTCGACGGGTGCGGGCGAGAGTAGTCTCGTCGGACGGAGGACGCGGAGACGAAGGTTTACCGCGCGAAAAATTCACGAAAATTCGCGGAAAATTTTTTACGTGTGCATCGGTAACGCGCGTCGACCTCGGCGGAGGATAACTTACCGACCACCACCGGCAGTGGTCGGCAACGGCTCGGGGGGTATAAGCTGCCGCGTTAAAAATGAAACCCGAATTTCGGCGCTTCCACGGGTCAGGGCTGAAAAGGGCCCGAAAGAAAATAACTGATCCAAACGTTCGAATTTAACGCCAATTTCGCGACGCTGACTTCGCATCGATGGCGAGTGCCGCCACAGTCGCCGCGTTTACTCTCCCTTGATGGTTGAGCGAATGGACTTGTAACTTCGAGGTTACGAATCCGACTCTACGTTTAGGTTTACATTTTCCATTAATTTTAAAGGGTGAGGGGGGTTGGGAGGAGGATGGCGATGACAGACCAATTGCGCACCTCCCCGCCACCATCGTCGCTACCGACGACCTCGACCTCGAGCCGAGCGGGGCCGAAGGCCCGACGGGCTCCCGGAAATTTCGGAAAGGCGATATACCTTTAATTCCCAGTTGGCCGTAACTTTCTCGATGACGTCAAATTAGTGAAAAATCAAAGTTTCTTTGTCGCCGTATAGCTCGAGAACGGGTCGACGGGTGCGGGCGAGAGTAGGCTCTTCGGACGGAGGACGCGGAGACGAAGGCTTACCGCGCGAAAAATTCACGAAAATTCGCGGAAAATTTTTTACGTGTGCATCGGTAACGCGCGTCGACCTCGGCGGAGGATAACTTACCGACCACCACCGGCAGTGGTCGGTAACGGCTCGGGGGGTATAAGCTGCCGCGTTAAAAATGAAACCCTAATTTCGGCGCTTCCACGGTTCAGGGCTGAAAAGGGCCCGAAAGAAAATAACTGATTCAAACGTTCGAATTTAACGCCAACTTCGCGACGCTGACTTCGCATCGATGGCGAGTGCCGCCGCAAGCCGCCGCGTTTACTCTCCCTTGATAGTTGAGAGAATCGACTTGTAACTTTGAGCTTACGAATCCGACTCTACGTTTAGGTTTACATTTTCCATTAATTTTAAAGGGTGAGGGGGGTTGGGAGGAGGATGGCGATGACAGACCAATTGCGCACCTCCCCGCCACCATCGTCGCTACCGACGACCTCGACCTCGAGCCGAGCCGAGCCGAGCGGGGCCGAAGGCCCGACGGGCTCCCGGAAATTTCGGAAAGGCGATATACCTTTAATTCCCAGTTGGCCGTAACTTTCTCGATGACGTCAAATTAGTGAAAAATCAAAGTTTCTTTGTCGCCGTATAGCTCGAGAACGGGTCGACGGGTGCGGGCGAGAGTAGGCTCGTCGGACGGAGGACGCGGAGACGAAGGTTTACCGCGCGAAAAATTCACGAAAATTCGCGGAAAATTTTTTACGTGTGCATCGGTAACGCGCGTCGACCTCGGCGGAGGATAACTTACCGACCACCACCGGCAGTGGTCGGTAACGGCTCGGGGGGTATAAGCTGCCGCGTTAAAAATGAAACCCGAATTTCGGCGCTTCCACGGGTCAGGGCTGAAAAGGGCCCGAAAGAAAATAACTGATCCAAACGTTCGAATTTAACGCCAATTTCGCGACGCTGACTTCGCATCGATGGCGAGTGCCGCCACAGTCGCCGCGTTTACTCTCCCTTGATGGTTGAGCGAATGGACTTGTAACTTCGAGGTTACGAATCCGACTCTACGTTTAGGTTTACATTTTCCATTAATTTTAAAGGGTGAGGGGGGTTGGGAGGAGGATGGCGATGACAGACCAATTGCGCACCTTCCCGCCACCATCGTCGCTACCGACGACCTCGACCTCGAGCCGAGCGGGGCCGAAGGCCCGACGGGCTCCCGGAAATTTCGGAAAGGCGATATACCTTTAATTCCCAGTTGGCCGTAACTTTCTCGATGACGTCAAATTAGTGAAAAATCAAAGTTTCTTTGTCGCCGTATAGCTCGAGAACGGGTCGACGGGTGCGGGCGAGAGTAGGCTCGTCGGACGGAGGACGCGGAGACGAAGGTTTACCGCGCGAAAAATTCACGAAAATTCGCGGAAAATTTTTTACATGTGCATCGGTAACGCGCGTCGACCTCGGCGGAGGATAACTTACCGACGACCACCGGCAGTGGTCGGTAACGGCTCGGGGGGTATAAGCTGCCGCGTTAAAAATGAAACCCGAATTTTGGCGCTTCCACGGGTCAGGGCTGAAAAGGGCCCGAAAGAAAATAACTGATCCAAACGTTCGAATTTAACGCCAATTTCGCGACGCTGACTTCGCATCGATGGCGAGTGCCGCCACAGTCGCCGCGTTTACTCTCCCTTGATGGTTGAGCGAATGGACTTGTAACTTCGAGGTTACGAATCCGACTCTACGTTTAGGTTTACATTTTCCATTAATTTTAAAGGGTGAGGGGGGTTGGGAGGAGGATGGCGATGACAGACCAATTGCGCACCTTCCCGCCACCATCGTCGCTACCGACGACCTCGACCTCGAGCCGAGCGGGGCCGAAGGCCCGATGGGCTCCCGGAAATTTCGGAAAGGCGATATACCTTTAATTCCCAGTTGGCCGTAACTTTCTCGATGACGTCAAATTAGTGAAAAATCAAAGTTTCTTTGTCGCCGTATAGCTCGAGAACGGGTCGACGGGTGCGGGCGAGAGTAGGCTCGTCGGACGGAGGACGCGGAGACGAAGGCTTACCGCGCGAAAAATTCACGAAAATTCGCGGAAAATTTTTTACGTGTGCATCGGTAACGCGCGTCGACCTCGGCGGAGGATAACTTACCGACCACCACCGGCAGTGGTCGGTAACGGCTCGGGGGGTATAAGCTGCCGCGTTAAAAATGAAACCCTAATTTCGGCGCTTCCACGGTTCAGGGCTGAAAAGGGCCCGAAAGAAAATAACTGATTCAAACGTTCGAATTTAACGCCAACTTCGCGACGCTGACTTCGCATCGATGGCGAGTGCCGCCACAGCCGCCGCGTTTACTCTCCCTTGATAGTTGAGAGAATCGACTTGTAAGTTTGAGCTTACGAATCCGACTCTACGTTTAGGTTTACATTTTCCATTAATTTTAAAGGGTGAGGGGGGTTGGGAGGAGGATGGCGATGACAGACCAATTGCGCACCTCCCCGCCACCATCGTCGCTACCGACGACCTCGACCTCGAGCCGAGCCGAGCCGAGCGGGGCCGAAGGCCCGACGGGCTCCCGGAAATTTCGGAAAGGCGATATACCTTTAATTCCCAGTTGGCCGTAACTTTCTCGATGACGTCAAATTAGTGAAAAATCAAAGTTTCTTTGTCGCCGTATAGCTCGAGAACGGGTCGACGGGTGCGGGCGAGAGTAGGCTCGTCGGACGGAGGTCGCGGAGACGAAGGTTTACCGCGCGAAAAATTCACGAAAATTCGCGGAAAATTTTTTACGTGTGCATCGGTAACGCGCGTCGACCTCGGCGGAGGATAACTTACCGACCACCACCGGCAGTGGTCGGTAACGGCTCGGGGGGTATAAGCTGCCGCGTTAAAAATGAAACCCGAATTTCGGCGCTTCCACGGGTCAGGGCTGAAAAGGGCCCGAAAGAAAATAACTGATCCAAACGTTCGAATTTAACGCCAATTTCGCGACGCTGACTTCGCATCGATGGCGAGTGCCGCCACAGTCGCCGCGTTTACTCTCCCTTGATGGTTGAGCGAATGGACTTGTAACTTCGAGGTTACGAATCCGACTCTACGTTTAGGTTTACATTTTCCATTAATTTTAAAGGGTGAGGAAGGGTTGGGGGGGGATGGCGATGACAGACCAATTGCGCACCTCCCCGCCACCATCGTCGCTACCGACGACCTCGACCTCGAGCCGAGCCGAGCCGAGCGGGGCCGAAGGCCCGACGGGCTCCCGGAAATTTCGGAAAGGCGATATACCTTTAATTCCCAGTTGGCCGTAACTTTCTCGATGACGTCAAATTAGTGAAAAATCAAAGTTTCTTTGTCGCCGTATAGCTCGAGAACGGGTCGACGGGTGCGGGCGAGAGTAGGCTCGTCGGACGGAGGACGCGGAGACGAAGGTTTACCGCGCGAAAAATTCACGAAAATTCGCGGAAAATTTTTTACATGTGCATCGGTAACGCGCGTCGACCTCGGCGGAGGATAACTTACCGACGACCACCGGCAGTGGTCGGTAACGGCTCGGGGGGTATAAGCTGCCGCGTTAAAAATGAAACCCGAATTTTGGCGCTTCCACGGGTCAGGGCTGAAAAGGGCCCGAAAGAAAATAACTGATCCAAACGTTCGAATTTAACGCCAATTTCGCGACGCTGACTTCGCATCGATGGCGAGTGCCGCCACAGTCGCCGCGTTTACTCTCCCTTGATGGTTGAGCGAATGGACTTGTAACTTCGAGGTTACGAATCCGACTCTACGTTTAGGTTTACATTTTCCATTAATTTTAAAGGGTGAGGGGGGTTGGGAGGAGGATGGCGATGACAGACCAATTGCGCACCTTCCCGCCACCATCGTCGCTACCGACGACCTCGACCTCGAGCCGAGCGGGGCCGAAGGCCCGACGGGCTCCCGGAAATTTCGGAAAGGCGATATACCTTTAATTCCCAGTTGGCCGTAACTTTCTCGATGACGTCAAATTAGTGAAAAATCAAAGTTTCTTTGTCGCCGTATAGCTCGAGAACGGGTCGACGGGTGCGGGCGAGAGTAGGCTCGTCGGACGGAGGACGCGGAGACGAAGGCTTACCGCGCGAAAAATTCACGAAAATTCGCGGAAAATTTTTTACGTGTGCATCGGTAACGCGCGTCGACCTCGGCGGAGGATAACTTACCGACCACCACCGGCAGTGGTCGGTAACGGCTCGGGGGGTATAAGCTGCCGCGTTAAAAATGAAACCCTAATTTCGGCGCTTCCACGGTTCAGGGCTGAAAAGGGCCCGAAAGAAAATAACTGATTCAAACGTTCGAATTTAACGCCAACTTCGCGACGCTGACTTCGCATCGATGGCGAGTGCCGCCACAGCCGCCGCGTTTACTCTCCCTTGATAGTTGAGAGAATCGACTTGTAACTTTGAGCTTACGAATCCGACTCTACGTTTAGGTTTACATTTTCCATTAATTTTAAAGGGTGAGGGGGGTTGGGAGGAGGATGGCGATGACAGACCAATTGCGCACCTCCCCGCCACCATCGTCGCTACCGACGACCTCGACCTCGAGCCGAGCCGAGCCGAGCGGGGCCGAAGGCCCGACGGGCTCCCGGAAATTTCGGAAAGGCGATATACCTTTAATTCCCAGTTGGCCGTAACTTTCTCGATGACGTCAAATTAGTGAAAAATCAAAGTTTCTTTGTCGCCGTATAGCTCGAGAACGGGTCGACGGGTGCGGGCGAGAGTAGGCTCGTCGGACGGAGGTCGCGGAGACGAAGGTTTACCGCGCGAAAAATTCACGAAAATTCGCGGAAAATTTTTTACGTGTGCATCGGTAACGCGCGTCGACCTCGGCGGAGGATAACTTACCGACCACCACCGGCAGTGGTCGGTAACGGCTCGGGGGGTATAAGCTGCCGCGTTAAAAATGAAACCCGAATTTCGGCGCTTCCACGGGTCAGGGCTGAAAAGGGCCCGAAAGAAAATAACTGATCCAAACGTTCGAATTTAACGCCAATTTCGCGACGCTGACTTCGCATCGATGGCGAGTGCCGCCACAGTCGCCGCGTTTACTCTCCCTTGATGGTTGAGCGAATGGACTTGTAACTTCGAGGTTACGAATCCGACTCTACGTTTAGGTTTACATTTTCCATTAATTTTAAAGGGTGAGGAAGGGTTGGGGGGGGGGATGGCGATGACAGACCAATTGCGCACCTCCCCGCCACCATCGTCGCTACCGACGACCTCGACCTCGAGCCGAGCCGAGCCGAGCGGGGCCGAAGGCCCGACGGGCTCCCGGAAATTTCGGAAAGGCGATATACCTTTAATTCCCAGTTGGCCGTAACTTTCTCGATGACGTCAAATTAGTGAAAAATCAAAGTTTCTTTGTCGCCGTATAGCTCGAGAACGGGTCGACGGGTGCGGGCGAGAGTAGGCTCGTCGGACGGAGGACGCGGAGACGAAGGTTTACCGCGCGAAAAATTCACGAAAATTCGCGGAAAATTTTTTACATGTGCATCGGTAACGCGCGTCGACCTCGGCGGAGGATAACTTACCGACCACCACCGGCAGTGGTCGGTAACGGCTCGGGGGGTATAAGCTGCCGCGTTAAAAATGAAACCCGAATTTTGGCGCTTCCACGGGTCAGGGCTGAAAAGGGCCCGAAAGAAAATAACTGATCCAAACGTTCGAATTTAACGCCAATTTCGCGACGCTGACTTCGCATCGATGGCGAGTGCCGCCACAGTCGCCGCGTTTACTCTCCCTTGATGGTTGAGCGAATGGACTTGTAACTTCGAGGTTACGAATCCGACTCTACGTTTAGGTTTACATTTTCCATTAATTTTAAAGGGTGAGGGGGGTTGGGAGGAGGATGGCGATGACAGACCAATTGCGCACCTTCCCGCCACCATCGTCGCTACCGACGACCTCGACCTCGAGCCGAGCGGGGCCGAAGGCCCGACGGGCTCCCGGAAATTTCGGAAAGGCGATATACCTTTAATTCCCAGTTGGCCGTAACTTTCTCGATGACGTCAAATTAGTGAAAAATCAAAGTTTCTTTGTCGCCGTATAGCTCGAGAACGGGTCGACGGGTGCGGGCGAGAGTAGGCTCGTCGGTCGGAGGACGCGGAGACGAAGGCTTACCGCGCGAAAAATTCACGAAAATTCGCGGAAAATTTTTTACGTGTGCATCGGTAACGCGCGTCGACCTCGGCGGAGGATAACTTACCGACCACCACCGGCAGTGGTCGGTAACGGCTCGGGGGGTATAAGCTGCCGCGTTAAAAATGAAACCCTAATTTCGGCGCTTCCACGGTTCAGGGCTGAAAAGGGCCCGAAAGAAAATAACTGATTCAAACGTTCGAATTTAACGCCAACTTCGCGACGCTGACTTCGCATCGATGGCGAGTGCCGCCACAGCCGCCGCGTTTACTCTCCCTTGATAGTTGAGAGAATCGACTTGTAAGTTTGAGCTTACGAATCCGACTCTACGTTTAGGTTTACATTTTCCATTAATTTTAAAGGGTGAGGGGGGTTGGGAGGAGGATGGCGATGACAGACCAATTGCGCACCTCCCCGCCACCATCGTCGCTACCGACGACCTCGACCTCGAGCCGAGCCGAGCCGAGCGGGGCCGAAGGCCCGACGGGCTCCCGGAAATTTCGGAAAGGCGATATACCTTTAATTCCCAGTTGGCCGTAACTTTCTCGATGACGTCAAATTAGTGAAAAATCAAAGTTTCTTTGTCGCCGTATAGCTCGAGAACGGGTCGACGGGTGCGGGCGAGAGTAGGCTCGTCGGACGGAGGTCGCGGAGACGAAGGTTTACCGCGCGAAAAATTCACGAAAATTCGCGGAAAATTTTTTACGTGTGCATCGGTAACGCGCGTCGACCTCGGCGGAGGATAACTTACCGACCACCACCGGCAGTGGTCGGTAACGGCTCGGGGGGTATAAGCTGCCGCGTTAAAAATGAAACCCGAATTTCGGCGCTTCCACGGGTCAGGGCTGAAAAGGGCCCGAAAGAAAATAACTGATCCAAACGTTCGAATTTAACGCCAATTTCGCGACGCTGACTTCGCATCGATGGCGAGTGCCGCCACAGTCGCCGCGTTTACTCTCCCTTGATGGTTGAGCGAATGGACTTGTAACTTCGAGGTTACGAATCCGACTCTACGTTTAGGTTTACATTTTCCATTAATTTTAAAGGGTGAGGAAGGGTTGGGGGGGGATGGCGATGACAGACCAATTGCGCACCTCCCCGCCACCATCGTCGCTACCGACGACCTCGACCTCGAGCCGAGCCGAGCCGAGCGGGGCCGAAGGCCCGACGGGCTCCCGGAAATTTCGGAAAGGCGATATACCTTTAATTCCCAGTTGGCCGTAACTTTCTCGATGACGTCAAATTAGTGAAAAATCAAAGTTTCTTTGTCGCCGTATAGCTCGAGAACGGGTCGACGGGTGCGGGCGAGAGTAGGCTCGTCGGACGGAGGACGCGGAGACGAAGGTTTACCGCGCGAAAAATTCACGAAAATTCGCGGAAAATTTTTTACATGTGCATCGGTAACGCGCGTCGACCTCGGCGGAGGATAACTTACCGACGACCACCGGCAGTGGTCGGTAACGGCTCGGGGGGTATAAGCTGCCGCGTTAAAAATGAAACCCGAATTTTGGCGCTTCCACGGGTCAGGGCTGAAAAGGGCCCGAAAGAAAATAACTGATCCAAACGTTCGAATTTAACGCCAATTTCGCGACGCTGACTTCGCATCGATGGCGAGTGCCGCCACAGTCGCCGCGTTTACTCTCCCTTGATGGTTGAGCGAATGGACTTGTAACTTCGAGGTTACGAATCCGACTCTACGTTTAGGTTTACATTTTCCATTAATTTTAAAGGGTGAGGGGGGTTGGGAGGAGGATGGCGATGACAGACCAATTGCGCACCTTCCCGCCACCATCGTCGCTACCGACGACCTCGACCTCGAGCCGAGCGGGGCCGAAGGCCCGACGGGCTCCCGGAAATTTCGGAAAGGCGATATACCTTTAATTCCCAGTTGGCCGTAACTTTCTCGATGACGTCAAATTAGTGAAAAATCAAAGTTTCTTTGTCGCCGTATAGCTCGAGAACGGGTCGACGGGTGCGGGCGAGAGTAGGCTCGTCGGACGGAGGACGCGGAGACGAAGGCTTACCGCGCGAAAAATTCACGAAAATTCGCGGAAAATTTTTTACGTGTGCATCGGTAACGCGCGTCGACCTCGGCGGAGGATAACTTACCGACCACCACCGGCAGTGGTCGGTAACGGCTCGGGGGGTATAAGCTGCCGCGTTAAAAATGAAACCCTAATTTCGGCGCTTCCACGGTTCAGGGCTGAAAAGGGCCCGAAAGAAAATAACTGATTCAAACGTTCGAATTTAACGCCAACTTCGCGACGCTGACTTCGCATCGATGGCGAGTGCCGCCACAGCCGCCGCGTTTACTCTCCCTTGATAGTTGAGAGAATCGACTTGTAACTTTGAGCTTACGAATCCGACTCTACGTTTAGGTTTACATTTTCCATTAATTTTAAAGGGTGAGGGGGGTTGGGAGGAGGATGGCGATGACAGACCAATTGCGCACCTCCCCGCCACCATCGTCGCTACCGACGACCTCGACCTCGAGCCGAGCCGAGCCGAGCGGGGCCGAAGGCCCGACGGGCTCCCGGAAATTTCGGAAAGGCGATATACCTTTAATTCCCAGTTGGCCGTAACTTTCTCGATGACGTCAAATTAGTGAAAAATCAAAGTTTCTTTGTCGCCGTATAGCTCGAGAACGGGTCGACGGGTGCGGGCGAGAGTAGGCTCGTCGGACGGAGGTCGCGGAGACGAAGGTTTACCGCGCGAAAAATTCACGAAAATTCGCGGAAAATTTTTTACGTGTGCATCGGTAACGCGCGTCGACCTCGGCGGAGGATAACTTACCGACCACCACCGGCAGTGGTCGGTAACGGCTCGGGGGGTATAAGCTGCCGCGTTAAAAATGAAACCCGAATTTCGGCGCTTCCACGGGTCAGGGCTGAAAAGGGCCCGAAAGAAAATAACTGATCCAAACGTTCGAATTTAACGCCAATTTCGCGACGCTGACTTCGCATCGATGGCGAGTGCCGCCACAGTCGCCGCGTTTACTCTCCCTTGATGGTTGAGCGAATGGACTTGTAACTTCGAGGTTACGAATCCGACTCTACGTTTAGGTTTACATTTTCCATTAATTTTAAAGGGTGAGGAAGGGTTGGGGGGGGGGGATGGCGATGACAGACCAATTGCGCACCTCCCCGCCACCATCGTCGCTACCGACGACCTCGACCTCGAGCCGAGCCGAGCCGAGCGGGGCCGAAGGCCCGACGGGCTCCCGGAAATTTCGGAAAGGCGATATACCTTTAATTCCCAGTTGGCCGTAACTTTCTCGATGACGTCAAATTAGTGAAAAATCAAAGTTTCTTTGTCGCCGTATAGCTCGAGAACGGGTCGACGGGTGCGGGCGAGAGTAGGCTCGTCGGACGGAGGACGCGGAGACGAAGGTTTACCGCGCGAAAAATTCACGAAAATTCGCGGAAAATTTTTTACATGTGCATCGGTAACGCGCGTCGACCTCGGCGGAGGATAACTTACCGACCACCACCGGCAGTGGTCGGTAACGGCTCGGGGGGTATAAGCTGCCGCGTTAAAAATGAAACCCGAATTTTGGCGCTTCCACGGGTCAGGGCTGAAAAGGGCCCGAAAGAAAATAACTGATCCAAACGTTCGAATTTAACGCCAATTTCGCGACGCTGACTTCGCATCGATGGCGAGTGCCGCCACAGTCGCCGCGTTTACTCTCCCTTGATGGTTGAGCGAATGGACTTGTAACTTCGAGGTTACGAATCCGACTCTACGTTTAGGTTTACATTTTCCATTAATTTTAAAGGGTGAGGGGGGTTGGGAGGAGGATGGCGATGACAGACCAATTGCGCACCTTCCCGCCACCATCGTCGCTACCGACGACCTCGACCTCGAGCCGAGCGGGGCCGAAGGCCCGACGGGCTCCCGGAAATTTCGGAAAGGCGATATACCTTTAATTCCCAGTTGGCCGTAACTTTCTCGATGACGTCAAATTAGTGAAAAATCAAAGTTTCTTTGTCGCCGTATAGCTCGAGAACGGGTCGACGGGTGCGGGCGAGAGTAGGCTCGTCGGTCGGAGGACGCGGAGACGAAGGCTTACCGCGCGAAAAATTCACGAAAATTCGCGGAAAATTTTTTACGTGTGCATCGGTAACGCGCGTCGACCTCGGCGGAGGATAACTTACCGACCACCACCGGCAGTGGTCGGTAACGGCTCGGGGGGTATAAGCTGCCGCGTTAAAAATGAAACCCTAATTTCGGCGCTTCCACGGTTCAGGGCTGAAAAGGGCCCGAAAGAAAATAACTGATTCAAACGTTCGAATTTAACGCCAACTTCGCGACGCTGACTTCGCATCGATGGCGAGTGCCGCCACAGCCGCCGCGTTTACTCTCCCTTGATAGTTGAGAGAATCGACTTGTAACTTTGAGCTTACGAATCCGACTCTACGTTTAGGTTTACATTTTCCATTAATTTTAAAGGGTGAGGGGGGTTGGGAGGAGGATGGCGATGACAGACCAATTGCGCACCTCCCCGCCACCATCGTCGCTACCGACGACCTCGACCTCGAGCCGAGCCGAGCCGAGCGGGGCCGAAGGCCCGACGGGCTCCCGGAAATTTCGGAAAGGCGATATACCTTTAATTCCCAGTTGGCCGTAACTTTCTCGATGACGTCAAATTAGTGAAAAATCAAAGTTTCTTTGTCGCCGTATAGCTCGAGAACGGGTCGACGGGTGCGGGCGAGAGTAGGCTCGTCGGACGGAGGACGCGGAGACGAAGGCTTACCGCGCGAAAAATTCACGAAAATTCGCGGAAAATTTTTTACGTGTGCATCGGTAACGCGCGTCGACCTCGGCGGAGGATAACCTACCGACCACCACCGGCAGTGGTCGGTAACGGCTCGGGGGGTATAAGCTGCCGCGTTAAAAATGAAACCCGAATTTCGGCGCTTCCACGGTTCAGGGCTGAAAAGGGCCCGAAAGAAAATAACTGATTCAAACGTTCGAATTTAACGCCAACTTCGCGACGCTGACTTCGCATCGATGGCGAGTGCCGCCACAGCCGCCGCGTTTACTCTCCCTTGATAGTTGAGAGAATCGACTTGTAACTTTGAGCTTACGAATCCGACTCTACGTTTAGGTTTACATTTTCCATTAATTTTAAAGGGTGAGGGGGGTTGGGAGGAGGATGGCGATGACAGACCAATTGCGCACCTCCCCGCCACCATCGTCGCTACCGACGACCTCGACCTCGAGCCGAGCCGAGCCGAGCGGGGCCGAAGGCCCGACGGGCTCCCGGAAATTTCGGAAAGGCGATATACCTTTAATTCCCAGTTGGCCGTAACTTTCTCGATGACGTCAAATTAGTGAAAAATCAAAGTTTCTTTGTCGCCGTATAGCTCGAGAACGGGTCGACGGGTGCGGGCGAGAGTAGGCTCGTCGGACGGAGGACGCGGAGACGAAGGCTTACCGCGCGAAAAATTCACGAAAATTCGCGGAAAATTTTTTACGTGTACATCGGTAACGCGCGTCGACCTCGGCGGAGGATAACCTACCGACCACCACCGGCAGTGGTCGGTAACGGCTCGGGGGGTATAAGCTGCCGCGTTAAAAATGAAACCCGAATTTCGGCGCTTCCACGGTTCAGGGCTGAAAAGGGCCCGAAAGAAAATAACTGATCCAAACGTTCGAATTTAACGCCAATTTCGCGACGCTGACTTCGCATCGATGGCGAGTGCCGCCACAGTCGCCGCGTTTACTCTCCCTTGATGGTTGAGCGAATGGACTTGTAACTTCGAGGTTACGAATCCGACTCTACGTTTAGGTTTACATTTTCCATTAATTTTAAAGGGTGAGGAAGGGTTGGGGGGGGATGGCGATGACAGACCAATTGCGCACCTCCCCGCCACCATCGTCGCTACTGTTACGGATGACGAACAGGTGTTCAATATCATCTCTGGCAGGAACCGTCCTAGATAAACGAACAGAGTTTTTCCCTAGATAAATCTACATAATTGTTTAGGTTAGTTTAGGGCCCAAACGTACGCACGACCAACTGGTCGTTGACAAAATACGAATGTTCACTTGAAGGGTACTGACAAGTACCACCCGTCATTGCAGGGCTATATAAGCCCTTACATTTCTACTCTCGTGGGCTAGTACTGTCGTAATCACGAATAGTGTCGCGTCGTGCTGCATCTCGGAAGTCAACTACCAGTGAGATCGGACGTTCGTTCCTTTTGAATCAAAGTTTAACCGTACAGATTCCGCGAGTTCGGTCTAAAATCTGTTAGGCAGTGACAAGGTTGCTCCGAGTCCCCCGCATTGCCAGTGCGTCAACACCGTGCGTCTTAGCTTAGGTAATATCACCTTTCAATTTCTTTCCTATTCTAAATTCAGTTCATTCGCGACACAAGTACACTTGTAGAACGAAACTCTATAGTAAGAATATATTTGTCTTCTTTGATAATTAACTCAAATTCATTAAACCCATAATTATCGTCCAATATCCTAACCAAGTAATTGAACGTCCCCACATGATACAATCTTACCGCTCGGATTGTATCAATTAAATTATACTAGTTACGAGGCTTACTAATTATCCTAGCAATTCTCTGATTAACCATCAGGTTCTTTCGCGACATTCCAATTGTCCGAACAGAGATTTATCCAACCTAGCGGCTCCCCAGTTTTGCATTGGGTTCGTCCGCATCCTAACAGCTCCCTGATTTCGCATCAGGTTCGTCTGTGCTATTATACAACCTCCTAGCAGCTCCCCGGTTTTGCATCGGGTTCGTCTGCGTTTGACTCCATTCCTAGAGGCTCCCTGACTTCGCGTCAGGTTCATCCTCGCTGTCAATAATCCTAGCGGCTCCCCAATTTCGCATTGGGTTCGTCCGCGTTCCTTAACTAACAAATTTATATCATATTCCTAGGGTAATAACCCTTCGCCGGCCACTCGTGCTGCTCGCGGCCCTGGCTCGTAACACTACCGACGACTTCGACCTCGAGCCGAGCCGAGCCGAGCTGGGCCGAAGGCCCGACGGGCTCCCGGAAATTTCGGAAAGGCGATATACCTTTAATTCCCAGTTGGCCGTAACTTTCTCGATGCCGTCAAATTAGTGAAAAATCAAAGTTTCTTTGTCGCCGTATAGCTCGAGAACGGGGCGATGGGTGCGGGCGAGAGTAGGCTCGTCGGACGGAGGACGCGGAGACGAAGGCATACCGCGCGAAAAATTCGCGAAAATACGCGGAAAATTTTTAACGTGTGCATCGGTAACGCGCGTCGACCTCGGCGGAGGATAACTTACCGACCACCACCGGCAGTGGTCGTTAACGCTCGGGGGGTATAAGCTGCCGCGTTAAAAATGAAACCCGAATTTCGGCGCTTCCACGGTTCAGGGCTGAAAATGGCCCGAAAGAAAATAACTGATTCAAACGTTCGAATTTAACGCCAACTTCGCGACGCTGACTTCGCATCGATGGCGAGTGCCGCCACAGTCGCCGCGTTTACTCTCCCTTGATAGTTGAGCGAATTGACTTGTAACTTTGAGCTTACGAATCCGACTCTACGTTTATGTTTACATTTTCCATTAATTTTAAAGGGGTAGGGGGGGTTGGGGGGGTGGTTGGCGATGACAGACCAATCGCACGCCTCCCCGCCACCATCGTCGCTACCGACGACCTCGACCTCGAGCCGAGCCGAGTCGAGCGGGGCCGAAGGCCCGACGGGCTCCCGGAAATTTCGGAAAGGCGATATACCTTTAATTCCCAGTTGGCCGTAACTTTCTCGATGACGTCAAATTAGTGAAAAATCAAAGTTTCTTTGTCGCCGTATAGCTCGAGAACGGGTCGACGGGTGCGGGCGAGAGTAGGCTCGTCGGACGGAGGACGCGGAGACGAAGGCTTACCGCGCGAAAAATTCACGAAAATTCGCGGAAAATTTTTTACGTGTGCATCGGTAACGCGCGTCGACCTCGGCGGAGGATAACTTACCGACCACCACCGGCAGTGGTCGGTAACGGCTCGGGGGGTATAAGCTGCCGCGTTAAAAATGAAACCCTAATTTCGGCGCTTCCACGGTTCAGGGCTGAAAAGGGCCCGAAAGAAAATAACTGATTCAAACGTTCGAATTTAACGCCAACTTCGCGACGCTGACTTCGCATCGATGGCGAGTGCCGCCACAGCCGCCGCGTTTACTCTCCCTTGATAGTTGAGAGAATCGACTTGTAACTTTGAGCTTACGAATCCGACTCTACGTTTAGGTTTACATTTTCCATTAATTTTAAAGGGTGAGGGGGGTTGGGAGGAGGATGGCGATGACAGACCAATTGCGCACCACCCCGCCACCATCGTCGCTACCGACGACCTCGACCTCGAGCCGAGCCGAGCCGAGCGGGGCCGAAGGCCCGACGGGCTCCCGGAAATTTCGGAAAGGCGATATACCTTTAATTCCCAGTTGGCCGTAACTTTCTCGATGACGTCAAATTAGTGAAAAATCAAAGTTTCTTTGTCGCCGTATAGCTCGAGAACGGGTCGACGTATGCGGGCGAGAGTAGGCTCGTCGGACGGAGGACGCGGAGACTAAGGCTTACCGCGCGAAAAATTCACGAAAATTCGCGGAAAATTTTTTACGTGTGCATCGGTAACGCGCGTCGACCTCGGCGGAGGATAACCTACCGACCACCACCGGCAGTGGTCGGTAACGGCTCGGGGGGTATAAGCTGCCGCGTTAAAAATGAAACCCGAATTTCGGCGCTTCCACGGTTCAGGGCTGAAAAGGGCCCGAAAGAAAATAACTGATTCAAACGTTCGAATTTAACGCCAACTTCGCGACGCTGACATCGAACCGGCGGCGAGTGCCGCCACAGTCGCCGCGTTTACTCTCCCTTGATAGTTGAGCGAATGGACTTGTAACTTCGAGGTTACAAATCCGACTCTACGTTTAGGTTTACATTTTCCATTAATTTTAAAGGGTGACGGGGGGTTGGGGGGGATGGCGATGACAGACCAATTGCGCACCTCCCCGCCACCATCGTCGCTACCGACGACCTCGACCTCGAGCCGAGCGGGGCCGAAGGCCCGACGGGCTCCCGGAAATTTCGGAAAGGCGATATACCTTTAATTCCCAGTTGGCCGTAACTTTCTCGATGACGTCAAATTAGTGAAAAATCAAAGTTTCTTTGTCGCCGTATAGCTCGAGAACGGGTCGACGGGTGCGGGCGAGAGTAGGCTCGTCGGACGGAGGACGCGGAGACGAAGGCTTACCGCGCGAAAAATTCGCGAAAATTCGCGGAAAATTTTTTACGTGTGCATCGGTAACGCGCGTCGACCTCGGCGGAGGATAACTTACCGACCACCACCGGCAGTGGTCGGTAACGGCTCGGGGGGTATAAGCTGCCACGTTAAAAATGAAACCCGAATTTCGGCGCTTCCACGGTTCAGGGCTGAAAAGGGCCCGAAAGAAAATAACTGATCCAAACGTTCGAATTTAACGCCAATTTCGCGAAGCTGACTTCGCATCGATGGCGAGTGCCGCCACAGTCGCCGCGTTTACTCTCTCTTGATGGTTGAGCGAATGGACTTGTAACTTCGAGGTTACGAATCCGACTCTACGTTTAGGTTTACATTTTCCATTAATTTTAAAGGGTGAGGGGGGTTGGGAGGAGGATGGCGATGACAGACCAATTGCGCACCTCCCCGCCACCATCGTCGCTACCGACGACCTCGACCTCGAGCCGAGCCGAGCCGAGCGGGGCCGAAGGCCCGACGGGCTCCCGGAAATTTCGGAAAGGCGATATACCTTTAATTCCCAGTTGGCCGTAACTTTCTCGATGACGTCAAATTAGTGAAAAATCAAAGTTTCTTTGTCGCCGTATAGCTCGAGAACGGGTCGACGGGTGCGGGCGAGAGTAGGCTCGTCGGACGGAGGACGCGGAGACGAAGGCTTACCGCGCGAAAAATTCACGAAAATTCGCTGAAAATTTTTTACGTGTGCATCGGTAACGCGCGTCGACCTCGGCGGAGGATAACCTACCGACCACCACCGGCAGTGGTCGGTAACGGCTCGGGGGGTATAAGCTGCCGCGTTAAAAATGAAACCCGAATTTCGGCGCTTCCACGGTTCAGGGCTGAAAAGGGCCCGAAAGAAAATAACTGATCCAAACGTTCGAATTTAACGCCAATTTCGCGACGCTGACTTCGCATCGATGGCGAGTGCCGCCACAGTCGCCGCGTTTACTCTCCCTTGATGGTTGAGCGAATGGACTTGTAACTTCGAGGTTACGAATCCGACTCTACGTTTAGGTTTACATTTTCCATTAATTTTAAAGGGTGAGGAAGGGTTGGGGGGGATGGCGATGACAGACCAATTGCGTACCTCCCCGCCACCATCGTCGCTACCGACGACCTCGACCTCGAGCCGAGCCGAGCCGAGCTGGGCCGAAGGCCCGACGGGCTCCCGGAAATTTCGGAAAGGCGATATACCTTTAATTCCCAGTTGGCCGTAACTTTCTCGATGCCGTCAAATTAGTGAAAAATCAAAGTTTCTTTGTCGCCGTATAGCTCGAGAACGGGGCGATGGGTGCGGGCGAGAGTAGGCTCGTCGGACGGAGGACGCGGAGACGAAGGCATACCGCGCGAAAAATTCGCGAAAATACGCGGAAAATTTTTTACGTGTGCATCGGTAACGCGCGTCGACCTCGGCGGAGGATAACTTACCGACCACCACCGGCAGTGGTCGTTAACGCTCGGGGGGTATAAGCTGCCGCGTTAAAAATGAAACCCGAATTTCGGCGCTTCCACGGTTCAGGGCTGAAAATGGCCCGAAAGAAAATAACTGATTCAAACGTTCGAATTTAACGCCAACTTCGCGACGCTGACTTCGCATCGATGGCGAGTGCCGCCACAGTCGCCGCGTTTACTCTCCCTTGATAGTTGAGCGAATTGACTTGTAACTTTGAGCTTACGAATCCGACTCTACGTTTATGTTTACATTTTCCATTAATTTTAAAGGGGTAGGGGGGGTTGGGGGGGTGGTTGGCGATGACAGACCAATCGCACGCCTCCCCGCCACCATCGTCGCTACCGACGACCTCGACCTCGAGCCGAGCCGAGTCGAGCGGGGCCGAAGGCCCGACGGGCTCCCTGAAATTTCGGAAAGGCGATATACCTTTAATTCCCAGTTGGCCGTAACTTTCTCGATGACGTCAAATTAGTGAAAAATCAAAGTTTCTTTGTCGCCGTATAGCTCGAGAACGGGTCGACGGGTGCGGGCGAGAGTAGGCTCGTCGGACGGAGGACGCGGAGACGAAGGCTTACCGCGCGAAAAATTCACGAAAATTCGCGGAAAATTTTTTACGTGTGCATCGGTAACGCGCGTCGACCTCGGCGGAGGATAACTTACCGACCACCACCGGCAGTGGTCGGTAACGGCTCGGGGGGTATAAGCTGCCGCGTTAAAAATGAAACCCGAATTTCGGCGCTTCCACGGTTCAGGGCTGAAAAGGGCCCGAAAGAAAATAACTGATCCAAACGTTCGAATTTAACGCCAATTTCGCGACGCTGACTTCGCATCGATGGCGAGTGCCGCCACAGTCGCCGCGTTTACTCTCCCTTGATGGTTGAGCGAATGGACTTGTAACTTCGAGGTTACGAATCCGACTCTACGTTTAGGTTTACATTTTCCATTAATTTTAAAGGGTGAGGAAGGGTTGGGGGGGATGGCGATGACAGACCAATTGCGCACCTCCCCGCCACCATCGTCGCTACCGACGACCTCGACCTCGAGCCGAGCCGAGCCGAGCTGGGCCGAAGGCCCGACGGGCTCCCGGAAATTTCGGAAAGGCGATATACCTTTAATTCCCAGTTGGCCGTAACTTTCTCGATGCCGTCAAATTAGTGAAAAATCAAAGTTTCTTTGTCGCCGTATAGCTCGAGAACGGGGCGATGGGTGCGGGCGAGAGTAGGCTCGTCGGACGGAGGACGCGGAGACGAAGGCATACCGCGCGAAAAATTCGCGAAAATACGCGGAAAATTTTTTACGTGTGCATCGGTAACGCGCGTCGACCTCGGCGGAGGATAACTTACCGACCACCACCGGCAGTGGTCGTTAACGCTCGGGGGGTATAAGCTGCCGCGTTAAAAATGAAACCCGAATTTCGGCGCTTCCACGGTTCAGGGCTGAAAATGGCCCGAAAGAAAATAACTGATTCAAACGTTCGAATTTAACGCCAACTTCGCGACGCTGACTTCGCATCGATGGCGAGTGCCGCCACAGTCGCCGCGTTTACTCTCCCTTGATAGTTGAGCGAATTGACTTGTAACTTTGAGCTTACGAATCCGACTCTACGTTTATGTTTACATTTTCCATTAATTTTAAAGGGGTAGGGGGGGTTGGGGGGGTGGTTGGCGATGACAGACCAATCGCACGCCTCCCCGCCACCATCGTCGCTACCGACGACCTCGACCTCGAGCCGAGCCGAGTCGAGCGGGGCCGAAGGCCCGACGGGCTCCCTGAAATTTCGGAAAGGCGATATACCTTTAATTCCCAGTTGGCCGTAACTTTCTCGATGACGTCAAATTAGTGAAAAATCAAAGTTTCTTTGTCGCCGTATAGCTCGAGAACGGGTCGACGGGTGCGGGCGAGAGTAGGCTCGTCGGACGGAGGACGCGGAGACGAAGGCTTACCGCGCGAAAAATTCACGAAAATTCGCGGAAAATTTTTTACGTGTGCATCGGTAACGCGCGTCGACCTCGGCGGAGGATAACTTACCGACCACCACCGGCAGTGGTCGGTAACGGCTCGGGGGGTATAAGCTGCCGCGTTAAAAATGAAACCCGAATTTCGGCGCTTCCACGGTTCAGGGCTGAAAAGGGCCCGAAAGAAAATAACTGATCCAAACGTTCGAATTTAACGCCAATTTCGCTTCGCTGACTTCGCATCGATGGCGAGTGCCGCCACAGTCGCCGCGTTTACTCTCCCTTGATGGTTGAGCGAATGGACTTGTAACTTCGAGGTTACGAATCCGACTCTACGTTTAGGTTTACATTTTCCATTAATTTTAAAGAGTGAGGAAGGGTTGGGGGGGGGGGATGGCGATGACAGACCAATTGCGCACCTCCCCGCCACCATCGTCGCTACCGACGACCTCGACCTCGAGCCGAGCCGAGCCGAGCGGGGCCGAAGGCCCGACGGGCTCCCGGAAATTTCGGAAAGGCGATATACCTTTAATTCCCAGTTGGCCGTAACTTTCTCGATGCCGTCAAATTAGTGAAAAATCAAAGTTTCTTTGTCGCCGTATAGCTCGAGAACGGGGCGATGGTTGCGGGCGAGAGTAGGCTCGTCGGACGGAGGACGCGGAGACGAAGGCATACCGCGCGAAAAATTCGCGAAAATACGCGGAAAATTTTTTACGTGTGCATCGGTAACGCGCGTCGACCTCGGCGGAGGATAACTTACCGACCACCACCGGCAGTGGTCGTTAACGCTCGGGGGGTATAAGCTGCCGCGTTAAAAATGAAACCCGAATTTCGGCGCTTCCACGGTTCAGGGCTGAAAATGGCCCGAAAGAAAATAACTGATTCAAACGTTCGAATTTAACGCCAACTTCGCGACGCTGACTTCGCATCGATGGCGAGTGCCGCCACAGTCGCCGCGTTTACTCTCCCTTGATAGTTGAGCGAATTGACTTGTAACTTTGAGCTTACGAATCCGACTCTACGTTTATGTTTACATTTTCCATTAATTTTAAAGGGGTAGGGGGGGTTGGGGGGGTGGTTGGCGATGACAGACCAATCGCACGCCTCCCCGCCACCATCGTCGCTACCGACGACCTCGACCTCGAGCCGAGCCGAGTCGAGCGGGGCCGAAGGCCCGACGGGCTCCCTGAAATTTCGGAAAGGCGATATACCTTTAATTCCCAGTTGGCCGTAACTTTCTCGATGACGTCAAATTAGTGAAAAATCAAAGTTTCTTTGTCGCCGTATAGCTCGAGAACGGGTCGACGGGTGCGGGCGAGAGTAGGCTCGTCGGACGGAGGACGCGGAGACGAAGGCTTACCGCGCGAAAAATTCACGAAAATTCGCGGAAAATTTTTTACGTGTGCATCGGTAACGCGCGTCGACCTCGGCGGAGGATAACTTACCGACCACCACCGGCAGTGGTCGGTAACGGCTCGGGGGGTATAAGCTGCCGCGTTAAAAATGAAACCCGAATTTCGGCGCTTCCACGGTTCAGGGCTGAAAAGGGCCCGAAAGAAAATAACTGATCCAAACGTTCGAATTTAACGCCAATTTCGCGACGCTGACTTCGCATCGATGGCGAGTGCCGCCACAGTCGCCGCGTTTACTCTCCCTTGATGGTTGAGCGAATGGACTTGTAACTTCGAGGTTACGAATCCGACTCTACGTTTAGGTTTACATTTTCCATTAATTTTAAAGGGTGAGGAAGGGTTGGGGGGGATGGCGATGACAGACCAATTGCGCACCTCCCCGCCACCATCGTCGCTACCGACGACCTCGACCTCGAGCCGAGCCGAGCCGAGCTGGGCCGAAGGCCCGACGGGCTCCCGGAAATTTCGGAAAGGCGATATACCTTTAATTCCCAGTTGGCCGTAACTTTCTCGATGCCGTCAAATTAGTGAAAAATCAAAGTTTCTTTGTCGCCGTATAGCTCGAGAACGGGGCGATGGGTGCGGGCGAGAGTAGGCTCGTCGGACGGAGGACGCGGAGACGAAGGCATACCGCGCGAAAAATTCGCGAAAATACGCGGAAAATTTTTTACGTGTGCATCGGTAACGCGCGTCGACCTCGGCGGAGGATAACTTACCGACCACCACCGGCAGTGGTCGTTAACGCTCGGGGGGTATAAGCGGCCGCGTTAAAAATGAAACCCGAATTTCGGCGCTTCCACGGTTCAGGGCTGAAAATGGCCCGAAAGAAAATAACTGATTCAAACGTTCGAATTTAACGCCAACTTCGCGACGCTGACTTCGCATCGATGGCGAGTGCCGCCACAGTCGCCGCGTTTACTCTCCCTTGATAGTTGAGCGAATTGACTTGTAACTTTGAGCTTACGAATCCGACTCTACGTTTATGTTTACATTTTCCATTAATTTTAAAGGGGTAGGGGGGGTTGGGGGGGTGGTTGGCGATGACAGACCAATCGCACGCCTCCCCGCCACCATCGTCGCTACCGACGACCTCGACCTCGAGCCGAGCCGAGTCGAGCGGGGCCGAAGGCCCGACGGGCTCCCTGAAATTTCGGAAAGGCGATATACCTTTAATTCCCAGTTGGCCGTAACTTTCTCGATGACGTCAAATTAGTGAAAAATCAAAGTTTCTTTGTCGCCGTATAGCTCGAGAACGGGTCGACGGGTGCGGGCGAGAGTAGGCTCGTCGGACGGAGGACGCGGAGACGAAGGCTTACCGCGCGAAAAATTCACGAAAATTCGCGGAAAATTTTTTACGTGTGCATCGGTAACGCGCGTCGACCTCGGCGGAGGATAACTTACCGACCACCACCGGCAGTGGTCGGTAACGGCTCGGGGGGTATAAGCTGCCGCGTTAAAAATGAAACCCGAATTTCGGCGCTTCCACGGTTCAGGGCTGAAAAGGGCCCGAAAGAAAATAACTGATCCAAACGTTCGAATTTAACGCCAATTTCGCTTCGCTGACTTCGCATCGATGGCGAGTGCCGCCACAGTCGCCGCGTTTACTCTCCCTTGATGGTTGAGCGAATGGACTTGTAACTTCGAGGTTACGAATCCGACTCTACGTTTAGGTTTACATTTTCCATTAATTTTAAAGGGTGAGGAAGGGTTGGGGGGGGGATGGCGATGACAGACCAATTGCGCACCTCCCCGCCACCATCGTCGCTACCGACGACCTCGACCTCGAGCCGAGCCGAGCCGAGCGGGGCCGAAGGCCCGACGGGCTCCCGGAAATTTCGGAAAGGCGATATACCTTTAATTCCCAGTTGGCCGTAACTTTCTCGATGACGTCAAATTAGTGAAAAATCAAAGTTTCTTTGTCGCCGTATAGCTCGAGAACGGGTCGACGGGTGCGGGCGAGAGTAGGCTCGTCGGACGGAGGACGCGGAGACGAAGGTTTACCGCGCGAAAAATTCACGAAAATTCGCGGAAAATTTTTTACGTGTGCATCGGTAACGCGCGTCGACCTCGGCGGAGGATAACTTACCGACCACCACCGGCAGTGGTCGGTAACGGCTCGGGGGGTATAAGCTGCCGCGTTAAAAATGAAACCCGAATTTCGGCGCTTCCACGGGTCAGGGCTGAAAAGGGCCCGAAAGAAAATAACTGATCCAAACGTTCGAATTTAACGCCAATTTCGCGACGCTGACTTCGCATCGATGGCGAGTGCCGCCACAGTCGCCGCGTTTACTCTCCCTTGATGGTTGAGCGAATGGACTTGTAACTTCGAGGTTACGAATCCGACTCTACGTTTAGGTTTACATTTTCCATTAATTTTAAAGGGAGAGGGGGGTTGGGAGGAGGATGGCGATGACAGACCAATTGCGCACCTCCCCGCCACCATCGTCGCTACCGACGACCTCGACCTCGAGCCGAGCGGGGCCGAAGGCCCGACGGGCTCCCGGAAATTTCGGAAAGGCGATATACCTTTAATTCCCAGTTGGCCGTAACTTTCTCGATGACGTCAAATTAGTGAAAAATCAAAGTTTCTTTGTCGCCGTATAGCTCGAGAACGGGTCGACGGGTGCGGGCGAGAGTAGGCTCGTCGGACGGAGGACGCGGAGACGAAGGTTTACCGCGCGAAAAATTCACGAAAATTCGCGGAAAATTTTTTACGTGTGCATCGGTAACGCGCGTCGACCTCGGCGGAGGATAACGTACCGACCACCACCGGCAGTGGTCGGTAACGGCTCGGGGGGTATAAGCTGCCGCGTTAAAAATGAAACCCGAATTTCGGCGCTTCCACGGGTCAGGGCTGAAAAGGGCCCGAAAGAAAATAACTGATCCAAACGTTCGAATTTAACGCCAATTTCGCGACGCTGACTTCGCATCGATGGCGAGTGCCGCCACAGTCGCCGCGTTTACTCTCCCTTGATGGTTGAGCGAATGGACTTGTAACTTCGAGGTTACGAATCCGACTCTACGTTTAGGTTTACATTTTCCATTAATTTTAAAGGGTGAGGAAGGGTTGGGGGGGGGGATGGCGATGACAGACCAATTGCGCACCTCCCCGCCACCATCGTCGCTACCGACGACCTCGACCTCGAGCCGAGCCGAGCCGAGCGGGGCCGAAGGCCCGACGGGCTCCCGGAAATTTCGGAAAGGCGATATACCTTTAATTCCCAGTTGGCCGTAACTTTCTCGATGACGTCAAATTAGTGAAAAATCAAAGTTTCTTTGTCGCCGTATAGCTCGAGAACGGGTCGACGGGTGCGGGCGAGAGTAGGCTCGTCGGACGGAGGACGCGGAGACGAAGGTTTACCGCGCGAAAAATTCACGAAAATTCGCGGAAAATTTTTTACGTGTGCATCGGTAACGCGCGTCGACCTCGGCGGAGGATAACTTACCGACCACCACCGGCAGTGGTCGGTAACGGCTCGGGGGGTATAAGCTGCCGCGTTAAAAATGAAACCCGAATTTCGGCGCTTCCACGGGTCAGGGCTGAAAAGGGCCCGAAAGAAAATAACTGATCCAAACGTTCGAATTTAACGCCAATTTCGCGACGCTGACTTCGCATCGATGGCGAGTGCCGCCACAGTCGCCGCGTTTACTCTCCCTTGATGGTTGAGCGAATGGACTTGTAACTTCGAGGTTACGAATCCGACTCTACGTTTAGGTTTACATTTTCCATTAATTTTAAAGGGAGAGGGGGGTTGGGAGGAGGATGGCGATGACAGACCAATTGCGCACCTCCCCGCCACCATCGTCGCTACCGACGACCTCGACCTCGAGCCGAGCCGAGCCGAGCGGGGCCGAAGGCCCGACGGGCTCCCGGAAATTTCGGAAAGGCGATATACCTTTAATTCCCAGTTGGCCGTAACTTTCTCGATGACGTCAAATTAGTGAAAAATCAAAGTTTCTTTGTCGCCGTATAGCTCGAGAACGGGTCGACGGGTGCGGGCGAGAGTAGGCTCGTCGGACGGAGGACGCGGAGACGAAGGCTTACCGCGCGAAAAATTCGCGAAAATTCGCGGAAAATTTTTTACGTGTGCATCGGTAACGCGCGTCGACCTCGGCGGAGGTTAACTTACCGACCACCACCGGCAGTGGTCGTTAACGCTCGGGGGTATAAGCTGCCGCGTTAAAAATGAAACCCTAATTTCGGCGCTTCAACGGTTCAGGGCTTAAAAGGGCCCGAAAGAAAATAACTGATTCAAACGTTCGAATTTAACGCCAACTTCGCGACGCTGACTTCGCATCGATGGCGAGTGCCGCCACAGCCGCCGCGTTTACTCTCCCTTGATGGTTGAGCGAATGGACTTGTAACTTCGAGGTTACGAATCCGACTCTACGTTTAGGTTTACATTTTCCATTAATTTTAAAGGGTGAGGAAGGGTTAGGGGGGGGGATGGCGATGACAGACCAATTGCGCACCTCCCCGCCACCATCGTCGCTACCGACGACCTCGACCTCGAGCCGAGCCGAGCCGAGCGGGGCCGAAGGCCCGACGGGCTCCCGGAAATTTCGGAAAGGCGATATACCTTTAATTCCCAGTTGGCCGTAACTTTCTCGATGACGTCAAATTAGTGAAAAATCAAAGTTTCTTTGTCGCCGTATAGCTCGAGAACGGGTCGACGGGTGCGGGCGAGAGTAGGCTCGTCGGACGGAGGACGCGGAGACGAAGGCTTACCGCGCGAAAAATTCGCGAAAATTCGCGGAAAATTTTTTACGTGTGCATCGGTAACGCGCGTCGACCTCGGCGGAGGATAACTTACCGACCACCACCGGCAGTGGTCGGTAACGGCTCGGGGGGTATAAGCTGCCGCGTTAAAAATGAAACCCGAATTTCGGCGCTTCCACGGTTCAGGGCTGAAAAGGGCCCGAAAGAAAATAACTGATTCAAACGTTCGAATTTAACGCCAACTTCGCGACGCTGACTTCGCATCGATGGCGAGTGCCGCCACAGCCGCCGCGTTTACTCTCCCTTGATAGTTGAGAGAATCGACTTGTAACTTTGAGCTTACGAATCCGACTCTACGTTTAGGTTTACATTTTCCATTAATTTTAAAGGGTGAGGGGGGTTGGGAGGAGGATGGCGATGACAGACCAATTGCGCACCTCCCCGCCACCATCGTCGCTACCGACGACCTCGACCTCGAGCCGAGCCGAGCCGAGCGGGGCCGAAGGCCCGACGGGCTCCCGGAAATTTCGGAAAGGCGATATACCTTTAATTCCCAGTTGGCCGTAACTTTCTCGATGACGTCAAATTAGTGAAAAATCAAAGTTTCTTTGTCGCCGTATAGCTCGAGAACGGGTCGACGGGTGCGGGCGAGAGTAGGCTCGTCGGACGGAGGACGCGGAGACGAAGGCTTACCGCGCGAAAAATTCTCGAAAATTCGCGGAAAATTTTTTACGTGTGCATCGGTAACGCGCGTCGACCTCGGCGGAGGTTAACTTACCGACCACCACCGGCAGTGGTCGTTAACGCTCGGGGGTATAAGCTGCCGCGTTAAAAATGAAACCCTAATTTCGGCGCTTCAACGGTTCAGGGCTTAAAAGGGCCCGAAAGAAAATAACTGATTCAAACGTTCGAATTTAACGCCAACTTCGCGACGCTGACTTCGCATCGATGGCGAGTGCCGCCACAGCCGCCGCGTTTACTCTCCCTTGATGGTTGAGCGAATGGACTTGTAACTTCGAGGTTACGAATCCGACTCTACGTTTAGGTTTACATTTTCCATTAATTTTAAAGGGTGAGGAAGGGTTAGGGGGGGGATGGCGATGACAGACCAATTGCGCACCTCCCCGCCACCATCGTCGCTACCGACGACCTCGACCTCGAGCCGAGCCGAGCCGAGCGGGGCCGAAGGCCCGACGGGCTCCCGGAAATTTCGGAAAGGCGATTTACCTTTAATTCCCAGTTGGCCGTAACTTTCTCGATGACGTCAAATTAGTGAAAAATCAAAGTTTCTTTGTCGCCGTATAGCTCGAGAACGGGTCGACGGGTGCGGGCGAGAGTAGGCTCGTCGGACGGAGGACGCGGAGACGAAGGCTTACCGCGCGAAAAATTCGCGAAAATTCGCGGAAAATTTTTTACGTGTGCATCGGTAACGCGCGTCGACCTCGGCGGAGGATAACTTACAGACCACCACCGGCAGTGGTCGGTAACGGCTCGGGGGGTATAAGCTGCCGCGTTAAAAATGAAACCCTAATTTCGGCGCTTCCACGGTTCAGGGCTGAAAAGGGCCCGAAAGAAAATAACTGATTCAAACGTTCGAATTTAACGCCAACTTCGCGACGCTGACTTCGCATCGATGGCGAGTGCCGCCACAGCCGCCGCGTTTACTCTCCCTTGATAGTTGAGAGAATCGACTTGTAACTTTGAGCTTACGAATCCGACTCTACGTTTAGGTTTACATTTTCCATTAATTTTAAAGGGTGAGGGGGGTTGGGAGGAGGATGGCGATGACAGACCAATTGCGCACCTCCCCGCCACCATCGTCGCTACCGACGACCTCGACCTCGAGCCGAGCCGAGCCGAGCGGGGCCGAAGGCCCGACGGGCTCCCGGAAATTTCGGAAAGGCGATATACCTTTAATTCCCAGTTGGCCGTAACTTTCTCGATGACGTCAAATTAGTGAAAAATCAAAGTTTCTTTGTCGCCGTATAGCTCGAGAACGGGTCGACGGGTGCGGGCGAGAGTAGGCTTGTCGGACGGAGGACGCGGAGACGAAGGCTTACCGCGCGAAAAATTCGCGAAAATTCGCGGAAAATTTTCTACGTGTGCATCGGTAACGCGCGTCGACCTCGGCGGAGGATAACTTACCGACCACCACCGGCAGTGGTCAGTAACGGCTCGGGGGGTATAAGCTGCCGCGTTAAAAATGAAACCCGAATTTTGGCGCTTCCACGGTTCAGGCCTGAAAAGGGCCCGAAAGAAAATAACTGATTCAAACGTTCGAATTTAACGCCAACTTCGCGACGCTGACATCGCATCGGCGGCGAGTGCCGCCACAGTCGCCGCGTTTACTCTCCCTTGATAGTTGAGCGAATGGACTTGTAACTTCGAGCTTACAAATCCGACTCTACGTTTAGGTTTACATTTTCCATTAATTTTAAAGGGTGAGGGGGGGTTGGGGGGGAGGATGGCGATGACAGACCAATTGCGCACCTCCCCGCCACCATCGTCGCTACCGACGACCTCGACCTCGAGCCGAGCGGGGCCGAAGGCCCGACGGGCTCCCGGAAATTTTGGAAAGGCGATATACCTTTAATTCCCAGTTGGCCGTAACTTTCTCGATGACGTCAAATTAGTGAAAAATCAAAGTTTCTTTGTCGCCGTATAGCTCGAGAACGGGTCGACGGGTGCGGGCGAGAGTGGGCTCGTCGGACGGAGGACGCGGAGACGAAGGCTTACCGCGCGAAAAATTCGCGAAAATTCGCGGAAAATTTTTTACGTGTGCATCGGTAACGCGAGTCGACCTCGGCGGAGGATAACTTACCGACCACCACCGGCAGTGGTCGTTAACGCTCGGGGGTATAAGCTGCCGCGTTAAAAATGAAACCCTAATTTCGGCGCTTCCACGGTTCAGGGCTGAAAAGGGCCCGAAAGAAAATAACTGATCCAAACGTTCGAATTTAACGCCAATTTCGCGACGCTGACTTCGCATCGATGGCGAGTGCCGCCACAGTCGCCGCGTTTACTCTCCCTTGATAGTTGAGAGAATCGACTTGTAACTTTGAGCTTACGAATCCGACTCTACGTTTAGGTTTACATTTTTCATTAATTTTTAAGGGTGAGGGGGGTTGGGAGGAGGATGGCGATGACAGACCAATTGCGCACCTCCCCGCCACCATCGTCGCTACCGACGACCTCGACCTCGAGCCGAGCCGAGCCGAGCGGGGCCGAAGGCCCGACGGGCTCCCGGAAATTTCGGAAAGGCGATATACCTTTAATTCCCTGTTGGCCGTAACTTTCTCGATGACGTCAAATTAGTGAAAAATCAAAGTTTCTTTGTCGCCGTATAGCTCGAGAACGGGTCGACGGGTGCGGGCGAGAGTAGGCTTGTCGGACGGAGGACGCTGAGACGAAGGCTTACCGCGCGAAAAATTCACGAAAATTCGCGGAAAATTTTTTACGTGTGCATCGGTAACGCGCGTCGACCTCGGCGGAGGATAACTTACCGACCACCACCGGCAGTGGTCGGTAACGGCTCGGGGGGTATAAGTTGCCGCGTTAAAAATGAAACCCGAATTTCGGCGCTTCCACGGTTCAGGGCTGAAAAGGGCCCGAAAGAAAATAACTGATCCAAACGTTCGAATTTAACGCCAATTTCGCGACGCTGACTTCGCATCGATGGCGAGTGCCGCCACAGTCGCCGCGTTTACTCTCCCTTGATGGTTGAGCAAATGGACTTGTAACTTCGAGGTTACAAATCCGACTCTACGTTTAGGTTTACATTTTCCATTAATTTTAAAGGGTGAGGGGGGTTGGGAGGAGGATGGCGATGACAGACCAATTGCGCACCTCCCCGCCACTATCGTCGCTACCGACGGCCTCGACCTCGAGCCGAGCCGAGCCGAGCGGGGCCGAAGGCCCGACGGGCTCCCGGAAATTTCGGAAAGGCGATATACCTTTAATTCCCAGTTGGCCGTAACTTTCTCGATGACGTCAAATTAGTGAAAAATCAAAGTTTCTTTGTCGCCGTATAGCTCGAGAACGGGTCGACGGGTGCGGGCGAGAGTAGGCTCGTCGGACGGAGGACGCGGAGACGAAGGCTTACCGCGCGAAAAATTCGCGAAAATTCCCGGAAAATTTTTTACGTGTGCATCGGTAACGCGAGTCGACCTCGGCGGAGGATAACTTACCGACCACCACCGGCAGTGGTCGTTAACGCTCGGGGGTATAAGCTGCCGCGTTAAAAATGAAACCCTAATTTCGGCGCTTCCACGGTTCAGGGCTGAAAAGGGCCCGAAAGAAAATAACTGATTCAAACGTTCGAATTTAACGCCAACTTCGCGACGCTGACATCGCATCGGCGGCGAGTGCCGCCACAGTCGCCGCGTTTACTCTCCCTTGATGGTTGAGCGAATGGACTTGTAACTTCGAGGTTACGAATCCGACTCTACGTTTAGGTTTACATTTTCCATTAATTTTAAAGGGTGAGGAAGGGTTGGGGGGGGGATGGCGATGACAGACCAATTGCTCACCTCCCCGCCACCATCGTCGCTACCGACGATCTCGACCTCGAGCCGAGCGGGGCCGAAGGCCCGACGAGCTCCCGGAAATTTCGGAAAGGCGATATACCTTTAATTCCCAGTTGGCCGTAACTTTCTCGATGACGTCAAATTAGTGAAAAATCAAAGTTTCTTTGTCGCCGTATAGCTCGAGAACGGGTCGACGGGTGCGGGCGAGAGTAGGCTCGTCGGACGGAGGACGCGGAGACGAAGGCTTAACGCGCGAAAAATTCGCGAAAATTCGCGGAAAATTTTTTACGTGTGCATCGGTAACGCGCGTCGACCTCGGCGGAGGATAACTTACCGACCACCACCGGCAGTGGTCGTTAACGCTCGGGGGGTATAAGCTGCCACGTTAAAAATGAAACCCGAATTTCGGCGCTTCCACGGTTCAGGGCTGAATATGGCCCGAAAGAAAATAACTGATCCAAACGTTCGAATTTAACGCCAATTTCGCGACGCTGACTTCGCATCGATGGCGAGTGCCGCCACAGTCGCCGCGTTTACTCTCCCTTGATGGTTGATCGAATGGACTTGTAACTTCGAGGTTACGAATCCGACTCTACGTTTAGGTTTACATTTTCCATTAATTTTAAAGGGTGAGGAAGGGTTGGGGGGGGATGGCGATGACAGACCAATTGCGCACCTTCCCGCCACCATCGTCGCTACCGACGACCTCGACCTCGAGCCGAGCGGGGCCGAAGGCCCGACGGGCTCCCGGAAATTTCGGAAAGGCGATATACCTTTAATTCCCAGTTGGCCGTAACTTTCTCGATGACGTCAAATTAGTGAAAAATCAAAGTTTCTTTGTCGCCGTATAGCTCGAGAACGGGTCGACGGGTGCGGGCGAGAGTAGGCTCGTCGGACGGAGGACGCGGAGACGAAGGCTTACCGCGCGAAAAATTCGCGAAAATTCGCGGAAAATTTTTTACGTGTGCATCGGTAACGCGCGTCGACCTCGGCGGAGGATAACTTACCGACCACCACGGGCAGTGGTCGGTAACGGCTCGGGGGGTATAAGCTGCCGCGTTAAAAATGAAACCCGAATTTCGGCGCTTCCACGGTTCAGGGCTGAAAATGGCCCGAAAGAAATTAACTGATTCAAACGTTCGAATTTAACGCCAACTTCGCGACGCTGACTTCGCATCGATGGCGAGTGCCGCCACAGTCGCCGCGTTTACTCTCCCTTGATAGTTGAGCGAATTGACTTGTAACTTTGAGCTTACGAATCCGACTCTACGTTTATGTTTACATCTTCCATTAATTTTAAAGGCGTAGGGGGGGTTGGGGGGTGGTTGGCGATGACAGACCAATCGCACGCCTCCCCGCCACCATCGTCGCTACCGACGACCTCGACCTCGAGCCGAGCCGAGTCGAGCGGGGCCGAAGGCCCGACGGGCTCCCGGAAATTTCGGAAAGGCGATATACCTTTAATTCCCAGTTGGCCGTAACTTTCTCGATGACGTCAAATTAGTGAAAAATCAAAGTTTCTTTGTCGCCGTATAGCTCGAGAACGGGTCGACGGGTGCGGGCGAGAGTAGGCTCGTCGGACGGAGGACGCGGAGACGAAGGCTTACCGCGCGAAAAATTCGCGAAAATTCGCGGAAAATTTTTTACGTGTGCATCGGTAACGCGCGTCGACCTCGGCGGAGGATAACTTACCGACCACCTCCGGCAGTGGTCGTTAACGCTCGGGGGTATAAGCTGCCGCGTTAAAAATGAAACCCGAATTTCGGCGCTTCCACGGTTCAGGGCTGAAAAGGGCCCGAAAGAAAATAACTAATTCAAACGTTCGAATTTAACGCCAACTTCGCGACGCTGACATCGCATCGGCGGCGAGTGCCGCCACAGTCGCCGCGTTTACTCTCCCTTGATAGTTGAGCGGATGGACTTGTAACTTCGAGGTTACAAATCCGACTCTACGTTTAGGTTTACATTTTCCATTAATTTTAAAGGGTGAGGGGGGTTGGGGGGGGGATGGCGATGACAGACCAATTGCGCACCTCCCCGCCACCATCGTCGCTACCGACGACCTCGACCTCGAGCCGAGCGGGGCCGAAGGCCCGACGGGCTCCCGGAAATTTCGGAAAGGCGATATACCTTTAATTCCCAGTTGGCCGTAACTTTCTCGATGACGTCAAATTAGTGAAAAATCAAAGTTTCTTTGTCGCCGTATAGCTCGAGAACGGGTCGACGGGTGCGGGCGAGAGTAGGCTCGTCGGACGGAGGACGCGGAGACGAAGGCTTACCGCGCGAAAAATTCGCGAAAATTCGCGGAAAATTTTTTACGTGTGCATCGGTGACGCGCGTCGACCTCGGCGGAGGATAACTTACCGACCACCACCGGCAGTGGTCGTTAACGCTCGGGGGTATAAGCTGCCGCGTTAAAAATGAAACCCGAATTTCGGCGCTTCCACGGTTCAGGGCTGAAAAGTGCCCGAAAGAAAATAACTGATTCAAACGTTCGAATTTAACGCCAACTTCGCGACGCTGACATCGCATCGGTGGCGAGTGCCGCCACAGTCGCCGCGTTTACTCTCCCTTGATAGTTGAGCGAATGGACTTGTAACTTCGAGGTTACGAATCCGACTCTACGTTTAGGTTTACATTTTCCATTAATTTTAAAGGGTGAGGGGGGGTTGGGAGGAGGATGGCGATGACAGACCAATTGCGCACCTCCCCGCCACCATCGTCGCTACCGACGACCTCGAGCTCGAGCCGAGCCGAGTCGAGCGGGGCCGAAGGCCCAACGGGCTCCCGGAAATTTCGGAAAGGCGATATACCTTTAATTCCCAGTTGGCCGTAACTTTCTCGATGACGTCAAATTAGTGAAAAATCAAAGTTTCTTTGTCGCCGTATAGCTCGAGAACGGGTCGACGGGTGCGGGCGAGAGTAGGCTTGTCGGACGGAGGACGCGGAGACGAAGGCTTACCGCGCGAAAAATTCGCGAAAATTCGCGGAAAATTTTTTACGTGTGCATCGGTAACGCGCGTCGACCTCGGCGGAGGATAACTTACCGACCACCACCGGCAGTGGTCGGTAACGGCTCGGGGGGTATAAGCTGCCGCGTTAAAAATGAAACCCGAATTTCAGCGCTTCCACGGTTCAGGGCTGAAAATGGCCCGAAAGAAATTAACTGATTCAATCGTTCGAATTTAACGCCAACTTCGCGACGCTGACTTCGCATCGATGGCGAGTGCCGCCACAGTCGCCGCGTTTACTCTCCCTTGATAGTTGAGCGAATTGACTTGTAACTTTGAGCTTACGAATCCGACTCTACGTTTATGTTTACATTTTCCATTAATTTTAAAGGGGTAGGGGGGGTTGGGGGGTGGTTGGCAATGACAGACCAATCGCACGCCTCCCCGCCACCATCGTCGCTACCGACGACCTCGACCTCGAGCCAAGCCGAGTCGAGCGGGGCCGAAGGCCCGACGGGCTCCCGGAAATTTCGGAAAGGCGATATACCTTTAATTCCCAGTTGGCCGTAACTTTCTCGATGACGTCAAATTAGTGAAAAATCAAAGTTTCTTTGTCGCCGTATAGCTCGAGAACGGGTCGACGGGTGCGGGCGAGAGTAGGCTTGTCGGACGGAGGACGCGGAGACGAAGGCTTACCGCTCGAAAAATTCGCGAAAATTCGCGGAAAATTTTTTACGTGTGCATCGGTAACGCGCGTCGACCTCGGCGGAGGATAACTTACCGACCACCACCTGCAGTGGTCGGTAACGGCTCGGGGGGTATAAGCTGCCGCGTTAAAAATGAAACCCGAATTTCGGCGCTTCCACGGTTCAGGGCTGAAAAGGGCCCGAAAGAAAATAACTGATTCAAACGTTCGAATTTAACGCCAACTTCGCGACGCTGACATCGCATCGGCGGCGAGTGCCGCCACAGTCGCCGCGTTTACTCTCCCTTGATAGTTGAGCGAATGGACTTGTAACTTCGAGGTTACGAATCCGACTCTACGTTTAGGTTTACATTTTCCATTAATTTTAAAGGGTGAGGGGGGGTTGGGAGGAGGATGGCGATGACAGACCAATTGCGCACCTCCCCGCCACCATCGTCGCTACCGACGACCCCGACCTCGAGCCGAGCCGAGTCGAGCGGGGCCGAAGGCCCAACGGGCTCCCGGAAATTTCGGAAAGGCGATATACCTTTAATTCCCAGTTGGCCGTAACTTTCTCGATGACGTCAAATTAGTGAAAAATCAAAGTTTCTTTGTCGCCGTATAGCTCGAGAACGGGTCGACGGGTGCGGGCGAGAGTAGGCTTGTCGGACGGAGGACGCGGAGACGAAGGCTTACCGCGCGAAAAATTCGCGAAAATTCGCGGAAAATTTTTTACGTGTGCATCGGTAACGCGCGTCGACCTCGGCGGAGGATAACTTACCGACCACCACCGGCAGTGGTCGGTAACGGCTCGGGGGGTATAAGCTGCCGCGTTAAAAATGAAACCCGAATTTCGGCGCTTCCACGGTTCAGGGCTGAAAAGGGCCCGAAAGAAAATAACTGATTCAAACGTTCGAATTTAACGCCAACTTCGCGACGCTGACATCGCATCGGCGGCGAGTGCCGCCACAGTCGCCGCGTTTACTCTCCCTTGATAGTTGAGCGGATGGACTTGTAACTTCGAGGTTACAAATCCGACTCTACGTTTAGGTTTACATTTTCCATTAATTTTAAAGGGTGAGGGGGGTTGGGGGGGGGATGGCGATGACAGACCAATTGCGCACCTCCCCGCCACCATCGTCGCTACCGACGACCTCGACCTCGAGCCGAGCGGGGCCGAAGGCCCGACGGGCTCCCGGAAATTTCGGAAAGGCGATATACCTTTAATTCCCAGTTGGCCGTAACTTTCTCGATGACGTCAAATTAGTGAAAAATCAAAGTTTCTTTGTCGCCGTATAGCTCGAGAACGGGTCGACGGGTGCGGGCGAGAGTAGGCTCGTCGGACGGAGGACGCGGAGACGAAGGCTTACCGCGCGAAAAATTCGCGAAAATTCGCGGAAAATTTTTTACGTGTGCATCGGTGACGCGCGTCGACCTCGGCGGAGGATAACTTACCGACCACCACCGGCAGTGGTCGTTAACGCTCGGGGGTATAAGCTGCCGCGTTAAAAATGAAACCCGAATTTCGGCGCTTCCACGGTTCAGGGCTGAAAAGTGCCCGAAAGAAAATAACTGATTCAAACGTTCGAATTTAACGCCAACTTCGCGACGCTGACATCGCATCGGTGGCGAGTGCCGCCACAGTCGCCGCGTTTACTCTCCCTTGATAGTTGAGCGAATGGACTTGTAACTTCGAGGTTACGAATCCGACTCTACGTTTAGGTTTACATTTTCCATTAATTTTAAAGGGTGAGGGGGGGTTGGGAGGAGGATGGCGATGACAGACCAATTGCGCACCTCCCCGCCACCATCGTCGCTACCGACGACCTCGAGCTCGAGCCGAGCCGAGTCGAGCGGGGCCGAAGGCCCAACGGGCTCCCGGAAATTTCGGAAAGGCGATATACCTTTAATTCCCAGTTGGCCGTAACTTTCTCGATGACGTCAAATTAGTGAAAAATCAAAGTTTCTTTGTCGCCGTATAGCTCGAGAACGGGTCGACGGGTGCGGGCGAGAGTAGGCTTGTCGGACGGAGGACGCGGAGACGAAGGCTTACCGCGCGAAAAATTCGCGAAAATTCGCGGAAAATTTTTTACGTGTGCATCGGTAACGCGCGTCGACCTCGGCGGAGGATAACTTACCGACCACCACCGGCAGTGGTCGGTAACGGCTCGGGGGGTATAAGCTGCCGCGTTAAAAATGAAACCCGAATTTCAGCGCTTCCACGGTTCAGGGCTGAAAATGGCCCGAAAGAAATTAACTGATTCAATCGTTCGAATTTAACGCCAACTTCGCGACGCTGACTTCGCATCGATGGCGAGTGCCGCCACAGTCGCCGCGTTTACTCTCCCTTGATAGTTGAGCGAATTGACTTGTAACTTTGAGCTTACGAATCCGACTCTACGTTTATGTTTACATTTTCCATTAATTTTAAAGGGGTAGGGGGGGTTGGGGGGTGGTTGGCAATGACAGACCAATCGCACGCCTCCCCGCCACCATCGTCGCTACCGACGACCTCGACCTCGAGCCAAGCCGAGTCGAGCGGGGCCGAAGGCCCGACGGGCTCCCGGAAATTTCGGAAAGGCGATATACCTTTAATTCCCAGTTGGCCGTAACTTTCTCGATGACGTCAAATTAGTGAAAAATCAAAGTTTCTTTGTCGCCGTATAGCTCGAGAACGGGTCGACGGGTGCGGGCGAGAGTAGGCTTGTCGGACGGAGGACGCGGAGACGAAGGCTTACCGCTCGAAAAATTCGCGAAAATTCGCGGAAAATTTTTTACGTGTGCATCGGTAACGCGCGTCGACCTCGGCGGAGGATAACTTACCGACCACCACCTGCAGTGGTCGGTAACGGCTCGGGGGGTATAAGCTGCCGCGTTAAAAATGAAACCCGAATTTCGGCGCTTCCACGGTTCAGGGCTGAAAAGGGCCCGAAAGAAAATAACTGATTCAAACGTTCGAATTTAACGCCAACTTCGCGACGCTGACATCGCATCGGCGGCGAGTGCCGCCACAGTCGCCGCGTTTACTCTCCCTTGATAGTTGAGCGAATGGACTTGTAACTTCGAGGTTACGAATCCGACTCTACGTTTAGGTTTACATTTTCCATTAATTTTAAAGGGTGAGGGGGGGTTGGGAGGAGGATGGCGATGACAGACCAATTGCGCACCTCCCCGCCACCATCGTCGCTACCGACGACCCCGACCTCGAGCCGAGCCGAGTCGAGCGGGGCCGAAGGCCCAACGGGCTCCCGGAAATTTCGGAAAGGCGATATACCTTTAATTCCCAGTTGGCCGTAACTTTCTCGATGACGTCAAATTAGTGAAAAATCAAAGTTTCTTTGTCGCCGTATAGCTCGAGAACGGGTCGACGGGTGCGGGCGAGAGTAGGCTTGTCGGACGGAGGACGCGGAGACGAAGGCTTACCGCGCGAAAAATTCGCGAAAATTCGCGGAAAATTTTTTACGTGTGCATCGGTAACGCGCGTCGACCTCGGCGGAGGATAACTTACCGACCACCACCGGCAGTGGTCGGTAACGGCTCGGGGGGTATAAGCTGCCGCGTTAAAAATGAAACCCGAATTTCGGCGCTTCCACGGTTCAGGGCTGAAAAGGGCCCGAAAGAAAATAACTGATTCAAACGTTCGAATTTAACGCCAACTTCGCGACGCTGACATCGCATCGGCGGCGAGTGCCGCCACAGTCGCCGCGTTTACTCTCCCTTGATAGTTGAGCGAATGGACTTGTAACTTCGAGGTTACAAATCCGACTCTACGTTTAGGTTTACATTTTCCATTAATTTTAAAGGGGGTGAGGAAGGGTTGGGGGGGGATGGCGATGACAGACCAATTGCGCACCTCCCCGCCACCATCGTCGCTACCGACGACCTCGACCTCGAGCCGAGCGGGGCCGAAGGCCCGACGAGCTCCCGGAAATTTCGGAAAGGCGATATACCTTTAATTCCCAGTTGGCCGTAACTTTCTCGATGACGTCAAATTAGTGAAAAATCAAAGTTCCTTTGTCGCCGTATAGCTCGAGAACGGGTCGACGGGTGCGGGCGAGAGTAGGCTTGTCGGACGGAGGACGCGGAGACGAAGGCTCACCGCGCGAAAAATTCGCGAAAATTCGCGGAAAATTTTTTACGTGTGCATCGGTAACGCGCGTCGACCTCGGCGGAGGATAACTTACCGACCACCACCGGCAGTGGTCGGTAACGGCTCGGGGGGTATAAGCTGCCGCGTTAAAAATGAAACCCGAATTTCGGCGCTTCCACGGTTCAGGGCTGAAAAGGGCCCGAAAGAAAATAACTGATTCAAACGTTCGAATTTAACGCCAACTTCGCGACGCTGACATCGCATCGGCGGCGAGTGCCGCCACAGTCGCCGCGTTTACTCTCCCTTGATAGTTGAGCGAATGGACTTGTAACTTCGAGGTTACAAATCCGACTCTACGTTTATGTTTACATTTTCCATTAATTTTAAAGGGTGTGGGGGGGTTGGGGGGGAGGATGGCGATGACAGACCAATTGCGCACCTCCCCGCCACCATCGTCGCTACCGACGACCTCGACCTCGAGCCGAGCGGGGCCGAAGGCCCGACGGGCTCCCGGAAATTTCGGAAAGGCGATATACCTTTAATTCCCAGTTGGCCGTAACTTTCTCGATGACGTCAAATTAGTGAAAAATCAAAGTTTCTTTCTCGCCGTATAGCTCGAGAACGGGTCGACGGGTGCGGGCGAGAGTAGGCTTGTCGGACGGAGGACGCGGAGACGAAGGCTTACCGCGCGAAAAATTCGCGAAAATTCGCGGAAAATTTTTTACGTGTGCATCGGTAACGCGCGTCGACCTCGGCGGAGGATAACTTACCGACCACCACCGGCAGTGGTCGGTAACGGCTCGGGGGGTATAAGCTGCCGCGTTAAAAATGAAACCCGAATTTCGGCGCTTCCACGGTTCAGGGCTGAAAAGGGCCCGAAAGAAAATAACTGATTCAAACGTTCGAATTTAACGCCAACTTCGCGACGCTGACATCGCATCGGCGGCGAGTGAAGCCACAGTCGCCGCGTTTACTCTCCCTTGATAGTTGAGCGAATGGACTTGTAACTTCGAGGTTACAAATCCGACTCTACGTTTAGGTTTACATTTTCCATTAATTTTAAAGGGTGAGGGGGGGTTGGGGGGGGGAGGATGGCGATGACAGAAAAATTGCGCATTTCCCCGCCACCATCGTCGCTACCGACGACCTCGACCTCGAGCCGAGCGGGGCCGAAGGCCCGACGAGCTCCCGGAAATTTCGGAAAGGCGATATACCTTTAATTCCCAGTTGGCCGTAACTTTCTCGATGACGTCAAATTAGTGAAAAATCAAAGTTTCTTTGTCGCCGTATAGCTCGAGAACGGGTCGACGGGTGCGGGCGAGAGTAGGCTCGTCGGACGGAGGACGCGGAGACGAAGGCTTACCGCGCGAAAAATTCGCGAAAATTCGCGGAAAATTTTTTACGTGTGCATCGGTAACGCGCGTCGACCTCGGCGGAGGATAACTTACCGACCACCACCGGCAGTGGTCGGTAACGGCTCGGGGGGTATAAGCTGCCGCGTTAAAAATGAAACCCGAATTTCGGCGCTTCCACGGTTCAGGGCTGAAAAGGGCCAGAAAGAAAATAACTGATTCAAACGTTCGAATTTAACGCCAACTTCGCGACGCTGACATCGCATCGGCGGCGAGTGCCGCCACAGTCGCCGCGTTTACTCTCCCTTGATAGTTGAGCGAATGGACTTGTAACTTCGAGGTTACAAATCCGACTCTACGTTTAGGTTTACATTTTCCATTAATTTTAAAGGGTGAGGGGGGGTTGGGGGGGAGGATGGCGATGACAGAAAAATTGCGCACTTCCCCGCCACCATCGTCGCTACCGACGACCTCGACCTCGAGCCGAGCGGGGCCGAAGGCCCGACGAGCTCCCGGAAATTTCGGAAAGGCGATATACCTTTAATTCCCAGTTGGCCGTAACTTTCTCGATGACGTCAAATTAGTGAAAAATCAAAGTTTCTTTGTCGCCGTATAGCTCGAGAACGGGTCGACGGGTGCGGGCGAGAGTAGGCTTGTCGGACGGAGGACGCGGAGACGAAGGCTTACCGCGCGAAAAATTCGCGAAAATTCGCGGAAAATTTTTTACGTGTGCATCGGTAACGCGCGTCGACCTCGGCGGAGGATAACTTACCGACCACCACCGGCAGTGGTCGGTAACGGCTCGGGGGGTATAAGCTGCCGCGTTAAAAATGAACCCCGAATATCGGCGCTTCCACGGTTCAGGGCTGAAAAGGGCCCGAAAGAAAATAACTGATCCAAACGTTCGAATTTAACGCCAATTTCGCGACGCTGACTTCGCATCGATGGCGAGTGCCGCCACAGTCGCCGCGTTTACTCTCCCTTGATGGTTGAGCGAATGGACTTGTAACTTCGAGGTTACGAATCCGACTCTACGTTTAGGTTCACATTTTCCATTAATTTTAAAGGGTGAGGGGGGGTTGGGAGGAGGATGGCGATGACAGACCAATTGCGCACCTCCCCGCCACCATCGTCGCTACCGACGACCTCGACCTCGAGCCGAGCCGAGTCGAGCGGGGCCGAAGGCCCAACGGGCTCCCGGAAATTTCGGAAAGGCGATATACCTTTAATTCCCAGTTGGCCGTAACTTTCTCGATGACGTCAAATTAGTGAAAAATCAAAGTTTCTTTGTCGCCGTATAGCTCGAGAACGGGTCGACGGGTGCGGGCGAGAGTAGGCTTGTCGGACGGAGGACGCGGAGACGAAGGCTTACCGCGCGAAAAATTCGCGAAAATTCGCGGAAAATTTTTTACGTGTGCATCGGTAACGCGCGTCGACCTCGGCGGAGGATAACTTACCGACCACCACCGGCAGTGGTCGGTAACGGCTCGGGGGGTATAAGCTGCCGCGTTAAAAATGAAACCCGAATATCGGCGCTTCCACGGTTCAGGGCTGAAAAGTGCCCGAAAGAAAATAACTGATTCAAACGTTCGAATTTAACGCCAACTTCGCGACGCTGACATCGCATCGGTGGCGAGTGCCGCCACAGTCGCCGCGTTTACTCTCCCTTGATAGTTGAGCGAATGGACTTGTAACTTCGAGGTTACGAATCCGACTCTACGTTTAGGTTTACATTTTCCATTAATTTTAAAGGGTGAGGGGGGGTTGGGAGGAGGATGGCGATGACAGACCAATTGCGCACCTCCCCGCCACCATCGTCGCTACCGACGACCTCGACCTCGAGCCGAGCCGAGTCGAGCGGGGCCGAAGGCCCAACGGGCTCCCGGAAATTTCGGAAAGGCGATATACCTTTAATTCCCAGTTGGCCGTAACTTTCTCGATGACGTCAAATTAGTGAAAAATCAAAGTTTCTTTGTCGCCGTATAGCTCGAGAACGGGTCGACGGGTGCGGGCGAGAGTAGGCTTGTCGGACGGAGGACGCGGAGACGAAGGCTTACCGCGCGAAAAATTCGCGAAAATTCGCGGAAAATTTTTTACGTGTGCATCGGTAACGCGCGTCGACCTCGGCGGAGGATAACTTACCGACCACCACCGGCAGTGGTCGGTAACGGCTCGGGGGGTATAAGCTGCCGCGTTAAAAATGAAACCCGAATTTCAGCGCTTCCACGGTTCAGGGCTGAAAATGGCCCGAAAGAAATTAACTGATTCAATCGTTCGAATTTAACGCCAACTTCGCGACGCTGACTTCGCATCGATGGCGAGTGCCGCCACAGTCGCCGCGTTTACTCTCCCTTGATAGTTGAGCGAATAGACTTGTAACTTTGAGCTTACGAATCCGACTCTACGTTTATGTTTACATTTTCCATTAATTTTAAAGGGGTAGGGGGGGTTGGGGGGTGGTTGGCAATGACAGACCAATCGCACGCCTCCCCGCCACCATCGTCGCTACCGACGACCTCGACCTCGAGCCGAGCCGAGCCGAGCGGGGCCGAAGGCCCGACGGGCTCCCGGAAATTTCGGAAAGGCGATATACCTTTAATTCCCTGTTGGCCGTAACTTTCTCGATGACGTCAAATTAGTGAAAAATCAAAGTTTCTTTGTCGCCGTATAGCTCGAGAACGGGTCGACGGGTGCGGGCGAGAGTAGGCTTGTCGGACGGAGGACGCTGAGACGAAGGCTTACCGCGCGAAAAATTCACGAAAATTCGCGGAAAATTTTTTACGTGTGCATCGGTAACGCGCGTCGACCTCGGCGGAGGATAACTTACCGACCACCACCGGCAGTGGTCGGTAACGGCTCGGGGGGTATAAGCTGCCGCGTTAAAAATGAAACCCGAATTTCGGCGCTTCCACGGTTCAGGGCTGAAAAGGGCCCGAAAGAAAATAACTGATCCAAACGTTCGAATTTAACGCCAATTTCGCGACGCTGACTTCGCATCGATGGCGAGTGCCGCCACAGTCGCCGCGTTTACTCTCCCTTGATGGTTGAGCAAATGGACTTGTAACTTCGAGGTTACGAATCCGACTCTACGTTTAGGTTTACATTTTCCATTAATTTTAAAGGGTGAGGGGGGTTGGGAGGAGGATGGCGATGACAGACCAATTGCGCACCTCCCCGCCACTATCGTCGCTACCGACGGCCTCGACCTCGAGCCGAGCCGAGCCGAGCGGGGCCGAAGGCCCGACGGGCTCCCGGAAATTTCGGAAAGGCGATATACCTTTAATTCCCAGTTGGCCGTAACTTTCTCGATGACGTCAAATTAGTGAAAAATCAAAGTTTCTTTGTCGCCGTACAGCTCGAGAACGGGTCGACGGGTGCGGGCGAGAGTAGGCTCGTCGGACGGAGGACGCGGAGACGAAGGCTTACCGCGCGAAAAATTCGCGAAAATTCGCGGAAAATTTTTTACGTGTGCATCGGTAACGCGCGTCGACCTCGGCGGAGGATAACTTACCGACCACCACCGGCAGTGGTCGTTAACGCTCGGGGGTATAAGCTGCCGCGTTAAAAATGAAACCCTAATTTCGACGCTTCCACGGTTCAGGGCTGAAAAGGGCCCGAAAGAAAATAACTGATTCAAACGTTCGAATTTAACGCCAACTTCGCGACGCTGACTTCGCATCGATGGCGAGTGCCGCCACAGCCGCCGCGTTTACTCTCCCTTGATAGTTGAGAGAATCGACTTGTAACTTTGAGCTTACGAATCCGACTCGACGTTTAGGTTTACATTTTCCATTAATTTTAAAGGGTGAGGGGGGTTGGGAGGAGGATGGCGATGACAGACCAATTGCGCACCTCCCCGCCACCATCGTCGCTACCGACGACCTCGACCTCGAGCCGAGCGGGGCCGAAGGCCCGACGGGCTCCCGGAAATTTCGGAAAGGCGATATACCTTTAATTCCCAGTTGGCCGGAACTTTCTCGATGACGTCAAATTAGTGAAAAATCAAAGTTTCTTTGTCGCCGTATAGCTCGAGAACGGGTCGACGGGTGCGGGCGAGAGTAGGCTCGTCGGACGGAGGACGCGGAGACGAAGGCTTACCGCGCGAAAAATTCGCGAAAATTCGCGGAAAATTTTTTACGTGTGCATCGGTAACGCGCGTCGACCTCGGCGGAGGATAACTTACCGACCACCACCGGCAGTGGTCGGTAACGGCTCGGGGGTATAAGCTGCCGCGTTAAAAATGAAACCCGAATTTCGGCGCTTCCACGGTTCAGGGCTGAAAAGGGCCCGAAAGAAAATAACTGATCCAAACGTTCGAATTTAACGCCAATTTCGCGACGCTGACTTCGCATCGATGGCGAGTGCCGCCACAGTCGCTGCGTTTACTCTCCCTTGATGGTTGAGCGAATGGACTTGTAACTTCGAGGTTACGAATCCGACTCTACGTTTAGGTTTACATTTTCCATTAATTTTAAAGGGTGAGGGGGGTTGGGAGGAGGATGGCGATGACAGACCAATTGCGCACCTCCCCGCCACTATCGTCGCTACCGACGGCCTCGACCTCGAGCCGAGCCGAGCCGAGCGGGGCCGAAGGCCCGACGGGCTCCCGGAAATTTCGGAAAGGCGATATACCTTTAATTCCCAGTTGGCCGTAACTTTCTCGATGACGTCAAATTAGTGAAAAATCAAAGTTTCTTTGTCGCCGTATAGCTCGAGAACGGGTCGACGGGTGCGGGTGAGAGTAGGCTCGTCGGACGGAGGACGCGGAGACGAAGGCTTACCGCGCGAAAAATTCGCGAAAATTCGCGGAAAATTTATTACGTGTGCATCGGTAACGCGCGTCGACCTCGGCGGAGGATACCTTACCGACCACCACCGGCAGTGGTCGGTAACGGCTCGGGGGGTATAAGCTGCCGCGTTAAAAATGAAACCCGAATTTCGGCGCTTCCACGGTTCAGGGCTGAAAAGGGCCCGAAAGAAAATAACTGATCCAAACGTTCGAATTTAACGCCAATTTCGCGACGCTGACTTCGCATCGATGGCGAGTGCCGCCACAGTCGCCGCGTTTACTCTCTCTTGATGGTTGAGCGAATGGACTTGTAACTTCGAGGTTACGAATCCGACTCTACGTTTAGGTTTACATTTTCCATTAATTTTAAAGGGTGAGGAAGGGTTGGGGGGGATGGCGATGACAGACCAATTGCGCACCTCCCCGCCACCATCGTCGCTACCGACGACCTCGACCTCGAGCCGAGCGGGGCCGAAGGCCCGACGAGCTCCCGGAAATTTCGGAAAGGCGATATACCTTTAATTCCCAGTTGGCCGTAACTTTGTCGATGACGTCAAATTAGTGAAAAATCAAAGTTTCTTTGTCGCCGTATAGCTCGAGAACGGGTCGACGGGTGCGGGCGAGTGTAGGCTTGTCGGACGGAGGACGCGGAGACGAAGGCTTACCGCGCGAAAAATTCGCGAAAATTCGCGGAAAATTTTTTACGTGTGCATCGGTAACGCGCGTCGACCTCGGCGGAGGATAACTTACCGACCACCACCGGCAGTGGTCGGTAACGGCTCGGGGGGTATAAGCTGCCGCGTTAAAAATGAAACCCGAATTTCGGCGCTTCCACGGTTCAGGGCTGAAAAGGGCCCGAAAGAAAATAACTGATTCAAACGTTCGAATTTAACGCCAACTTCGCGACGCTGACATCGCATCGGCGGCGAGTGCCGCCACAGTCGCCGCGTTTACTCTCCCTTGATAGTTGAGCGAATGGACTTGTAACTTCGAGCTTACAAATCCGACTCTACGTTTAGGTTTACATTTTCCATTAATTTTAAAGGGTGAGGGGGGGTTGGGGGGGAGGATGGCGATGACAGACCAATTGCGCACCTCCCCGCCACCATCGTCGCTACCGACGACCTCGACCTCGAGCCGAGCCGGGCCGAAGGCCCGACGGGCTCCCGGAAATTTCGGAAAGGCGATATACCTTTAATTCCCAGTTGACCGTAACTTTCTCGATGACGTCAAATTAGTGAAAAATCAAAGTTTCTTTGTCGCCGTATAGCTCGAGAACGGGTCGACGGGTGCGGACGAGAGTAGGCTTGTCGGACGGAGGACGCGGAGACGAAGGCTTACCGCGCGAAAAATTCGCGAAAATTCGCGGAAAATTTTTTACGTGTGCATCGGTAACGCGCGTCGACCTCGGCGGAGGATAACTTACCGACCACCACCGGCAGTGGTCGGTAACGGCTCGGGGGGTATAAGCTGCCGCGTTAAAAATGAAACCCGAATTTCGGCGCTTCCACGGTTCAGGGCTGAAAAGGGCCCGAAAGAAAATAACTGATTCAAACGTTCGAATTTAACGCCAACTTCGCGACGCTGACATCGAACCGGCGGCGAGTGCCGCCACAGTCGCCGCGTTTACTCTCCCTTGATAGTTGAGCGAATGGACTTGTAACTTCGAGGTTACAAATCCGACTCTACGTTTAGGTTTACATTTTCCATTAATTTTAAAGGGTGACGGGGGGTTGGGGGGAGGATGGCGATGACAGACCAATTGCGCACCTCCCCGCCACCATCGTCGCTACCGACGACCTCGACCTCGAGCCGAGCGGGGCCGAAGGCCCGACGGGCTCCCGGAAATTTCGGAAAGGCGATATACCTTTAATTCCCAGTTGGCCGTAACTTTCTCGATGACGTCAAATTAGTGAAAAATCAAAGTTTCTTTGTCGCCGTATAGCTCGAGAACGGGTCGACGGGTGCGGGCGAGAGTAGGCTTGTCGGACGGAGGACGCGGAGACGAAGGCTTACCGCGCGAAAAATTCGCGAAAATTCGCGGAAAATTTTCTACGTGTGCATCGGTAACGCGCGTCGACCTCGGCGGAGGATAACTTACCGACCACCACCGGCAGTGGTCGGTAACGGCTCGGGGGGTATAAGCTGCCGCGTTAAAAATGAAACCCGAATTTCGGCGCTTCCACGGTTCAGGGCTGAAAAGGGCCCGAAAGAAAATAACTGATTCAAACGTTCGAATTTAACGCCAACTTCGCGACGCTGACATCGCACCGGCGGCGAGTGCCGCCACAGTCGCCGCGTTTACTCTCCCTTGATAGTTGAGCGAATGGACTTGTAACTTCGAGGTTACAAATCCGACTCTACGTTTAGGTTTACATTTTCCATTAATTTTAAAGGGGGTGAGGAAGGGTTGGGGGGGGATGGCGATGACAGACCAATTGCGCACCTCCCCGCCACCATCGTCGCTACCGACGACCTCGACCTCGAGCCGAGCGGGGCCGAAGGCCCGACGAGCTCCCGGAAATTTCGGAAAGGCGATATACCTTTAATTCCCAGTTGGCCGTAACTTTCTCGATGACGTCAAATTAGTGAAAAATCAAAGTTCCTTTGTCGCCGTATAGCTCGAGAACGGGTCGACGGGTGCGGGCGAGAGTAGGCTTGTCGGACGGAGGACGCGGAGACGAAGGCTCACCGCGCGAAAAATTCGCGAAAATTCGCGGAAAATTTTTTACGTGTGCATCGGTAACGCGCGTCGACCTCGGCGGAGGATAACTTACCGACCACCACCGGCAGTGGTCGGTAACGGCTCGGGGGGTATAAGCTGCCGCGTTAAAAATGAAACCCGAATTTCGGCGCTTCCACGGTTCAGGGCTGAAAAGGGCCCGAAAGAAAATAACTGATTCAAACGTTCGAATTTAACGCCAACTTCGCGACGCTGACATCGCATCGGCGGCGAGTGCCGCCACAGTCGCCGCGTTTACTCTCCCTTGATAGTTGAGCGAATGGACTTGTAACTTCGAGGTTACAAATCCGACTCTACGTTTATGTTTACATTTTCCATTAATTTTAAAGGGTGTGGGGGGGTTGGGGGGGAGGATGGCGATGACAGACCAATTGCGCACCTCCCCGCCACCATCGTCGCTACCGACGACCTCGACCTCGAGCCGAGCGGGGCCGAAGGCCCGACGGGCTCCCGGAAATTTCGGAAAGGCGATATACCTTTAATTCCCAGTTGGCCGTAACTTTCTCGATGACGTCAAATTAGTGAAAAATCAAAGTTTCTTTCTCGCCGTATAGCTCGAGAACGGGTCGACGGGTGCGGGCGAGAGTAGGCTTGTCGGACGGAGGACGCGGAGACGAAGGCTTACCGCGCGAAAAATTCGCGAAAATTCGCGGAAAATTTTTTACGTGTGCATCGGTAACGCGCGTCGACCTCGGCGGAGGATAACTTACCGACCACCACCGGCAGTGGTCGGTAACGGCTCGGGGGGTATAAGCTGCCGCGTTAAAAATGAAACCCGAATTTCGGCGCTTCCACGGTTCAGGGCTGAAAAGGGCCCGAAAGAAAATAACTGATTCAAACGTTCGAATTTAACGCCAACTTCGCGACGCTGACATCGCATCGGCGGCGAGTGAAGCCACAGTCGCCGCGTTTACTCTCCCTTGATAGTTGAGCGAATGGACTTGTAACTTCGAGGTTACAAATCCGACTCTACGTTTAGGTTTACATTTTCCATTAATTTTAAAGGGTGAGGGGGGGTTGGGGGGGGGAGGATGGCGATGACAGAAAAATTGCGCATTTCCCCGCCACCATCGTCGCTACCGACGACCTCGACCTCGAGCCGAGCGGGGCCGAAGGCCCGACGAGCTCCCGGAAATTTCGGAAAGGCGATATACCTTTAATTCCCAGTTGGCCGTAACTTTCTCGATGACGTCAAATTAGTGAAAAATCAAAGTTTCTTTGTCGCCGTATAGCTCGAGAACGGGTCGACGGGTGCGGGCGAGAGTAGGCTCGTCGGACGGAGGACGCGGAGACGAAGGCTTACCGCGCGAAAAATTCGCGAAAATTCGCGGAAAATTTTTTACGTGTGCATCGGTAACGCGCGTCGACCTCGGCGGAGGATAACTTACCGACCACCACCGGCAGTGGTCGGTAACGGCTCGGGGGGTATAAGCTGCCGCGTTAAAAATGAAACCCGAATTTCGGCGCTTCCACGGTTCAGGGCTGAAAAGGGCCCGAAAGAAAATAACTGATTCAAACGTTCGAATTTAACGCCAACTTCGCGACGCTGACATCGCATCGGCGGCGAGTGCCGCCACAGTCGCCGCGTTTACTCTCCCTTGATAGTTGAGCGAATGGACTTGTAACTTCGAGGTTACAAATCCGACTCTACGTTTAGGTTTACATTTTCCATTAATTTTAAAGGGTGAGGGGGGGTTGGGGGGGAGGATGGCGATGACAGAAAAATTGCGCACTTCCCCGCCACCATCGTCGCTACCGACGACCTCGACCTCGAGCCGAGCGGGGCCGAAGGCCCGACGAGCTCCCGGAAATTTCGGAAAGGCGATATACCTTTAATTCCCAGTTGGCCGTAACTTTCTCGATGACGTCAAATTAGTGAAAAATCAAAGTTTCTTTGTCGCCGTATAGCTCGAGAACGGGTCGACGGGTGCGGGCGAGAGTAGGCTTGTCGGACGGAGGACGCGGAGACGAAGGCTTACCGCGCGAAAAATTCGCGAAAATTCGCGGAAAATTTTTTACGTGTGCATCGGTAACGCGCGTCGACCTCGGCGGAGGATAACTTACCGACCACCACCGGCAGTGGTCGGTAACGGCTCGGGGGGTATAAGCTGCCGCGTTAAAAATGAACCCCGAATATCGGCGCTTCCACGGTTCAGGGCTGAAAAGGGCCCGAAAGAAAATAACTGATCCAAACGTTCGAATTTAACGCCAATTTCGCGACGCTGACTTCGCATCGATGGCGAGTGCCGCCACAGTCGCCGCGTTTACTCTCCCTTGATGGTTGAGCGAATGGACTTGTAACTTCGAGGTTACGAATCCGACTCTACGTTTAGGTTCACATTTTCCATTAATTTTAAAGGGTGAGGGGGGGTTGGGAGGAGGATGGCGATGACAGACCAATTGCGCACCTCCCCGCCACCATCGTCGCTACCGACGACCTCGACCTCGAGCCGAGCCGAGTCGAGCGGGGCCGAAGGCCCAACGGGCTCCCGGAAATTTCGGAAAGGCGATATACCTTTAATTCCCAGTTGGCCGTAACTTTCTCGATGACGTCAAATTAGTGAAAAATCAAAGTTTCTTTGTCGCCGTATAGCTCGAGAACGGGTCGACGGGTGCGGGCGAGAGTAGGCTTGTCGGACGGAGGACGCGGAGACGAAGGCTTACCGCGCGAAAAATTCGCGAAAATTCGCGGAAAATTTTTTACGTGTGCATCGGTAACGCGCGTCGACCTCGGCGGAGGATAACTTACCGACCACCACCGGCAGTGGTCGGTAACGGCTCGGGGGGTATAAGCTGCCGCGTTAAAAATGAAACCCGAATATCGGCGCTTCCACGGTTCAGGGCTGAAAAGTGCCCGAAAGAAAATAACTGATTCAAACGTTCGAATTTAACGCCAACTTCGCGACGCTGACATCGCATCGGTGGCGAGTGCCGCCACAGTCGCCGCGTTTACTCTCCCTTGATAGTTGAGCGAATGGACTTGTAACTTCGAGGTTACGAATCCGACTCTACGTTTAGGTTTACATTTTCCATTAATTTTAAAGGGTGAGGGGGGGTTGGGAGGAGGATGGCGATGACAGACCAATTGCGCACCTCCCCGCCACCATCGTCGCTACCGACGACCTCGACCTCGAGCCGAGCCGAGTCGAGCGGGGCCGAAGGCCCAACGGGCTCCCGGAAATTTCGGAAAGGCGATATACCTTTAATTCCCAGTTGGCCGTAACTTTCTCGATGACGTCAAATTAGTGAAAAATCAAAGTTTCTTTGTCGCCGTATAGCTCGAGAACGGGTCGACGGGTGCGGGCGAGAGTAGGCTTGTCGGACGGAGGACGCGGAGACGAAGGCTTACCGCGCGAAAAATTCGCGAAAATTCGCGGAAAATTTTTTACGTGTGCATCGGTAACGCGCGTCGACCTCGGCGGAGGATAACTTACCGACCACCACCGGCAGTGGTCGGTAACGGCTCGGGGGGTATAAGCTGCCGCGTTAAAAATGAAACCCGAATTTCAGCGCTTCCACGGTTCAGGGCTGAAAATGGCCCGAAAGAAATTAACTGATTCAATCGTTCGAATTTAACGCCAACTTCGCGACGCTGACTTCGCATCGATGGCGAGTGCCGCCACAGTCGCCGCGTTTACTCTCCCTTGATAGTTGAGCGAATAGACTTGTAACTTTGAGCTTACGAATCCGACTCTACGTTTATGTTTACATTTTCCATTAATTTTAAAGGGGTAGGGGGGGTTGGGGGGTGGTTGGCAATGACAGACCAATCGCACGCCTCCCCGCCACCATCGTCGCTACCGACGACCTCGACCTCGAGCCGAGCCGAGCCGAGCGGGGCCGAAGGCCCGACGGGCTCCCGGAAATTTCGGAAAGGCGATATACCTTTAATTCCCTGTTGGCCGTAACTTTCTCGATGACGTCAAATTAGTGAAAAATCAAAGTTTCTTTGTCGCCGTATAGCTCGAGAACGGGTCGACGGGTGCGGGCGAGAGTAGGCTTGTCGGACGGAGGACGCTGAGACGAAGGCTTACCGCGCGAAAAATTCACGAAAATTCGCGGAAAATTTTTTACGTGTGCATCGGTAACGCGCGTCGACCTCGGCGGAGGATAACTTACCGACCACCACCGGCAGTGGTCGGTAACGGCTCGGGGGGTATAAGCTGCCGCGTTAAAAATGAAACCCGAATTTCGGCGCTTCCACGGTTCAGGGCTGAAAAGGGCCCGAAAGAAAATAACTGATCCAAACGTTCGAATTTAACGCCAATTTCGCGACGCTGACTTCGCATCGATGGCGAGTGCCGCCACAGTCGCCGCGTTTACTCTCCCTTGATGGTTGAGCAAATGGACTTGTAACTTCGAGGTTACGAATCCGACTCTACGTTTAGGTTTACATTTTCCATTAATTTTAAAGGGTGAGGGGGGTTGGGAGGAGGATGGCGATGACAGACCAATTGCGCACCTCCCCGCCACTATCGTCGCTACCGACGGCCTCGACCTCGAGCCGAGCCGAGCCGAGCGGGGCCGAAGGCCCGACGGGCTCCCGGAAATTTCGGAAAGGCGATATACCTTTAATTCCCAGTTGGCCGTAACTTTCTCGATGACGTCAAATTAGTGAAAAATCAAAGTTTCTTTGTCGCCGTACAGCTCGAGAACGGGTCGACGGGTGCGGGCGAGAGTAGGCTCGTCGGACGGAGGACGCGGAGACGAAGGCTTACCGCGCGAAAAATTCGCGAAAATTCGCGGAAAATTTTTTACGTGTGCATCGGTAACGCGCGTCGACCTCGGCGGAGGATAACTTACCGACCACCACCGGCAGTGGTCGTTAACGCTCGGGGGTATAAGCTGCCGCGTTAAAAATGAAACCCTAATTTCGACGCTTCCACGGTTCAGGGCTGAAAAGGGCCCGAAAGAAAATAACTGATTCAAACGTTCGAATTTAACGCCAACTTCGCGACGCTGACTTCGCATCGATGGCGAGTGCCGCCACAGCCGCCGCGTTTACTCTCCCTTGATAGTTGAGAGAATCGACTTGTAACTTTGAGCTTACGAATCCGACTCGACGTTTAGGTTTACATTTTCCATTAATTTTAAAGGGTGAGGGGGGTTGGGAGGAGGATGGCGATGACAGACCAATTGCGCACCTCCCCGCCACCATCGTCGCTACCGACGACCTCGACCTCGAGCCGAGCGGGGCCGAAGGCCCGACGGGCTCCCGGAAATTTCGGAAAGGCGATATACCTTTAATTCCCAGTTGGCCGGAACTTTCTCGATGACGTCAAATTAGTGAAAAATCAAAGTTTCTTTGTCGCCGTATAGCTCGAGAACGGGTCGACGGGTGCGGGCGAGAGTAGGCTCGTCGGACGGAGGACGCGGAGACGAAGGCTTACCGCGCGAAAAATTCGCGAAAATTCGCGGAAAATTTTTTACGTGTGCATCGGTAACGCGCGTCGACCTCGGCGGAGGATAACTTACCGACCACCACCGGCAGTGGTCGGTAACGGCTCGGGGGTATAAGCTGCCGCGTTAAAAATGAAACCCGAATTTCGGCGCTTCCACGGTTCAGGGCTGAAAAGGGCCCGAAAGAAAATAACTGATCCAAACGTTCGAATTTAACGCCAATTTCGCGACGCTGACTTCGCATCGATGGCGAGTGCCGCCACAGTCGCTGCGTTTACTCTCCCTTGATGGTTGAGCGAATGGACTTGTAACTTCGAGGTTACGAATCCGACTCTACGTTTAGGTTTACATTTTCCATTAATTTTAAAGGGTGAGGGGGGTTGGGAGGAGGATGGCGATGACAGACCAATTGCGCACCTCCCCGCCACTATCGTCGCTACCGACGGCCTCGACCTCGAGCCGAGCCGAGCCGAGCGGGGCCGAAGGCCCGACGGGCTCCCGGAAATTTCGGAAAGGCGATATACCTTTAATTCCCAGTTGGCCGTAACTTTCTCGATGACGTCAAATTAGTGAAAAATCAAAGTTTCTTTGTCGCCGTATAGCTCGAGAACGGGTCGACGGGTGCGGGTGAGAGTAGGCTCGTCGGACGGAGGACGCGGAGACGAAGGCTTACCGCGCGAAAAATTCGCGAAAATTCGCGGAAAATTTATTACGTGTGCATCGGTAACGCGCGTCGACCTCGGCGGAGGATACCTTACCGACCACCACCGGCAGTGGTCGGTAACGGCTCGGGGGGTATAAGCTGCCGCGTTAAAAATGAAACCCGAATTTCGGCGCTTCCACGGTTCAGGGCTGAAAAGGGCCCGAAAGAAAATAACTGATCCAAACGTTCGAATTTAACGCCAATTTCGCGACGCTGACTTCGCATCGATGGCGAGTGCCGCCACAGTCGCCGCGTTTACTCTCTCTTGATGGTTGAGCGAATGGACTTGTAACTTCGAGGTTACGAATCCGACTCTACGTTTAGGTTTACATTTTCCATTAATTTTAAAGGGTGAGGAAGGGTTGGGGGGGATGGCGATGACAGACCAATTGCGCACCTCCCCGCCACCATCGTCGCTACCGACGACCTCGACCTCGAGCCGAGCGGGGCCGAAGGCCCGACGAGCTCCCGGAAATTTCGGAAAGGCGATATACCTTTAATTCCCAGTTGGCCGTAACTTTGTCGATGACGTCAAATTAGTGAAAAATCAAAGTTTCTTTGTCGCCGTATAGCTCGAGAACGGGTCGACGGGTGCGGGCGAGTGTAGGCTTGTCGGACGGAGGACGCGGAGACGAAGGCTTACCGCGCGAAAAATTCGCGAAAATTCGCGGAAAATTTTTTACGTGTGCATCGGTAACGCGCGTCGACCTCGGCGGAGGATAACTTACCGACCACCACCGGCAGTGGTCGGTAACGGCTCGGGGGGTATAAGCTGCCGCGTTAAAAATGAAACCCGAATTTCGGCGCTTCCACGGTTCAGGGCTGAAAAGGGCCCGAAAGAAAATAACTGATTCAAACGTTCGAATTTAACGCCAACTTCGCGACGCTGACATCGCATCGGCGGCGAGTGCCGCCACAGTCGCCGCGTTTACTCTCCCTTGATAGTTGAGCGAATGGACTTGTAACTTCGAGCTTACAAATCCGACTCTACGTTTAGGTTTACATTTTCCATTAATTTTAAAGGGTGAGGGGGGGTTGGGGGGGAGGATGGCGATGACAGACCAATTGCGCACCTCCCCGCCACCATCGTCGCTACCGACGACCTCGACCTCGAGCCGAGCCGGGCCGAAGGCCCGACGGGCTCCCGGAAATTTCGGAAAGGCGATATACCTTTAATTCCCAGTTGACCGTAACTTTCTCGATGACGTCAAATTAGTGAAAAATCAAAGTTTCTTTGTCGCCGTATAGCTCGAGAACGGGTCGACGGGTGCGGACGAGAGTAGGCTTGTCGGACGGAGGACGCGGAGACGAAGGCTTACCGCGCGAAAAATTCGCGAAAATTCGCGGAAAATTTTTTACGTGTGCATCGGTAACGCGCGTCGACCTCGGCGGAGGATAACTTACCGACCACCACCGGCAGTGGTCGGTAACGGCTCGGGGGGTATAAGCTGCCGCGTTAAAAATGAAACCCGAATTTCGGCGCTTCCACGGTTCAGGGCTGAAAAGGGCCCGAAAGAAAATAACTGATTCAAACGTTCGAATTTAACGCCAACTTCGCGACGCTGACATCGAACCGGCGGCGAGTGCCGCCACAGTCGCCGCGTTTACTCTCCCTTGATAGTTGAGCGAATGGACTTGTAACTTCGAGGTTACAAATCCGACTCTACGTTTAGGTTTACATTTTCCATTAATTTTAAAGGGTGACGGGGGGTTGGGGGGAGGATGGCGATGACAGACCAATTGCGCACCTCCCCGCCACCATCGTCGCTACCGACGACCTCGACCTCGAGCCGAGCGGGGCCGAAGGCCCGACGGGCTCCCGGAAATTTCGGAAAGGCGATATACCTTTAATTCCCAGTTGGCCGTAACTTTCTCGATGACGTCAAATTAGTGAAAAATCAAAGTTTCTTTGTCGCCGTATAGCTCGAGAACGGGTCGACGGGTGCGGGCGAGAGTAGGCTTGTCGGACGGAGGACGCGGAGACGAAGGCTTACCGCGCGAAAAATTCGCGAAAATTCGCGGAAAATTTTCTACGTGTGCATCGGTAACGCGCGTCGACCTCGGCGGAGGATAACTTACCGACCACCACCGGCAGTGGTCGGTAACGGCTCGGGGGGTATAAGCTGCCGCGTTAAAAATGAAACCCGAATTTCGGCGCTTCCACGGTTCAGGGCTGAAAAGGGCCCGAAAGAAAATAACTGATTCAAACGTTCGAATTTAACGCCAACTTCGCGACGCTGACATCGCACCGGCGGCGAGTGCCGCCACAGTCGCCGCGTTTACTCTCCCTTGATAGTTGAGCGAATGGACTTGTAACTTCGAGGTTACAAATCCGACTCTACGTTTAGGTTTACATTTTCCATTAATTTTAAAGGGTGACGGGGGGTTGGGGGGACGATGGCGATGACAGACCAATTGCGCACCTCCCCGCCACCATCGTCGCTACCGACGACCTCGACCTCGAGCCGAGCGGGGCCGAAGGCCCGACGGGCTCCCGGAAATTTCGGAAAGGCGATATACCTTTAATTCCCAGTTGGCCGTAACTTTCTCGATGACGTCAAATTAGTGAAAAATCAAAGTTTCTTTGTCGCCGTATAGCTCGAGAACGGGTCGACGGGTGCGTGCGAGAGTAGGCTCGTCGGACGGAGGACGCGGAGACGAAGGCTTACCGCGCGAAAAATTCGCGAAAATTCGCGGAAAATTTTTTACGTGTGCATCGGTAACGCGCGTCGACCTCGGCGGAGGATAACTTACCGACCACCACCGGCAGTGGTCGGTAACGGCTCGGGGGGTATAAGCTGCCGCGTTAAAAATGAAACCCGAATTTCGGCGCTTCCACGGTTCAGGGCTGAAAATGGCCCGAAAGAAAATAACTGATTCAAACGTTCGAATTTAACGCCAACTTCGCGACGCTGACATCGCATCGGCGGCGAGTGCCGCCACAGTCGCCGCGTTTACTCTCCCTTGATAGTTGAGCGAATGGACTTGTAACTTCGAGGTTACAAATCCGACTCTACGTTTAGGTTTACATTTTCCATTAATTTTAAAGGGTGAGGGGGGGTTGGGGGGGAGGATGGCGATGACAGACCAATTGCGCACCTCCCCGCCACCATCGCCGCTACCGACGACCTCGACCTCGAGCCGAGCGGGGCCGAAGGCCCGACGGGCTCCCGGAAATTTCGGAAAGGCGATATACCTTTAATTCCCAGTTGGCCGTAACTTTCTCGATGACGTCAAATTAGTGAAATATCAAAGTTTCTTTGTCGCCGTATAGCTCGAGAACGGGTCGACGGGTGCGGGCGAGAGTAGGCTTGTCGGACGGAGGACGCGGAGACGAAGGCTTACCGCGCGAAAAATTCGCGAAAATTCGCGGAAAATTTTCTACGTGTGCATCGGTAACGCGCGTCGACCTCGGCGGAGGATAACTTACCGACCACCACCGGCAGTGGTCGGTAACGGCTCGGGGGGTATAAGCTGCCGCGTTAAAAATGAAACCCGAATTTCGGCGCTTCCACGGTTCAGGGCTGAAAAGGGCCCGAAAGAAAATAACTGATCCAAACGTTCGAATTTAACGCCAATTTCTCGACGCTGACTTCGCATCGATGGCGAGTGCCGCCACAGTCGCCGCGTTTACTCTCCCTTGATGGTTGAGCAAATGGACTTGTAACTTCGAGGTTACGAATCCGACTCTACGTTTAGGTTTACATTTTCCATTAATTTTAAAGGGTGAGGGGGGTTGGGAGGAGGATGGCGATGACAGACCAATTGCGCACCTCCCCGCCACTATCGTCGCTACCGACGGCCTCGACCTCGAGCCGAGCCGAGCCGAGCGGGGCCGAAGGCCCGACGGGCTCCCGGAAATTTCGGAAAGGCGATATACCTTTAATTCCCAGTTGGCCGTAACTTTCTCGATGACGTCAAATTAGTGAAAAATCAAAGTTTCTTTGTCGCCGTATAGCTCGAGAACGGGTCGACGGGTGCGGGTGAGAGTAGGCTCGTCGGACGGAGGACGCGGAGACGAAGGCTTACCGCGCGAAAAATTCGCGAAAATTCGCGGAAAATTTTTTACGTGTGCATCGGTAACGCGCGTCGACCTCGGCGGAGGATAACTTACCGACCACCACCGGCAGTGGTCGGTAACGGCTCGGGGGGTATAAGCTGCCGCGTTAAAAATGAAACCCGAATTTCGGCGCTTCCACGGTTCAGGGCTGAAAAGGGCCCGAAAGAAAATAACTGATTCAAACGTTCGAATTTAACGCCAACTTCGCGACGCTGACATCGCACCGGCGGCGAGTGCCGCCACAGTCGCTGCGTTTACTCTCCCTTGATGGTTGAGCGAATGGACTTGTAACTTCGAGGTTACGAATCCGACTCTACGTTTAGGTTTACATTTTCCATTAATTTTAAAGGGTGAGGGGGGTTGGGAGGAGGATGGCGATGACAGACCAATTGCGCACCTCCCCGCCACTATCGTCGCTACCGACGGCCTCGACCTCGAGCCGAGCCGAGCCGAGCGGGGCCGAAGGCCCGACGGGCTCCCGGAAATTTCGGAAAGGCGATATACCTTTAATTCCCAGTTGGCCGTAACTTTCTCGATGACGTCAAATTAGTGAAAAATCAAAGTTTCTTTGTCGCCGTATAGCTCGAGAACGGGTCGACGGGTGCGGGTGAGAGTAGGCTCGTCGGACGGAGGACGCGGAGACGAAGGCTTACCGCGCGAAAAATTCGCGAAAATTCGCGGAAAATTTTTTACGTGTGCATCGGTAACGCGCGTCGACCTCGGCGGAGGATACCTTACCGACCACCACCGGCAGTGGTCGGTAACGGCTCGGGGGGTATAAGCTGCCGCGTTAAAAATGAAACCCGAATTTCGGCGCTTCCACGGTTCAGGGCTGAAAAGGGCCCGAAAGAAAATAACTGATCCAAACGTTCGAATTTAACGCCAATTTCGCGACGCTGACTTCGCATCGATGGCGAGTGCCGCCACAGTCGCCGCGTTTACTCTCTCTTGATGGTTGAGCGAATGGACTTGTAACTTCGAGGTTACGAATCCGACTCTACGTTTAGGTTTACATTTTCCATTAATTTTAAAGGGTGAGGAAGGGTTGGGGGGGATGGCGATGACAGACCAATTGCGCACCTCCCCGCCACCATCGTCGCTACCGACGACCTCGACCTCGAGCCGAGCGGGGCCGAAGGCCCGACGAGCTCCCGGAAATTTCGGAAAGGCGATATACCTTTAATTCCCAGTTGGCCGTAACTTTGTCGATGACGTCAAATTAGTGAAAAATCAAAGTTTCTTTGTCGCCGTATAGCTCGAGAACGGGTCGACGGGTGCGGGCGAGTGTAGGCTTGTCGGACGGAGGACGCGGAGACGAAGGCTTACCGCGCGAAAAATTCGCGAAAATTCGCGGAAAATTTTTTACGTGTGCATCGGTAACGCGCGTCGACCTCGGCGGAGGATAACTTACCGACCACCACCGGCAGTGGTCGGTAACGGCTCGGGGGGTATAAGCTGCCGCGTTAAAAATGAAACCCGAATTTCGGCGCTTCCACGGTTCAGGGCTGAAAAGGGCCCGAAAGAAAATAACTGATTCAAACGTTCGAATTTAACGCCAACTTCGCGACGCTGACATCGCATCGGCGGCGAGTGCCGCCACAGTCGCCGCGTTTACTCTCCCTTGATAGTTGAGCGAATGGACTTGTAACTTCGAGGTTACAAATCCGACTCTACGTTTAGGTTTACATTTTCCATTAATTTTAAAGGGTGAGGGGGGGTTGGGGGGGAGGATGGCGATGACAGACCAATTGCGCACCTCCCCGCCACCATCGTCGCTACCGACGACCTCGACCTCGAGCCGAGCCGGGCCGAAGGCCCGACGGGCTCCCGGAAATTTCGGAAAGGCGATATACCTTTAATTCCCAGTTGACCGTAACTTTCTCGATGACGTCAAATTAGTGAAAAATCAAAGTTTCTTTGTCGCCGTATAGCTCGAGAACGGGTCGACGGGTGCGGACGAGAGTAGGCTTGTCGGACGGAGGACGCGGAGACGAAGGCTTACCGCGCGAAAAATTCGCGAAAATTCGCGGAAAATTTTTTACGTGTGCATCGGTAACGCGCGTCGACCTCGGCGGAGGATAACTTACCGACCACCACCGGCAGTGGTCGGTAACGGCTCGGGGGGTATAAGCTGCCGCGTTAAAAATGAAACCCGAATTTCGGCGCTTCCACGGTTCAGGGCTGAAAAGGGCCCGAAAGAAAATAACTGATTCAAACGTTCGAATTTAACGCCAACTTCGCGACGCTGACATCGAACCGGCGGCGAGTGCTGCCACAGTCGCCGCGTTTACTCTCCCTTGATAGTTGAGCGAATGGACTTGTAACTTCGAGGTTACAAATCCGACTCTACGTTTAGGTTTACATTTTCCATTAATTTTAAAGGGTGACGGGGGGTTGGGGGGAGGATGGCGATGACAGACCAATTGCGCACCTCCCCGCCACCATCGTCGCTACCGACGACCTCGACCTCGAGCCGAGCGGGGCCGAAGGCCCGACGGGCTCCCGGAAATTTCGGAAAGGCGATATACCTTTAATTCCCAGTTGGCCGTAACTTTCTCGATGACGTCAAATTAGTGAAAAATCAAAGTTTCTTTGTCGCCGTATAGCTCGAGAACGGGTCGACGGGTGCGGGCGAGAGTAGGCTCGTCGGACGGAGGACGCGGAGACGAAGGCTTACCGCGCGAAAAATTCGCGAAAATTCGCGGAAAATTTTTTACGTGTGCATCGGTAACGCGCGTCGACCTCGGCGGAGGATAACTTACCGACCACCACCGGCAGTGGTCGGTAACGGCTCGGGGGGTATAAGCTGCCACGTTAAAAATGAAACCCGAATTTCGGCGCTTCCACGGTTCAGGGCTGAAAAGGGCCCGAAAGAAAATAACTGATTCAAACGTTCGAATTTAACGCCAACTTCGCGACGCTGACATCGCACCGGCGGCGAGTGCCGCCACAGTCGCCGCGTTTACTCTCCCTTGATAGTTGAGCGAATGGACTTGTAACTTCGAGGTTACAAATCCGACTCTACGTTTAGGTTTACATTTTCCATTAATTTTAAAGGGTGACGGGGGGTTGGGGGGAGGATGGCGATGACAGACCAATTGCGCACCTCCCCGCCACCATCGTCGCTACCGACGACCTCGACCTCGAGCCGAGCGGGGCCGAAGGCCCGACGGGCTCCCGGAAATTTCGGAAAGGCGATATACCTTTAATTCCCAGTTGGCCGTAACTTTCTCGATGACGTCAAATTAGTGAAAAATCAAAGTTTCTTTGTCGCCGTATAGCTCGAGAACGGGACGACGGGTGCGTGCGAGAGTAGGCTCGTCGGACGGAGGACGCGGAGACGAAGGCTTACCGCGCGAAAAATTCGCGAAAATTCGCGGAAAATTTTTTACGTGTGCATCGGTAACGCGCGTCGACCTCGGCGGAGGATAACTTACCGACCACCACCGGCAGTGGTCGGTAACGGCTCGGGGGGTATAAGCTGCCGCGTTAAAAATGAAACCCGAATTTCGGCGCTTCCACGGTTCAGGGCTGAAAAGGGCCCGAAAGAAAATAACTGATTCAAACGTTCGAATTTAACGCCAACTTCGCGACGCTGACATCGCATCGGCGGCGAGTGCCGCCACAGTCGCCGCGTTTACTCTCCCTTGATAGTTGAGCGAATGGACTTGTAACTTCGAGGTTACAAATCCGACTCTACGTTTAGGTTTACATTTTCCATTAATTTTAAAGGGTGAGGGGGGGTTGGGGGGGAGGATGGCGATGACAGACCAATTGCGCACCTCCCCGCCACCATCGCCGCTACCGACGACCTCGACCTCGAGCCGAGCGGGGCCGAAGGCCCGACGGGCTCCCGGAAATTTCGGAAAGGCGATATACCTTTAATTCCCAGTTGGCCGTAACTTTCTCGATGACGTCAAATTAGTGAAATATCAAAGTTTCTTTGTCGCCGTATAGCTCGAGAACGGGTCGACGGGTGCGGGCGAGAGTAGGCTTGTCGGACGGAGGACGCGGAGACGAAGGCTTACCGCGCGAAAAATTCGCGAAAATTCGCGGAAAATTTTCTACGTGTGCATCGGTAACGCGCGTCGACCTCGGCGGAGGATAACTTACCGACCACCACCGGCAGTGGTCGGTAACGGCTCGGGGGGTATAAGCTGCCGCGTTAAAAATGAAACCCGAATTTCGGCGCTTCCACGGTTCAGGGCTGAAAAGGGCCCGAAAGAAAATAACTGATCCAAACGTTCGAATTTAACGCCAATTTCGCGACGCTGACTTCGCATCGATGGCGAGTGCCGCCACAGTCGCCGCGTTTACTCTCCCTTGATGGTTGAGCAAATGGACTTGTAACTTCGAGGTTACGAATCCGACTCTACGTTTAGGTTTACATTTTCCATTAATTTTAAAGGGTGAGGGGGGTTGGGAGGAGGATGGCGATGACAGACCAATTGCGCACCTCCCCGCCACTATCGTCGCTACCGACGGCCTCGACCTCGAGCCGAGCCGAGCCGAGCGGGGCCGAAGGCCCGACGGGCTCCCGGAAATTTCGGAAAGGCGATATACCTTTAATTCCCAGTTGGCCGTAACTTTCTCGATGACGTCAAATTAGTGAAAAATCAAAGTTTCTTTGTCGCCGTATAGCTCGAGAACGGGTCGACGGGTGCGGGCGAGAGTAGGCTCGTCGGTCGGAGGACGCGGAGACGAAGGCTTACCGCGCGAAAAATTCACGAAAATTCGCGGAAAATTTTTTACGTGTGCATCGGTAACGCGCGTCGACCTCGGCGGAGGATAACTTACCGACCACCACCGGCAGTGGTCGGTAACGGCTCGGGGGGTATAAGCTGCCGCGTTAAAAATGAAACCCGAATTTCGGCGCTTCCACGGTTCAGGGCTGAAAAGGGCCCGAAAGAAAATAACTGATCCAAACGTTCGAATTTAACGCCAATTTCGCGACGATGACTTCGCATCGATGGCGAGTGCCGCCACAGTCGCCGCGTTTACTCTCCCTTGATGGTTGAGCGAATGGACTTGTAACTTCGAGGTTACGAATCCGACTCTACGTTTAGGTTTACATTTTCCATTAATTTTAAAGGGTGAGGAAGGGTTGGGGGGGGGATGGCGATGACAGACCAATTGCGCACCTCCCCGCCACCATCGTCGCTACCGACGACCTCGACCTCGAGCCGAGCGGGGCCGAAGGCCCGACGAGCTCCCGGAAATTTCGGAAAGGCGATATACCTTTAATTCCCAGTTGGCCGTAACTTTCTCGATGACGTCAAATTAGTGAAAAATCAAAGTTTCTTTGTCGCCGTATAGCTCGAGAACGGGTCGACGGGTGCGGGCGAGAGTAGGCTCGTCGGACGGAGGACGCGGAGACGAAGGCTTAACGCGCGAAAAATTCGCGAAAATTCGCGGAAAATTTTTTACGTGTGCATCGGTAACGCGCGTCGACCTCGGCGGAGGATAACTTACCGACCACCACCGGCAGTGGTCGGAACGGCTCGGGGGGTATAAGCTGCCGCGTTAAAAATGAAACCCGAATTTCGGCGCTTCCACGGTTCAGGGCTGAAAAGGGCCCGAAAGAAAATAACTGATTCAAACGTTCGAATTTAACGCCAACTTCGCGACGCTGACATCGCATCGGCGGCGAGTGCCGCCACAGTCGCCGCGTTTACTCTCCCTTGATGGTTGAGCGAATGGACTTGTAACTTCGAGGTTACGAATCCGACTCTACGTTTAGGTTTACATTTTCCATTAATTTTAAAGGGTGAGGAAGGGTTGGGGGGGGGATGGCGATGACAGACCAATTGCGCACCTCCCCGCCACCATCGTCGCTACCGACGACCTCGACCTCGAGCCGAGCGGGGCCGAAGGCCCGACGAGCTCCCGGAAATTTCGGAAAGGCGATATACCTTTAATTCCCAGTTGGCCGTAACTTTCTCGATGACGTCAAATTAGTGAAAAATCAAAGTTTCTTTGTCGCCGTATAGCTCGATAACGGTTCGACGGGTGCGGGCGAGAGTAGGCTCGTCGGACGAAGGACGCGGAGACGAAGGCTTACCGCGCGAAAAATTCGCGAAAATTCGCGGAAAATTTTTTACGTGTGCATCGGTAACGCGCGTCGATCTCGGCGGAGGATAACTTACCGACCACCACCGGCAGTGGTCGGTAACGGCTCGGGGGGTATAAGCTGCCGCGTTAAAAATGAAACCCGAATTTCGGCGCTTCCACGGTTCAGGGCTGAAAAGGGCCCGAAAGAAAATAACTGATCCAAACGTTCGAATTTAACGCCAACTTCGCGACGCTGACATCGCATCGGCGGCGAGTGCCGCCACAGTCGCCGCGTTTACTCTCCCTTGATAGTTGAGCGAATGGACTTGTAACTTCGAGGTTACGAATCCGACTCTACGTTTAGGTTTACATTTTCCATTAATTTTAAAGGGTGAGGGGGGTTGGGAGGAGGATGGCGATGACAGACCAATTGCGCACCTCCCCGCCACCATCGTCGCTACCGACGACCTCGACCTCGAGCCGAGCGGGGCCGAAGGCCCGACGAGCTCCCGGAAATTTCGGAAAGGCGATATACCTTTAATTCCCAGTTGGCCGTAACTTTCTCGATGACGTCAAATTAGTGAAAAATCAAAGTTTCTTTCTCGCCGTATAGCTCGAGAACGGGTCGACGGGTGCGGGCGAGAGTAGGCTTGTCGGACGGAGGACGCGGAGACGAAGGCGTACCGCGCGAAAAATTCGCGAAAATTCGCGGAAAATTTTTTACGTGTGCATCGGTAACGCGCGTCGACCTCGGCGGAGGATAACTTACCGACCACCACCGGCAGTGGTCGTTAACGCTCGGGGGTATAAGCTGCCGCGTTAAAAATGAAACCCGAATTTCGGCGCTTCCACGGTTCAGGGCTGAAAAGTGCCCGAAAGAAAATAACTGATTCAAACGTTCGAATTTAACGCCAACTTCGCGACGCTGACATCGCATCGGTGGCGAGTGCCGCCACAGTCGCCGCGTTTACTCTCCCTTGATAGTTGAGCGAATGGACTTGTAACTTCGAGGTTACGAATCCGACTCTACGTTTAGGTTTACATTTTCCATTAATTTTAAAGGGTGAGGGGGGGTTGGGAGGAGGATGGCGATGACAGACCAATTGCGCACCTCCCCGCCACCATCGTCGCTACCGACGACCTCGAGCTCGAGCCGAGCCGAGTCGAGCGGGGCCGAAGGCCCAACGGGCTCCCGGAAAATTCGGAAAGGCGATATACCTTTAATTCCCAGTTGGCCGTAACTTTCTCGATGACGTCAAATTAGTGAAAAATCAAAGTTTCTTTGTCGCCGTATAGCTCGAGAACGGGTCGACGGGTGCGGGCGAGAGTAGGCTTGTCGGACGGAGGACGCGGAGACGAAGGCTTAACGCGCGAAAAATTCGCGAAAATTCGCGGAAAATTTTTTACGTGTGCATCGGTAACGCGCGTCGACCTCGGCGGAGGATAACTTACCGAACACCACCGGCAGTGGTCGGAACGGCTCGGGGGGTATAAGCTGCCGCGTTAAAAATGAAACCCGAATTTCGGCGCTTCCACGGTTCAGGGCTGAAAAGGGCCCGAAAGAAAATAACTGATTCAAACGTTCGAATTTAACGCCAACTTCGCGACGCTGACATCGCATCGGCGGCGAGTGCCGCCACAGTCGCCGCGTTTACTCTCCCTTGATGGTTGAGCGAATGGACTTGTAACTTCGAGGTTACGAATCCGACTCTACGTTTAGGTTTACATTTTCCATTAATTTTAAAGGGTGAGGAAGGGTTGGGGGGGGGGATGGCGATGACAGACCAATTGCGCACCTCCCCGCCACCATCGTCGCTACCGACGACCTCGACCTCGAGCCGAGCGGGGCCGAAGGCCCGACGGGCTCCCGGAAATTTCGGAAAGGCGATATACCTTTAATTCCCAGTTGGCCGTAACTTTCTCGATGACGTCAAATTAGTGAAAAATCAAAGTTTCTTTGTCGCCGTATAGCTCGATAACGGTTCGACGGGTGCGGGCGAGAGTAGGCTCGTCGGACGGAGGACGCGGAGACGAAGGCTTACCGCGCGAAAAATTCGCGAAAATTCGCGGAAAATTTTTTACGTGTGCATCGGTAACGCGCGTCGATCTCGGCGGAGGATAACTTACCGACCACCACCGGCAGTGGTCGGTAACGGCTCGGGGGGTATAAGCTGCCGCGTTAAAAATGAAACCCGAATTTCGGCGCTTCCACGGTTCAGGGCTGAAAAGGGCCCGAAAGAAAATAACTGATCCAAACGTTCGAATTTAACGCCAACTTCGCGACGCTGACATCGCATCGGCGGCGAGTGCCGCCACAGTCGCCGCGTTTACTCTCCCTTGATAGTTGAGCGAATGGACTTGTAACTTCGAGGTTACGAATCCGACTCTACGTTTAGGTTTACATTTTCCATTAATTTTAAAGGGTGAGGAAGGGTTGGGGGGGGATGGCGATGACAGACCAATTGCGCACCTTCCCGCCACCATCGTCGCTACCGACGACCTCGACCTCGAGCCGAGCGGGGCCGAAGGCCCGACGGGCTCCCGGAAATTTCGGAAAGGCGATATACCTTTAATTCCCAGTTGGCCGTAACTTTCTCGATGACGTCAAATTAGTGAAAAATCAAAGTTTCTTTGTCGCCGTATAGCTCGAGAACGGGTCGACGGGTGCGGGCGAGAGTAGGCTCGTCGGACGGAGGACGCGGAGACGAAGGCTTACCGCGCGAAAAATTCGCGAAAATTCGCGGAAAATTTTTTACGTGTGCATCGGTAACGCGCGTCGACCTCGGCGGAGGATAACTTACCGACCACCACGGGCAGTGGTCGGTAACGGCTCGGGGGGTATAAGCTGCCGCGTTAAAAATGAAACCCGAATTTCGGCGCTTCCACGGTTCAGGGCTGAAAATGGCCCGAAAGAAATTAACTGATTCAAACGTTCGAATTTAACGCCAACTTCGCGACGCTGACTTCGCATCGATGGCGAGTGCCGCCACAGTCGCCGCGTTTACTCTCCCTTGATAGTTGAGCGAATTGACTTGTAACTTTGAGCTTACGAATCCGACTCTACGTTTATGTTTACATCTTCCATTAATTTTAAAGGCGTAGGGGGGTTTGGGGGGTGGTTGGCGATGACAGACCAATCGCACGCCTCCCCGCCACCATCGTCGCTACCGACGACCTCGACCTCGAGCCGAGCCGAGTCGAGCGGGGCCGAAGGCCCGACGGGCTCCCGGAAATTTCGGAAAGGCGATATACCTTTAATTCCCAGTTGGCCGTAACTTTCTCGATGACGTCAAATTAGTGAAAAATCAAAGTTTCTTTGTCGCCGTATAGCTCGAGAACGGGTCGACGGGTGCGGGCGAGAGTAGGCTCGTCGGACGGAGGACGCGGAGGCGAAGGCTTACCGCGCGAAAAATTCGCGAAAATTCGCGGAAAATTTTTTACGTGTACATCGGTAACGCGCGTCGACCTCGGCGGAGGATAACTTACCGACCACCTCCGGCAGTGGTCGTTAACGCTCGGGGGTATAAGCTGCCGCGTTAAAAATGAAACCCGAATTTCGGCGCTTCCACGGTTCAGGGCTGAAAAGGGCCCGAAAGAAAATAACTAATTCAAACGTTCGAATTTAACGCCAACTTCGCGACGCTGACATCGCACCGGCGGCGAGTGCCGCCACAGTCGCCGCGTTTACTCTCCCTTGATAGTTGAGCGAATGGACTTGTAACTTCGAGGTTACAAATCCGACTCTACGTTTAGGTTTACATTTTCCATTAATTTTAAAGGGTGACGGGGGGTTGGGGGGAGGATGGCGATGACAGACCAATTGCGCACCTCCCCGCCACCATCGTCGCTACCGACGACCTCGACCTCGAGCCGAGCGGGGCCGAAGGCCCGACGGGCTCCCGGAAATTTCGGACAGGCGATATACCTTTAATTCCCAGTTGGCCGTAACTTTCTCGATGACGTCAAATTAGTGAAATATCAAAGTTTCTTTGTCGCCGTATAGCTCGAGAACGGGTCGACGGGTGCGGGCGAGAGTAGGCTTGTCGGACGGAGGACGCGGAGACGAAGGCTTACCGCGCGAAAAATTCGCGAAAATTCGCGGAAAATTTTCTACGTGTGCATCGGTAACGCGCGTCGACCTCGGCGGAGGATAACTTACCGACCACCACCGGCAGTGGTCGGTAACGGCTCGGGGGGTATAAGCTGCCGCGTTAAAAATGAAACCCGAATTTCGGCGCTTCCACGGTTCAGGGCTGAAAAGGGCCCGAAAGAAAATAACTGATTCAAACGTTCGAATTTAACGCCAACTTCGCGACGCTGACATCGCACCGGCGGCGAGTGCCGCCACAGTCGCCGCGTTTACTCTCCCTTGATAGTTGAGCGAATGGACTTGTAACTTCGAGGTTACAAATCCGACTCTACGTTTAGGTTTACATTTTCCATTAATTTTAAAGGGTGACGGGGGGTTGGGGGGAGGATGGCGATGACAGACCAATTGCGCACCTCCCCGCCACCATCGTCGCTACCGACGACCTCGACCTCGAGCCGAGCGGGGCCGAAGGCCCGACGGGCTCCCGGAAATTTCGGAAAGGCGATATACCTTTAATTCCCAGTTGGCCGTAACTTTCTCGATGACGTCAAATTAGTGAAAAATCAAAGTTTCTTTGTCGCCGTATAGCTCGAGAACGGGTCGACGGGTGCGTGCGAGAGTAGGCTCGGCGGACGGAGGACGCGGAGACGAAGGCTTACCGCGCGAAAAATTCGCGAAAATTCGCGGAAAATTTTTTACGTGTGCATCGGTAACGCGCGTCGACCTCGGCGGAGGATAACTTACCGACCACCACCGGCAGTGGTCGGTAACGGCTCGGGGGGTATAAGCTGCCGCGTTAAAAATGAAACCCGAATTTCGGCGCTTCCACGGTTCAGGGCTGAAAAGGGCCCGAAAGAAAATAACTGATTCAAACGTTCGAATTTAACGCCAACTTCGCGACGCTGACATCGCATCGGCGGCGAGTGCCGCCACAGTCGCCGCGTTTACTCTCCCTTGATAGTTGAGCGAATGGACTTGTAACTTCGAGGTTACAAATCCGACTCTACGTTTAGGTTTACATTTTCCATTAATTTTAAAGGGTGACGGGGGGTTGGGGGGAGGATGGCGATGACAGACCAATTGCGCACCTCCCCGCCACCATCGTCGCTACCGACGACCTCGACCTCGAGCCGAGCGGGGCCGAAGGCCCGACGGGCTCCCGGAAATTTCGGAAAGGCGATATACCTTTAATTCCCAGTTGGCCGTAACTTTCTCGATGACGTCAAATTAGTGAAAAATCAAAGTTTCTTTGTCGCCGTATAGCTCGAGAACGGGTCGACGGGTGCGTGCGAGAGTAGGCTCGGCGGACGGAGGACGCGGAGACGAAGGCTTACCGCGCGAAAAATTCGCGAAAATTCGCGGAAAATTTTTTACGTGTGCATCGGTAACGCGCGTCGACCTCGGCGGAGGATAACTTACCGACCACCACCGCCAGTGGTCGGTAACGGCTCGGGGGGTATAAGCTGCCGCGTTAAAAATGAAACCCGAATTTCGGCGCTTCCACGGTTCAGGGCTGAAAAGGGCCCGAAAGAAAATAACTGATTCAAACGTTCGAATTTAACGCCAACTTCGCGACGCTGACATCGCATCGGCGGCGAGTGCCGCCACAGTCGCCGCGTTTACTCTCCCTTGATAGTTGAGCGAATGGACTTGTAACTTCGAGGTTACAAATCCGACTCTACGTTTAGGTTTACATTTTCCATTAATTTTAAAGGGTGAGGGGGGGTTGGGGGGGAGGATGGCGATGACAGACCAATTGCGCACCTCCCCGCCACCATCGCCGCTACCGACGACCTCGACCTCGAGCCGAGCGGGGCCGAAGGCCCGACGGGCTCCCGGAAATTTCGGAAAGGCGATATACCTTTAATTCCCAGTTGGCCGTAACTTTCTCGATGACGTCAAATTAGTGAAATATCAAAGTTTCTTTGTCGCCGTATAGCTCGAGAACGGGTCGACGGGTGCGGGCGAGAGTAGGCTTGTCGGACGGAGGACGCGGAGACGAAGGCTTACCGCGCGAAAAATTCGCGAAAATTCGCGGAAAATTTTTTACGTGTGCATCGGTAACGCGCGTCGACCTCGGCGGAGGATAACTTACCGACCACCACCGGCAGTGGTCGGTAACGGCTCGGGGGGTATAAGCTGCCGCGTTAAAAATGAAACCCGAATTTCGGCGCTTCCACGGTTCAGGGCTGAAAAGGGCCCGAAAGAAAATAACTGATCCAAACGTTCGAATTTAACGCCAATTTCGCGACGCTGACTTCGCATCGATGGCGAGTGCCGCCACAGTCGCCGCGTTTACTCTCCCTTGATGGTTGAGCAAATGGACTTGTAACTTCGAGGTTACGAATCCGACTCTACGTTTAGGTTTACATTTTCCATTAATTTTAAAGGGTGAGGGGGGTTGGGAGGAGGATGGCGATGACAGACCAATTGCGCACCTCCCCGCCACTATCGTCGCTACCGACGGCCTCGACCTCGAGCCGAGCCGAGCCGAGCGGGGCCGAAGGCCCGACGGGCTCCCGGAAATTTCGGAAAGGCGATATACCTTTAATTCCCAGTTGGCCGTAACTTTCTCGATGACGTCAAATTAGTGAAAAATCAAAGTTTCTTTGTCGCCGTATAGCTCGAGAACGGGTCGACGGGTGCGGGCGAGAGTAGGCTCGTCGGTCGGAGGACGCGGAGACGAAGGCTTACCGCGCGAAAAATTTTTTACGTGTGCATCGGTAACGCGCGTCGACCTCGGCGGAGGATAACTTACCGACCACCACCGGCAGTGGTCGGTAACGGCTCGGGGGGTATAAGCTGCCGCGTTAAAAATGAAACCCGAATTTCGGCGCTTCCACGGTTCAGGGCTGAAATGGGCCCGAAAGAAAATAACTGATCCAAACGTTCGAATTTAACGCCAATTTCGCGACGATGACTTCGCATCGATGGCGAGTGCCGCCACAGTCGCCGCGTTTACTCTCCCTTGATGGTTGAGCGAATGGACTTGTAACATCAAAGTTACGAATCCGACTCTACGTTTAGGTTTACATTTTCCATTAATTGTAAAGGGTGAGGAAGGGTTGGGGGGGGGGGATGGCGATGACAGACCAATTGCGCACCTCCCCGCCACCATCGTCGCTACCGACGACCTCGACCTCGAGCCGAGCGGGGCCGAAGGCCCGACGAGCTCCCGGAAATTTCGGAAAGGCGATATACCTTTAATTCCCAGTTGGCCGTAACTTTCTCGATGACGTCAAATTAGTGAAAAATCAAAGTTTCTTTGTCGCCGTATAGCTCGAGAACGGGTCGACGGGTGCGGGCGAGAGTAGGCTCGTCGGACGGAGGACGCGGAGACGAAGGCTTAACGCGCGAAAAATTCGCGAAAATTCGCGGAAAATTTTTTACGTGTGCATCGGTAACGCGCGTCGACCTCGGCGGAGGATAACTTACCGACCACCACCGGCAGTGGTCGGAACGGCTCGGGGGGTATAAGCTGCCGCGTTAAAAATGAAACCCGAATTTCGGCGCTTCCACGGTTCAGGGCTGAAAAGGGCCCGAAAGAAAATAACTGATTCAAACGTTCGAATTTAACGCCAACTTCGCGACGCTGACATCGCATCGGCGGCGAGTGCCGCCACAGTCGCCGCGTTTACTCTCCCTTGATGGTTGAGCGAATGGACTTGTAACTTCGAGGTTACGAATCCGACTCTACGTTTAGGTTTACATTTTCCATTAATTTTAAAGGGTGAGGAAGGGTTGGGGGGGGGGATGGCGATGACAGACCAATTGCGCACCTCCCCGCCACCATCGTCGCTACCGACGACCTCGACCTCGAGCCGAGCGGGGCCGAAGGCCCGACGAGCTCCCGGAAATTTCGGAAAGGCGATATACCTTTAATTCCCAGTTGGCCGTAACTTTCTCGATGACGTCAAATTAGTGAAAAATCAAAGTTTCTTTGTCGCCGTATAGCTCGATAACGGTTCGACGGGTGCGGGCGAGAGTAGGCTCGTCGGACGGAGGACGCGGAGACGAAGGCTTACCGCGCGAAAAATTCGCGAAAATTCGCGGAAAATTTTTTACGTGTGCATCGGTAACGCGCGTCGATCTCGGCGGAGGATAACTTACCGACCACCACCGGCAGTGGTCGGAACGGCTCGGGGGGTATAAGCTGCCGCGTTAAAAATGAAACCCGAATTTCGGCGCTTCCACGGTTCAGGGCTGAAAAGGGCCCGAAAGAAAATAACTGATTCAAACGTTCGAATTTAACGCCAACTTCGCGACGCTGACATCGCATCGGCGGCGAGTGCCGCCACAGTCGCCGCGTTTACTCTCCCTTGATGGTTGAGCGAATGGACTTGTAACTTCGAGGTTACGAATCCGACTCTACGTTTAGGTTTACATTTTCCATTAATTTTAAAGGGTGAGGAAGGGTTGGGGGGGGGGGATGGCGATGACAGACCAATTGCGCACCTCCCCGCCACCATCGTCGCTACCGACGACCTCGACCTCGAGCCGAGCGGGGCCGAAGGCCCGACGGGCTCCCGGAAATTTCGGAAAGGCGATATACCTTTAATTCCCAGTTGGCCGTAACTTTCTCGATGACGTCAAATTAGTGAAAAATCAAAGTTTCTTTGTCGCCGTATAGCTCGATAACGGTTCGACGGGTGCGGGCGAGAGTAGGCTCGTCGGACGGAGGACGCGGAGACGAAGGCTTACCGCGCGAAAAATTCGCGAAAATTCGCGGAAAATTTTTTACGTGTGCATCGGTAACGCGCGTCGATCTCGGCGGAGGATAACTTACCGACCACCACCGGCAGTGGTCGGTAACGGCTCGGGGGGTATAAGCTGCCGCGTTAAAAATGAAACCCGAATTTCGGCGCTTCCACGGTTCAGGGCTGAAAAGGGCCCGAAAGAAAATAACTGATCCAAACGTTCGAATTTAACGCCAACTTCGCGACGCTGACATCGCATCGGCGGCGAGTGCCGCCACAGTCGCCGCGTTTACTCTCCCTTGATAGTTGAGCGAATGGACTTGTAACTTCGAGGTTACGAATCCGACTCTACGTTTAGGTTTACATTTTCCATTAATTTTAAAGGGTGAGGGGGGTTGGGAGGAGGATGGCGATGACAGACCAATTGCGCACCTCCCCGCCACCATCGTCGCTACCGACGACCTCGACCTCGAGCCGAGCGGGGCCGAAGGCCCGACGAGCTCCCGGAAATGTCGGAAAGGCGATATACCTTTAATTCCCAGTTGGCCGTAACTTTCTCGATGACGTCAAATTAGTGAAAAATCAAAGTTTCTTTCTCGCCGTATAGCTCGAGAACGGGTCGACGGGTGCGGGCGAGAGTAGGCTTGTCGGACGGAGGACGCGGAGACGAAGGCGTACCGCGCGAAAAATTCGCGAAAATTCGCGGAAAATTTTTTACGTGTGCATCGGTAACGCGCGTCGACCTCGGCGGAGGATAACTTACCGACCACCACCGGCAGTGGTCGTTAACGCTCGGGGGGTATAAGCTGCCACGTTAAAAATGAAACCCGAATTTCGGCGCTTCCACGGTTCAGGGCTGAATATGGCCCGAAAGAAAATAACTGATCCAAACGTTCGAATTTAACGCCAATTTCGCGACGCTGACTTCGCATCGATGGCGAGTGCCGCCACAGTCGCCGCGTTTACTCTCCCTTGATGGTTGATCGAATGGACTTGTAACTTCGAGGTTACGAATCCGACTCTACGTTTAGGTTTACATTTTCCATTAATTTTAAAGGGTGAGGAAGGGTTGGGGGGGGATGGCGATGACAGACCAATTGCGCACCTTCCCGCCACCATCGTCGCTACCGACGACCTCGACCTCGAGCCGAGCGGGGCCGAAGGCCCGACGGGCTCCCGGAAATTTCGGAAAGGCGATATACCTTTAATTCCCAGTTGGCCGTAACTTTCTCGATGACGTCAAATTAGTGAAAAATCAAAGTTTCTTTGTCGCCGTATAGCTCGAGAACGGGTCGACGGGTGCGGGCGAGAGTAGGCTCGTCGGACGGAGGACGCGGAGACGAAGGCTTACCGCGCGAAAAATTCGCGAAAATTCGCGGAAAATTTTTTACGTGTGCATCGGTAACGCGCGTCGACCTCGGCGGAGGATAACTTACCGACCACCACCGGCAGTGGTCGTTAACGCTCGGGGGTATAAGCTGCCGCGTTAAAAATGAAACCCGAATTTCGGCGCTTCCACGGTTCAGGGCTGAAAAGTGCCCGAAAGAAAATAACTGATTCAAACGTTCGAATTTAACGCCAACTTCGCGACGCTGACATCGCATCGGTGGCGAGTGCCGCCACAGTCGCCGCGTTTACTCTCCCTTGATAGTTGAGCGAATGGACTTGTAACTTCGAGGTTACGAATCCGACTCTACGTTTAGGTTTACATTTTACATTAATTTTAAAGGGTGAGGGGGGGTTGGGAGGAGGATGGCGATGACAGACCAATTGCGCACCTCCCCGCCACCATCGTCGCTACCGACGACCTCGAGCTCGAGCCGAGCCGAGTCGAGCGGGGCCGAAGGCCCAACGGGCTCCCGGAAATTTCGGAAAGGCGATATACCTTTAATTCCCAGTTGGCCGTAACTTTCTCGATGACGTCAAATTAGTGAAAAATCAAAGTTTCTTTGTCGCCGTATAGCTCGAGAACGGGTCGACGGGTGCGGGCGAGAGTAGGCTTGTCGGACGGAGGACGCGGAGACGAAGGCTTAACGCGCGAAAAATTCGCGAAAATTCGCGGAAAATTTTTTACGTGTGCATCGGTAACGCGCGTCGACCTCGGCGGAGGATAACTTACCGACCACCACCGGCAGTGGTCGGAACGGCTCGGGGGGTATAAGCTGCCGCGTTAAAAATGAAACCCGAATTTCGGCGCTTCCACGGTTCAGGGCTGAAAAGGGCCCGAAAGAAAATAACTGATTCAAACGTTCGAATTTAACGCCAACTTCGCGACGCTGACATCGCATCGGCGGCGAGTGCCGCCACAGTCGCCGCGTTTACTCTCCCTTGATGGTTGAGCGAATGGACTTGTAACTTCGAGGTTACGAATCCGACTCTACGTTTAGGTTTACATTTTCCATTAATTTTAAAGGGTGAGGAAGGGTTGGGGGGGGGATGGCGATGACAGACCAATTGCGCACCTCCCCGCCACCATCGTCGCTACCGACGACCTCGACCTCGAGCCGAGCGGGGCCGAAGGCCCGACGGGCTCCCGGAAATTTCGGAAAGGCGATATACCTTTAATTCCCAGTTGGCCGTAACTTTCTCGATGACGTCAAATTAGTGAAAAATCAAAGTTTCTTTGTCGCCGTATAGCTCGATAACGGTTCGACGGGTGCGGGCGAGAGTAGGCTCGTCGGACGGAGGACGCGGAGACGAAGGCTTAACGCGCGAAAAATTCGCGAAAATTCGCGGAAAATTTTTTACGTGTGCATCGGTAACGCGCGTCGACCTCGGCGGAGAATAACTTACCGACCACCACCGGCAGTGGTCGGAACGGCTCGGGGGGTATAAGCTGCCGCGTTAAAAATGAAACCCGAATTTCGGCGCTTCCACGGTTCAGGGCTGAAAAGGGCCCGAAAGAAAATAACTGATTCAAACGTTCGAATTTAACGCCAACTTCGCCACGCTGACATCGCATCGGCGGCGAGTGCCGCCACAGTCGCCGCGTTTACTCTCCCTTGATGGTTGAGCGAATGGACTTGTAACTTCGAGGTTACGAATCCGACTCTACGTTTAGGTTTACATTTTCCATTAATTTTAAAGGGTGAGGAAGGGTTGGGGGGGGGGGGATGGCGATGACAGACCAATTGCGCACCTCCCCGCCACCATCGTCGCTACCGACGACCTCGACCTCGAGCCGAGCGGGGCCGAAGGCCCGACGAGCTCCCGGAAATTTCGGAAAGGCGATATACCTTTAATTCCCAGTTGGCCGTAACTTTCTCGATGACGTCAAATTAGTGAAAAATCAAAGTTTCTTTGTCGCCGTATAGCTCGATAACGGTTCGACGGGTGCGGGCGAGAGTAGGCTCGTCGGACGGAGGACGCGGAGACGAAGGCTTACCGCGCGAAAAATTCGCGAAAATTCGCGGAAAATTTTTTACGTGTGCATCGGTAACGCGCGTCGATCTCGGCGGAGGATAACTTACCGACCACCACCGGCAGTGGTCGGTAACGGCTCGGGGGGTATAAGCTGCCGCGTTAAAAATGAAACCCGAATTTCGGCGCTTCCACGGTTCAGGGCTGAAAAGGGCCCGAAAGAAAATAACTGATCCAAACGTTCGAATTTAACGCCAACTTCGCGACGCTGACATCGCATCGGCGGCGAGTGCCGCCACAGTCGCCGCGTTTACTCTCCCTTGATAGTTGAGCGAATGGACTTGTAACTTCGAGGTTACGAATCCGACTCTACGTTTAGGTTTACATTTTCCATTAATTTTAAAGGGTGAGGGGGGTTGGGAGGAGGATGGCGATGACAGACCAATTGCGCACCTCCCCGCCACCATCGTCGCTACCGACGACCTCGACCTCGAGCCGAGCGGGGCCGAAGGCCCGACGAGCTCCCGGAAATTTCGGAAAGGCGATATACCTTTAATTCCCAGTTGGCCGTAACTTTCTCGATGACGTCAAATTAGTGAAAAATCAAAGTTTCTTTCTCGCCGTATAGCTCGAGAACGGGTCGACGGGTGCGGGCGAGAGTAGGCTTGTCGGACGGAGGACGCGGAGACGAAGGCGTACCGCGCGAAAAATTCGCGAAAATTCGCGGAAAATTTTTTACGTGTGCATCGGTAACGCGCGTCGACCTCGGCGGAGGATAACTTACCGACCACCACCGGCAGTGGTCGTTAACGCTCGGGGGTATAAGCTGCCGCGTTAAAAATGAAACCCGAATTTCGGCGCTTCCACGGTTCAGGGCTGAAAAGTGCCCGAAAGAAAATAACTGATTCAAACGTTCGAATTTAACGCCAACTTCGCGACGCTGACATCGCATCGGTGGCGAGTGCCGCCACAGTCGCCGCGTTTACTCTCCCTTGATAGTTGAGCGAATGGACTTGTAACTTCGAGGTTACGAATCCGACTCTACGTTTAGGTTTACATTTTCCATTAATTTTAAAGGGTGAGGGGGGGTTGGGAGGAGGATGGCGATGACAGACCAATTGCGCACCTCCCCGCCACCATCGTCGCTACCGACGACCTCGAGCTCGAGCCGAGCCGAGTCGAGCGGGGCCGAAGGCCCAACGGGCTCCCGGAAATTTCGGAAAGGCGATATACCTTTAATTCCCAGTTGGCCGTAACTTTCTCGATGACGTCAAATTAGTGAAAAATCAAAGTTTCTTTGTCGCCGTATAGCTCGAGAACGGGTCGACGGGTGCGGGCGAGAGTAGGCTTGTCGGACGGAGGACGCGGAGACGAAGGCTTAACGCGCGAAAAATTCGCGAAAATTCGCGGAAAATTTTTTACGTGTGCATCGGTAACGCGCGTCGACCTCGGCGGAGGATAACTTACCGACCACCACCGGCAGTGGTCGGAACGGCTCGGGGGGTATAAGCTGCCGCGTTAAAAATGAAACCCGAATTTCGGCGCTTCCACGGTTCAGGGCTGAAAAGGGCCCGAAAGAAAATAACTGATTCAAACGTTCGAATTTAACGCCAACTTCGCGACGCTGACATCGCATCGGCGGCGAGTGCCGCCACAGTCGCCGCGTTTACTCTCCCTTGATGGTTGAGCGAATGGACTTGTAACTTCGAGGTTACGAATCCGACTCTACGTTTAGGTTTACATTTTCCATTAATTTTAAAGGGTGAGGAAGGGTTGGGGGGGGGATGGCGATGACAGACCAATTGCGCACCTCCCCGCCACCATCGTCGCTACCGACGACCTCGACCTCGAGCCGAGCGGGGCCGAAGGCCCGACGGGCTCCCGGAAATTTCGGAAAGGCGATATACCTTTAATTCCCAGTTGGCCGTAACTTTCTCGATGACGTCAAATTAGTGAAAAATCAAAGTTTCTTTGTCGCCGTATAGCTCGATAACGGTTCGACGGGTGCGGGCGAGAGTAGGCTCGTCGGACGGAGGACGCGGAGACGAAGGCTTACCGCGCGAAAAATTCGCGAAAATTCGCGGAAAATTTTTTACGTGTGCATCGGTAACGCGCGTCGATCTCGGCGGAGGATAACTTACCGACCACCACCGGCAGTGGTCGGTAACGGCTCGGGGGGTATAAGCTGCCGCGTTAAAAATGAAACCCGAATTTCGGCGCTTCCACGGTTCAGGGCTGAAAAGGGCCCGAAAGAAATTAACTGATTCAAACGTTCGAATTTAACGCCAACTTCGCGACGCTGACTTCGCATCGATGGCGAGTGCCGCCACAGTCGCCGCGTTTACTCTCCCTTGATAGTTGAGCGAATTGACTTGTAACTTTGAGCTTACGAATCCGACTCTACGTTTATGTTTACATCTTCCATTAATTTTAAAGGCGTAGGGGGGGTTGGGGGGTGGTTGGCGATGACAGACCAATCGCACGCCTCCCCGCCACCATCGTCGCTACCGACGACCTCGACCTCGAGCCGAGCCGAGTCGAGCGGGGCCGAAGGCCCGACGGGCTCCCGGAAATTTCGGAAAGGCGATATACCTTTAATTCCCAGTTGGCCGTAACTTTCTCGATGACGTCAAATTAGTGAAAAATCAAAGTTTCTTTGTCGCCGTATAGCTCGAGAACGGGTCGACGGGTGCGGGCGAGAGTAGGCTCGTCGGACGGAGGACGCGGAGACGAAGGCTTAACGCGCGAAAAATTCGCGAAAATTCGCGGAAAATTTTTTACGTGTGCATCGGTAACGCGCGTCGACCTCGGCGGAGGATAACTTACCGACCACCACCGGCAGTGGTCGGAACGGCTCGGGGGGTATAAGCTGCCGCGTTAAAAATGAAACCCGAATTTCGGCGCTTCCACGGTTCAGGGCTGAAAAGGGCCCGAAAGAAAATAACTGATTCAAACTTTCGAATTTAACGCCAACTTCGCGACGCTGACATCGCATCGGCGGCGAGTGCCGCCACAGTCGCCGCGTTTACTCTCCCTTGATGGTTGAGCGAATGGACTTGTAACTTCGAGGTTACGAATCCGACTCTACGTTTAGGTTTACATTTTCCATTAATTTTAAAGGGTGAGGAAGGGTTGGGGGGGGGGATGGCGATGACAGACCAATTGCGCACCTCCCCGCCACCATCGTCGCTACCGACGACCTCGACCTCGAGCCGAGCGGGGCCGAAGGCCCGACGGGCTCCCGGAAATTTCGGAAAGGCGATATACCTTTAATTCCCAGTTGGCCGTAACTTTCTCGATGACGTCAAATTAGTGAAAAATCAAAGTTTCTTTGTCGCCGTATAGCTCGATAACGGTTCGACGGGTGCGGGCGAGAGTAGGCTCGTCGGACGGAGGACGCGGAGACGAAGGCTTACCGCGCGAAAAATTCGCGAAAATTCGCGGAAAATTTTTTACGTGTGCATCGGTAACGCGCGTCGATCTCGGCGGAGGATAACTTACCGACCACCACCGGCAGTGGTCGGTAACGGCTCGGGGGGTATAAGCTGCCGCGTTAAAAATGAAACCCGAATTTCGGCGCTTCCACGGTTCAGGGCTGAAAAGGGCCCGAAAGAAAATAACTGATCCAAACGTTCGAATTTAACGCCAACTTCGCGACGCTGACATCGCATCGGCGGCGAGTGCCGCCACAGTCGCCGCGTTTACTCTCCCTTGATAGTTGAGCGAATGGACTTGTAACTTCGAGGTTACGAATCCGACTCTACGTTTAGGTTTACATTTTCCATTAATTTTAAAGGGTGAGGGGGGTTGGGAGGAGGATGGCGATGACAGACCAATTGCGCACCTCCCCGCCACCATCGTCGCTACCGACGACCTCGACCTCGAGCCGAGCGGGGCCGAAGGCCCGACGAGCTCCCGGAAATTTCGGAAAGGCGATATACCTTTAATTCCCAGTTGGCCGTAACTTTCTCGATGACGTCAAATTAGTGAAAAATCAAAGTTTCTTTCTCGCCGTATAGCTCGAGAACGGGTCGACGGGTGCGGGCGAGAGTAGGCTTGTCGGACGGAGGACGCGGAGACGAAGGCGTACCGCGCGAAAAATTCGCGAAAATTCGCGGAAAATTTTTTACGTGTGCATCGGTAACGCGCGTCGACCTCGGCGGAGGATAACTTACCGACCACCACCGGCAGTGGTCGTTAACGCTCGGGGGATATAAGCTGCCACGTTAAAAATGAAACCCGAATTTCGGCGCTTCCACGGTTCAGGGCTGAATATGGCCCGAAAGAAAATAACTGATCCAAACGTTCGAATTTAACGCCAATTTCGCGACGCTGACTTCGCATCGATGGCGAGTGCCGCCACAGTCGCCGCGTTTACTCTCCCTTGATGGTTGATCGAATGGACTTGTAACTTCGAGGTTACAAATCCGACTCTACGTTTATGTTTACACTTTCCATTAATTTTAAAGGGTCAGGGGGGGTTGGGGGGGAGGATGGCGATGACAGACCAATTGCGCACCTCCCCGCCACCATCGTCGCTACCGACGACCTCGACCTCGAGCCGAGCGGGGCCGAAGGCCCGACGGGCTCCCGGAAATTTCGGAAAGGCGATATACCTTTAATTCCCAGTTGGCCGTAACTTTCTCGATGACGTCAAATTAGTGAAAAATCAAAGTTTCTTTGTCGCCGTATAGCTCGAGAACGGGTCGACGGGTGCGGGCGAGAGTAGGCTCGTCGGACGGAGGACGCGGAGACGAAGGCTTACCGCGCGAAAAATTCGCGAAAATTCGCGGAAAATTTTTTACGTGTGCATCGGTAACGCGCGTCGACCTCGGCGGAGGATAACTTACCGACCACCACCGGCAGTGGTCGTTAACGCTCGGGGGTATAAGCTGCCGCGTTAAAAATGAAACCCGAATTTCGGCGCTTCCAAGGTTCAGGGCTGAAAAGGGCCCGAAAGAAAATAACTAATTCAAACGTTCGAATTTAACGCCAACTTCGCGACGCTGACATCGCATCGGCGGCGAGTGCCGCCACAGTCGCCGCGTTTACTCTCCCTTGATAGTTGAGCGAATGGACTTGTAACTTCGAGGTTACAAATCCGACTCTACGTTTATGTTTACACTTTCCATTAATTTTAAAGGGTCAGGGGGGGTTGGGGGGGAGGATGGCGATGACAGACCAATTGCGCACCTCCCCGCCACCATCGTCGCTACCGACGACCTCGACCTCGAGCCGAGCGGGGCCGAAGGCCCGACGGGCTCCCGGAAATTTCGGAAAGGCGATATACCTTTAATTCCCAGTTGGCCGTAACTTTCTCGATGACGTCAAATTAGTGAAAAATCAAAGTTTCTTTCTCGCCGTATAGCTCGAGAACGGGTCGACGGGTGCGGGCGAGAGTAGGCTTGTCGGACGGAGGACGCGGAGACGAAGGCTTACCGCGCGAAAAATTCGCGAAAATTCGCGGAAAATTTTTTACGTGTGCATCGGTAACGCGCGTCGACCTCGGCGGAGGATAACTTACCGACCACCACCGGCAGTGGTCGGTAACGGCTCGGGGGGTATAAGCTGCCGCGTTAAAAATGAAACCCGAATTTCGGCGCTTCCACGGTTCAGGGCTGAAAAGGGCCCGAAAGAAAATAACTGATTCAAACGTTCGAATTTAACGCCAACTTCGCGACGCTGACATCGCATCGGCGGCGAGTGCCGCCACAGTCGCCGCGTTTACTCTCCCTTGATAGTTGAGCGAATGGACTTGTAACTTCGAGGTTACATATCCGACTCTACGTTTAGGTTTACATTTTCCATTAATTTTAAAGGGTGCGGGGGGGTTGGGGGGGAGGATGGCGATGACAGACCAATTGCGCACCTCCCCGCCACCATCGTCGCTACCGACGACCTCGACCTCGAGCCGAGCGGGGCCGAGCGGGGCCGAAGGCCCGACGGGCTCCCGGAAATTTCGGAAAGGCGATATACCTTTAATTCCCAGTTGGCCGTAACTTTCTCGATGACGTCAAATTAGTGAAAAATCAAAGTTTCTTTGTCGCCGTATAGCTCGAGAACGGGTCGACGGGTGCGGGCGAGAGTAGCCTCGTCGGACGGAGGACGCGGAGACGAAGGCTTACCGCGCGAAAAATTCGCGAAAATTCGCGGAAAATTTTTTACGTGTGTATCGGTAACGCGCGTCGACCTCGGCGGAGGATAACTTACCGACCACCACCGGCAGTGGTCGTTAACGCTCGGGGGTATAAGCTGCCGCGTTAAAAATGAAACCCTAATTTCGGCGCTTCCACGGTTCAGGGCTGAAAAGGGCCCGAAAGAAAATAACTGATCCAAACGTTCGAATTTAACGCCAATTTCGCGACGCTGACTTCGCATCGATGGCGAGTGCCGCCACAGTCGCCGCGTTTACTCTCCCTTGATGGTTGAGCGAATGGACTTGTAACTTCGAGGTTACGAATCCGACTCTACGTTTAGGTTTACATTTTCCATTAATTTTAAAGGGTGAGGGGGGGTTGGGAGGAGGATGGCGATGACAGACCAATTGCGCACCTCCCCGCCACCATCGTCGCTACCCACGACCTCGACCTCGAGCCGAGCGGGGCCGAAGGCCCGACGGGCTCCCGGAAATTTCGGAAAGGCGATATACCTTTAATTCCCAGTTGGCCGTAACTTTCTCGATGACGTCAAATTAGTGAAAAATCAAAGTTTCTTTGTGGCCGTATAGCTCGAGAACGGGTCGACGGGTGCGGGCGAGAGTAGGCTTGTCGGACGGAGGACGCGGAGACGAAGGCTTACCGCGCGAAAAATTCGCGAAAATTCGCGGAAAATTTTTTACGTGTGCATCGGTAACGCGCGTCGACCTCGGCGGAGGATAACTTACCGACCACCACCGGCAGTGGTCGGTAACGGCTCGGGGGGTATAAGCTGCCGCGTTAAAAATGAAACCCGAATTTCGGCGCTTCCACGGTTCAGGGCTGAAAAGGGCCCGAAAGAAAATAACTGATTCAAACGTTCGAATTTAACGCCAACTTCGCGACGCTGACATCGCATCGGCGGCGAGTGCCGCCACAGTCGCCGCGTTTACTCTCCCTTGATAGTTGAGCGAATGGACTTGTAACTTCGAGGTTACAAATCCGACTCTACGTTTAGGTTTACATTTTCCATTAATTTTAAAGGGTGAGGGGGGGTTGGGGGGGGAGGATGGCGATGACAGACCAATTGCGCACCTCCCCGCCACCATCGTCGCTACCGACGACCTCGACCTCGAGCCGAGCGGGGCCGAAGGCCCGACGGGCTCCCGGAAATTTTGGAAAGGCGATATACCTTTAATTCCCAGTTGGCCGTAACTTTCTCGATGACGTCAAATTAGTGAAAAATCAAAGTTTCTTTGTCGCCGTATAGCTCGAGAACGGGTCGACGGGTGCGGGCGAGAGTAGGCTTGTCGGTCGGAGGACGCGGAGACGAAGGCTTACCGCGCGAAAAATTCGCGAAAATTCGCGGAAAATTTTCTACGTGTGCATCGGTAACGCGCGTCGACCTCGGCGGAGGATAACTTACCGACCACCACCGGCAGTGGTCGGTAACGGCTCGGGAGGTATAAGCTGCCGCGTTAGAAATGAAACCCGAATTTCGGCGCTTCCACGGTTCAGGGCTGAAAAGGGCCCGAAAGAAAATAACTGATTCAAACGTTCGAATTTAACGCCAACTTCGCGACGCTGACATCGCATCGGCGGCGAGTGCCGCCACAGTCGCCGCGTTTACTCTCCCTTGATAGTTGAGCGAATGGACTTGTAACTTCGAGGTTACAAATCCGACTCTACGTTTAGGTTTACATTTTCCATTAATTTTAAAGGGTGAGGGGGGTTTGGGAGGAGGATGGCGATGACAGACCAATTGCGCACCTCCCCGCCACCATCGTCGCTACCGACGACCTCGACCTCGAGCCGAGCGGGGCCGAAGGCCCGACGGGCTCCCGGAAATTTCGGAAAGGCGATATACCTTTAATTCCCAGTTGGCCGTAACTTTCTCGATGACGTCAAATTAGTGAAAAATCAAAGTTTCTTTGTCGCCGTATAGCTCGAGAACGGGTCGACGGGTGCGGGCGAGAGTAGGCTCGTCGGACGGAGGACGCGGAGACGAAGGCTTACCGCGCGAAAAATTCACGAAAATTCGCGGAAAATTTTTTACGTGTGCATCGGTAACGCGCGTCGACCTCGGCGGAGGATAACTTACCGACCACCACCGGCAGTGGTCGGTAACGGCTCGGGGGGTATAAGCTGCCGCGTTAAAAATGAAACCCGAATTTCGGCGCTTCCACGGTTCAGGGCTGAAAAGGGCCCGAAAGAAAATAACTGATCCAAACGTTCGAATTTAACGCCAATTTCGCGACGCTGACTTCGCATCGATGGAGAGTGCCGCCACAGTCGCCGCGTTTACTCTCCCTTGATGGTTGAGCGAATGGACTTGTAACTTCGAGGTTACGAATCCGACTATACGTTTAGGTTTACATTTTCCATTAATTTTAAAGGGTGAGGGGGGGTTGGGAGGAGGATGGCGATGACAGACCAATTGCGCACCTCCCCGCCACCATCGTCGCTACCGACGACCTCGACCTCGAGCCGAGCGGGGCCGAAGGCCCGACGGGCTCCCGGAAATTTCGGAAAGGCGATATACCTTTAATTCCCAGTTGGCCGTAACTTTCTCGATGACGTCAAATTAGTGAAAAATCAAAGTTTCTTTGTCGCCGTATAGCTCGAGAACGGGTCGACGGGTGCGGGCGAGAGTAGGCTCGTCGGACGGAGGACGCGGAGACGAAGGCTTACCGCGCGAAAAATTCGCGAAAATTCGCGGAAAATTTTTTACGTGTGCATCGGTAACGCGCGTCGACCTCGGCGGAGGATAACTTACCGACCACCACCGGCAGTGGTCGTTAACGCTCGGGGGTATAAGCTGCCGCGTTAAAAATGAAACCCGAATTTCGGCGCTTCCAAGGTTCAGGGCTGAAAAGGGCCCGAAAGAAAATAACTAATTCAAACGTTCGAATTTAACGCCAACTTCGCGACGCTGACATCGCATCGGCGGCGAGTGCCGCCACAGTCGCCGCGTTTACTCTCCCTTGATAGTTGAGCGAATGGACTTGTAACTTCGAGGTTACAAATCCGACTCTACGTTTATGTTTACACTTTCCATTAATTTTAAAGGGTCAGGGGGGGTTGGGGGGGAGGATGGCGATGACAGACCAATTGCGCACCTCCCCGCCACCATCGTCGCTACCGACGACCTCGACCTCGAGCCGAGCGGGGCCGAAGGCCCGACGGGCTCCCGGAAATTTCGGAAAGGCGATATACCTTTAATTCCCAGTTGGCCGTAACTTTCTCGATGACGTCAAATTAGTGAAAAATCAAAGTTTCTTTCTCGCCGTATAGCTCGAGAACGGGTCGACGGGTGCGGGCGAGAGTAGGCTTGTCGGACGGAGGACGCGGAGACGAAGGCTTACCGCGCGAAAAATTCGCGAAAATTCGCGGAAAATTTTTTACGTGTGCATCGGTAACGCGCGTCGACCTCGGCGGAGGATAACTTACCGACCACCACCGGCAGTGGTCGGTAACGGCTCGGGGGGTATAAGCTGCCGCGTTAAAAATGAAACCCGAATTTCGGCGCTTCCACGGTTCAGGGCTGAAAAGGGCCCGAAAGAAAATAACTGATTCAAACGTTCGAATTTAACGCCAACTTCGCGACGCTGACATCGCATCGGCGGCGAGTGCCGCCACAGTCGCCGCGTTTACTCTCCCTTGATAGTTGAGCGAATGGACTTGTAACTTCGAGGTTACATATCCGACTCTACGTTTAGGTTTACATTTTCCATTAATTTTAAAGGGTGCGGGGGGGTTGGGGGGGAGGATGGCGATGACAGACCAATTGCGCACCTCCCCGCCACCATCGTCGCTACCGACGACCTCGACCTCGAGCCGAGCGGGGCCGAGCGGGGCCGAAGGCCCGACGGGCTCCCGGAAATTTCGGAAAGGCGATATACCTTTAATTCCCAGTTGGCCGTAACTTTCTCGATGACGTCAAATTAGTGAAAAATCAAAGTTTCTTTGTCGCCGTATAGCTCGAGAACGGGTCGACGGGTGCGGGCGAGAGTAGCCTCGTCGGACGGAGGACGCGGAGACGAAGGCTTACCGCGCGAAAAATTCGCGAAAATTCGCGGAAAATTTTTTACGTGTGTATCGGTAACGCGCGTCGACCTCGGCGGAGGATAACTTACCGACCACCACCGGCAGTGGTCGTTAACGCTCGGGGGTATAAGCTGCCGCGTTAAAAATGAAACCCTAATTTCGGCGCTTCCACGGTTCAGGGCTGAAAAGGGCCCGAAAGAAAATAACTGATCCAAACGTTCGAATTTAACGCCAATTTCGCGACGCTGACTTCGCATCGATGGCGAGTGCCGCCACAGTCGCCGCGTTTACTCTCCCTTGATGGTTGAGCGAATGGACTTGTAACTTCGAGGTTACGAATCCGACTCTACGTTTAGGTTTACATTTTCCATTAATTTTAAAGGGTGAGGGGGGGTTGGGAGGAGGATGGCGATGACAGACCAATTGCGCACCTCCCCGCCACCATCGTCGCTACCCACGACCTCGACCTCGAGCCGAGCGGGGCCGAAGGCCCGACGGGCTCCCGGAAATTTCGGAAAGGCGATATACCTTTAATTCCCAGTTGGCCGTAACTTTCTCGATGACGTCAAATTAGTGAAAAATCAAAGTTTCTTTGTGGCCGTATAGCTCGAGAACGGGTCGACGGGTGCGGGCGAGAGTAGGCTTGTCGGACGGAGGACGCGGAGACGAAGGCTTACCGCGCGAAAAATTCGCGAAAATTCGCGGAAAATTTTTTACGTGTGCATCGGTAACGCGCGTCGACCTCGGCGGAGGATAACTTACCGACCACCACCGGCAGTGGTCGGTAACGGCTCGGGGGGTATAAGCTGCCGCGTTAAAAATGAAACCCGAATTTCGGCGCTTCCACGGTTCAGGGCTGAAAAGGGCCCGAAAGAAAATAACTGATTCAAACGTTCGAATTTAACGCCAACTTCGCGACGCTGACATCGCATCGGCGGCGAGTGCCGCCACAGTCGCCGCGTTTACTCTCCCTTGATAGTTGAGCGAATGGACTTGTAACTTCGAGGTTACAAATCCGACTCTACGTTTAGGTTTACATTTTCCATTAATTTTAAAGGGTGAGGGGGGGTTGGGGGGGGAGGATGGCGATGACAGACCAATTGCGCACCTCCCCGCCACCATCGTCGCTACCGACGACCTCGACCTCGAGCCGAGCGGGGCCGAAGGCCCGACGGGCTCCCGGAAATTTTGGAAAGGCGATATACCTTTAATTCCCAGTTGGCCGTAACTTTCTCGATGACGTCAAATTAGTGAAAAATCAAAGTTTCTTTGTCGCCGTATAGCTCGAGAACGGGTCGACGGGTGCGGGCGAGAGTAGGCTCGTCGGACGGAGGACGCGGAGAAGAAGGCTTACCGCGCGAAAAATTCGCGAAAATTCGCGGAAAATTTTTTACGTGTGCATCGGTAACGCGCGTCGACCTCGGCGGAGGATAACTTACCGACCACCACCGGCAGTGGTCGGTAACGGCTCGGGGGGTATAAGCTGCCGCGTTAAAAATGAAACCCGAATTTCGGCGCTTCCACGGTTCAGGGCTGAAAAGGGCCCGAAAGAAAATAACTCATCCAAACGTTCGAATTTAACGCCAATTTCGCGACGCTGACTTCGCATCGATGGCGAGTGCCGCCACAGTCGCCGCGTTTACTCTCCCTTGATGATTGAGCGAATGGACGTGTAACTTCGAGGTTACGAATCCGACTCTACGTTTAGGTTTACATTTTCCATTAATTTTAAAGGGTGAGGAAGGGTTGGGGGGGGGGATGGCGATGACAGACCTATTGCGCACCTCCCCGCCACCATCGTCGCTACCGACGACCTCGACCTCGAGCCGAGCGGGGCCGAAGGCCCGACGGGCTCCCGGAAATTTCGGAAAGGCGATATACCTTTAATTCCCAGTTGGCCGTAACTTTCTCGATGACGTCAAATTAGTGAAAAATCAAAGTTTCTTTGTCGCCGTATAGCTCGAGAACGGGTCGACGGGTGCGGGCGAGAGTAGGCTTGTCGGACGGAGGACGCGGAGACGAAGGCTTACCGCGCGAAAAATTCGCGAAAATACGCGGAAAATTTTTTACGTGTGCATCGGTAACGCGCGTCGACCTCGGCGGAGGATAACTTACCGACCACCACCGGCAGTGGTCGGTAACGGCTCGGGGGGTATAAGCTGCCGCGTTAAAAATGAAACCCGAATTTCGGCGCTTCCACGGTTCAGGGCTGAAAAGGGCCCGAAAGGAAATAACTAATTCAAACGTTCGAATTTAACGCCAATTTCGCGACGCTGACTTCGCATCGATGGCGAGTGCCGCCACAGTCGCCGCGTTTACTCTCCCTTGATAGTTGAGCGAATGGACTTGTAACTTCGAGGTTACGAATCCGACTCTACGTTTAGGTTTACATTTTCCATTAATTTTAAAGGGTGAGGGGGGTTTGGGAGGAGGATGGCGATGACAGACCAATTGCGCACCTCCCCGCCACCATCGTCGCTACCGACGACCTCGACCTCGAGCCGAGCGGGGCCGAAGGCCCGACGGGCTCCCGGAAATTTCGGAAAGGCGATATACCTTTAATTCCCAGTTGGCCATAACTTTCTCGATGACGTCAAATTAGTGAAAAATCAAAGTTTCTTTGTCGCCGTATAGCTCGAGAACGGGTCGACGGGTGCGGGCGAGAGTAGGCTCGTCGGGCGGAGGACGCGGAGACGAAGGCTTACCGCGCGAAAAATTCGCGAAAATTCGCGGAAAATTTTTTACGTGTGCATCGGTAACGCGCGTCGACCTCGGCGGAGGATAACTTACCGACCACCACCGGCAGTGGTCGTTAACGCTCGGGGGTATAAGCTGCCGCGTTAAAAATGAAACCCTAATTTCGGCGCTTCCACGGTTCAGGGCTGAAAAGGGCCCGAAAGAAAATAACTGATTCAAACGTTCGAATTTAACGCCAACTTCGCGACGCTGACTTCGCATCGATGGCGAGTGCCGCCACAGCCGCCGCGTTTACTCTCCCTTGATAGTTGAGAGAATCGACTTGTAACTTTGAGCTTACGAATCCGACTCTACGTTTAGGTTTACATTTTCCATTAATTTTAAAGGGTGAGGGGGGTTGGGAGGAGGATGGCGATGACAGACCAATTGCGCACCTCCCCGCCACCATCGTCGCTACCGACGACCTCGACCTCGAGCCGAGCCGAGCCGAGCGGGGCCGAAGGCCCGACGGGCTCCCGGAAATTTCGGAAAGGCGATATACCTTTAATTCCCAGTTGGCCGTAACTTTCTCGATGACGTCAAATTAGTGAAAAATCAAAGTTTCTTTGTCGCCGTATAGCTCGAGAACGGGTCGACGGGTGCGTGCGAGAGTAGGCTTGTCGGTCGGAGGACGCGGAGACGAAGGCTTACCGCGCGAAAAATTCGCGAAAATTCGCGGAAAATTTTTTACGTGTGCATCGGTAACGCGCGTCGACCTCGGCGGAGGATAACTTACCGACCACCACCGGCAGTGGTCGGTAACGGCTCGGGGGGTATAAGCTGCCGCGTTAAAAATGAAACCCGAATTTCGGCGCTTCCACGGTTCAGGGCTGAAAAGGGCCCGAAAGAAAATAACTGATCCAAACGTTCGAATTTAACGCCAATTTCGCGACGCTGACTTCGCATCGATGGCGAGTGCCGCCACAGTCGCCGCGTTTACTCTTTCTTGATGGTTGAGCGAATGGACTTGTAACTTCGAGGTTACGAATCCGACTCTACGTTTAGGTTTACATTTTCCATTAATTTTAAAGGGTGGGGAAGGGTTGGGGGGGGATGGCGATGACAGATCAATTGCGCACCTCCCCGCCACCATCGTCGCTACCGACGACCTCGACCTCGAGCCGAGCGGGGCCGAAGGCCCGACGGGCTCCCGGAAATTTCGGAAAGGCGATATACCTTTAATTCCCAGTTGGCCGTAACTTTCTCGATGACGTCAAATTAGTGAAAAATCAAAGTTTCTTTGTCGCCGTATAGCTCGAGAACGGGTCGACGGGTGCGGGCGAGAGTAGGCTCGTCGGACGGAGGACGCGGAGACGAAGGCTTACCGCGCGAAAAATTCGCGAAAATTCGCGGAAAATTTTTTACGTGTGCATCGGTAACGCGCGTCGACCTCGGCGGAGGATAACTTACCGACCACCACCGGCAGTGGTCGGTAACGGCTCGGGGGGTATAAGCTGCCGCGTTAAAAATGAAACCCGAATTTCGGCGCTTCCACGGTTCAGGGCTGAAAAGGGCCCGAAAGAAAATAACTGATTCAAACGTTCGAATTTAACGCCAACTTCGCGACGCTGACATCGCATCGGCGGCGAGTGCCGCCACAGTCGCCGCGTTTACTCTCCCTTGATAGTTGAGCGAATGGACTTGTAACTTCGAGCTTACAAATCCGACTCTACGTTTAGGTTTACATTTTCCATTAATTTTAAAGGGTGAGGGGGGGTTGGGGGGGAGGATGGCGATGACAGACCAATTGCGCACCTCCCCGCCACCATCGTCGCTACCGACGACCTCGACCTCGAGCCGAGCGGGGCCGAAGGCCCGACGGGCTCCCGGAAATTTCGGAAAGGCGATATACCTTTAATTCCCAGTTGGCCGTAACTTTCTCGATGACGTCAAATTAGTGAAAAATCAAAGTTTCTTTGTCGCCATATAGCTCGAGAACGGGTCGACGGGTGCGGGCGAGAGTAGGCTCGTCGGACGGAGGACGCGGAGACGAAGGCTTACCGCGCGAAAAATTCAAGAAAATTCGCGGAAAATTTTTTACGTGTGCATCGGTAACGCGCGTCGACCTCGGCGGAGGATAACTTACCGACCACCACCAGCAGTGGTCGGTAACGGCTCGGGGGGTATAAGCTGCCGCGTTAAAAATGAAACCCGAATTTCGGCGCTTCCACGGTTCAGGGCTGAAAAGGGCCCGAAAGAAAATAACTGATTCAAACGTTCGAATTTAACGCCAACTTCGCGACGCTGACATCGCACCGGCGGCGAGTGCCGCCACAGTCGCCGCGTTTACTCTCCCTTGATAGTTGAGCGAATGGTCTTGTAACTTCGAGGTTACAAATCCGACTCTACGTTTAGGTTTACATTTTCCATTAATTTTAAAGGGTGACGGGGGGTTGGGGGGAGGATGGCGATGACAGACCAATTGCGCACCTCCCCGCCACCATCGTCGCTACCGACGACCTCGACCTCGAGCCGAGCGGGGCCGAAGGCCCGACGGGCTCCCGGAAATTTCGGAAAGGCGATATACCTTTAATTCCCAGTTGGCCGTAACTTTCTCGATGACGTCAAATTAGTGAAAAATCAAAGTTTCTTTGTCGCCGTATAGCTCGAGAACGGGTCGACGGGTGCTGGCGAGAGTAGGCTCGTCGGACGGAGGACGCGGAGACGAAGGCTTACCGCGCGAAAAATTCGCGAAAATTCGCGGAAAATTTTTTACGTGTGCATCGGTAACGCGCGTCGACCTCGGCGGAGGACAACTTACCGACCACCACCGGCAGTGGTCGGTAACGGCTCGGGGGGTATAAGCTGCCGCGTTAAAAATGAAACCCGAATTTCGGCGCTTCCACGGTTCAGGGCTGAAAAGGGCCCGAAAGAAAATAACTAATTCAAACGTTCGAATTTAACGCCAACTTCGCGACGCTGACATCGCATCGGCGGCGAGTGCCGCCACAGTCGCCGCGTTTACTCTCCCTTGATAGTTGAGCGAATGGACTTGTAACGTCGAGGTTACAAATCCGACTCTACGTTTAGGTTTACATTTTCCATTAATTTTAAAGGGTGAGGGGGGGTTGGGGGGGAGGATGGCGATGACAGACCAATTGCGCACCTCCCCGCCACCATCGTCGCTACCGACGACCTCGACCTCGAGCCGAGCGGGGCCGAAGGCCCGACGGGCTCCCGGAAATTTCGGAAAGGCGATATACCTTTAATTCCCAGTTGGCCGTAACTTTCTCGATGACGTCAAATTAGTGAAAAATCAAAGTTTCTTTGTCGCCGTATAGCTCGAGAACGGGTCGATGGGTGCGGGCGAGAGTAGGCTCGTCGGACGGAGGACGCGGAGACGAAGGCTTACCGCGCGAAAAATTCGCGAAAATTCGCGGAAAATTTTTTACGTGTGCATCGGTAACGCGCGTCGACCTCGGCGGAGGATAACTTACCGACCACCACCGGCAGTGGTCGGTAACGGCTCGGGGGGTATAAGCTGCCGCGTTAAAAATGAAACCCGAATTTCGGCGCTTCCACGGTTCAGGTCTGAAAAGGGCCCGAAAGAAAATAACTAATTCAAACGTTCGAATTTAACGCCAACTTCGCGACGCTGACATCGCATCGGCGGCGAGTGCCGCCACAGTCGCCGCGTTTACTCTCCCTTGATAGTTGAGCGAATGGACTTGTAACTTCGAGGTTACATTTCCGACTCTACGTTTAGGTTTACATTTTCCATTAATTTTAAAGGGTGAGGGGGGGTTGGGGGGGAGGATGGCGATGACAGACCAATTGCGCACCTCCCCGCCACCATCGTCGCTACCGACGACCTCGACCTCGAGCCGAGCGGGGCCGAAGGCCCGACGGGCTCCCGGAAATTTCGGAAAGGCGATATACCCTTAATTCCCAGTTGGCCGTAACTTTCTCGATGACGTCAAATTAGTGAAAAATCAAAGTTTCTTTGTCGCCGTGTAGCTCGAGAACGGGTGGACGGGTGCGGGCGAGAGTAGGCTTGTCGGACGGAGGACGGGGAGACGAAGGCTTACCGCGCGAAAAATTCGCGAAAATTCGCGGAAAATTTTCTACGTGTGCATCGGTAACGCGCGTCGACCTCGGCGGAGGATAACTTACCGACCACCACCGGCAGTGGTCGGTAACGGCTCGGGGGCTATAAGCTGCCGCGTTAAAAATGAAACCCGAATTTCGGCGCTTCCACGGTTCAGGGCTGAAAAGGGCCCGAAAGAAAATAACTGATTCAAACGTTCGAATTTAACGCCAACTTCGCGACGCTGACATCGCATCGGCGGCGAGTGCCGCCACAGTCGCCGCGTTTACTCTCCCTTGATAGTTGAGCGAATGGACTTGTAACTTCGAGGTTACAAATCCGACTCTACGTTTAGGTTTACATTTTCCATTAATTTTAAAGGGTGAGGGGGGGTTGGGGGGGAGGATGGCGATGACAGACCAATTGCGCACCTCCCCGCCACCATCGTCGCTACCGACGACCTCGACCTCGAGCCGAGCGGGGCCGAAGGCCCGACGGGCTCCCGGAAATTTCGGAAAGGCGATATACCTTTAATTCCCAGTTGGCCGTAACTTTCTCGATGACGTCAAATTAGTGAAAAATCAAAGTTTCTTTGTCGCCGTATAGCTCGAGAACGGGTCGACGGGTGCGGGTGAGAGTAGGCTCGTCGGTCGGAGGACGCGGAGACGAAGGCTTACCGCGCGAAAAATTCACGAAAATTCGCGGAAAATTTTTTACGTGTGCATCGGTAACGCGCGTCGACCTCGGCGGAGGATAACTTACCGACCACCACCGGCAGTGGTCGGTAACGGCTCGGGGGGTATAAGCTGCCGCGTTAAAAATGAAACCCGAATTTCGGCGCTTCCACGGTTCAGGGCTGAAAAGGGCCCGAAAGAAAATAACTGATCCAAACGTTCGAATTTAACGCCAATTTCGCGACGCTGACTTCGCATCGATGGCGAGTGCCGCCACAGTCGCCGCGTTTACTCTCCCTTGATGGTTGAGCGAATGGACTTGTAACTTCGAGGTTACGAATCCGACTCTACGTTTAGGTTTACATTTTCCATTAATTTTAAAGGGTGAGGAAGGGTTGGGGGGGGGATGGCGATGACAGACCAATTGCGCACCTCCCCGCCACCATCGTCGCTACCGACGACCTCGACCTCGAGCCGAGCGGGGCCGAAGGCCCGACGAGCTCCCGGAAATTTCGGAAAGGCGATATACCTTTAATTCCCAGTTGGCCGTAACTTTCTCGATGACGTGAAATTAGTGAAAAATCAAAGTTTCTTTGTCGCCGTATAGCTCGAGAACGGGTCGACGGGTGCGGGCGAGAGTAGTCTCGTCGGACGGAGGACGCGGAGACGAAGGCTTACCGCGCGAAAAATTCGCGAAAATTCGCGGAAAATTTTTTACGTGTGCATCGGTAACGCGCGTCGACCTCGGCGGAGGATAACTTACCGACCACCACCGGCAGTGGTCGGTAACGGCTCGGGGGGTATAAGCTGCCGCGTTAAAAATGAAACCCGAATTTCGGCGCTTCCACGGTTCAGGGCTGAAAAGGGCCCGAAAGAAAATAACTGATCCAAACGTTCGAATTTAACGCCACTTTCGCGACGCTGACTTCGCATCGATGGCGAGTGCCGCCACAGTCGCCGCGTTTACTCTCTCTTGATGGTTGAGCGAATGGACTTGTAACTTCGAGGTTACGAATCCGACTCTACGTTTAGGTTTACATTTTCCATTAATTTTAAAGGGTGAGGAAGGGTTGGGGGGGGGGATGGCGATGACAGACCAATTGCGCACCTCCCCGCCACCATCGTCGCTACCGACGACCTCGACCTCGAGCCGAGCGGGGCCGAAGGCCCGACGAGCTCCCGGAAATTTCGGAAAGGCGATATACCTTTAATTCCCAGTTGGCCGTAACTTTGTCGATGACGTCAAATTAGTGAAAAATCAAAGTTTCTTTGTCGCCGTATAGCTCGAGAACGGGTCGACGGGTGCGGGCGAGAGTAGGCTTGTCGGACGGAGGACGCGGAGACGAAGGCTTACCGCGCGAAAAATTCGCGAAAATTCGCGGAAAATTTTTTACGTGTGCATCGGTAACGCGCGTCGACCTCGGCGGAGGATAACTTACCGACCACCACCGGCAGTGGTCGGTAACGGCTCGGGGGGTATAAGCTGCCGCGTTAAAAATGAAACCCGAATTTCGGCGCTTCCACGGTTCAGGGCAGAAAAGGGCCCGAAAGAAAATAACTAATTCAAACGTTCGAATTTAACGCCAACTTCGCGACGCTGACATCGCATCGGCGGCGAGTGCCGCCACAGTCGCCGCGTTTACTCTCCCTTGATAGTTGAGCGAATGGACTTGTAACTTCGAGCTTACAAATCCGACTCTACGTTTAGGTTTACATTTTCCATTAATTTTAAAGGGTGAGGAAGGGTTGGGGGGGGATGGCGATGACAGACCAATTGCGCACCTCACCGCCACCATCGTCGCTACCGACGACCTCGACCTCGAGCCGAGCGGGGCCGAAGGCCCGACGAGCTCCCGGAAATTTCGGAATGGCGATATACCTTTAATTCCCAGTTGGCCGGAACTTTCTCGATGACGTCAAATTAGTGAAAAATCAAAGTTTCTTTGTCGCCGTATAGCTCGAGAACGGGTCGACGGGTGCGGGCGAGAGTAGGCTTGTCGGACGGAGGACGCGGAGACGAAGGCTTACCGCGCGAAAAATTCGCGAAAATTCGCGGAAAATTTTTTACGTGTGCATCGGTAACGCGCGTCGACCTCGGCGGAGGATAACTTACCGACCACCACCGGCAGTGGTCGGTAACGGCTCGGGGGGTATAAGCTGCCGCGTTAAAAATGAAACCCGAATTTCGGCGCTTCCACGGTTCAGGGCTGAAAAGGGCCCGAAAGAAAATAACTGATTCAAACGTTCGAATTTAACGCCAACTTCGCGACGCTGACATCGCACCGGCGGCGAGTGCCGCCACAGTCGCCGCGTTTACTCTCCCTTGATAGTTGAGCGAATGGACTTGTAACTTCGAGGTTACAAATCCGACTCTACGTTTAGGTTTACATTTTCCATTAATTTTAAAGGGTGACGGGGGGTTGGGGGGAGGATGGCGATGACAGACCAATTGCGCACCTCCCCGCCACCATCGTCGCTACCGACGACCTCGACCTCGAGCCGAGCGGGGCCGAAGGCCCGACGGGCTCCCGGAAATTTCGGAAAGGCGATACACCTTTAATTCCCAGTTGGCCGTAACTTTCTCGATGACGTCAAATTAGTGAAAAATCAAAGTTTCTTTGTCGCCGTATAGCTCGAGAACGGGTCGACGGGTGCTGGCGAGAGTAGGCTCGTCGGACGGAGGACGCGGAGACGAAGGCTTACCGCGCGAAAAATTCGCGAAAATTCGCGGAAAATTTTTTACGTGTGCATCGGTAACGCGCGTCGACCTCGGCGGAGGATAACTTACCGACCACCACCGGCAGTGGTCGGTAACGGCTCGGGGGGTATAAGCTGCCGCGTTAAAAATGAAACCCGAATTTCGGCGCTTCCACGGTTCAGGGCTGAAAAGGGCCCGAAAGAAAATAACTGATTCAAACGTTCGAATTTAACGCCAACTTCGCGACGCTGACATCGCATCGGCGGCGAGTGCCGCCACAGCCGCCGCGTTTACTCTCCCTTGATAGTTGAGCGAATGGACTTGTAACTTCGAGGTTACAAATCCGACTCTACGTTTAGGTTTACATTTTCCATTAATTTTAAAGGGTGAGGGGGGGTTGGGGGGGAGGATGGCGATGACAGAAAAATTGCGCACTTCCCCGCCACCATCGTCGCTACCGACGACCTCGACCTCGAGCCGAGCGGGGCCGAAGGCCCGACGAGCTCCCGGAAATTTCGGAAAGGCGATATACCTTTAATTCCCAGTTGGCCGTAACTTTCTCGATGACGTCAAATTAGTGAAAAATCAAAGTTTCTTTGTCGCCGTATAGCTCGAGAACGGGTCGACGGGTGCGGGCGAGAGTAGGCTCGTCGGACGGAGGACGCGGAGACGAAGGCTTACCGCGCGAAAAATTCGCGAAAATTCGCGGAAAATTTTTTACGTGTGCATCGGTAACGCGCGTCGACCTCGGCGGAGGATAACTTACCGACCACCACCGGCAGTGGTCGGTAACGGCTCGGGGGGTATAAGCTGCCGCGTTAAAAATGGAACCCGAATTTCGGCGCTTCCACGGTTCAGGGCTGAAAAGGGCCCGAAAGAAAATAACTGATTCAAACGTTCGAATTTAACGCCAACTTCGCGACGCTGACATCGCATCGGCGGCGAGTGCCGCCACAGTCGCCGCGTTTACTCTCCCTTGATAGTTGAGCGAATGGACTTGTAACTTCGAGGTTACAAATCCGACTCTACGTTTAGGTTTACATTTTCCATTAATTTTAAAGGGTGAGGGGGGGTTGGGGGGGAGGATGGCGATGACAAAAAAATTGCGCACTTCCCCGCCACCATCGTCGCTACCGACGACCTCGACCTCGAGCCGAGCGGGGCCGAAGGCCCGACGAGCTCCCGGAAATTTCGGAAAGGCGATATACCTTTAATTCCCAGTTGGCCGTAACTTTCTCGATGACGTCAAATTAGTGAAAAATCAAAGTTTCTTTGTCGCCGTATAGCTCGAGAACGGGTCGACGGGTGCGGGCGAGAGTAGGCTTGTCGGACGGAGGACGCGGAGACGAAGGCTTACCGCGCGAAAAATTCACGAAAATTCGCGGAAAATTTTTTACGTGTGCATCGGTAACGCGCGTCGACCTCGGCGGAGGACAACTTACCGACCACCACCGGCAGTGGTCGGTAACGGCTCGGGGGGTATAAGCTGCCGCGTTAAAAATGAAACCCGAATTTCGGCGCTTCCACGGTTCAGGGCTGAAAAGGGCCCGAAAGAAAATAACTAATTCAAACGTTCGAATTTAACGCCAACTTCGCGACGCTGACATCGCATCGGCGGCGAGTGCCGCCACAGTCGCCGCGTTTACTCTCCCTTGATAGTTGAGCGAATGGACTTGTAACGTCGAGGTTACAAATCCGACTCTACGTTTAGGTTTACATTTTCCATTAATTTTAAAGGGTGAGGGGGGGTTGGGGGGGAGGATGGCGATGACAGACCAATTGCGCACCTCCCCGCCACCATCGTCGCTACCGACGACCTCGACCTCGAGCCGAGCGGGGCCGAAGGCCCGACGGGCTCCCGGAAATTTCGGAAAGGCGATATACCTTTAATTCCCAGTTGGCCGTAACTTTCTCGATGACGTCAAATTAGTGAAAAATCAAAGTTTCTTTGTCGCCGTATAGCTCGAGAACGGGTCGATGGGTGCGGGCGAGAGTAGGCTCGTCGGACGGAGGACGCGGAGACGAAGGCTTACCGCGCGAAAAATTCGCGAAAATTCGCGGAAAATTTTTTACGTGTGCATCGGTAACGCGCGTCGACCTCGGCGGAGGATAACTTACCGACCACCACCGGCAGTGGTCGGTAACGGCTCGGGGGGTATAAGCTGCCGCGTTAAAAATGAAACCCGAATTTCGGCGCTTCCACGGTTCAGGTCTGAAAAGGGCCCGAAAGAAAATAACTAATTCAAACGTTCGAATTTAACGCCAACTTCGCGACGCTGACATCGCATCGGCGGCGAGTGCCGCCACAGTCGCCGCGTTTACTCTCCCTTGATAGTTGAGCGAATGGACTTGTAACTTCGAGGTTACATTTCCGACTCTACGTTTAGGTTTACATTTTCCATTAATTTTAAAGGGTGAGGGGGGGTTGGGGGGGAGGATGGCGATGACAGACCAATTGCGCACCTCCCCGCCACCATCGTCGCTACCGACGACCTCGACCTCGAGCCGAGCGGGGCCGAAGGCCCGACGGGCTCCCGGAAATTTCGGAAAGGCGATATACCCTTAATTCCCAGTTGGCCGTAACTTTCTCGATGACGTCAAATTAGTGAAAAATCAAAGTTTCTTTGTCGCCGTGTAGCTCGAGAACGGGTGGACGGGTGCGGGCGAGAGTAGGCTTGTCGGACGGAGGACGGGGAGACGAAGGCTTACCGCGCGAAAAATTCGCGAAAATTCGCGGAAAATTTTCTACGTGTGCATCGGTAACGCGCGTCGACCTCGGCGGAGGATAACTTACCGACCACCACCGGCAGTGGTCGGTAACGGCTCGGGGGCTATAAGCTGCCGCGTTAAAAATGAAACCCGAATTTCGGCGCTTCCACGGTTCAGGGCTGAAAAGGGCCCGAAAGAAAATAACTGATTCAAACGTTCGAATTTAACGCCAACTTCGCGACGCTGACATCGCATCGGCGGCGAGTGCCGCCACAGTCGCCGCGTTTACTCTCCCTTGATAGTTGAGCGAATGGACTTGTAACTTCGAGGTTACAAATCCGACTCTACGTTTAGGTTTACATTTTCCATTAATTTTAAAGGGTGAGGGGGGGTTGGGGGGGAGGATGGCGATGACAGACCAATTGCGCACCTCCCCGCCACCATCGTCGCTACCGACGACCTCGACCTCGAGCCGAGCGGGGCCGAAGGCCCGACGGGCTCCCGGAAATTTCGGAAAGGCGATATACCTTTAATTCCCAGTTGGCCGTAACTTTCTCGATGACGTCAAATTAGTGAAAAATCAAAGTTTCTTTGTCGCCGTATAGCTCGAGAACGGGTCGACGGGTGCGGGTGAGAGTAGGCTCGTCGGTCGGAGGACGCGGAGACGAAGGCTTACCGCGCGAAAAATTCACGAAAATTCGCGGAAAATTTTTTACGTGTGCATCGGTAACGCGCGTCGACCTCGGCGGAGGATAACTTACCGACCACCACCGGCAGTGGTCGGTAACGGCTCGGGGGGTATAAGCTGCCGCGTTAAAAATGAAACCCGAATTTCGGCGCTTCCACGGTTCAGGGCTGAAAAGGGCCCGAAAGAAAATAACTGATCCAAACGTTCGAATTTAACGCCAATTTCGCGACGCTGACTTCGCATCGATGGCGAGTGCCGCCACAGTCGCCGCGTTTACTCTCCCTTGATGGTTGAGCGAATGGACTTGTAACTTCGAGGTTACGAATCCGACTCTACGTTTAGGTTTACATTTTCCATTAATTTTAAAGGGTGAGGAAGGGTTGGGGGGGGGATGGCGATGACAGACCAATTGCGCACCTCCCCGCCACCATCGTCGCTACCGACGACCTCGACCTCGAGCCGAGCGGGGCCGAAGGCCCGACGAGCTCCCGGAAATTTCGGAAAGGCGATATACCTTTAATTCCCAGTTGGCCGTAACTTTCTCGATGACGTGAAATTAGTGAAAAATCAAAGTTTCTTTGTCGCCGTATAGCTCGAGAACGGGTCGACGGGTGCGGGCGAGAGTAGTCTCGTCGGACGGAGGACGCGGAGACGAAGGCTTACCGCGCGAAAAATTCGCGAAAATTCGCGGAAAATTTTTTACGTGTGCATCGGTAACGCGCGTCGACCTCGGCGGAGGATAACTTACCGACCACCACCGGCAGTGGTCGGTAACGGCTCGGGGGGTATAAGCTGCCGCGTTAAAAATGAAACCCGAATTTCGGCGCTTCCACGGTTCAGGGCTGAAAAGGGCCCGAAAGAAAATAACTGATCCAAACGTTCGAATTTAACGCCACTTTCGCGACGCTGACTTCGCATCGATGGCGAGTGCCGCCACAGTCGCCGCGTTTACTCTCTCTTGATGGTTGAGCGAATGGACTTGTAACTTCGAGGTTACGAATCCGACTCTACGTTTAGGTTTACATTTTCCATTAATTTTAAAGGGTGAGGAAGGGTTGGGGGGGGGGATGGCGATGACAGACCAATTGCGCACCTCCCCGCCACCATCGTCGCTACCGACGACCTCGACCTCGAGCCGAGCGGGGCCGAAGGCCCGACGAGCTCCCGGAAATTTCGGAAAGGCGATATACCTTTAATTCCCAGTTGGCCGTAACTTTGTCGATGACGTCAAATTAGTGAAAAATCAAAGTTTCTTTGTCGCCGTATAGCTCGAGAACGGGTCGACGGGTGCGGGCGAGAGTAGGCTTGTCGGACGGAGGACGCGGAGACGAAGGCTTACCGCGCGAAAAATTCGCGAAAATTCGCGGAAAATTTTTTACGTGTGCATCGGTAACGCGCGTCGACCTCGGCGGAGGATAACTTACCGACCACCACCGGCAGTGGTCGGTAACGGCTCGGGGGGTATAAGCTGCCGCGTTAAAAATGAAACCCGAATTTCGGCGCTTCCACGGTTCAGGGCAGAAAAGGGCCCGAAAGAAAATAACTAATTCAAACGTTCGAATTTAACGCCAACTTCGCGACGCTGACATCGCATCGGCGGCGAGTGCCGCCACAGTCGCCGCGTTTACTCTCCCTTGATAGTTGAGCGAATGGACTTGTAACTTCGAGCTTACAAATCCGACTCTACGTTTAGGTTTACATTTTCCATTAATTTTAAAGGGTGAGGAAGGGTTGGGGGGGGATGGCGATGACAGACCAATTGCGCACCTCACCGCCACCATCGTCGCTACCGACGACCTCGACCTCGAGCCGAGCGGGGCCGAAGGCCCGACGAGCTCCCGGAAATTTCGGAATGGCGATATACCTTTAATTCCCAGTTGGCCGGAACTTTCTCGATGACGTCAAATTAGTGAAAAATCAAAGTTTCTTTGTCGCCGTATAGCTCGAGAACGGGTCGACGGGTGCGGGCGAGAGTAGGCTTGTCGGACGGAGGACGCGGAGACGAAGGCTTACCGCGCGAAAAATTCGCGAAAATTCGCGGAAAATTTTTTACGTGTGCATCGGTAACGCGCGTCGACCTCGGCGGAGGATAACTTACCGACCACCACCGGCAGTGGTCGGTAACGGCTCGGGGGGTATAAGCTGCCGCGTTAAAAATGAAACCCGAATTTCGGCGCTTCCACGGTTCAGGGCTGAAAAGGGCCCGAAAGAAAATAACTGATTCAAACGTTCGAATTTAACGCCAACTTCGCGACGCTGACATCGCACCGGCGGCGAGTGCCGCCACAGTCGCCGCGTTTACTCTCCCTTGATAGTTGAGCGAATGGACTTGTAACTTCGAGGTTACAAATCCGACTCTACGTTTAGGTTTACATTTTCCATTAATTTTAAAGGGTGACGGGGGGTTGGGGGGAGGATGGCGATGACAGACCAATTGCGCACCTCCCCGCCACCATCGTCGCTACCGACGACCTCGACCTCGAGCCGAGCGGGGCCGAAGGCCCGACGGGCTCCCGGAAATTTCGGAAAGGCGATACACCTTTAATTCCCAGTTGGCCGTAACTTTCTCGATGACGTCAAATTAGTGAAAAATCAAAGTTTCTTTGTCGCCGTATAGCTCGAGAACGGGTCGACGGGTGCTGGCGAGAGTAGGCTCGTCGGACGGAGGACGCGGAGACGAAGGCTTACCGCGCGAAAAATTCGCGAAAATTCGCGGAAAATTTTTTACGTGTGCATCGGTAACGCGCGTCGACCTCGGCGGAGGATAACTTACCGACCACCACCGGCAGTGGTCGGTAACGGCTCGGGGGGTATAAGCTGCCGCGTTAAAAATGAAACCCGAATTTCGGCGCTTCCACGGTTCAGGGCTGAAAAGGGCCCGAAAGAAAATAACTGATTCAAACGTTCGAATTTAACGCCAACTTCGCGACGCTGACATCGCATCGGCGGCGAGTGCCGCCACAGCCGCCGCGTTTACTCTCCCTTGATAGTTGAGCGAATGGACTTGTAACTTCGAGGTTACAAATCCGACTCTACGTTTAGGTTTACATTTTCCATTAATTTTAAAGGGTGAGGGGGGGTTGGGGGGGAGGATGGCGATGACAGAAAAATTGCGCACTTCCCCGCCACCATCGTCGCTACCGACGACCTCGACCTCGAGCCGAGCGGGGCCGAAGGCCCGACGAGCTCCCGGAAATTTCGGAAAGGCGATATACCTTTAATTCCCAGTTGGCCGTAACTTTCTCGATGACGTCAAATTAGTGAAAAATCAAAGTTTCTTTGTTGCCGTATAGCTCGAGAACGGGTCGACGGGTGCGGGCGAGAGTAGGCTCGTCGGACGGAGGACGCGGAGACGAAGGCTTACCGCGCGAAAAATTCGCGAAAATTCGCGGAAAATTTTTTACGTGTGCATCGGTAACGCGCGTCGACCTCGGCGGAGGATAACTTACCGACCACCACCGGCAGTGGTCGGTAACGGCTCGGGGGGTATAAGCTGCCGCGTTAAAAATGGAACCCGAATTTCGGCGCTTCCACGGTTCAGGGCTGAAAAGGGCCCGAAAGAAAATAACTGATTCAAACGTTCGAATTTAACGCCAACTTCGCGACGCTGACATCGCATCGGCGGCGAGTGCCGCCACAGTCGCCGCGTTTACTCTCCCTTGATAGTTGAGCGAATGGACTTGTAACTTCGAGGTTACAAATCCGACTCTACGTTTAGGTTTACATTTTCCATTAATTTTAAAGGGTGAGGGGGGGTTGGGGGGGAGGATGGCGATGACAAAAAAATTGCGCACTTCCCCGCCACCATCGTCGCTACCGACGACCTCGACCTCGAGCCGAGCGGGGCCGAAGGCCCGACGAGCTCCCGGAAATTTCGGAAAGGCGATATACCTTTAATTCCCAGTTGGCCGTAACTTTCTCGATGACGTCAAATTAGTGAAAAATCAAAGTTTCTTTGTCGCCGTATAGCTCGAGAACGGGTCGACGGGTGCGGGCGAGAGTAGGCTTGTCGGACGGAGGACGCGGAGACGAAGGCTTACCGCGCGAAAAATTCGCGAAAATTCGCGGAAAATTTTTTACGTGTGCATCGGTAACGCGCGTCGACCTCGGCGGAGGATAACTTACCGACCACCACCGGCAGTGGTCGGTAACGGCTCGGGGGGTATAAGCTGCCGCGTTAAAAATGAAACCCGAATTTCGGCGCTTCCACGGATCAGGGCTGAAAAGGGCCCGAAAGAAAATAACTGATCCAAACGTTCGAATTTAACGCCAATTTCGCGACGCTGACTTCGCATCGATGGCGAGTGCCGCCACAGTCGCCGCGTTTACTCTCCCTTGATGGTTGAGCGAATGGACTTGTAACTTCGAGGTTACGAATCCGACTCTACGTTTAGGTTTACATTTTCCATTAATTTTAAAGGGTGAGGAAGGGTTGGGGGGGGATGGCGATGACAGACCAATTGCGCACCTCCCCGCCACCATCGTCGCTACCGACGACCTCGACCTCGAGCCGAGCGGGGCCGAAGGCCCGACGAGCTCCCGGAAATTTCGGAATGGCGATATACCTTTAATTCCCAGTTGGCCGGAACTTTCTCGATGACGTCAAATTAGTGAAAAATCAAAGTTTCTTTGTCGCCGTATAGCTCGAGAACGGGTCGACGGGTGCGGGCGAGAGTAGGCTTGTCGGACGGAGGACGCGGAGACGAAGGCTTACCGCGCGAAAAATTCGCGAAAATTCGCGGAAAATTTTTTACGTGTGCATCGGTAACGCGCGTCGACCTCGGCGGAGGATAACTTACCGACCACCACCGGCAGTGGTCGGTAACGGCTCGGGGGGTATAAGCTGCCGCGTTAAAAATGAAACCCGAATTTCGGCGCTTCCACGGTTCAGGGCTGAAAAGGGCCCGAAAGAAAATAACTGATTCAAACGTTCGAATTTAACGCCAACTTCGCGACGCTGACATCGCACCGGCGGCGAGTGCCGCCACAGTCGCCGCGTTTACTCTCCCTTGATAGTTGAGCGAATGGACTTGTAACTTCGAGGTTACAAATCCGACTCTACGTTTAGGTTTACATTTTCCATTAATTTTAAAGGGTGAGGGGGGGTTGGGGGGGAGGATGGCGATGACAGACCAATTGCGCACCTCCCCGCCACCATCGACGCTACCGACGACCTCGACCTCGAGCCGAGCGGGGCCGAAGGCCCGACGGGCTCCCGGAAATTTCGGAAAGGCGATATACCTTTAATTCCCAGTTGGCCGTAACTTTCTCGATGACGTCAAATTAGTGAAAAATCAAAGTTTCTTTGTCGCCGTATAGCTCGAGAACGGGTCGACGGGTGCGGGCGAGAGTAGGCTTGTCGGACGGAGGACGCGGAGACGAAGGCTTACCGCGCGAAAAATTCGCGAAAATTCGCGGAAAATTTTTTACGTGTGCATCGGTAACGCGCGTCGACCTCGGCGGAGGATAACTTACCGACCACCACCGGCAGTGGTCGGTAACGGCTCGGGGGGTATAAGCTGCCGCGTTAAAAATGAAACCCGAATTTCGGCGCTTCCACGGTTCAGGGCTGAAAAGGGCCCGAAAGAAAATAACTGATTCAAACGTTCGAATTTAACGCCAACTTCGCGACGCTGACATCGCATCGGCGGCGAGTGCCGCCACAGTCGCCGCGTTTACTCTCCCTTGATAGTTGAGCGAATGGACTTGTAACTTCGAGCTTACAAATCCGACTCTACGTTTAGGTTTACATTTTCCATTAATTTTAAATGGTGAGGGGGGTTGGGGGGGAGGATGGCGATGACAGACCAATTGCGCACCTCCCCGCCACCATCGTCGCTACCGACGACCTCGACCTCGAGCCGAGCGGGGCCGAAGGCCCGACGGGCTCCCGGAAATTTCGGAAAGGCGATATACCTTTAATTCCCAGTTGGCCGTAACTTTCTCGATGACGTCAAATTAGTGAAAAATCAAAGTTTCTTTGTCGCCGTATAGCTCGAGAACGGGTCGACGGGTGCGGGCGAGAGTAGGCTCGTCGGACGGAGGACGCGGAGACGAAGGCTTACCGCGCGAAAAATTCAAGAAAATTCGCGGAAAATTTTTTACGTGTGCATCGGTAACGCGCGTCGACCTCGGCGGAGGATAACTTACCGACCACCACCAGCAGTGGTCGTGAACGGCTCGGGGGGTATAAGCTGCCGCGTTAAAAATGAAACCCGAATTTCGGCGCTTCCACGGTTCAGGGCTGAAAAGGGCCCGAAAGAAAATAACTGATTCAAACGTTCGAATTTAACGCCAACTTCGCGACGCTGACATCGCACCGGCGGCGAGTGCCGCCACAGTCGCCGCGTTTACTCTCCCTTGATAGTTGAGCGAATGGACTTGTAACTTCGAGGTTACAAATCCGACTCTACGTTTAGGTTTACATTTTCCATTAATTTTAAAGGGTGACGGGGGGTTGGGGGGAGGATGGCGATGACAGACCAATTGCGCACCTCCCCGCCACCATCGTCGCTACCGACGACCTCGACCTCGAGCCGAGCGGGGCCGAAGGCCCGACGGGCTCCCGGAAATTTCGGAAAGGCGATATACCTTTAATTCCCAGTTGGCCGTAACTTTCTCGATGACGTCAAATTAGTGAAAAATCAAAGTTTCTTTGTCGCCGTATAGCTCGAGAACGGGTCGACGGGTGCTGGCGAGAGTAGGCTCGTCGGACGGAGGACGCGGAGACGAAGGCTTACCGCGCGAAAAATTCGCGAAAATTCGCGGAAAATTTTTTACGTGTGCATCGGTAACGCGCGTCGACCTCGGCGGAGGATAACTTACCGACCACCACCGGCAGTGGTCGGTAACGGCTCGGGGGGTATAAGCTGCCGCGTTAAAAATGAAACCCGAATTTCGGCGCTTCCACGGTTCAGGGCTGAAAAGGGCCCGAAAGAAAATAACTAATTCAAACGTTCGAATTTAACGCCAACTTCGCGACGCTGACATCGCATCGGCGGCGAGTGCCGCCACAGTCGCCGCGTTTACTCTCCCTTGATAGTTGAGCGAATGGACTTGTAACTTCGAGGTTACAAATCCGACTCTACGTTTAGGTTTACATTTTCCATTAATTTTAAAGGGTGAGGGGGGGTTGGGGGGGAGGATGGCGATGACAGACCAATTGCGCACCTCCCCGCCACCATCGTCGCTACCGACGACCTCGACCTCGAGCCGAGCGGGGCCGAAGGCCCGACGGGCTCCCGGAAATTTCGGAAAGGCGATATACCCTTAATTCCCAGTTGGCCGTAACTTTCTCGATGACGTCAAATTAGTGAAAAATCAAAGTTTCTTTGTCGCCGTATAGCTCGAGAACGGGTGGACGGGTGCGGGCGAGAGTAGGCTTGTCGGACGGAGGACGCGGAGACGAAGGCTTACCGCGCGAAAAATTCGCGAAAATTCGCGGAAAATTTTCTACGTGTGCATCGGTAACGCGCGTCGACCTCGGCGGAGGATAACTTACCGACCACCACCGGCAGTGGTCGGTAACGGCTCGGGGGGTATAAGCTGCCGCGTTAAAAATGAAACCCGAATTTCGGCGCTTCCACGGTTCAGGGCTGAAAAGGGCCCGAAAGAAAATAACTGATTCAAACGTTCGAATTTAACGCCAACTTCGCGACGCTGACATCGCATCGGCGGCGAGTGCCGCCACAGTCGCCGCGTTTACTCTCCCTTGATAGTTGAGCGAATGGACTTGTAACTTCGAGGTTACAAATCCGACTCTACGTTTAGGTTTACATTTTCCATTAATTTTAAAGGGTGAGGGGGGGTTGGGGGGGAGGATGGCGATGACAGACCAATTGCGCACCTCCCCGCCACCATCGTCGCTACCGACGACCTCGACCTCGAGCCGAGCGGGGCCGAAGGCCCGACGGGCTCCCGGAAATTTCGGAAAGGCGATATACCTTTAATTCCCAGTTGGCCGTAACTTTCTCGATGACGTCAAATTAGTGAAAAATCAAAGTTTCTTTGTCGCCGTATAGCTCGAGAACGGGTCGACGGGTGCGGGCGAGAGTAGGCTCGTCGGACGGAGGACGCGGAGACGAAGGCTTACCGCGCGAAAAATTCAAGAAAATTCGCGGAAAATTTTTTACGTGTGCATCGGTAACGCGCGTCGACCTCGGCGGAGGATAACTTACCGACCACCACCAGCAGTGGTCGGTAACGGCTCGGGGGGTATAAGCTGCCGCGTTAAAAATGAAACCCGAATTTCGGCGCTTCCACGGTTCAGGGCTGAAAAGGGCCCAAAAGAAAATAACTGATTCAAACGTTCGAATTTAACGCCAACTTCGCGACGCTGACATCGCACCGGCGGCGAGTGCCGCCACAGTCGCCGCGTTTACTCTCCCTTGATAGTTGAGCGAATGGACAGGTAACTTCGAGGTTACAAATCCGACTCTACGTTTAGGTTTACATTTTCCATTAATTTTAAAGGGTGACGGGGGGTTGGGGGGAGGATGGCGATGACAGACCAATTGCGCACCTCCCCGCCACCATCGTCGCTACCGACGACCTCGACCTCGAGCCGAGCGGGGCCGAAGGCCCGACGGGCTCCCGGAAATTTCGGAAAGGCGATATACCTTTAATTCCCAGTTGGCCGTAACTTTCTCGATGACGTCAAATTAGTGAAAAATCAAAGTTTCTTTGTCACCGTATAGCTCGAGAACGGGTCGACGGGTGCTGGCGAGAGCAGGCTCGTCGGACGGAGGACGCGGAGACGAAGGCTTACCGCGCGAAAAATTCGCGAAAGTTCGCGGAAAATTTTTTACGTGTGCATCGGTAACGCGCGTCGACCTCGGCGGAGGATAACTTACCGACCACCACCGGCAGTGGTCGGTAACGGCTCGGGGGGTATAAGCTGCCGCGTTAAAAATGAAACCCGAATTTCGGCGCTTCCACGGTTCAGGGCTGAAAAGGGCCCGAAAGAAAATAACTAATTCAAACGTTCGAATTTAACGCCAACTTCGCGACGCTGACATCGCATCGGCGGCGAGTGCCGCCACAGTCGCCGCGTTTACTCTCCCTTGATAGTTGAGCGAATGGACTTGTAACTTCGAGGTTACAAATCCGACTCTACGTTTAGGTTTACATTTTCCATTAATTTTAAAGGGTGACGGGGGGTTGGGGGGAGGATGGCGATGACAGACCAATTGCGCACCTCCCCGCCACCATCGTCGCTACCGACGACCTCGACCTCGAGCCGAGCGGGGCCGAAGGCCCGACGGGCTCCCGGAAATTTCGGAAAGGCGATATACCTTTAATTCCCAGTTGGCCGTAACTTTCTCGATGACGTCAAATTAGTGAAAAATCAAAGTTTCTTTGTCACCGTATAGCTCGAGAACGGGTCGACGGGTGCGGGCGAGAGTAGGCTCGTCGGACGGAGGACGCGGAGACGAAGGCTTACCGCGCGAAAAATTCGCGAAAATTCGCGGAAAATTTTTTACGTGTGCATCGGTAACGCGCGTCGACCTCGGCGGAGGATAACTTACCGACCACCACCGGCAGTGGTCGGTAACGGCTCGGGGGGTATAAGCTGCCGCGTTAAAAATGAAACCCGAATTTCGGCGCTTCCACGGTTCAGGGCTGAAAAGGGCCCGAAAGAAAATAACTAATTCAAACGTTCGAATTTAACGCCAACTTCGCGACGCTGACATCGCATCGGCGGCGAGTGCCGCCACAGTCGCCGCGTTTACTCTCCCTTGATAGTTGAGCGAATGGACTTGTAACTTCGAGGTTACAAATCCGACTCTACGTTTAGGTTTACATTTTCCATTAATTTTAAAGGGTGAGGGGGGGTTGGGGGGGAGGATGGCGATGACAGACCAATTGCGCACCTCCCCGCCACCATCGTCGCTACCGACGACCTCGACCTCGAGCCGAGCGGGGCCGAAGGCCCGACGGGCTCCCGGAAATTTCGGAAAGGCGATATACCCTTAATTCCCAGTTGGCCGTAACTTTCTCGATGACGTCAAATTAGTGAAAAATCAAAGTTTCTTTGTCGCCGTATAGCTCGAGAACGGGTGGACGGGTGCGGGCGAGAGTAGGCTTGTCGGACGGAGGACGCGGAGACGAAGGCTTACCGCGCGAAAAATTCGCGAAAATTCGCGGAAAATTTTCTACGTGTGCATCGGTAACGCGCGTCGACCTCGGCGGAGGATAACTTACCGACCACCACCGGCAGTGGTCGGTAACGGCTCGGGGGGTATAAGCTGCCGCGTTAAAAATGAAACCCGAATTTCGGCGCTTCCACGGTTCAGGGCTGAAAAGGGCCCGAAAGAAAATAACTGATGCAAACGTTCGAATTTAACGCCAATTTCGCGACGCTGACTTCGCATCGATGGCGAGTGCCGCCACAGTCGCCGCGTTTACTCTCCCTTGATGGTTGAGCGAATGGACTTGTAACTTCGAGGTTACGAATCCGACTCTACGTTTAGGTTTACATTTTCCATTAATTTTAAAGGGTGAGGAAGGGTTGGGGGGGGGGATGGCGATGACAGACCAATTGCGCACCTCCCCGCCACCATCGTCGCTACCGACGACCTCGACCTCGAGCCGAGCGGGGCCGAAGGCCCGACGAGCTCCCAGAAATTTCGGAAAGGCGATATACCTTTAATTCCCAGTTGGCCGTAACTTTCTCGATGACGTGAAATTAGTGAAAAATCAAAGTTTCTTTGTCGCCGTATAGCTCGAGAACGGGTCGACGGGTGCGGGCGAGAGTAGGCTCGTCGGACGGAGGACGCGGAGACGAAGGCTTACCGCGCGAAAAATTCGCGAAAATTCGCGGAAAATTTTTTACGTGTGCATCGGTAACGCGCGTCGACCTCGGCGGAGGATAACTTACCGACCACCACCGGCAGTGGTCGGTAACGGCTCGGGGGGTATAAGCTGCGGCGTTAAAAATGAAACCCGAATTTCGGCGCTTCCACGGTTCAGGGCTGAAAAGGGCCCGAAAGAAAATAACTGATCCAAACGTTCGAATTTAACGCCAATTTCGCGACGCTGACTTCGCATCGATGGCGAGTGCCGCCACAGTCGCCGCGTTTACTCTCTCTTGATGGTTGAGCGAATGGACTTGTAACTTCGAGGTTACGAATCCGACTCTACGTTTAGGTTTACATTTTCCATTAATTTTAAAGGGTGAGGAAGGGTTGGGGGGGGATGGCGATGACAGACCAATTGCGCACCTCCCCGCCACCATCGTCGCTACCGACGACCTCGACCTCGAGCCGAGCGGGGCCGAAGGCCCGACGAGCTCCCGGAAATTTCGGAAAGGCGATATACCTTTAATTCCCAGTTGGCCGTAACTTTGTCGATGACGTCAAATTAGTGAAAAATCAAAGTTTCTTTGTCGCCGTATAGCTCGAGAACGGGTCGACGGGTGCGGGCGAGAGTAGGCTTGTCGGACGGAGGACGCGGAGACGAAGGCTTACCGCGCGAAAAATTCGCGAAAATTCGCGGAAAATTTTTTACGTGTGCATCGGTAACGCGCGTCGACCTCGGCGGAGGATAACTTACCGACCACCACCGGCAGTGGTCGGTAACGGCTCGGGGGGTATAAGCTGCCGCGTTAAAAATGAAACCCGAATTTCGGCGCTTCCACGGTTCAGGGCTGAAAAGGGCCCGAAAGAAAATAACTAATTCAAACGTTCGAATTTAACGCCAACTTCGCGACGCTGACATCGCATCGGCGGCGAGTGCCGCCACAGTCGCCGCGTTTACTCTCCCTTGATAGTTGAGCGAATGGACTTGTAACTTCGAGCTTACAAATCCGACTCTACGTTTAGGTTTACATTTTCCATTAATTTTAAAGGGTGAGGGGGGGTTGGGGGGGAGGATGGCGATGACAGACCAATTGCGCACCTCCCCGCCACCATCGTCGCTACCGACGACCTCGACCTCGAGCCGAGCGTGGCCGAAGGCCCGACGGGCTCCCGGAAATTTCGGAAAGGCGATATACCTTTAATTCCCAGTTGGCCGTAACTTTCTCGATGACGTCAAATTAGTGAAAAATCAAAGTTTCTTTGTCGCCGTATAGCTCGAGAACGGGTCGACGGGTGCGGGCGAGAGTAGGCTCGTCGGACGGAGGACGCGGAGACGAAGGCTTACCGCGCGAAAAATTCAAGAAAATTCGCGGAAAATTTTTTACGTGTGCATCGGTAACGCGCGTCGACCTCGGCGGAGGATAACTTACCGACCACCACCAGCAGTGGTCGGTAACGGCTCGGGGGGTATAAGCTGCCGCGTTAAAAATGAAACCCGAATTTCGGCGCTTCCACGGTTCAGGGCTGAAAAGGGCCCGAAAGAAAATAACTAATTCAAACGTTCGAATTTAACGCCAACTTCGCGACGCTGACATCGCATCGGCGGCGAGTGCCGCCACAGTCGCCGCGTTTACTCTCCCTTGATAGTTGAGCGAATGGACTTGTAACTTCGAGGTTACAAATCCGACTCTACGTTTAGGTTTACATTTTCCATTAATTTTAAAGGGTGAGGGAGGGTTGGGGGGGAGGATGGCGATGACAGACCAATTGCGCACCTCCCCGCCACCATCGTCGCTACCGACGACCTCGACCTCGAGCCGAGCGGGGCCGAAGGCCCGACGGGCTCCCGGAAATTTCGGAAAGGCGATATACCTTTAATTCCCAGTTGGCCGTAACTTTCTCGATGACGTCAAATTAGTGAAAAATCAAAGTTTCTTTGTCGCCGTATAGCTCGAGAACGGGTCGACGGGTGCGGGCGAGAGTAGGCTCGTCGGACGGAGGACGCGGAGACGAAGGCTTACCGCGCGAAAAATTCAAGAAAATTCGCGGAAAATTTTTTACGTGTGCTTCGGTAACGCGCGTCGACCTCGGCGGAGGATAACTTACCGACCACCACCGGCAGTGGTCGGTAACGGCTCGGGGGGTATAAGCTGCCGCGTTAAAAATGAAACCCGAATTTCGGCGCTTCCACGGTTCAGGGCTGAAAAGGGCCCGAAAGAAAATAACTAATTCAAACGTTCGAATTTAACGCCAACTTCGCGACGCTGACATCGCATCGGCGGCGAGTGCCGCCACAGTCGCCGCGTTTACTCTCCCTTGATAGTTGAGCGAATGGACTTGTAACTTCGAGGTTACAAATCCGACTCTACGTTTAGGTTTACATTTTCCATTAATTTTAAAGGGTGAGGGAGGGTTGGGGGGGAGGATGGCGATGACAGACCAATTGCGCACCTCCCCGCCACCATCGTCGCTACCGACGACCTCGACCTCGAGCCGAGCGGGGCCGAAGGCCCGACGGGCTCCCGGAAATTTCGGAAAGGCGATATACCCTTAATTCCCAGTTGGCCGTAACTTTCTCGATGACGTCAAATTAGTGAAAAATCAAAGTTTCTTTGTCGCCGTATTGCTCGAGAACGGGTGGACGGGTGCGGGCGAGAGTAGGCTTGTCGGACGGAGGACGCGGAGACGAAGGCTTACCGCGCGAAAAATTCGCGAAAATTCGCGGAAAATTTTCTACGTGTGCATCGGTAACGCGCGTCGACCTCGGCGGAGGATAACTTACCGACCACCACCGGCAGTGGTCGGTAACGGCTCGGGGGGTATAAGCTGCCGCGTTAAAAATGAAACCCGAATTTCGGCGCTTCCACGGTTCACGGCTGAAAAGGGCCCGAAAGAAAATAACTGATTCAAACGTTCGAATTTAACGCCAACTTCGCGACGCTGACATCGCATCCGCGGCGAGTGCCGCCACAGTCGCCGCGTTTACTCTCCCTTGATAGTTGAGCGAATGGACTTGTAACTTCGAGGTTACAAATCCGACTCTACGTTTAGGTTTACATTTTCCATTAATTTTAAAGGGTGAGGGGGGGTTGGGGGGGAGGATGGCGATGACAGACCAATTGCGCACCTCCCCGCCACCATCGTCGCTACCGACGACCTCGACCTCGAGCCGAGCGGGGCCGAAGGCCCGACGGGCTCCCGGAAATTTCGGAAAGGCGATATACCTTTAATTCCCAGTTGGCCGTAACTTTCTCGATGACGTCAAATTAGTGAAAAATCAAAGTTTCTTTGTCGCCGTATAGCTCGAGAACGGGTGGACGGGTGCGGGCGAGTGTAGGCTTGTCGGACGGAGGACGCGGAGACGAAGGCTTACCGCGTGAAAAATTCGCGAAAATTCGCGGAAAATTTTTTACGTGTGCATCGGTAACGCGCGTCGACCTCGGCGGAGGATAACTTACCGACCACCACCGGCAGTGGTCGGTAACGGCTCGGGGGGTATAAGCTGCCGCGTTAAAAATGAAACCCGAATTTCGGCGCTTCCACGGTTCAGGGCTGAAAAGGGCCCGAAAGAAAATAACTAATTCAAACGTTCGAATTTAACGCCAACTTCGCGACGCTGACATCGCATCGGCGGCGAGTGCCGCCACAGTCGCCGCGTTTACTCTCCCTTGATAGTTGAGCGAATGGACTTGTAACTTCGAGGTTACAAATCCGACTCTACGTTTAGGTTTACATTTTCCATTAATTTTAAAGGGTGTGGGGGGGTTGGGGGGGAGGATGGCGATGACAGACCAATTGCGCACCTCCCCGCCACCATCGTCGCTACCGACGACCTCGACCTCGAGCCGAGCGGGGCCGAAGGCCCGACGGCCTCCCGGAAATTTCGGAAAGGCGATATACCTTTAATTCCCAGTTGGCCGTAACTTTCTCGATGACGTCAAATTAGTGAAAAATCAAAGTTTCTTTGTCGCCGTATAGCTCGAGAACGGGTCGACGGGTGCGGGCGAGAGTAGGCTTGTCGGACGGAGGACGCGGAGACGAAGGCTTACCGCGCGAAAAATTCGCGAAAATTCGCGGAAAATTTTTTACGTGTGCATCGGTAACGCGCGTCGACCTCGGCGGAGGATAACTTACCGACCACCACCGGCAGTGGTCGGTAACGGCTCGGGGGGTATAAGCTGCCGCGTTAAAAATGAAACCCGAATTTCATCGCTTCCACGGTTCAGGGCTGAAAATGGCCCGAAAGAAATTAACTGAATCAATCGTTCGAATTTAACGCCAACTTCGCGACGCTGACTTCGCATCGATGGCGAGTGCCGCCACAGTCGCCGCGTTTACTCTCCCTTGATAGTTGAGCGAATTGACTTGTAACATTGAGCTTACGAATCCGACTCTACGTTTATGTTTACATTTTCCATTAATTTTAAAGGGGTAGGGGGGTTGGGGGGTGGTTGGCAATGACAGACCAATCGCACGCCTCCCCGCCACCATCGTCGCTACCGACGACCTCGACCTCGAGCCGAGCCGAGCCGAAGGCCCGACGGGCTCCCGGAAATTTCGGAAAGGCGATATACCTTTAATTCCCAGTTGGCCGTAACTTTCTCGATGACGTCAAATTAGTGAAAAATCAAAGTTTCTTTGTCGCCGTATAGCTCGAGAACGGGTCGACGGGTGCGGGCGAGAGTAGGCTCGTCGGACGGAGGACGCGGAGACGAAGGCTTACCGCGCGAAAAATTCGCGAAAATTCGCGGAAAATTTTTTACGTGTGCATCGGTAACGCGCGTCGACCTCGGCGGAGGATAACTTACCGACCACCACCGGCAGTGGTCGGTAACGGCTCGGGGGGTATAAGCTGCCGCGTTAAAAATGAAACCCGAATTTCGGCGCTTCCACGGTTCAGGGCTGAAAAGGGCCCGAAAGAAAATAACTGATCCAAACGTTCGAATTTAACGCCAATTCCGCGACGCTGACTTCGCATCGATGGCGAGTGCCGCCACAGTCGCCGCGTTTACTCTCCCTTGATGGTTGAGCGAATGGACTTGTAACTTCGAGGTTGCGAATCCGACTCTACGTTTAGGTTTACATTTTCCATTATTTTTAAAGGGTGAGGAAGGGTTGGGGGGGGGGGGATGGCGACAACAGACCAATTGCGCACCTCCCCGCCACCATCGTCGCTACCGACGACCTCGACCTCGAGCCGAACGGGGCCGAAGGCCCGACGAGCTCCCGGAAATTTCGGAAAGGCGATATACCTTTAATTCCCAGTTGGCCGTAACTTTCTCGATGACGTGAAATTAGTGAAAAATCAAAGTTTCTTTGTCGCCGTATAGCTCGAGAACGGGTCGACGGGTGCGGGCGAGAGTAGGCTCGTCGGACGGAGGACGCGGAGACGAAGGCTTACCGCGCGAAAAATTCGCGAAAATTCGCGGAAAATTTTTTACGTGTGCATCGGTAACGCGCGTCGACCTCGGCGGAGGATAACTTACCGACCACCACCGGCGGTGGTCGGTAATGGCTCGGGGGGTATAAGCTGCCGCGTTAAAAATGAAACCCGAATTTCGGCGCTTCCACGGTTCAGGGCTGAAAAGGGCCCGAAAGAAAATAACTAATTCAAACGTTCGAATTTAACGCCAACTTCGCGACGCTGACTTCGCATCGATGGCGAGTGCCGCCACAGTCGCCGCGTTTACTCTCCCTTGATAGTTGAGCGAATTGACTTGTAACTTTGAGCTTACGAATCCGACTCTACGTTTATGTTTACATTTTCCATTAATTTTAAAGGGGTAGGGGGGGTTGGGGGGGGTGGTTGGCGATGACAGACCAATCGCACGCCTCCCCGCCACCATCGTCGCTACCGACGACCTCGACCTCGAGCCGAGCCGAGCCGAAGGCCCGACGGGCTCCCGGAAATTTCGGAAAGGCGATATACCTTTAATTCCCAGTTGGCCGTAACTTTCTCGATGACGTCAAATTAGTGAAAAATCAAAGTTTCTTTGTCGCCGTATAGCTCGAGAACGGGTCGACGGTTGCGGGCGAGAGTAGGCTCGTCGGACGGAGGACGCGGAGACGAAGGCTTACCGCGCGAAAAATTCGCGAAAATTCGCGGAAAATTTTTTACGTGTGCATCGGTAACGCGCGTCGACCTCGGCGGAGGATAACTTACCGACCACCACCGGCAGTGGTCGTTAACGCTCGGGGGTATAAGCTGCCGCGTTAAAAATGAAACCCGAATTTCGGCGCTTCCACGGTTCAGGGCTGAAAAGTGCCCGAAAGAAAATAACTGATTCAAACGTTCGAATTTAACGCCAACTTCGCGACGCTGACATCGCATCGGCGGCGAGTGCCGCCACAGTCGCCGCGTTTACTCTCCCTTGATAGTTGAGCGAATGGACTTGTAACTTCGAGCTTACAAATCCGACTCTACGTTTAGGTTTACATTTTCCATTAATTTTAAAGGGTGAGGAAGGGTTGGGGGGGGATGGCGACAACAGACCAATTGCGCACCTCCCCGCCACCATCGTCGCTACCGACGACCTCGACCTCGAGCCGAGCGGGGCCGAAGGCCCGACGAGCTCCCGGAAATTTCGGAAAGGCGATATACCTTTAATTCCCAGTTGGCCGTAACTTTCTCGATGACGTGAAATTAGTGAAAAATCAAAGTTTCTTTGTCGCCGTATAGCTCGAGAACGGGTCGACGGGTGCGGGCGAGAGTAGGCTCGTCGGACGGAGGACGCGGAGACGAAGGCTTACCGCGCGAAAAATTCGCGAAAATTCGCGGAAAATTTTTTACGTGTGCATCGGTAACGCGCGTCGACCTCGGCGGAGGATAACTTACCGACCACCACCGGCGGTGGTCGGTAATGGCTCGGGGGGTATAAGCTGCCGCGTTAAAAATGAAACCCGAATTTCGGCGCTTCCACGGTTCAGGGCTGAAAAGGGCCCGAAAGAAAATAACTGATTCAAACGTTCGAATTTAACGCCAACTTCGCGACGCTGACATCGCATCCTTGGCGAGTGCCGCCACAGACGCCGCGTTTACTCTCCCTTGATAGTTGAGCGAATGGACATGTAACTTCGAGGTTACGAATCCGACTCTACGTTTATGTTTACATTTTCCATTAATTTTAAAGGGGTAGGGGGGGTTGGGGGGGTGGTTGGCGATGACAGACCAATCGCACGCCTCCCCGCCACCATCGTCGCTACCGACGACCTCGACCTCGAGCCGAGCCGAGCCGAAGGCCCGACGGGCTCCCGGAAATTTCGGAAAGGCGATATACCTTTAATTCCCAGTTGGCCGTAACTTTCTCGATGACGTCAAATTAGTGAAAAATCAAAGTTTCTTTGTCGCCGTATAGCTCGAGAACGGGTCGACGGGTGCGGGCGAGAGTAGGCTCGTCGGACGGAGGACGCGGAGACGAAGGCTTACCGCGCGAAAAATTCGCGGAAATTCGCGGAAAATTTTTTACGTGTGCATCGGTAACGCGCGTCGACCTCGTCGGAGGATAACTTACCGACCACCACCGGCAGTGGTCGGTAACGGATCGGGGGGTATAAGCTGCCGCGTTAAAAATGAAACCCGAATTTCGGCGCTTCCACGGTTCAGGGCTGAAAATGGCCCGAAAGAAAATAACTGATTCAAACGTTCGAATTTAACGCCAACTTCGCGACGCTGACTTCGCATCGATGGCGAGTGCCGCCACAGTCGCCGCGTTTACTCTCCCTTGATAGTTGAGCGAATTGACTTGTAACTTTGAGCTTACGAATCCGACTCTACGTTTATGTTTACATTTTCCATTAATTTTAAAGGGGTAGGGGGGTTGGGGGGTGGTTGGCAATGACAGACCAATCGCACGCCTCCCCGCCACCATCGTCGCTACCGACGACCTCGACCTCGAGCCGAGCGGGGCCGAAGGCCCGACGGGCTCCCGGAAATTTCGGAAAGGCGATATACCCTTAATTCCCAGTTGGCCGTAACTTTCTCGATGACGTCAAATTAGTGAAAAATCAAAGTTTCTTTGTCGCCGTATAGCTCGAGAACGGGTGGACGGGTGCGGGCGAGAGTAGGCTTGTCGGACGGAGGACGCGGAGACGAAGGCTTACCGCGCGAAAAATTCGCGAAAATTCGCGGAAAATTTTCTACGTGTGCATCGGTAACGCGCGTCGACCTCGGCGGAGGATAACTTACCGACCACCACCGGCAGTGGTCGGTAACGGCTCGGGGGGTATAAGCTGCCGCGTTAAAAATGTATCCGAATTTCGGCGCTTCCACGGTTCAGGGCTGAAAAGGGCCCGAAAGAAAATAACTGATTCAAACGTTCGAATTTAACGCCAACTTCGCGACGCTGACATCGCATCGGCGGCGAGTGCCGCCACAGTCGCCGCGTTTACTCTCCCTTGATAGTTGAGCGAATGGACTTGTAACTTCGAGGTTACAAATCCGACTCTACGTTTAGGTTTACGTTTTCCGTTAATTTTAAAGGGTGAGGGGGGTTTGCGGGGGAGGATGGCGATGACAGACCAATTGCGCACCTCCCCGCCACCATCGTCGCTACCGACGACCTCGACCTCGAGCCGAGCGGGGCCGAAGGCCCGACGGGCTCCCGGAAATTTCGGAAAGGCGATATACCTTTAATTCCCAGTTGGCCGTAACTTTCTCGATGACGTCAAATTAGTGAAAAATCAAAGTTTCTTTGTCGCCGTATAGCTCGAGAACGGGTCGACGGGTGCGGGCGAGAGTAGGCTCGTCGGTCGGAGGACGCGGAGACGAAGGCTTACCGCGCGAAAAATTCACGAAAATTCGCGGAAAATTTTTTACGTGTGCATCGGTAACGCGCGTCGACCTCGGCGGAGGATAACTTACCGACCACCACCGGCAGTGGTCGGTAACGGCTCGGGGGGTATAAGCTGCCGCGTTAAAAATGAAACCCGAATTTCGGCGCTTCCACGGTTCAGGGCTGAAAAGGGCCGAAAGAAAATAACTGATCCAAACGTTCGAATTTAACGCCAATTTCGCGACGCTGACTTCGCATCGATGGCGAGTGCCGCCACAGTCGCCGCGTTTACTGTCCCTTGATAGTTGAGCGAATGGACATGTAACTTCGAGGTTACGAATCCGACTCTACGTTTAGGTTTACATTTTCCATTAATTTTAAAGGGCGAGGAAGGGTTGGGGGGGAGGATGGCGATGACAGACCAATTGCGCACCTCCCCGCCACCATCGTCGCTACCGACGACCTCGACCTCGAGCCGAGCGGGGCCGAAGGCCCGACGGGCTCCCGGAAATTTCGGAAAGGCGATATACCTTTAATTCCCAGTTGGCCGTAACTTTCTCGATGACGTCAAATTAGTGAAAAATCAAAGTTTCTTTGTCGCCGTATAGCTCGAGAACGGGTGGACGGGTGCGGGCGAGAGTAGGCTTGTCGGACGGAGGACGCGGAGACGAAGGCTTACCGCGTGAAAAATTCGCGAAAATTCGCGGAAAATTTTTTACGTGTGCATCGGTAACGCGCGTCGACCTCGGCGGAGGATAACTTACCGACCACCACCGGCAGTGGTCGGTAACGGCTCGGGGGGTATAAGCTGCCGCGTTAAAAATGACACCCGAATTTCGGCGCTTCCACGGTTCAGGGCTGAAAAGGGCCCGAAAGAAAATAACTAATTCAAACGTTCGAATTTAACGCCAACTTCGCGACGCTGACATCGCATCGGCGGCGAGTGCCGCCACAGTCGCCGCGTTTACTCTCCCTTGATAGTTGAGCGAATGGACTTGTAACTTCGAGGTTACAAATCCGACTCTACGTTTAGGTTTACATTTTCCATTAATTTTAAAGGGTGTGGGGGGGTTGGGGGGGAGGATGGCGATGACAGACCAATTGCGCACCTCCCCGCCACCATCGTCGCTACCGACGACCTCGACCTCGAGCCGAGCGGGGCCGAAGGCCCGACGGGCTCCCGGAAATTTCGGAAAGGCGATATACCTTTAATTCCCAGTTGGCCGTAACTTTCTCGATGACGTCAAATTAGTGAAAAATCAAAGTTTCTTTGTCGCCGTATAGCTCGAGAACGGGTCGACGGGTGCGGGCGAGAGTAGGCTCGTCGGACGGAGGACGCGGAGACGAAGGCTTACCGCGCGAAAAATTCGCGAAAATTCGCGGAAAATTTTTTACGTGTGCATCGGTAACGCGCGTCGACCTCGGCGGAGGATAACTTACCGACCACCACCGGCAGTGGTCGGTAACGGCTCGGGGGGTATAAGCTGCCGCGTTAAAAATGAAACCCGAATTTCGGCGCTTCCACGGTTCAGGGCTGAAAAGGGCCCGAAAGAAAATAACTGATCCAAACGTTCGAATTTAACGCCAATTCCGCGACGCTGACTTCGCATCGATGGCGAGTGCCGCCACAGTCGCCGCGTTTACTCTCCCTTGATGGTTGAGCGAATGGACTTGTAACTTCGAGGTTGCGAATCCGACTCTACGTTTAGGTTTACATTTTCCATTAATTTTAAAGGGTGAGGAAGGGTTGGGGGGGGATGGCGACAACAGACCAATTGCGCACCTCCCCGCCACCATCGTCGCTACCGACGACCTCGACCTCGAGCCGAGCGGGGCCGAAGGCCCGACGAGCTCCCGGAAATTTCGGAAAGGCGATATACCTTTAATTCCCAGTTGGCCGTAACTTTCTCGATGACGTGAAATTAGTGAAAAATCAAAGTTTCTTTGTCGCCGTATAGCTCGAGAACGGGTCGACGGGTGCGGGCGAGAGTAGGCTCGTCGGACGGAGGACGCGGAGACGAAGGCTTACCGCGCGAAAAATTCGCGAAAATTCGCGGAAAATTTTTTACGTGTGCATCGGTAACGCGCGTCGACCTCGGCGGAGGATAACTTACCGACCACCACCGGCGGTGGTCGGTAATGGCTCGGGGGGTATAAGCTGCCGCGTTAAAAATGAAACCCGAATTTCGGCGCTTCCACGGTTCAGGGCTGAAAAGGGCCCGAAAGAAAATAACTGATTCAAACGTTCGAATTTAACGCCAACTTCGCGACGCTGACATCGCATCCTTGGCGAGTGCCGCCACAGACGCCGCGTTTACTCTCCCTTGATAGTTGAGCGAATGGACTTGTAACTTCGAGGTTACGAATCCGACTCCACGTTTAGGTTTACATTTTCCATTAATTTTAAAGGGTGAGGGGGGGTTGGGAGGATGATGGCGATGACAGACCAATTGCGCACCTCCCCGCCACCATCGTCGCTACCGACGACCTCGACCTCGAGCCGAGCCGAGCCGAAGGCCCGACGGGCTCCCGGAAATTTCGGAAAGGCGATATACCTTTAATTCCCAGTTGGCCGTAACTTTCTCGATGACGTCAAATTAGTGAAAAATCAAAGTTTCTTTGTCGCCGTATAGCTCGAGAACGGGTCGACGGGTGCGGGCGAGAGTAGGCTCGTCGGACGGAGGACGCGGAGACGAAGGCTTACCGCGCGAAAAATTCGCGGAAATTCGCGGAAAATTTTTTACGTGTGCATCGGTAACGCGCGTCGACCTCGGCGGAGGATAACTTACCGACCACCACCGGCAGTGGTCGGTAACGGCTCGGGGGGTATAAGCTGCCGCGTTAAAAATGAAACCCGAATTTCGGCGCTTCCACGGTTCAGGGCTGAAAAGGGCCCGAAAGAAAATAACTAATTCAAACGTTCGAATTTAACGCCAACTTCGCGACGCTGACTTCGCATCGATGGCGAGTGCCGCCACAGTCGCCGCGTTTACTCTCCCTTGATAGTTGAGCGAATTGACTTGTAACTTTGAGCTTACGAATCCGACTCTGCGTTTATGTTTACATTTTCCATTAATTTTAAAGGGGTAGGGGGGGTTGGGGGGGTGGTTGGCGATGACAGACCAATCGCACGCCTCCCCGCCACCATCGTCGCTACCGACGACCTCGACCTCGAGCCGAGCCGAGCCGAAGGCCCGACGGGCTCCCGGAAATTTCGGAAAGGCGATATACCTTTAATTCCCAGTTGGCCGTAACTTTCTCGATGACGTCAAATTAGTGAAAAATCAAAGTTTCTTTGTCGCCGTATAGCTCGAGAACGGGTCGACGGGTGCGGGCGAGAGTAGGCTCGTCGGACGGAGGACGCGGAGACGAAGGCTTACCGCGCGAAAAATTCGCGGAAATTCGCGGAAAATTTTTTACGTGTGCATCGGTAACGCGCGTCGACCTCGTCGGAGGATAACTTACCGACCACCACCGGCAGTGGTCGGTAACGGATCGGGGGGTATAAGCTGCCGCGTTAAAAATGAAACCCGAATTTCGGCGCTTCCACGGTTCAGGGCTGAAAATGGCCCGAAAGAAAATAACTGATTCAAACGTTCGAATTTAACGCCAACTTCGCGACGCTGACTTCGCATCGATGGCGAGTGCCGCCACAGTCGCCGCGTTTACTCTCCCTTGATAGTTGAGCGAATTGACTTGTAACTTTGAGCTTACGAATCCGACTCTACGTTTATGTTTACATTTTCCATTAATTTTAAAGGGGTAGGGGGGTTGGGGGGTGGTTGGCAATGACAGACCAATCGCACGCCTCCCCGCCACCATCGTCGCTACCGACGACCTCGACCTCGAGCCGAGCGGGGCCGAAGGCCCGACGGGCTCCCGGAAATTTCGGAAAGGCGATATACCCTTAATTCCCAGTTGGCCGTAACTTTCTCGATGACGTCAAATTAGTGAAAAATCAAAGTTTCTTTGTCGCCGTATAGCTCGAGAACGGGTGGACGGGTGCGGGCGAGAGTAGGCTTGTCGGACGGAGGACGCGGAGACGAAGGCTTACCGCGCGAAAAATTCGCGAAAATTCGCGGAAAATTTTCTACGTGTGCATCGGTAACGCGCGTCGACCTCGGCGGAGGATAACTTACCGACCACCACCGGCAGTGGTCGGTAACGGCTCGGGGGGTATAAGCTGCCGCGTTAAAAATGTATCCGAATTTCGGCGCTTCCACGGTTCAGGGCTGAAAAGGGCCCGAAAGAAAATAACTGATTCAAACGTTCGAATTTAACGCCAACTTCGCGACGCTGACATCGCATCGGCGGCGAGTGCCGCCACAGTCGCCGCGTTTACTCTCCCTTGATAGTTGAGCGAATGGACTTGTAACTTCGAGGTTACAAATCCGACTCTACGTTTAGGTTTACGTTTTCCGTTAATTTTAAAGGGTGAGGGGGGTTTGCGGGGGAGGATGGCGATGACAGACCAATTGCGCACCTCCCCGCCACCATCGTCGCTACCGACGACCTCGACCTCGAGCCGAGCGGGGCCGAAGGCCCGACGGGCTCCCGGAAATTTCGGAAAGGCGATATACCTTTAATTCCCAGTTGGCCGTAACTTTCTCGATGACGTCAAATTAGTGAAAAATCAAAGTTTCTTTGTCGCCGTATAGCTCGAGAACGGGTCGACGGGTGCGGGCGAGAGTAGGCTCGTCGGTCGGAGGACGCGGAGACGAAGGCTTACCGCGCGAAAAATTCACGAAAATTCGCGGAAAATTTTTTACGTGTGCATCGGTAACGCGCGTCGACCTCGGCGGAGGATAACTTACCGACCACCACCGGCAGTGGTCGGTAACGGCTCGGGGGGTATAAGCTGCCGCGTTAAAAATGAAACCCGAATTTCGGCGCTTCCACGGTTCAGGGCTGAAAAGGGCCGAAAGAAAATAACTGATCCAAACGTTCGAATTTAACGCCAATTTCGCGACGCTGACTTCGCATCGATGGCGAGTGCCGCCACAGTCGCCGCGTTTACTGTCCCTTGATAGTTGAGCGAATGGACATGTAACTTCGAGGTTACGAATCCGACTCTACGTTTAGGTTTACATTTTCCATTAATTTTAAAGGGCGAGGAAGGGTTGGGGGGGAGGATGGCGATGACAGACCAATTGCGCACCTCCCCGCCACCATCGTCGCTACCGACGACCTCGACCTCGAGCCGAGCGGGGCCGAAGGCCCGACGGGCTCCCGGAAATTTCGGAAAGGCGATATACCTTTAATTCCCAGTTGGCCGTAACTTTCTCGATGACGTCAAATTAGTGAAAAATCAAAGTTTCTTTGTCGCCGTATAGCTCGAGAACGGGTCGACGGGTGCGGGCGAGTGTAGGCTTGTCGGACGGAGGACGCGGAGACGAAGGCTTACCGCGTGAAAAATTCGCGAAAATTCGCGGAAAATTTTTTACGTGTGCATCGGTAACGCGCGTCGACCTCGGCGGAGGATAACTTACCGACCACCACCGGCAGTGGTCGGTAACGGCTCGGGGGGTATAAGCTGCCGCGTTAAAAATGAAACCCGAATTTCGGCGCTTCCACGGTTCAGGGCTGAAAAGGGCCCGAAAGAAAATAACTAATTCAAACGTTCGAATTTAACGCCAACTTCGCGACGCTGACATCGCATCGGCGGCGAGTGCCGCCACAGTCGCCGCGTTTACTCTCCCTTGATAGTTGAGCGAATGGACTTGTAACTTCGAGGTTACAAATCCGACTCTACGTTTAGGTTTACATTTTCCATTAATTTTAAAGGGTGTGGGGGGGTTGGGGGGGAGGATGGCGATGACAGACCAATTGCGCACCTCCCCGCCACCATCGTCGCTACCGACGACCTCGACCTCGAGCCGAGCGGGGCCGAAGGCCCGACGGCCTCCCGGAAATTTCGGAAAGGCGATATACCTTTAATTCCCAGTTGGCCGTAACTTTCTCGATGACGTCAAATTAGTGAAAAATCAAAGTTTCTTTGTCGCCGTATAGCTCGAGAACGGGTCGACGGGTGCGGGCGAGAGTAGGCTTGTCGGACGGAGGACGCGGAGACGAAGGCTTACCGCGCGAAAAATTCGCGAAAATTCGCGGAAAATTTTTTACGTGTGCATCGGTAACGCGCGTCGACCTCGGCGGAGGATAACTTACCGACCACCACCGGCAGTGGTCGGTAACGGCTCGGGGGGTATAAGCTGCCGCGTTAAAAATGAAACCCGAATTTCATCGCTTCCACGGTTCAGGGCTGAAAATGGCCCGAAAGAAATTAACTGAATCAATCGTTCGAATTTAACGCCAACTTCGCGACGCTGACTTCGCATCGATGGCGAGTGCCGCCACAGTCGCCGCGTTTACTCTCCCTTGATAGTTGAGCGAATTGACTTGTAACATTGAGCTTACGAATCCGACTCTACGTTTATGTTTACATTTTCCATTAATTTTAAAGGGGTAGGGGGGTTGGGGGGTGGTTGGCAATGACAGACCAATCGCACGCCTCCCCGCCACCATCGTCGCTACCGACGACCTCGACCTCGAGCCGAGCCGAGCCGAAGGCCCGACGGGCTCCCGGAAATTTCGGAAAGGCGATATACCTTTAATTCCCAGTTGGCCGTAACTTTCTCGATGACGTCAAATTAGTGAAAAATCAAAGTTTCTTTGTCGCCGTATAGCTCGAGAACGGGTCGACGGGTGCGGGCGAGAGTAGGCTCGTCGGACGGAGGACGCGGAGACGAAGGCTTACCGCGCGAAAAATTCGCGAAAATTCGCGGAAAATTTTTTACGTGTGCATCGGTAACGCGCGTCGACCTCGGCGGAGGATAACTTACCGACCACCACCGGCAGTGGTCGGTAACGGCTCGGGGGGTATAAGCTGCCGCGTTAAAAATGAAACCCGAATTTCGGCGCTTCCACGGTTCAGGGCTGAAAAGGGCCCGAAAGAAAATAACTGATCCAAACGTTCGAATTTAACGCCAATTCCGCGACGCTGACTTCGCATCGATGGCGAGTGCCGCCACAGTCGCCGCGTTTACTCTCCCTTGATGGTTGAGCGAATGGACTTGTAACTTCGAGGTTGCGAATCCGACTCTACGTTTAGGTTTACATTTTCCATTATTTTTAAAGGGTGAGGAAGGGTTGGGGGGGGGGGGATGGCGACAACAGACCAATTGCGCACCTCCCCGCCACCATCGTCGCTACCGACGACCTCGACCTCGAGCCGAACGGGGCCGAAGGCCCGACGAGCTCCCGGAAATTTCGGAAAGGCGATATACCTTTAATTCCCAGTTGGCCGTAACTTTCTCGATGACGTGAAATTAGTGAAAAATCAAAGTTTCTTTGTCGCCGTATAGCTCGAGAACGGGTCGACGGGTGCGGGCGAGAGTAGGCTCGTCGGACGGAGGACGCGGAGACGAAGGCTTACCGCGCGAAAAATTCGCGAAAATTCGCGGAAAATTTTTTACGTGTGCATCGGTAACGCGCGTCGACCTCGGCGGAGGATAACTTACCGACCACCACCGGCGGTGGTCGGTAATGGCTCGGGGGGTATAAGCTGCCGCGTTAAAAATGAAACCCGAATTTCGGCGCTTCCACGGTTCAGGGCTGAAAAGGGCCCGAAAGAAAATAACTAATTCAAACGTTCGAATTTAACGCCAACTTCGCGACGCTGACTTCGCATCGATGGCGAGTGCCGCCACAGTCGCCGCGTTTACTCTCCCTTGATAGTTGAGCGAATTGACTTGTAACTTTGAGCTTACGAATCCGACTCTACGTTTATGTTTACATTTTCCATTAATTTTAAAGGGGTAGGGGGGGTTGGGGGGGGTGGTTGGCGATGACAGACCAATCGCACGCCTCCCCGCCACCATCGTCGCTACCGACGACCTCGACCTCGAGCCGAGCCGAGCCGAAGGCCCGACGGGCTCCCGGAAATTTCGGAAAGGCGATATACCTTTAATTCCCAGTTGGCCGTAACTTTCTCGATGACGTCAAATTAGTGAAAAATCAAAGTTTCTTTGTCGCCGTATAGCTCGAGAACGGGTCGACGGTTGCGGGCGAGAGTAGGCTCGTCGGACGGAGGACGCGGAGACGAAGGCTTACCGCGCGAAAAATTCGCGAAAATTCGCGGAAAATTTTTTACGTGTGCATCGGTAACGCGCGTCGACCTCGGCGGAGGATAACTTACCGACCACCACCGGCAGTGGTCGTTAACGCTCGGGGGTATAAGCTGCCGCGTTAAAAATGAAACCCGAATTTCGGCGCTTCCACGGTTCAGGGCTGAAAAGTGCCCGAAAGAAAATAACTGATTCAAACGTTCGAATTTAACGCCAACTTCGCGACGCTGACATCGCATCGGCGGCGAGTGCCGCCACAGTCGCCGCGTTTACTCTCCCTTGATAGTTGAGCGAATGGACTTGTAACTTCGAGCTTACAAATCCGACTCTACGTTTAGGTTTACATTTTCCATTAATTTTAAAGGGTGAGGGGGGGTTGGGGGGGAGGATGGCGATGACAGACCAATTGCGCACCTCCCCGCCACCATCGTCGCTACCGACGACCTCGACCTCGAGCCGAGCGGGGCCGAAGGCCCGACGGGCTCCCGGAAATTTCGGAAAGGCGATATACCTTTAATTCCCAGTTGACCGTAACTTTCTCGATGACGTCAAATTAGTGAAAAATCAAAGTTTCTTTGTCGCCGTATAGCTCGAGAACGGGTCGACGGGTGCGGGCGAGAGTAGGCTTGTCGGACGGAGGACGCGGAGACGAAGGCTTACCGCGCGAAAAATTCGCGAAAATTCGCGGAAAATTTTTTACGTGTGCATCGGTAACGCGCGTCGACCTCGGCGGAGGATAACTTACCGACCACCACCGGCAGTGGTCGGTAACGGCTCGGGGGGTATAAGCTGCCGCGTTAAAAATGAAACCCGAATTTCAGCGCTTCCACGGTTCAGGGCTGAAAATGGCCCGAAAGAAAATAACTGATTCAATCGTTCGAATTTAACGCCAACTTCGCGACGCTGACTTCGCATCGATGGCGAGTGCCGCCACAGTCGCCGCGTTTACTCTCCCTTGATAGTTGAGCGAATTGACTTGTAACTTTGAGCTTACGAATCCGACTCTACGTTTATGTTTACATTTTCCATTAATTTTAAAGGGGTAGGGGGGTTGGGGGGTGGTTGGCAATGACAGACCAATCGCACGCCTCCCCGCCACCATCGTCGCTACCGACGACCTCGACCTCGAGCCGAGCCGAGCCGAAGGCCCGACGGGCTCCCGGAAATTTCGGAAAGGCGATATACCTTTAATTCCCAGTTGGCCGTAACTTTCTCGATGACGTCAAATTAGTGAAAAATCAAAGTTTCTTTGTCGCCGTATAGCTCGAGAACGGGTCGACGGGTGCGGGCGAGAGTAGGCTCGTCGGACGGAGGACGCGGAGACGAAGGCTTACCGCGCGAAAAATTCGCGAAAATTCGCGGAAAATTTTTTACGTGTGCATCGGTAACGCGCGTCGACCTCGGCGGAGGATAACTTACCGACCACCACCGGCAGTGGTCGGTAACGGCTCGGGGGGTATAAGCTGCCGCGTTAAAAATGAAACCCGAATTTCGGCGCTTCCACGGTTCAGGGCTGAAAAGGGCCCGAAAGAAAATAACTGATCCAAACGTTCGAATTTAACGCCAATTCCGCGACGCTGACTTCGCATCGATGGCGAGTGCCGCACAGTCGCCGCGTTTACTCTCCCTTGATGGTTGAGCGAATGGACTTGTAACTTCGAGGTTGCGAATCCGACTCTACGTTTAGGTTTACATTTTCCATTAATTTTAAAGGGTGAGGGGGGGTTGGGAGGATGATGGCGATGACAGACCAATTGCGCACCTCCCCGCCACCATCGTCGCTACCGACGACCTCGACCTCGAGCCGAGCCGAGCCGAAGGCCCGACGGGCTCCCGGAAATTTCGGAAAGGCGATATACCTTTAATTCCCAGTTGGCCGTAACTTTCTCGATGACGTCAAATTAGTGAAAAATCAAAGTTTCTTTGTCGCCGTATAGCTCGAGAACGGGTCGACGGGTGCGGGCGAGAGTAGGCTCGTCGGACGGAGGACGCGGAGACGAAGGCTTACCGCGCGAAAAATTCGCGGAAATTCGCGGAAAATTTTTTACGTGTGCATCGGTAACGCGCGTCGACCTCGGCGGAGGATAACTTACCGACCACCACCGGCAGTGGTCGGTAACGGCTCGGGGGGTATAAGCTGCCGCGTTAAAAATGAAACCCGAATTTCGGCGCTTCCACGGTTCAGGGCTGAAAAGGGCCCGAAAGAAAATAACTAATTCAAACGTTCGAATTTAACGCCAACTTCGCGACGCTGACTTCGCATCGATGGCGAGTGCCGCCACAGTCGCCGCGTTTACTCTCCCTTGATAGTTGAGCGAATTGACTTGTAACTTTGAGCTTACGAATCCGACTCTACGTTTATGTTTACATTTTCCATTAATTTTAAAGGGGTAGGGGGGGTTGGGGGGGTGGTTGGCGATGACAGACCAATCGCACGCCTCCCCGCCACCATCGTCGCTACCGACGACCTCGACCTCGAGCCGAGCCGAGCCGAAGGCCCGACGGGCTCCCGGAAATTTCGGAAAGGCGATATACCTTTAATTCCCAGTTGGCCGTAACTTTCTCGATGACGTCAAATTAGTGAAAAATCAAAGTTTCTTTGTCGCCGTATAGCTCGAGAACGGGTCGACGGGTGCGGGCGAGAGTAGGCTCGTCGGACGGAGGACGCGGAGACGAAGGCTTACCGCGCGAAAAATTCGCGGAAATTCGCGGAAAATTTTTTACGTGTGCATCGGTAACGCGCGTCGATCTCGGCGGAGGATAACTTACCGACCACCACCGGCAGTGGTCGGTAACGGCTCGGGGGGTATAAGCTGCCGCGTTAAAAATGAAACCCGAATTTCGGCGCTTCCACGGTTCAGGGCTGAAAATGGCCCGAAAGAAAATAACTGATTCAAACGTTCGAATTTAACGCCAACTTCGCGACGCTGACTTCGCATCGATGGCGAGTGCCGCCACAGTCGCCGCGTTTACTCTCCCTTGATAGTTGAGCGAATTGACTTGTAACTTTGAGCTTACGAATCCGACTCTACGTTTATGTTTACATTTTCCATTAATTTTAAAGGGGTAGGGGGGGTTGGGGGGGTGGTTGGCGATGACAGACCAATCGAACGCCTCCCCGCCACCATCGTCGCTACCGACGACCTCGGCCTCGAGCCGAGCCGAGTCGAGCGGGGCCGAAGGCCCGACGGGCTCCCGGAAATTTCGGAAAGGCGATATACCTTTAATTCCCAGTTGGCCGTAACTTTCTCGATGACGTCAAATTAGTGAAAAATCAAAGTTTCTTTGTCGCCGTATAGCTCGAGAACGGGTCGACGGTTGCGGGCGAGAGTAGGCTCGTCGGACGGAGGACGCGGAGACGAAGGCTTACCGCGCGAAAAATTCGCGAAAATTCGCGGAAAATTTTTTACGTGTGCATCGGTAACGCGCGTCGACCTCGGCGGAGGATAACTTACCGACCACCACCGGCAGTGGTCGTTAACGCTCGGGGGTATAAGCTGCCGCGTTAAAAATGAAACCCGAATTTCGGCGCTTCCACGGTTCAGGGCTGAAAAGTGCCCGAAAGAAAATAACTGATTCAAACGTTCGAATTTAACGCCAACTTCGCGACGCTGACATCGCATCGGCGGCGAGTGCCGCCACAGTCGCCGCGTTTACTCTCCCTTGATAGTTGAGCGAATTGACTTGTAACTTTGAGCTTACGAATCCGACTCTACGTTTATGTTTACATTTTCCATTAATTTTAAAGGGGTAGGGGGGTTGGGGGGTGGTTGGCAATGACAGACCAATCGCACGCCTCCCCGCCACCATCGTCGCTACCGACGACCTCGACCTCGAGCCGAGCCGAGCCGAAGGCCCGACGGGCTCCCGGAAATTTCGGAAAGGCGATATACCTTTAATTCCCAGTTGGCCGTAACTTTCTCGATGACGTCAAATTAGTGAAAAATCAAAGTTTCTTTGTCGCCGTATAGCTCGAGAACGGGTCGACGGGTGCGGGCGAGAGTAGGCTCGTCGGACGGAGGACGCGGAGACGAAGGCTTACCGCGCGAAAAATTCGCGAAAATTCGCGGAAAATTTTTTACGTGTGCATCGGTAACGCGCGTCGACCTCGGCGGAGGATAACTTACCGACCACCACCGGCAGTGGTCGGTAACGGCTCGGGGGGTATAAGCTGCCGCGTTAAAAATGAAACCCGAATTTCGGCGCTTCCACGGTTCAGGGCTGAAAAGGGCCCGAAAGAAAATAACTGATCCAAACGTTCGAATTTAACGCCAATTCCGCGACGCTGACTTCGCATCGATGGCGAGTGCCGCCACAGTCGCCGCGTTTACTCTCCCTTGATGGTTGAGCGAATGGACTTGTAACTTCGAGGTTGCGAATCCGACTCTACGTTTAGGTTTACATTTTCCATTAATTTTAAAGGGTGAGGAAGGGTTGGGGGGGGATGGCGACAACAGACCAATTGCGCACCTCCCCGCCACCATCGTCGCTACCGACGACCTCGACCTCGAGCCGAGCGGGGCCGAAGGCCCGACGAGCTCCCGGAAATTTCGGAAAGGCTATATACCTTTAATTCCCAGTTGGCCGTAACTTTCTCGATGACGTGAAATTAGTGAAAAATCAAAGTTTCTTTGTCGCCGTATAGCTCGAGAACGGGTCGACGGTTGCGGGCGAGAGTAGGCTCGTCGGACGGAGGACGCGGAGACGAAGGCTTACCGCGCGAAAAATTCGCGAAAATTCGCGGAAAATTTTTTACGTGTGCATCGGTAACGCGCGTCGACCTCGGCGGAGGATAACTTACCGACCACCACCGGCAGTGGTCGTTAACGCTCGGGGGTATAAGCTGCCGCGTTAAAAATGAAACCCGAATTTCGGCGCTTCCACGGTTCAGGGCTGAAAAGTGCCCGAAAGAAAATAACTGATTCAAACGTTCGAATTTAACGCCAACTTCGCGACGCTGACATCGCATCGGTGGCGAGTGCCGCCACAGTCGCCGCGTTTACTCTCCCTTGATAGTTGAGCGAATGGACTTGTAACTTCGAGGTTACGAATCCGACTCCACGTTTAGGTTTACATTTTCCATTAATTTTAAAGGGTGAGGGGGGGTTGGGAGGATGATGGCGATGACAGACCAATTGCGCACCTCCCCGCCACCATCGTCGCTACCGACGACCTCGACCTCGAGCCGAGCCGAGCCGAAGGCCCGACGGGCTCCCGGAAATTTCGGAAAGGCGATATACCTTTAATTCCCAGTTGGCCGTAACTTTCTCGATGACGTCAAATTAGTGAAAAATCAAAGTTTCTTTGTCGCCGTATAGCTCGAGAACGGGTCGACGGGTGCGGGCGAGAGTAGGCTCGTCGGACGGAGGACGCGGAGACGAAGGCTTACCGCGCGAAAAATTCGCGGAAATTCGCGGAAAATTTTTTACGTGTGCATCGGTAACGCGCGTCGACCTCGGCGGAGGATAACTTACCGACCACCACCGGCAGTGGTCGGTAACGGCTCGGGGGGTATAAGCTGCCGCGTTAAAAATGAAACCCGAATTTCGGCGCTTCCACGGTTCAGGGCTGAAAAGGGCCCGAAAGAAAATAACTAATTCAAACGTTCGAATTTAACGCCAACTTCGCGACGCTGACATCGCATCGGCGGCGAGTGCCGCCACAGTCGCCGCGTTTACTCTCCCTTGATAGTTGAGCGAATGGACTTGTAACTTCGAGGTTACAAATCCGACTGTACGTTTAGGTTTACATTTTCCATTAATTTTAAAGGGTGAGGGGGGGTTGGGGGGGAGGATGGCGATGACAGACCAATTGCGCACCTCCCCGCCACCATCGTCGCTACCGACGACCTCGACCTCGAGCCGAGCGGGGCCGGAGGCCTGACGGGCTCCCGGAAATTTCGGAAAGGCGATATACCTTTAATTCCCAGTTGGCCGTAACTTTCTCGATGACGTCAAATTAGTGAAAAATCAAAGTTTCTTTCTCGCCGTATAGCTCGAGAACGGGTCGACGGGTGCGGGCGAGAGTAGGCTTGTTGGACGGAGGACGCGGAGACGAAGGCTTACCGCGCGAAAAATTCGCGAAAATTCGCGGAAAATTTTTTACGTGTGCATCGGTAACGCGCGTCGACCTCGGCGGAGGATAACTTACCGACCACCACCGGCGGTGGTCGGTAATGGCTCGGGGGGTATAAGCTGCCGCGTTAAAAATGAAACCCGAATTTCGGCGCTTCCACGGTTCAGGGCTGAAAAGGGCCCGAAAGAAAATAACTGATTCAAACGTTCGAATTTAACGCCAACTTCGCGACGCTGACATCGCATCGGCGGCGAGTGCCGCCACAGTCGCCGCGTTTACTCTCCCTTGATAGTTGAGCGAATTGACTTGTAACTTTGAGCTTACGAATCCGACTCTACGTTTATGTTTACATTTTCCATTAATTTTAAAGGGGTAGGGGGGTTGGGGGGTGGTTGGCAATGACAGACCAATCGCACGCCTCCCCGCCACCATCGTCGCTACCGACGACCTCGACCTCGAGCCGAGCCGAGCCGAAGGCCCGACGGGCTCCCGGAAATTTCGGAAAGGCGATATACCTTTAATTCCCAGTTGGCCGTAACTTTCTCGATGACGTCAAATTAGTGAAAAATCAAAGTTTCTTTGTCGCCGTATAGCTCGAGAACGGGTCGACGGGTGCGGGCGAGAGTAGGCTCGTCGGACGGAGGACGCGGAGACGAAGGCTTACCGCGCGAAAAATTCGCGAAAATTCGCGGAAAATTTTTTACGTGTGCATCGGTAACGCGCGTCGACCTCGGCGGAGGATAACTTACCGACCACCACCGGCAGTGGTCGGTAACGGCTCGGGGGGTATAAGCTGCCGCGTTAAAAATGAAACCCGAATTTCGGCGCTTCCACGGTTCAGGGCTGAAAAGGGCCCGAAAGAAAATAACTGATCCAAACGTTCGAATTTAACGCCAATTCCGCGACGCTGACTTCGCATCGATGGCGAGTGCCGCCACAGTCGCCGCGTTTACTCTCCCTTGATGGTTGAGCGAATGGACTTGTAACTTCGAGGTTGCGAATCCGACTCTACGTTTAGGTTTACATTTTCCATTAATTTTAAAGGGTGAGGAAGGGTTGGGGGGGGATGGCGACAACAGACCAATTGCGCACCTCCCCGCCACCATCGTCGCTACCGACGACCTCGACCTCGAGCCGAGCGGGGCCGAAGGCCCGACGAGCTCCCGGAAATTTCGGAAAGGCTATATACCTTTAATTCCCAGTTGGCCGTAACTTTCTCGATGACGTGAAATTAGTGAAAAATCAAAGTTTCTTTGTCGCCGTATAGCTCGAGAACGGGTCGACGGTTGCGGGCGAGAGTAGGCTCGTCGGACGGAGGACGCGGAGACGAAGGCTTACCGCGCGAAAAATTCGCGAAAATTCGCGGAAAATTTTTTACGTGTGCATCGGTAACGCGCGTCGACCTCGGCGGAGGATAACTTACCGACCACCACCGGCAGTGGTCGGTAACGGCTCGGGGGGTATAAGCTGCCGCGTTAAAAATGAAACCCGAATTTCAGCGCTTCCACGGTTCAGGGCTGAAAATGGCCCGAAAGAAAATAACTGATTCAATCGTTCGAATTTAACGCCAACTTCGCGACGCTGACTTCGCATCGATGGCGAGTGCCGCCACAGTCGCCGCGTTTACTCTCCCTTGATAGTTGAGCGAATTGACTTGTAACTTTGAGCTTACGAATCCGACTCTACGTTTATGTTTACATTTTCCATTAATTTTAAAGGGGTAGGGGGGTTGGGGGGTGGTTGGCAATGACAGACCAATCGCACGCCTCCCCGCCACCATCGTCGCTACCGACGACCTCGACCTCGAGCCGAGCCGAGCCGAAGGCCCGACGGGCTCCCGGAAATTTCGGAAAGGCGATATACCTTTAATTCCCAGTTGGCCGTAACTTTCTCGATGACGTCAAATTAGTGAAAAATCAAAGTTTCTTTGTCGCCGTATAGCTCGAGAACGGGTCGACGGGTGCGGGCGAGAGTAGGCTCGTCGGACGGAGGACGCGGAGACGAAGGCTTACCGCGCGAAAAATTCGCGAAAATTCGCGGAAAATTTTTTACGTGTGCATCGGTAACGCGCGTCGACCTCGGCGGAGGATAACTTACCGACCACCACCGGCAGTGGTCGGTAACGGCTCGGGGGGTATAAGCTGCCGCGTTAAAAATGAAACCCGAATTTCGGCGCTTCCACGGTTCAGGGCTGAAAAGGGCCCGAAAGAAAATAACTGATCCAAACGTTCGAATTTAACGCCAATTCCGCGACGCTGACTTCGCATCGATGGCGAGTGCCGCCACAGTCGCCGCGTTTACTCTCCCTTGATGGTTGAGCGAATGGACTTGTAACTTCGAGGTTGCGAATCCGACTCTACGTTTAGGTTTACATTTTCCATTAATTTTAAAGGGTGAGGAAGGGTTGGGGGGGGATGGCGACAACAGACCAATTGCGCACCTCCCCGCCACCATCGTCGCTACCGACGACCTCGACCTCGAGCCGAGCGGGGCCGAAGGCCCGACGAGCTCCCGGAAATTTCGGAAAGGCGATATACCTTTAATTCCCAGTTGGCCGTAACTTTCTCGATGACGTGAAATTAGTGAAAAATCAAAGTTTCTTTGTCGCCGTATAGCTCGAGAACGGGTCGACGGTTGCGGGCGAGAGTAGGCTCGTCGGACGGAGGACGCGGAGACGAAGGCTTACCGCGCGAAAAATTCGCGAAAATTCGCGGAAAATTTTTTACGTGTGCATCGGTAACGCGCGTCGACCTCGGCGGAGGATAACTTACCGACCACCACCGGCAGTGGTCGTTAACGCTCGGGGGTATAAGCTGCCGCGTTAAAAATGAAACCCGAATTTCGGCGCTTCCACGGTTCAGGGCTGAAAAGTGCCCGAAAGAAAATAACTGATTCAAACGTTCGAATTTAACGCCAACTTCGCGACGCTGACATCGCATCGGTGGCGAGTGCCGCCACAGTCGCCGCGTTTACTCTCCCTTGATAGTTGAGCGAATGGACTTGTAACTTCGAGGTTACGAATCCGACTCCACGTTTAGGTTTACATTTTCCATTAATTTTAAAGGGTGAGGGGGGGTTGGGAGGATGATGGCGATGACAGACCAATTGCGCACCTCCCCGCCACCATCGTCGCTACCGACGACCTCGACCTCGAGCCGAGCCGAGCCGAAGGCCCGACGGGCTCCCGGAAATTTCGGAAAGGCGATATACCTTTAATTCCCAGTTGGCCGTAACTTTCTCGATGACGTCAAATTAGTGAAAAATCAAAGTTTCTTTGTCGCCGTATAGCTCGAGAACGGGTCGACGGGTGCGGGCGAGAGTAGGCTCGTCGGACGGAGGACGCGGAGACGAAGGCTTACCGCGCGAAAAATTCGCGGAAATTCGCGGAAAATTTTTTACGTGTGCATCGGTAACGCGCGTCGACCTCGGCGGAGGATAACTTACCGACCACCACCGGCAGTGGTCGGTAACGGCTCGGGGGGTATAAGCTGCCGCGTTAAAAATGAAACCCGAATTTCGGCGCTTCCACGGTTCAGGGCTGAAAAGGGCCCGAAAGAAAATAACTAATTCAAACGTTCGAATTTAACGCCAACTTCGCGACGCTGACATCGCATCGGCGGCGAGTGCCGCCACAGTCGCCGCGTTTACTCTCCCTTGATAGTTGAGCGAATGGACTTGTAACTTCGAGGTTACGAATCCGACTCCACGTTTAGGTTTACATTTTCCATTAATTTTAAAGGGTGAGGGGGGGTTGGGAGGATGATGGCGATGACAGACCAATTGCGCACCTCCCCGCCACCATCGTCGCTACCGACGACCTCGACCTCGAGCCGAGCCGAGCCGAAGGCCCGACGGGCTCCCGGAAATTTCGGAAAGGCGATGTACCTTTAATTCCCAGTTGGCCGTAACTTTCTCGATGACGTCAAATTAGTGAAAAATCAAAGTTTCTTTGTCGCCGTATAGCTCGAGAACGGGTCGACGGGTGCGGGCGAGAGTAGGCTCGTCGGACGGAGGACGCGGAGACGAAGGCTTACCGCGCGAAAAATTCGCGAAAATTCGCGGAAAATTTTTTACGTGTGCATCGGTAACGCGCGTCGACCTCGGCGGAGGATAACTTACCGACCACCACCGGCAGTGGTCGGTAACGGCTCGGGGGGTATAAGCTGCCGCGTTAAAAATGAAACCCGAATTTCGGCGCTTCCACGGTTCAGGGCTGAAAAGGGCCCGAAAGAAAATAACTGATCCAAACGTTCGAATTTAACGCCAATTCCGCGACGCTGACTTCGCATCGATGGCGAGTGCCGCCACAGTCGCCGCGTTTACTCTCCCTTGATGGTTGAGCGAATGGACTTGTAACTTCGAGGTTGCGAATCCGACTCTACGTTTAGGTTTACATTTTCCATTAATTTTAAAGGGTGAGGAAGGGTTGGGGGGGGGGGGATGGCGACAACAGACCAATTGCGCACCTCCCCGCCACCATCGTCGCTACCGACGACCTCGACCTCGAGCCGAGCGGGGCCGAAGGCCCGACGAGCTCCCGGAAATTTCGGAAAGGCGATATACCTTTAATTCCCAGTTGGCCGTAACTTTCTCGATGACGTGAAATTAGTGAAAAATCAAAGTTTCTTTGTCGCCGTATAGCTCGAGAACGGGTCGATGGTTGCGGGCGAGAGTAGGCTCGTCGGACGGAGGACGCGGAGACGAAGGCTTACCGCGCGAAAAATTCGCGAAAATTCGCGGAAAATTTTTTACGTGTGCATCGGTAACGCGCGTTGACCTCGGCGGAGGATAACTTACCGACCACCACCGGCAGTGGTCGGTAACGGCTCGGGGGGTATAAGCTGCCGCGTTAAAAATGAAACCCGAATTTCCACGGTTCAGGGCTGAAAAGGGCCCGAAAGAAAATAACTAATTCAAACGTTCGAATTTAACGCCAACTTCGCGACGCTGACATCGCATCGGCGGCGAGTGCCGCCACAGTCGCCGCGTTTACTCTCCCTTGATAGTTGAGCGAATGGACTTGTAACTTCGAGGTTACGAATCCGACTCCACGTTTAGGTTTACATTTTCCATTAATTTTAAAGGGTGAGGGGGGGTTGGGAGGATGATGGCGATGACAGACCAATTGCGCACCTCCCCGCCACCATCGTCGCTACCGACGACCTCGACCTCGAGCCGAGCCGAGCCGAAGGCCCGACGGGCTCCCGGAAATTTCGGAAAGGCGATGTACCTTTAATTCCCAGTTGGCCGTAACTTTCTCGATGACGTCAAATTAGTGAAAAATCAAAGTTTCTTTGTCGCCGTACAGCTCGAGAACGGGTCGACGGGTGCGGGCGAGAGTAGGCTCGTCGGACGGAGGACGCGGAGACGAAGGCTTACCGCGCGAAAAATTCGCGAAAATTCGCGGAAAATTTTTTACGTGTGCATCGGTAACGCGCGTCGACCTCGGCGGAGGATAACTTACCGACCACCACCGGCAGTGGTCGGTAACGGCTCGGGGGGTATAAGCTGCCGCGTTAAAAATGAAACCCGAATTTCGGCGCTTCCACGGTTCAGGGCTGAAAAGGGCCCGAAAGAAAATAACTGATCCAAACGTTCGAATTTAACGCCAATTCCGCGACGCTGACTTCGCATCGATGGCGAGTGCCGCCACAGTCGCCGCGTTTACTCTCCCTTGATGGTTGAGCGAATGGACTTGTAACTTCGAGGTTGCGAATCCGACTCTACGTTTAGGTTTACATTTTCCATTAATTTTAAAGGGTGAGGAAGGGTTGGGGGGGGGATGGCGACAACAGACCAATTGCGCACCTCCCCGCCACCATCGTCGCTACCGACGACCTCGACCTCGAGCCGAGCGGGGCCGAAGGCCCGACGAGCTCCCGGAAATTTCGGAAAGGCGATATACCTTTAATTCCCAGTTGGCCGTAACTTTCTCGATGACGTGAAATTAGTGAAAAATCAAAGTTTCTTTGTCGCCGTATAGCTCGAGAACGGGTCGATGGTTGCGGGCGAGAGTAGGCTCGTCGGACGGAGGACGCGGAGACGAAGGCTTACCGCGCGAAAAATTCGCGAAAATTCGCGGAAAATTTTTTACGTGTGCATCAGTAACGCGCGTTGACCTCGGCGGAGGATAACTTACCGACCACCACCGGCAGTGGTCGTTAACGCTCGGGGGTATAAGCTGCCGCGTTAAAAATGAAACCCGAATTTCGGCGCTTCCACGGTTCAGGGCTGAAAAGTGCCCGAAAGAAAATAACTGATTCAAACGTTCGAATTTAACGCCAACTTCGCGACGCTGACATCGCATCGGTGGCGAGTGCCGCCACAGTCGCCGCGTTTACTCTCCCTTGATAGTTGAGCGAATGGACTTGTAACTTCGAGGTTACGAATCCGACTCCACGTTTAGGTTTACATTTTCCATTAATTTTAAAGGGTGAGGGGGGGTTGGGAGGATGATGGCGATGACAGACCAATTGCGCACCTCCCCGCCACTATCGTCGCTACCGACGACCTCGACCTCGAGCCGAGCCGAGCCGAAGGCCCGACGGGCTCCCGGAAATTTCGGAAAGGCGATATACCTTTAATTCCCAGTTGGCCGTAACTTTCTCGATGACGTCAAATTAGTGAAAAATCAAAGTTTCTTTGTCGCCGTATAGCTCGAGAACGGGTCGACGGGTGCGGGCGAGAGTAGGCTCGTCGGACGGAGGACGCGGAGACGAAGGCTTACCGCGCGAAAAATTCGCGGAAATTCGCGGAAAATTTTTTACGTGTGCATCGGTAACGCGCGTCGACCTCGGCGGAGGATAACTTACCGACCACCACCGGCAGTGGTCGGTAACGGCTCGGGGGGTATAAGCTGCCGCGTTAAAAATGAAACCCGAATTTCGGCGCTTCCACGGTTCAGGGCTGAAAAGGGCCCGAAAGAAAATAACTAATTCAAACGTTCGAATTTAACGCCAACTTCGCGACGCTGACATCGCATCGGCGGCGAGTGCCGCCACAGTCGCCGCGTTTACTCTCCCTTGATAGTTGAGCGAATGGACTTGTAACTTCGAGGTTACAAATCCGACTCTACGTTTAGGTTTACATTTTCCATTAATTTTAAAGGGTGAGGGGGGGTTGGGGGGGAGGATGGCGATGACAGACCAATTGCGCACCTCCCCGCCACCATCGTCGCTACCGACGACCTCGACCTCGAGCCGAGCGGGGCCGGAGGCCTGACGGGCTCCCGGAAATTTCGGAAAGGCGATATACCTTTAATTCCCAGTTGGCCGTAACTTTCTCGATGACGTCAAATTAGTGAAAAATCAAAGTTTCTTTCTCGCCGTATAGCTCGAGAACGGGTCGACGGGTGCGGGCGAGAGTAGGCTTGTCGGACGGAGGACGCGGAGACGAAGGCTTACCGCGCGAAAAATTCGCGAAAATTCGCGGAAAATTTTTTACGTGTGCATCGGTAACGCGCGTCGACCTCGGCGGAGGATAACTTACCGACCACCACCGGCAGTGGTCGGTAACGGCTCGGGGGGTATAAGCTGCCGCGTTAAAAATGAAACCCGAATTTCGGCGCTTCCACGGTTCAGGGCTGAAAATGGCCCGAAAGAAAATAACTGATTCAAACGTTCGAATTTAACGCCAACTTCGCGACGCTGACTTCGCATCGATGGCGAGTGCCGCCACAGTCGCCGCGTTTACTCTCCCTTGATAGTTGAGCGAATTGACTTGTAACTTTGAGCTTACGAATCCGACTCTACGTTTATGTTTACATTTTCCATTAATTTTAAAGGGGTAGGGGGGGTTGGGGGGGTGGTTGGCGATGACAGACCAATCGAACGCCTCCCCGCCACCATCGTCGCTACCGACGACCTCGGCCTCGAGCCGAGCCGAGTCGAGCGGGGCCGAAGGCCCGACGGGCTCCCGGAAATTTCGGAAAGGCGATATACCTTTAATTCCCAGTTGGCCGTAACTTTCTCGATGACGTCAAATTAGTGAAAAATCAAAGTTTCTTTGTCGCCGTATAGCTCGAGAACGGGTCGACGGTTGCGGGCGAGAGTAGGCTCGTCGGACGGAGGACGCGGAGACGAAGGCTTACCGCGCGAAAAATTCGCGAAAATTCGCGGAAAATTTTTTACGTGTGCATCGGTAACGCGCGTCGACCTCGGCGGAGGATAACTTACCGACCACCACCGGCAGTGGTCGTTAACGCTCGGGGGTATAAGCTGCCGCGTTAAAAATGAAACCCTAATTTCGGCGCTTCCACGGTTCAGGGCTGAAAAGGGCCCGAAAGAAAATAACTGATTCAAACGTTCGAATTTAACGCCAACTTCGCGACGCTGACATCGCATCGGTGGCGAGTGCCGCCACAGTCGCCGCGTTTACTCTCCCTTGATAGTTGAGCGAATTGACTTGTAACTTTGAGCTTAAGAATCCGACTCTACGTTTATGTTTACATTTTCCATTAATTTTAAAGGGGAGGGGGGGTTGGGGGGTTGGTTGGCGATGACAGACCAATCGCACGCCTCCCCGCCACCATCGTCGCTACCGACGACCTCGGCCTCGAGCCGAGCCGAGTCGAGCGGGAACGAAGGCCCGACGGGCTCCCGGAAATTTCGGAAAGGCGATATACCTTTAATTCCCAGTTGGCCGTAACTTTCTCGATGACGTCAAATTAGTGAAAAATCAAAGTTTCTTTGTCGCCGTATAGCTCGAGAACGGGTCGACGGGTGCGGGCGAGAGTAGGCTCGTCGGACGGAGGACGTGGAGACGAAGGCTTACCGCTCGAAAAATTCGCGAAAATTCGCGGAAAATTTTTTACGTGTGCATCGGTAACGCGCGTCGACCTCGGCGGAGGATAACTTACCGACCACCACCGGCAGTGGTCGGTAACGGCTCGGGGGGTATAAGCTGCCGCGTTAAAAATGAAACCCGAATTTCGGCGCTTCCACGGTTCAGGGCTGAAAAGGGCCCGAAAGAAAATAACTGATTCAAACGTTCGAATTTAACGCCAACTTCGCGACGCTGACATCGCATCGGCGGCGAGTGCCGCCACAGTCGCCGCGTTTACTCTCCCTTGATAGTTGAGCGAATGGACTTGTAACTTCGAGGTTACAAATCCGACTCTACGTTTAGGTTTACATTTTCCATTAATTTTAAAGGGTGAGGGGGGGTTGGGGGGGAGGATGGCGATGACAGACCAATTGCGCACCTCCCCGCCACCATCGTCGCTACCGACGACCTCGACCTCGAGCCGAGCGGGGCCGAAGGCCCGACGAGCTCCCGGAAATTTCGGAAAGGCGATATACCTTTAATTCCCAGTTGGCCGTAACTTTCTCGATGACGTCAAATTAGTGAAAAATCAAAGTATCTTTCTCGCCGTATAGCTCGAGAACGGGTCGACGGGTACGGGTGCGGGCGAGAGTAGGCTTGTCGGACGGAGGACGCGGAGACGAAGGCTTACCGCGCGAAAAATTCGCGGAAAATTTTTTACGTGTGCATCGGTAACGCGCGTCGACCTCGGCGGAGGATAACTTACCGACCACCACCGGCAGTGGTCGTTAACGCTCGGGGGGTATAAGCTGCCACGTTAAAAATGAAACCCGAATTTCGGCGCTTCCACGGTTCAGGGCTGAATATGGCCCGAAATAAAATAACTGATCCAAACGTTCGAATTTAACGCCAATTTCGCGACGCTGACTCCGCATCGATGGCGAGTGCCGCCACAGTCGCCGCGTTTACTCTCCCTTGATGGTTGATCGAATGGACTTGTAACTTCGAGGTTACGAATCCGACTCTACGTTTAGGTTTACATTTTCCATTAATTTTAAAGGGTGAGGAAGGGTTGGGGGGGGGATGGCGATGACAGACCAATTGCGCACCTTCCCGCCACCATCGTCGCTACCGACGACCTCGACCTCGAGCTGAGCGGGGCCGAAGGCCCGACGAGCTCCCGGAAATTTCGGAAAGGCGATATACCTTTAATTCCCAGTTGGCCGTAACATTCTCGATGACGTCAAATTAGTGAAAAAACAAAGTTTCTTTGTCGCCGTATAGCTCGAGAACGGGTCGACGGGTGCGGGCGAGAGTAGGCTCGTCGGACGGAGGACGCGGAGACGAAGGCTTACCGCGCGAAAAATTCGCGAAAATTCGCGGAAAATTTTTTACGTGTGCATCGGTAACGCGCGTCGACCTCGGCGGAGGATAACTTACCGACCACCACCGGCAGTGGTCGGTAACGGCTCGGGGGGTATAAGCTGCCGCGTTAAAAATGAAACCCGAATTTCGGCGCTTCCACGGTTCAGGGCTGAAAAGGGCCCGAAAGAAAATAACTGATTCAAACGTTCGAATTTAACGCCAACTTCGCGACGCTGACATCGCATCGGCGGCGAGTGCCGCCACAGTCGCCGCGTTTACTCTCCCTTGATAGTTGAGCGAATGGACTTGTAACTTCGAGGTTACGAATCCGACACTACGTTTAGGTTTACATTTTCCATTAATTTTAAAGGGTGACGGGGGGTTGGGGGGAGGATGGCGATGACAGACCAATTGCGCACCTCCCCGCCACCATCGTCGCTACCGACGACCTCGACCTCGAGCTGAGCGGGGCCGTAGGCCCGACGGGCTCCCGGAAATTTCGGAAAGGCGATATACCTTTAATTCCCAGTTGGCCGTAACTTTCTCGATGACGTCAAATTAGTGAAAAATCAAAGTTTCTTTGTCGCCGTATAGCTCGAGAACGGGTCGACGGGTGCGGGCGAGAGTAGGCTCGTCGGACGGAGGACGCGGAGACGAAGGCTTACCGCGCGAAAAATTCGCGAAAATTCGCGGAAAATTTTTTACGTGTGCATCGGTAACGCGCGTCGACCTCGGCGGAGGATAACTTACCGACCACCACCGGCAGTGGTCGGTAACGGCTCGGGGGGTATAAGCTGCCGCGTTAAAAATGAAACCCGAATTTCGGCGCTTCCACGGTTCAGGGCTGAAAAGGGCCCGAAAGAAAATAACTGATTCAAACGTTCGAATTTAACGCCAACTTCGCGACGCTGACATCGCATCGGCGGCGAGTGCCGCCACAGTCGCCGCGTTTACTCTCCCTTGATAGTTGAGCGAATGGACTTGTAACTTCGAGGTTACGAATCCGACACTACGTTTAGGTTTACATTTTCCATTAATTTTAAAGGGTGAGTGGGGGTTGGGAGGAGGATGGCGATGACAGACCAATTGCGCACCTTCCCGCCACCATCGTCGCTACCGACGACCTCGACCTCGAGCCGAGCGGGGCCGAAGGCCCGACGAGCTCCCGGAAATTTCGGAATGGCGATATACCTTTAATTCCCAGTTGGCCGGAACTTTCTCGATGACGTCAAATTAGTGAAAAATCAAAGTTTCTTTCTCGCCGTATAGCTCGAGAACGGGTCGACGGGTGCGGGCGAGAGTAGGCTTGTCGGACGGAGGACGCGGAGACGAAGGCTTACCGTTCGAAAAATTCGCGGAAAATTTTTTACGTGTGCATCGGTAACGCGCGTCGACCTCGGCGGAGGATAACTTACCGACCACCACCGGCAGTGGTCGGTAACGGCTCGGGGGGTATAAGCTGCCGCGTTAAAAATGAAACCCGAATTTCGGCGCTTCCACGGTTCAGGGCTGAAAAGGGCCCGAAAGAAAATAACTGATTCAAACGTTCGAATTTAACGCCAACTTCGCGACGCTGACATCGCATCGGCGGCGAGTGCCGCCACAGTCGCCGCGTTTACTCTCCCTTGATAGTTGAGCGAATGGACTTGTAACTTCGAGGTTACAAATCCGACTCTACGTTTAGGTTTACATTTTCCATTAATTTTAAAGGGTGAGGGGGGGTTGGGGGGGAGGATGGCGATGACAGACCAATTGCGCACCTCCCCGCCACCATCGTCGCTACCGACGACCTCGACCTCGAGCCGAGCGGGGCCGAAGGCCCGACGGGCTCCCGGAAATTTCGGAAAGGCGATATACCTTTAATTCCCAGTTGGCCGTAACTTTCTCGATGACGTCAAATTAGTGAAAAATCAAAGTTTCTTTGTCGCCGTATAGCTCGAGAACGGGTCGACGGGTGCGGGCGAGAGTAGGCTTGTCGGACGGAGGACGCGGAGACGAAGGCTTACCGCGCGAAAAATTCGCGAAAATTCGCGGAAAATTTTCTACGTGTGCATCGGTAACGCGCGTCGACCTCGGCGGAGGATAACTTACCGACCACCACCGGCAGTGGTCGGTAACGGCTCGGGGGGTATAAGCTGTCGCGTTAAAAATGAAACCCGAATTTCGGCGCTTCCACGGTTCAGGGCTGAAAAGGGCCCGAAAGAAAATAACTGATCCAAACGTTCGAATTTAACGCCAATTTCGCGACGCTGACTTCGCATCGGTGGCGAGTGCCGCCACAGTCGCCGCGTTTACTCTCCCTTGATGGTTGAGCGAATGGACTTGTAACTTCGAGGTTACGAATCCGACTCTACGTTTAGGTTTACATTTTCCATTAATTTTAAAGGGTGAGGAAGGGTTGGGGGGGGGATGGCGATGACAGACCAATTGCGCACCTCCCCGCCACCATCGTCGCTACCGACGACCTCGACCTCGAGCCGAGCGGGGCCGAAGGCCCGACGAGCTCCCGGAAATTTCGGAATGGCGATATACCTTTAATTCCCAGTTGGCCGGAACTTTCTCGATGACGTCAAATTAGTGAAAAATCAAAGTTTCTTTGTCGCCGTATAGCTCGAGAACGGGTCGACGGGTGCGGGCGAGAGTAGGCTTGTCGGACGGAGGACGCGGAGACGAAGGCTTACCGCGCGAAAAATTCGCGAAAATTCGCGGAAAATTTTTTACGTGTGCATCGGTAACGCGCGTCGACCTCGGCGGAGGATAACTTACCGACCACCACCGGCAGTGGTCGGTAACGGCTCGGGGGGTATAAGCTGCCGCGTTAAAAATGAAACCCGAATTTCGGCGCTTCCACGGTTCAGGGCTGAAAAGGGCCCGAAAGAAAATAACTGATTCAAACGTTCGAATTTAACGCCAACTTCGCGACGCTGACATCGCACCGGCGGCGAGTGCCGCCACAGTCGCCGCGTTTACTCTCCCTTGATAGTTGAGCGAATGGACTTGTAACTTCGAGGTTACAAATCCGACTCTACGTTTAGGTTTACATTTTCCATTAATTTTAAAGGGTGACGGGGGGTTGGGGGGAGGATGGCGATGACAGACCAATTGCGCACCTCCCCGCCACCATCGTCGCTACCGACGACCTCGACCTCGAGCCGAGCGGGGCCGAAGGCCCGACGGGCTCCCGGAAATCTCGGAAAGGCGATATACCTTTAATTCCCAGTTGGCCGTAACTTTCTCGATGACGTCAAATTAGTGAAAAATCAAAGTTTCTTTGTCGCCGTATAGCTCGAGAACGGGTCGACGGGTGCGGGCGAGAGTAGGCTTGTCGGACGTAGGACGCGGAGACGAAGGCTTACCGCGCGAAAAATTCGCGAAAATTCGCGGAAAATTTTCTACGTGTGCATCGGTAAAGCGCGTCGACCTCGGCGGAGGATAACTTACCGACCACCACCGGCAGTGGTCGGTAACGGCTCGGGGGGTATAAGCTGCCGCGTTAAAAATGAAACCCGAATTTCGGCGCTTCCACGGTTCAGGGCTGAAAAGGGCCCGAAAGAAAATAACTGATTCAAACGTTCGAATTTAACGCCAACTTCGCGACGCTGACATCGCACCGGCGGCGAGTGCCGCCACAGTCGCCGCGTTTACTCTCCCTTGATAGTTGAGCGAATGGACTTGTAACTTCGAGGTTACAAATCCGACTCTACGTTTAGGTTTACATTTTCCATTAATTTTAAAGGGTGACGGGGGGTTGGGGGGAGGATGGCGATGACAGACCAATTGCGCACCTCCCCGCCACCATCGTCGCTACCGACGACCTCGACCTCGAGCCGAGCGGGGCCGAAGGCCCGACGGGCTCCCGGAAATCTCGGAAAGGCGATATACCTTTAATTCCCAGTTGGCCGTAACTTTCTCGATGACGTCAAATTAGTGAAAAATCAAAGTTTCTTTGTCGCCGTATAGCTCGAGAACGGGTCGACGGGTGCGGGCGAGAGTAGGCTTGTCGGACGTAGGACGCGGAGACGAAGGCTTACCGCGCGAAAAATTCGCGAAAATTCGCGGAAAATTTTCTACGTGTGCATCGGTAAAGCGCGTCGACCTCGGCGGAGGATAACTTACCGACCACCACCGGCAGTGGTCGGTAACGGCTCGGGGGGTATAAGCTGCCGCGTTAAAAATGAAACCCGAATTTCGGCGCTTCCACGGTTCAGGGCTGAAAAGGGCCCGAAAGAAAATAACTGATTCAAACGTTCGAATTTAACGCCAACTTCGCGACGCTGACATCGCACCGGCGGCGAGTGCCGCCACAGTCGCCGCGTTTACTCTCCCTTGATAGTTGAGCGAATGGACTTGTAACTTCGAGGTTACAAATCCGACTCTACGTTTGGGTTTACATTTTCCATTAATTTTAAAGGGTGAGGGGGGGTTGGGGGGGAGGATGGCGATGACAGACCAATTGCGCACCTCCCCGCCACCATCGTCGCTACCGACGACCTCGACCTCGAGCCGAGCGGGGCCGAAGGCCCGACGGGCTCCCGGAAATCTCGGAAAGGCGATATACCTTTAATTCCCAGTTGGCCGTAACTTTCTCGATGACGTCAAATTAGTGAAAAATCAAAGTTTCTTTGTCGCCGTATAGCTCGAGAACGGGTCGACGGGTGCGGGCGAGAGTAGGCTCGTCGGACGGAGGACGCGGAGACGAAGGCTTACCGCGCGAAAAATTCGCGAAAATTCGCGGAAAATTTTTTACGTGTGCATCGGTAACGCGCGTCGACCTCGGCGGAGGATAACTTACCGACCACCACCGGCAGTGGTCGGTAACGGCTCGGGGGGTATAAGCTGCCGCGTTAAAAATGAAACCCGAATTTCGGCGCTTCCACGGTTCAGGGCTGAAAAGGGCCCGAAAGAAAATAACTGATTCAAACGTTCGAATTTAACGCCAACTTCGCGACGCTGACATCGCATCGGCGGCGAGTGCCGCCACAGTCGCCGCGTTTACTCTCCCTTGATAGTTGAGCGAATGGACTTGTAACTTCGAGGTTACGAATCCGACACTACGTTTAGGTTTACATTTTCCATTAATTTTAAAGGGTGAGTGGGGGTTGGGAGGAGGATGGCGATGACAGACCAATTGCGCACCTTCCCGCCACCATCGTCGCTACCGACGACCTCGACCTCGAGCCGAGCGGGGCCGAAGGCCCGACGAGCTCCCGGAAATTTCGGAATGGCGATATACCTTTAATTCCCAGTTGGCCGGAACTTTCTCGATGACGTCAAATTAGTCAAAAATCAAAGTTTCTTTCTCGCCGTATAGCTCGAGAACGGGTCGACGGGTGCGGGCGAGAGTAGGCTTGTCGGACGGAGGACGCGGAGACGAAGGCTTACCGTTCGAAAAATTCGCGGAAAATTTTTTACGTGTGCATCGGTAACGCGCGTCGACCTCGGCGGAGGATAACTTACCGACCACCACCGGCAGTGGTCGTTAACGCTCGGGGGGTATAAGCTGCCACGTTAAAAATGAAACCCGAATTTCGGCGCTTCCACGGTTCAGGGCTGAATATGGCCCGAAAGAAAATAACTGATTCAAACGTTCGAATTTAACGCCAACTTCGCGACGCTGACTTCGCATCGATGGCGAGTGCCGCCACAGTCGCCGCGTTTACTCTCCCTTGATGGTTGATCGAATGGACTTGTTACTTCGAGGTTACGAATCCGACTCTACGTTTAGGTTTACATTTTCCATTAATTTTAAAGGGTGAGGAAGGGTTGGGGGGGGATGGCGATGACAGACCAATTGCGCACCTTCCCGCCACCATCGTCGCTACCGACGACCTCGACCTCGAGCCGAGCCGAGCCGAGCGGGGCCGAAGGCCCGACGGGCTCCCGGAAATTTCGGAAAGGCGATATACCTTTAATTCCCAGTTGGCCGTAACTTTCTCGATGACGTCAAATTAGTGAAAAATCAAAGTTTCTTTGTCGCCGTATAGCTCGAGAACGGGTCGACGGGTGCGGGCGACAGTAGGCTCGTCGGACGGAGGACGCGGAGACGAAGGCTTACCGCGCGAAAAATTCGCGAAAATTCGCGGAAAATTTTTTACGTGTGCATCGGTAACGCGCGTCGACCTCGGCGGAGGATAACTTACCGACCACCACCGGCAGTGGTCGGTAACGGCTCGGGGGGTATAAGCTGCCGCGTTAAAAATGAAACCCGAATTTCGGCGCTTCCACGGTTCAGGGCTGAAAAGGGCCCGAAAGAAAATAACTAATTCAAACGTTCGAATTTAACGCCAACTTCGCGACGCTGACATCGCACTGGCGGCGAGTGCCGCCACAGTCGCCGCGTTTACTCTCCCTTGATAGTTGAGCGAATGGACTTGTAACTTCGAGGTTACAAATCCGACTCTACGTTTAGGTTTACATTTTCCATTAATTTTAAAGGGTGACGGGGGGTTGGGGGGAGGATGGCGATGACAGACCAATTGCGCACCTCCCCGCCACCATCGTCGCTACCGACGACCTCGACCTCGAGCTGAGCGGGGCCGAAGGCCCGACGGGCTCCCGGAAATTTCGGAAAGGCGATATACCTTTAATTCCCAGTTGGCCGTAACTTTCTCGATGACGTCAAATTAGTGAAAAATCAAAGTTTCTTTGTCGCCGTATAGCTCGAGAACGGGTCGACGGGTGCGGGCGAGAGTAGGCTCGTCGGACGGAGGACGCGGAGACGAAGGCTTACCGCGCGAAAAATTCGCGAAAATTCGCGGAAAATTTTTTACGTGTGCATCGGTAACGCGCGTCGACCTCGGCGGAGGATAACTTACCGACCACCACCGGCAGTGGTCGGTAACGGCTCGGGGGGTATAAGCTGCCGCGTTAAAAATGAAACCCGAATTTCGGCGCTTCCACGGTTCAGGGCTGAAAAGGGCCCGAAAGAAAATAACTGATTCAAACGTTCGAATTTAACGCCAACTTCGCGACGCTGACATCGCATCGGCGGCGAGTGCCGCCACAGTCGCCGCGTTTACTCTCCCTTGATAGTTGAGCGAATGGACTTGTAACTTCGAGGTTACAAATCCGACTCTACGTTTAGGTTTACATTTTCCATTAATTTTAAAGGGTGAGGGGGGGTTGGGGGGGAGGATGGCGATGACAGACCAATTGCGCACCTCCCCGCCACCATCGTCGCTACCGACGACCTCGACCTCGAGCCGAGCGGGGCCGAAGGCCCGACGGGCTCCCGGAAATTTCGGAAAGGCGATATACCTTTAATTCCCAGTTGGCCGTAACTTTCTCGATGACGTCAAATTAGTGAAAAATCAAAGTTTCTTTGTCGCCGTATAGCTCGAGAACGGGTCGACGGGTGCGGGCGAGAGTAGGCTTGTCGGACGGAGGACGCGGTGACGAAGGCTTACCGCGCGAAAAATTCGCGAAAATTCGCGGAAAATTTTCTACGTGTGCATCGGTAACGCGCGTCGACCTCGGCGGAGGATAACTTACCGACCACCACCGGCAGTGGTCGGTAACGGCTCGGGGGGTATAAGCTGCCGCGTTAAAAATGAAACCCGAATTTCGGCGCTTCCACGGTTCAGGGCTGAAAAGGGCCCGAAAGAAAATAACTGATCCAAACGTTCGAATTTAACGCCAATTTCGCGACGCTGACTTCGCATCGGTGGCGAGTGCCGCCACAGTCGCCGCGTTTACTCTCCCTTGATGGTTGAGCGAATGGACTTGTAACTTCGAGGTTACGAATCCGACTCTACGTTTAGGTTTACATTTTCCATTAATTTTAAAGGGTGAGGAAGGGTTGGGGGGGGGGATGGCGATGACAGACCAATTGCGCACCTCCCCGCCACCATCGTCGCTACCGACGACCTCGACCTCGAGCCGAGCTGGGCCGAAGGCCCGACGAGCTCCCGGAAATTTCGGAATGGCGATATACCTTTAATTACCAGTTGGCCGGAACTTTCTCGATGACGTCAAATTAGTGAAAAATCAAAGTTTCTTTGTCGCCGTATAGCTCGAGAACGGGTCGACGGGTGCGGGCGAGAGTAGGCTTGTCGGACGGAGGACGCGGAGACGAAGGCTTACCGCGCGAAAAATTCGCGAAAATTCGCGGAAAATTTTCTACGTGTGCATCGGTAACGCGCGTCGACCTCGGCGGAGGATAACTTACCGACCACCACCGGCAGTGGTCGGTAACGGCTCGGGGGGTATAAGCTGCCGCGTTAAAAATGAAACCCGAATTTCGGCGCTTCCACGGTTCAGGGCTGAAAAGGGCCCGAAAGAAAATAACTGATCCAAACGTTCGAATTTAACGCCAATTTCGCGACGCTGACTTCGCATCGGTGGCGAGTGCCGCCACAGTCGCCGCGTTTACTCTCCCTTGATGGTTGAGCGAATGGACTTGTAACTTCGAGGTTACGAATCCGACTCTACGTTTAGGTTTACATTTTCCATTAATTTTAAAGGGTGAGGAAGGGTTGGGGGGGGGGATGGCGATGACAGACCAATTGCGCACCTCCCCGCCACCATCGTCGCTACCGACGACCTCGACCTCGAGCCGAGCGGGGCCGAAGGCCCGACGAGCTCCCGGAAATTTCGGAATGGCGATATACCTTTAATTACCAGTTGGCCGGAACTTTCTCGATGACGTCAAATTAGTGAAAAATCAAAGTTTCTTTGTCGCCGTATAGCTCGAGAACGGGTCGACGGGTGCGGGCGAGAGTAGGCTTGTCGGACGGAGGACGCGGAGACGAAGGCTTACCGCGCGAAAAATTCGCGAAAATTCGCGGAAAATTTTTTACGTGTGCATCGGTAACGCGCGTCGACCTCGGCGGAGGATAACTTACCGACCACCACCGGCAGTGGTCGGTAACGGCTCGGGGGGTATAAGCTGCCGCGTTAAAAATGAAACCCGAATTTCGGCGCTTCCACGGTTCAGGGCTGAAAAGGGCCCGAAAGAAAATAACTGATTCAAACGTTCGAATTTAACGCCAACTTCGCGACGCTGACATCGCACCGGCGGCGAGTGCCGCCACAGTCGCCGCGTTTACTCTCCCTTGATAGTTGAGCGAATGGACTTGTAACTTCGAGGTTACAAATCCGACTCTACGTTTAGGTTTACATTTTCCATTAATTTTAAAGGGTGACGGGGGGTTGGGGGGAGGATGGCGATGACAGACCAATTGCGCACCTCCCCGCCACCATCGTCGCTACCGACGACCTCGACCTCGAGCCGAGCGGGGCCGAAGGCCCGACGGGCTCCCGGAAATCTCGGAAAGGCGATATACCTTTAATTCCCAGTTGGCCGTAACTTTCTCGATGACGTCAAATTAGTGAAAAATCAAAGTTTCTTTGTCGCCGTATAGCTCGAGAACGGGTCGACGGGTGCGGGCGAGAGTAGGCTTGTCGGACGTAGGACGCGGAGACGAAGGCTTACCGCGCGAAAAATTCGCGAAAATTCGCGGAAAATTTTCTACGTGTGCATCGGTAAAGCGCGTCGACCTCGGCGGAGGATAAATTACCGACCACCACCGGCAGTGGTCGGTAACGGCTCGGGGGGTATAAGCTGCCGCGTTAAAAATGAAACCCGAATTTCGGCGCTTCCACGGTTCAGGGCTGAAAAGGGCCCGAAAGAAAATAACTGATTCAAACGTTCGAATTTAACGCCAACTTCGCGACGCTGACATCGCACCGGCGGCGAGTGCCGCCACAGTCGCCGCGTTTACTCTCCCTTGATAGTTGAGCGAATGGACTTGTAACTTCGAGGTTACAAATCCGACTCTACGTTTGGGTTTACATTTTCCATTAATTTTAAAGGGTGAGGGGGGGTTGGGGGGGAGGATGGCGATGACAGACCAATTGCGCACCTCCCCGCCACCATCGTCGCTACCGACGACCTCGACCTCGAGCCGAGCGGGGCCGAAGGCCCGACGGGCTCCCGGAAATCTCGGAAGGCCGATATACCTTTAATTCCCAGTTGGCCGTAACTTTCTCGATGACGTCAAATTAGTGAAAAATCAAAGTTTCTTTGTCGCCGTATAGCTCGAGAACGGGTCGACGGGTGCGGGCGAGAGTAGGCTCGTCGGACGGAGGACGCGGAGACGAAGGCTTACCGCGCGAAAAATTCGCGAAAATTCGCGGAAAATTTTTTACGTGTGCATCGGTAACGCGCGTCGACCTCGGCGGAGGATAACTTACCGACCACCACCGGCAGTGGTCGGTAACGGCTCGGGGGGTATAAGCTGCCGCGTTAAAAATGAAACCCGAATTTCGGCGCTTCCACGATTCAGGGCTGAAAAGGGCCCGAAAGAAAATAACTAATTCAAACGTTCGAATTTAACGCCAACTTCGCGACGCTGACATCGCATCGGCGGCGAGTGCCTCCACAGTCACCGCGTTTACTCTCCCTTGATAGTTGAGCGAATGGACTTGTAACTTCGAGGTTACAAATCCGACTCTACGTTTAGGTTTACATTTTCCATTAATTTTAAAGGGTGAGGGGGGGTTGGGGGGGAGGATGGCGATGACAGACCAATTGCGCACCTCCCCGCCACCATCGTCGCTACCGACGACCTCGACCTCGAGCCGAGCGGGGCCGAAGGCCCGACGGGCTCCCGGAAATTTCGGAAAGGCGATATACCTTTAATTCCCAGTTGGCCGTAACTTTCTCGATGACGTCAAATTAGTGAAAAATCAAAGTTTCTTTGTCGCCGTATAGCTCGAGAACGGGTCGACGGGTGCGGGCGAGAGTAGGCTCGTCGGTCGGAGGACGCGGAGACGAAGGCTTACCGCGCGAAAAATTCACAAAAATTCGCGGAAAATTTTCTACGTGTGCATCGGTAAAGCGCGTCGACCTCGGCGGAGGATAAATTACCGACCACCACCGGCAGTGGTCGGTAACGGCTCGGGGGGTATAAGCTGCCGCGTTAAAAATGAAACCCGAATTTCGGCGCTTCCACGGTTCAGGGCTGAAAAGGGCCCGAAAGAAAATAACTGATTCAAACGTTCGAATTTAACGCCAACTTCGCGACGCTGACATCGCACCGGCGGCGAGTGCCGCCACAGTCGCCGCGTTTACTCTCCCTTGATAGTTGAGCGAATGGACTTGTAACTTCGAGGTTACAAATCCGACTCTACGTTTGGGTTTACATTTTCCATTAATTTTAAAGGGTGAGGGGGGGTTGGGGGGGAGGATGGCGATGACAGACCAATTGCGCACCTCCCCGCCACCATCGTCGCTACCGACGACCTCGACCTCGAGCCGAGCGGGGCCGAAGGCCCGACGGGCTCCCGGAAATTTCGGAAAGGCGATATACCTTTAATTCCCAGTTGGCCGTAACTTTCTCGATGACGTCAAAGTAGTGAAAAATCAAAGTTTCTTTGTCGCCGTATAGCTCGAGAACGGGTCGACGGGTGCGGGCGAGAGTAGGCTCGTCGGTCGGAGGACGCGGAGACGAAGGCTTACCGCGAGAAAAATTCACGAAAATTCGCGGAAAATTTTTTACGTGTGCATCGGTAACGCGCGTCGACCTCGGCGGAGGATAACTTACCGACCACCACCGGCAGTGGTCGGTAACGGCTCGGGGGGTATAAGCTGCCGCGTTAAAAATGAAACCCGAATTTCGGCGCTTCCACGGTTCAGGGCTGAAAAGGGCCCGAAAGAAAATAACTGATCCAAACGTTCGAATTTAACGCCAATTTCGCGACGCTGACTTCGCATCGATGGCGAGTGCCGCCACAGTCGCCGCGTTTACTCTCCCTTGATAGTTGAGCGAATGGACTTGTAACTTCGAGGTTACAAAACCGACTCTACGTTTAGGTTTACATTTTCCATTAATTTTAAAGGGTGAGGGGGGGTTGGGGGGGAGGATGGCGATGACAGACCAATTGCGCACCTCCCCGCCACCATCGTCGCTACCGACGACCTCGACCTCGAGCCGAGCGGGGCCGAAGGCCCGACGGGCTCCCGGAAATTTCGGAAAGGCGATGTACCTTTAATTCCCAGTTGGCCGTAACTTTCTCGATGACGTCAAATTAGTGAAAAATCAAAGTTTCTTTGTCGCCGTATAGCTCGAGAACGGGTCGACGGGTGCGGGCGAGAGTAGGCTCGTCGGTCGGAGGACGCGGAGACGAAGGCTTACCGCGCGAAAAATTCACGAAAATTCGCGGAAAATTTTTTACGTGTGCATCGGTAACGCGCGTCGACCTCGGCGGAGGATAACTTACCGACCACCACCGGCAGTGGTCGGTAACGGCTCGGGGGGTATAAGCTGCCGCGTTAAAAATGAAACCCGAATTTCGGCGCTTCCACGGTTCAGGGCTGAAAAGGGCCCGAAAGAAAATAACTGATCCAAACGTTCGAATTTAACGCCAATTTCGCGACACTGACTTCGCATCGGTGGCGAGTGCCGCCACAGTCGCCGCGTTTACTCTCCCTTGATGGTTGAGCGAATGGACTTGTAACTTCGAGGCTACGAATCCGACTCTACGTTTAGGTTTACATTTTCCATTAATTTTAAAGGGTGAGGAAGGGATGGGGGGGGGGATGGCGATGACAGACCAATTGCGCACCTCCCCGCCACCATCGTCGCTACCGACGACCTCGACCTCGAGCCGAGCGGGGCCGAAGGCCCGACGGGCTCCCGGAAATTTCGGAAAGGCGATATACCTTTAATTCCCAGTTGGCCGTAACTTTCTCGATGACGTCAAATTAGTGAAAAATCAAAGTTTCTTTGTCGCCGTATAGCTCGAGAACGGGTCGACGGGTGCGGGCGAGAGTAGGCTCGTCGGACGGAGGACGCGGAGACGAAGGCTTACCGCGCGAAAAATCCGCGAAAATTCGCGGAAAATTTTTTACGTGTGCATCGGTAACGCGCGTCAACCTCGGCGGAGGATAACTTACCGACCACCACCGGCAGTGGTCGGTAACGGCTCGGGGGGTATAAGCTGCCGCGTTAAAAATAAACCCGAATTTCGGCGCTTCCACGGTTCAGGGCTGAAAAGGGCCCGAAAGAAAATAACTAATTCAAACGTTCGAATTTAACGCCAACTTCGCGACGCTGACATCGCATCGGCGGCGAGTGCCGCCACAGTCGCCGCGTTTACACTCCCTTGATAGTTGAGCGAATGGACTTGTAACTTCGAGGTTACAAATCCGACTCTACGTTTAGGTTTACATTTTCCATTAATTTTAAAGGGTGAGGGGGGGTTGGGGGGGAGGATGGCGATGACAGACCAATTGCGCACCTCCCCGCCACCATCGTCGCTACCGACGACCTCGACCTCGAGCCGAGCGGGGCCGAAGGCCCGACTTGCTCCCGGAAATTTCGGAAAGGCGATATACCTTTAATTCCCAGTTGGCCGTAACTTTCTCGATGACGTCAAATTAGTGAAAAATCAAAGTTTCTTTGTCGCCGTATAGCTCGAGAACGGGTCGACGGGTGCGGGCGAGAGTAGGCTTGTCGGACGGAGGACGCGGAGACGAAGGCTTACCGCGCGAAAAATTCGCGAAAATTCGCGGAAAATTTTTTACGTGTGCATCGGTAACGCGCGTCGACCTCGGCGGAGGATAACTTACCGACCACCACCGGCAGTGGTCGGTAACGGCACGGGGGGTATAAGCTGCCGCGTTAAAAATGAAACCCGAATTTCGGCGCTTCCACGATTCAGGGCTGAAAAGGGCCCGAAAGAAAGTAACTGATTCAAACGTTCGAATTTAACGCCGACTTCGCGACGCTGACATCGCACCGGCGGCGAGTGCCGCCACAGTCGCCGCGTTTACTCTCCCTTGATAGTTGAGCGAATGGACTTGTAACTTCGAGGTTACAAATCCGACTCTACGTTTAGGTTTACATTTTCCATTAATTTTAAAGGGTGAGGGGGGGTTGGGGGGGAGGATGGCGATGACAGACCAATTGCGCACCTCCCCGCCACCATCGTCGCTACCGACGACCTCGACCTCGAGCCGAGCGGGGCCGAAGGCCCGACGGGCTCCCGGAAATTTCGGAAAGGCGATATACCTTTAATTCCCAGTTGGCCGTAACTCTCTCGATGACGTCAAATTAGTGAAAAATCAAAGTTTCTTTGTCGCCGTATAGCTCGAGAACGGGTCGACGGGTGCGGGCGAGAGTAGGCTCGTCGGTCGGAGGACGCGGAGACGAAGGCTTACCGCGCGAAAAATTCACGAAAATTCGCGGAAAATTTTTTACGTGTGCATCGGTAACGCGCGTCGACCTCAGCGGAGGATAACTTACCGACCACCACCGGCAGTGGTCGGTAACGGCTCGGGGGGTATAAGCTGCCGCGTTAAAAATGAAACCCGAATTTCGGCGCTTCCACGGTTCAGGGCTGAAAAGGGCCCGAAAGAAAATAACTGATCCAAACGTCCGAATTTAACGCCAATTTCGCGACGCTGACTTCGCATCGATGGCGAGTGCCGCCACAGTCGCCGCGTTTACTCTCCCTTGATGGTTGAGCGAATGGACTTGTAACTTCGAGGTTACGAATCCGACTCTACGTTTAGGTTTACATTTTCCATTAATTTTAAAGGGTGAGGAAGGGTTGGGGGGGGGGATGGCGATGACAGACCAATTGCGCACCTCCCCGCCACCATCGTCGCTACCGACGACCTCGACCTCGAGCCGAGCCGGGCCGAAGGCCCGACGAGCTCCCGGAAATTTCGGAATGGCCATATACCTTTAATTCCCAGTTGGCCGGAATTTTCTCGATGACGTCAAATTAGTGAAAAATCAAAGTTTCTTTGTCGCCGTATAGCTCGAGAACGGGTCGACGGGTGCGGGCGAGAGTAGGCTTGTCGGACGGAGGACGCGGAGACGAAGGCTTACCGCGCGAAAAATTCGCGAAAATTCGCGGAAAATTTTTTACGTGTGCATCGGTAACGCGCGTCGACCTCGGCGGAGGATAACTTACCGACCACCACCGGCAGTGGTCGGTAACGGCTCGGGGGGTATAAGCTGCCGCGTTAAAAATGAAACCCGAATTTCGGCGCTTCCACGGTTCAGGGCTGAAAAGGGCCCGAAAGAAAATAACTAATTCAAACGTTCGAATTTAACGCCAACTTCGCGACGCTGACATCGCATCGGCGGCGAGTGCCGCCACAGTCGCCGCGTTTACTCTCCCTTGATAGTTGAGCGAATGGACTTGTAACTTCGAGGTTACAAATCCGACTCTACGTTTAGGTTTACATTTTCCATTCATTTTAAAGGGTGAGGGGGGGTTGGGGGGAGGATGGCGATGACAGACCAATTGCGCACCTCCCCGCCACCATCGTCGCTACCGACGACCTCGACCTCGAGCCGAGCGGGGCCGAAGGCCCGACGGGCTCCCGGAAATTTCGGAAAGGCGATATACCTTTAATTCCCAGTTGGCCGTAACTTTCTCGATGACGTCAAATTAGTGAAAAATCAAAGTTTCTTTGTCGCCGTATAGCTCGAGAACGGGTCGACGGGTGCGGGCGAGAGTAGGCTTGTTGGACGGAGGACGCGGAGACGAAGGCTTACCGCGCGAAAAATCCGCGAAAATTCGCGGAAAATTTTTTACGTGTGCATCGGTAACGCGCGTCGACCTCGGCGGAGGATAACTTACCGACCACCACCGGCAGTGGTCGGTAACGGCTCGGGGGGTATAAGCTGCCGCATTAAAAATGAAACCCGAATTTCGGCGCTTCCACGGTTCAGGGCTGAAAAGGGCCCGAAAGAAAATAACTGATTCAAACGTTCGAATTTAACGCCAACTTCGCGACGCTGACATCGCACCGGCGGCGAGTGCCGCCACAGTCGCCGCGTTTACTCTCCCTTGATAGTTGAGCGAATGGACTTGTAACTTCGAGGTTACAAATCCGACTCTACGTTTAGGTTTACATTTTCCATTCATTTTAAAGGGTGACGGGGGGTTGGGGGGAGGATGGCGATGACAGACCAATTGCGCACCTCCCCGCCACCATCGTCGCTACCGACGACCTCGACCTCGAGCCGAGCGGGGCCGAAGGCCCGACGGGCTCCCGGAAATTTCGGAAAGGCGATATACCTTTAATTCCCAGTTGGCCGTAACTTTCTCGATGACGTCAAATTAGTGAAAAATCAAAGTTTCTTTGTCGCCGTATAGCTCGAGAACGGGTCGACGGGTGCGGGCGAGAGTAGGCTTGTTGGACGGAGGACGCGGAGACGAAGGCTTACCGCGCGAAAAATCCGCGAAAATTCGCGGAAAATTTTTTACGTGTGCATCGGTAACGCGCGTCGACCTCGGCGGAGGATAACTTACCGACCACCACCGGCAGTGGTCGGTAACGGCTCGGGGGGTATAAGCTGCCGCATTAAAAATGAAACCCGAATTTCGGCGCTTCCACGGTTCAGGGCTGAAAAGGGCCCGAAAGAAAATAACTGATTCAAACGTTCGAATTTAACGCCAACTTCGCGACGCTGACATCGCACCGGCGGCGAGTGCCGCCACAGTCGCCGCGTTTACTCTCCCTTGATAGTTGAGCGAATGGACTTGTAACTTCGAGGTTACAAATCCGACTCTACGTTTAGGTTTACATTTTCCATTAATTTTAAAGGGTGAGGGGGGGTTGGGGGGGAGGATGGCGATGACAGACCAATTGCGCACCTCCCCGCCACCATCGTCGCTACCGACGACCTCGACCTCGAGCCGAGCGGGGCCGAAGGCCCGACTTGCTCCCGGAAATTTCGGAAAGGCGATATACCTTTAATTCCCAGTTGGCCGTAACTTTCTCGATGACGTCAAATTAGTGAAAAATCAAAGTTTCTTTGTCGCCGTATAGCTCGAGAACGGGTCGACGGGTGCGGGCGAGAGTAGGCTCGTCGGACGGAGGACGCGGAGACGAAGGCTTACCGCGCGAAAAATTCGCGAAAATTCGCGGAAAATTTTTTACGTGTGCATCGGTAACGCGCGTCGACCTCGGCGGAGGATAACTTACCGACCACCACCGGCAGTGGTCGGTAACGGCTCGGGGGGTATAAGCTGCCGCGTTAAAAATAAACCCGAATTTCGGCGCTTCCACGGTTCAGGGCTGAAAAGGGCCCGAAAGAAAATAACTAATTCAAACGTTCGAATTTAACGCCAACTTCGCGACGCTGACATCGCATCGGCGGCGAGTGCCGCCACAGTCGCCGCGTTTACTCTCCCTTGATAGTTGAGCGAATGGACTTGTAACTTCGAGGTTACAAATCCGACTCTACGTTTAGGTTTACATTTTCCATTAATTTTAAAGGGTGAGGGGGGGTTGGGGGGGAGGATGGCGATGACAGACCAATTGCGCACCTCCCCGCCACCATCGTCGCTACCGACGACCTCGACCTCGAGCCGAGCGGGGCCGAAGGCCCGACTTGCTCCCGGAAATTTCGGAAAGGCGATATACCTTTAATTCCCAGTTGGCCGTAACTTTCTCGATGACGTCAAATTAGTGAAAAATCAAAGTTTCTTTGTCGCCGTATAGCTCGAGAACGGGTCGACGGGTGCGGGCGAGAGTAGGCTTGTCGGACGGAGGACGCGGAGACGAAGGCTTACCGCGCGAAAAATTCGCGAAAATTCGCGGAAAATTTTTTACGTGTGCATCGGTAACGCGCGTCGACCTCGGCGGAGGATAACTTACCGACCACCACCGGCAGTGGTCGGTAACGGCACGGGGGGTATAAGCTGCCGCGTTAAAAATGAAACCCGAATTTCGGCGCTTCCACGGTTCAGGGCTGAAAAGGGCCCGAAAGAAAATAACTGATTCAAACGTTCGAATTTAACGCCAACTTCGCGACGCTGACATCGCACCGGCGGCGAGTGCCGCCACAGTCGCCGCGTTTACTCTCCCTTGATAGTTGAGCGAATGGACTTGTAACTTCGAGGTTACAAATCCGACTCTACGTTTAGGTTTACATTTTCCATTAATTTTAAAGGGTGACGGGGGGTTGGGGGGAGGATGGCGATGACTGACCAATTGCGCACCTCCCCGCCACCATCGTCGCTACCGACGACCTCGACCTCGAGCCGAGCGGGGCCGAAGGCCCGACGGGCTCCCGGAAATTTCGGAAAGGGGATATACCTTTAATTCCCAGTTGGCCGTAACTTTCTCGATGACGTCAAATTAGTGAAAAATCAAAGTTTCTTTGTCGCCGTATAGCTCGAGGACGGGTCGACGGGTGCGGGCGAGAGTAGGCTCGTCGGACGGAGGACGCGGAGACGAAGGCTTACCGCGCGAAAAATTCGCGAAAATTCGCGGAAAATTTTTTACGTGTGCATCGGTAACGCGCGTCGACCTCGGCGGAGGATAACTTACCGACCACCACCGGCAGTGGTCGGTAACGGCTCGGGGGGTATAAGCTGCCGCGTTAAAAATGAAACCCGAATTTCGGCGCTTCCACGGTTCAGGGCTGAAAAGGGCCCGAAAGAAAATAACTAATTCAAACGTTCGAATTTAACGCCAACTTCGCGACGCTGACATCGCATCGGCGGCGAGTGCCGCCACAGTCGCCGCGTTTACTCTCCCTTGATAGTTGAGCGAATGGACTTGTAACTTCGAGGTTACAAATCCGACTCTACGTTTAGGTTTACATTTTCCATTCATTTTAAAGGGTGAGGGGGGGTTGGGGGGGAGGATGGCGATGACAGACCAATTGCGCACCTCCCCGCCACCATCGTCGCTACCGACGACCTCGACCTCGAGCCGAGCGGGGCCGAAGGCCCGACGGGCTCCCGGAAATTTCGGAAAGGCGATATACCTTTAATTCCCAGTTGGCCGTAACTTTCTCGATGACGTCAAATTAGTGAAAAATCAAAGTTTCTTTGTCGCCGTATAGCTCGAGAACGGGTCGACGGGTGCGGGCGAGAGTAGGCTTGTTGGACGGAGGACGCGGAGACGAAGGCTTACCGCGCGAAAAATTCGCGAAAATTCGCGGAAAATTTTTTACGTGTGCATCGGTAACGCGCGTCGACCTCGGCGGAGGATAACTTACCGACCACCACCGGCAGTGGTCGGTAACGGCTCGGGGGGTATAAGCTGCCGCATTAAAAATGAAACCCGAATTTCGGCGCTTCCACGGTTCAGGGCTGAAAAGGGCCCGAAAGAAAATAACTGATTCAAACGTTCGAATTTAACGCCAACTTCGCGACGCTGACATCGCACCGGCGGCGAGTGCCGCCACAGTCGCCGCGTTTACTCTCCCTTGATAGTTGAGCGAATGGACTTGTAACTTCGAGGTTACAAATCCGACTCTACGTTTAGGTTTACATTTTCCATTCATTTTAAAGGGTGACGGGGGGTTGGGGGGAGGATGGCGATGACAGACCAATTGCGCACCTCCCCGCCACCATCGTCGCTACCGACGACCTCGACCTCGAGCCGATCGGGGCCGAAGGCCCGACGGGCTCCCGGAAATTTCGGAAAGGCGATATACCTTTAATTCCCAGTTGGCCGTAACTTTCTCGATGACGTCAAATTAGTGAAAAATCAAAGTTTCTTTGTCGCCGTATAGCTCGAGAACGGGTCGACGGGTGCGGGCGAGAGTAGGCTTGTTGGACGGAGGACGCGGAGACGAAGGCTTACCGCGCGAAAAATTCGCGAAAATTCGCGGAAAATTTTTTACGTGTGCATCGGTAACGCGCGTCGACCTCGGCGGAGGATAACTTACCGACCACCACCGGCAGTGGTCGGTAACGGCACGGGGGGTATAAGCTGCCGCGTTAAAAATGAAACCCGAATTTCGGCGCTTCCACGGTTCAGGGCTGAAAAGGGCCCGAAAGAAAGTAACTGATTCAAACGTTCGAATTTAACGCCGACTTCGCGACGCTGACATCGCACCGGCGGCGAGTGCCGCCACAGTCGCCGCGTTTACTCTCCCTTGATAGTTGAGCGAATGGACTTGTAACTTCGAGGTTACAAATCCGACTCTACGTTTAGGTTTACATTTTCCATTCATTTTAAAGGGTGAGGGGGGGTTGGGGGGGAGGATGGCGATGACAGACCAATTGCGCACCTCCCCGCCACCATCGTCGCTACCGACGACCTCGACCTCGAGCCGAGCGGGGCCGAAGGCCCGACGGGCTCCCGGAAATTTCGGAAAGGCGATATACCTTTAATTCCCAGTTGGCCGTAACTTTCTCGATGACGTCAAATTAGTGAAAAATCAAAGTTTCTTTGTCGCCGTATAGCTCGAGAACGGGTCGACGGGTGCGGGCGAGAGTAGGCTTGTTGGACGGAGGACGCGGAGACGAAGGCTTACCGCGCGAAAAATTCGCGAAAATTCGCGGAAAATTTTTTACGTGTGCATCGGTAACGCGCGTCGACCTCGGCGGAGGATAACTTACCGACCACCACCGGCAGTGGTCGGTAACGGCTCGGGGGGTATAAGCTGCCGCATTAAAAATGAAACCCGAATTTCGGCGCTTCCACGGTTCAGGGCTGAAAAGGGCCCGAAAGAAAATAACTGATTCAAACGTTCGAATTTAACGCCAACTTCGCGACGCTGACATCGCACCGGCGGCGAGTGCCGCCACAGTCGCCGCGTTTACTCTCCCTTGATAGTTGAGCGAATGGACTTGTAACTTCGAGGTTACAAATCCGACTCTACGTTTAGGTTTACATTTTCCATTCATTTTAAAGGGTGACGGGGGGTTGGGGGGAGGATGGCGATGACAGACCAATTGCGCACCTCCCCGCCACCATCGTCGCTACCGACGACCTCGACCTCGAGCCGATCGGGGCCGAAGGCCCGACGGGCTCCCGGAAATTTCGGAAAGGCGATATACCTTTAATTCCCAGTTGGCCGTAACTTTCTCGATGACGTCAAATTAGTGAAAAATCAAAGTTTCTTTGTCGCCGTATAGCTCGAGAACGGGTCGACGGGTGCGGGTGAGAGTAGGCTTGTTGGGCGGAGGACGCGGAGACGAAGGCTTACCGCGCGAAAAATTCGCGAAAATTCGCGGAAAATTTTTTACGTGTGCATCGGTAACGCGCGTCGACCTCGGCGGAGGATAACTTACCGACCACCACCGGCAGTGGTCGGTAACGGCTCGGGGGGTATAAGCTGCCGTGATAAAAATGAAACCCGAATTTCGGCGCTTCCACGGTTCAGAGCTGAAGAGGGCCCGAAAGAAAATAACTGATTCAAACGTTCGAATTTAACGCCAACTTCGCGACGCTGACATCGCATCGGCGGCGAGTGCCTCCACAGTCGCCGCGTTTACTCTCCCTTGATAGTTGAGCGAATGGACTTGTAACTTCGAGGTTACAAATCCGACTCTACGTTTAGGTTTACATTTTCCATTCATTTTAAAGGGTGACGGGGGGTTGGGGGGAGGATGGCGATGACAGACCAATTGCGCACCTCCCCGCCACCATCGTCGCTACCGACGACCTCGACCTCGAGCCGATCGGGGCCGAAGGCCCGACGGGCTCCCGGAAATTTCGGAAAGGCGATATACCTTTAATTCCCAGTTGGCCGTAACTTTCTCGATGACGTCAAATTAGTGAAAAATCAAAGTTTCTTTGTCGCCGTATAGCTCGAGAACGGGTCGACGGGTGCGGGTGAGAGTAGGCTTGTTGGGCGGAGGACGCGGAGACGAAGGCTTACCGCGCGAAAAATTCGCGAAAATTCGCGGAAAATTTTTTACGTGTGCATCGGTAACGCGCGTCGACCTCGGCGGAGGATAACTTACCGACCACCACCGGCAGTGGTCGGTAACGGCTCGGGGGGTATAAGCTGCCGTGATAAAAATGAAACCCGAATTTCGGCGCTTCCACGGTTCAGAGCTGAAGAGGGCCCGAAAGAAAATAACTGATTCAAACGTTCGAATTTAACGCCAACTTCGCGACGCTGACATCGCATCGGCGGCGAGTGCCTCCACAGTCGCCGCGTTTACTCTCCCTTGATAGTTGAGCGAATGGACTTGTAACTTCGAGGTTACAAATCAGACTCTACGTTTAGGTTTACATTTTCCATTAATTTTAAAGGGTGAGGGGGGGTTGGGGGGGAGGATGGCGATGACAGACCAATTGCGCACCTCCACGCCACCATCGTCGCTACCGACGACCTCGACCGCGAGCCGAGCGGGGCCGAAGGCCCGACGGGCTCCCGGAAATTTCGGAAAGGCGATATACCTTTAATTCCCAGTTGGCCGTAACTTTCTCGATGACGTCAAATTAGTGAAAAATCAAAGTTTCTTTATCGCCGTATAGCTTGAGAACGAGTCGACGGGTGCGGGCGAGAGTAGGCACGTCGGTCGGAGGACGCGGAGACGAAGGCTTACCGCGCGAAAAATTCACGAAAATTCGCGGAAAATTTTTTACGTGTGCATCGGTAACGCGCGTCGACCTCAGCGGAGGATAACTTACCGACCACCACCGGCAGTGGTCGGTAACGGCTCGGGGGGTATAAGCTGCCGCGTTAAAAATGAAACCCGAATTTCGGCGCTTCCACGGTTCAGGGCTGAAAAGGGCCCGAAAGAAAATAACTGATCCAAACGTTCGAATTTAACGCCAATTTCGCGACGCTGACTTCGCATCGATGGCGAGTGCCGCCACAGTCGCCGCGTTTACTCTCCCTTGATGGTTGAGCGAATGGACTTGTAACTTCGAGGTTACGAATCCGACTCTACGTTTAGGTTTACATTTTCCATTAATTTTAAAGGGTGAGGAAGGGTTGGGGGGGAGGATGGCGATGACAGACCAATTGCGCACCTCCCCGCCACCATCGTCGCTACCGACGACCTCGACCTCGAGCCGAGCGGGGCCGAAGGCCCGACGAGCTCCCGGAAATTTCGGAAAGGCGATATACCATTAATTCCCAGTTGGCCGTAACTTTCTCGATGACGTGAAATTAGTGAAAAATCAAAGTTTCTTTGTCGCCGTATAGCTCGAGAACGGGTCGACGGGTGCGGGCGAGAGTAGTCTCGTCGGACGGAGGACGCGGAGACGAAGGCTTACCGCGCGAAAAATTCGCGAAAATTCGCGGAAAATTTTTTACGTGTGCATCGGTAACGCGCGTCGACCTCGGCGGAGGATAACTTACCGACCACCACCGGCAGTGGTCGGTAACGGCTCGGGGGGTATAAGCTGCCGCGTTAAAAATGAAACCCGAATTTCGGCGCTTCCACGGTTCAGGGCTGAAAAGGGCCCGAAAGAAAATAACTGATTCAAACGTTCGAATTTAACGCCAACTTCGCGACGCTGACATCGCATCGGCGGCGAGTGCCGCCACAGTCGCCGCGTTTACTCTCCCTTGATAGTTGAGCGAATGGACTTGTAACTTCGAGGTTACAAATCCGACTCTACGTTTAGGTTTACATTTTCCATTAATTTTAAAGGGTGAGGGGGGGTTGGGGGGGAGGATGGCGATGACAGACCAATTGCGCACCTCCCCGCCACCATCGTCGCTACCGACGACCTCGACCTCGAGCCGAGCGGGGCCGAAGGCCCGACGGGCTCCCGGAAATTTCGGAAAGGCGATATACCTTTAATTCCCAGTTGGCCGTAACTCTCTCGATGACGTCAAATTAGTGAAAAATCAAAGTTTCTTTGTCGCCGTATAGCTCGAGAACGGGTCGACGGGTGCGGGCGAGAGTAGGCTCGTCGGTCGGAGGACGCGGAGACGAAGGCTTACCGCGCGAAAAATTCACGAAAATTCGCGGAAAATTTTTTACGTGTGCATCGGTAACGCGCGTCGACCTCAGCGGAGGATAACTTACCGACCACCACCGGCAGTGGTCGGTAACGGCTCGGGGGGTATAAGCTGCCGCGTTAAAAATGAAACCCGAATTTCGGCGCTTCCACGGTTCAGGGCTGAAAAGGGCCCGAAAGAAAATAACTGATCCAAACGTTCGAATTTAACGCCAATTTCGCGACGCTGACTTCGCATCGATGGCGAGTGCCGCCACAGTCGCCGCGTTTACTCTCCCTTGATGGTTGAGCGAATGGACTTGTAACTTCGAGGTTACGAATCCGACTCTACGTTTAGGTTTACATTTTCCATTAATTTTAAAGGGTGAGGAAGGGTTGGGGGGGGGATGGCGATGACAGACCAATTGCGCACCTCCCCGCCACCATCGTCGCTACCGACGACCTCGACCTCGAGCCGAGCCGGGCCGAAGGCCCGACGAGCTCCCGGAAATTTCGGAATGGCCATATACCTTTAATTCCCAGTTGGCCGGAATTTTCTCGATGACGTCAAATTAGTGAAAAATCAAAGTTTCTTTGTCGCCGTATAGCTCGAGAACGGGTCGACGGGTGCGGGCGAGAGTAGGCTTGTCGGACGGAGGACGCGGAGACGAAGGCATACCGCGCGAAAAATTCGCGAAAATTCGCGGAAAATTTTTTACGTGTGCATCGGTAACGCGCGTCGACCTCGGCGGAGGATAACTTACCGACCACCACCGGCAGTGGTCGGTAACGGCACGGGGGGTATAAGCTGCCGCGTTAAAAATGAAACCCGAATTTCGGCGCTTCCACGGTTCAGGGCTGAAAAGGGCCCGAAAGAAAATAACTGATTCAAACGTTCGAATTTAACGCCAACTTCGCGACGCTGACATCGCACCGGCGGCGAGTGCCGCCACAGTCGCCGCGTTTACTCTCCCTTGATAGTTGAGCGAATGGACTTGTAACTTCGAGGTTACAAATCCGACTCTACGTTTAGGTTTACATTTTCCATTAATTTTAAAGGGTGACGGGGGGTTGGGGGGAGGATGGCGATGACTGACCAATTGCGCACCTCCCCGCCACCATCGTCGCTACCGACGACCTCGACCTCGAGCCGAGCGGGGCCGAAGGCCCGACGGGCTCCCGGAAATTTCGGAAAGGGGATATACCTTTAATTCCCAGTTGGCCGTAACTTTCTCGATGACGTCAAATTAGTGAAAAATCAAAGTTTCTTTGTCGCCGTATAGCTCGAGAACGGGTCGACGGGTGCGGGCGAGAGTAGGCTTGTTGGACGGAGGACGCGGAGACGAAGGCTTACCGCGCGAAAAATTCGCGAAAATTCGCGGAAAATTTTTTACGTGTGCATCGGTAACGCGCGTCGACCTCGGCGGAGGATAACTTACCGACCACCACCGGCAGTGGTCGGTAACGGCACGGGGGGTATAAGCTGCCGCGTTAAAAATGAAACCCGAATTTCGGCGCTTCCACGGTTCAGGGCTGAAAAGGGCCCGAAAGAAAGTAACTGATTCAAACGTTCGAATATAACGCCGACTTCGCGACGCTGACATCGCACCGGCGGCGAGTGCCGCCACAGTCGCCGCGTTTACTCTCCCTTGATAGTTGAGCGAATGGACTTGTAACTTCGAGGTTACAAATCCGACTCTACGTTTAGGTTTACATTTTCCATTAATTTTAAAGGGTGACGGGGGGTTGGGGGAGGATGGCGATGACTGACCAATTGCGCACCTCCCCGCCACCATCGTCGCTACCGACGACCTCGACCTCGAGCCGAGCGGGGCCGAAGGCCCGACGGGCTCCCGGAAATTTCGGAAAGGGGATATACCTTTAATTCCCAGTTGGCCGTAACTTTCTCGATGACGTCAAATTAGTGAAAAATCAAAGTTTCTTTGTCGCCGTATAGCTCGAGGACGGGTCGACGGGTGCGGGCGAGAGTAGGCTCGTCGGACGGAGGACGCGGAGACGAAGGCTTACCGCGCGAAAAATTCGCGAAAATTCGCGGAAAATTTTTTACGTGTGCATCGGTAACGCGCGTCGACCTCGGCGGAGGATAACTTACCGACCACCACCGGCAGTGGTCGGTAACGGCTCGGGGGGTATAAGCTGCCGCGTTAAAAATGAAACCCGAATTTCGGCGCTTCCACGGTTCAGGGCTGAAAAGGGCCCGAAAGAAAATAACTAATTCAAACGTTCGAATTTAACGCCAACTTCGCGACGCTGACATCGCATCGGCGGCGAGTGCCGCCACAGTCGCCGCGTTTACTCTCCCTTGATAGTTGAGCGAATGGACTTGTAACTTCGAGGTTACAAATCCGACTCTACGTTTAGGTTTACATTTTCCATTCATTTTAAAGGGTGAGGGGGGGTTGGGGGGGAGGATGGCGATGACAGACCAATTGCGCACCTCCCCGCCACCATCGTCGCTACCGACGACCTCGACCTCGAGCCGAGCGGGGCCGAAGGCCCGACGGGCTCCCGGAAATTTCGGAAAGGCGATATACCTTTAATTCCCAGTTGGCCGTAACTTTCTCGATGACGTCAAATTAGTGAAAAATCAAAGTTTCTTTGTCGCCGTATAGCTCGAGAACGGGTCGACGGGTGCGGGCGAGAGTAGGCTTGTTGGACGGAGGACGCGGAGACGAAGGCTTACCGCGCGAAAAATTCGCGAAAATTCGCGGAAAATTTTTTACGTGTGCATCGGTAACGCGCGTCGACCTCGGCGGAGGATAACTTACCGACCACCACCGGCAGTGGTCGGTAACGGCTCGGGGGGTATAAGCTGCCGCATTAAAAATGAAACCCGAATTTCGGCGCTTCCACGGTTCAGGGCTGAAAAGGGCCCGAAAGAAAATAACTGATTCAAACGTTCGAATTTAACGCCAACTTCGCGACGCTGACATCGCACCGGCGGCGAGTGCCGCCACAGTCGCCGCGTTTACTCTCCCTTGATAGTTGAGCGAATGGACTTGTAACTTCGAGGTTACAAATCCGACTCTACGTTTAGGTTTACATTTTCCATTCATTTTAAAGGGTGACGGGGGGTTGGGGGGAGGATGGCGATGACAGACCAATTGCGCACCTCCCCGCCACCATCGTCGCTACCGACGACCTCGACCTCGAGCCGATCGGGGCCGAAGGCCCGACGGGCTCCCGGAAATTTCGGAAAGGCGATATACCTTTAATTCCCAGTTGGCCGTAACTTTCTCGATGACGTCAAATTAGTGAAAAATCAAAGTTTCTTTGTCGCCGTATAGCTCGAGAACGGGTCGACGGGTGCGGGCGAGAGTAGGCTTGTTGGACGGAGGACGCGGAGACGAAGGCTTACCGCGCGAAAAATTCGCGAAAATTCGCGGAAAATTTTTTACGTGTGCATCGGTAACGCGCGTCGACCTCGGCGGAGGATAACTTACCGACCACCACCGGCAGTGGTCGGTAACGGCACGGGGGGTATAAGCTGCCGCGTTAAAAATGAAACCCGAATTTCGGCGCTTCCACGGTTCAGGGCTGAAAAGGGCCCGAAAGAAAGTAACTGATTCAAACGTTCGAATATAACGCCGACTTCGCGACGCTGACATCGCACCGGCGGCGAGTGCCGCCACAGTCGCCGCGTTTACTCTCCCTTGATAGTTGAGCGAATGGACTTGTAACTTCGAGGTTACAAATCCGACTCTACGTTTAGGTTTACATTTTCCATTCATTTTAAAGGGTGAGGGGGGGTTGGGGGGGAGGATGGCGATGACAGACCAATTGCGCACCTCCCCGCCACCATCGTCGCTACCGACGACCTCGACCTCGAGCCGAGCGGGGCCGAAGGCCCGACGGGCTCCCGGAAATTTCGGAAAGGCGATATACCTTTAATTCCCAGTTGGCCGTAACTTTCTCGATGACGTCAAATTAGTGAAAAATCAAAGTTTCTTTGTCGCCGTATAGCTCGAGAACGGGTCGACGGGTGCGGGCGAGAGTAGGCTTGTTGGACGGAGGACGCGGAGACGAAGGCTTACCGCGCGAAAAATTCGCGAAAATTCGCGGAAAATTTTTTACGTGTGCATCGGTAACGCGCGTCGACCTCGGCGGAGGATAACTTACCGACCACCACCGGCAGTGGTCGGTAACGGCTCGGGGGGTATAAGCTGCCGCATTAAAAATGAAACCCGAATTTCGGCGCTTCCACGGTTCAGGGCTGAAAAGGGCCCGAAAGAAAATAACTGATTCAAACGTTCGAATTTAACGCCAACTTCGCGACGCTGACATCGCACCGGCGGCGAGTGCCGCCACAGTCGCCGCGTTTACTCTCCCTTGATAGTTGAGCGAATGGACTTGTAACTTCGAGGTTACAAATCCGACTCTACGTTTAGGTTTACATTTTCCATTCATTTTAAAGGGTGACGGGGGGTTGGGGGGAGGATGGCGATGACAGACCAATTGCGCACCTCCCCGCCACCATCGTCGCTACCGACGACCTCGACCTCGAGCCGATCGGGGCCGAAGGCCCGACGGGCTCCCGGAAATTTCGGAAAGGCGATATACCTTTAATTCCCAGTTGGCCGTAACTTTCTCGATGACGTCAAATTAGTGAAAAATCAAAGTTTCTTTGTCGCCGTATAGCTCGAGAACGGGTCGACGGGTGCGGGCGAGAGTAGGCTTGTTGGACGGAGGACGCGGAGACGAAGGCTTACCGCGCGAAAAATTCGCGAAAATTCGCGGAAAATTTTTTACGTGTGCATCGGTAACGCGCGTCGACCTCGGCGGAGGATAACTTACCGACCACCACCGGCAGTGGTCGGTAACGGCTCGGGGGGTATAAGCTGCCGCGTTAAAAATGAAACCCGAATTTCGGCGCTTCCACGGTTCAGGGCTGAAAAGGGCCCGAAAGAAAATAACTAATTCAAACGTTCGAATTTAACGCCAACTTCGCGACGCTGACATCGCATCGGCGGCGAGTGCCGCCACAGTCGCCGCGTTTACTCTCCCTTGATAGTTGAGCGAATGGACTTGTAACTTCGAGGTTACAAATCCGACTCTACGTTTAGGTTTACATTTTCCATTCATTTTAAAGGGTGAGGGGGGGTTGGGGGGGAGGATGGCGATGACAGACCAATTGCGCACCTCCCCGCCACCATCGTCGCTACCGACGACCTCGACCTCGAGCCGAGCGGGGCCGAAGGCCCGACGGGCTCCCGGAAATTTCGGAAAGGCGATATACCTTTAATTCCCAGTTGGCCGTAACTTTCTCGATGACGTCAAATTAGTGAAAAATCAAAGTTTCTTTGTCGCCGTATAGCTCGAGAACGGGTCGACGGGTGCGGGCGAGAGTAGGCTTGTTGGACGGAGGACGCGGAGACGAAGGCTTACCGCGCGAAAAATTCGCGAAAATTCGCGGAAAATTTTTTACGTGTGCATCGGTAACGCGCGTCGACCTCGGCGGAGGATAACTTACCGACCACCACCGGCAGTGGTCGGTAACGGCTCGGGGGGTATAAGCTGCCGCATTAAAAATGAAACCCGAATTTCGGCGCTTCCACGGTTCAGGGCTGAAAAGGGCCCGAAAGAAAATAACTGATTCAAACGTTCGAATTTAACGCCAACTTCGCGACGCTGACATCGCACCGGCGGCGAGTGCCGCCACAGTCGCCGCGTTTACTCTCCCTTGATAGTTGAGCGAATGGACTTGTAACTTCGAGGTTACAAATCCGACTCTACGTTTAGGTTTACATTTTCCATTCATTTTAAAGGGTGACGGGGGGTTGGGGGGAGGATGGCGATGACAGACCAATTGCGCACCTCCCCGCCACCATCGTCGCTACCGACGACCTCGACCTCGAGCCGATCGGGGCCGAAGGCCCGACGGGCTCCCGGAAATTTCGGAAAGGCGATATACCTTTAATTCCCAGTTGGCCGTAACTTTCTCGATGACGTCAAATTAGTGAAAAATCAAAGTTTCTTTGTCGCCGTATAGCTCGAGAACGGGTCGACGGGTGCGGGCGAGAGTAGGCTTGTTGGACGGAGGACGCGGAGACGAAGGCTTACCGCGCGAAAAATTCGCGAAAATTCGCGGAAAATTTTTTAAGTGTGCATCGGTAACGCGCGTCGACCTCGGCGGAGGATAACTTACCGACCACCACCGGCAGTGGTCGGTAACGGCACGGGGGGTATAAGCTGCCGCGTTAAAAATGAAACCCGAATTTCGGCGCTTCCACGGTTCAGGGCTGAAAAGGGCCCGAAAGAAAGTAACTGATTCAAACGTTCGAATATAACGCCGACTTCGCGACGCTGACATCGCACCGGCGGCGAGTGCCGCCACAGTCGCCGCGTTTACTCTCCCTTGATAGTTGAGCGAATGGACTTGTAACTTCGAGGTTACAAATCCGACTCTACGTTTAGGTTTACATTTTCCATTCATTTTAAAGGGTGAGGGGGGGTTGGGGGGGAGGATGGCGATGACAGACCAATTGCGCACCTCCCCGCCACCATCGTCGCTACCGACGACCTCGACCTCGAGCCGAGCGGGGCCGAAGGCCCGACGGGCTCCCGGAAATTTCGGAAAGGCGATATACCTTTAATTCCCAGTTGGCCGTAACTTTCTCGATGACGTCAAATTAGTGAAAAATCAAAGTTTCTTTGTCGCCGTATAGCTCGAGAACGGGTCGACGGGTGCGGGCGAGAGTAGGCTCGTCGGACGGAGGACGCGGAGACGAAGGCTTACCGCGCGAAAAATTCGCGAAAATTCGCGGAAAATTTTTTACGTGTGCATCGGTAACGCGCGTCGACCTCGGCGGAGGATAACTTACCGACCACCACCGGCAGTGGTCGGTAACGGCTCGGGGGGTATAAGCTGCCGCGTTAAAAATGAAACCCGAATTTCGGCGCTTCCACGGTTCAGGGCTGAAAAGGGCCCGAAAGAAAATAACTGATTCAAACGTTCGAATTTAACGCCAACTTCGCGACGCTGACATCGCACCGGCGGCGAGTGCCGCCACAGTCGCCGCGTTTACTCTCCCTTGATAGTTGAGCGAATGGACTTGTAACTTCGAGGTTACAAATCCGACTCTACGTTTAGGTTTACATTTTCCATTAATTTTAAAGGGTGACGGGGGGTTGGGGGGAGGATGGCGATGACAGACCAATTGCGCACCTCCCCGCCACCATCGTCGCTACCGACGACCTCGACCTCGAGCCGATCGGGGCCGAAGGCCCGACGGGCTCCCGGAAATTTCGGAAAGGCGATATACCTTTAATTCCCAGTTGGCCGTAACTTTCTCGATGACGTCAAATTAGTGAAAAATCAAAGTTTCTTTGTCGCCGTATAGCTCGAGAACGGGTCGACGGGTGCGGGCGAGAGTAGGCTTGTTGGACGGAGGACGCGGAGACGAAGGCTTACCGCGCGAAAAATTCGCGAAAATTCGCGGAAAATTTTTTACGTGTGCATCGGTAACGCGCGTCGACCTCGGCGGAGGATAACTTACCGACCACCACCGGCAGTGGTCGGTAACGGCTCGGGGGGTATAAGCTGCCGTGATAAAAATGAAACCCGAATTTCGGCGCTTCCACGGTTCAGAGCTGAAAAGGGCCCGAAAGAAAATAAGTGATTCAATCGTTCGAATTTAACGCCAACTTCGCGACGCTGACATCGCATCGGCGGCGAGTGCCTCCACAGTCGCCGCGTTTACTCTCCCTTGATAGTTGAGCGAATGGACTTGTAACTTCGAGGTTACAAATCAGACTCTACGTTTAGGTTTACATTTTCCATTAATTTTAAAGGGTGAGGGGGGGTTGGGGGGGAGGATGGCGATGACAGACCAATTGCGCACCTCCCCGCCACCATCGTCGCTACCGACGACCTCGACCTCGAGCCGATCGGGGCCGAAGGCCCGACGGGCTCCCGGAAATTTCGGAAAGGCGATATACCTTTAATTCCCAGTTGGCCGTAACTTTCTCGATGACGTCAAATTAGTGAAAAATCAAAGTTTCTTTGTCGCCGTATAGCTCGAGAACGGGTCGACGGGTGCGGGCGAGAGTAGGCTTGTTGGACGGAGGACGCGGAGACGAAGGCTTACCGCGCGAAAAATTCGCGAAAATTCGCGGAAAATTTTTTACGTGTGCATCGGTAACGCGCGTCGACCTCGGCGGAGGATAACTTACCGACCACCACCGGCAGTGGTCGGTAACGGCTCGGGGGGTATAAGCTGCCGTGATAAAAATGAAACCCGAATTTCGGCGCTTCCACGGTTCAGAGCTGAAAAGGGCCCGAAAGAAAATAAGTGATTCAATCGTTCGAATTTAACGCCAACTTCGCGACGCTGACATCGCATCGGCGGAGAGTGCCTCCACAGTCGCCGCGTTTACTCTCCCTTGATAGTTGAGCGAATGGACTTGTAACTTCGAGGTTACAAATCAGACTCTACGTTTAGGTTTACATTTTCCATTAATTTTAAAGGGTGAGGGGGGGTTGGGGGGGAGGATGGCGATGACAGACCAATTGCGCACCTCCACGCCACCATCGTCGCTACCGACGACCTCGACCGCGAGCCGAGCGGGGCCGAAGGCCCGACGGGCTCCCGGAAATTTCGGAAAGGCGATATACCTTTAATTCCCAGTTGGCCGTAACTTTCTCGATGACGTCAAATTAGTGAAAAATCAAAGTTTCTTTATCGCCGTATAGCTTGAGAACGGGTCGACGGGTGCGGGCGAGAGTAGGCACGTCGGTCGGAGGACGCGGAGACGAAGGCTTACCGCGCGAAAAATTCACGAAAATTCGCGGAAAATTTTTTACGTGTGCATCGGTAACGCGCGTCGACCTCAGCGGAGGATAACTTACCGACCACCACCGGCAGTGGTCGGTAACGGCTCGGGGGGTATAAGCTGCCGCGTTAAAAATGAAACCCGAATTTCGGCGCTTCCACGGTTCAGGGCTGAAAAGGGCCCGAAAGAAAATAACTGATCCAAACGTTCGAATTTAACGCCAATTTCGCGACGCTGACTTCGCATCGATGGCGAGTGCCGCCACAGTCGCCGCGTTTACTCTCCCTTGATGGTTGAGCGAATGGACTTGTAACTTCGAGGTTACGAATCCGACTCTACGTTTAGGTTTACATTTTCCATTAATTTTAAAGGGTGAGGAAGGGTTGGGGGGGAGGATGGCGATGACAGACCAATTGCGCACCGCCCCGCCACCATCGTCGCTACCGACGACCTCGACCTCGAGCCGAGCGGGGCCGAAGGCCCGACGAGCTCCCGGAAATTTCGGAAAGGCGATATACCATTAATTCCCAGTTGGCCGTAACTTTCTCGATGACGTGAAATTAGTGAAAAATCAAAGTTTCTTTGTCGCCGTATAGCTCGAGAACGGGTCGACGGGTGCGGGCGAGAGTAGTCTCGTCGGACGGAGGACGCGGAGACGAAGGCTTACCGCGCGAAAAATTCGCGAAAATTCGCGGAAAATTTTTTACGTGTGCATCGGTAACGCGCGTCCACGATCACGATTTATTCGATCTTATGTTAGATTCGACGATTCTTCGTTTCTGAAGTGTATTTCTGTGCGGAATCGCTGTTTCGCGTGCTAGATCAGTGCATTTGCATGCAACGAAGCGAAATTGGCACAGAAACTCGGATTCGGCAAGCACTATCGCGAGTTATTCTAACTTATGTCAGATTCGACGATTCTTCGTTTCAGAAGTATATTTCTGTGCGGAATCGCTGTTTCGCGTGCTAGATCAGTGCATTTGCATGCAACGAAGCGAAATTGGCACAGAAACTCGGATTCGGCAAGCACGATCACGAATTATTCGATCTTATGTTAGATTCGACGATTCTTCGTTTCTGAATTGTATTTCTGGCACCTCCCCGCCACCATCGTCGCTACCGACGACCTCGACCTCGAGCCGAGCGGGGCCGAAGGCCCGACGGGCTCCCGGAAATTTCGGAAAGGCGATATACCTTTAATTCCCAGTTGGCCGTAACTTTCTCGATGACGTCAAATTAGTGAAAAATCAAAGTTTCTTTGTCGCCGTATAGCTCGAGAACGGGTCGACGGGTGCGGGCGAGAGTAGGCTCGTCGGTCGGAGGACGCGGAGACGAAGGCTTACCGCGCGAAAAATTCGCGAAAATTCGCGGAAAATTTTTTACGTGTGCATCGGTAACGCGCGTCGACCTCAGCGGAGGATAACTTACCGACCACCACCGGCAGTGGTCGGTAACGGCTCGGGGGGTATAAGCTGCCGCGTTAAAAATGAAACCCGAATTTCGGCGCTTCCACGGTTCAGGGCTGAAAAGGGCCCGAAAGAAAATAACTGATCCAAACGTTCGAATTTAACGCCAATTTCGCGACGCTGACTTCGCATCGATGGCGAGTGCCGCCACAGTCGCCGCGTTTACTCTCCCTTGATGGTTGAGCGAATGGACTTGTAACTTCGAGGTTACGAATCCGACTCTACGTTTAGGTTTACATTTTCCATTAATTTTAAAGGGTGAAGAAGGGTTGGGGGGGAGGATGGCGATGACAGACCAATTGCGCACCTCCCCGCCACCATCGTCGCTACCGACGACCTCGACCTCGAGCCGAGCGGGGCCGAAGGCCCGACGAGCTCCCGGAAATTTCGGAAAGGCGATATACCATTAATTCCCAGTTGGCCGTAACTTTCTCGATGACGTGAAATTAGTGAAAAATCAAAGTTTCTTTGTCGCCGTATAGCTCGAGAACGGGTCGACGGGTGCGGGCGAGAGTAGTCTCGTCGGACGGAGGACGCGGAGACGAAGGCTTACCGCGCGAAAAATTCGCGAAAATTCGCGGAAAATTTTTTACGTGTGCATCGGTAACGCGCGTCGACCTCGGCGGAGGATAACTTACCGACCACCACCGGCAGTGGTCGGTAACGGCTCGGGGGGTATAAGCTGCCGCGTTAAAAATGAAACCCGAATTTCGGCGCTTCCACGGTTCAGGGCTGAAAAGGGCCCGAAAGAAAATAACTGATTCAAACGTTCGAATTTAACGCCAACTTCGCGACGCTGACATCGCATCGGCGGCGAGTGCCGCCACAGTCGCCGCGTTTACTCTCCCTTGATAGTTGAGCGAATGGACTTGTAACTTCGAGGTTACAAATCCGACTCTACGTTTAGGTTTACATTTTCCATTCATTTTAAAGGGTGAGGGGGGGTTGGGGGGGAGGATGGCGATGACAGACCAATTGCGCACCTCCCCGCCACCATCGTCGCTACCGACGACCTCGACCTCGAGCCGAGCGGGGCCGAAGGCCCGACGGGCTCCCGGAAATTTCGGAAAGGCGATATACCTTTAATTCCCAGTTGGCCGTAACTTTCTCGATGACGTCAAATTAGTGAAAAATCAAAGTTTCTTTGTCGCCGTATAGCTCGAGAACGGGTCGACGGGTGCGGGCGAGAGTAGGCTCGTCGGACGGAGGACGCGGAGACGAAGGCTTACCGCGCGAAAAATTCGCGAAAATTCGCGGAAAATTTTTTACGTGTGCATCGGTAACGCGCGTCGACCTCGGCGGAGGATAACTTACCGACCACCACCGGCAGTGGTCGGTAACGGCTCGGGGGGTATAAGCTGCCGCGTTAAAAATGAAACCCGAATTTCGGCGCTTCCACGGTTCAGGGCTGAAAAGGGCCCGAAAGAAAATAACTGATTCAAACGTTCGAATTTAACGCCAACTTCGCGACGCTGACATCGCACCGGCGGCGAGTGCCGCCACAGTCGCCGCGTTTACTCTCCCTTGATAGTTGAGCGAGTGGACTTGTAACTTCGAGGTTACAAATCCGACTCTACGTTTAGGTTTACATTTTCCATTAATTTTAAAGGGTGACGGGGGGTTGGGGGGAGGATGGCGATGACAGACCAATTGCGCACCTCCCCGCCACCATCGTCGCTACCGACGACATCGACCTCGAGCCGATCGGGGCCGAAGGCCCGACGGGCTCCCGGAAATTTCGGAAAGGCGATATACCTTTAATTCCCAGTTGGCCGTAACTTTCTCGATGACGTCAAATTAGTGAAAAATCAAAGTTTCTTTGTCGCCGTATAGCTCGAGAACGGGTAGACGGGTGCGGGCGAGAGTAGGCTTGTTGGACGGAGGACGCGGAGACGAAGGCTTACCGCGCGAAAAATTCGCGAAAATTCGCGGAAAATTTTTTACGTGTGCATCGGTAACGCGCGTCGACCTCGGCGGAGGATAACTTACCGACCACCACCGGCAGTGGTCGGTAACGGCTCGGGGGGTATAAGCTGCCGTGATAAAAATGAAACCCGAATTTCGGCGCTTCCACGGTTCAGAGCTGAAAAGGGCCCGAAAGAAAATAAGTGATTCAATCGTTCGAATTTAACGCCAACTTCGCGACGCTGACATCGCATCGGCGGCGAGTGCCTCCACAGTCGCCGCGTTTACTCTCCCTTGATAGTTGAGCGAATGGACTTGTAACTTCGAGGTTACAAATCAGACTCTACGTTTAGGTTTACATTTTCCATTAATTTTAAAGGGTGAGGGGGGGTTGGGGGGGAGGATGGCGATGACAGACCAATTGCGCACCTCCACGCCACCATCGTCGCTACCGACGACCTCGACCGCGAGCCGAGCGGGGCCGAAGGCCCGACGGGCTCCCGGAAATTTCGGAAAGGCGATATACCTTTAATTCCCAGTTGGCCGTAACTTTCTCGATGACGTCAAATTAGTGAAAAATCAAAGTTTCTTTATCGCCGTATAGCTTGAGAACGGGTCGACGGGTGCGGGCGAGAGTAGGCACGTCGGTCGGAGGACGCGGAGACGAAGGCTTACCGCGCGAAAAATTCACGAAAATTCGCGGAAAATTTTTTACGTGTGCATCGGTAACGCGCGTCGACCTCAGCGGAGGATAACTTACCGACCACCACCGGCAGTGGTCGGTAACGGCTCGGGGGGTATAAGCTGCCGCGTTAAAAATGAAACCCGAATTTCGGCGCTTCCACGGTTCAGGGCTGAAAAGGGCCCGAAAGAAAATAACTGATCCAAACGTTCGAATTTAACGCCAATTTCGCGACGCTGACTTCGCATCGATGGCGAGTGCCGCCACAGTCGCCGCGTTTACTCTCCCTTGATGGTTGAGCGAATGGACTTGTAACTTCGAGGTTACGAATCCGACTCTACGTTTAGGTTTACATTTTCCATTAATTTTAAAGGGTGAGGAAGGGTTGGGGGGGAGGATGGCGATGACAGACCAATTGCGCACCTCCCCGCCACCATCGTCGCTACCGACGACCTCGACCTCGAGCCGAGCGGGGCCGAAGGCCCGACGAGCTCCCGGAAATTTCGGAAAGGCGATATACCATTAATTCCCAGTTGGCCGTAACTTTCTCGATGACGTGAAATTAGTGAAAAATCAAAGTTTCTTTGTCGCCGTATAGCTCGAGAACGGGTCGACGGGTGCGGGCGAGAGTAGTCTCGTCGGACGGAGGACGCGGAGACGAAGGCTTACCGCGCGAAAAATTCGCGAAAATTCGCGGAAAATTTTTTACGTGTGCATCGGTAACGCGCGTCGACCTCGGCGGAGGATAACTTACCGACCACCACCGGCAGTGGTCGGTAACGGCTCGGGGGGTATAAGCTGCCGCGTTAAAAATGAAACCCGAATTTCGGCGCTTCCACGGTTCAGGGCTGAAAAGGGCCCGAAAGAAAATAACTGATTCAAACGTTCGAATTTAACGCCAACTTCGCGACGCTGACATCGCATCGGCGGCGAGTGCCGCCACAGTCGCCGCGTTTACTCTCCCTTGATAGTTGAGCGGATGGACTTGTAACTTCGAGGTTACAAATCCGACTCTACGTTTAGGTTTACATTTTCCATTCATTTTAAAGGGTGAGGGGGGGTTGGGGGGGAGGATGGCGATGACAGACCAATTGCGCACCTCCCCGCCACCATCGTCGCTACCGACGACCTCGACCTCGAGCCGAGCGGGGCCGAAGGCCCGACGGGCTCCCGGAAATTTCGGAAAGGCGATATACCTTTAATTCCCAGTTGGCCGTAACTTTCTCGATGACGTCAAATTAGTGAAAAATCAAAGTTTCTTTGTCGCCGTATAGCTCGAGAACGGGTCGACGGGTGCGGGCGAGAGTAGGCTCGTCGGTCGGAGGACGCGGAGACGAAGGCTTACCGCGCGAAAAATTCGCGAAAATTCGCGGAAAATTTTTTACGTGTGCATCGGTAACGCGCGTCGACCTCAGCGGAGGATAACTTACCGACCACCACCGGCAGTGGTCGGTAACGGCTCGGGGGGTATAAGCTGCCGCGTTAAAAATGAAACCCGAATTTCGGCGCTTCCACGGTTCAGGGCTGAAAAGGGCCCGAAAGAAAATAACTGATCCAAACGTTCGAATTTAACGCCAATTTCGCGACGCTGACTTCGCATCGATGGCGAGTGCCGCCACAGTCGCCGCGTTTACTCTCCCTTGATGGTTGAGCGAATGGACTTGTAACTTCGAGGTTACGAATCCGACTCTACGTTTAGGTTTACATTTTCCATTAATTTTAAAGGGTGAGGAAGGGTTGGGGGGGAGGATGGCGATGACAGACCAATTGCGCACCTCCCCGCCACCATCGTCGCTACCGACGACCTCGACCTCGAGCCGAGCGGGGCCGAAGGCCCGACGAGCTCCCGGAAATTTCGGAAAGGCGATATACCATTAATTCCCAGTTGGCCGTAACTTTCTCGATGACGTGAAATTAGTGAAAAATCAAAGTTTCTTTGTCGCCGTATAGCTCGAGAACGGGTCGACGGGTGCGGGCGAGAGTAGTCTCGTCGGACGGAGGACGCGGAGACGAAGGCTTACCGCGCGAAAAATTCGCGAAAATTCGCGGAAAATTTTTTACGTGTGCATCGGTAACGCGCGTCGACCTCGGCGGAGGATAACTTACCGACCACCACCGGCAGTGGTCGGTAACGGCTCGGGGGGTATAAGCTGCCGCGTTAAAAATGAAACCCGAATTTCGGCGCTTCCACGGTTCAGGGCTGAAAAGGGCCCGAAAGAAAATAACTGATTCAAACGTTCGAATTTAACGCCAACTTCGCGACGCTGACATCGCATCGGCGGCGAGTGCCGCCACAGTCGCCGCGTTTACTCTCCCTTGATAGTTGAGCGAATGGACTTGTAACTTCGAGGTTACAAATCCGACTCTACGTTTAGGTTTACATTTTCCATTAATTTTAAAGGGTGAGGGGGGGTTGGGGGGGAGGATGGCGATGACAGACCAATTGCGCACCTCCCCGCCTCCATCGTCGCTACCGACGACCTCGACCTCGAGCCGAGCGGGGCCGAAGGCCCGACGGGCTCCCGGAAATTTCGGAAAGGCGATATACCTTTAATTCCCAGTTGGCCGTAACTTTCTCGATGACGTCAAATTAGTGAAAAATCAAACTTTCTTTGTCGCCGTATAGCTCGAGAACGGGTCGACGGGTGCGGGCGAGAGTAGGCTCGTCGGTCGGAGGACGCGGAGACGAAGGCTTACCGCGCGAAAAATTCGCGAAAATTCGCGGAAAATTTTTTACGTGTGCATCGGTAACGCGCGTCGACCTCAGCGGAGGATAACTTACCGACCACCACCGGCAGTGGTCGGTAACGGCTCGGGGGGTATAAGCTGCCGCGTTAAAAATGAAACCCGAATTTCGGCGCTTCCACGGTTCAGGGCTGAAAAGGGCCCGAAAGAAAATAACTGATCCAAACGTTCGAATTTAACGCCAACTTCGCGACGCTGACTTGGCATCGATGGCGAGTGCCGCCACAGTCGCCGCGTTTACTCTCCCTTGATGGTTGAGCGAATGGACTTGTAACTTCGAGGTTACGAATCCGACTCTACGTTTAGGTTTACATTTTCCATTAATTTTAAAGGGTGAGGAAGGGTTGGGGGGGGGGATGGCGATGACAGACCAATTGCGCACCTCCCCGCCACCATCGTCGCTACCGACGACCTCGACCTCGAGCCGAGCGGGGCCGAAGGCCCGACGGGCTCCCGGAAATTTCGGAAAGGCGATATACCTTTAATTCCCAGTTGGCCGTAACTTTCTCGATGACGTCAAATTAGTGAAAAATCAAAGTTTCTTTGTCGCCGTATAGCTCGAGAACGGGTCGACGGGTGCGGGCGAGAGTAGGCTCGTCGGACGGAGGACGCGGAGACGAAGGCTTACCGCGCGAAAAATTCGCGAAAATTCGCGGAAAATTTTTTACGTGTGCATCGGTAACGCGCGTCGACCTCGGCGGAGGATAACTTACCGACCACCACCGGCAGTGGTCGGTAACGGCTCGGGGGGTATAAGCTGCCGCGTTAAAAATGAAACCCGAATTTCGGCGCTTCCACGGTTCAGGGCTGAAAAGGGCCCGAAAGAAAATAACTAATTCAAACGTTCGAATTTAACGCCAACTTCGCGACGCTGACATCGCATCGGCGGCGAGTGCCGCCACAGTCGCCGCGTTTACTCTCCCTTGATAGTTGAGCGAATGGACTTGTAACTTCGAGGTTACAAATCCGACTCTACGTTTAGGTTTACATTTTCCATTAATTTTAAAGGGTGAGGGGGGGTTGGGGGGGAGGATGGCGATGACAGACCAATTGCGCACCTCCCCGCCACCATCGTCGCTACCGACGACCTCGACCTCGAGCCGAGCGGGGCCGAAGGCCCGACGGGCTCCCGGAAATTTCGGAAAGGCGATATACCTTTAATTCCCAGTTGGCCGTAACTCTCTCGATGACGTCAAATTAGTGAAAAATCAAAGTTTCTTTGTCGCCGTATAGCTCGAGAACGGGTCGACGGGTGCGGGCGAGAGTAGGCTCGTCGGTCGGAGGACGCGGAGACGAAGGCTTACCCCGCGAAAAATTCACGAAAATTCGCGGAAAATTTTTTACGTGTGCATCGGTAACGCGCGTCGACCTCAGCGGAGGATAACTTACCGACCACCACCGGCAGTGGTCGGTAACGGCTCGGGGGGTATAAGCTGCCGCGTTAAAAATGAAACCCGAATTTCTGCGCTTCCACGGTTCAGGGCTGAAAAGGGCCCGAAAGAAAATAACTGATCCAAACGTTCGAATTTAACGCCAATTTCGCGACGCTGACTTCGCATCGATGGCGAGTGCCGCCACAGTCGCCGCGTTTACTCTCCCTTGATGGTTGAGCGAATGGACTTGTAACTTCGAGGTTACGAATCCGACTCTACGTTTAGGTTTACATTTTCCATTAATTTTAAAGGGTGAGGAAGGGTTGGGGGGGGATGGCGATGACAGACCAATTGCGCACCTCCCCGCCACCATCGTCGCTACCGACGACCTCGACCTCGAGCCGAGCGGGGCCGAAGGCCCGACGAGCTCCCGGAAATTTCGGAATGGCGATATACCTTTAATTCCCAGTTGGCCGGAATTTTCTCGATGACGTCAAATTAGTGAAAAATCAAAGTTTCTTTGTCGCCGTATAGCTCGAGAACGGGTCAACGGGTGCGGGCGAGAGTAGGCTTGTCGGACGGAGGACGCGGAGACGAAGGCTTACCGCGCGAAAAATTCGCGAAAATTCGCGGAAAATTTTTTACGTGTGCATCGGTAACGCGCGTCGACCTCGGCGGAGGATAACTTACCGACCACCACCGGCAGTGGTCGGTAACGGCTCGGGGGGTATAAGCTGCCGTGATAAAAATGAAACCCGAATTTCGGCGCTTCCACGGTTCAGAGCTGAAAAGGGCCCGAAAGAAAATAAGTGATTCAATCGTTCGAATTTAACGCCAACTTCGCGACGCTGACATCGCATCGGCGGCGAGTGCCTCCACAGTCGCCGCGTTTACTCTCCCTTGATAGTTGAGCGAATGGACTTGTAACTTCGAGGTTACAAATCAGACTCTACGTTTAGGTTTACATTTTCCATTAATTTTAAAGGGTGAGGGGGGGTTGGGGGGGAGGATGGCGATGACAGACCAATTGCGCACCTCCACGCCACCATCGTCGCTACCGACGACCTCGACCGCGAGCCGATCGGGGCCGAAGGCCCGACGGGCTCCCGGAAATTTCGGAAAGGCGATATACCTTTAATTCCCAGTTGGCCGTAACTTTCTCGATGACGTCAAATTAGTGAAAAATCAAAGTTTCTTTATCGCCGTATAGCTTGAGAACGGGTCGACGGGTGCGGGCGAGAGTAGGCACGTCGGTCGGAGGACGCGGAGACGAAGGCTTACCGCGCGAAAAATTCACGAAAATTCGCGGAAAATTTTTTACGTGTGCATCGGTAACGCGCGTCGACCTCAGCGGAGGATAACTTACCGACCACCACCGGCAGTGGTCGGTAACGGCTCGGGGGGTATAAGCTGCCGCGTTAAAAATGAAACCCGAATTTCGGCGCTTCCACGGTTCAGGGCTGAAAAGGGCCCGAAAGAAAATAACTGATCCAAACGTTCGAATTTAACGCCAATTTCGCGACGCTGACTTCGCATCGATGGCGAGTGCCGCCACAGTCGCCGCGTTTACTCTCCCTTGATGGTTGAGCGAATGGACTTGTAACTTCGAGGTTACGAATCCGACTCTACGTTTAGGTTTACATTTTCCATTAATTTTAAAGGGTGAGGAAGGGTTGGGGGGGAGGATGGCGATGACAGACCAATTGCGCACCTCCCCGCCACCATCGTCGCTACCGACGACCTCGACCTCGAGCCGAGCGGGGCCGAAGGCCCGACGAGCTCCCGGAAATTTCGGAAAGGCGATATACCATTAATTCCCAGTTGGCCGTAACTTTCTCGATGACGTGAAATTAGTGAAAAATCAAAGTTTCTTTGTCGCCGTATAGCTCGAGAACGGGTCGACGGGTGCGGCGAGAGTAGGCTCGTCGGTCGGAGGACGCGGAGACGAAGGCTTACCGCGCGAAAAATTCGCGAAAATTCGCGGAAAATTTTTTACGTGTGCATCGGTAACGCGCGTCGACCTCAGCGGAGGATAACTTACCGACCACCACCGGCAGTGGTCGGTAACGGCTCGGGGGGTATAAGCTGCCGCGTTAAAAATGAAACCCGAATTTCGGCGCTTCCACGGTTCAGGGCTGAAAAGGGCCCGAAAGAAAATAACTGATCCAAACGTTCGAATTTAACGCCAACTTCGCGACGCTGACTTGGCATCGATGGCGAGTGCCGCCACAGTCGCCGCGTTTACTCTCCCTTGATGGTTGAGCGAATGGACTTGTAACTTCGAGGTTACGAATCCGACTCTACGTTTAGGTTTACATTTTCCATTAATTTTAAAGGGTGAGGAAGGGTTGGGGGGGGGATGGCGATGACAGACCAATTGCGCACCTCCCCGCCACCATCGTCGCTACCGACGACCTCGACCTCGAGCCGAGCGGGGCCGAAGGCCCGACGGGCTCCCGGAAATTTCGGAAAGGCGATATACCTTTAATTCCCAGTTGGCCGTAACTTTCTCGATGACGTCAAATTAGTGAAAAATCAAAGTTTCTTTGTCGCCGTATAGCTCGAGAACGGGTCGACGGGTGCGGGCGAGAGTAGGCTCGTCGGACGGAGGACGCGGAGACGAAGGCTTACCGCGCGAAAAATTCGCGAAAATTCGCGGAAAATTTTTTACGTGTGCATCGGTAACGCGCGTCGACCTCGGCGGAGGATAACTTACCGACCACCACCGGCAGTGGTCGGTAACGGCACGGGGGGTATAAGCTGCCGCGTTAAAAATGAAACCCGAATTTCGGCGCTTCCACGGTTCAGGGCTGAAAAGGGCCCGAAAGAAAATAACTGATTCAAACGTTCGAATTTAACGCCAACTTCGCGACGCTGACATCGCACCGGCGGCGAGTGCCGCCACAGTCGCCGCGTTTACTCTCCCTTGATAGTTGAGCGAATGGACTTGTAACTTCGAGGTTACAAATCCGACTCTACGTTTAGGTTTACATTTTCCATTAATTTTAAAGGGTGACGGGGGGTTGGGGGGAGGATGGCGATGACAGACCAATTGCGCACCTCCCCGCCACCATGGTCGCTACCGACGACCTCGACCTCGAGCCGAGCGGGGCCGAAGGCCCGACGGGCTCCCTGAAATTTCGGAAAGGCGATATACCTTTAATTCCCAGTTGGCCGTAACTTTCTCGATGACGTCAAATTAGTGAAAAATCAAAGTTTCTTTGTCGCCGTATAGCTCGAGAACGGGTCGACGGGTGCGGGCGAGAGTAGGCTCGTCGGACGGAGGACGCGGAGACGAAGGCTTACCGCCCGAAAAATTCGCGAAAATTCGCGGAAAATTTTTTACGTGTGCATCGGTAACGCGCGTCGACCTCGGCGGAGGATAACTTACCGACCACCACCGGCAGTGGTCGGTAACGGCTCGGGGGGTATAAGCTGCCACGTTAAAATTGAAACCCGAATTTCGGCGCTTCCACGGTTCAGGGCTGAAAAGGGCCCGAAAGAAAATAACTAATTCAAACGTTCGAATTTAACGCCAACTTCGCGACGCTGACATCGCATCGGCGGCGAGTGCCGCCACAGTCGCCGCGTTTACTCTCCCTTGATAGTTGAGCGAATGGACTTGTAACTTCGAGGTTACAAATCCGACTCTACGTTTAGGTTTACATTTTCCATTAATTTTAAAGGGTGAGGGGGGGTTGGGGGGGAGGATGGCGATGACAGACCAATTGCGCACCTCCCCGCCACCATCGTCGCTACCGACGACCTCGACCTCGAGCCGAGCGGGGCCGAAGGCCCGACGGGCTCCCGGAAATTTCGGAAAGGCGATATACCTTTAATTCCCAGTTGGCCGTAACTTTCTCGATGACGTCAAATTAGTGAAAAATCAAAGTTTCTTTGTCGCCGTATAGCTCGAGAACGGGTCGACGGGTGCGGGCGAGAGTAGGCTTGTTGGACGGAGGACGCGGAGACGAAGGCTTACCGCGCGAAAAATTCGCGAAAATTCGCGGAAAATTTTTTACGTGTGCATCGGTAACGCGCGTCGACCTCGGCGGAGGATAACTTACCGACCACCACCGGCAGTGGTCGGTAACGGCTCGGGGGGTATAAGCTGCCGCGTTAAAAATGAAACCCGAATTTCGGCGCTTCCACGGTTCAGGGCTGAAAAGGGCCCGAAAGAAAATAACTGATTCAAACGTTCGAATTTAACGCCAACTTCGCGACGCTGACATCGCACCGGCGGCGAGTGCCGCCACAGTCGCCGCGTTTACTCTCCCTTGATAGTTGAGCGAATGGACTTGTAACTTCGAGGTTACAAATCCGACTCTACGTTTAGGTTTACATTTTCCATTAATTTTAAAGGGCGACGGGGGGTTGGGGGGAGGATGGCGATGACAGACCAATGGCGCACCTCCCCGCCACCATCGTCGCTACCGACGACCTCGACCTCGAGCCGAGCGGGGCCGAAGGCCCGACGGGCTCCCTGAAATTTCGGAAAGGCGATATACCTTTAATTCCCAGTTGGCCGTAACTTTCTCGATGACGTCAAATTAGTGAAAAATCAAAGTTTCTTTGTCGCCGTATAGCTCGAGAACGGGTCGACGGGTGCGGGCGAGAGTAGGCTCGTCGGACGGAGGACGCGGAGACGAAGGCTTACCGCGCGAAAAATTCGCGGAAAATTTTTTACGTGTGCATCGGTAACGCGCGTCGACCTCGGCGGAGGATAACTTACCGACCACCACCGGCAGTGGTCGGTAACGGCTCGGCGGGTATAAGCTGCCGCGTTAAAAATGAAACCCGAATTTCGGCGCTTCCACGGTTCAGGGCTGAAAAGGGCCCGAAAGAAAATAACTAATTCAAACGTTCGAATTTAATGCCAACTTCGCGACGCTGACATCGCATCGGCGGCGAGTGCCGCCACAGTCGCCGCGTTTACTCTCCCTTGATAGTTGAGCGAATGGACTTGTAACTTCGAGGTTACAAATCCGACTCTACGTTTAGGTTTACATTTTCCATTAATTTTAAAGGGTGAGGGGGGGTTGGGGGGGAGGATGGCGATGACAGACCAATTGCGCACCTCCCCGCCACCATCGTCGCTACCGACGACCTCGACCTCGAGCCGAGCGGGGCCGAAGGCCCGACGGGCTCCCGGAAATTTCGGAAAGGCGATATACCTTTAATTCCCAGTTGGCCGTAACTTTCTCGATGACGTCAAATTAGTGAAAAATCAAAGTTTCTTTGTCGCCGTATAGCTCGAGGACGGGTCGACGGGTGCGGGCGAGAGTAGGCTTGTTGGACGGAGGACGCGGAGACGAAGGCTTACCGCGCGAAAAATTCGCGAAAATTCGCGGAAAATTTTTTACGTGTGCATCGGTAACGCGCGTCGACCTCGGCGGAGGATAACTTACCGACCACCACCGGCAGTGGTCGGTAACGGCTCGGGGGGTATAAGCTGCCGCGTTAAAAATGAAACCCGAATTTCTGCGCTTCCACGGTTCAGGGCTGAAAAGGGCCCGAAAGAAAATAACTGATTCAAACGTTCGAATTTAACGCCAACTTCGCGACGCTGACATCGCACCGGCGGCGAGTGCCGCCACAGTCGCCGCGTTTACTCTCCCTTGATAGTTGAGCGAATGGACTTGTAACTTCGAGGTTACAAATCCGACTCTACGTTTAGGTTTACATTTTCCATTAATTTTAAAGGGTGACGGGGGGTTGGGGGGAGGATGGCGATGACAGACCAATTGCGCACCTCCCCGCCACCATCGTCGCTACCGACGACCTCGACCTCGAGCCGAGCGGGGCCGAAGGCCCGACGGGCTCCCGGAAATTTCGGAAAGGCGATATACCTTTAATTCCCAGTTGGCCGTAACTTTCTCGATGACGTCAAATTAGTGAAAAATCAAAGTTTCTTTGTCGCCGTATAGCTCGAGAACGGGTCGACGGGTGCGGGCGAGAGTAGGCTTGTCGGACGGAGGACGCGGAGACGAAGGCTTACCGCGCGAAAAATTCGCGAAAATTCGCGGAGAATTTTTTACGTGTGCATCGGTAACGCGCGTCGACCTCGGCAGAGGATAACTTACCGACCACCACCGGCAGTGGTCGGTAACGGCTCGGGGGGTATAAGCTGCCGCGTTAAAAATGAAACCCGAATTTCGGCGCTTCCACGGTTCAGGGCTGAAAAGGGCCCGAAAGAAAATAACTGATCCAAACGTTCGAATTTAACGCCAATTTCGCGACGCTGACTTCGCATCGATGGCGAGTGCCGCCACAGTCGCCGCGTTTACTCTCCCTTGATGGTTGAGCGAATGGACTTGTAACTTCGAGGTTACAAATCCGACTCTACGTTTAGGTTTACATTTTCCATTAATTTTAAAGGGTGACGGGGGGTTGGGGGGAGGATGGCGATGACAGACCAATTGCGCACCTCCCCGCCACCATCGTCGCTACCGACGACCTCGACCTCGAGCCGAGCGGGGCCGAAGGCCCGACGAGCTCCCGGAAATTTCGGAATGGCGATATACCTTTAATTCCCAGTTGGCCGGAATTTTCTCGATGACGTCAAATTAGTGAAAAATCAAAGTTTCTTTGTCGCCGTATAGCTCGAGAACGGGTCAACGGGTGCGGGCGAGAGTAGGCTTGTCGGACGGAGGACGCGGAGACGAAGGCTTACCGCGCGAAAAATTCGCGAAAATTCGCGGAAAATTTTTTACGTGTGCATCGGTAACGCGCGTCGACCTCGGCGGAGGATAACTTACCGACCACCACCGGCAGTGGTCGGTAACGGCACGGGGGGTATAAGCTGCCGCGTTAAAAATGAAACCCGAATTTCGGCGCTTCCACGGTTCAGGGCTGAAAAGGGCCCGAAAGAAAATAACTGATTCAAACGTTCGAATTTAACGCCAACTTCGCGACGCTGACATCGCACCGGCGGCGAGTGCCGCCACAGTCGCCGCGTTTACTCTCCCTTGATAGTTGAGCGAATGGACTTGTAACTTCGAGGTTACAAATCCGACTCTACGTTTAGGTTTACATTTTCCATTAATTTTAAAGGGTGACGGGGGGTTGGGGGGAGGATGGCGATGACAGACCAATTGCGCACCTCCCCGCCACCATCGTCGCTACCGACGACCTCGACCTCGAGCCGAGCGGGGCCGAAGGCCCGACGGGCTCCCTGAAATTTCGGAAAGGCGATATACCTTTAATTCCCAGTTGGCCGTAACTTTCTCGATGACGTCAAATTAGTGAAAAATCAAAGTTTCTTTGTCGCCGTATAGCTCGAGAACGGGTCGACGGGTGCGGGCGAGAGTAGGCTCGTCGGACGGAGGACGCGGAGACGAAGGCTTACCGCCCGAAAAATTCGCGAAAATTCGCGGAAAATTTTTTACGTGTGCATCGGTAACGCGCGTCGACCTCGGCGGAGGATAACTTACCGACCACCACCGGCAGTGGTCGGTAACGGCTCGGGGGGTATAAGCTGCCACGTTAAAATTGAAACCCGAATTTCGGCGCTTCCACGGTTCAGGGCTGAAAAGGGCCCGAAAGAAAATAACTAATTCAAACGTTCGAATTTAACGCCAACTTCGCGACGCTGACATCGCATCGGCGGCGAGTGCCGCCACAGTCGCCGCGTTTACTCTCCCTTGATAGTTGAGCGAATGGACTTGTAACTTCGAGGTTACAAATCCGACTCTACGTTTAGGTTTACATTTTCCATTAATTTTAAAGGGTGAGGGGGGGTTGGGGGGGAGGATGGCGATGACAGACCAATTGCGCACCTCCCCGCCACCATCGTCGCTACCGACGACCTCGACCTCGAGCCGAGCGGGGCCGAAGGCCCGACGGGCTCCCGGAAATTTCGGAAAGGCGATATACCTTTAATTCCCAGTTGGCCGTAACTTTCTCGATGACGTCAAATTAGTGAAAAATCAAAGTTTCTTTGTCGCCGTATAGCTCGAGAACGGGTCGACGGGTGCGGGCGAGAGTAGGCTTGTTGGACGGAGGACGCGGAGACGAAGGCTTACCGCGCGAAAAATTCGCGAAAATTCGCGGAAAATTTTTTACGTGTGCATCGGTAACGCGCGTCGACCTCGGCGGAGGATAACTTACCGACCACCACCGGCAGTGGTCGGTAACGGCTCGGGGGGTATAAGCTGCCGCGTTAAAAATGAAACCCGAATTTCGGCGCTTCCACGGTTCAGGGCTGAAAAGGGCCCGAAAGAAAATAACTGATTCAAACGTTCGAATTTAACGCCAACTTCGCGACGCTGACATCGCACCGGCGGCGAGTGCCGCCACAGTCGCCGCGTTTACTCTCCCTTGATAGTTGAGCGAATGGACTTGTAACTTCGAGGTTACAAATCCGACTCTACGTTTAGGTTTACATTTTCCATTAATTTTAAAGGGTGACGGGGGTTTGGGGGGAGGATGGCGATGACAGACCAATGGCGCACCTCCCCGCCACCATCGTCGCTACCGACGACCTCGACCTCGAGCCGAGCGGGGCCGAAGGCCCGACGGGCTCCCTGAAATTTCGGAAAGGCGATATACCTTTAATTCCCAGTTGGCCGTAACTTTCTCGATGACGTCAAATTAGTGAAAAATCAAAGTTTCTTTGTCGCCGTATAGCTCGAGAACGGGTCGACGGGTGCGGGCGAGAGTAGGCTCGTCGGACGGAGGACGCGGAGACGAAGGCTTACCGCGCGAAAAATTCGCGGAAAATTTTTTACGTGTGCATCGGTAACGCGCGTCGACCTCGGCGGAGGATAACTTACCGACCACCACCGGCAGTGGTCGGTAACGGCTCGGCGGGTATAAGCTGCCGCGTTAAAAATGAAACCCGAATTTCGGCGCTTCCACGGTTCAGGGCTGAAAAGGGCCCGAAAGAAAATAACTAATTCAAACGTTCGAATTTAATGCCAACTTCGCGACGCTGACATCGCATCGGCGGCGAGTGCCGCCACAGTCGCCGCGTTTACTCTCCCTTGATAGTTGAGCGAATGGACTTGTAACTTCGAGGTTACAAATCCGACTCTACGTTTAGGTTTACATTTTCCATTAATTTTAAAGGGTGAGGGGGGGTTGGGGGGGAGGATGGCGATGACAGACCAATTGCGCACCTCCCCGCCACCATCGTCGCTACCGACGACCTCGACCTCGAGCCGAGCGGGGCCGAAGGCCCGACGGGCTCCCGGAAATTTCGGAAAGGCGATATACCTTTAATTCCCAGTTGGCCGTAACTTTCTCGATGACGTCAAATTAGTGAAAAATAAAAGTTTCTTTGTCGCCGTATAGCTCGAGGACGGGTCGACGGGTGCGGGCGAGAGTAGGCTTGTTGGACGGAGGACGCGGAGACGAAGGCTTACCGCGCGAAAAATTCGCGAAAATTCGCGGAAAATTTTTTACGTGTGCATCGGTAACGCGCGTCGACCTCGGCGGAGGATAACTTACCGACCACCACCGGCAGTGGTCGGTAACGGCTCGGGGGGTATAAGCTGCCGCGTTAAAAATGAAACCCGAATTTCTGCGCTTCCACGGTTCAGGGCTGAAAAGGGCCCGAAAGAAAATAACTGATTCAAACGTTCGAATTTAACGCCAACTTCGCGACGCTGACATCGCACCGGCGGCGAGTGCCGCCACAGTCGCCGCGTTTACTCTCCCTTGATAGTTGAGCGAATGGACTTGTAACTTCGAGGTTACAAATCCGACTCTACGTTTAGGTTTACATTTTCCATTAATTTTAAAGGGTGACGGGGGGTTGGGGGGAGGATGGCGATGACAGACCAATTGCGCACCTCCCCGCCACCATCGTCGCTACCGACGACCTCGACCTCGAGCCGAGCGGGGCCGAAGGCCCGACGGGCTCCCGGAAATTTCGGAAAGGCGATATACCTTTAATTCCCAGTTGGCCGTAACTTTCTCGATGACGTCAAATTAGTGAAAAATCAAAGTTTCTTTGTCGCCGTATAGCTCGAGAACGGGTCGACGGGTGCGGGCGAGAGTAGGCTTGTCGGACGGAGGACGCGGAGACGAAGGCTTACCGCGCGAAAAATTCGCGAAAATTCGCGGAGAATTTTTTACGTGTGCATCGGTAACGCGCGTCGACCTCGGCAGAGGATAACTTACCGACCACCACCGGCAGTGGTCGGTAACGGCTCGGGGGGTATAAGCTGCCGCGTTAAAAATGAAACCCGAATTTCGGCGCTTCCACGGTTCAGGGCTGAAAAGGGCCCGAAAGAAAATAACTAATTCAAACGTTCGAATTTAACGCCAACTTCGCGACGCTGACATCGCATCGGCGGCGAGTGCCGCCACAGTCGCCGCGTTTACTCTCCCTTGATAGTTGAGCGAATGGACTTGTAACTTCGAGGTTACAAATCCGACTCTACGTTTAGGTTTACATTTTCCATTAATTTTAAAGGGTGTGGGGGGGTTGGGGGGGAGGATGGCGATGACAGACCAATTGCGCACCTCCCCGCCACCATCGTCGCTACCGACGACCTCGACCTCGAGCCGAGCGGGGCCGAAGGCCCGACGGGCTCCCGGAAATTTCGGAAAGGCGATATACCTTTAATTCCCAGTTGGCCGTAACTTTCTCGATGACGTCAAATTAGTGAAAAATCAAAGTTTCTTTGTCGCCGTATAGCTCGAGAACGGGTCCACGGGTGCGGGCGAGAGTAGGCTTGTCGGACGGAGGACGCGGAGACGAAGGCTTACCGCGCGAAAAATTCGCGCAAATTCGCTGAAAATTTTTTACGTGTGCATCGGTAACGCGCGTCGACCTCGGCGGAGGATAACTTACCGACCACCACCGGCAGTGGTCGGTAACGGCTCGGGGGGTATAAGCTGCCGCGTTAAAAATGAAACCCGAATTTCGGCGCTTCCACGGTTCAGGGCTGAAAAGGGCCCGAAAGAAAATAACTGATTCAAACGTTCGAATTTAACGCCAACTTCGCGACGCTGACATCGCACCGGCGGCGAGTGCCGCCACAGTCGCCGCGTTTACTCTCCCTTGATAGTTGAGCGAATGGACTTGTAACTTCGAGGTTACAAATCCGACTCTACGTTTAGGTTTACATTTTCCATTAATTTTAAAGGGTGTGGGGGGGTTGGGGGGGAGGATGGCGATGACAGACCAATTGCGCACCTCCCCGCCACCATCGTCGCTACCGACGACCTCGACCTCGAGCCGAGCGGGGCCGAAGGCCCGACGGGCTCCCGGAAATTTCGGAAAGGCGATATACCTTTAATTCCCAGTTGGCCGTAACTTTCTCGATGACGTCAAATTAGTGAAAAATCAAAGTTTCTTTGTCGCCGTATAGCTCGAGAACGGGTCCACGGGTGCGGGCGAGAGTAGGCTTGTCGGACGGAGGACGCGGAGACGAAGGCTTACCGCGCGAAAAATTCGCGCAAATTCGCTGAAAATTTTTTACGTGTGCATCGGTAACGCGCGTCGACCTCGGCGGAGGATAACTTACCGACCACCACCGGCAGTGGTCGGTAACGGCTCGGGGGGTATAAGCTGCCGCGTTAAAAATGAAACCCGAATTTCGGCGCTTCCACGGTTCAGGGCTGAAAAGGGCCCGAAAGAAAATAACTGATTCAAACGTTCGAATTTAACGCCAACTTCGCGACGCTGACATCGCACCGGCGGCGAGTGCCGCCACAGTCGCCGCGTTTACTCTCCCTTGATAGTTGAGCGAATGGACTTGTAACTTCGAGGTTACAAATCCGACTCTACGTTTAGGTTTACATTTTCCATTAATTTTAAAGGGTGACGGGGGGGTTGGGGGGGAGGATGGCGATGACAGACCAATTGCGCACCTCCCCGCCACCATCGTCGCTACCGACGACCTCGACCTCGAGCCGAGCGGGGCCGAAGGCCCGACGGGCTCCCGGAAATTTCGGAAAGGCGATATACCTTTAATTCCCAGTTGGCCGTAACTTTCTCGATGACGTCAAATTAGTGAAAAATCAAAGTTTCTTTGTCGCCGTATAGCTCGAGAACGGGTCGACGGGTGCGGGCGAGAGTAGGCTCGTCGGACGGAGGACGCGGAGACGAAGGCTTACCGCGCGAAAAATTCGCGGAAAATTTTTTACGTGTGCATCGGTAACGCGCGTCGACCTCGGCGGAGGATAACTTACCGACCACCACCGGCAGTGGTCGGTAACGGCTCGGGGGGTATAAGCTGCCGCGTTAAAAATGAAACCCGAATTTCGGCGCTTCCACGGTTCAGGGCTGAAAAGGGCCCGAAAGTAAATAACTAATTCAAACGTTCGAATTTAACGCCAACTTCGCGACGCTGACATCGCATCGGCGGCGAGTGCCGCCACAGTCGCCGCGTTTACTCTCCCTTGATAGTTGAGCGAATGGACTTGTAACTTCGAGGTTACAAATCCGACTCTACGTTTAGGTTTACATTTTCCATTAATTTTAAAGGGTGAGGGGGGGTTGGGGGGGAAGATGGCGATGACAGACCAATTGCGCACCTCCCCGCCACCATCGTCGCTACCGACGACCTCGACCTCGAGCCGAGCGGGGCCGAAGGCCCGACGGGCTCCCGGAAATTTCGGAAAGGCGATATACCTTTAATTCCCAGTTGGCCGTAACTTTCTCGATGACGTCAAATTAGTGAAAAATCAAAGTTTCTTTGTCGCCGTATAGCTCGAGAACGGGTCGACGGGGGCGGGCGAGAGTAGGCTTGTCGGACGGAGGACGCGGAGACGAAGGCTTACCGCGCGAAAAATTCGCGAAAATTCGCGGAAAATTTTTTACGTGTGCATCGGTAACGCGCGTCGACCTCGGCGGAGGATAACTTACCGACCACCACCGGCAGTGGTCGGTAACGGCACGGGGGGTATAAGCTGCCGCGTTAAAAATGAAACCCGAATTTCGGCGCTTCCACGGTTCAGGGCTGAAAAGGGCCCGAAAGAAAATAACTGATTCAAACGTTCGAATTTAACGCCAACTTCGCGACGCTGACATCGCACCGGCGGCAAGTGCCGCCACAGTCGCCGCGTTTACTCTCCCTTGATAGTTGAGCGAATGGACTTGTAACTTCGAGGTTACAAATCCGACTCTACGTTGAGGTTTACATTTTCCATTAATTTTAAAGGGCGAGGGGGGGTTGGGGGGGAGGATGGCGATGACAGACCAATTGCGCACCTCCCCGCCACCATCGTCGCTACCGACGACCTCGACCTCGAGCCGAGCGGGGCCGAAGGCCCGACGGGCTCCCGGAAATTTCGGAAAGGCGATATACCTTTAATTCCCAGTTGGCCGTAACTCTCTCGATGACGTCTAATTAGTGAAAAATCAAAGTTTCTTTGTCGCCGTATAGCTCGAGAACGGGTCGACGGGTGCGGGCGAGAGTAGGCTCGTCGGTCGGAGGACGCGGAGACGAAGGCTTACCGCGCGAAAAATTCACGAAAATTCGCGGAAAATTTTTTACGTGTTCATCGGTAACGCGCGTCGACCTCAGCGGAGGATAACTTACCGACCACCACCGGCAGTGGTCGGTAACGGCTCGGGGGGTATAAGCTGCCGCGTTAAAAATGAAACCCGAATTTCGGCGCTTCCACGGTTCAGGGCTGAAAAGGGCCCGAAAGAAAATAACTGATCCAAACGTTCGAATTTAACGCCAATTTCGCGACGCTGACTTCGCATCGATGGCGAGTGCCGCCACAGTCGCCGCGTTTACTCTCCCTTGATGGTTGAGCGAATGGACTTGTAACTTCGAGGTTACGAATCCGACTCTACGTTTAGGTTTACATTTTCCAGTAATTTTAAAGGGTGAGGAAGGGTTGGGGGGGGGGGATGGCGATGACAGACCAATTGCGCACCTCCCCGCCACCATCGTCGCTACCGACGACCTCGACCTCGAGCCGAGCGGGGCCGAAGGCCCGACGAGCTCCCGGAAATTTCGGAATGGCGATATACCTTTAATTCCCAGTTGGCCGGAATTTTCTCGATGACGTCAAATTAGTGAAAAATCAAAGTTTCTTTGTCGCCGTATAGCTCGAGAACGGGTCGACGGGTGCGGGCGAGAGTAGGCTTGTCGGACGGAGGACGCGGAGACGAAGGCTTACCGCGCGAAAAATTCGCGAAAATTCGCGGAAAATTTTTTACGTGTGCATCGGTAACGCGCGTCGACCTCGGCGGAGGATAACTTACCGACCACCACCGGCAGTGGTCGGTAACGGCACGGGGGGTATAAGCTGCCGCGTTAAAAATGAAACCCGAATTTCGGCGCTTCCACGGTTCAGGGCTGAAAAGGGCCCGAAAGAAAATAACTGATTCAAACGTTCGAATTTAACGCCAACTTCGCGACGCTGACATCGCACCGGCGGCGAGTGCCGCCACAGTCGCCGCGTTTACTCTCTCTTGATAGTTGAGCGAATGGACTTGTAACTTCGAGGTTACAAATCCGACTCTACGTTTAGGTTTACATTTTCCATTAATTTTAAAGGGTGACGGGGGGTTGGGGGGAGGATGGCGATGACAGACCAATTGCGCACCTCCCCGCCACCATCGTCGCTACCGACGACCTCGACCTCGAGCCGAGCGGGGCCGAAGGCCCGACGGGCTCCCGGAAATTTCGGAAAGGCGATATACCTTTAATTCCCAGTTGGCCGTAACTTTCTCGATGACGTCAAATTAGTGAAAAATCAAAGTTTCTTTGTCGCCGTATAGCTCGAGAACGGGTCGACGGGTGCGGGCGAGAGTATGCTCGTCGGACGGAGGACGCGGAGACGAAGGCTTACCGCGCGAAAAATTCGCGAAAATTCGCGGAAAATTTTTTACGTGTGCATCGGTAACGCGCGTCGACCTCGGCGGAGGATAACTTACCGATCACCACCGGCAGTGGTCGGTAGCGGCTCGGGGGGTATAAGCTGCCGCGTTAAAAATGAAACCCGAATTTCGGCGCTTCCACGGTTCAGGGCTGAAAAGGGCCCGAAAGAAAATAACTAATTCAAACGTTCGAATTTAACGCCAACTTCGCGACGCTGACATCGCATCGGCGGCGAGTGCCGCCACAGTCGCCGCGTTTACTCTCCCTTGATAGTTGAGCGAGTGGACTTGTAACTTCAAGGTTACAAATCCGACTCTACGTTTAGGTTTACATTTTCCATTAATTTTAAAGGGTGAGGGGGGGTTGGGGGGGAGGATGGCGATGACAGACCAATTGCGCACCTCCCCGCCACCATCGTCGCTACCGACGACCTCGACCTCGAGCCGAGCGGGGCCGAAGGCCCGACGGGCTCCCGGAAATTTCGGAAAGGCGATATACCTTTAATTCCCAGTTGGCCGTAACTTTCTCGATGACGTCAAATTAGTGAAAAATCAAAGTTTCTTTGTCGCCGTATAGCTCGAGAACGGGTCGACGGGTGCGGGCGAGAGTAGGCTTGTCGGACGGAGGACGCGGAGACGAAGGCTTACCGCGCGAAAAATTCGCGGAAAATTTTTTACGTGTGCATCGGTAACGCGCGTCGACCTCGGCGGAGGATAACTTACCGACCACCACCGGCAGTGGTCGGTAACGGCTCGGGGGGTATAAGCTGCCGCGTTAAAAATGAAACCCGAATTTCGGCGCTTCCACGGTTCAGGGCTGAAAAGGGCCCGAAAGAAAATAACTGATTCAAACGTTCGAATTTAATGCCAACTTCGCGACGCTGACATCGCACCGGCGGCGAGTGCCGCCACAGTCGCCGCGTTTACTCTCCCTTGATAGTTGAGCGAATGGACTTGTAACTTCGAGGTTACAAATCCGACTCTACGTTTAGGTTTACATTTTCCATTAATTTTAAAGGGTGACGGGGGGGTTGGGGGGGAGGATGGCGATGACAGACCAATTGCGCACCTCCCCGCCACCATCGTCGCTACCGACGACCTCGACCTCGAGCCGAGCGGGGCCGAAGGCCCGACGGGCTCCCGGAAATTTCGGAAAGGCGATATACCTTTAATTCCCAGTTGGCCGTAACTTTCTCGATGACGTCAAATTAGTGAAAAATCAAAGTTTCTTTGTCGCCGTATAGCTCGAGAACGGGTCGACGGGTGCGGGCGAGAGTAGGCTCGTCGGACGGAGGACGCGGAGACGAAGGCTTACCGCGCGAAAAATTCGCGGAAAATTTTTTACGTGTGCATCGGTAACGCGCGTCGACCTCGGCGGAGGATAACTTACCGACCACCACCGGCAGTGGTCGGTAACGGCTCGGGGGGTATAAGCTGCCGCGTTAAAAATGAAACCCGAATTTCGGCGCTTCCACGGTTCAGGGCTGAAAAGGGCCCGAAAGTAAATAACTAATTCAAACGTTCGAATTTAACGCCAACTTCGCGACGCTGACATCGCATCGGCGGCGAGTGCCGCCACAGTCGCCGCGTTTACTCTCCCTTGATAGTTGAGCGAATGGACTTGTAACTTCGAGGTTACAAATCCGACTCTACGTTTAGGTTTACATTTTCCATTAATTTTAAAGGGTGAGGGGGGGTTGGGGGGGAAGATGGCGATGACAGACCAATTGCGCACCTCCCCGCCACCATCGTCGCTACCGACGACCTCGACCTCGAGCCGAGCGGGGCCGAAGGCCCGACGGGCTCCCGGAAATTTCGGAAAGGCGATATACCTTTAATTCCCAGTTGGCCGTAACTTTCTCGATGACGTCAAATTAGTGAAAAATCAAAGTTTCTTTGTCGCCGTATAGCTCGAGAACGGGTCGACGGGTGCGGGCGAGAGTAGGCTTGTCGGACGGAGGACGCGGAGACGAAGGCTTACCGCGCGAAAAATTCGCGAAAATTCGCGGAAAATTTTTTACGTGTGCATCGGTAACGCGCGTCGACCTCGGCGGAGGATAACTTACCGACCACCACCGGCAGTGGTCGGTAACGGCACGGGGGGTATAAGCTGCCGCGTTAAAAATGAAACCCGAATTTCGGCGCTTCCACGGTTCAGGGCTGAAAAGGGCCCGAAAGAAAATAACTGATTCAAACGTTCGAATTTAACGCCAACTTCGCGACGCTGACATCGCACCGGCGGCAAGTGCCGCCACAGTCGCCGCGTTTACTCTCCCTTGATAGTTGAGCGAATGGACTTGTAACTTCGAGGTTACAAATCCGACTCTACGTTGAGGTTTACATTTTCCATTGATTTTAAAGGGCGAGGGGGGGTTGGGGGGGAGGATGGCGATGACAGACCAATTGCGCACCTCCCCGCCACCATCGTCGCTACCGACGACCTCGACCTCGAGCCGAGCGGGGCCGAAGGCCCGACGGGCTCCCGGAAATTTCGGAAAGGCGATATACCTTTAATTCCCAGTTGGCCGTAACTCTCTCGATGACGTCAAATTAGTGAAAAATCAAAGTTTCTTTGTCGCCGTATAGCTCGAGAACGGGTCGACGGGTGCGGGCGAGAGTAGGCTCGTCGGTCGGAGGACGCGGAGACGAAGGCTTACCGCGCGAAAAATTCACGAAAATTCGCGGAAAATTTTTTACGTGTTCATCGGTAACGCGCGTCGACCTCAGCGGAGGATAACTTACCGATCACCACCGGCAGTGGTCGGTAACGGCTCGGGGGGTATAAGCTGCCGCGTTAAAAATGAAACCCGAATTTCGGCGCTTCCACGGTTCAGGGCTGAAAAGGGCCCGAAAGAAAATAACTGATCCAAACGTTCGAATTTAACGCCAATTTCGCGACGCTGACTTCGCATCGATGGCGAGTGCCGCCACAGTCGCCGCGTTTACTCTCCCTTGATGGTTGAGCGAATGGACTTGTAACTTCGAGGTTACGAATCCGACTCTACGTTTAGGTTTACATTTTCCAGTAATTTTAAAGGGTGAGGAAGGGTTGGGGGGGGGATGGCGATGACAGACCAATTGCGCACCTCCCCGCCACCATCGTCGCTACCGACGACCTCGACCTCGAGCCGAGCGGGGCCGAAGGCCCGACGAGCTCCCGGAAATTTCGGAATGGCGATATACCTTTAATTCCCAGTTGGCCGGAATTTTCTCGATGACGTCAAATTAGTGAAAAATCAAAGTTTCTTTGTCGCCGTATAGCTCGAGAACGGGTCGACGGGTGCGGGCGAGAGTAGGCTTGTCGGACGGAGGACGCGGAGACGAAGGCTTACCGCGCGAAAAATTCGCGAAAATTCGCGGAAAATTTTTTACGTGTGCATCGGTAACGCGCGTCGACCTCGGCGGAGGATAACTTACCGACCACCACCGGCAGTGGTCGGTAACGGCACGGGGGGTATAAGCTGCCGCGTTAAAAATGAAACCCGAATTTCGGCGCTTCCACGGTTCAGGGCTGAAAAGGGCCCGAAAGAAAATAACTGATTCAAACGTTCGAATTTAACGCCAACTTCGCGACGCTGACATCGCACCGGCGGCGAGTGCCGCCACAGTCGCCGCGTTTACTCTCTCTTGATAGTTGAGCGAATGGACTTGTAACTTCGAGGTTACAAATCCGACTCTACGTTTAGGTTTACATTTTCCATTAATTTTAAAGGGTGACGGGGGGTTGGGGGGAGGATGGCGATGACAGACCAATTGCGCACCTCCCCGCCACCATCGTCGCTACCGACGACCTCGACCTCGAGCCGAGCGGGGCCGAAGGCCCGACGGGCTCCCGGAAATTTCGGAAAGGCGATATACCTTTAATTCCCAGTTGGCCGTAACTTTCTCGATGACGTCAAATTAGTGAAAAATCAAAGTTTCTTTGTCGCCGTATAGCTCGAGAACGGGTCGACGGGTGCGGGCGAGAGTATGCTCGTCGGACGGAGGACGCGGAGACGAAGGCTTACCGCGCGAAAAATTCGCGAAAATTCGCGGAAAATTTTTTACGTGTGCATCGGTAACGCGCGTCGACCTCGGCGGAGGATAACTTACCGATCACCACCGGCAGTGGTCGGTAGCGGCTCGGGGGGTATAAGCTGCCGCGTTAAAAATGAAACCCGAATTTCGGCGCTTCCACGGTTCAGGGCTGAAAAGGGCCCGAAAGAAAATAACTAATTCAAACGTTCGAATTTAACGCCAACTTCGCGACGCTGACATCGCATCGGCGGCGAGTGCCGCCACAGTCGCCGCGTTTACTCTCCCTTGATAGTTGAGCGAGTGGACTTGTAACTTCAAGGTTACAAATCCGACTCTACGTTTAGGTTTACATTTTCCATTAATTTTAAAGGGTGAGGGGGGGTTGGGGGGGAGGATGGCGATGACAGACCAATTGCGCACCTCCCCGCCACCATCGTCGCTACCGACGACCTCGACCTCGAGCCGAGCGGGGCCGAAGGCCCGACGGGCTCCCGGAAATTTCGGAAAGGCGATATACCTTTAATTCCCAGTTGGCCGTAACTTTCTCGATGACGTCAAATTAGTGAAAAATCAAAGTTTCTTTGTCGCCGTATAGCTCGAGAACGGGTCGACGGGTGCGGGCGAGAGTAGGCTTGTCGGACGGAGGACGCGGAGACGAAGGCTTACCGCGCGAAAAATTCGCGGAAAATTTTTTACGTGTGCATCGGTAACGCGCGTCGACCTCGGCGGAGGATAACTTACCGACCACCACCGGCAGTGGTCGGTAACGGCTCGGGGGGTATAAGCTGCCGCGTTAAAAATGAAACCCGAATTTCGGCGCTTCCACGGTTCAGGGCTGAAAAGGGCCCGAAAGTAAATAACTAATTCAAACGTTCGAATTTAACGCCAACTTCGCGACGCTGACATCGCATCGGCGGCGAGTGCCGCCACAGTCGCCGCGTTTACTCTCCCTTGATAGTTGAGCGAATGGACTTGTAACTTCGAGGTTACAAATCCGACTCTACGTTTAGGTTTACATTTTCCATTAATTTTAAAGGGTGAGGGGGGGTTGGGGGGGAAGATGGCGATGACAGACCAATTGCGCACCTCCCCGCCACCATCGTCGCTACCGACGACCTCGACCTCGAGCCGAGCGGGGCCGAAGGCCCGACGGGCTCCCGGAAATTTCGGAAAGGCGATATACCTTTAATTCCCAGTTGGCCGTAACTTTCTCGATGACGTCAAATTAGTGAAAAATCAAAGTTTCTTTGTCGCCGTATAGCTCGAGAACGGGTCGACGGGTGCGGGCGAGAGTAGGCTTGTCGGACGGAGGACGCGGAGACGAAGGCTTACCGCGCGAAAAATTCGCGAAAATTCGCGGAAAATTTTTTACGTGTGCATCGGTAACGCGCGTCGACCTCGGCGGAGGATAACTTACCGACCACCACCGGCAGTGGTCGGTAACGGCACGGGGGGTATAAGCTGCCGCGTTAAAAATGAAACCCGAATTTCGGCGCTTCCACGGTTCAGGGCTGAAAAGGGCCCGAAAGAAAATAACTGATTCAAACGTTCGAATTTAACGCCAACTTCGCGACGCTGACATCGCACCGGCGGCAAGTGCCGCCACAGTCGCCGCGTTTACTCTCCCTTGATAGTTGAGCGAATGGACTTGTAACTTCGAGGTTACAAATCCGACTCTACGTTGAGGTTTACATTTTCCATTGATTTTAAAGGGCGAGGGGGGGTTGGGGGGGAGGATGGCGATGACAGACCAATTGCGCACCTCCCCGCCACCATCGTCGCTACCGACGACCTCGACCTCGAGCTGAGCGGGGCCGAAGGCCCGACGGGCTCCCGGAAATTTCGGAAAGGCGATATACCTTTAATTCCCAGTTGGCCGTAACTCTCTCGATGACGTCAAATTAGTGAAAAATCAAAGTTTCTTTGTCGCCGTATAGCTCGAGAACGGGACGACGGGTGCGGGCGAGAGTAGGCTCGTCGGTCGGAGGACGCGGAGACGAAGGCTTACCGCGCGAAAAATTCACGAAAATTCGCGGAAAATTTTTTACGTGTTCATCGGTAACGCGCGTCGACCTCAGCGGAGGATAACTTACCGACCACCACCGGCAGTGGTCGGTAACGGCTCGGGGGGTATAAGCTGCCGCGTTAAAAATGAAACCCGAATTTCGGCGCTTCCACGGTTCAGGGCTGAAAAGGGCCCGAAAGAAAATAACTGATCCAAACGTTCGAATTTAACGCCAATTTCGCGACGCTGACTTCGCATCGATGGCGAGTGCCGCCACAGTCGCCGCGTTTACTCTCCCTTGATGGTTGAGCGAATGGACTTGTAACTTCGAGGTTACGAATCCGACTCTACGTTTAGGTTTACATTTTCCATTAATTTTAAAGGGTGAGGAAGGGTTGGGGGGGGATGGCGATGACAGACCAATTGCGCACCTCCCCGCCACCATCGTCGCTACCGACGACCTCGACCTCGAGCCGAGCGGGGCCGAAGGCCCGACGAGCTCCCGGAAATTTCGGAATGGCGATATACCTTTAATTCCCAGTTGGCCGGAATTTTCTCGATGACGTCAAATTAGTGAAAAATCAAAGTTTCTTTGTCGCCGTATAGCTCGAGAACGGTTCGACGGGTGCGGGCGAGAGTAGGCTTGTCGGACGGAGGACGCGGAGACGAAGGCTTACCGCGCGAAAAATTCGCGAAAATTCGCGGAAAATTTTTTACGTGTGCATCGGTAACGCGCGTCGACCTCGGCGGAGGATAACTTACCGACCACCACCGGCAGTGGTCGGTAACGGCACGGGGGGTATAAGCTGCCGCGTTAAAAATGAAACCCGAATTTCGGCGCTTCCACGGTTCAGGGCTGAAAAGGGCCCGAAAGAAAATAACTGATTCAAACGTTCGAATTTAACGCCAACTTCGCGACGCTGACATCGCACCGGCGGCGAGTGCCGCCACAGTCGCCGCGTTTACTCTCTCTTGATAGTTGAGCGAATGGACTTGTAACTTCGAGGTTACAAATCCGACTCTACGTTTAGGTTTACATTTTCCATTAATTTTAAAGGGTGACGGGGGGTTGGGGGGAGGATGGCGATGACAGACCAATTGCGCACCTCCCCGCCACCATCGTCGCTACCGACGACCTCGACCTCGAGCCGAGCGGGGCCGAAGGCCCGACGGGCTCCCGGAAATTTCGGAAAGGCGATATACCTTTAATTCCCAGTTGGCCGTAACTTTCTCGATGACGTCAAATTAGTGAAAAATCAAAGTTTCTTTGTCGCCGTATAGCTCGAGAACGGGTCGACGGGTGCGGGCGAGAGTATGCTCGTCGGACGGAGGACGCGGAGACGAAGGCTTACCGCGCGAAAAATTCGCGAAAATTCGCGGAAAATTTTTTACGTGTGCATCGGTAACGCGCGTCGACCTCGGCGGAGGATAACTTACCGACCACCACCGGCAGTGGTCGGTAGCGGCTCGGGGGGTATAAGCTGCCGCGTTAAAAATGAAACCCGAATTTCGGCGCTTCCACGGTTCAGGGCTGAAAAGGGCCCGAAAGAAAATAACTAATTCAAACGTTCGAATTTAACGCCAACTTCGCGACGCTGACATCGCATCGGCGGCGAGTGCCGCCACAGTCGCCGCGTTTACTCTCCCTTGATAGTTGAGCGAGTGGACTTGTAACTTCAAGGTTACAAATCCGACTCTACGTTTAGGTTTACATTTTCCATTAATTTTAAAGGGTGAGGGGGGGTTGGGGGGGAGGATGGCGATGACAGACCAATTGCGCACCTCCCCGCCACCATCGTCGCTACCGACGACCTCGACCTCGAGCCGAGCGGGGCCGAATGCCCGACGGGCTCCCGGAAATTTCGGAAAGGCGATATACCTTTAATTCCCAGTTGGCCGTAACTTTCTCGATGACGTCAAATTAGTGAAAAATCAAAGTTTCTTTGTCGCCGTATAGCTCGAGAACGGGTCGACGGGTGCGGGCGAGAGTAGGCTTGTCGGACGGAGGACGCGGAGACGAAGGCTTACCGCGCGAAAAATTCGCGGAAAATTTTTTACGTGTGCATCGGTAACGCGCGTCGACCTCGGCGGAGGATAACTTACCGACCACCACCGGCAGTGGTCGGTAACGGCTCGGGGGGTATAAGCTGCCGCGTTAAAAATGAAACCCGAATTTCGGCGCTTCCACGGTTCAGGGTTGAAAAGGGCCCGAAAGAAAATAACTAATTCAAACGTTCGAATTTAACGCCAACTTCGCGACGCTGACATCGCATCGGCGGCGAGTGCCGCCACAGTCGCCGCGTTTACTCTCCCTTGATAGTTGAGCGAATGGACTTGTAACTTCGAGGTTACAAATCCGACTCTACGTTTAGGTTTACATTTTCCATTAATTTTAAAGGGTGTGGGGGGTTGGGGGGGAGGATGGCGATGACAGACCAATTGCGCACCTCCCCGCCACCATCGTCGCTACCGACGACCTCGACCTCGAGCCGAGCGGGGCCGAAGGCCCGACGGGCTCCCGGAAATTTCGGAAAGGCGATATACCTTTAATTCCCAGTTGGCCGTAACTTTCTCGATGACGTCAAATTAGTGAAAAATCAAAGTTTCTTTGTCGCCGTATAGCTCGAGAACGGGTCGACGGGTGCGGGCGAGAGTAGGCTTGTCGGACGGAGGACGCGGAGACGAAGGCTTACCGCGCGAAAAATTCGCGAAAATTCGCTGAAAATTTTTTACGTGTGCATCGGTAACGCGCGTCGACCTCGGCGGAGGATAACTTACCGACCACCACCGGCAGTGGTCGGTAACGGCTCGGGGGGTATAAGCTGCCGCGTTAAAAATGAAACCCGAATTTCGGCGCTTCCACGGTTCAGGGCTGAAAAGGGCCCGAAAGAAAATAACTGATTCAAACGTTCGAATTTAACGCCAACTTCGCGACGCTGACATCGCACCGGCGGCGAGTGCCGCCACAGTCGCCGCGTTTACTCTCCCTTGATAGTTGAGCGAATGGACTTGTAACTTCGAGGTTACAAATCCGACTCTACGTTTAGGTTTACATTTTCCATTAATTTTAAAGGGTGACGGGGGGGTTGGGGGGGAGGATGGCGATGACAGACCAATTGCGCACCTCCCCGCCACCATCGTCGCTACCGACGACCTCGACCTCGAGCCGAGCGGGGCCGAAGGCCCGACGGGCTCCCGGAAATTTCGGAAAGGCGATATACCTTTAATTCCCAGTTGGCCGTAACTTTCTCGATGACGTCAAATTAGTGAAAAATCAAAGTTTCTTTGTCGCCGTATAGCTCGAGAACGGGTCGACGGGTGCGGGCGAGAGTAGGCTTGTCGGACGGAGGACGCGGAGACGATGGCTTACCGCGCGAAAAATTCGCGAAAATTCGCGGAAAATTTTTTACGTGTGCATCGGTAACGCGCGTCGACCTCGGCGGAGGATAACTTACCGACCACCACCGGCAGTGGTCGGTAACGGCTCGGGGGGTATAAGCTGCCGCGTTAAAAATGAAACCCGAATTTCAGCGCTTCCACGGTTCAGGGCTGAAAATGGCCCGAAAGAAATTAACTGATTCAATCGTTCGAATTTAACGCCAACTTCGCGACGCTGACTTCGCATCGATGGCGAGTGCCGCCACAGTCGCCGCGTTTACTCTCCCTTGATAGTTGAGCGAATTGACTTGTAACTTTGAGCTTACGAATCCGACTCTACGTTTATGTTTACATTTTCCATTAATTTTAAAGGGGAAGGGGGGGTTGGGGGGTGGTTGGCAATGACAGACCAATCGCACGCCTCCCCGCCACCATCGTCGCTACCGACGACCTCGACCTCGAGCCGAGCCGAGCCGAAGGCCCGACGGGCTCCCGGAAATTTCGGAAAGGCGATATACCTTTAATTCCCAGTTGGCCGTAACTTTCTCGATGACGTCAAATTAGTGAAAAATCAAAGTTTCTTTGTCGCCGTATAGCTCGAGAACGGGTCGACGGGTGCGGGCGAGAGTAGGCTTGTCGGACGGAGGACGCGGAGACGAAGGCTTACCGCGCGAAAAATTCGCGAAAATTCGCGGAAAATTTTTTACGTGTGCATCGGTAACGCGCGTCGACCTCGGCGGAGGATAACTTACCGACCACCACCGGCAGTGGTCGGTAACGGCTCGGGGGTATAAGCTGCCGCGTTAAAAATGAAACCCGAATTTCGGCGCTTCCACGGTTCAGGGCTGAAAAGGGCCCGAAAGAAAATAACTAATTCAAACGTTCGAATTTAACGCCAACTTCGCGACGCTGACATCGCATCGGCGGCGAGTGCCGCCACAGTCGCCGCGTTTACTCTCCCTTGATGGTTGAGCGAATGGACTTGTAACTTCGAGGTTACGAATCCGACTCTACGTTTAGGTTTACATTTTCCATTAATTTTAAAGGGTGAGGGGGGGTTGGGGGGGGGATGGCGATGACAGACCAATTGCGCACCTCCCCGCCACCATCGTCGCTACCGACGACCTCGACCTCGAGCCGAGCGGGGCCGAAGGCCCGACGAGTTCCCGGAAATTTCGGAAAGGCGATATACCTTTAATTCCCAGTTGGCCGTAACTTTCTCGATGACGTCAAATTAGTGAAAAATCATAGTTTTTTTGTCGCCGTATAGCTCGAGAACGGGTCGACGGGTGCGGGCGAGAGTAGGCTCGTCGGACGGAGGACGCGGAGACGAAGGCTTACCGCGCGAAAAATTCGCGAAAATTCGCGGAAAATTTTTTACGTGTGCATCGGTAACGCGCGTCGACCTCGGCGGAGGATAACTTACCGACCACCACCGGCAGTGGTCGGTAACGGCTCGGGGGGTATAAGCTGCCGCGTTAAAAATGAAACCCGAATTTCGGCGCTTCCACGGTTCAGGGCTGAAAAGGGCCCGAAAGAAAATAACTAATTCAAACGTTCGAATTTAACGCCAACTTCGCGACGCTGACATCGCATCGGCGGCGAGTGCCGCCACAGTCGCCGCGTTTACTCTCCCTTGATGGTTGAGCGAATGGACTTGTAACTTCGAGGTTACAAATCCGACTCTACGTTTAGGTTTACATTTTCCATTAATTTTAAAGGGTGACGGGGGGTTGGGGGGAGGATGGCGATGACAGACCAATTGCGCACCTCCCCGCCACCATCGTCGCTACCGACGACCTCGACCTCGAGCCGAGCGGGGCCGAAGGCCCGACGGGCTCCCGGAAATTTCGGAAGGCGATATACCTTTAATTCCCAGTTGGCCGTAACTTTCTCGATGACGTCAAATTAGTGAAAAATCAAAGTTTCTTTGTCGCCGTATAGCTCGAGAACGGGTCGACGGGTGCGGGCGAGAGTAGGCTCGTCGGACGGAGGACGCGGAGACGAAGGCTTACCGCGCGAAAAATTCGCGAAAATTCGCGGAAAATTTTTTACGTGTGCATCGGTAACGCGCGTCGACCTCGGCGGAGGATAACTTACCGACCACCACCGGCAGTGGTCGGTAACGGCTCGGGGGGTATAAGCTGCCGCGTTAAAAATGAAACCCGAATTTCGGCGCTTCCACGGTTCAGGGCTGAAAAGGGCCCGAAAGAAAATAACTGATTCAAACGTTCGAATTTAACGCCAACTTCGCGACGCTGACATCGCATCGGCGGCGAGTGCCGCCACAGTCGCCGCGTTTACTCTCCCTTGATAGTTGAGCGAATGGACTTGTAACTTCGAGGTTACAAATCAGACTCTACGTTTAGGTTTACATTTTCCATTAATTTTAAAGGGTGAGGGGGGGTTGGGGGGGAGGATGGCGATGACAGACCAATTGCGCACCTCCCCGCCACCATCGTCGCTACCGACGACCTCGACCTCGAGCCGAGCGGGGCCGAAGGCCCGACGGGCTCCCGGAAATTTCGGAAAGGCGATATACCTTTAATTCCCAGTTGGCCGTAACTTTCTCGATGACGTCAAATTAGTGAAAAAGTCAAAGTTTCTTTGTCGCCGTATAGCTCGAGAACGGGTCGACGGGTGCGGGCGAGAGTAGGCACGTCGGTCGGAGGACGCGGAGACGAAGGCTTACCGCGCGAAAAATTCACGAAAATTCGCGGAAAATTTTTTACGTGTGCATCGGTAACGCGCGTCGACCTCAGCGGAGGATAACTTACCGACCACCACCGGCAGTGGTCGGTAACGGCTCGGGGGGTATAAGCTGCCGCGTTAAAAATGAAACCCGAATTTCGGCGCTTCCACGGTTCAGGGCTGAAAAGGGCCCGAAAGAAAATAACTGATTCAAACGTTCGAATTTAACGCCAACTTCGCGACGCTGACATTGCACCGGCGGCGAGTGCCGCCACAGTCGCCGCGTTTACTCTCCCTTGATAGTTGAGCGAATGGACTTGTAACTTCGAGGTTACAAATCCGACTCTACGTTTAGGTTTACATTTTCCATTAATTTTAAAGGGTGAGGGGGGGTTGGGGGGGAGGATGGCGATGACAGACCAATTGCGCACCTCCCCGCCACCATCGTCGCTACCGACGACCTCGACCTCGAGCCGAGCGGGGCCGAAGGCCCGACGGGCTCCCGGAAATTTCGGAAAGGCGATATACCTTTAATTCCCAGTTGGCCGTAACTTTCTCGATGACGTCAAATTAGTGAAAAATCAAAGTTTCTTTGTCGCCGTATAGCTCGAGAACGGGTCGACGGGTGCGGGCGAGAGTAGGCTTGTCGGACGGAGGACGCGGAGACGAAGGCTTACCGCGCGAAAAATTCGCGAAAATTCGCGGAAAATTTTTTACGTGTGCATCGGTAACGCGCGTCGACCTCGGCGGAGGATAACTTACCGACCACCACCGGCAGTGGTCGGTAACGGCTCGGGGGGTATAAGCTGCCGCGTTAAAAATGAAACCCGAATTTCGGCGCTTCCACGGTTCAGGGCTGAAAAGGGCCCGAAAGAAAATAACTAATTCAAACGTTCGAATTTAACGCCAACTGCGCGACGCTGACATCGCATCGGCGGCGAGTGCCGCCACAGTCGCCGCGTTTACTCTCCCTTGATAGTTGAGCGAATGGACTTGTAACTTCGAGGTTACAAATCCGACTCTACGTTTAGGTTTACATTTTCCATTAATTTTAAAGGGTGTGGGGGGGTGGGGGGGAGGATGGCGATGACAGACCAATTGCGCACCTCCCCGCCACCATCGTCGCTACCGACGACCTCGACCTCGAGCCGAGCGGGGCCGAAGGCCCGACGGGCTCCCGGAAATTTCGGAAAGGCGATATACCTTTAATTCCCAGTTGGCCGTAACTTTCTCGATGACGTCAAATTAGTGAAAAATCAAAGTTTCTTTGTCGCCGTATAGCTCGAGAACGGGTCGACGGGTGCGGGCGAGAGTAGGCACGTCGGTCGGAGGACGCGGAGACGAAGGCTTACCGCGCGAAAAATTCACGAAAATTCGCGGAAAATTTTTTACGTGTGCATCGGTAACGCGCGTCGACCTCCGCGGAGGATAACTTACCGACCACCACCGGCAGTGGTCGGTAACGGCTCGGGGGGTATAAGCTGCCGCGTTAAAAATGAAACCCGAATTTCGGCGCTTCCACGGTTCAGGGCTGAAAAGGGCCCGAAAGAAAATAACTGATTCAAACGTTCGAATTTAACGCCAACTTCGCGACGCTGACATTGCACCGGCGGCGAGTGCCGCCACAGTCGCCGCGTTTACTCTCCCTTGATAGTTGAGCGAATGGACTTGTAACTTCGAGGTTACAAATCCGACTCTACGTTTAGGTTTACATTTTCCATTAATTTTAAAGGGTGAGGGGGGGTTGGGGGGGAGGATGGCGATGACAGACCAATTGCGCACCTCCCCGCCACCATCGTCGCTACCGACGACCTCGACCTCGAGCCGAGCGGGGCCGAAGGCCCGACGGGCTCCCGGAAATTTCGGAAAGGCGATATACCTTTAATTCCCAGTTGGCCGTAACTTTCTCGATGACGTCAAATTAGTGAAAAATCAAAGTTTCTTTGTCGCCGTATAGCTCGAGAACGGGTCGACGGGTGCGGGCGAGAGTAGGCTTGTCGGACGGAGGACGCGGAGACGAAGGCTTACCGCGCGAAAAATTCGCGAAAATTCGCGGAAAATTTTTTACGTGTGCATCGGTAACGCGCGTCGACCTCGGCGGAGGATAACTTACCGACCACCACCGGCAGTGGTCGGTAACGGCTCGGGGGGTATAAGCTGCCGCGTTAAAAATGAAACCCGAATTTCGGCGCTTCCACGGTTCAGGGCTGAAAAGGGCCCGAAAGAAAATAACTAATTCAAACGTTCGAATTTAACGCCAACTGCGCGACGCTGACATCGCATCGGCGGCGAGTGCCGCCACAGTCGCCGCGTTTACTCTCCCTTGATAGTTGAGCGAATGGACTTGTAACTTCGAGGTTACAAATCCGACTCTACGTTTAGGTTTACATTTTCCATTAATTTTAAAGGGTGTGGGGGGGTTGGGGGGGAGGATGGCGATGACAGACCAATTGCGCACCTCCCCGCCACCATCGTCGCTACCGACGACCTCGACCTCGAGCCGAGCGGGGCCGAAGGCCCGACGGGCTCCCGGAAATTTCGGAAAGGCGATATACCTTTAATTCCCAGTTGGCCGTAACTTTCTCGATGACGTCAAATTAGTGAAAAATCAAAGTTTCTTTGTCGCCGTATAGCTCGAGAACGGGTCGACGGGTGCGGGCGAGAGTAGGCTTGTCGGACGGAGGACGCGGAGACGAAGGCTTACCGGGCGAAAAATTCGCGAAAATTCGCGGAAAATTTTTTACGTGTGCATCGGTAACGCGCGTCGACCTCGGCGGAGGATAACTTACCGACCACCACCGGCAGTGGTCGGTAACGGCTCGGGGGGTATAAGCTGCCGCGTTAAAAATGAAACCCGAATTTCGGCGCTTCCACGGTTCAGGGCTGAAAAGGGCCCGAAAGAAAATAACTGCTTCAAACGTTCGAATTTAACGCCAACTTCGCGACGCTGACATTGCACCGGCGGCGAGTGCCGCCACAGTCGCCGCGTTTACTCTCCCTTGATAGTTGAGCGAATGGACTTGTAACTTCGAGGTTACAAATCCGACTCTACGTTTAGGTTTACATTTTCCATTAATTTTAAAGGGTGAGGGGGGGTTGGGGGGGAGGATGGCGATGACAGACCAATTGCGCACCTCCCCGCCACCATCGTCGCTACCGACGACCTCGACCTCGAGCCGAGCGGGGCCGAAGGCCCGACGGGCTCCCGGAAATTTCGGAAAGGCGATATACCTTTAATTCCCAGTTGGCCGTAACTTTCTCGATGACGTCAAATTAGTGAAAAATCAAAGTTTCTTTGTCGCCGTATAGCTCGAGAACGGGTCTACGGGTGCGGGCGAGAGTAGGCTTGTCGGACGGAGGACGCGGAGACGAAGGCTTACCGCGCGAAAAATTCGCGAAAATTCGCGGAAAATTTTTTACGTGTGCATCGGTAACGCGCGTCGACCTCGGCGGAGGATAACTTACCGACCACCACCGGCAGTGGTCGGTAACGGCTCGGGGGGTATAAGCTGCCGCGTTAAAAATGAAACCCGAATTTCGGCGCTTCCACGGTTCAGGGCTGAAAAGGGCCCGAAAGAAAATAACTAATTCAAACGTTCGAATTTAACGCCAACTGCGCGACGCTGACATCGCATCGGCGGCGAGTGCCGCCACAGTCGCCGCGTTTACTCTCCCTTGATAGTTGAGCGAATGGACTTGTAACTTCGAGGTTACAAATCCGACTCTACGTTTAGGTTTACATTTTCCATTAATTTTAAAGGGTGTGGGGGGGTTGGGGGGGAGGATGGCGATGACAGACCAATTGCGCACCTCCCCGCCACCATCGTCGCTACCGACGACCTCGACCTCGAGCCGAGCGGGGCCGAAGGCCCGACGGGCTCCCGGAAATTTCGGAAAGGCGATATACCTTTAATTCCCAGTTGGCCGTAACTTTCTCGATGACGTCAAATTAGTGAAAAATCAAAGTTTCTTTGTCGCCGTATAGCTCGAGAACGGGTCGACGGGTGCGGGCGAGAGTAGGCACGTCGGTCGGAGGACGCGGAGACGAAGGCTTACCGCCCGAAAAATTCGCGAAAATTCGCGGAAAATTTTTTACGTGTGCATCGGTAACGCGCGTCGACCTCGGCGGAGGATAACTTACCGACCACCACCGGCAGTGGTCGGTAACGGCTCGGGGGGTATAAGCTGCCGCGTTAAAAATGAAACCCGAATTTCGGCGCTTCCACGGTTCAGGGCTGAAAAGGGCCCGAAAGAAAATAACTGATTCAAACGTTCGAATTTAACGCCAACTTCGCGACGCTGACATCGCATCGGCGGCGAGTGCCGCCACAGTCGCCGCGTTTACTCTCCCTTGATAGTTGAGCGAATGGACTTGTAACTTCGAGGTTACAAATCAGACTCTACGTTTAGGTTTACATTTTCCATTAATTTTAAAGGGTGAGGGGGGGTTGGGGGGGAGGATGGCGATGACAGACCAATTGCGCACCTCCCCGCCACCATCGTCGCTACCGACGACCTCGACCTCGAGCCGAGCGGGGCCGAAGGCCCGACGGGCTCCCGGAAATTTCGGAAAGGCGATATACCTTTAATTCCCAGTTGGCCGTAACTTTCTCGATGACGTCAAATTAGTGAAAAATCAAAGTTTCTTTGTCGCCGTATAGCTCGAGAACGGGTCGACGGGTGCGGGCGAGAGTAGGCACGTCGGTCGGAGGACGCGGAGACGAAGGCTTACCGCGCGAAAAATTCACGAAAATTCGCGGAAAATTTTTTACGTGTGCATCGGTAACGCGCGTCGACCTCCGCGGAGGATAACTTACCGACCACCACCGGCAGTGGTCGGTAACGGCTCGGGGGGTATAAGCTGCCGCGTTAAAAATGAAACCCGAATTTCGGCGCTTCCACGGTTCAGGGCTGAAAAGGGCCCGAAAGAAAATAACTGATTCAAACGTTCGAATTTAACGCCAACTTCGCGACGCTGACATTGCACCGGCGGCGAGTGCCGCCACAGTCGCCGCGTTTACTCTCCCTTGATAGTTGAGCGAATGGACTTGTAACTTCGAGGTTACAAATCCGACTCTACGTTTAGGTTTACATTTTCCATTAATTTTAAACGGTGAGGGGGGGTTGGGGGGGAGGATGGCGATGACAGACCAATTGCGCACCTCCCCGCCACCATCGTCGCTACCGACGACCTCGACCTCGAGCCGAGCGGGGCCGAAGGCCCGACGGGCTCCCGGAAATTTCGGAAAGGCGATATACCTTTAATTCCCAGTTGGCCGTAACTTTCTCGATGACGTCAAATTAGTGAAAAATCAAAGTTTCTTTGTCGCCGTATAGCTCGAGAACGGGTCGACGGGTGCGGGCGAGAGTAGGCTTGTCGGACGGAGGACGCGGAGACGAAGGCTTACCGCGCGAAAAATTCGCGAAAATTCGCGGAAAATTTTTTACGTGTGCATCGGTAACGCGCGTCGACCTCGGCGGAGGATAACTTACCGACCACCACCGGCAGTGGTCGGTAACGGCTCGGGGGGTATAAGCTGCCGCGTTAAAAATGAAACCCGAATTTCGGCGCTTCCACGGTTCAGGGCTGAAAAGGGCCCGAAAGAAAATAACTAATTCAAACGTTCGAATTTAACGCCAACTGCGCGACGCTGACATCGCATCGGCGGCGAGTGCCGCCACAGTCGCCGCGTTTACTCTCCCTTGATAGTTGAGCGAATGGACTTGTAACTTCGAGGTTACAAATCCGACTCTACGTTTAGGTTTACATTTTCCATTAATTTTAAAGGGTGTGGGGGGGTTGGGGGGAAGGATGGCGATGACAGACCAATTGCGCACCTCCCCGCCACCATCGTCGCTACCGACGACCTCGACCTCGAGCCGAGCGGGGCCGAAGGCCCGACGGGCTCCCGGAAATTTCGGAAAGGCGATATACCTTTAATTCCCAGTTGGCCGTAACTTTCTCGATGACGTCAAATTAGTGAAAAATCAAAGTTTCTTTGTCGCCGTATAGCTCGAGAACGGGTCGACCGGTGCGGGCGAGAGTAGGCTCGTCGGACGGAGGACGTGGAGACGAAGGCTTACCGCTCGAAAAATTCGCGAAAATTCGCGGAAAATTTTTTAAGTGTGCATCGGTAACGCGCGTCGACCTCGGCGGAGGATAACTTACCGACCACCACCGGCAGTGGTCGGTAACGGCTCGGGGGGTATAAGCTGCCGCGTTAAAAATGAAACCCGAATTTCGGCGCTTCCACGGTTCAGGGCTGAAAAGGGCCCGAAAGAAAATAACTGATTCAAATGTTCGAATTTAACGCCAACTTCGCGACGCTGACATCGCATCGGCGGCGAGTGCCGCCACAGTCGCCGCGTTTACTCTCCCTTGATAGTTGAGCGAATGGACTTGTAACTTCGAGGTTACAAATCCGACTTTACGTTTAGGTTTACATTTTCCATTAATTTTAAAGGGTGATGGGGGGTTGGGGGGGAGCATGGCGATGACAGACCAATTGCGCACCTCCCCGCCACCATCGTCGCTACCGACGACCTCGACCTCGAGCCGAGCGGTGCCGAAGGCCCGACGAGCTCCCGGAAATTTCGGAAAGGCGATATACCTTTAATTCCCAGTTGGCCGTAACTTTCTCGATGACGTTAAATTAGAGAAAAATCAAAGTTTCTTTGTCGCCGTATAGCTCGAGAACGGGTCGACGGGTGCGGGCGAGAGTAGGCACGTCGGTCGGAGGACGCGGAGACGAAGGCTTACCGCGCGAAAAATTCACGAAAATTCGCGGAAAATTTTTTACGTGTGCATCGGTAACGCGCGTCGACCTCCGCGGAGGATAACTTACCGACCACCACCGGCAGTGGTCGGTAACGGCTCGGGGGGTATAAGCTGCCGCGTTAAAAATGAAACCCGAATTTCGGCGCTTCCACGGTTCAGGGCTGAAAAGGGCCCGAAAGAAAATAACTGATTCAAACGTTCGAATTTAACGCCAACTTCGCGACGCTGACATTGCACCGGCGGCGAGTGCCGCCACAGTCGCCGCGTTTACTCTCCCTTGATAGTTGAGCGAATGGACTTGTAACTTCGAGGTTACAAATCCGACTCTACGTTTAGGTTTACATTTTCCATTAATTTTAAAGGGTGAGGGGGGGTTGGGGGGGAGGATGGCGATGACAGACCAATTGCGCACCTCCCCGCCACCATCGTCGCTACCGACGACCTCGACCTCGAGCCAAGCGGGGCCGAAGGCCCGACGGGCTCCCGGAAATTTCGGAAAGGCGATATACCTTTAATTCCCAGTTGGCCGTAACTTTCTCGATGACGTCAAATTAGTGAAAAATCAAAGTTTCTTTGTCGCCGTATAGCTCGAGAACGGGTCGACGGGTGCGGGCGAGAGTAGGCTTGTCGGACGGAGGACGCGGAGACGAAGGCTTACCGCGCGAAAAATTCGCGAAAATTCGCGGAAAATTTTTTACGTGTGCATCGGTAACGCGCGTCGACCTCCGCGGAGGATAACTTACCGACCACCACCGGCAGTGGTCGGTAACGGCTCGGGGGGTATAAGCTGCCGCGTTAAAAATGAAACCCGAATTTCGGCGCTTCCACGGTTCAGGGCTGAAAAGGGCCCGAAAGAAAATAACTGATTCAAACGTTCGAATTTAACGCCAACTTCGCGACGCTGACATTGCACCGGCGGCGAGTGCCGCCACAGTCGCCGCGTTTACTCTCCCTTGATAGTTGAGCGAATGGACTTGTAACTTCGAGGTTACAAATCCGACTCTACGTTTAGGTTTACATTTTCCATTAATTTTAAAGGGTGAGGGGGGGTTGGGGGGGAGGATGGCGATGACAGACCAATTGCGCACCTCCCCGCCACCATCGTCGCTACCGACGACCTCGACCTCGAGCCGAGCGGGGCCGAAGGCCCGACGGGCTCCCGGAAATTTCGGAAAGGCGATATACCTTTAATTCCCAGTTGGCCGTAACTTTCTCGATGACGTCAAATTAGTGAAAAATCAAAGTTTCTTTGTCGCCGTATAGCTCGAGAACGGGTCGACCGGTGCGGGCGAGAGTAGGCTCGTCGGACGGAGGACGTGGAGACGAAGGCTTACCGCTCGAAAAATTCGCGAAAATTCGCGGAAAATTTTTTACGTGTGCATCGGTAACGCGCGTCGACCTCGGCGGAGGATAACTTACCGACCACCACCGGCAGTGGTCGGTAACGGCTCGGGGGGTATAAGCTGCCGCGTTAAAAATGAAACCCGAATTTCGGCGCTTCCACGGTTCAGGGCTGAAAAGGGCCCGAAAGAAAATAACTGATTCAAATGTTCGAATTTAACGCCAACTTCGCGACGCTGACATCGCATCGGCGGCGAGTGCCGCCACAGTCGCCGCGTTTACTCTCCCTTGATAGTTGAGCGAATGGACTTGTAACTTCGAGGTTACAAATCCGACTCTACGTTTAGGTTTACATTTTCCATTAATTTTAAAGGGTGATGGGGGGTTGGGGGGGAGCATGGCGATGACAGACCAATTGCGCACCTCCCCGCCACCATCGTCGCTACCGACGACCTCGACCTCGAGCCGAGCGGTGCCGAAGGCCCGACGAGCTCCCGGAAATTTCGGAAAGGCGATATACCTTTAATTCCCAGTTGGCCGTAACTTTCTCGATGACGTCAAATTAGTGAAAAATCAAAGTTTCTTTGTCGCCGTATAGCTCGAGAACGGGTCGACGGGTGCGGGCGAGAGTAGGCACGTCGGTCGGAGGACGCGGAGACGAAGGCTTACCGCGCGAAAAATTCACGAAAATTCGCGGAAAATTTTTTACGTGTGCATCGGTAACGCGCGTCGACCTCCGCGGAGGATAACTTACCGACCACCACCGGCAGTGGTCGGTAACGGCTCGGGGGGTATAAGCTGCCGCGTTAAAAATGAAACCCGAATTTCGGCGCTTCCACGGTTCAGGGCTGAAAAGGGCCCGAAAGAAAATAACTGATTCAAACGTTCGAATTTAACGCCAACTTCGCGACGCTGACATTGCACCGGCGGCGAGTGCCGCCACAGTCGCCGCGTTTACTCTCCCTTGATAGTTGAGCGAATGGACTTGTAACTTCGAGGTTACAAATCCGACTCTACGTTTAGGTTTACATTTTCCATTAATTTTAAAGGGTGAGGGGGGGTTGGGGGGGAGGATGGCGATGACAGACCAATTGCGCACCTCCCCGCCACCATCGTCGCTACCGACGACCTCGACCTCGAGCCAAGCGGGGCCGAAGGCCCGACGGGCTCCCGGAAATTTCGGAAAGGCGATATACCTTTAATTCCCAGTTGGCCGTAACTTTCTCGATGACGTCAAATTAGTGAAAAATCAAAGTTTCTTTGTCGCCGTATAGCTCGAGAACGGGTCGACGGGTGCGGGCGAGAGTAGGCTTGTCGGACGGAGGACGCGGAGACGAAGGCTTACCGCGCGAAAAATTCGCGAAAATTCGCGGAAAATTTTTTACGTGTGCATCGGTAACGCGCGTCGACCTCGGCGGAGGATAACTTACCGACCACCACCGGCAGTGGTCGGTAACGGCTCGGGGGGTATAAGCTGCCGCGTTAAAAATGAAACCCGAATTTCGGCGCTTCCACGGTTCAGGGCTGAAAAGGGCCCGAAAGAAAATAACTGATTCAAACGTTCGAATTTAACGCCAACTTCGCGACGCTGACATTGCACCGGCGGCGAGTGCCGCCACAGTCGCCGCGTTTACTCTCCCTTGATAGTTGAGCGAATGGACTTGTAACTTCGAGGTTACAAATCCGACTCTACGTTTAGGTTTACATTTTCCATTAATTTTAAAGGGTGAGGGGGGGTTGGGGGGGAGGATGGCGATGACAGACCAATTGCGCACCTCCCCGCCACCATCGTCGCTACCGACGACCTCGACCTCGAGCCGAGCGGGGCCGAAGGCCCGACGGGCTCCCGGAAATTTCGGAAAGGCGATATACCTTTAATTCCCAGTTGGCCGTAACTTTCTCGATGACGTCAAATTAGTGAAAAATCAAAGTTTCTTTGTCGCCGTATAGCTCGAGAACGGGTCGACCGGTGCGGGCGAGAGTAGGCTCGTCGGACGGAGGACGTGGAGACGAAGGCTTACCGCTCGAAAAATTCGCGAAAATTCGCGGAAAATTTTTTACGTGTGCATCGGTAACGCGCGTCGACCTCGGCGGAGGATAACTTACCGACCACCACCGGCAGTGGTCGGTAACGGCTCGGGGGGTATAAGCTGCCGCGTTAAAAATGAAACCCGAATTTCGGCGCTTCCACGGTTCAGGGCTGAAAAGGGCCCGAAAGAAAATAACTGATTCAAATGTTCGAATTTAACGCCAACTTCGCGACGCTGACATCGCATCGGCGGCGAGTGCCGCCACAGTCGCCGCGTTTACTCTCCCTTGATAGTTGAGCGAATGGACTTGTAACTTCGAGGTTACAAATCCGACTCTACGTTTAGGTTTACATTTTCCATTAATTTTAAAGGGTGATGGGGGGTTGGGGGGGAGCATGGCGATGACAGACCAATTGCGCACCTCCCCGCCACCATCGTCGCTACCGACGACCTCGACCTCGAGCCGAGCGGTGCCGAAGGCCCGACGAGCTCCCGGAAATTTCGGAAAGGCGATATACCTTTAATTCCCAGTTGGCCGTAACTTTCTCGATGACGTCAAATTAGTGAAAAATCAAAGTTTCTTTGTCGCCGTATAGCTCGAGAACGGGTCGACGGGTGCGGGCGAGAGTAGGCACGTCGGTCGGAGGACGCGGAGACGAAGGCTTACCGCGCGAAAAATTCACAAAAATTCGCGGAAAATTTTTTACGTGTGCATCGGTAACGCGCGTCGACCTCCGCGGAGGATAACTTACCGACCACCACCGGCAGTGGTCGGTAACGGCTCGGGGGGTATAAGCTGCCGCGTTAAAAATGAAACCCGAATTTCGGCGCTTCCACGGTTCAGGGTTGAAAAGGGCCCGAAAGAAAATAACTGATTCAAACGTTCGAATTTAACGCCAACTTCGCGACGCTGACATTGCACCGGCGGCGAGTGCCGCCACAGTCGCCGCGTTTACTCTCCCTTGATAGTTGAGCGAATGGACTTGTAACTTCGAGGTTACAAATCCGACTCTACGTTTAGGTTTACATTTTCCATTAATTTTATAGGGTGAGGGGGGGTTGGGGGGGAGGATGGCGATGACAGACCAATTGCGCACCTCCCCGCCACCATCGTCGCTACCGACGACCTCGACCTCGAGCCGAGCGGGGCCGAAGGCCCGACGGGCTCCCGGAAATTTCGGAAAGGCGATATACCTTTAATTCCCAGTTGGCCGTAACATTCTCGATGACGTCAAATTAGTGAAAAATCAAAGTTTCTTTGTCGCCGTATAGCTCGAGAACGGGTCGACGGGTGCGGGCGAGAGTAGGCTTGTCGGACGGAGGACGCGGAGACGAAGGCTTACCGCGCGAAAAATTCGCGAAAATTCGCGGAAAATTTTTTACGTGTGCATCGGTAACGCGCGTCGACCTCGGCGGAGGATAACTTACCGACCACCACCGGCAGTGGTAGGTAACGGCTCGGGGGGTATAAGCTGCCGCGTTAAAAATGAAACCCGAATTTCGGCGCTTCCACGGTTCAGGGCTGAAAAGGGCCCGAAAGAAAATAACTGATTCAAACGTTCGAATTTAACGCCAACTTCGCGACGCTGACATTGCACCGGCGGCGAGTGCCGCCACAGTCGCCGCGTTTACTCTCCCTTGATAGTTGAGCGAATGGACTTGTAACTTCGAGGTTACAAATCCGACTCTACGTTTAGGTTTACATTTTCCATTAATTTTAAAGGGTGAGGGGGGGTTGGGGGGGAGGATGGCGATGACAGACCAATTGCGCACCTCCCCGCCACCATCGTCGCTACCGACGACCTCGACCTCGAGCCGAGCGGGGCCGAAGGCCCGACGGGCTCCCGGAAATTTCGGAAAGGCGATATACCTTTAATTCCCAGTTGGCCGTAACTTTCTCGATGACGTCAAATTAGTGAAAAATCAAAGTTTCTTTGTCGCCGTATAGCTCGAGAACGGGTCGACGGGTGCGGGCGAGAGTAGGCTTGTCGGACGGAGGACGCGGAGACGAAGGCTTACCGCGCGAAAAATTCGCGAAAATTCGCGGAAAATTTTTTACGTGTGCATCGGTAACGCGCGTCGACCTCGGCGGAGGATAACTTACCGACCACCACCGGCAGTGGTCGGTAACGGCTCGGGGGGTATAAGCTGCCGCGTTAAAAATGAAACCCGAATTTCGGCGCTTCCACGGTTCAGGGCTGAAAAGGGCCCGAAAGAAAATAACTGATTCAAATGTTCGAATTTAACGCCAACTTCGCGACGCTGACATCGCATCGGCGGCGAGTGCCGCCACAGTCGCCGCGTTTACTCTCCCTTGATAGTTGAGCGAATGGACTTGTAACTTCGAGGTTACAAATCCGACTCTACGTTTAGGTTTACATTTTCCATTAATTTTAAAGGGTGAGGGGGGGTTGGGGGGGAGGATGGCGATGACAGACCAATTGCGCACCTCCCCGCCACCATCGTCGCTACCGACGACCTCGACCTCGAGCCGAGCGGGGCCGAAGGCCCGACGGGCTCCCGGAAATTTCGGAAAGGCGATATACCTTTAATTCCCAGTTGGCCGTAACATTCTCGATGACGTCAAATTAGTGAAAAATCAAAGTTTCTTTGTCGCCGTATAGCTCGAGAACGGGTCGACGGGTGCGGGCGAGAGTAGGCTTGTCGGACGGAGGACGCGGAGACGAAGGCTTACCGCGCGAAAAATTCGCGAAAATTCGCGGAAAATTTTTTACGTGTGCATCGGTAACGCGCGTCGACCTCGGCGGAGGATAACTTACCGACCACCACCGGCAGTGGTCGGTAACGGCTCGGGGGGTATAAGCTGCCGCGTTAAAAATGAAACCCGAATTTCGGCGCTTCCACGGTTCAGGGCTGAAAAGGGCCCGAAAGAAAATAACTGATTCAAACGTTCGAATTTAACGCCAACTTCGCGACGCTGACATTGCACCGGCGGCGAGTGCCGCCACAGTCGCCGCGTTTACTCTCCCTTGATAGTTGAGCGAATGGACTTGTAACTTCGAGGTTACAAATCCGACTCTACGTTTAGGTTTACATTTTCCATTAATTTTAAAGGGTGAGGGGGGGTTGGGGGGGAGGATGGCGATGACAGACCAATTGCGCACCTCCCCGCCACCATCGTCGCTACCGACGACCTCGACCTCGAGCCGAGCGGGGCCGAAGGCCCGACGGGCTCCCGGAAATTTCGGAAAGGCGATATACCTTTAATTCCCAGTTGGCCGTAACTTTCTCGATGACGTCAAATTAGTGAAAAATCAAAGTTTCTTTGTCGCCGTATAGCTCGAGAACGGGTCGACGGGTGCGGGCGAGAGTAGGCTTGTCGGACGGAGGACGCGGAGACGAAGGCTTACCGCGCGAAAAATTCGCGAAAATTCGCGGAAAATTTTTTACGTGTGCATCGGTAACGCGCGTCGACCTCGGCGGAGGATAACTTACCGACCACCACCGGCAGTGGTCGGTAACGGCTCGGGGGGTATAAGCTGCCGCGTTAAAAATGAAACCCGAATTTCGGCGCTTCCACGGTTCAGGGCTGAAAAGGGCCCGAAAGAAAATAACTAATTCAAACGTTCGAATTTAACGCCAACTGCGCGACGCTGACATCGCATCGGCGGCGAGTGCCGCCACAGTCGCCGCGTTTACTCTCCCTTGATAGTTGAGCGAATGGACTTGTAACTTCGAGGTTACAAATCCGACTCTACGTTTAGGTTTACATTTTCCATTAATTTTAAAGGGTGTGGGGGGGTTGGGGGGGAGGATGGCGATGACAGACCAATTGCGCACCTCCCCGCCACCATCGTCGCTACCGACGACCTCGACCTCGAGCCGAGCGGGGCCGAAGGCCCGACGGGCTCCCGGAAATTTCGGAAAGGCGATATACCTTTAATTCCCAGTTGGCCGTAACTTTCTCGATGACGTCAAATTAGTGAAAAATCAAAGTTTCTTTGTCGCCGTATAGCTCGAGAACGGGTCGACGGGTGCGGGCGAGAGTAGGCTCGTCGGTCGGAGGACGCGGAGACGAAGGCTTACCGCCCGAAAAATTCGCGAAAATTCGCGGAAAATTTTTTACGTGTGCATCGGTAACGCGCGTCGACCTCGGCGGAGGATAACTTACCGACCACCACCGGCAGTGGTCGGTAACGGCTCGGGGGGTATAAGCTGCCGCGTTAAAAATGAAACCCGAATTTCGGCGCTTCCACGGTTCAGGGCTGAAAAGGGCCCGAAAGAAAATAACTGATTCAAATGTTCGAATTTAACGCCAACTTCGCGACGCTGACATCGCATCGGCGGCGAGTGCCGCCACAGTCGCCGCGTTTACTCTCCCTTGATAGTTGAGCGAATGGACTTGTAACTTCGAGGTTACAAATCCGACTCTACGTTTAGGTTTACATTTTCCATTAATTTTAAAGGGTGAGGGGGGTTGGGGGGGAGCATGGCGATGACAGACCAATTGCGCACCTCCCCGCCACCATCGTCGCTACCGACGACCTCGACCTCGAGCCGAGCGGTGCCGAAGGCCCGACGAGCTCCCGGAAATTTCGGAAAGGCGATATACCTTTAATTCCCAGTTGGCCGTAACTTTCTCGATGACGTCAAATTAGTGAAAAATCAAAGTTTCTTTCTCGCCGTATAGCTCGAGAACGGGTCGACGGGTGCGGGCGAGAGTAGGCTTGTCGGACGGAGGACGCGGAGACGAAGGTTTACCGCGTGAAAAATTCGCGAAAATTCGCGGAAAATTTTTTACGTGTGCATCGGCAACGCGCGTCGACCTCGGCGGAGGATAACTTACCGACCACCACCGGCAGTGGTCGGTAACGGCTCGGGGGGTATAAGCTGCCGCGTTAAAAATGAAACCCGAATTTCGGCGCTTCCACGGTTCAGGGCTGAAAAGGGCCCGAAAGAAAATAACTGATTCAAACGTTCGAATTTAACGCCAACTTCGCGACGCTGACATCGCATCGGCGGCGAGTGCCGCCACAGTCGCCGCGTTTACTCTCCCTTGATAGTTGAGCGAATGGACTTGTAACTTCGAGGTTACAAATCCGACTCTACGTTTATGTTTACATTTTCCATTAATTTTAAACGGTGAGGGGGGGTTGGGGGGGGGAGGATGTCGATGACAGACCAATTGCGCACCTCCCCGCCACCGTCGTCGCTACCGACGACCTCGACCTCGAGCCGAGCGGGGCCGAAGGCCCGACGGGCTCCCGGAAATTTCGGAAAGGCGATATACCTTTAATTCCCAGTTGGCCGTAACTTTCTCGATGACGTCAAATTAGTGAAAAATCAAAGTTTCTTTGTCGCCGTATAGCTCGAGAATGGGTCGACGGGTGCGGGCGAGAATAGGCTCGTCGGACGGAGGACGCGGAGACGAAGGCTTACCGCGCGAAAAATTCGCGAAAATTCGCGGAAAATTTTTTACGTGTGCATCGGTGACGCGCGTCGACCTCGGCGGAGGATAACTTACCGACCACCACCGGCAGTGGTCGTTAACGCTCGGGGGTATAAGCTGCCGCGTTAAAAATGAAACCCGAATTTCGGCGCTTCCACGGTTCAGGGCTGAAAAGGGCCCGAAAGAAAATAACTGATTCAAACGTTCGAATTTAACGCCAACTTCGCGACGCTGACATCGCATCGGCGGCGAGTGCCGCCACAGTCGCCGCGTTTACTCTCCCTTGATAGTTGAGCGAATGGACTTGTAACTTCGAGGTTACAAATCCGACTCTACGTTTAGGTTTACATTTTCCATTAATTTTAAAGGGTGAGGGGGGGTTGGGGGGGAGCATGGCGATGACAGACCAATTGCGCACCTCCCCGCCACCATCGTCGCTACCGACGACCTCGACCTCGAGCCGAGCGGTGCCGAAGGCCCGACGAGCTCCCGGAAATTTCGGAAAGGCGATATACCTTTAATTCCCAGTTGGCCGTAACTTTCTCGATGACGTCAAATTAGTGAAAAATCAAAGTTTCTTTCTCGCCGTATAGCTCGAGAACGGGTCGACGGGTGCGGGCGAGAGTAGGCTTGTCGGACGGAGGACGCGGAGACGAAGGTTTACCGCGTGAAAAATTCGCGAAAATTCGCGGAAAATTTTTTACGTGTGCATCGGCAACGCGCGTCGACCTCGGCGGAGGATAACTTACCGACCACCACCGGCAGTGGTCGGTAACGGCTCGGGGGGTATAAGCTGCCGCGTTAAAAATGAAACCCGAATTTCGGCGCTTCCACGGTTCAGGGCTGAAAAGGGCCCGAAAGAAAATAACTGATTCAAACGTTCGAATTTAACGCCAACTTCGCGACGCTGACATCGCATCGGCGGCGAGTGCCGCCACAGTCGCCGCGTTTACTCTCCCTTGATAGTTGAGCGAATGGACTTGTAACTTCGAGGTTACAAATCCGACTCTACGTTTATGTTTACATTTTCCATTAATTTTAAACGGTGAGGGGGGGTTGGGGGGGGAGGATGTCGATGACAGACCAATTGCGCACCTCCCCGCCACCGTCGTCGCTACCGACGACCTCGACCTCGAGCCGAGCGGGGCCGAAGGCCCGACGGGCTCCCGGAAATTTCGGAAAGGCGATATACCTTTAATTCCCAGTTGGCCGTAACTTTCTCGATGACGTCAAATTAGTGAAAAATCAAAGTTTCTTTGTCGCCGTATAGCTCGAGAATGGGTCGACGGGTGCGGGCGAGAGTAGGCTCGTCGGACGGAGGACGCGGAGACGAAGGCTTACCGCGCGAAAAATTCGCGAAAATTCGCGGAAAATTTTTTACGTGTGCATCGGTGACGCGCGTCGACCTCGGCGGAGGATAACTTACCGACCACCACCGGCAGTGGTCGTTAACGCTCGGGGGTATAAGCTGCCGCGTTAAAAATGAAACCCGAATTTCGGCGCTTCCACGGTTCAGGGCTGAAAAGGGCCCGAAAGAAAATAACTGATTCAAACGTTCGAATTTAACGCCAACTTCGCGACGCTGACATCGCATCGGCGGCGAGTGCCGCCACAGTCGCCGCGTTTACTCTACCTTGATAGTTGAGCGAATGGACTTGTAACTTCGAGGTTACAAATCCGACTCTACGTTTAGGTTTACATTTTCCATTAATTTTAAAGAGGGTGAGGAAGGGTTGGGGGGATGGCGATGACAGACCAATTGCGCACCTCCCCGCCACCATCGTCGCTACCGACGACCTCGACCTCGTGCCGAGCGGGGCCGAAGGCCCGACGAGCTCCCGGAAATTTCGGAAAGGCGATATACCTTTAATTCCCAGTTGGCCGTAACTTTCTCGATGACGTCAAATTAGTGAAAAATCAAAGTTTCTTTGTCGCCGTATAGCTCGAGAACGGGTCGACGGGTGCGGGCGAGAGTAGGCTTGTCGGACGGAGGACGCGGAGACGAAGGCTTACCGCGCGAAAAATTCGCGAAAATTCGCGGAAAATTTTTTACGTGTGCATCGGTAACGCGCGTCGACCTCGGCGGAGGATAACTTACCGACCACCACCGGCAGTGGTCGGTAACGGCTCGGGGGGTATAAGCTGCCGCGTTAAAAATGAAACCCGAATTTCGGCGCTTCCACGGTTCAGGGCTGAAAAGGGCCCGAAAGAAAATAACTGATCCAAACGTTCGAATTTAACGCCAATTTCGCGGCGCTGACATCGCATCGGCGGCGAGTGCCGCCACAGTCGCCGCGTTTACTCTCCCTTGATGGTTGAGCGAATGGACTTGTAACTTAGAGGTCACGAATCCGACTCTACGTTTACGTTTACATTTTCCATTAATTTTAAAGGGTGAGGAAGGGTTGGGGGGGATGGCGATGACAGACCAATTGCGCACCTCCCCGCCACTATCGTCGCTACCGACGACCTCGACCTCGAGTCGAGCGGGGCCGAAGGCCCGACGAGCTCCCGGAAATTTCGGAAAGGCGATATACCTTTAATTCCCAGTTGGCCGTAACTTTCTCGATGACGTCAAATTAGTGAAAAATCAAAGTTTCTTTGTCGCCGTATAGCTCGAGAACGGGTCGACGGTTGTGGGCGAGAGTAGGCTCGTCGGACGGAGGACGCGGAGACGAAGGCTTACCGCGCGAAAAATTCGCGAAAATTCGCGGAAAATTTTTTACGTGTGCATCGGTAACGCGCGTCGACCTCGGCGGAGGATAACTTACCGACCACCACCGGCAGTGGTCGTTAACGCTCGGGGGTATAAGCTGCCGCGTTAAAAATGAAACCCGAATTTCGGCGCTTCCACGGTTCAGGGCTGAAAAGGGCCCGAAAGAAAATAACTGATTCAAACGTTCGAATTTAACGCCAACTTCGCGACGCTGACATCGCATCGGCGTCGAGTGCCGCCACAGTCGCCGCGTTTACTCTACCTTGATAGTTGAGCGAATGGACTTGTAACTTCGAGGTTACAAATCCGACTCTACGTTTAGGTTTACATTTTCCATTAATTTTAAAGAGGGTGAGGAAGGGTTGGGGGGATGGCGATGACAGACCAATTGCGCACCTCCCCGCCACCATCGTCGCTACCGACGACCTCGACCTCGTGCCGAGCGGGGCCGAAGGCCCGACGAGCTCCCGGAAATTTCGGAAAGGCGATATACCTTTAATTCCCAGTTGGCCGTAACTTTCTCGATGACGTCAAATTAGTGAAAAATCAAAGTTTCTTTGTCGCCGTATAGCTCGAGAACGGGTCGACGGGTGCGGGCGAGAGTAGGCTTGTCGGACGGAGGACGCGGAGACGAAGGCTTACCGCGCGAAAAATTCGCGAAAATTCGCGGAAAATTTTTTACGTGTGCATCGGTAACGCGCGTCGACCTCGGCGGAGGATAACTTACCGACCACCACCGGCAGTGGTCGGTAACGGCTCGGGGGGTATAAGCTGCCGCGTTAAAAATGAAACCCGAATTTCGGCGCTTCCACGGTTCAGGGCTGAAAAGGGCCCGAAAGAAAATAACTGATCCAAACGTTCAAATTTAACGCCAACTTCGCGACGCTGACATCGCATCGGCGGCGAGTGCCGCCACAGTCGCCGCGTTTACTCTCCCTTGATAGTTGAGCGAATGGACTTGTAACTTCGAGGTTACAAATCCGACTCTACGTTTAGGTTTACATTTTCCATTAATTTTAAGGGTGAGGGGGGGTTGGGGGGGAGGATGGCGATGACAGACCAATTGCGCACCTCCCCGCCACCATCGTCGCTACCGACGACCTCGACCTCGAGCCGAGCGGGGCCGAAGGCCTGACGGGCTCCCGGAAATTTCGGAAAGGCGATATACCTTTAATTCCCAGTTGGCCGTAACTTTCTCGATGACGTCAAATTAGTGAAAAATCAAAGTTTCTTTGTCGCCGTATAGCTCGAGAACGGGTCGACGGTTGTGGGCGAGAGTAGGCTCGTCGGACGGAGGACGCGGAGACGAAGGCTTACCGCGCGAAAAATTCGCGAAAATTCGCGGAAAATTTTTTACGTGTGCATCGGTAACGCGCGTCGACCTCGGCGGAGGATAACTTACCGACCACCACCGGCAGTGGTCGTTAACGCTCGGGGGTATAAGCTGCCGCGTTAAAAATGAAACCCGAATTTCGGCGCTTCCACGGTTCAGGGCTGAAAAGGGCCCGAAAGAAAATAACTGATTCAAACGTTCGAATTTAACGCCAACTTCGCGACGCTGACATCGCATCGGCGTCGAGTGCCGCCACAGTCGCCGCGTTTACTCTACCTTGATAGTTGAGCGAATGGACTTGTAACTTCGAGGTTACAAATCCGACTCTACGTTTAGGTTTACATTTTCCATTAATTTTAAAGAGGGTGAGGAAGGGTTGGGGGGATGGCGATGACAGACCAATTGCGCACCTCCCCGCCACCATCGTCGCTACCGACGACCTCGACCTCGTGCCGAGCGGGGCCGAAGGCCCGACGAGCTCCCGGAAATTTCGGAAAGGCGATATACCTTTAATTCCCAGTTGGCCGTAACTTTCTCGATGACGTCAAATTAGTGAAAAATCAAAGTTTCTTTGTCGCCGTATAGCTCGAGAACGGGTCGACGGGTGCGGGCGAGAGTAGGCTTGTCGGACGGAGGACGCGGAGACGAAGGCTTACCGCGCGAAAAATTCGCGAAAATTCGCGGAAAATTTTTTACGTGTGCATCGGTAACGCGCGTCGACCTCGGCGGAGGATAACTTACCGACCACCACCGGCAGTGGTCGGTAACGGCTCGGGGGGTATAAGCTGCCGCGTTAAAAATGAAACCCGAATTTCGGCGCTTCCACGGTTCAGGGCTGAAAAGGGCCCGAAAGAAAATAACTGATCCAAACGTTCAAATTTAACGCCAACTTCGCGACGCTGACATCGCATCGGCGGCGAGTGCCGCCACAGTCGCCGCGTTTACTCTCCCTTGATAGTTGAGCGAATGGACTTGTAACTTCGAGGTTACAAATCCGACTCTACGTTTAGGTTTACATTTTCCATTAATTTTAAGGGTGAGGGGGGGTTGGGGGGGAGGATGGCGATGACAGACCAATTGCGCACCTCCCCGCCACCATCGTCGCTACCGACGACCTCGACCTCGAGCCGAGCGGGGCCGAAGGCCTGACGGGCTCCCGGAAATTTCGGAAAGGCGATATACCTTTAATTCCCAGTTGGCCGTAACTTTCTCGATGAGGTCAAATTAGTGAAAAATCAAAGTTTCTTTCTCGCCGTATAGCTCGAGAACGGGTCGACGGGTGCGGGCGAGAGTAGGCTTGTCGGACGGAGGACGCGGAGACGAAGGCTTACCGCGCGAAAAATTCGCGAAAATTCGCGGAAAATTTTTTACGTGTGCATCGGTAACGCGCGTCGACCTCGGCGGAGGATAACTTACCGACCACCACCGGCAGTGGTCGGTAACGGCTCGGGGGGTATAAGCTGCCGCGTTAAAAATGAAACCCGAATTTCGGCGATTCCACGGTTCAGGGCTGAAAATGGCCCGAAAGAAAATAACTGATTCAAACGTTCGAATTTAACGCCAACTTCGCGACGCTGACTTCGCATCGATGGCGAGTGCCGCCACAGTCGCCGCGTTTACTCTCCCTTGATAGTTGAGCGAATTGACTTGTAACTTTGAGCTTACGAATCCGACTCTACGTTTATGTTTACATTTTCCATTAATTTTAAAGGGGTAGGGGGGGTTGGGGGGGTGGTTGGCGATGACAGACCAATCGCACGCCTCCCCGCCACCATCGTCGCTACCGACGACCTCGGCTCGAGCCGAGCCGAGTCGAGCGGGGCCGAAGGCCCGACGGGCTCCCGGAAATTTCGGAAAGGCGATATACCTTTAATTCCCAGTTGGCCGTAACTTTCTCGATGACGTCAAATTAGTGAAAAATCAAAGTTTCTTTGTCGCCGTATGGCTCGAGAACGGGTCGACGGTTGTGGGCGAGAGTAGGCTCGTCGGACGGCGGACGCGGAGACGAAGGCTTACCGCGCGAAAAATTCGCGAAAATTCGCGGAAAATTTTTTACGTGTGCATCGGTAACGCGCGTCGACCTCGGCGGAGGATAACTTACCGACCACCACCGGCAGTGGTCGTTAACGCTCGGGGGTATAAGCTGCCGCGTTAAAAATGAAACCCGAATTTCGGCGCTTCCACGGTTCAGGGCTGAAAAGTGCCCGAAAGAAAATAACTGATTCAAACGTTCGAATTTAACGCCAACTTCGCGACGCTGACATCGCATCGGTGGCGAGTGCCGCCACAGTCGCTGCGTTTACTCTCCCTTGATAGTTGAGCGAATTGACTTGTAACTTTGAGCTTAAGAATCCGACTCTACGTTTATGTTTACATTTTCCATTAATTTTAAAGGGGTAGGGGGGGTTGGGGGGTTGGTTGGCGATGACAGACCAATCGCACGCCTCCCCGCCACCATCGTCGCTACCGACGACCTCGGCCTCGAGCCGAGCCGAGTCGAGCGGGGCCGAAGGCCCGACGGGCTCCCGGAAATTTCGGAAAGGCGATATACCTTTAATTCCCAGTTGGCCGTAACTTTCTCGATGACGTCAAATTAGTGAAAAATCAAAGTTTCTTTGTCGCCGTATAGCTCGAGAACGGGTCGACGGGTGCGGGCGAGAGTAGGCTCGTCGGACGGAGGACGTGGAGACGAAGGCTTACCGCTCGAAAAATTCGCGAAAATTCGCGGAAAATTTTTTACGTGTGCATCGGTAACGCGCGTCGACCTCGGCGGAGGATAACTTACCGACCACCACCGGCAGTGGTCGGTAACGGCTCGGGGGGTATAAGCTGCCGCGTTAAAAATGAAACCCGAATTTCGGCGCTTCCACAGTTCAGGGCTGAAAAGGGCCCGAAAGAAAATAACTGATTCAAATGTTCGAATTTAACGCCAACTTCGCGACGCTGACATCGCATCGGCGGCGAGTGCCGCCACAGTCGCCGCGTTTACTCTCCCTTGATAGTTGAGCGAATGGACTTGTAACTTCGAGGTTACAAATCCGACTCTACGTTTAGGTTTACATTTTCCATTAATTTTAAAGGGTGAGGGGGGGTTGGGGGGGAGCATGGCGATGACAGACCAATTGCGCACCTCCCCGCCACCATCGTCGCTACCGACGACCTCGACCTCGAGCCGAGCGGTGCCGAAGGCCCGACGAGCTCCCGGAAATTTCGGGAAGGTGATATACCTTTAATTCCCAGTTGGCCGTAACTTTCTCGATGACGTCAAATTAGTGAAAAATCAAAGTTTCTTTCTCGCCGTATAGCTCGAGAACGGGTCGACGGGTGCGGGCGAGAGTAGGCTTGTCGGACGGAGGACGCGGAGACAAAGGTTTACCGCGTGAAAAATTCGCGAAAATTCGCGGAAAATTTTTTACGTGTGCATCGGTAACGCGCGTCGACCTCGGCGCAGGATAACTTACCGACCACCACCGGCAGTGGTCGGTAACGGCTCGGGGGGTATAAGCTGCCGCGTTAAAAATGAAACCCGAATTTCGGCGATTCCACGGTTCAGGGCTGAAAATGGCCCGAAAGAAAATAACTGATTCAAACGTTCGAATTTAACGCCAACTTCGCGACGCTGACTTCGCATCGATGGCGAGTGCCGCCACAGTCGCCGCGTTTACTCTCCCTTGATAGTTGAGCGAATTGACTTGTAACTTTGAGCTTACGAATCCGACTCTACGTTTATGTTTACATTTTCCATTAATTTTAAAGGGGTAGGGGGGGTTGGGGGGGTGGTTGGCGATGACAGACCAATCGCACGCCTCCCCGCCACCATCGTCGCTACCGACGACCTCGGCTCGAGCCGAGCCGAGTCGAGCGGGGCCGAAGGCCCGACGGGCTCCCGGAAATTTCGGAAAGGCGATATACCTTTAATTCCCAGTTGGCCGTAACTTTCTCGATGACGTCAAATTAGTGAAAAATCAAAGTTTCTTTGTCGCCGTATATCTCGAGAACGGGTCGACGGGTGCGGGCGAGAGTAGGCTCGTCGGACGGAGGACGTGGAGACGAAGGCTTACCGCTCGAAAAATTCGCGAAAATTCGCGGAAAATTTTTTACGTGTGCATCGGTAACGCGCGTCGACCTCGGCGGAGGATAACTTACCGACTACCACCGGCAGTGGTCGGTAACGGCTCGGGGGGTATAAGCTGCCGCGTTAAAAATGAAACCCGAATTTCGGCGCTTCCACGGTTCAGGGCTGAAAAGGGCCCGAAAGAAAATAACTGATTCAAATGTTCGAATTTAACGCCAACTTCGCGACGCTGACATCGCATCGGCGGCGAGTGCCGCCACAGTCGCCGCGTTTACTCTCCCTTGATAGTTGAGCGAATGGACTTGTAACTTCGAGGTTACAAATCCGACTCTACGTTTAGGTTTACATTTTCCATTAATTTTAAAGGGTGAGGGGGGGTTGGGGGGGAGCATGGCGATGACAGACCAATTGCGCACCTCCCCGCCACCATCGTCGCTACCGACGACCTCGACCTCGAGCCGAGCGGTGCCGAAGGCCCGACGAGCTCCCGGAAATTTCGGAAAGGCGATATACCTTTAATTCCCAGTTGGCCGTAACTTTCTCGATGACGTCAAATTAGTGAAAAATCAAAGTTTCTTTCTCGCCGTATAGCTCGAGAACGGGTCGACGGGTGCGGGCGAGAGTAGGCTTGTCGGACGGAGGACGCGGAGACGAAGGTTTACCGCGTGAAAAATTCGCGAAAATTCGCGGAAAATTTTTTACGTGTGCATCGGCAACGCGCGTCGACCTCGGCGGAGGATAACTTACCGACCACCACCGGCAGTGGTCGGTAACGGCTCGGGGGGTATAAGCTGCCGCGTTAAAAATGAAACCCGAATTTCGGCGCTTCCACGGTTCAGGGCTGAAAAGGGCCCGAAAGAAAATAACTGATTCAAACGTTCGAATTTAACGCCAACTTCGCGACGCTGACATCGCATCGGCGGCGAGTGCCGCCACAGTCGCCGCGTTTACTCTCCCTTGATAGATGAGCGAATGGACTTGTAACTTCGAGGTTACAAATCCGACTCTACGTTTATGTTTACATTTTCCATTAATTTTAAACGGTGAGGGGGGGTTGGGGGGGAGGATGGCGATGACAGACCAATTGCGCACCTCCCCGCCACCATCGTCGCTACCGACGACCTCGACCTCGAGCCGAGCGGGGCCGAAGGCCCGACGGGCTCCCGGAAATTTCGGAAAGGCGATATACCTTTAATTCCCAGTTGGCCGTAACTTTCTCGATGACGTCAAATTAGTGAAAAATCAAAGTTTCTTTGTCGCCGTATAGCTCGAGAATGGGTCGACGGGTGCGGGCGAGAGTAGGCTCGTCGGACGGAGGACGCGGAGACGAAGGCTTACCGCGCGAAAAATTCGCGAAAATTCGCGGAAAATTTTTTACGTGTGCATCGGTGACGCGCGTCGACCTCGGCGGAGGATAACTTACCGACCACCACCGGCAGTGGTCGTTAACGCTCGGGGGTATAAGCTGCCGCGTTAAAAATGAAACCCGAATTTCGGCGCTTCCACGGTTCAGGGCTGAAAAGGGCCCGAAAGAAAATAACTGATTCAAACGTTCGAATTTAACGCCAACTTCGCGACGCTGACATCGCATCGGCGGCGAGTGCCGCCACAGTCGCCGCGTTTACTCTACCTTGATAGTTGAGCGAATGGACTTGTAACTTCGAGGTTACAAATCCGACTCTACGTTTAGGTTTACATTTTCCATTAATTTTAAAGAGGGTGAGGAAGGGTTGGGGGGATGGCGATGACAGACCAATTGCGCACCTCCCCGCCACCATCGTCGCTACCGACGACCTCGACCTCGTGCCGAGCGGGGCCGAAGGCCCGACGAGCTCCCGGAAATTTCGGAAAGGCGATATACCTTTAATTCCCAGTTGGCCGTAACTTTCTCGATGACGTCAAATTAGTGAAAAATCAAAGTTTCTTTGTCGCCGTATAGCTCGAGAACGGGTCGACGGGTGCGGGCGAGAGTAGGCTTGTCGGACGGAGGACGCGGAGACGAAGGCTTACCGCGCGAAAAATTCGCGAAAATTCGCGGAAAATTTTTTACGTGTGCATCGGTAACGCGCGTCGACCTCGGCGGAGGATAACTTACCGACCACCACCGGCAGTGGTCGGTAACGGCTCGGGGGGTATAAGCTGCCGCGTTAAAAATGAAACCCGAATTTCGGCGCTTCCACGGTTCAGGGCTGAAAAGGGCCCGAAAGAAAATAACTGATTCAAACGTTCGAATTTAACGCCAACTTCGCGACGCTGACATCGCATCGGCGGCGAGTGCCGCCACAGTCACCGCGTTTACTCTCCCTTGATAGTTGAGCGAATGGACTTGTAACTTCGAGGTTACAAATCCGACTCTACGTTTATGTTTACATTTTCCATTAATTTTAAAGGGTGAGGGGGGGTTGGGGGGGAGGATGGCGATGACAGAAAAATTGCGCTCTTCCCCGCCACCATCGTCGCTACCGACGACCTCGACCTCGAGCCGAGCGGGGCCGAAGGCCCGACGAGCTCCCGGAAATTTCGGAAAGGCGATATACCTTTAATTCCCAGTTGGCCGTAACTTTCTCGATGACGTCAAATTAGTGAAAAATCAAAGTTTCTTTGTCGCCGTATAGCTCGAGAACGGGTCGACGGGTGCGGGCGAGAGTAGGCTTGTCGGACGGAAGACGCCGAGACGAAGGCTTACCGCGCGAAAAATTCGCGAAAATTCGCGGAAAATTTTTTACGTGTGCATCGGTAACGCGCGTCGACCTCGGCGGAGGATAACTTACCGACCACCACCGGCAGTGGTCGGTAACGGCTCGGGGGGTATAAGCTGCCGCGTTAAAAATGAAACCCGAATTTCGGTGCTTCCACGGTTCAGGGCTGAAAAGGGCCCGAAAGAAAATAACTGATTCAAACGTTCGAATTTAACGCCAACTTCGCGACGCTGACTTCGCATCGATGGCGAGTGCCGCCACAGTCGCCGCGTTTACTCTCCCTTGATAGTTGAGCGAATTGACTTGTAACTTTGAGCTTACGAATCCGACTCTACGTTTATGTTTACATTTTCCATTAATTTTAAAGGGGTAGGGGGGGTTGGGGGGGTGGTTGGCGATGACAGACCAATCGCACGCCTCCCCGCCACCATCGTCGCTACCGACGACCTCGGCTCGAGCCGAGCCGAGTCGAGCGGGGCCGAAGGCCCGACGGGCTCCCGGAAATTTCGGAAAGGCGATATACCTTTAATTCCCAGTTGGCCGTAACTTTCTCGATGACGTCAAATTAGTGAAAAATCAAAGTTTCTTTGTCGCCGTATGGCTCGAGAACGGGTCGACGGTTGTGGGCGAGAGTAGGCTCGTCGGACGGAGGACGCGGAGACGAAGGCTTACCGCGCGAAAAATTCGCGAAAATTCGCGGAAAATTTTTTACGTGTGCATCGGTAACGCGCGTCGACCTCGGCGGAGGATAACTTACCGACCACCACCGGCAGTGGTCGTTAACGCTCGGGGGTATAAGCTGCCGCGTTAAAAATGAAACCCGAATTTCGGCGCTTCCACGGTTCAGGGCTGAAAAGTGCCCGAAAGAAAATAACTGATTCAAACGTTCGAATTTAACGCCAACTTCGCGACGCTGACATCGCATCGGTGGCGAGTGCCGCCACAGTCGCTTCGTTTACTCTCCCTTGATAGTTGAGCGAATTGACTTGTAACTTTGAGCTTAAGAATCCGACTCTACGTTTATGTTTACATTTTCCATTAATTTTAAAGGGGTAGGGGGGGTTGGGGGGTTGGTTGGCGATGACAGACCAATCGCACGCCTCCCCGCCACCATCGTCGCTACCGACGACCTCGGCCTCGAGCCGAGCCGAGTCGAGCGGGGCCGAAGGCCCGACGGGCTCCCGGAAATTTCGGAAAGGCGATATACCTTTAATTCCCAGTTGGCCGTAACTTTCTCGATGACGTCAAATTAGTGAAAAATCAAAGTTTCTTTGTCGCCGTATAGCTCGAGAACGGGTCGACGGGTGCGGGCGAGAGTAGGCTCGTCGGACGGAGGACGTGGAGACGAAGGCTTACCGCTCGAAAAATTCGCGAAAATTCGCGGAAAATTTTTTACGTGTGCATCGGTAACGCGCGTCGACCTCGGCGGAGGATAACTTACCGACTACCACCGGCAGTGGTCGGTAACGGCTCGGGGGGTATAAGCTGCCGCGTTAAAAATGAAACCCGAATTTCGGCGCTTCCACGGTTCAGGGCTGAAAAGGGCCCGAAAGAAAATAACTGATTCAAATGTTCGAATTTAAGGCCAACTTCGCGACGCTGACATCGCATCGGCGGCGAGTGCCGCCACAGTCGCCGCGTTTACTCTCCCTTGATAGTTGAGCGAATGGACTTGTAACTTCGAGGTTACAAATCCGACTCTACGTTTAGGTTTACATTTTCCATTAATTTTAAAGGGTGAGGGGGGGTTGGGGGGGAGCATGGCGATGACAGACCAATTGCGCACCTCCCCGCCACCATCGTCGCTACCGACGACCTCGACCTCGAGCCGAGCGGTGCCGAAGGCCCGACGAGCTCCCGGAAATTTCGGAAAGGCGATATACCTTTAATTCCCAGTTGGCCGTAACTTTCTCGATGACGTCAAATTAGTGAAAAATCAAAGTTTCTTTCTCGCCGTATAGCTCGAGAACGGGTCGACGGGTGCGGGCGAGAGTAGGCTTGTCGGACGGAGGACGCGGAGACGAAGGTTTACCGCGTGAAAAATTCGCGAAAATTCGCGGAAAATTTTTTACGTGTGCATCGGCAACGCGCGTCGACCTCAGCGGAGGATAACTTACCGACCACCACCGGCAGTGGTCGGTAACGGCTCGGGGGGTATAAGCTGCCGCGTTAAAAATGAAACCCGAATTTCGGCGCTTCCACGGTTCAGGGCTGAAAAGGGCCCGAAAGAAAATAACTGATTCAAACGTTCGAATTTAACGCCAACTTCGCGACGCTGACATCGCATCGGCGGCGAGTGCCGCCACAGTCGCCGCGTTTACTCTCCCTTGATAGATGAGCGAATGGACTTGTAACTTCGAGGTTACAAATCCGACTCTACGTTTATGTTTACATTTTCCATTAATTTTAAACGGTGAGGGGGGGTTGGGGGGGAGGATGGCGATGACAGACCAATTGCGCACCTCCCCGCCACCATCGTCGCTACCGACGACCTCGACCTCGAGCCGAGCGGGGCCGAAGGCCCGACGGGCTCCCGGAAATTTCGGAAAGGCGATATACCTTTAATTCCCAGTTGGCCGTAACTTTCTCGATGACGTCAAATTAGTGAAAAATCAAAGTTTCTTTGTCGCCGTATAGCTCGAGAATGGGTCGACGGGTGCGGGCGAGAGTAGGCTCGTCGGACGGAGGACGCGGAGACGAAGGCTTACCGCGCGAAAAATTCGCGAAAATTCGCGGAAAATTTTTTACGTGTGCATCGGTGACGCGCGTCGACCTCGGCGGAGGATAACTTACCGACCACCACCGGCAGTGGTCGTTAACGCTCGGGGGTATAAGCTGCCGCGTTAAAAATGAAACCCGAATTTCGGCGCTTCCACGGTTCAGGGCTGAAAAGGGCCCGAAAGAAAATAACTGATTCAAACGTTCGAATTTAACGCCAACTTCGCGACGCTGACATCGCATCGGCGGCGAGTGCCGCCACAGTCGCCGCGTTTACTCTACCTTGATAGTTGAGCGAATGGACTTGTAACTTCGAGGTTACAAATCCGACTCTACGTTTAGGTTTACATTTTCCATTAATTTTAAAGAGGGTGAGGAAGGGTTGGGGGGATGGCGATGACAGACCAATTGCGCACCTCCCCGCCACCATCGTCGCTACCGACGACCTCGACCTCGTGCCGAGCGGGGCCGAAGGCCCGACGAGCTCCCGGAAATTTCGGAAAGGCGATATACCTTTAATTCCCAGTTGGCCGTAACTTTCTCGATGACGTCAAATTAGTGAAAAATCAAAGTTTCTTTGTCGCCGTATAGCTCGAGAACGGGTCGACGGGTGCGGGCGAGAGTAGGCTTGTCGGACGGAGGACGCGGAGACGAAGGCTTACCGCGCGAAAAATTCGCGAAAATTCGCGGAAAATTTTTTACGTGTGCATCGGTAACGCGCGTCGACCTCGGCGGAGGATAACTTACCGACCACCACCGGCAGTGGTCGGTAACGGCTCGGGGGGTATAAGCTGCCGCGTTAAAAATGAAACCCGAATTTCGGCGCTTCCACGGTTCAGGGCTGAAAAGGGCCCGAAAGAAAATAACTGATTCAAACGTTCGAATTTAACGCCAACTTCGCGACGCTGACATCGCATCGGCGGCGAGTGCCGCCACAGTCACCGCGTTTACTCTCCCTTGATAGTTGAGCGAATGGACTTGTAACTTCGAGGTTACAAATCCGACTCTACGTTTATGTTTACATTTTCCATTAATTTTAAAGGGTGAGGGGGGGTTGGGGGGGAGGATGGCGATGACAGAAAAATTGCGCTCTTCCCCGCCACCATCGTCGCTACCGACGACCTCGACCTCGAGCCGAGCGGGGCCGAAGGCCCGACGAGCTCCCGGAAATTTCGGAAAGGCGATATACCTTTAATTCCCAGTTGGCCGTAACTTTCTCGATGACGTCAAATTAGTGAAAAATCAAAGTTTCTTTGTCGCCGTATAGCTCGAGAACGGGTCGACGGGTGCGGGCGAGAGTAGGCTTGTCGGACGGAAGACGCCGAGACGAAGGCTTACCGCGCGAAAAATTCGCGAAAATTCGCGGAAAATTTTTTACGTGTGCATCGGTAACGCGCGTCGACCTCGGCGGAGGATAACTTACCGACCACCACCGGCAGTGGTCGGTAACGGCTCGGGGGGTATAAGCTGCCGCGTTAAAAATGAAACCCGAATTTCGGCGCTTCCACGGTTCAGGGCTGAAAAGGGCCCGAAAGAAAATAACTGATTCAAACGTTCGAATTTAACGCCAACTTCGCGACGCTGACATCGCATCGGCGGCGAGTGCCGCCACAGTCACCGCGTTTACTCTCCCTTGATAGTTGAGCGAATGGACTTGTAACTTCGAGGTTACAAATCCGACTCTACGTTTATGTTTACATTTTCCATTAATTTTAAAGGGTGAGGGGGGGTTGGGGGGGAGGATGGCGATGACAGAAAAATTGCGCTCTTCCCCGCCACCATCGTCGCTACCGACGACCTCGACCTCGAGCCGAGCGGGGCCGAAGGCCCGACGAGCTCCCGGAAATTTCGGAAAGGCGATATACCTTTAATTCCCAGTTGGCCGTAACTTTCTCGATGACGTCAAATTAGTGAAAAATCAAAGTTTCTTTGTCGCCGTATAGCTCGAGAACGGGTCGACGGGTGCGGGCGAGAGTAGGCTTGTCGGACGGAAGACGCCGAGACGAAGGCTTACCGCGCGAAAAATTCGCGAAAATTCGCGGAAAATTTTTTACGTGTGCATCGGTAACGCGCGTCGACCTCGGCGGAGGATAACTTACCGACCACCACCGGCAGTGGTCGGTAACGGCTCGGGGGGTATAAGCTGCCGCGTTAAAAATGAAACCCGAATTTCGGTGCTTCCACGGTTCAGGGCTGAAAAGGGCCCGAAAGAAAATAACTGATTCAAACGTTCGAATTTAACGCCAACTTCGCGACGCTGACTTCGCATCGATGGCGAGTGCCGCCACAGTCGCCGCGTTTACTCTCCCTTGATAGTTGAGCGAATTGACTTGTAACTTTGAGCTTACGAATCCGACTCTACGTTTATGTTTACATTTTCCATTAATTTTAAAGGGGTAGGGGGGGTTGGGGGGGTGGTTGGCGATGACAGACCAATCGCACGCCTCCCCGCCACCATCGTCGCTACCGACGACCTCGGCTCGAGCCGAGCCGAGTCGAGCGGGGCCGAAGGCCCGACGGGCTCCCGGAAATTTCGGAAAGGCGATATACCTTTAATTCCCAGTTGGCCGTAACTTTCTCGATGACGTCAAATTAGTGAAAAATCAAAGTTTCTTTGTCGCCGTATGGCTCGAGAACGGGTCGACGGTTGTGGGCGAGAGTAGGCTCGTCGGACGGAGGACGCGGAGACGAAGGCTTACCGCGCGAAAAATTCGCGAAAATTCGCGGAAAATTTTTTACGTGTGCATCGGTAACGCGCGTCGACCTCGGCGGAGGATAACTTACCGACCACCACCGGCAGTGGTCGTTAACGCTCGGGGGTATAAGCTGCCGCGTTAAAAATGAAACCCGAATTTCGGCGCTTCCACGGTTCAGGGCTGAAAAGTGCCCGAAAGAAAATAACTGATTCAAACGTTCGAATTTAACGCTAACTTCGCGACGCTGACATCGCATCGGTGGCGAGTGCCGCCACAGTCGCTTCGTTTACTCTCCCTTGATAGTTGAGCGAATTGACTTGTAACTTTGAGCTTAAGAATCCGACTCTACGTTTATGTTTACATTTTCCATTAATTTTAAAGGGGTAGGGGGGGTTGGGGGGTTGGTTGGCGATGACAGACCAATCGCACGCCTCCCCGCCACCATCGTCGCTACCGACGACCTCGGCCTCGAGCCGAGCCGAGTCGAGCGGGGCCGAAGGCCCGACGGGCTCCCGGAAATTTCGGAAAGGCGATATACCTTTAATTCCCAGTTGGCCGTAACTTTCTCGATGACGTCAAATTAGTGAAAAATCAAAGTTTCTTTGTCGCCGTATAGCTCGAGAACGGGTCGACGGGTGCGGGCGAGAGTAGGCTCGTCGGACGGAGGACGTGGAGACGAAGGCTTACCGCTCGAAAAATTCGCGAAAATTCGCGGAAAATTTTTTACGTGTGCATCGGTAACGCGCGTCGACCTCGGCGGAGGATAACTTACCGACTACCACCGGCAGTGGTCGGTAACGGCTCGGGGGGTATAAGCTGCCGCGTTAAAAATGAAACCCGAATTTCGGCGCTTCCACGGTTCAGGGCTGAAAAGGGCCCGAAAGAAAATAACTGATTCAAATGTTCGAATTTAACGCCAACTTCGCGACGCTGACATCGCATCGGCGGCGAGTGCCGCCACAGTCGCCGCGTTTACTCTCCCTTGATAGTTGAGCGAATGGACTTGTAACTTCGAGGTTACAAATCCGACTCTACGTTTAGGTTTACATTTTCCATTAATTTTAAAGGGTGAGGGGGGGTTGGGGGGGAGCATGGCGATGACAGACCAATTGCGCACCTCCCCGCCACCATCGTCGCTACCGACGACCTCGACCTCGAGCCGAGCGGTGCCGAAGGCCCGACGAGCTCCCGGAAATTTCGGAAAGGCGATATACCTTTAATTCCCAGTTGGCCGTAACTTTCTCGATGACGTCAAATTAGTGAAAAATCAAAGTTTCTTTCTCGCCGTATAGCTCGAGAACGGGTCGACGGGTGCGGGCGAGAGTAGGCTTGTCGGACGGAGGACGCGGAGACGAAGGTTTACCGCGTGAAAAATTCGCGAAAATTCGCGGAAAATTTTTTACGTGTGCATCGGCAACGCGCGTCGACCTCGGCGGAGGATAACTTACCGACCACCACCGGCAGTGGTCGGTAACGGCTCGGGGGGTATAAGCTGCCGCGTTAAAAATGAAACCCGAATTTCGGCGCTTCCACGGTTCAGGGCTGAAAAGGGCCCGAAAGAAAATAACTGATTCAAACGTTCGAATTTAACGCCAACTTCGCGACGCTGACATCGCATCGGCGGCGAGTGCCGCCACAGTCGCCGCGTTTACTCTCCCTTGATAGATGAGCGAATGGACTTGTAACTTCGAGGTTACAAATCCGACTCTACGTTTATGTTTACATTTTCCATTAATTTTAAACGGTGAGGGGGGGTTGGGGGGGAGGATGGCGATGACAGACCAATTGCGCACCTCCCCGCCACCATCGTCGCTACCGACGACCTCGACCTCGAGCCGAGCGGGGCCGAAGGCCCGACGGGCTCCCGGAAATTTCGGAAAGGCGATATACCTTTAATTCCCAGTTGGCCGTAACTTTCTCGATGACGTCAAATTAGTGAAAAATCAAAGTTTCTTTGTCGCCGTATAGCTCGAGAATGGGTCGACGGGTGCGGGCGAGAGTAGGCTCGTCGGACGGAGGACGCGGAGACGAAGGCTTACCGCGCGAAAAATTCGCGAAAATTCGCGGAAAATTTTTTACGTGTGCATCGGTGACGCGCGTCGACCTCGGCGGAGGATAACTTACCGACCACCACCGGCAGTGGTCGTTAACGCTCGGGGGTATAAGCTGCCGCGTTAAAAATGAAACCCGAATTTCGGCGCTTCCACGGTTCAGGGCTGAAAAGGGCCCGAAAGAAAATAACTGATTCAAACGTTCGAATTTAACGCCAACTTCGCGACGCTGACATCGCATCGGCGGCGAGTGCCGCCACAGTCGCCGCGTTTACTCTACCTTGATAGTTGAGCGAATGGACTTGTAACTTCGAGGTTACAAATCCGACTCTACGTTTAGGTTTACATTTTCCATTAATTTTAAAGAGGGTGAGGAAGGGTTGGGGGGATGGCGATGACAGACCAATTGCGCACCTCCCCGCCACCATCGTCGCTACCGACGACCTCGACCTCGTGCCGAGCGGGGCCGAAGGCCCGACGAGCTCCCGGAAATTTCGGAAAGGCGATATACCTTTAATTCCCAGTTGGCCGTAACTTTCTCGATGACGTCAAATTAGTGAAAAATCAAAGTTTCTTTGTCGCCGTATAGCTCGAGAACGGGTCGACGGGTGCGGGCGAGAGTAGGCTTGTCGGACGGAGGACGCGGAGACGAAGGCTTACCGCGCGAAAAATTCGCGAAAATTCGCGGAAAATTTTTTACGTGTGCATCGGTAACGCGCGTCGACCTCGGCGAAGGATAACTTACCGACCACCACCGGCAGTGGTCGGTAACGGCTCGGGGGGTATAAGCTGCCGCGTTAAAAATGAAACCCGAATTTCGGCGCTTCCACGGTTCAGGGCTGAAAAGGGCCCGAAAGAAAATAACTGATTCAAACGTTCGAATTTAACGCCAACTTCGCGACGCTGACATCGCATCGGCGGCGAGTGCCGCCACAGTCACCGCGTTTACTCTCCCTTGATAGTTGAGCGAATGGACTTGTAACTTCGAGGTTACAAATCCGACTCTACGTTTATGTTTACATTTTCCATTAATTTTAAAGGGTGAGGGGGGGTTGGGGGGGAGGATGGCGATGACAGAAAAATTGCGCTCTTCCCCGCCACCATCGTCGCTACCGACGACCTCGACCTCGAGCCGAGCGGGGCCGAAGGCCCGACGAGCTCCCGGAAATTTCGGAAAGGCGATATACCTTTAATTCCCAGTTGGCCGTAACTTTCTCGATGACGTCAAATTAGTGAAAAATCAAAGTTTCTTTGTCGCCGTATAGCTCGAGAACGGGTCGACGGGTGCGGGCGAGAGTAGGCTTGTCGGACGGAAGACGCCGAGACGAAGGCTTACCGCGCGAAAAATTCGCGAAAATTCGCGGAAAATTTTTTACGTGTGCATCGGTAACGCGCGTCGACCTCGGCGGAGGATAACTTACCGACCACCACCGGCAGTGGTCGGTAACGGCTCGGGGGGTATAAGCTGCCGCGTTAAAAATGAAACCCGAATTTCGGTGCTTCCACGGTTCAGGGCTGAAAAGGGCCCGAAAGAAAATAACTGATCCAAACGTTCGAATTTAACGCCAATTTCGCGACGCTGACTTCGCATCGATGGCGAGTGCCGCCACAGTCGCCGCGTTTACTCTCCCTTGATGGTTGAGCGAATGGACTTGTAACTTAGAGGTCACGAATCCGACTCTACGTTTACGTTTACATTTTCCATTAATTTTAAAGGGTGAGGAAGGGTTGGGGGGGGATGGCGATGACAGACCAATTGCGCACCTCCCCGCCACCATCGTCGCTACCGACGACCTCGACCTCGAGCCGAGCGGGGCCGAAGGCCCGACGAGCTCCCGGAAATTTCGGAAAGGCGATATACCTTTAATTCCCAGTTGGCCGTAACTTTCTCGATGACGTCAAATTAGTGAAAAATCAAAGTTTCTTTGTCGCCGTATAGCTCGAGAAAGGGTCGACGGGTGCGGGCGAGAGTAGGCTTGTCGGACGGAGGACGCGGAGACGAAGGCTTACCGCGCGAAAAATTCGCGAAAATTCGCGGAAAATTTTTTACGTGTGCATCGGTAACGCGCGTCGACCTCGGCGGAGGATAACTTACCGACCACCACCGGCAGTGGTCGGTAACGGCTCGGGGGGTATAAGCTGCCGCGTTAAAAATGAATCCCGAATTTCGGCGCTTCCACGGTTCACGGCTGAAAAGGGCCCGAAAGAAAATAACTGATTCAAACGTTCGAATTTAACGCCAACTTCGCGACGCTGACATCGCATCGGCGGCGAGTGCCGCCACAGTCGCCGCGTTTACTCTCCCTTGATAGTTGAGCGAATGGACTTGTAACTTCGAGGTTACAAATCCGACTCTACGTTTAGGTTTACATTTTCCATTAATTTTAAAGGGTGAGGGGGGGTTGGGGGGGAGGATGGCGATGACAGACCAATTGCGCACCTCCCCGCCACCATCGTCGCTACCGACGACCTCGACCTCGAGCCGAGCGGTGCCGAAGGCCCGACGAGCTCCCGGAAATTTCGGAAAGGCGATATACCTTTAATTCCCAGTTGGCCGTAACTTTCTCGATGACGTCAAATTAGTGAAAAATCAAAGTTTCTTTCTCGCCGTATAGCTCGAGAACGGGTCGACGGGTGCGGGCGAGAGTAGGCTTGTCGGACGGAGGACGCGGAGACGAAGGTTTACCGCGTGAAAAATTCGCGAAAATTCGCGGAAAATTTTTTACGTGTGCATCGGCAACGCGCGTCGACCTCGGCGGAGGATAACTTACCGACCACCACCGGCAGTGGTCGGTAACGGCTCGGGGGGTATAAGCTGCCGCGTTAAAAATGAATCCCGAATTTCGGCGCTTCCACGGTTCAGGGCTGAAAAGGGCCCGAAAGAAAATAACTGATTCAAACGTTCGAATTTAACGCCAACTTCGCGACGCTGACATCGCATCGGCGGCGAGTGCCGCCACAGTCGCCGCGTTTACTCTCCCTTGATAGTTGAGCGAATGGACTTGTAACTTCGAGGTTACAAATCCGACTCTACGTTTAGGTTTACATTTTCCATTAATTTTAAAGGGTGAGGGGGGGTTGGGGGGGAGGATGGCGATGACAGACCAATTGCGCACCTCCCCGCCACCATCGTCGCTACCGACGACCTCGACCTCGAGCCGAGCGGTGCCGAAGGCCCGACGAGCTCCCGGAAATTTCGGAAAGGCGATATACCTTTAATTCCCAGTTGGCCGTAACTTTCTCGATGACGTCAAATTAGTGAAAAATCAAAGTTTCTTTCTCGCCGTATAGCTCGAGAACGGGTCGACGGGTGCGGGCGAGAGTAGGCTTGTCGGACGGAGGACGCGGAGACGAAGGTTTACCGCGTGAAAAATTCGCGAAAATTCGCGGAAAATTTTTTACGTGTGCATCGGCAACGCGCGTCGACCTCGGCGGAGGATAACTTACCGACCACCACCGGCAGTGGTCGGTAACGGCTCGGGGGGTATAAGCTGCCGCGTTAAAAATGAAACCCGAATTTCGGCGCTTCCACGGTTCAGGGCTGAAAAGGGCCCGAAAGAAAATAACTGATTCAAACGTTCGAATTTAACGCCAACTTCGCGACGCTGACATCGCATCGGCGGCGAGTGCCGCCACAGTCGCCGCGTTTACTCTCCCTTGATAGTTGAGCGAATGGACTTGTAACTTCGAGGTTACAAATCCGACTCTACGTTTATGTTTACATTTTCCATTAATTTTAAACGGTGAGGGGGGGTTGGGGGGGGAGGATGGCGATGACAGAAAAATTGCGCACTTCCCCGCCACCATCGTCGCTACCGGCGACCTCGACCTCGAGCCGAGCGGGGCCGAAGGCCCGACGAGCTCCCGCAAATTTCGGAAAGGCGATATACCTTTAATTCCCAGTTGGCCGCAACTTTCTCGATGACGTCAAATTAGTGAAAAATCAAAGTTTCTTTGTCGCCGTATAGCTCGAGAACGGGTCGACGGGTGCGGGCGAGAGTAGGCTCGTCGGACGGAGGACGCGGAGACGAAGGCTTACCGCGCGAAAAATTCGCGAAAATTCGCGGAAAATTTTTTACGTGTGCATCGGTAACGCGCGTCGACCTCGGCGGAGGATAACTTACCGACCACCACCGGCAGTGGTCGGTAACGGCTCGGGGGGTATAAGCTGCCGCGTTAAAAATGAAACCCGAATTTCGGCGCTTCCACGGTTCAGGGCTGAAAAGGGCCCGAAAGAAAATAACTGATCCAAACGTTCGAATTTAACGCCAATTTCGCGACGCTGACTTCGCATCGATGGCGAGTGCCGCAACAGTCGCCGCGTTTACTCTCCCTTGATGGATGAGCGAATGGACTTGTAACTTCGAGGTTACGAATCTGACTCTACGTTTAGGTTTACATTTTCCATTAATTTTAAAGGGTGAGGAAGGGTTGGGGGGGGATGGCGATGACAGACCAATTGCGCACCTCCCCGCCACCATCGTCGCTACCGACGACCTCGACCTCGAGCCGAGCGGGGCCGAAGGCCCGACGAGCTCCCGGAAATTTCGGAAAGGCGATATACCTTTAATTCCCAGTTGGCCGTAACTTTCTCGATGACGTCAAATTAGTGAAAAATCAAAGTTTCTTTGTCGCCGTATAGCTCGAGAACGGGTCGACGGTTGTGGGCGAGAGTAGGCTCGTCGGACGGAGGACGCGGAGACGAAGGCTTACCGCGCGAAAAATTCGCGAAAATTCGCGGAAAATTTTTTACGTGTGCATCGATAACGCGCGTCGACCTCGGCGGAGGATAACTTACCGACCACCACCGGCAGTGGTCGGTAACGGCTCGGGGGGTATAAGCTGCCGCGTTAAAAATGAAACCCGAATTTCGGCGCTTCCACGGTTCAGGGCTGAAAAGGGCCCGAAAGAAAATAACTGATCCAAACGTTCGAATTTAACGCCAATTTCGCGACGCTGACTTCGCATCGATGGCGAGTGCCGCAACAGTCGCCGCGTTTACTCTCCCTTGATGGTTGAGCGAATGGACTTGTAACTTCGAGGTTACGAATCTGACTCTACGTTTAGGTTTACATTTTCCATTAATTTTAAAGGGTGAGGAAGGGTTGGGGGGGGATGGCGATGACAGACCAATTGCGCACCTCCCCGCCACCATCGTCGCTACCGACGACCTCGACCTCGAGCCGAGCGGGGCCGAAGGCCCGACGAGCTCCCGGGAATTTCGGAAAGGCGATATACCTTTAATTCCCAGTTGGCCGTAACTTTCTCGATGACGTCAAATTAGTGAAAAATCAAAGTATCTTTGTCGCCGTATAGCTCGAGAACGGGTCGACGGGTGCGGGCGAGAGTAGGCTCGTCGGACGGAGGACGCGGAGACGAAGGCTTACCGCGCGAAAAATTCGCGAAAATTCGCGGAAAATTTTTTACGTGTGCATCGGTAACGCGCGTCGACCTCGGCGGAGGATAACTTACCGACCACCACCGGCAGTGGTCGGTAACGGCTCGGGGGGTATAAGCTGCCGCGTTAAAAATGAAACCCGAATTTCGGCGCTTCCACGGTTCAGGGCTGAAAAGGGCCCGAAAGAAAATAACTGATCCAAACGTTCGAATTTAACGCCAATTTCGCGGCGCTGACTTCGCATCGATGGCGAGTGCCGCCACAGTCGCCGCGTTTACTCTCCCTTGATGGTTGAGCGAATGGACTTGTAACTTAGAGGTCACGAATCCGACTCTACGTTTACGTTTACATTTTCCATTAATTTTAATGGGTGAGGAAGGGTTGGGGGGGGGATGGCGATGACAGACCAATTGCGCACCTCCCCGCCACCATCGTCGCTACCGACGACCTCGACCTCGAGCCGAGCGGTGCCGAAGGCCCGACGAGCTCCCGGAAATTTCGGAAAGGCGATATACCTTTAATTCCCAGTTGGCCGTAACTTTCTCGATGACGTCAAATTAGTGAAAAATCAAAGTTTCTTTCTCGCCGTATAGCTCGAGAACGGGTCGACGGGTGCGGGCGAGAGTAGGCTTGTCGGACGGAGGACGCGGAGACGAAGGTTTACCGCGTGAAAAATTCGCGAAAATTCGCGGAAAATTTTTTACGTGTGCCTCGGCAACGCGCGTCGACCTCGGCGGAGGATAACTTACCGACCACCACCGGCAGTGGTCGGTATCGGCTCGGGGGGTATAAGCTGCCGCGTTAAAAATGAAACCCGAATTTCGGCGCTTCCACGGTTCAGGGCTGAAAAGGGCCCGAAAGAAAATAACTGATTCAAACGTTCGAATTTAACGCCAACTTCGCGACGCTGACATCGCATCGGCGGCGAGTGCCGCCACAGTCGCCGCGTTTACTCTCCCTTGATAGTTGAGCGAATGGACTTGTAACTTCGAGGTTACAAATCCGACTCTACGTTTAGGTTTACATTTTCCATTAATTTTAAAGAGGGTGAGGAAGGGTTGGGGGGATGGCGATGACAGACCAATTGCGCACCTCCCCGCCACCATCGTCGCTACCGACGAACTCGACCTCGTGCCGAGCGGGGCCGAAGGCCCGACGAGCTCCCGGAAATTTCGGAAAGGCGATATACCTTTAATTCCCAGTTGGCCGTAACTTTCTCGATGACGTCAAATTAGTGAAAAATCAAAGTTTCTTTGTCGCCGTATAGCTCGAGAACGGGTCGACGGGTGCGGGCGAGAGTAGGCTTGTCGGACGGAGGACGCGGAGACGAAGGCTTACCGCGCGAAAAATTCGCGAAAATTCGCGGAAAATTTTTTACGTGTGCATCGGTAACGCGCGTCGACCTCGGCGGAGGATAACTTACCGACCACCACCGGCAGTGGTCGGTAACGGCTCGGGGGGTATAAGCTGCCGCGTTAAAAATGAAACCCGAATTTCGGCGCTTCCACGGTTCAGGGCTGAAAAGGGCCCGAAAGAAAATAACTGATTCAAACGTTCGAATTTAACGCCAACTTCGCGACGCTGACATCGCATCGGCGGCGAGTGCCGCCACAGTCGCCGCGTTTACTCTCCCTTGATAGTTGAGCGAATGGACTTGTAACTTCGAGGTTACAAATCCGACTCTACGTTTATGTTTACATTTTCCAGTAATTTTAAAGGGTGAGGGGGGGTTGGGGGGGAGGATGGCGATGACAGAAAAATTGCGCTCTTCCCCGCCACCATCGTCGCTACCGACGACCTCGACCTCGAGCCGAGCGGGGCCGAAGGCCCGACGAGCTCCCGGAAATTTCGGAAAGGCGATATACCTTTAATTCCCAGTTGGCCGCAACTTTCTCGATGACGTCAAATTAGTGAAAAATCAAAGTTTCTTTGTCGCCGTATAGCTCGAGAACGGGTCGACGGGTGCGGGCGAGAGTAGGCTCGTCGGACGGAGGACGCGGAGACGAAGGCTTACCGCGCGAAAAATTCGCGAAAATTCGCGGAAAATTTTTTACGTGTGCATCGGTAACGCGCGTCGACCTCGGCGGAGGATAACTTACCGACCACCACCGGCAGTGGTCGGTAACGGCTCGGGGGGTATAAGCTGCCGCGTTAAAAATGAAACCCGAATTTCGGCGCTTCCACGGTTCAGGGCTGAAAAGGGCCCGAAAGAAAATAACTGATCCAAACGTTCGAATTTAACGCCAATTTCGCGACGCTGACTTCGCATCGATGGCGAGTGCCGCAACAGTCGCCGCGTTTACTCTCCCTCGATGGTTGAGCGAATGGACTTGTAACTTCGAGGTTACGAATCTGACTCTACGTTTAGGTTTACATTTTCCATTAATTTTAAAGGGTGAGGAAGGGTTGGGGGGGGATGGCGATGACAGACCAATTGCGCACCTCCCCGCCACCATCGTCGCTACCGACGACCTCGACCTCGAGCCGAGCGGGGCCGAAGGCCCGACGAGCTCCCGGAAATTTCGGAAAGGCGATATACCTTTAATTCCCAGTTGGCCGTAACTTTCTCGATGACGTCAAATTAGTGAAAAATCAAAGTATCTTTGTCGCCGTATAGCTCGAGAACGGGTCGACGGGTGCGGGCGAGAGTAGGCTCGTCGGACGGAGGACGCGGAGACGAAGGCTTACCGCGCGAAAAATTCGCGAAAATTCGCGGAAAATTTTTTACGTGTGCATCGGTAACGCGCGTCGACCTCGGCGGAGGATAACTTACCGACCACCACCGGCAGTGGTCGGTAACGGCTCGGGGGGTATAAGCTGCCGCGTTAAAAATGAAACCCGAATTTCGGCGCTTCCACGGTTCAGGGCTGAAAAGGGCCCGAAAGAAAATAACTGATCCAAACGTTCGAATTTAACGCCAATTTCGCGGCGCTGACTTCGCATCGATGGCGAGTGCCGCCACAGTCGCCGCGTTTACTCTCCCTTGATGGTTGAGCGAATGGACTTGTAACTTAGAGGTCACGAATCCGACTCTACGTTTACGTTTACATTTTCCATTAATTTTAAAGGGTGAGGAAGGGTTGGGGGGGGATGGCGATGACAGACCAATTGCGCACCTCCCCGCCACCATCGTCGCTACCGACGACCTCGACCTCGAGCCGAGCGGGGCCGAAGGCCCGACGAGCTCCCGGAAATTTCGGAAAGGCGATATACCTTTAATTCCCAGTTGGCCGTAACTTTCTCGATGACGTCAAATTAGTGAAAAATCAAAGTTTCTTTGTCGCCGTATAGCTCGAGAAAGGGTCGACGGGTGCGGGCGAGAGTAGGCTTGTCGGACGGAGGACGCGGAGACGAAGGCTTACCGCGCGAAAAATTCGCGAAAATTCGCGGAAAATTTTTTACGTGTGCATCGGTAACGCGCGTCGACCTCGGCGGAGGATAGCTTACCGACCACCACCGGCAGTGGTCGGTAACGGCTCGGGGGGTATAAGCTGCCGCGTTAAAAATGAATCCCGCATTTCGGCGCTTCCACGGTTCAGGGCTGAAAAGGGCCCGAAAGAAAATAACTGATTCAAACGTTCGAATTTAACGCCAACTTCGCGACGCTGACATCGCATCGGCGGCGAGTGCCGCCACAGTCGCCGCGTTTACTCTCCCTTGATAGTTGAGCGAATGGACTTGTAACTTCGAGGTTACAAATCCGACTCTACGTTTATGTTTACATTTTCCATTAATTTTAAAGGGTGAGGGGGGGTTGGGGGGGGAGGATGGCGATGACAGACCAATTGCGCACCTCCCCGCCACCATCGTCGCTACCGACGACCTCGACCTCGAGCCGAGCGGGGCCGAAGGCCCGACGAGCTCCCGGAAATTTCGGAAAGGCGATATACCTTTAATTCCCAGTTGGCCGTAACTTTCTCGATGACGTCAAATTAGTGAAAAATCAAAGTATCTTTGTCGCCGTATAGCTCGAGAACGGGTCGACGGGTGCGGGCGAGAGTAGGCTCGTCGGACGGAGGACGCGGAGACGAAGGCTTACCGCGCGAAAAATTCGCGAAAATTCGCGGAAAATTTTTTACGTGTGCATCGGTAACGCGCGTCGACCTCGGCGGAGGATAACTTACCGACCACCACCGGCAGTGGTCGGTAACGGCTCGGGGGGTATAAGCTGCCGCGTTAAAAATGAAACCCGAATTTCGGCGCTTCCACGGTTCAGGGCTGAAAAGGGCCCGAAAGAAAATAACTGATCCAAACGTTCGAATTTAACGCCAATTTCGCGACGCTGACTTCGCATCGATGGCGAGTGCCGCCACAGTCGCCGCGTTTACTCTCCCTTGATAGTTGAGCGAATGGACTTGTAACTTCGAGGTTACAAATCCGACTCTACGTTTAGGTTTACATTTTCCATTAATTTTAAAGGGTGAGGGGGGGTTGGGAGGGAGGATGGCGATGACAGAAAAATTGCGCACTTCCCCGCCACCATCGTCGCTACCGACGACCTCGACCTCGAGCCGAGCGGGGCCGAAGGCCCGACGAGCTCCCGGAAGTTTCGGAAAGGCGATATACCTTTAATTCCCAGTTGGCCGTAACTTTCTCGATGACGTCAAATTAGTGAAAAATCAAAGTATCTTTGTCGCCGTATAGCTCGAGAACGGGTCGACGGGTGCGGGCGAGAGTAGGCTCGTCGGACGGAGGACGCGGAGACGAAGGCTTACCGCGCGAAAAATTCGCGAAAATTCGCGGAAAATTTTTTACGTGTGCATCGGTAACGCGCGTCGACCTCGGCGGAGGATAACTTACCGACCACCACCGGCAGTGGTCGGTAACGGCTCGGGGGGTATAAGCTGCCGCGTTAAAAATGAAACCCGAATTTCGGCGCTTCCACGGTTCAGGGCTGAAAAGGGCCCGAAAGAAAATAACTGATTCAAACGTTCGAATTTAACGCCAACTTCGCGACGCTGACATCGCATCGGCGGCGAGTGCCGCCACAGTCGCCGCGTTTACTCTCCCTTGATAGTTGAGCGAATGGACTTGTAACTTCGAGGTTACAAATCCGACTCTACGTTTAGGTTTACATTTTCCATTAATTTTAAAGGGTGAGGGGGGGTTGGGGGGGAGGATGGCGATGACAGAAAAATTGCGCACTTCCCCGCCACCATCGTCGCTACCGACGACCTCGACCTCGAGCCGAGCGGGGCCGAAGGCCCGACGAGCTCCCGGAAATTTCGGAAAGGCGATATACCTTTAATTCCCAGTTGGCCGTAACTTTCTCGATGACGTCAAATTAGTGAAAAATCAAAGTATCTTTGTCGCCGTATAGCTCGAGAACGGGTCGACGGGTGCGGGCGAGAGTAGGCTCGTCGGACGGAGGACGCGGAGACGAAGGCTTACCGCGCAAAAAATTCGCGAAAATTCGCGGAAAATTTTTTACGTGTGCATCGGTAACGCGCGTCGACCTCGGCGGAGGATAACTTACCGACCATCACCGGCAGTGGTCGGTAACGGCTCGGGGGGTATAAGCTGCCGCGTTAAAAATGAAACCCGAATTTCGGCGCTTCCACGGTTCAGGGCTGAAAAGGGCCCGAAAGAAAATAACTGATTCAAACGTTCGAATTTAACGCCAACTTCGCGACGCTGACATCGCATCGGCGGCGAGTGCCGCCACAGTCGCCGCGTTTACTCTCCCTTGATAGTTGAGCGAATGGACTTGTAACTTCGAGGTTACAAATCCGACTCTACGTTTAGGTTTACATTTTCCATTAATTTTAAAGAGGGTGAGGAAGGGTTGGGGGGATGGCGATGACAGACCAATTGCGCACCTCCCCGCCACCATCGTCGCTACCGACGAACTCGACCTCGTGCCGAGCGGGGCCGAAGGCCCGACGAGCTCCCGGAAATTTCGGAAAGGCGATATACCTTTAATTCCCAGTTGGCCGTAACTTTCTCGATGACGTCAAATTAGTGAAAAATCAAAGTATCTTTGTCGCCGTATAGCTCGAGAACGGGTCGACGGGTGCGGGCGAGAGTAGGCTCGTCGGACGGAGGACGCGGAGACGAAGGCTTACCGCGCGAAAAATTCGCGAAAATTCGCGGAAAATTTTTTACGTGTGCATCGGTAACGCGCGTCGACCTCGGCGGAGGATAACTTACCGACCACCACCGGCAGTGGTCGGTAACGGCTCGGGGGTATAAGCTGCCGCGTTAAAAATGAAACCCGAATTTCGGCGCTTCCACGGTTCAGGGCTGAAAAGGGCCCGAAAGAAAATAACTGATCCAAACGTTAGAATTTAACGCCAATTTCGCGGCGCTGACTTCGCATCGATGGCGAGTGCCGCCACAGTCGCCGCGTTTACTCTCCCTTGATGGTTGAGCGAATGGACTTGTAACTTCGAGGTCACGAATCCGACTCTACGTTTACGTTTACATTTTCCATTAATTTTAAAGGGTGAGGAAGGGTTGGGGGGGGATGGCGATGACAGACCAATTGCGCACCTCCCCGCCACCATCGTCGCTACCGACGACCTCGACCTCGAGCCGAGCGGGGCCGAAGGCCCGACGAGCTCCCGGAAATATCGGAAAGGCGATATACCTTTAATTCCCAGTTGGCCGTAACTTTCTCGATGACGTCAAATTAGTGAAAAATCAAAGTTTCTTTGTCGCCGTATAGCTCGAGAACGGGTCGACGGGTGCGGGCGAGAGTAGGCTTGTCGGACGGAGGACGCGGAGACGAAGGCTTACCGCGCGAAAAATTCGCGAAAATTCGCGGAAAATTTTTTACGTGTGCATCGGTAACGCGCGTCGACCTCGGCGGAGGATAACTTACCGACCACCACCGGCAGTGGTCGGTAACGGCTCGGGGGGTATAAGCTGCCGCGTTAAAAATGAAACCCGAATTTCGGCGCTTCCACGGTTCAGGGCTGAAAAGGGCCCGAAAGAAAATAACTGATTCAAACGTTCGAATTTAACGCCAACTTCGCGACGCTGACATCGCATCGGCGGCGAGTGCCGCCACAGTCGCCGCGTTTACTCTCCCTCGATAGTTGAGCGAATGGACTTGTAATTTCGAGGTTACAAATCCGACTCTACGTTTATGTTTACATTTTCCATTAATTTTAAAGGGTGAGGGGGGGTTGGGGGGGAGGATGGCGATGACAGAAAAATTGCGCTCTTCCCCGCCACCATCGTCGCTACCGACGACCTCGACCTCGAGCCGAGCGGGGCCGAAGGCCCGACGAGCTCCCGGAAATTTCGGAAAGGCGATATACCTTTAATTCCCAGTTGGCCGCAACTTTCTCGATGACGTCAAATTAGTGAAAAATCAAAGTTTCTTTGTCGCCGTATAGCTCGAGAACGGGTCGACGGGTGCGGGCGAGAGTAGGCTCGTCGGACGGAGGACGCGGAGACGAAGGCTTACCGCGCGAAAAATTCGCGAAAATTCGCGGAAAATTTTTTACGTGTGCATCGGTAACGCGCGTCGACCTCGGCGGAGGATAACTTACCGACCACCACCGGCAGTGGTCGGTAACGGCTCGGGGGGTATAAGCTGCCGCGTTAAAAATGAAACCCGAATTTCGGCGCTTCCACGGTTCAGGGCTGAAAAGGGCCCGAAAGAAAATAACTGATCCAAACGTTCGAATTTAACGCCAATTTCGCGACGCTGACTTCGCATCGATGGCGAGTGCCGCAACAGTCGCCGCGTTTACTCTCCCTCGATGGTTGAGCGAATGGACTTGTAACTTCGAGGTTACGAATCTGACTCTACGTTTAGGTTTACATTTTCCATTAATTTTAAAGGGTGAGGAAGGGTTGGGGGGGGATGGCGATGACAGACCAATTGCGCACCTCCCCGCCACCATCGTCGCTACCGACGACCTCGACCTCGAGCCGAGCGGGGCCGAAGGCCCGACGAGCTCCCGGAAATTTCGGAAAGGCGATATACCTTTAATTCCCAGTTGGCCGTAACTTTCTCGATGACGTCAAATTAGTGAAAAATCAAAGTATCTTTGTCGCCGTATAGCTCGAGAACGGGTCGACGGGTGCGGGCGAGAGTAGGCTCGTCGGACGGAGGACGCGGAGACGAAGGCTTACCGCGCGAAAAATTCGCGAAAATTCGCGGAAAATTTTTTACGTGTGCATCGGTAACGCGCGTCGACCTCGGCGGAGGATAACTTACCGACCACCACCGGCAGTGGTCGGTAACGGCTCGGGGGGTATAAGCTGCCGCGTTAAAAATGAAACCCGAATTTCGGCGCTTCCACGGTTCAGGGCTGAAAAGGGCCCGAAAGAAAATAACTGATCCAAACGTTCGAATTTAACGCCAATTTCGCGGCGCTGACTTCGCATCGATGGCGAGTGCCGCCACAGTCGCCGCGTTTACTCTCCCTTGATGGTTGAGCGAATGGACTTGTAACTTAGAGGTCACGAATCCGACTCTACGTTTACGTTTACATTTTCCATTAATTTTAAAGGGTGAGGAAGGGTTGGGGGGGGATGGCGATGACAGACCAATTGCGCACCTCCCCGCCACCATCGTCGCTACCGACGACCTCGACCTCGAGCCGAGCGGGGCCGAAGGCCCGACGAGCTCCCGGAAATTTCGGAAAGGCGATATACCTTTAATTCCCAGTTGGCCGTAACTTTCTCGATGACGTCAAATTAGTGAAAAATCAAAGTTTCTTTGTCGCCGTATAGCTCGAGAAAGGGTCGACGGGTGCGGGCGAGAGTAGGCTTGTCGGACGGAGGACGCGGAGACGAAGGCTTACCGCGCGAAAAATTCGCGAAAATTCGCGGAAAATTTTTTACGTGTGCATCGGTAACGCGCGTCGACCTCGGCGGAGGATAGCTTACCGACCACCACCGGCAGTGGTCGGTAACGGCTCGGGGGGTATAAGCTGCCGCGTTAAAAATGAATCCCGAATTTCGGCGCTTCCACGGTTCAGGGCTGAAAAGGGCCCGAAAGAAAATAACTGATTCAAACGTTCGAATTTAACGCCAACTTCGCGACGCTGACATCGCATCGGCGGCGAGTGCCGCCACAGTCGCCGCGTTTACTCTCCCTTGATAGTTGAGCGAATGGACTTGTAACTTCGAGGTTACAAATCCGACTCTACGTTTATGTTTACATTTTCCATTAATTTTAAAGGGTGAGGGGGGGTTGGGGGGGGAGGATGGCGATGACAGACCAATTGCGCACCTCCCCGCCACCATCGTCGCTACCGACGACCTCGACCTCGAGCCGAGCGGGGCCGAAGGCCCGACGAGCTCCCGGAAATTTCGGAAAGGCGATATACCTTTAATTCCCAGTTGGCCGTAACTTTCTCGATGACGTCAAATTAGTGAAAAATCAAAGTATCTTTGTCGCCGTATAGCTCGAGAACGGGTCGACGGGTGCGGGCGAGAGTAGGCTCGTCGGACGGAGGACGCGGAGACGAAGGCTTACCGCGCGAAAAATTCGCGAAAATTCGCGGAAAATTTTTTACGTGTGCATCGGTAACGCGCGTCGACCTCGGCGGAGGATAACTTACCGACCACCACCGGCAGTGGTCGGTAACGGCTCGGGGGGTATAAGCTGCCGCGTTAAAAATGAAACCCGAATTTCGGCGCTTCCACGGTTCAGGGCTGAAAAGGGCCCGAAAGAAAATAACTGATCCAAACGTTCGAATTTAACGCCAATTTCGCGACGCTGACTTCGCATCGATGGCGAGTGCCGCCACAGTCGCCGCGTTTACTCTCCCTTGATAGTTGAGCGAATGGACTTGTAACTTCGAGGTTACAAATCCGACTCTACGTTTAGGTTTAAATTTTCCATTAATTTTAAAGGGTGAGGGGGGGTTGGGAGGGAGGATGGCGATGACAGAAAAATTGCGCACTTCCCCGCCACCATCGTCGCTACCGACGACCTCGACCTCGAGCCGAGCGGGGCCGAAGGCCCGACGAGCTCCCGGAAATTTCGGAAAGGCGATATACCTTTAATTCCCAGTTGGCCGTAACTTTCTCGATGACGTCAAATTAGTGAAAAATCAAAGTATCTTTGTCGCCGTATAGCTCGAGAACGGGTCGACGGGTGCGGGCGAGAGTAGGCTCGTCGGACGGAGGACGCGGAGACGAAGGCTTACCGCGCAAAAAATTCGCGAAAATTCGCGGAAAATTTTTTACGTGTGCATCGGTAACGCGCGTCGACCTCGGCGGAGGATAACTTACCGACCACCACCGGCAGTGGTCGGTAACGGCTCGGGGGGTATAAGCTGCCGCGTTAAAAATGAATCCCGAATTTCGGCGCTTCCACGGTTCAGGGCTGAAAAGGGCCCGAAAGAAAATAACTGATTCAAACGTTCGAATTTAACGCCAACTTCGCGACGCTGACATCGCATCGGCGGCGAGTGCCGCCACAGTCACCGCGTTTACTCTCCCTTGATAGTTGAGCGAATGGACTTGTAACTTCGAGGTTACAAATCCGACTCTACGTTTATGTTTACATTTTCCATTAATTTTAAAGGGTGAGGGGGGGTTGGGGGGGAGGATGGCGGTGACAGAAAAATTGCGCTCTTCCCCGCCACCATCGTCGCTACCGACGACCTCGACCTCGAGCCGAGCGGGGCCGAAGGCCCGACGAGCTCCCGGAAATTTCGGAAAGGCGATATACCTTTAATTCCCAGTTGGCCGTAACTTTCTCGATGACGTCAAATTAGTGAAAAATCAAAGTTTCTTTGTCGCCGTATAGCTCGAGAACGGGTCGACGGGTGCGGGCGAGAGTAGGCTTGTCGGACGGAAGACGCCGAGACGAAGGCTTACCGCGCGAAAAATTCGCGAAAATTCGCGGAAAATTTTTTACGTGCGCATCGGTAACGCGCGTCGACCTCGGCGGAGGATAACTTACCGACCACCACCGGCAGTGGTCGGTAACGGCTCGGGGGGTATAAGCTGCCGCGTTAAAAATGAAACCCGAATTTCGGTGCTTCCACGGTTCAGGGCTGAAAAGGGCCCGAAAGAAAATAACTGATCCAAACGTTCGAATTTAACGCCAATTTCGCGACGCTGACTTCGCATCGATGGCGAGTGCCGCCACAGTCGCCGCGTTTACTCTCCCTTGATGGTTGAGCGAATGGACTTGTAACTTAGAGGTCACGAATCCGACTCTACGTTTACGTTTACATTTTCCATTAATTTTAAAGGGTGAGGAAGGGTTGGGGGGGGATGGCGATGACAGACCAATTGCGCACCTCCCCGCCACCATCGTCGCTACCGACGACCTCGACCTCGAGCCGAGCGGGGCCGAAGGCCCGACGAGCTCCCGGAAATTTCGGAAAGGCGATATACCTTTAATTCCCAGTTGGCCGTAACTTTCTCGATGACGTCAAATTAGTGAAAAATCAAAGTTTCTTTGTCGCCGTATAGCTCGAGAAAGGGTCGACGGGTGCGGGCGAGAGTAGGCTTGTCGGACGGAGGACGCGGAGACGAAGGCTTACCGCGCGAAAAATTCGCGAAAATTCGCGGAAAATTTTTTACGTGTGCATCGGTAACGCGCGTCGACCACGGCGGAGGATAACTTACCGACCACCACCGGCAGTGGTCGGTAACGGCTCGGGGGGTATAAGCTGCCGCGTTAAAAATGAATCCCGAATTTCGGCGCTTCCACGGTTCAGGGCTGAAAAGGGCCCGAAAGAAAATAACTGATTCAAACGTTCGAATTTAACGCCAACTTCGCGACGCTGACATCGCATCGGCGGCGAGTGCCGCCACAGTCGCCGCGTTTACTCTCCCTTGATAGTTGAGCGAATGGACTTGTAACTTCGAGGTTACAAATCCGACTCTACGTTTATGTTTACATTTTCCATTAATTTTAAACGGTGAGGGGGGGTTGGGGGGGGAGGATGGCGATGACAGAAAAATTGCGCACTTCCCCGCCACCATCGTCGCTACCGGCGACCTCGACCTCGAGCCGAGCGGGGCCGAAGGCCCGACGAGCTCCCGCAAATTTCGGAAAGGCGATATACCTTTAATTCCCAGTTGGCCGCAACTTTCTCGATGACGTCAAATTAGTGAAAAATCAAAGTTTCTTTGTCGCCGTATAGCTCGAGAACGGGTCGACGGGTGCGGGCGAGAGTAGGCTCGTCGGACGGAGGACGCGGAGACGAAGGCTTACCGCGCGAAAAATTCGCGAAAATTCGCGGAAAATTTTTTCGTGTGCATCGGTAACGCGCGTCGACCTCGGCGGAGGATAACTTACCGACCACCACCGGCAGTGGTCGGTAACGGCTCGGGGGGTATAAGCTGCCGCGTTAAAAATGAAACCCGAATTTCGGCGCTTCCACGGTTCAGGGCTGAAAAGGGCCCGAAAGAAAATAACTGATCCAAACGTTCGAATTTAACGCCAATTTCGCGACGCTGACTTCGCATCGATGGCGAGTGCCGCAACAGTCGCCGCGTTTACTCTCCCTTGATGGATGAGCGAATGGACTTGTAACTTCGAGGTTACGAATCTGACTCTACGTTTAGGTTTACATTTTCCATTAATTTTAAAGGGTGAGGAAGGGTTGGGGGGGGATGGCGATGACAGACCAATTGCGCACCTCCCCGCCACCATCGTCGCTACCGACGACCTCGACCTCGAGCCGAGCGGGGCCGAAGGCCCGACGAGCTCCCGGAAATTTCGGAAAGGCGATATACCTTTAATTCCCAGTTGGCCGTAACTTTCTCGATGACGTCAAATTAGTGAAAAATCAAAGTTTCTTTGTCGCCGTATAGCTCGAGAACGGGTCGACGGTTGTGGGCGAGAGTAGGCTCGTCGGACGGAGGACGCGGAGACGAAGGCTTACCGCGCGAAAAATTCGCGAAAATTCGCGGAAAATTTTTTACGTGTGCATCGGTAACGCGCGTCGACCTCGGCGGAGGATAACTTACCGACCACCACCGGCAGTGGTCGGTAACGGCTCGGGGGGTATAAGCTGCCGCGTTAAAAATGAAACCCGAATTTCGGCGCTTCCACGGTTCAGGGCTGAAAAGGGCCCGAAAGAAAATAACTGATCCAAACGTTCGAATTTAACGCCAATTTCGCGACGCTGACTTCGCATCGATGGCGAGTGCCGCAACAGTCGCCGCGTTTACTCTCCCTTGATGGTTGAGCGAATGGACTTGTAACTTCGAGGTTACGAATCTGACTCTACGTTTAGGTTTACATTTTCCATTAATTTTAAAGGGTGAGGAAGGGTTGGGGGGGGATGGCGATGACAGACCAATTGCGCACCTCCCCGCCACCATCGTCGCTACCGACGACCTCGACCTCGAGCCGAGCGGGGCCGAAGGCCCGACGAGCTCCCGGGAATTTCGGAAAGGCGATATACCTTTAATTCCCAGTTGGCCGTAACTTTCTCGATGACGTCAAATTAGTGAAAAATCAAAGTATCTTTGTCGCCGTATAGCTCGAGAACGGGTCGACGGGTGCGGGCGAGAGTAGGCTCGTCGAACGGAGGACGCGGAGACGAAGGCTTACCGCGCGAAAAATTCGCGAAAATTCGCGGAAAATTTTTTACGTGTGCATCGGTAACGCGCGTCGACCTCGGCGGAGGATAACTTACCGACCACCACCGGCAGTGGTCGGTAACGGCTCGGGGGGTATAAGCTGCCGCGTTAAAAATGAAACCCGAATTTCGGCGCTTCCACGGTTCAGGGCTGAAAAGGGCCCGAAAGAAAATAACTGATCCAAACGTTCGAATTTAACGCCAATTTCGCGGCGCTGACTTCGCATCGATGGCGAGTGCCGCCACAGTCGCCGCGTTTACTCTCCCTTGATGGTTGAGCGAATGGACTTGTAACTTAGAGGTCACGAATCCGACTCTACGTTTACGTTTACATTTTCCATTAATTTTAATGGGTGAGGAAGGGTTGGGGGGGGGATGGCGATGACAGACCAATTGCGCACCTCCCCGCCACCATCGTCGCTACCGACGACCTCGACCTCGAGCCGAGCGGTGCCGAAGGCCCGACGAGCTCCCGGAAATTTCGGAAAGGCGATATACCTTTAATTCCCAGTTGGCCGTAACTTTCTCGATGACGTCAAATTAGTGAAAAATCAAAGTTTCTTTCTCGCCGTATAGCTCGAGAACGGGTCGACGGGTGCGGGCGAGAGTAGGCTTGTCGGACGGAGGACGCGGAGACGAAGGTTTACCGCGTGAAAAATTCGCGAAAATTCGCGGAAAATTTTTTACGTGTGCCTCGGCAACGCGCGTCGACCTCGGCGGAGGATAACTTACCGACCACCACCGGCAGTGGTCGGTATCGGCTCGGGGGGTATAAGCTGCCGCGTTAAAAATGAAACCCGAATTTCGGCGCTTCCACGGTTCAGGGCTGAAAAGGGCCCGAAAGAAAATAACTGATTCAAACGTTCGAATTTAACGCCAACTTCGCGACGCTGACATCGCATCGGCGGCGAGTGCCGCCACAGTCGCCGCGTTTACTCTCCCTTGATAGTTGAGCGAATGGACTTGTAACTTCGAGGTTACAAATCCGACTCTACGTTTAGGTTTACATTTTCCATTAATTTTAAAGAGGGTGAGGAAGGGTTGGGGGGATGGCGATGACAGACCAATTGCGCACCTCCCCGCCACCATCGTCGCTACCGACGAACTCGACCTCGTGCCGAGCGGGGCCGAAGGCCCGACGAGCTCCCGGAAATTTCGGAAAGGCGATATACCTTTAATTCCCAGTTGGCCGTAACTTTCTCGATGACGTCAAATTAGTGAAAAATCAAAGTTTCTTTGTCGCCGTATAGCTCGAGAACGGGTCGACGGGTGCGGGCGAGAGAAGGCTTGTCGGACGGAGGACGCGGAGACGAAGGCTTACCGCGCGAAAAATTCGCGAAAATTCGCGGAAAATTTTTTACGTGTGCATCGGTAACGCGCGTCGACCTCGGCGGAGGATAACTTACCGACCACCACCGGCAGTGGTCGGTAACGGCTCGGGGGGTATAAGCTGCCGCGTTAAAAATGAAACCCGAATTTCGGCGCTTCCACGGTTCAGGGCTGAAAAGGGCCCGAAAGAAAATAACTGATCCAAACGTTCGAATTTAACGCCAATTTCGCGACGCTGACTTCGCATCGATGGCGAGTGCCGCAACAGTCGCCGCGTTTACTCTCCCTCGATGGTTGAGCGAATGGACTTGTAACTTCGAGGTTACGAATCTGACTCTACGTTTAGGTTTACATTTTCCATTAATTTTAAAGGGTGAGGAAGGGTTGGGGGGGGATGGCGATGACAGACCAATTGCGCACCTCCCCGCCACCATCGTCGCTACCGACGACCTCGACCTCGAGCCGAGCGGGGCCGAAGGCCCGACGAGCTCCCGGAAATTTCGGAAAGGCGATATACCTTTAATTCCCAGTTGGCCGTAACTTTCTCGATGACGTCAAATTAGTGAAAAATCAAAGTATCTTTGTCGCCGTATAGCTCGAGAACGGGTCGACGGGTGCGGGCGAGAGTAGGCTCGTCGGACGGAGGACGCGGAGACGAAGGCTTACCGCGCGAAAAATTCGCGAAAATTCGCGGAAAATTTTTTACGTGTGCATCGGTAACGCGCGTCGACCTCGGCGGAGGATAACTTACCGACCACCACCGGCAGTGGTCGGTAACGGCTCGGGGGGTATAAGCTGCCGCGTTAAAAATGAAACCCGAATTTCGGCGCTTCCACGGTTCAGGGCTGAAAAGGGCCCGAAAGAAAATAACTGATCCAAACGTTCGAATTTAACGCCAATTTCGCGGCGCTGACTTCGCATCGATGGCGAGTGCCGCCACAGTCGCCGCGTTTACTCTCCCTTGATGGTTGAGCGAATGGACTTGTAACTTAGAGGTCACGAATCCGACTCTACGTTTACGTTTACATTTTCCATTAATTTTAAAGGGTGAGGAAGGGTTGGGGGGGGATGGCGATGACAGACCAATTGCGCACCTCCCCGCCACCATCGTCGCTACCGACGACCTCGACCTCGAGCCGAGCGGGGCCGAAGGCCCGACGAGCTCCCGGAAATTTCGGAAAGGCGATATACCTTTAATTCCCAGTTGGCCGTAACTTTCTCGATGACGTCAAATTAGTGAAAAATCAAAGTTTCTTTGTCGCCGTATAGCTCGAGAAAGGGTCGACGGGTGCGGGCGAGAGTAGGCTTGTCGGACGGAGGACGCGGAGACGAAGGCTTACCGCGCGAAAAATTCGCGAAAATTCGCGGAAAATTTTTTACGTGTGCATCGGTAACGCGCGTCGACCTCGGCGGAGGATAGCTTACCGACCACCACCGGCAGTGGTCGGTAACGGCTCGGGGGGTATAAGCTGCCGCGTTAAAAATGAATCCCGAATTTCGGCGCTTCCACGGTTCAGGGCTGAAAAGGGCCCGAAAGAAAATAACTGATTCAAACGTTCGAATTTAACGCCAACTTCGCGACGCTGACATCGCATCGGCGGCGAGTGCCGCCACAGTCGCCGCGTTTACTCTCCCTTGATAGTTGAGCGAATGGACTTGTAACTTCGAGGTTACAAATCCGACTCTACGTTTATGTTTACATTTTCCATTAATTTTAAAGGGTGAGGGGGGGTTGGGGGGGGAGGATGGCGATGACAGACCAATTGCGCACCTCCCCGCCACCATCGTCGCTACCGACGACCTCGACCTCGAGCCGAGCGGGGCCGAAGGCCCGACGAGCTCCCGGAAATTTCGGAAAGGCGATATACCTTTAATTCCCAGTTGGCCGTAACTTTCTCGATGACGTCAAATTAGTGAAAAATCAAAGTATCTTTGTCGCCGTATAGCTCGAGAACGGGTCGACGGGTGCGGGCGAGAGTAGGCTCGTCGGACGGAGGACGCGGAGACGAAGGCTTACCGCGCGAAAAATTCGCGAAAATTCGCGGAAAATTTTTTACGTGTGCATCGGTAACGCGCGTCGACCTCGGCGGAGGATAACTTACCGACCACCACCGGCAGTGGTCGGTAACGGCTCGGGGGGTATAAGCTGCCGCGTTAAAAATGAAACCCGAATTTCGGCGCTTCCACGGTTCAGGGCTGAAAAGGGCCCGAAAGAAAATAACTGATCCAAACGTTCGAATTTAACGCCAATTTCGCGACGCTGACTTCGCATCGATGGCGAGTGCCGCCACAGTCGCCGCGTTTACTCTCCCTTGATAGTTGAGCGAATGGACTTGTAACTTCGAGGTTACAAATCCGACTCTACGTTTAGGTTTACATTTTCCATTAATTTTAAAGGGTGAGGGGGGGTTGGGAGGGAGGATGGCGATGACAGAAAAATTGCGCACTTCCCCGCCACCATCGTCGCTACCGACGACCTCGACCTCGAGCCGAGCGGGGCCGAAGGCCCGACGAGCTCCCGGAAGTTTCGGAAAGGCGATATACCTTTAATTCCCAGTTGGCCGTAACTTTCTCGATGACGTCAAATTAGTGAAAAATCAAAGTATCTTTGTCGCCGTATAGCTCGAGAACGGGTCGACGGGTGCGGGCGAGAGTAGGCTCGTCGGACGGAGGACGCGGAGACGAAGGCTTACCGCGCGAAAAATTCGCGAAAATTCGCGGAAAATTTTTTACGTGTGCATCGGTAACGCGCGTCGACCTCGGCGGAGGATAACTTACCGACCACCACCGGCAGTGGTCGGTAACGGCTCGGGGGGTATAAGCTGCCGCGTTAAAAATGAAACCCGAATTTCGGCGCTTCCACGGTTCAGGGCTGAAAAGGGCCCGAAAGAAAATAACTGATTCAAACGTTCGAATTTAACGCCAACTTCGCGACGCTGACATCGCATCGGCGGCGAGTGCCGCCACAGTCGCCGCGTTTACTCTCCCTTGATAGTTGAGCGAATGGACTTGTAACTTCGAGGTTACAAATCCGACTCTACGTTTAGGTTTACATTTTCCATTAATTTTAAAGGGTGAGGGGGGGTTGGGGGGGAGGATGGCGATGACAGAAAAATTGCGCACTTCCCCGCCACCATCGTCGCTACCGACGACCTCGACCTCGAGCCGAGCGGGGCCGAAGGCCCGACGAGCTCCCGGAAATTTCGGAAAGGCGATATACCTTTAATTCCCAGTTGGCCGTAACTTTCTCGATGACGTCAAATTAGTGAAAAATCAAAGTATCTTTGTCGCCGTATAGCTCGAGAACGGGTCGACGGGTGCGGGCGAGAGTAGGCTCGTCGGACGGAGGACGCGGAGACGAAGGCTTACCGCGCGAAAAATTCGCGAAAATTCGCGGAAAATTTTTTACGTGTGCATCGGTAACGCGCGTCGACCTCGGCGGAGGATAACTTACCGACCACCACCGGCAGTGGTCGGTAACGGCTCGGGGGGTATAAGCTGCCGCGTTAAAAATGAAACCCGAATTTCGGCGCTTCCACGGTTCAGGGCTGAAAAGGGCCCGAAAGAAAATAACTGATTCAAACGTTCGAATTTAACGCCAACTTCGCGACGCTGACATCGCATCGGCGGCGAGTGCCGCCACAGTCGCCGCGTTTACTCTCCCTCGATAGTTGAGCGAATGGACTTGTAATTTCGAGGTTACAAATCCGACTCTACGTTTATGTTTACATTTTCCATTAATTTTAAAGGGTGAGGGGGGGTTGGGGGGGAGGATGGCGATGACAGACCAATTGCGCACCTCCCCGCCACCATCGTCGCTACCGACGACCTCGACCTCGTGCCGAGCGGGGCCGAAGGCCCGACGAGCTCCCGGAAATTTCGGAAAGGCGATATACCTTTAATTCCCAGTTGGCCGTAACTTTCTCGATGACGTCAAATTAGTGAAAAATCAAAGTTTCTTTGTCGCCGTATAGCTCGAGAACGGGTCGACGGGTGCGGGCGAGAGTAGGCTTGTCGGACGGAGGACGCGGAGACGAAGGCTTACCGCGCGAAAAATTCGCGAAAATTCGCGGAAAATTTTTTACGTGTGCATCGGTAACGCGCGTCGACCTCGGCGGAGGATAACTTACCGACCACCACCGGCAGTGGTCGGTAACGGCTCGGGGGGTATAAGCTGCCGCGTTAAAAATGAAACCCGAATTTCGGTGCTTCCACGGTTCAGGGCTGAAAAGGGCCCGAAAGAAAATAACTGATCCAAACGTTCGAATTTAACGCCAATTTCGCGACGCTGACTTCGCATCGATGGCGAGTGCCGCCACAGTCGCCGCGTTTACTCTCCCTTGATGGTTGAGCGAATGGACTTGTAACTTAGAGGTCACGAATCCGACTCTACGTTTACGTTTACATTTTCCATTAATTTTAAAGGGTGAGGAAGGGTTGGGGGGGGATGGCGATGACAGACCAATTGCGCACCTCCCCGCCACCATCGTCGCTACCGACGACCTCGACCTCGAGCCGAGCGGGGCCGAAGGCCCGACGAGCTCCCGGAAATTTCGGAAAGGCGATATACCTTTAATTCCCAGTTGGCCGTAACTTTCTCGATGACGTCAAATTAGTGAAAAATCAAAGTTTCTTTGTCGCCGTATAGCTCGAGAAAGGGTCGACGGGTGCGGGCGAGAGTAGGCTTGTCGGACGGAGGACGCGGAGACGAAGGCTTACCGCGCGAAAAATTCGCGAAAATTCGCGGAAAATTTTTTACGTGTGCATCGGTAACGCGCGTCGACCTCGGCGGAGGATAACTTACCGACCACCACCGGCAGTGGTCGGTAACGGCTCGGGGGGTATAAGCTGCCGCGTTAAAAATGAATCCCGAATTTCGGCGCTTCCACGGTTCAGGGCTGAAAAGGGCCCGAAAGAAAATAACTGATTCAAACGTTCGAATTTAACGCCAACTTCGCGACGCTGACATCGCATCGGCGGCGAGTGCCGCCACAGTCGCCGCGTTTACTCTCCCTTGATAGTTGAGCGAATGGACTTGTAACTTCGAGGTTACGAATCCGACTCTACGTTTAGGTTTACATTTTCCATTAATTTTAAAGGGTGAGGGGGGGTTGGGAGGAGGATGGCGATGACAGACCAATTGCGCACCTCCCCGCCACCATCGTCGCTACCGACGACCTCGACCTCGAGCCGAGCGGTGCCGAAGGCCCGACGAGCTCCCGGAAATTTCGGAAAGGCGATATACCTTTAATTCCCAGTTGGCCGTAACTTTCTCGATGACGTCAAATTAGTGAAAAATCAAAGTTTCTTTGTCGCCGTATAGCTCGAGAACGGGTCGACGGGTGCGGGCGAGAGTAGGCTCGTCGGACGGAGGACGCGGAGACCAAGGCTTACCGCGCGAAAAATTCGCGAAAATTCGCGGAAAATTTTTTACGTGTGCATCGGTAACGCGCGTCGACCTCGGCGGAGGATAACTTACCGACCACCACCGGCAGTGGTCGGTAACGGCTCGGGGGGTATAAGCTGCCGCGTTAAAAATGAAACCCGAATTTCGGCGCTTCCACGGTTCAGGGCTGAAAAGGGCCCGAAAGAAAATAACTGATCCAAACGTTCGAATTTAACGCCAATTTCGCGACGCTGACTTCGCATCGATGGCGAGTGCCGCAACAGTCGCCGCGTTTACTCTCCCTTGATGGATGAGCGAATGGACTTGTAACTTCGAGGTTACGAATCTGACTCTACGTTTAGGTTTACATTTTCCATTAATTTTAAAGGGTGAGGAAGGGTTGGGGGGGATGGCGATGACAGACCAATTGCGCACCTCCCCGCCACCATCGTCGCTACCGACGACCTCGACCTCGAGCCGAGCGGGGCCGAAGGCCCGACGAGCTCCCGGAAATTTCGGAAAGGCGATATACCTTTAATTCCCAGTTGGCCGTAACTTTCTCGATGACGTCAAATTAGTGAAAAATCAAAGTTTCTTTCTCGCCGTATAGCTCGAGAACGGGTCGACGGGTGCGGGCGAGAGTAGGCTTGTCGGACGGAGGACGCGGAGACGAAGGCTTACCGCGCGAAAAATTCGCGAAAATTCGCGGAAAATTTTTTACGTGTGCATCGGTAACGCGCGTCGACCTCGGCGGAGGATAACTTACCGACCACCACCGGCAGTGGTCGGTAACGGCTCGGGGGGTATAAGCTGCCGCGTTAAAAATGAAACCCGAATTTCGGCGCTTCCACGGTTCAGGGCTGAAAAGGGCCCGAAAGAAAATAACTGATCCAAACGTTCGAATTTAACGCCAATTTCGCGACGCTGACTTCGCATCGATGGCGAGTGCCGCAACAGTCGCCGCGTTTACTCTCCCTTGATGGTTGAGCGAATGGACTTGTAACTTCGAGGTTACGAATCTGACTCTACGTTTAGGTTTACATTTTCCATTAATTTTAAAGGGTGAGGAAGGGTTGGGGGGGGATGGCGATGACAGACCAATTGCGCACCTCCCCGCCACCATCGTCGCTACCGACGACCTCGACCTCGAGCCGAGCGGGGCCGAAGGCCCGACGAGCTCCCGGGAATTTCGGAAAGGCGATATACCTTTAATTCCCAGTTGGCCGTAACTTTCTCGATGACGTCAAATTAGTGAAAAATCAAAGTTTCTTTCTCGCCGTATAGCTCGAGAACGGGTCGACGGGTGCGGGCGAGAGTAGGCTTGTCGGACGGAGGACGCGGAGACGAAGGTTTACCGCGTGAAAAATTCGCGAAAATTCGCGGAAAATTTTTTACGTGTGCCTCGGCAACGCGCGTCGACCTCGGCGGAGGATAACTTACCGACCACCACCGGCAGTGGTCGGTATCGGCTCGGGGGGTATAAGCTGCCGCGTTAAAAATGAAACCCGAATTTCGGCGCTTCCACGGTTCAGGGCTGAAAAGGGCCCGAAAGAAAATAACTGATTCAAACGTTCGAATTTAACGCCAACTTCGCGACGCTGACATCGCATCGGCGGCGAGTGCCGCCACAGTCGCCGCGTTTACTCTCCCTTGATAGTTGAGCGAATGGACTTGTAACTTCGAGGTTACAAATCCGACTCTACGTTTAGGTTTACATTTTCCATTAATTTTAAAGAGGGTGAGGAAGGGTTGGGGGGATGGCGATGACAGACCAATTGCGCACCTCCCCGCCACCATCGTCGCTACCGACGAACTCGACCTCGTGCCGAGCGGGGCCGAAGGCCCGACGAGCTCCCGGAAATTTCGGAAAGGCGATATACCTTTAATTCCCAGTTGGCCGTAACTTTCTCGATGACGTCAAATTAGTGAAAAATCAAAGTTTCTTTGTCGCCGTATAGCTCGAGAACGGGTCGACGGGTGCGGGCGAGAGTAGGCTTGTCGGACGGAGGACGCGGAGACGAAGGCTTACCGCGCGAAAAATTCGCGACAATTCGCGGAAAATTTTTTACGTGTGCATCGGTAACGCGCGTCGACCTCGGCGGAGGATAACTTACCGACCACCACCGGCAGTGGTCGGTAACGGCTCGGGGGGTATAAGCTGCCGCGTTAAAAATGAAACCCGAATTTCGGCGCTTCCACGGTTCAGGGCTGAAAAGGGCCCGAAAGAAAATAACTGATTCAAACGTTCGAATTTAACGCCAACTTCGCGACGCTGACATCGCATCGGCGGCGAGTGCCGCCACAGTCGCCGCGTTTACTCTCCCTTGATAGTTGAGCGAATGGACTTGTAACTTCGAGGTTACAAATCCGACTCTACGTTTATGTTTACATTTTCCATTAATTTTAAAGGGTGAGGGGGGGTTGGGGGGGAGGATGGCGATGACAGAAAAATTGCGCTCTTCCCCGCCACCATCGTCGCTACCGACGACCTCGACCTCGAGCCGAGCGGGGCCGAAGGCCCGACGAGCTCCCGGAAATTTCGGAAAGGCGATATACCTTTAATTCCCAGTTGGCCGCAACTTTCTCGATGACGTCAAATTAGTGAAAAATCAAAGTTTCTTTGTCGCCGTATAGCTCGAGAACGGGTCGACGGGTGCGGGCGAGAGTAGGCTCGTCGGACGGAGGACGCGGAGACGAAGGCTTACAGCGCGAAAAATTCGCGAAAATTCGCGGAAAATTTTTTACGTGTGCATCGGTAACGCGCGTCGACCTCGGCGGAGGATAACTTACCGACCACCACCGGCAGTGGTCGGTAACGGCTCGGGGGGTATAAGCTGCCGCGTTAAAAATGAAACCCGAATTTCGGCGCTTCCACGGTTCAGGGCTGAAAAGGGCCCGAAAGAAAATAACTGATCCAAACGTTCGAATTTAACGCCAATTTCGCGACGCTGACTTCGCATCGATGGCGAGTGCCGCAACAGTCGCCGCGTTTACTCTCCCTCGATGGTTGAGCGAATGGACTTGTAACTTCGAGGTTACGAATCTGACTCTACGTTTAGGTTTACATTTTCCATTAATTTTAAAGGGTGAGGAAGGGTTGGGGGGGGATGGCGATGACAGACCAATTGCGCACCTCCCCGCCACCATCGTCGCTACCGACGACCTCGACCTCGAGCCGAGCGGGGCCGAAGGCCCGACGAGCTCCCGGAAATTTCGGAAAGGCGATATACCTTTAATTCCCAGTTGGCCGTAACTTTCTCGATGACGTCAAATTAGTGAAAAATCAAAGTATCTTTGTCGCCGTATAGCTCGAGAACGGGTCGACGGGTGCGGGCGAGAGTAGGCTCGTCGGACGGAGGACGCGGAGACGAAGGCTTACCGCGCGAAAAATTCGCGAAAATTCGCGGAAAATTTTTTACGTGTGCATCGGTAACGCGCGTCGACCTCGGCGGAGGATAACTTACCGACCACCACCGGCAGTGGTCGGTAACGGCTCGGGGGGTATAAGCTGCCGCGTTAAAAATGAAACCCGAATTTCGGCGCTTCCACGGTTCAGGGCTGAAAAGGGCCCGAAAGAAAATAACTGATCCAAACGTTCGAATTTAACGCCAATTTCGCGGCGCTGACTTCGCATCGATGGCGAGTGCCGCCACAGTCGCCGCGTTTACTCTCCCTTGATGGTTGAGCGAATGGACTTGTAACTTAGAGGTCACGAATCCGACTCTACGTTTACGTTTACATTTTCCATTAATTTTAAAGGGTGAGGAAGGGTTTGGGGGGGGATGGCGATGACAGACCAATTGCGCACCTCCCCGCCACCATCGTCGCTACCGACGACCTCGACCTCGAGCCGAGCGGGGCCGAAGGCCCGACGAGCTCCCGGAAATTTCGGAAAGGCGATATACCTTTAATTCCCAGTTGGCCGTAACTTTCTCGATGACGTCAAATTAGTGAAAAATCAAAGTTTCTTTGTCGCCGTATAGCTCGAGAAAGGGTCGACGGGTGCGGGCGAGAGTAGGCTTGTCGGACGGAGGACGCGGAGACGAAGGCTTACCGCGCGAAAAATTCGCGAAAATTCGCGGAAAATTTTTTACGTGTGCATCGGTAACGCGCGTCGACCTCGGCGGAGGATAGCTTACCGACCACCACCGGCAGTGGTCGGTAACGGCTCGGGGGGTATAAGCTGCCGCGTTAAAAATGAATCCCGAATTTCGGCGCTTCCACGGTTCAGGGCTGAAAAGGGCCCGAAAGAAAATAACTGATTCAAACGTTCGAATTTAACGCCAACTTCGCGACGCTGACATCGCATCGGCGGCGAGTGCCGCCACAGTCGCCGCGTTTACTCTCCCTTGATAGTTGAGCGAATGGACTTGTAACTTCGAGGTTACAAATCCGACTCTACGTTTATGTTTACATTTTCCATTAATTTTAAAGGGTGAGGGGGGGTTGGGGGGGGAGGATGGCGATGACAGACCAATTGCGCACCTCCCCGCCACCATCGTCGCTACCGACGACCTCGACCTCGAGCCGAGCGGGGCCGAAGGCCCGACGAGCTCCCGGAAATTTCGGAAAGGCGATATACCTTTAATTCCCAGTTGGCCGTAACTTTCTCGATGACGTCAAATTAGTGAAAAATCAAAGTATCTTTGTCGCCGTATAGCTCGAGAACGGGTCGACGGGTGCGGGCGAGAGTAGGCTCGTCGGACGGAGGACGCGGAGACGAAGGCTTACCGCGCGAAAAATTCGCGAAAATTCGCGGAAAATTTTTTACGTGTGCATCGGTAACGCGCGTCGACCTCGGCGGAGGATAACTTACCGACCACCACCGGCAGTGGTCGGTAACGGCTCGGGGGGTATAAGCTGCCGCGTTAAAAATGAAACCCGAATTTCGGCGCTTCCACGGTTCAGGGCTGAAAAGGGCCCGAAAGAAAATAACTGATTCAAACGTTCGAATTTAACGCCAACTTCGCGACGCTGACATCGCATCGGCGGCGAGTGCCGCCACAGTCGCCGCGTTTACTCTCCCTTGATAGTTGAGCGAATGGACTTGTAACTTCGAGGTTACAAATCCGACTCTACGTTTAGGTTTACATTTTCCATTAATTTTAAAGGGTGAGGGGGGGTTGGGGGGGAGGATGGCGATGACAGAAAAATTGCGCACTTCCCCGCCACCATCGTCGCTACCGACGACCTCGACCTCGAGCCGAGCGGGGCCGAAGGCCCGACGAGCTCCCGGAAATTTCGGAAAGGCGATATACCTTTAATTCCCAGTTGGCCGTAACTTTCTCGATGACGTCAAATTAGTGAAAAATCAAAGTATCTTTGTCGCCGTATAGCTCGAGAACGGGTCGACGGGTGCGGGCGAGAGTAGGCTCGTCGGACGGAGGACGCGGAGACGAAGGCTTACCGCGCGAAAAATTCGCGAAAATTCGCGGAAAATTTTTTACGTGTGCATCGGTAACGCGCGTCGACCTCGGCGGAGGATAACTTACCGACCACCACCGGCAGTGGTCGGTAACGGCTCGGGGGGTATAAGCTGCCGCGTTAAAAATGAAACCCGAATTTCGGCGCTTCCACGGTTCAGGGCTGAAAAGGGCCCGAAAGAAAATAACTGATCCAAACGTTAGAATTTAACGCCAATTTCGCGGCGCTGACTTCGCATCGATGGCGAGTGCCGCCACAGTCGCCGCGTTTACTCTCCCTTGATGGTTGAGCGAATGGACTTGTAACTTCGAGGTCACGAATCCGACTCTACGTTTACGTTTACATTTTCCATTAATTTTAAAGGGTGAGGAAGGGTTGGGGGGGGATGGCGATGACAGACCAATTGCGCACCTCCCCGCCACCATCGTCGCTACCGACGACCTCGACCTCGAGCCGAGCGGGGCCGAAGGCCCGACGAGCTCCCGGAAATATCGGAAAGGCGATATACCTTTAATTCCCAGTTGGCCGTAACTTTCTCGATGACGTCAAATTAGTGAAAAATCAAAGTTTCTTTGTCGCCGTATAGCTCGAGAACGGGTCGACGGGTGCGGGCGAGAGTAGGCTTGTCGGACGGAGGACGCGGAGACGAAGGCTTACCGCGCGAAAAATTCGCGAAAATTCGCGGAAAATTTTTTACGTGTGCATCGGTAACGCGCGTCGACCTCGGCGGAGGATAACTTACCGACCACCACCGGCAGTGGTCGGTAACGGCTCGGGGGGTATAAGCTGCCGCGTTAAAAATGAAACCCGAATTTCGGCGCTTCCACGGTTCAGGGCTGAAAAGGGCCCGAAAGAAAATAACTGATTCAAACGTTCGAATTTAACGCCAACTTCGCGACGCTGACATCGCATCGGCGGCGAGTGCCGCCACAGTCGCCGCGTTTACTCTCCCTCGATAGTTGAGCGAATGGACTTGTAATTTCGAGGTTACAAATCCGACTCTACGTTTATGTTTACATTTTCCATTAATTTTAAAGGGTGAGGGGGGGTTGGGGGGGAGGATGGCGATGACAGACCAATTGCGCACCTCCCCGCCACCATCGTCGCTACCGACGACCTCGATCTCGAGCCGAGCGGGGCCGAAGGCCCGACGAGCTCCCGGAAATTTCGGAAAGGCGATATACCTTTAATTCCCAGTTGGCCGTAACTTTCTCGATGACGTCAAATTAGTGAAAAATCAAAGTTTCTTTCTCGCCGTATAGCTCGAGAACGGGTCGACGGGTGCGGGCGAGAGTAGGCTTGTCGGACGGAGGACGCGGAGACGAAGGCTTCCGCGCGAAAAATTCGAGAAAATTCGCGGAAAATTTTTTACGTGTGCATCGGTAACGCGCGTCGACCTCGGCGGAGGATAACTTACCAACCACCACCGGCAGTGGTCGGTAACGGCTCGGGGGGTATAAGCTGCCGCGTTAAAAATGAAACCCGAATTTCGGCGCTTCCACGGTTCAGGGCTGGAAAGGGCCCGAAAGAAAATAACTGATCCAAACGTTCGAATTTAACGCCAACTTCGCAACGCTGACATCGCATCGGCGGCGAGTGCCGCCACAGTCGCCGCGTTTACTCTCCCTTGATAGTTGAGCGAATGGACTTGTAACTTCGAGGTTACAAATCCGACTCTACGTTTAGGTTTACATTTTCCATTAATTTTAAAGGGTGAGGTGGGTTGGGGGGAGGATGGCGATGACAGAAAAATTGCGCACTTCCCCGCCACCATCGTCGCTACCGACGACCTCGACCTCGAGCCGAGCGGGGCCGAAGGCCCGACGAGCTCCCGGAAATTTCGGAAAGGCGATATACCTTTAATTCCCAGTTGGCCGTAACTTTCTCGATGACGTCAAATTAGTGAAAAATCAAAGTATCTTTGTCGCCGTATAGCTCGAGAACGGGTCGACGGGTGCGGGCGAGAGTAGGCTCGTCGGACGGAGGACGCGGAGACGAAGGCTTACCGCGCGAAAAATTCGCGAAAATTCGCGGAAAATTTTTTACGTGTGCATCGGTAACGCGCGTCGACCTCGGCGGAGGGTAACTTACCGACCACCACCGGCAGTGGTCGGTAACGGCTCGGGGGGTATAAGCTGCCGCTTTAAAAATGAAACCCGAATTTCGGCGCTTCCACGGTTCAGGGCTGAAAAGGGCCCGAAAGAAAATAACTGATTCAAACGTTCGAATTTAACGCCAACTTCGCGACGCTGACATCGCATCGGCGGCGAGTGCGGCCACAGTCGCCGCGTTTACTCTCCCTTGATAGTTGAGCGAATGGACTTGTAACTTCGAGGTTACAAATCCGACTCTACGTTTAGGTTTACATTTTCCATTAATTTTAAAGGGTGAGGGGGGTTGGGGGGGAGGATGGCGATGACAGAAAAATTGCGCACTTCCCCGCCACCATCGTTGCTACCGACGACCTCGACCTCGAGCCGAGCGGGGCCGAAGGCCCGACGAGCTCCCGGAAATTTCGGAAAGGCGATATACCTTTAATTCCCAGTTGGCCGTAACTTTCTCGATGACGTCAAATTAGTGAAAAATCAAAGTTTCTTTGTCGCCGTATAGCTCGAGAACGGGTCGACGGGTGCGGGCGAGAGTAGGCTCGTCGGACGGAGGACGCGGAGACGAAGGCTTACCGCGCGAAAAATTCGCGAAAATTCGCGGAAAATTTTTTACGTGTGCATCGGTAACGCGCGTCGACCTCGGCGGAGGATAACTTACCGACCACCACCGGCAGTGGTCGGTAACGGCTCGGGGGGTATAAGCTGCCGCGTTAAAAATGAAACCCGAATTTCGGCGCTTCCACGGTTCAGGGCTGAAAAGGGCCCGAAAGAAAATAACTGATCCAAACGTTCGAATTTAACGCCAATTTCGCGACGCTGACTTCGCATCGATGGCGAGTGCCGCCACAGTCGCCGCGTTTACTCTCCCTTGATGGTTGAGCGAATGGACTTGTAACTTCGAGGTTACGAATCTGACTCTAAGTTTAGGTTTACATTTTCCATTAATTTTAAAGGGTGAGGAAGGGTTGGGGGGGATGGCGATGACAGACCAATTGCGCACCTCCCCGCCACCATCGTCGCTACCGACGACCTCGACCTCGAGCCGAGCGGGGCCGAAGGCCCGACGAGCTCCCGGAAATTTCGGAAAGGCGATATACCTTTAATTCCCAGTTGGCCGTAACTTTCTCGATGACGTCAGATTAGTGAAAAATCAAAGTATCTTTGTCGCCGTATAGCTCGAGAACGGGTCGACGGGTGCGGGCGAGAGTAGGCTCGTCGGACGGAGGACGCCGAGACGAAGGCTTACCGCGCGAAAAATTCGCGAAAATTCGCGGAAAATTTTTTACGTGTGCATCGGTAACGCGCGTCGACCTCGGCGGAGGGTAACTTACCGACCACCACCGGCAGTGGTCGGTAACGGCTCGGGGGGTATAAGCTGCCGCGTTAAAAATGAAACCCGAATTTCGGCGCTTCCACGGTTCAGGGCTGAAAAGGGCCCGAAAGAAAATAACTGATTCAAACGTTCGAATTTAACGCCAACTTCGCGACGCTGACATCGCATCGGCGGCGAGTGCCGCCACAGTCGCCGCGTTTACTCTCCCTTGATAGTTGAGCGAATGGACTTGTAACTTCGAGGTTACAAATCCGACTCTAAGTTTAGGTTTACATTTTCCATTAATTTGAAAGGGTGAGGGGGGTTGGGGGGGAGGATGGCGATGACAGAAAAATTGCGCACTTCCCCGCCACCATCGTCGCTACCGACGACCTCGACCTCGAGCCGAGCGGGGCCGAGGGCCCGACGAGCTCCCGGAAATTTCGGAAAGGCGATATACCTTTAATTCCCAGTTGGCCGTAACTTTCTCGATGACGTCAAATTAGTGAAAAATCAAAGTTTCTTTGTCGCCGTATAGCTCGAGAACGGGTCGACGGGTGCGGGCGAGAGTAGGCTCGTCGGACGGAGGACGCGGAGACGAAGGCTTACCGCGCGAAAAATTCGCGAAAATTCGCGGAAAATTTTTTACGTGTGCATCGGTAACGCGCGACGACCTCGGCGGAGGATAACTTACCGACCACCACCGGCAGTGGTCGGTAACGGCTCGGGGGGTATAAGCTGCCGCGTTAAAAATGAAACCCGAATTTCGGCGCTTCCACGGTTCAGGGCTGAAAAGGGCCCGAAAGAAAATAACTGATCCAAACGTTCGAATTTAACGCCAATTTCGCGACGCTGACTTCGCATCGATGGCGAGTGCCGCCACAATCGCCGCGTTTACTCTCCCTTGATGGTTGAGCGAATGGACTTGTAACTTCGAGGTTACGAATCTGACTCTACGTTTAGGTTTACATTATCCATTAATTTTAAAGGGTGAGGAAGGGTTGGGGGGGATGGCGATGACAGACCAATTGCGCACCTCCCCGCCACCATCGTCGCTACCGATGACCTCGACCTCGAGCCGAGCGGGGCCGAAGGCCCGACGAGCTCCCGGAAATTTCGGAAAGGCGATATACCTTTAATTCCCAGTTGGCCGTAACTTTCTCGATGACGTCAAATTAGTGAAAAATCAAAGTATCTTTGTCGCCGTATAGCTCGAGAACGGGTCGACGGGTGCGGGCGAGAGTAGGCTCGTCGGACGGAGGACGCGGAGACGAAGGCTTACCGCGCGAAAAATTCGCGAAAATTCGCGGAAAATTTTTTGCGTGTGCATCGGTAACGCGCGTCGACCTCGGCGGAGGATAACTTACCGACCACCACCGGCAGTGGTCGGTAACGGCTCGGGGGGTATAAGCTGCCGCGTTAAAAATGAAACCCGAATTTCGGCGCTTCCACGGTTCAGGGCTGAAAAGGGCCCGAAAGAAAATAACTGATCCAAACGTTCGAATTTAACGCCAATTTCGCGGCGCTGACTTCGCATCGATGGCGAGTGCCGCCACAGTCGCCGCGTTTACTCTCCCTTGATGGTTGAGCGAATGGACTTGTAACTTCGAGGTTACGAATCTGACTCTACGTTTAGGTTTACATTTTCCATTAATTTTAAAGGGTGAGGAAGGGTTGGGGGGGATGGCGATGACAGACCAATTGCGCACCTCCCCGCCACCATCGTCGCTACCGACGACCTCGACCTCGAGCCGAGCGGGGCCGAAGGCCCGACGAGCTCCCGGAAATTTCGGAAAGGCGATATACCTTTAATTCCCAGTTGGCCGTAACTTTCTCGATGACGTCAAATTAGTGAAAAATCAAAGTATCTTTGTCGCCGTATAGCTCGAGAACGGGTCGACGGGTGCGGGCGAGAGTAGGCTTGTCGGACGGAGGACGCGGAGACGAAGGCTTACCGCGCGAAAAATTCGCGAAAATTCGCGGAAAATTTTTTACGTGTGCATCGGTAACGCGCGTCGACCTCGGCGGAGGATAACTTACCGACCACCACCGGCAGTGGTCGGTAACGGCTCGGGGGGTATAAGCTGCCGCGTTAAAAATGAATCCCGAATTTCGGCGCTTCCACGGTTCAGGGCTGAAAAGGGCCCGAAAGAAAATAACTGATTCAAACGTTCGAATTTAACGCCAACTTCGCGACGCTGACATCGCATCGGCGGCGAGTGCCGCCACAGTCGCCGCGTTTACTCTCCCTTGATAGTTGAGCGAATGGACTTGTAATTTCGAGGTTACAAATCCGACTCTACGTTTAGGTTTACATTTTCCATTAATTTTAAAGGGTGAGGAAGGGTTGGGGGGGATGGCGATGACAGACCAATTGCGCACCTCCCCGCCACCATCGTCGCTACCGACGACCTCGACCTCGAGCCGAGCGGGGCCGAAGGCCCGACGAGCTCCCGGAAATTTCGGAAAGGCGATATACCTTTAATTCCCAGTTGGCCGTAACTTTCTCGATGACGTCAAATTAGTGAAAAATCAAAGTATCTTTGTCGCCGTATAGCTCGAGAACGGGTCGACGGGTGCGGGCGAGAGTAGGCTTGTCGGACGGAGGACGCGGAGACGAAGGCTTACCGCGCGAAAAATTCGCGAAAATTCGCGGAAAATTTTTTACGTGTGCATCGGTAACGCGCGTCGACCTCGGCGGAGGATAACTTACCGACCACCACCGGCAGTGGTCGGTAACGGCTCGGGGGGTATAAGCTGCCGCGTTAAAAATGAATCCCGAATTTCGGCGCTTCCACGGTTCAGGGCTGAAAAGGGCCCGAAAGAAAATAACTGATTCAAACGTTCGAATTTAACGCTAACTTCGCGACGCTGACATCGCATCGGCGGCGAGTGCCGCCACAGTCGCCGCGTTTACTCTCCCTTGATAGTTGAGCGAATGGACTTGTAATTTCGAGGTTACAAATCCGACTCTACGTTTATGTTTACATTTTCCATTAATTTTAAAGGGTGAGGGGGGGTTGGGGGGGGAGGATGGCGATGACAGACCAATTGCGCACCTCCCCGCCACCATCGTCGCTACCGACGACCTCGACCTCGAGCCGAGCGGGGCCGAAGGCCCGACGAGCTCCCGGAAATTTCGGAAAGGCGATATACCTTTAATTCCCAGTTGGCCGTAACTTTCTCGATGACGTCAAATTAGTGAAAAATCAAAGTATCTTTGTCGCCGTATAGCTCGAGAACGGGTCGACGGGTGCGGGCGAGAGTAGGCTCGTCGGACGGAGGACGCGGAGACGAAGGCTTACCGCGCGAAAAATTCGCGAAAATTCGCGGAAAATTTTTTACGTGTGCATCGGTAACGCGCGTCGACCTCGGCGGAGGATAACTTACCGACCACCACCGGCAGTGGTCGGTAACGGCTCGGGGGGTATAAGCTGCCGCGTTAAAAATGAAACCCGAATTTCGGCGCTTCCACGGTTCAGGGCTGAAAAGGGCCCGAAAGAAAATAACTGATCCAAACGTTCGAATTTAACGCCAATTTCGCGGCGCTGACTTCGCATCGATGGCGAGTGCCGCCACAGTCGCCGCGTTTACTCTCCCTTGATGGTTGAGCGAATGGACTTGTAACTTCGAGGTCACGAATCCGACTCTACGTTTACGTTTACATTTTCCATTAATTTTAAAGGGTGAGGAAGGGTTGGGGGGGATGGCGATGACAGACCAATTGCGCACCTCCCCGCCACCATCGTCGCTACCGACGACCTCGACCTCGAGCCGAGCGGGGCCGAAGGCCCGACGAGCTCCCGGAAATTTCGGAAAGGCGATATACCTTTAATTCCCAGTTGGCCGTAACTTTCTCGATGACGTCAAATTAGTGAAAAATCAAAGTTTCTTTGTCGCCGTATAGCTCGAGAACGGGTCGACGGGTGCGGGCGAGAGTAGGCTCGTCGGACGGAGGACGCGGAGACGAAGGCTTACCGCGCGAAAAATTCGCGAAAATTCGCGGAAAATTTTTTACGTGTGCATCGGTAACGCGCGTCGACCTCGGCGGAGGATAACTTACCGACCACCACCGGCAGTGGTCGGTAACGGCTCGGGGGGTATAAGCTGCCGCGTTAAAAATGAAACCCGAATTTCGGCGCTTCCACGGTTCAGGGCTGAAAAGGGCCCGAAAGAAAATAACTGATCCAAACGTTCGAATTTAACGCCAATTTCGCGACGCTGACTTCGCATCGATGGCGAGTGCCGCCACAGTCGCCGCGTTTACTCTCCCTTGATGGTTGAGCGAATGGACTTGTAACTTCGAGGTTACGAATCTGACTCTACGTTTAGGTTTACATTTTCCATTAATTTTAAAGGGTGAGGAAGGGTTGGGGGGGATGGCGATGACAGACCAATTGCGCACCTCCCCGCCACCATCGTCGCTACCGACGACCTCGACCTCGAGCCGAGCGGGGCCGAAGGCCCGACGAGCTCCCGGAAATTTCGGAAAGGCGATATACCTTTAATTCCCAGTTGGCCGTAACTTTCTCGATGACGTCAATTTAGTGAAAAATCAAAGTATCTTTGTCGCCGTATAGCTCGAGAACGGGTCGACGGGTGCGGGCGAGAGTAGGCTCGTCGGACGGAGGACGCGGAGACGAAGGCTTACCGCGCGAAAAATTCGCGAATATTCGCGGAAAATTTTTTACGTGTGCATCGGTAACGCGCGTCGACCTCGGCGGAGGATAACTTACCGACCACCACCGGCAGTGGTCGGTAACGGCTCGGGGGGTATAAGCTGCCGCGTTAAAAATGAAACCCGAATTCCGGCGCTTCCACGGTTCAGGGCTGAAAAGGGCCCGAAAGAAAATAACTGATCCAAACGTTCGAATTTAACGCCAATTTCGCGGCGCTGACTTCGCATCGATGGCGAGTGCCGCCACAGTCGCCGCGTTTACTCTCCCTTGATGGTTGAGCGAATGGACTTGTAACTTAGAGGTCACGAATCCGACTCTACGTTTACGTTTACATTTTCCATTAATTTTAAAGGGTGAGGAAGGGTTGGGGGGGGGATGGCGATGACAGACCAATTGCGCACCTCCCCGCCACCATCGTCGCTACCGACGACCTCGACCTCGAGCCGAGCGGGGCCGAAGGCCCGACGATCTCCCGGAAATTTCGGAAAGGCGATATACCTTTAATTCCCAGTTGGCCGTAACTTTCTCGATGACGTCAAATTAGTGAAAAATCAAAGTTTCTTTGTCGCCGTATAGCTCGAGAACGGGTCGACGGGTGCGGGCGAGAGTAGGCTTGTCGGACGGAGGACGCGGAGACGAAGGCTTACCGCGCGAAAAATTCGCGAAAATTCGCGGAAAATTTTTTACGTGTGCATCGGTAACGCGCGTCGACCTCGGCGGAGGATAACTTACCGACCACCACCGGCAGTGGTCGGTAACGGCTCGGGGGGTATAAGCTGCCGCGTTAAAAATGAAACCCGAATTTCGGCGCTTCCACGGTTCAGGGCTGAAAAGGGCCCGAAAGAAAATAACTGATCCAAACGTTCGAATTTAACGCCAATTTCGCGACGCTGACTTCGCATCGATGGCGAGTGCCGCCACAGTCGCCGCGTTTACTCTCCCTTGATGGTTGAGCGAATGGACTTGTAACTTCGAGGTTACGAATCCGACTCTACGTTTAGGTTTACATTTTCCATTAATTTTAAAGGGTGAGGAAGGGTTGGGGGGGGGGATGGCGATGACAGACCAATTGCGCACCTCCCCGCCACCATCGTCGCTACCGACGACCTCGACCTCGAGCCGAGCGGGGCCGAAGGCCCGACGAGCTCCCGGAAATTTCGGAAAGGCGATATACCTTTAATTCCCAGTTGGCCGTAACTTTCTCGATGACGTCAAATTAGTGAAAAATCAAAGTTTCTTTCTCGCCGTATAGCTCGAGAACGGGTCGACGGGTGCGGGCGAGAGTAGGCTTGTCGGACGGAGGACGCGGAGACGAAGGCTTACCGCGCGAAAAATTCGCGGAAAATTTTTTACGTGTGCATCGGTAACGCGCGTCGACCTCGGCGGAGGATAACTTACCAACCACCACCGGCAGTGGTCGGTAACGGCTAGGGGGTATAAGCTGCCGCGTTAAAAATGAAACCCGAATTTCGGCGCTTCCACGGTTCAGGGCTGAAAAGGGCCCGAAAGAAAATAACTGATTCAAACGTTCGAATTTAACGCCAACTTCGCGACGCTGACATCGCATCGGCGGCGAGTGCCGCCACAGTCGCCGCGTTTACTCTCCCTTGATAGTTGAGCGAATGGACTTGTAACTTCGAGGTTACAAATCCGACTCTACGTTTAGGTTTACATTTTCCATTAATTTTAAAGGGTGAGAGGGGGTGGGGGGAGGATGGCGATGACAGAAAAATTGCGCACTTCCCCGCCACCATCGTCGCTACCGACGACCTCGACCTCGAGCCGAGCGGGGCCGAAGGCCCGACGAGCTCCCGGAAATTTCGGAAAGGCGATATACCTTTAATTCCCAGTTGGCCGTAACTTTCTCGATGACGTCAAATTAGTGAAAAATCAAAGTTTCTTTGTCGCCGTATAGCTCGAGAACGGGTCGACGGGTGCGGGCGAGAATAGGCTCGTCGGACGGAGGACGCGGAGACGAAGGCTTACCGCGCGAAAAATTCGCGAAAATTCGCGGAAAATTTTTTACGTGTGCATCGGTAACGCGCGTCGACCTCGGCGGAGGATAACTTACCGACCACCACCGGCAGTGGTCGGTAACGGCTCGGGGGGTATAAGCTGCCGCGTTAAAAATGAAACCCGAATTTCGGCGCTTCCACGGTTCAGGGCTGAAAAGGGCCCGAAAGAAAATAACTGATCCAAACGTTCGAATTTAACGCCAATTTCGCGACGCTGACTTCGCATCGATGGCGAGTGCCGCCACAGTCGCCGCGTTTACTCTCCCTTGATGGTTGAGCGAATGGACTTGTAACTTCGAGGTTACGAATCTGACTCTACGTTTAGGTTTACATTTTCCATTAATTTTAAAGGGTGAGGAAGGGTTGGGGGGGATGGCGATGACAGACCAATTGCGCACCTCCCCGCCACCATCGTCGCTACCGACGACCTCGACCTCGAGCCGAGCGGGGCCGAAGGCCCGACGAGCTCCCGGAAATTTCGGAAAGGCGATATACCTTTAATTCCCAGTTGGCCGTAACTTTCTCGATGACGTCAAATTAGTGAAAAATCAAAGTATCTTTGTCGCCGTATAGCTCGAGAACGGGTCGACGGGTGCGGGCGAGAGTAGGCTCGTCGGACGGAGGACGCGGAGACGAAGGCTTACCGCGCGAAAAATTCGCGAAAATTCGCGGAAAATTTTTTACGTGTGCATCGGTAACGCGCGTCGACCTCGGCGGAGGGTAACTTACCGACCACCACCGGCAGTGGTCGGTAACGGCTCGGGGGGTATAAGCTGCCGCGTTAAAAATGAAACCCGAATTTCGGCGCTTCCACGGTTCAGGGCTGAAAAGGGCCCGAAAGAAAATAACTGATTCAAACGTTCGAATTTAACGCCAACTTCGCGACGCTGACATCGCATCGGCGGCGAGTGCCGCCACAGTCGCCGCGTTTACTCTCCCTTGATAGTTGAGCGAATGGACTTGTAACTTCGAGGTTACAAATCCGACTCTAAGTTTAGGTTTACATTTTCCATTAATTTGAAAGGGTGAGGGGGGTTGGGGGGGAGGATGGCGATGACAGAAAAATTGCGCACTTCCCCGCCACCATCGTCGCTACCGACGACCTCGACCTCGAGCCGAGCGGGGCCGAAGGCCCGACGAGCTCCCGGAAATTTCGGAAAGGCGATATACCTTTAATTCCCAGTTGGCCGTAACTTTCTCGATGACGTCAAATTAGTGAAAAATCAAAGTTTCTTTGTCGCCGTATAGCTCGAGAACGGGTCGACGGGTGCGGGCGAGGGTAGGCTTGTCGGACGGAGGACGCGGAGACGAAGGCTTACCGCGCGAAAAATTCGCGAAAATTCGCGGAAAATTTTTTACGTGTGCATCGGTAACGCGCGTCGACCTCGGCGGAGGATAACTTACCGACCACCACCGGCAGTGGTCGGTAACGGCTCGGGGGGTATAAGCTGCCGCGTTAAAAATGAAACCCGAATTTCGGCGCTTCCACGGTTCAGGGCTGAAAAGGGCCCGAAATAAAATTACTGATTCAAACGTTCGAATTTAACGCCAACTTCGCGACGCTGACATCGCATCGGCGGCGAGTGCCGCCACAGTCGCCGCGTTTACTCTCCCTCGATAGTTGAGCGAATGGACTTGTAATTTCGAGGTTACAAATCCGACTCTACGTTTATGTTTACATTTTCCATTAATTTTAAAGGGTGAGGGGGGGTTGGGGGGGGAGGATGGCGATGACAGACCAATTGCGCACCTCCCCGCCACCATCGTCGCTACCGACGACCTCGACCTCGAGCCGAGCGGGGCCGAAGGCCCGACGAGCTCCCGGAAATTTCGGAAAGGCGATATACCTTTAATTCCCAGTTGGCCGTAACTTTCTCGATGACGTCAAATTAGTGAAAAATCAAAGTTTCTTTCTCGCCGTATAGCTCGAGAACGGGTCGACGGGTGCGGGCGAGAGTAGGCTTGTCGGACGGAGGTTGCGGAGACGAAGGCTTACCGCGCGAAAAATTCGCGAAAATTCGCGGAAAATTTTTTACGTGTGCATCGGTAACGCGCGTCGACCTCGGCGGAGGATAACTTACCGACCACCACCGGCAGTGGTCGGTAACGGCTCGGGGGGTATAAGCTGCCGCGTTAAAAATGAAACCCGAATTTCGGCGCTTCCACGGTTCAGGGCTGAAAAGGGCCCGAAAGAAAATTACTGATTCAAACGTTCGAATTTAACGCCAACTTCGCGACGCTGACATCGCATCGGCGGCGAGTGCCGCCACAGTCGCCGCGTTTACTCTCCCTTGATGGTTGAGCGAATGGACTTGTAACTTCGAGGTTACGAATCTGACTCTACGTTTAGGTTTACATTTTCCATTAATTTTAAAGGGTGAGGAAGGGTTGGGGGGGATGGCGATGACAGACCAATTGCGCACCTCCCCGCCACCATCGTCGCTACCGACGACCTCGACCTCGAGCCGAGCGGGGCCGAAGGCCCGACGAGCTCCCGGAAATTTCGGAAAGGCGATATACCTTTAATTCCCAGTTGGCCGTAACTTTCTCGATGACGTCAAATTAGTGAAAAATCAAAGTATCTTTGTCGCCGTATAGCTCGAGAACGGGTCGACGGGTGCGGGCGAGGGTAGGCTTGTCGGACGGAGGACGCGGAGACGAAGGCTTACCGCGCGAAAAATTCGCGAAAATTCGCGGAAAATTTTTTACGTGTGCATCGGTAACGCGCGTCGACCTCGGCGGAGGATAACTTACCGACCACCACCGGCAGTGGTCGGTAACGGCTCGGGGGGTATAAGCTGCCGCGTTAAAAATGAAACCCGAATTTCGGCGCTTCCACGGTTCAGGGCTGAAAAGGGCCCGAAAGAAAATTACTGATTCAAACGTTCGAATTTAACGCCAACTTCGCGACGCTGACATCGCATCGGCGGCGAGTGCCGCCACAGTCGCCGCGTTTACTCTCCCTCGATAGTTGAGCGAATGGACTTGTAATTTCGAGGTTACAAATCCGACTCTACGTTTATGTTTACATTTTCCATTAATTTTAAAGGGTGAGGGGGGGTTGGGGGGGGAGGATGGCGATGACAGACCAATTGCGCACCTCCCCGCCACCATCGTCGCTACCGACGACCTCGACCTCGAGCCGAGCGGGGCCGAAGGCCCGACGAGCTCCCGGAAATTTCGGAAAGGCGATATACCTTTAATTCCCAGTTGGCCGTAACTTTCTCGATGACGTCAAATTAGTGAAAAATCAAAGTTTCTTTCTCGCCGTATAGCTCGAGAACGGGTCGACGGGTGCGGGCGAGAGTAGGCTTGTCGGACGGAGGTTGCGGAGACGAAGGCTTACCGCGCGAAAAATTCGCGGAAAATTTTTTACGTGTGCATCGGTAACGCGCGTCGACCTCGGCGGAGGATAACTTACCAACCACCACCGGCAGTGGTCGGTAACGGCTCGGGGGGTATAAGCTGCCGCGTTAAAAATGAAACCCGAATTTCGGCGCTTCCACGGTTCAGGGCTGAAAAGGGCCCGAAAGAAAATAACTGATTCAAACGTTCGAATTTAACGCCAACTTCGCGACGCTGACATCGCATCGGCGGCGAGTGCCGCCACAGTCGCCGCGTTTACTCTCCCTTGATAGTTGAGCGAATGGACTTGTAACTTCGAGGTTACAAATCCGACTCTACGTTTAGGTTTACATTTTCCATTAATTTTAAAGGGTGAGAGGGGTTGGGGGGAGGATGGCGATGACAGAAAAATTGCGCACTTCCCCGCCACCATCGTCGCTACCGACGACCTCGACCTCGAGCCGAGCGGGGCCGAAGGCCCGACGAGCTCCCGGAAATTTCGGAAAGGCGATATACCTTTAATTCCCAGTTGGCCGTAACTTTCTCGATGACGTCAAATTAGTGAAAAATCAAAGTTTCTTTGTCGCCGTATAGCTCGAGAACGGGTCGACGGTGCGGGCGAGAATAGGCTCGTCGGACGGAGGACGCGGAGACGAAGGCTTACCGCGCGAAAAATTCGCGAAAATTCGCGGAAAATTTTTTACGTGTGCATCGGTAACGCGCGTCGACCTCGGCGGAGGATAACTTACCGACCACCACCGGCAGTGGTCGGTAACGGCTCGGGGGGTATAAGCTGCCGCGTTAAAAATGAAACCCGAATTTCGGCGCTTCCACGGTTCAGGGCTGAAAAGGGCCCGAAAGAAAATAACTGATCCAAACGTTCGAATTTAACGCCAATTTCGCGACGCTGACTTCGCATCGATGGCGAGTGCCGCCACAGTCGCCGCGTTTACTCTCCCTTGATGGTTGAGCGAATGGACTTGTAACTTCGAGGTTACGAATCTGACTCTACGTTTAGGTTTACATTTTCCATTAATTTTAAAGGGTGAGGAAGGGTTGGGGGGGATGGCGATGACAGACCAATTGCGCACCTCCCCGCCACCATCGTCGCTACCGACGACCTCGACCTCGAGCCGAGCGGGGCCGAGGGCCCGACGAGCTCCCGGAAATTTCGGAAAGGCGATATACCTTTAATTCCCAGTTGGCCGTAACTTTCTCGATGACGTCAAATTAGTGAAAAATCAAAGTATCTTTGTCGCCGTATAGCTCGAGAACGGGTCGACGGGTGCGGGCGAGAGTAGGCTCGTCGGACGGAGGACGCCGAGACGAAGGCTTACCGCGCGAAAAATTCGCGAAAATTCGCGGAAAATTTTTTACGTGTGCATCGGTAACGCGCGTCGACCTCGGCGGAGGGTAACTTACCGACCACCGGCAGTGGTCGGTAACGGCTCGGGGGGTATAAGCTGCCGCGTTAAAAATGAAACCCGAATTTCGGCGCTTCCACGGTTCAGGGCTGAAAAGGGCCCGAAAGAAAATAACTGATTCAAACGTTCGAATTTAACGCCAACTTCGCGACGCTGACATCGCATCGGCGGCGAGTGCCGCCACAGTCGCCGCGTTTACTCTCCCTTGATAGTTGAGCGAATGGACTTGTAACTTCGAGGTTACAAATCCGACTCTAAGTTTAGGTTTACATTTTCCATTAATTTGAAAGGGTGAGGGGGGTTGGGGGGGAGGATGGCGATGACAGAAAAATTGCGCACTTCCCCGCCACCATCGTCGCTACCGACGACCTCGACCTCGAGCCGAGCGGGGCCGAGGGCCCGACGAGCTCCCGGAAATTTCGGAAAGGCGATATACCTTTAATTCCCAGTTGGCCGTAACTTTCTCGATGACGTCAAATTAGTGAAAAATCAAAGTTTCTTTGTCGCCGTATAGCTCGAGAACGGGTCGACGGGTGCGGGCGAGAGTAGGCTCGTCGGACGGAGGACGCGGAGACGAAGGCTTACCGCGCGAAAAATTCGCGAAAATTCGCGGAAAATTTTTTACGTGTGCATCGGTAACGCGCGTCGACCTCGGCGGAGGATAACTTACCGACCACCACCGGCAGTGGTCGGTAACGGCTCGGGGGGTATAAGCTGCCGCGTTAAAAATGAAACCCGAATTTCGGCGCTTCCACGGTTCAGGGCTGAAAAGGGCCCGAAAGAAAATAACTGATCCAAACGTTCGAATTTAACGCCAATTTCGCGACGCTGACTTCGCATCGATGGCGAGTGCCGCCACAATCGCCGCGTTTACTCTCCCTTGATGGTTGAGCGAATGGACTTGTAACTTCGAGGTTACGAATCTGACTCTACGTTTAGGTTTACATTATCCATTAATTTTAAAGGGTGAGGAAGGGTTGGGGGGGATGGCGATGACAGACCAATTGCGCACCTCCCCGCCACCATCGTCGCTACCGATGACCTCGACCTCGAGCCGAGCGGGGCCGAAGGCCCGACGAGCTCCCGGAAATTTCGGAAAGGCGATATACCTTTAATTCCCAGTTGGCCGTAACTTTCTCGATGACGTCAAATTAGTGAAAAATCAAAGTATCTTTGTCGCCGTATAGCTCGAGAACGGGTCGACGGGTGCGGGCGAGAGTAGGCTCGTCGGACGGAGGACGCGGAGACGAAGGCTTACCGCGCGAAAAATTCGCGAAAATTCGCGGAAAATTTTTTACGTGTGCATCGGTAACGCGCGTCGACCTCGGCGGAGGGTAACTTACCGACCACCACCGGCAGTGGTCGGTAACGGCTCGGGGGGTATAAGCTGCCGCGTTAAAAATGAAACCCGAATTTCGGCGCTTCCACGGTTCAGGGCTGAAAAGGGCCCGAAAGAAAATAACTGACCCAAACGTTCGAATTTAACGCCAATTTCGCGGCGCTGACTTCGCATCGATGGCGAGTGCCGCCACAGTCGCCGCGTTTACTCTCCCTTGATGGTTGAGCGAATGGACTTGTAACTTAGAGGTCACGAATCCGACTCTACGTTTACGTTTACATTTTCCATTAATTTTAAAGGGTGAGGAAGGGTTGGGGGGGGATGGCGATGACAGACCAATTGCGCACCTCCCCGCCACCATCGTCGCTACCGACGACCTCGACCTCGAGCCGAGCGGGGCCGAAGGCCCGACGAGCTCCCGGAAATTTCGGAAAGGCGATATACCTTTAATTCCCAGTTGGCCGTAACTTTCTCGATGACGTCAAATTAGTGAAAAATCAAAGTTTCTTTCTCGCCGTATAGCTCGAGAACGGGTCGACGGGTGCGGGCGAGAGTAGGCTTGTCGGACGGAGGACGCGGAGACGAAGGCTTACCGCGCGAAAAATTCGCGAAAATTCGCGGAAAATTTTTTACGTGTGCATCGGTAACGCGCGTCGACCTCGGCGGAGGATAACTTACCGACCACCACCGGCAGTGGTCGGTAACGGCTCGGGGGGTATAAGCTGCCGCGTTAAAAATGAAACCCGAATTTCGGCGCTTCCACGGTTCAGGGCTGAAAAGGGCCCGAAAGAAAATAACTGATCCAAACGTTCGAATTTAACGCCAATTTCGCGACGCTGACTTCGCATCGATGGCGAGTGCCGCCACAATCGCCGCGTTTACTCTCCCTTGATGGTTGAGCGAATGGACTTGTAACTTCGAGGTTACGAATCTGACTCTACGTTTAGGTTTACATTATCCATTAATTTTAAAGGGTGAGGAAGGGTTGGGGGGGATGGCGATGACAGACCAATTGCGCACCTCCCCGCCACCATCGTCGCTACCGATGACCTCGACCTCGAGCCGAGCGGGGCCGAAGGCCCGACGAGCTCCCGGAAATTTCGGAAAGGCGATATACCTTTAATTCCCAGTTGGCCGTAACTTTCTCGATGACGTCAAATTAGTGAAAAATCAAAGTATCTTTGTCGCCGTATAGCTCGAGAACGGGTCGACGGGTGCGGGCGAGAGTAGGCTCGTCGGACGGAGGACGCGGAGACGAAGGCTTACCGCGCGAAAAATTCGCGAAAATTCGCGGAAAATTTTTTACGTGTGCATCGGTAACGCGCGTCGACCTCGGCGGAGGGTAACTTACCGACCACCACCGGCAGTGGTCGGTAACGGCTCGGGGGGTATAAGCTGCCGCGTTAAAAATGAAACCCGAATTTCGGCGCTTCCACGGTTCAGGGCTGAAAAGGGCCCGAAAGAAAATAACTGACCCAAACGTTCGAATTTAACGCCAATTTCGCGGCGCTGACTTCGCATCGATGGCGAGTGCCGCCACAGTCGCCGCGTTTACTCTCCCTTGATGGTTGAGCGAATGGACTTGTAACTTAGAGGTCACGAATCCGACTCTACGTTTACGTTTACATTTTCCATTAATTTTAAAGGGTGAGGAAGGGTTGGGGGGGGATGGCGATGACAGACCAATTGCGCACCTCCCCGCCACCATCGTCGCTACCGACGACCTCGACCTCGAGCCGAGCGGGGCCGAAGGCCCGACGAGCTCCCGGAAATTTCGGAAAGGCGATATACCTTTAATTCCCAGTTGGCCGTAACTTTCTCGATGACGTCAAATTAGTGAAAAATCAAAGTTTCTTTCTCGCCGTATAGCTCGAGAACGGGTCGACGGGTGCGGGCGAGAGTAGGCTTGTCGGACGGAGGACGCGGAGACGAAGGCTTACCGCGCGAAAAATTCGCGAAAATTCGCGGAAAATTTTTTACGTGTGCATCGGTAACGCGCGTCGACCTCGGCGGAGGATAACTTACCAACCACCACCGGCAGTGGTCGGTAACGGCTCGGGGGGTATAAGCTGCCGCGTTAAAAATGAAACCCGAATTTCGGCGCTTCCACGGTTCAGGGCTGAAAAGGGCCCGAAAGAAAATAACTGATTCAAACGTTCGAATTTAACGCCAACTTCGCGACGCTGACATCGCATCGGCGGCGAGTGCCGCCACAGTCGCCGCGTTTACTCTCCCTTGATAGTTGAGCGAATGGACTTGTAACTTCGAGGTTACAAATCCGACTCTACGTTTAGGTTTACATTTTCCATTAATTTTAAAGGGTGAGGGGGGTTGGGGGGGAGGATGGCGATGACAGAAAAATTGCGCACTTCCCCGCCACCATCGTCGCTACCGACGACCTCGACCTCGAGCCGAGCGGGGCCGAAGGCCCGACGAGCTCCCGGAAATTTCGGAAAGGCGATATACCTTTAATTCCCAGTTGGCCGTAACTTTCTCGGTGACGTCAAATTAGTGAAAAATCAAAGTATCTTTGTCGCCGTATAGCTCGAGAACGGGTCGACGGGTGCGGGCGAGAGTAGGCTCGTCGGACGGAGGACGCGGAGACGAAGGCTTACCGCGCGAAAAATTCGCGAAAATTCGCGGAAAATTTTTTACGTGTGCATCGGTAACGCGCGTCGACCTCGGCGGAGGGTAACTTACCGACCACCACCGGCAGTGGTCGGTAACGGCTCGGGGGGTATAAGCTGCCGCGTTAAAAATGAAACCCGAATTTCGGCGCTTCCACGGTTCAGGGCTGAAAAGGGCCCGAAAGAAAATAACTGATTCAAACGTTCGAATTTAACGCCAACTTCGCGACGCTGACATCGCATCGGCGGCGAGTGCCGCCACAGTCGCCGCGTTTACTCTCCCTTGATAGTTGAGCGAATGGACTTGTAACTTCGAGGTTACAAATCCGACTCTAAGTTTAGGTTTACATTTTCCATTAATTTGAAAGGGTGAGGGGGGTTGGGGGGGAGGATGGCGATGACAGAAAAATTGCGCACTTCCCCGCCACCATCGTCGCTACCGACGACCTCGACCTCGAGCCGAGCGGGGCCGAGGGCCCGACGAGCTCCCGGAAATTTCGGAAAGGCGATATACCTTTAATTCCCAGTTGGCCGTAACTTTCTCGATGACGTCAAATTAGTGAAAAATCAAAGTTTCTTTGTCGCCGTATAGCTCGAGAACGGGTCGACGGGTGCGGGCGAGAGTAGGCTCGTCGGACGGAGGACGCGGAGACGAAGGCTTACCGCGCGAAAAATTCGCGAAAATTCGCGGAAAATTTTTTACGTGTGCATCGGTAACGCGCGTCGACCTCGGCGGAGGATAACTTACCGACCACCACCGGCAGTGGTCGGTAACGGCTCGGGGGGTATAAGCTGCCGCGTTAAAAATGAAACCCGAATTTCGGCGCTTCCACGGTTCAGGGCTGAAAAGGGCCCGAAAGAAAATAACTGATCCAAACGTTCGAATTTAACGCCAATTTCGCGACGCTGACTTCGCATCGATGGCGAGTGCCGCCACAATCGCCGCGTTTACTCTCCCTTGATGGTTGAGCGAATGGACTTGTAACTTCGAGGTTACGAATCTGACTCTACGTTTAGGTTTACATTATCCATTAATTTTAAAGGGTGAGGAAGGGTTGGGGGGGATGGCGATGACAGACCAATTGCGCACCTCCCCGCCACCATCGTCGCTACCGATGACCTCGACCTCGAGCCGAGCGGGGCCGAAGGCCCGACGAGCTCCCGGAAATTTCGGAAAGGCGATATACCTTTAATTCCCAGTTGGCCGTAACTTTCTCGATGACGTCAAATTAGTGAAAAATCAAAGTATCTTTGTCGCCGTATAGCTCGAGAACGGGTCGACGGGTGCGGGCGAGAGTAGGCTCGTCGGACGGAGGACGCGGAGACGAAGGCTTACCGCGCGAAAAATTCGCGAAAATTCGCGGAAAATTTTTTACGTGTGCATCGGTAACGCGCGTCGACCTCGGCGGAGGGTAACTTACCGACCACCACCGGCAGTGGTCGGTAACGGCTCGGGGGGTATAAGCTGCCGCGTTAAAAATGAAACCCGAATTTCGGCGCTTCCACGGTTCAGGGCTGAAAAGGGCCCGAAAGAAAATAACTGACCCAAACGTTCGAATTTAACGCCAATTTCGCGGCGCTGACTTCGCATCGATGGCGAGTGCCGCCACAGTCGCCGCGTTTACTCTCCCTTGATGGTTGAGCGAATGGACTTGTAACTTAGAGGTCACGAATCCGACTCTACGTTTACGTTTACATTTTCCATTAATTTTAAAGGGTGAGGAAGGGTTGGGGGGGGATGGCGATGACAGACCAATTGCGCACCTCCCCGCCACCATCGTCGCTACCGACGACCTCGACCTCGAGCCGAGCGGGCCGAAGGCCCGACGAGCTCCCGGAAATTTCGGAAAGGCGATATACCTTTAATTCCCAGTTGGCCGTAACTTTCTCGATGACGTCAAATTAGTGAAAAATCAAAGTTTCTTTCTCGCCGTATAGCTCGAGAACGGGTCGACGGGTGCGGGCGAGAGTAGGCTTGTCGGACGGAGGACGCGGAGACGAAGGCTTACCGCGCGAAAAATTCGCGAAAATTCGCGGAAAATTTTTTACGTGTGCATCGGTAACGCGCGTCGACCTCGGCGGAGGATAACTTACCAACCACCACCGGCAGTGGTCGGTAACGGCTCGGGGGGTATAAGCTGCAGCGTTAAAAATGAAACCCGAATTTCGGCGCTTCCACGGTTCAGGGCTGAAAAGGGCCCGAAAGAAAATAACTGATTCAAACGTTCGAATTTAACGCCAACTTCGCGACGCTGACATCGCATCGGCGGCGAGTGCCGCCACAGTCGCCGCGTTTACTCTCCCTTGATAGTTGAGCGAATGGACTTGTAACTTCGAGGTTACAAATCCGACTCTACGTTTAGGTTTACATTTTCCATTAATTTTAAAGGGTGAGGGGGGTTGGGGGGGAGGATGGCGATGACAGAAAAATTGCGCACTTCCCCGCCACCATCGTCGCTACCGACGACCTCGACCTCGAGCCGAGCGGGGCCGAAGGCCCGACGAGCTCCCGGAAATTTCGGAAAGGCGATATACCTTTAATTCCCAGTTGGCCGTAACTTTCTCGGTGACGTCAAATTAGTGAAAAATCAAAGTATCTTTGTCGCCGTATAGCTCGAGAACGGGTCGACGGGTGCGGGCGAGAGTAGGCTCGTCGGACGGAGGACGCGGAGACGAAGGCTTACCGCGCGAAAAATTCGCGAAAATTCGCGGAAAATTTTTTACGTGTGCATCGGTAACGCGCGTCGACCTCGGCGGAGGGTAACTTACCGACCACCACCGGCAGTGGTCGGTAACGGCTCGGGGGGTATAAGCTGCCGCGTTAAAAATGAAACCCGAATTTCGGCGCTTCCACGGTTCAGGGCTGAAAAGGGCCCGAAAGAAAATAACTGATTCAAACGTTCGAATTTAACGCCAACTTCGCGACGCTGACATCGCATCGGCGGCGAGTGCCGCCACAGTCGCCGCGTTTACTCTCCCTTGATAGTTGAGCGAATGGACTTGTAACTTCGAGGTTACAAATCCGACTCTAAGTTTAGGTTTACATTTTCCATTAATTTGAAAGGGTGAGGGGGGTTGGGGGGGAGGATGGCGATGACAGAAAAATTGCGCACTTCCCCGCCACCATCGTCGCTACCGACGACCTCGACCTCGAGCCGAGCGGGGCCGAGGGCCCGACGAGCTCCCGGAAATTTCGGAAAGGCGATATACCTTTAATTCCCAGTTGGCCGTAACTTTCTCGATGACGTCAAATTAGTGAAAAATCAAAGTTTCTTTGTCGCCGTATAGCTCGAGAACGGGTCGACGGGTGCGGGCGAGAGTAGGCTCGTCGGACGGAGGACGCGGAGACGAAGGCTTACCGCGCGAAAAATTCGCGAAAATTCGCGGAAAATTTTTTACGTGTGCATCGGTAACGCGCGTCGACCTCGGCGGAGGATAACTTACCGACCACCACCGGCAGTGGTCGGTAACGGCTCGGGGGGTATAAGCTGCCGCGTTAAAAATGAAACCCGAATTTCGGCGCTTCCACGGTTCAGGGCTGAAAAGGGCCCGAAAGAAAATAACTGATCCAAACGTTCGAATTTAACGCCAATTTCGCGACGCTGACTTCGCATCGATGGCGAGTGCCGCCACAATCGCCGCGTTTACTCTCCCTTGATGGTTGAGCGAATGGACTTGTAACTTCGAGGTTACGAATCTGACTCTACGTTTAGGTTTACATTATCCATTAATTTTAAAGGGTGAGGAAGGGTTGGGGGGGATGGCGATGACAGACCAATTGCGCACCTCCCCGCCACCATCGTCGCTACCGATGACCTCGACCTCGAGCCGAGCGGGGCCGAAGGCCCGACGAGCTCCCGGAAATTTCGGAAAGGCGATATACCTTTAATTCCCAGTTGGCCGTAACTTTCTCGATGACGTCAAATTAGTGAAAAATCAAAGTATCTTTGTCGCCGTATAGCTCGAGAACGGGTCGACGGGTGCGGGCGAGAGTAGGCTCGTCGGACGGAGGACGCGGAGACGAAGGCTTACCGCGCGAAAAATTCGCGAAAATTCGCGGAAAATTTTTTACGTGTGCATCGGTAACGCGCGTCGACCTCGGCGGAGGGTAACTTACCGACCACCACCGGCAGTGGTCGGTAACGGCTCGGGGGGTATAAGCTGCCGCGTTAAAAATGAAACCCGAATTTCGGCGCTTCCACGGTTCAGGGCTGAAAAGGGCCCGAAAGAAAATAACTGACCCAAACGTTCGAATTTAACGCCAATTTCGCGGCGCTGACTTCTCATCGATGGCGAGTGCCGCCACAGTCGCCGCGTTTACTCTCCCTTGATGGTTGAGCGAATGGACTTGTAACTTAGAGGTCACGAATCCGACTCTACGTTTACGTTTACATTTTCCATTAATTTTAAAGGGTGAGGAAGGGTTGGGGGGGGATGGCGATGACAGACCAATTGCGCACCTCCCCGCCACCATCGTCGCTACCGACGACCTCGACCTCGAGCCGAGCGGGGCCGAAGGCCCGACGAGCTCCCGGAAATTTCGGAAAGGCGATATACCTTTAATTCCCAGTTGGCCGTAACTTTCTCGATGACGTCAAATTAGTGAAAAATCAAAGTATCTTTGTCGCCGTATAGCTCGAGAACGGGTCGACGGGTGCGGGCGAGAGTAGGCTCGTCGGACGGAGGACGCGGAGACGAAGGCTTACCGCGCGAAAAATTCGCGAAAATTCGCGGAAAATTTTTTACGTGTGCATCGGTAACGCGCGTCGACCTCGGCGGAGGGTAACTTACCGACCACCACCGGCAGTGGTCGGTAACGGCTCGGGGGGTATAAGCTGCCGCGTTAAAAATGAAACCCGAATTTCGGCGCTTCCACGGTTCAGGGCTGAAAAGGGCCCGAAAGAAAATAACTGATTCAAACGTTTGAATTTAACGCCAACTTCGCGACGCTGACATCGCATCGGCGGCGAGTGCCGCCACAGTCGCCGCGTTTACTCTCCCTTGATAGTTGAGCGAATGGACTTGTAACTTCGAGGTTACAAATCCGACTCTAAGTTTAGGTTTACATTTTCCATTAATTTGAAAGGGTGAGGGGGGTTGGGGGGGAGGATGGCGATGACAGAAAAATTGCGCACTTCCCCGCCACCATCGTCGCTACCGACGACCTCGACCTCGAGCCGAGCGGGGCCGAGGGCCCGACGAGCTCCCGGAAATTTCGGAAAGGCGATATACCTTTAATTCCCAGTTGGCCGTAACTTTCTCGACGACGTCAAATTAGTGAAAAATCAAAGTTTCTTTGTCGCCGTATAGCTCGAGAACGGGTCGACGGGTGCGGGCGAGAGTAGGCTCGTCGGACGGAGGACGCGGAGACGAAGGCTTACCGCGCGAAAAATTCGCGAAAATTCGCGGAAAATTTTTTACGTGTGCATCGGTAACGCGCGTCGACCTCGGCGGAGGATAACTTACCGACCACCACCGGCAGTGGTCGGTAACGGCTCGGGGGGTATAAGCTGCCGCGTTAAAAATGAAACCCGAATTTCGGCGCTTCCACGGTTCAGGGCTGAAAAGGGCCCGAAAGAAAATAACTGATCCAAACGTTCGAATTTAACGCCAATTTCGCGACGCTGACTTCGCATCGATGGCGAGTGCCGCCACAATCGCCGCGTTTACTCTCCCTTGATGGTTGAGCGAATGGACTTGTAACTTCGAGGTTACGAATCTGACTCTACGTTTAGGTTTACATTATCCATTAATTTTAAAGGGTGAGGAAGGGTTGGGGGGGATGGCGATGACAGACCAATTGCGCACCTCCCCGCCACCATCGTCGCTACCGATGACCTCGACCTCGAGCCGAGCGGGGCCGAAGGCCCGACGAGCTCCCGGAAATTTCGGAAAGGCGATATACCTTTAATTCCCAGTTGGCCGTAACTTTCTCGATGACGTCAAATTAGTGAAAAATCAAAGTATCTTTGTCGCCGTATAGCTCGAGAACGGGTCGACGGGTGCGGGCGAGAGTAGGCTCGTCGGACGGAGGACGCGGAGACGAAGGCTTACCGCGCGAAAAATTCGCGAAAATTCGCGGAAAATTTTTTACGTGTGCATCGGTAACGCGCGTCGACCTCGGCGGAGGGTAACTTACCGACCACCACCGGCAGTGGTCGGTAACGGCTCGGGGGGTATAAGCTGCCGCGTTAAAAATGAAACCCGAATTTCGGCGCTTCCACGGTTCAGGGCTGAAAAGGGCCCGAAAGAAAATAACTGACCCAAACGTTCGAATTTAACGCCAATTTCGCGGCGCTGACTTCGCATCGATGGCGAGTGCCGCCACAGTCGCCGCGTTTACTCTCCCTTGATGGTTGAGCGAATGGACTTGTAACTTAGAGGTCACGAATCCGACTCTACGTTTACGTTTACATTTTCCATTAATTTTAAAGGGTGAGGAAGGGTTGGGGGGGGATGGCGATGACAGACCAATTGCGCACCTCCCCGCCACCATCGTCGCTACCGACGACCTCGACCTCGAGCCGAGCGGGGCCGAAGGCCCGACAAGCTCCCGGAAATTTCGGAAAGGCGATATACCTTTAATTCCCAGTTGGCCGTAACTTTCTCGATGACGTCAAATTAGTGAAAAATCAAAGTTTCTTTGTCGCCGTATAGCTCGAGAACGGGTCGACGGGTGCGGGCGAGAGTAGGCTTGTCGGACGGAGGACGCGGAGACGAAGGCTTACCGCGCGAAAAATTCGCGAAAATTCGCGGAAAATTTTTTACGTGTGCATCGGTAACGCGCGTCGACCTCGGCGGAGGATAACTTACCGACCATCACCGGCAGTGGTCGGTAACGGCTCGGGGGGTATAAGCTGCCGCGTTAAAAATGAAACCCGAATTTCGGCGCTTCCACGGTTCAGGGCTGAATAGGGCCCGAAAGAAAATAACTGATTCAAACGTTCGAATTTAACGCCAACTTCGCGACGCTGACATCGCATCGGCGGCGAGTGCCGCCACAGTCGCCGCGTTTACTCTCCCTTGATAGTTGAGCGAATGGACTTGTAATTTCGAGGTTACAAATCCGACTCTACGTTTATGTTTACATTTCCCATTAATTTTAAAGGGTGAGGGGGGGTTGGGGGGGAGGATGGCGATGACAGACCAATTGCGCACCTCCCCGCCACCATCGTCGCTACCGACGACCTCGACCTCGAGCCGAGCGGGGCCGAAGGCCCGACGAGCTCCCGGAAATTTCGGAAAGGCGATATACCTTTAATTCCCAGTTGGCCGTAACTTTCTCGATGACGTCAAATTAGTGAAAAATCAAAGTTTCTTTCTCGCCGTATAGCTCGAGAACGGGTCGACGGGTGCGGGCGAGAGTAGGCTTGTCGGACGGAGGACGCGGAGACGAAGGCTTACCGCGCGAAAAATTCGCGAAAATTCGCGGAAAATTTTTTACGTGTGCATCGGTAACGCGCGTCGACCTCGGCGGAGGATAACTTACCAACCACCACCGGCAGTGGTCGGTAACGGCTCGGGGGGTATAAGCTGCCGCGTTAAAAATGAAACCCGAATTTCGGCGCTTCCACGGTTCAGGGCTGAAAAGGGCCCGAAAGAAAATAACTGATTCAAACGTTCGAATTTAACGCCAACTTCGCGACGCTGACATCGCATCGGCGGCGAGTGCCGCCACAGTCGCCGCGTTTACTCTCCCTTGATAGTTGAGCGAATGGACTTGTAACTTCGAGGTTACAAATCCGACTCTACGTTTAGGTTTACATTTTCCATTAATTTTAAAGGGTGAGGGGGGTTGGGGGGGAGGATGGCGATGACAGAAAAATTGCGCACTTCCCCGCCACCATCGTCGCTACCGACGACCTCGACCTCGAGCCGAGCGGGGCCGAAGGCCCGACGAGCTCCCGGAAATTTCGGAAAGGCGATATACCTTTAATTCCCAGTTGGCCGTAACTTTCTCGATGACGTCAAATTAGTGAAAAATCAATGTTTCTTTGTCGCCGTATAGCTCGAGAACGGGTCGACGGGTGCGGGCGAGAGTAGGCTTGTCGGACGGAGGACGCGGAGACGAAGGCTTACCGCGCGAAAAATTCGCGAAAATTCGCGGAAAATTTTTTACGTGTGCATCGGTAACGCGCGTCGACCTCGGCGGAGGATAACTTACCGACCATCACCGGCAGTGGTCGGTAACGGCTCGGGGGGTATAAGCTGCCGCGTTAAAAATGAAACCCGAATTTCGGCGCTTCCACGGTTCAGGGCTGAATAGGGCGCGAAAGAAAATAACTGATTCAAACGTTCGAATTTAACGCCAACTTCGCGACGCTGACATCGCATCGGCGGCGAGTGCCGCCACAGTCGCCGCGTTTACTCTCCCTTGATAGTTGAGCGAATGGACTTGTAATTTCGAGGTTACAAATCCGACTCTACGTTTATGTTTACATTTCCCATTAATTTTAAAGGGTGAGGAAGGGTTGGGGGGGATGGCGATGACAGACCAATTGCGCACCTCCCCGCCACCATCGTCGCTACCGACGACCTCGACCTCGAGCCGAGCGGGGCCGAAGGCCCGACGAGCTCCCGGAAATTTCGGAAAGGCGATATACCTTTAATTCCCAGTTGGCCGTAACTTTCTCGATGACGTCAAATTAGTGAAAAATCAAAGTATCTTTGTCGCCGTATAGCTCGAGAACGGGTCGACGGGTGCGGGCGAGAGTAGGCTCGTCGGACGGAGGACGCGGAGACGAAGGCTTACCGCGCGAAAAATTCGCGAAAATTCGCGGAAAATTTTTTACGTGTGCATCGGTAACGCGCGTCGACCTCGGCGGAGGGTAACTTACCGACCACCACCGGCAGTGGTCGGTAACGGCTCGGGGGGTATAAGCTGCCGCGTTAAAAATGAAACCCGAATTTCGGCGCTTCCACGGTTCAGGGCTGAAAAGGGCCCGAAAGAAAATAACTGATTCAAACGTTCGAATTTAACGCCAACTTCGCGACGCTGACATCGCATCGGCGGCGAGTGCCGCCACACTCGCCGCGTTTACTCTCCCTTGATAGTTGAGCGAATGGACTTGTAACTTCGAGGTTACAAATCCGACTCTAAGTTTAGGTTTACATTTTCCATTAATTTGAAAGGGTGAGGGGGGTTGGGGGGGAGGATGGCGATGACAGAAAAATTGCGCACTTCCCCGCCACCATCGTCGCTACCGACGACCTCGACCTCGAGCCGAGCGGGGCCGAGGGCCCGACGAGCTCCCGGAAATTTCGGAAAGGCGATATACCTTTAATTCCCAGTTGGCCGTAACTTTCTCGACGACGTCAAATTAGTGAAAAATCAAAGTTTCTTTGTCGCCGTATAGCTCGAGAACGGGTCGACGGGTGCGGGCGAGAGTAGGCTCGTCGGACGGAGGACGCGGAGACGAAGGCTTACCGCGCGAAAAATTCGCGAAAATTCGCGGAAAATTTTTTACGTGTGCATCGGTAACGCGCGTCGACCTCGGCGGAGGATAACTTACCGACCACCACCGGCAGTGGTCGGTAACGGCTCGGGGGGTATAAGCTGCCGCGTTAAAAATGAAACCCGAATTTCGGCGCTTCCACGGTTCAGGGCTGAAAAGGGCCCGAAAGAAAATAACTGATCCAAACGTTCGAATTTAACGCCAATTTCGCGACGCTGACTTCGCATCGATGGCGAGTGCCGCCACAATCGCCGCGTTTACTCTCCCTTGATGGTTGAGCGAATGGACTTGTAACTTCGAGGTTACGAATCTGACTCTACGTTTAGGTTTACATTATCCATTAATTTTAAAGGGTGAGGAAGGGTTGGGGGGGATGGCGATGACAGACCAATTGCGCACCTCCCCGCCACCATCGTCGCTACCGATGACCTCGACCTCGAGCCGAGCGGGGCCGAAGGCCCGACGAGCTCCCGGAAATTTCGGAAAGGCGATATACCTTTAATTCCCAGTTGGCCGTAACTTTCTCGATGACGTCAAATTAGTGAAAAATCAAAGTATCTTTGTCGCCGTATAGCTCGAGAACGGGTCGACGGGTGCGGGCGAGAGTAGGCTCGTCGGACGGAGGACGCGGAGACGAAGGCTTACCGCGCGAAAAATTCGCGAAAATTCGCGGAAAATTTTTTACGTGTGCATCGGTAACGCGCGTCGACCTCGGCGGAGGGTAACTTACCGACCACCACCGGCAGTGGTCGGTAACGGCTCGGGGGGTATAAGCTGCCGCGTTAAAAATGAAACCCGAATTTCGGCGCTTCCACGGTTCAGGGCTGAAAAGGGCCCGAAAGAAAATAACTGACCCAAACGTTCGAATTTAACGCCAATTTCGCGGCGCTGACTTCGCATCGATGGCGAGTGCCGCCACAGTCGCCGCGTTTACTCTCCCTTGATGGTTGAGCGAATGGACTTGTAACTTAGAGGTCACGAATCCGACTCTACGTTTACGTTTACATTTTCCATTAATTTTAAAGGGTGAGGAAGGGTTGGGGGGGATGGCGATGACAGACCAATTGCGCACCTCCCCGCCACCATCGTCGCTACCGACGACCTCGACCTCGAGCCGAGCGGGGCCGAAGGCCCGACAAGCTCCCGGAAATTTCGGAAAGGCGATATACCTTTAATTCCCAGTTGGCCGTAACTTTCTCGATGACGTCAAATTAGTGAAAAATCAAAGTTTCTTTGTCGCCGTATAGCTCGAGAACGGGTCGACGGGTGCGGGCGAGAGTAGGCTTGTCGGACGGAGGACGCGGAGACGAAGGCTTACCGCGCGAAAAATTCGCGAAAATTCGCGGAAAATTTTTTACGTGTGCATCGGTAACGCGCGTCGACCTCGGCGGAGGATAACTTACCGACCATCACCGGCAGTGGTCGGTAACGGCTCGGGGGGTATAAGCTGCCGCGTTAAAAATGAAACCCGAATTTCGGCGCTTCCACGGTTCAGGGCTGAATAGGGCCCGAAAGAAAATAACTGATTCAAACGTTCGAATTTAACGCCAACTTCGCGACGCTGACATCGCATCGGCGGCGAGTGCCGCCACAGTCGCCGCGTTTACTCTCCCTTGATAGTTGAGCGAATGGACTTGTAATTTCGAGGTTACAAATCCGACTCTACGTTTATGTTTACATTTCCCATTAATTTTAAAGGGTGAGGGGGGGTTGGGGGGGAGGATGGCGATGACAGACCAATTGCGCACCTCCCCGCCACCATCGTCGCTACCGACGACCTCGACCTCGAGCCGAGCGGGGCCGAAGGCCCGACGAGCTCCCGGAAATTTCGGAAAGGCGATATACCTTTAATTCCCAGTTGGCCGTAACTTTCTCGATGACGTCAAATTAGTGAAAAATCAAAGTTTCTTTCTCGCCGTATAGCTCGAGAACGGGTCGACGGGTGCGGGCGAGAGTAGGCTTGTCGGACGGAGGACGCGGAGACGAAGGCTTACCGCGCGAAAAATTCGCGAAAATTCGCGGAAAATTTTTTACGTGTGCATCGGTAACGCGCGTCGACCTCGGCGGAGGATAACTTACCAACCACCACCGGCAGTGGTCGGTAACGGCTCGGGGGGTATAAGCTGCCGCGTTAAAAATGAAACCCGAATTTCGGCGCTTCCACGGTTCAGGGCTGAAAAGGGCCCGAAAGAAAATAACTGATTCAAACGTTCGAATTTAACGCCAACTTCGCGACGCTGACATCGCATCGGCGGCGAGTGCCGCCACAGTCGCCGCGTTTACTCTCCCTTGATAGTTGAGCGAATGGACTTGTAACTTCGAGGTTACAAATCCGACTCTACGTTTAGGTTTACATTTTCCATTAATTTTAAAGGGTGAGGGGGGTTGGGGGGGAGGATGGCGATGACAGAAAAATTGCGCACTTCCCCGCCACCATCGTCGCTACCGACGACCTCGACCTCGAGCCGAGCGGGGCGGAAGGCCCGACGAGCTCCCGGAAATTTCGGAAAGGCGATATACCTTTAATTCCCAGTTGGCCGTAACTTTCTCGGTGACGTCAAATTAGTGAAAAATCAAAGTTTCTTTGTCGCCGTATAGCTCGAGAACGGGTCGACGGGTGCGGGCGAGAGTAGGCTCGTCGGACGGAGGACGCGGAGACGAAGGCTTACCGCGCGAAAAATTCGCGAAAATTCGCGGAAAATTTTTTACGTGTGCATCGGTAACGCGCGTCGACCTCGGCGAAGGATAACTTACCGACCACCACCGGCAGTGGTCGGTAACGGCTCGGGGGGTATAAGCTGCCGCGTTAAAAATGAAACCCGAATTTCGGCGCTTCCACGGTTCAGGGCTGAAAAGGGCCCGAAAGAAAATAACTGATCCAAACGTTCGAATTTAACGCCAATTTCGCGACGCTGACTTCGCATCGATGGCGAGTGCCGCCACAGTCGCCGCGTTTACTCTCCCTTGATGGTTGAGCGAATGGACTTGTAACTTCGAGGTTACGAATCTGACTCTACGTTTAGGTTTACATTTTCCATTAATTTTAAAGGGTGAGGAAGGGTTGGGGGGGGATGGCGATGACAGACCAATTGCGCACCTCCCCGCCACCATCGTCGCTACCGACGACCTCGACCTCGAGCCGAGCGGGGCCGAAGGCCCGACGAGCTCCCGGAAATTTCGGAAAGGCGATATACCTTTAATTCCCAGTTGGCCGTAACTTTCTCGATGACGTCAAATTAGTGAAAAATCAAAGTATCTTTTACGCCGTATAGCTCGAGAACGGGTCGACGGGTGCGGGCGAGAGTAGGCTCGTCGGACGGAGGACGCGGAGACGAAGGCTTACCGCGCGAAAAATTCGCGAAAATTCGCGGAAAATTTTTTACGTGTGCATCGGTAACGCGCGTCGACCTCGGCGGAGGATAACTTACCGACCACCACCGGCAGTGGTCGGTAACGGCTCGGGGGGTATAAGCTGCCGCGTTAAAAATGAAACCCGAATTTCGGCGCTTCCACGGTTCAGGGGTGGAAAGGGCCCGAAAGAAAATAACTGATTCAAACGTTCGAATTTAACGCCAACTTCGCGACGCTGACATCGCATCGGCGGCGAGTGCCGCCACAGTCGCCGCGTTTACTCTCCCTTGATAGTTGAGCGAATGGACTTGTAATTTCGAGGTTACAAATCCGACTCTACGTTTATGTTTACATTTTCCATTAATTTTAAAGGGTGAGTGGGGGTTGGGGGGGAGGATAGCGATGACAGACCAATTGCGCACCTCCCCGCCTCCATCGTCGCTACCGACGACCTCGACCTCGAGCCGAGCGGGGCCGAAGGCCCGACGGGCTCCCGGAAATTTAGGAAAGGCGATATACCTTTAATTCCCAGTTGGCCGTAACTTTCTCGATGACGTCAAATTAGTGAAAAATCAAAGTTTCTTTCTCGCCGTATAGCTCGAGAACGGGTCGACGGGTGCGGGCGAGAGTAGGCATGTCGGACGGTGGACGCGGAGACGAAGGCTTACCGCGCGAAAAATTCGCGAAAATTCGCGGAAAATTTTTTACGTGTGCATCAGTAACGCGCGTCGACCTCGGCGGAGGATAACTTACCGACCACCACCGGCAGTGGTCGGTAACGGCTCGGGGGGTATAAGCTGCCGCGTTAAAAATGAAACCCGAATTTCGGCGCTTCCACGGTTCAGGGCTGAAAAGGGCCCGAAAGAAAATAACTGATTCAAACGTTCGAATTTAACGCCAACTTCGCGACGCTGACATCGCATCTGCGGCGAGTGCCGCCACAGTCGCCGCGTTTACTCTCCCTTGATAGTTGAGCGAATGGACTTGTAACTTCGAGGTTACAAATCCGACTCTACGTTTATGTTTACATTTTCCATTAATTTTAAAGGGTGAGGGGGGGTTGGGGGGGAGGATGGCGATGACAGACCAATTGCGCACCTCCCCGCCACCATCGTCGCTACCGACGACCTCGACCTCGAGCCGAGCGGGGCCGAAGGCCCGACGAGCTCCCGGAAATTTCGGAAAGGCGATATACCTTTAATTCCCAGTTGGCCGTAACTTTCTCGATGACGTCAAATTAGTGAAAAATCAAAGTTTCTTTCTCGCCGTATAGCTCGAGAACGGGTCGACGGGTGCGGGCGAGAGTAGGCTTGTCGGACGGAGGACGCGGAGACGAAGGCTTACCGCGCGAAAAATTCGCGAAAATTCGCGGAAAATTTTTTACGTGTGCATCGGTAACGCGCGTCGACCTCGGCGGAGGATAACTTACCGACCACCACCGGCAGTGGTCGGTAACGGCTCGGGGGGTATAAGCTGCCGCGTTAAAAATGAAACCCGAATTTCGGCGCTTCCACGGTTCAGGGCTGAAAAGGGCCCGAAAGAAAATAACTGATTCAAACGTTCGAATTTAACGCCAACTTCGCGACGCTGACATCGCATCGGCGGCGAGTGCCGCCACAGTCGCCGCGTTTACTCTCCCTTGATAGTTGAGCGAATGGACTTGTAACTTCGAGGTTACAAATCCGACTCTACGTTTAGGTTTACATTTTCCATTAATTTTGAAGGGTGAGGGGGGGTTGGGGGGGAGGATAGCGATGACAGACCAATTGCGCACCTCCCCGCCAACATCGTCGCTACCGACGACCTCGACCTCGAGCCGAGCGGGGCCGAAGGCCCGACGGGCTCCCGGAAATTTAGGAAAGGCGATATACCTTTAATTCCCAGTTGGCCGTAACTTTCTCGATGACGTCAAATTAGTGAAAAATCAAAGTTTCTTTCTCGCCGTATAGCTCGAGAACGGGTCGACGGGTGCGGGCGAGAGTAGGCTTGTCGGACGGTGGACGAAGAGACGAAGGCTTACCGCGCGAAAAATTCGCGAAAATTCGCGGAAAATTTTTTACGTGTGCATCAGTAACGCGCGTCGACCTCGGCGGAGGATAACTTACCGTTCACCACCGGCAGTGGTCGGTAACGGCTCGGGGGGTATAAGCTGCCGCGTTAAAAATGAAACCCGAATTTCGGCGCTTCCACGGTTCAGGGCTGAAAAGGGCCCGAAAGAAAATAACTGATTCAAACGTTCGAATTTAACGCCAACTTCGCGACGCTGACATCGCATCTGCGGCGAGTGCCGCCACAGTCGCCGCGTTTACTCTCCCTTGATAGTTGAGCGAATGGACTTGTAACTTCGAGGTTACAAATCCGACTCTACGTTTATGTTTACATTTTCCATTAATTTTAAAGGGTGAGGGGGGGTTGGGGGGGTGGATGGCGATGACAGACCAATTGCGCACCTCCCCGCCACCATCGTCGCTACCGACGACCTCGACCTCGAGCCGAGCGGGGCCGAAGGCCCGACGAGCTCCCGGAAATTTCGGAAAGGCGATATACCTTTAATTCCCAGTTGGCCGTAACTTTCTCGATGACGTCAAATTAGTGAAAAATCAAAGTTTCTTTCTCGCCGTATAGCTCGAGAACGGGTCGACGGGTGCGGGCGAGAGTAGGCTTGTCGGACGGAGGACGCGGAGACGAAGGCTTACCGCGCGAAAAATTCGCGAAAATTCGCGGAAAATTTTTTACGTGTGCATCGGTAACGCGCGTCGACCTCGGCGGAGGATAACTTACCGACCACCACCGGCAGTGGTCGGTAACGGCTCGGGGGGTATAAGCTGCCGCGTTAAAAATGAAACCCGAATTTCGGCGCTTCCACGGTTCAGGGCTGAAAAGGGCCCGAAAGAAAATAACTGATCCAAACGTTCGAATTTAACGCCAATTTCGCGGCGCTGACTTCGCATCGATGGCGAGTGCCGCCACAGTCGCCGCGTTTACTCTCCCTTGATAGTTGAGCGAATGGACTTGTAATTTCGAGGTTACAAATCCGACTCTACGTTTATGTTTACATTTTCCATTAATTTTAAAGGGTGAGGGGGGGTTGGGGGGGGAGGATGGCGATGACAGACCAATTGCGCACCTCCCCGCCACCATCGTCGCTACCGACGACCTCGACCTCGAGCCGAGCGGGGCCGAAGGCCCGACGAGCTCCCGGAAATTTCGGAAAGGCGATATACCTTTAATTCCCAGTTGGCCGTAACTTTCTCGATGACGTCAAATTAGTGAAAAATCAAAGTTTCTTTCTCGCCGTATAGCTCGAGAACGGGTCGACGGGTGCGGGCGAGAGTAGGCTTGTCGGACGGAGGACGCGGAGACGAAGGCTTACCGCGCGAAAAATTCGCGAAAATTCGCGGAAAATTTTTTACGTGTGCATCGGTAACGCGCGTCGACCTCGGCGGAGGATAACTTACCGACCACCACCGGCAGTGGTCGGTAACGGCTCGGGGGGTATAAGCTGCCGCGTTAAAAATGAAACCCGAATTTCGGCGCTTCCACGGTTCAGGGCTGAAAAGGGCCCGAAAGAAAATAACTGATCCAAACGTTCGAATTTAACGCCAATTTCGCGGCGCTGACTTCGCATCGATGGCGAGTGCCGCCACAGTCGCCGCGTTTACTCTCCCTTGATAGTTGAGCGAATGGACTTGTAATTTCGAGGTTACAAATCCGACTCTACGTTTATGTTTACATTTTCCATTAATTTTAAAGGGTGAGTGGGGGTTGGGGGGGGAGGATGGCGATGACAGACCAATTGCGCACCTCCCCGCCGCCATCGTCGCTACCGACGACCTCGACCTCGAGCCGAGCGGGGCCGAAGGCCCGACGAGCTCCCGGAAATTTCGGAAAGGCGATATACCTTTAATTCCCAGTTGGCCGTAACTTTCTCGATGACGTCAAATTAGTGAAAAATCAAAGTTTCTTTGTCGCCGTATAGCTCGAGAACGGGTCGACGGGTGCGGGCGAGAGTAGGCTTGTCGGACGGAGGACGCGGAGACGAAGGCTTACCGCGCGAAAAATTCGCGAAAATTCGCGGAAAATTTTTTACGTGTGCATCGGTAACGCGCGTCGACCTCGGCGGAGGATAACTTACCGACCACCACCGGCAGTGGTCGGTAACGGCTCGGGGGGTATAAGCTGCCGCGTTAAAAATGAAACCCGAATTTCGGCGCTTCCACGGTTCAGGGCTGAAAAGGGCCCGAAAGAAAATAACTGATTCAAACGTTCGAATTTAACGCCAACTTCGCGACGCTGACATCGCATCGGCGGCGAGTGCCGCCACAGTCGCCGCGTTTACTCTCCCTTGATAGTTGAGCGAATGGACTTGTAACTTCGAGGTTACAAATCCGACTCTACGTTTAGGTTTACATTTTCCATTAATTTTAAAGGGTGAGGGGGGGTTGGGGGGGAGGATAGCGATGACAGACCAATTGCGCACCTCCCCGCCTCCATCGTCGCTACCGACGACCTCGACCTCGAGCCGAGCGGGGCCGAAGGCCCGACGGGCTCCCGGAAATTTAGGAAAGGCGATATACCTTTAATTCCCAGTTGGCCGTAACTTTCTCGATGACGTCAAATTAGTGAAAAATCAAAGTTTCTTTCTCGCCGTATAGCTCGAGAACGGGTCGACGGGTGCGGGCGAGAGTAGGCATGTCGGACGGTGGACGCGGAGACGAAGGCTTACCGCGCGAAAAATTCGCGAAAATTCGCGGAAAATTTTTTACGTGTGCATCAGTAACGCGCGTCGACCTCGGCGGAGGATAACTTACCGACCACCACCGGCAGTGGTCGGTAACGGCTCGGGGGGTATAAGCTGCCGCGTTAAAAATGAAACCCGAATTTCGGCGCTTCCACGGTTCAGGGCTGAAAAGGGCCCGAAAGAAAATAACTGATTCAAACGTTCGAATTTAACGCCAACTTCGCGACGCTGACATCGCATCTGCGGCGAGTGCCGCCACAGTCGCCGCGTTTACTCTCCCTTGATAGTTGAGCGAATGGACTTGTAACTTCGAGGTTACAAATCCGACTCTACGTTTATGTTTACATTTTCCATTAATTTTAAAGGGTGAGGGGGGGTTGGGGGGGAGGATGGCGATGACAGACCAATTGCGCACCTCCCCGCCACCATCGTCGCTACCGACGACCTCGACCTCGAGCCGAGCGGGGCCGAAGGCCCGACGAGCTCCCGGAAATTTCGGAAAGGCGATATACCTTTAATTCCCAGTTGGCCGTAACTTTCTCGATGACGTCAAATTAGTGAAAAATCAAAGTTTCTTTCTCGCCGTATAGCTCGAGAACGGGTCGACGGGTGCGGGCGAGAGTAGGCTTGTCGGACGGAGGACGCGGAGACGAAGGCTTACCGCGCGAAAAATTCGCGAAAATTCGCGGAAAATTTTTTACGTGTGCATCGGTAACGCGCGTCGACCTCGGCGGAGGATAACTTACCGACCACCACCGGCAGTGGTCGGTAACGGCTCGGGGGGTATAAGCTGCCGCGTTAAAAATGAAACCCGAATTTCGGCGCTTCCACGGTTCAGGGCTGAAAAGGGCCCGAAAGAAAATAACTGATTCAAACGTTCGAATTTAACGCCAATTTCGCGACGCTGACATCGCATCGGCGGCGAGTGCCGCCACAGTCGCCGCGTTTACTCTCCCTTGATAGTTGAGCGAATGGACTTGTAACTTCGAGGTTACAAATCCGACTCTACGTTTAGGTTTACATTTTCCATTAATTTTGAAGGGTGAGGGGGGGTTGGGGGGGAGGATAGCGATGACAGACCAATTGCGCACCTCCCCGCCACCATCGTCGCTACCGACGACCTCGACCTCGAGCCGAGCGGGGCCGAAGGCCCGACGGGCTCCCGGAAATTTAGGAAAGGCGATATACCTTTAATTCCCAGTTGGCCGTAACTTTCTCGATGACGTCAAATTAGTGAAAAATCAAAGTTTCTTTCTCGCCGTATAGCTCGAGAACGGGTCGACGGGTGCGGGCGAGAGTAGGCTTGTCGGACGGTGGACGCGGAGACGAAGGCTTACCGCGCGAAAAATTCGCGAAAATTCGCGGAAAATTTTTTACGTGTGCATCAGTAACGCGCGTCGACCTCGGCGGAGGATAACTTACCGTCCACCACCGGCAGTGGTCGGTAACGGCTCGGGGGGTATAAGCTGCCGCGTTAAAAATGAAACCCGAATTTCGGCGCTTCCACGGTTCAGGGCTGAAAAGGGCCCGAAAGAAAATAACTGATTCAAACGTTCGAATTTAACGCCAACTTCGCGACGCTGACATTGCATCTGCGGCGAGTGCCGCCACAGTCGCCGCGTTTACTCTCCCTTGATAGTTGAGCGAATGGACTTGTAACTTCGAGGTTACAAATCCGACTCTACGTTTATGTTTACATTTTCCATTAATTTTAAAGGGTGAGGGGGGGTTGGGGGGGGAGGATGGCGATGACAGACCAATTGCGCACCTCCCCGCCACCATCGTCGCTACCGACGACCTCGACCTCGAGCCGAGCGGGGCCGAAGGCCCGACGAGCTCCCGGAAATTTCGGAAAGGCGATATACCTTTAATTCCCAGTTGGCCGTAACTTTCTCGATGACGTCAAATTAGTGAAAAATCAAAGTTTCTTTCTCGCCGTATAGCTCGAGAACGGGTCGACGGGTGCGGGCGAGAGTAGGCTTGTCGGACGGAGGACGCGGAGACGAAGGCTTACCGCGCGAAAAATTCGCGAAAATTCGCGGAAAATTTTTTACGTGTGCATCGGTAACGCGCGTCGACCTCGGCGGAGGATAACTTACCGACCACCACCGGCAGTGGTCGGTAACGGCTCGGGGGGTATAAGCTGCCGCGTTAAAAATGAAACCCGAATTTCGGCGCTTCCACGGTTCAGGGCTGAAAAGGGCCCGAAAGAAAATAACTGATCCAAACGTTCGAATTTAACGCCAATTTCGCGGCGCTGACTTCGCATCGATGGCGAGTGCCGCCACAGTCGCCGCGTTTACTCTCCCTTGATGGTTGAGCGAATGGACTTGTAACTTAGAGGTCACGAATCCGACTCTACGTTTACGTTTACATTTTCCATTAATTTTAAATGGTGAGGAAGGGTTGGGGGGGGATGGCGATGACAGACCAATTGCGCACCTCCCCGCCACCATCGTCGCTACCGACGACCTCGACCTCGAGCCGAGCGGGGCCGAAGGCCCGACGAGCTCCCGGAAATTTCGGAAAGGCGATATACCTTTAATTCCCAGTTGGCCGTAACTTTCTCGATGACGTCAAATTAGTGAAAAATCAAAGTATCTTTGTCGCCGTATAGCTCGAGAACGGGTCGACGGGTGCGGGCGAGAGTAGGCTCGTCGGACGGAGGACGCGGAGACGAAGGCTTACCGCGCGAAAAATTCGCGAAAATTCGCGGAAAATTTTTTACGTGTGCATCGGTAACGCGCGTCGACCTCGTCGGAGGATAACTTACCGACCACCACCGGCAGTGGTCGGTAACGGCTCGGGGGGTATAAGCTGCCGCGTTAAAAATGAAACCCGAATTTCGGCGCTTCCACGGTTCAGGGGTGGAAAGGGCCCGAAAGAAAATAACTGATTCAAACGTTCGAATTTAACGCCAACTTCGCGACGCTGACATCGCATCGGCGGCGAGTGCCGCCACAGTCGCCGCGTTTACTCTCCCTTGATAGTTGAGCGAATGGACTTGTAACTTCGAGGTTACAAATCCGACTCTACGTTTATGTTTACATTTTCCATTAATTTTAAAGGGTGAGGGGGGGTTGGGGGGGAGGATGGCGATGACAGACCAATTGCGCACCTCCCCGCCACCATCGTCGCTACCGACGACCTCGACCTCGAGCCGAGCGGGGCCGAAGGCCCGACGAGCTCCCGGAAATTTCGGAAAGGCGATATACCTTTAATTCCCAGTTGGCCGTAACTTTCTCGATGACGTCAAATTAGTGAAAAATCAAAGTTTCTTTCTCGCCGTATAGCTCGAGAACGGGTCGACGGGTGCGGGCGAGAGTAGGCTTGTCGGACGGAGGACGCGGAGACGAAGGCTTACCGCGCGAAAAATTCGCGAAAATTCGCGGAAAATTTTTTACGTGTGCATCGGTAACGCGCGTCGACCTCGGCGGAGGATAACTTACCGACCACCACCGGCAGTGGTCGGTAACGGCTCGGGGGGTATAAGCTGCCGCGTTAAAAATGAAACCCGAATTTCGGCGCTTCCACGGTTCAGGGCTGAAAAGGGCCCGAAAGAAAATAACTGATTCAAACGTTCGAATTTAACGCCAACTTCGCGACGCTGACATCGCATCGGCGGCGAGTGCCGCCACAGTCGCCGCGTTTACTCTCCCTTGATAGTTGAGCGAATGGACTTGTAACTTCGAGGTTACAAATCCGACTCTACGTTTAGGTTTACATTTTCCATTAATTTTAAAGGGTGAGGGGGGGTTGGGGGGGAGGATAGCGATGACAGACCAATTGCGCACCTCCCCGCCACCATCGTCGCTACCGACGACCTCGACCTCGAGCCGAGCGGGGCCGAAGGCCCGACGGGCTCCCGGAAATTTAGGAAAGGCGATATACCTTTAATTCCCAGTTGGCCGTAACTTTCTCGATGACGTCAAATTAGTGAAAAATCAAAGTTTCTTTCTCGCCGTATAGCTCGAGAACGGGTCGACGGGTGCGGGCGAGAGTAGGCTTGTCGGACGGAGGACGCGGAGACGAAGGCTTACCGCGCGAAAAATTCGCGAAAATTCGCGGAAAATTTTTTACGTGTGCATCGGTAACGCGCGTCAACCTCGGCGGAGGATAACTTACCGACCACCACCGGCAGTGGTCGGTAACGGCTCGGGGGGTATAAGCTGCCGCGTTAAAAATGAAACCCGAATTTCGGCGCTTCCACGGTTCAGGGCTGAAAAGGGCCCGAAAGAAAATAACTGATTCAAACGTTCGAATTTAACGCCAACTTCGCGACGCTGACATCGCATCGGCGGCGAGTGCCGCCACAGTCGCCGCGTTTACTCTCCCTTGATAGTTGAGCGAATGGACTTGTAACTTCGAGGTTACAAATCCGACTCTACGTTTAGGTTTACATTTTCCATTAATTTTGAATGGTGAGGGGGGGTTGGGGGGGAGGATAGCGATGACAGACCAATTGCGCACCTCCCCGCCACCATCGTCGCTACCGACGACCTCGACCTCGAGCCGAGCGGGGCCGAAGGCCCGACGGGCTCCCGGAAATTTCGGAAAGGCGATATACCTTTAATTCCCAGTTGGCCGTAACTTTCTCGATGACGTCAAATTAGTGAAAAATCAAAGTTTCTTTCTCGCCGTATAGCTCGAGAACGGGTCGACGGGTGCGGGCGAGAGTAGGCTTGTCGGACGGTGGACGCGGAGACGAAGGCTTACCGCGCGAAAAATTCGCGAAAATTCGCGGAAAATTTTTTACGTGTGCATCAGTAACGCGCGTCGACCTCGGCGGAGGATAACTTACCGACCACCACCGACAGTGGTCGGTAACGGCGCGGGGGGTATAAGCTGCCGCGTTAAAAATGAAACCCGAATTTCGGCGCTTCCACGGTTCAGGGCTGAAAAGGGCCCGAAAGAAAATAACTGATTCAAACGTTCGAATTTAACGCCAACTTCGCGACGCTGACATCGCATCTGCGGCGAGTGCCGCCACAGTCGCCGCGTTTACTCTCCCTTGATAGTTGAGCGAATGGACTTGTAACTTCGAGGTTACAAATCCGACTCTACGTTTAGGTTTACATTTTCCATTAATTTTAAAGGGTGAGGGGGGGTTGGGGGGGAGGATGGCGATGACAGACCAATTGCGCACCTCCCCGCCACCATCGTCGCTACCGACGACCTCGACCTCGAGCCGAGCGGGGCCGAAGGCCCGACGAGCTCCCGGAAATTTCGGAAAGGCGATATACCTTTAATTCCCAGTTGGCCGTAACTTTCTCGATGACGTCAAATTAGTGAAAAATCAAAGTTTCTTTCTCGCCGTATAGCTCGAGAACGGGTCGGCGGGTGCGGGCGAGAGTAGGCTTGTCGGACGGAGGACGCGGAGACGAAGGCTTACCGCGCGAAAAATTCGCGAAAATTCGCGGAAAATTTTTTACGTGTGCATCGGTAACGCGCGTCGACCTCGGCGGAGGATAACTTACCGACCACCACCGGCAGTGGTCGGTAACGGCTCGGGGGGTATAAGCTGCCGCGTTAAAAATGAAACCCGAATTTCGGCGGTTCCACGGTTCAGGGCTGAAAAGGGCCCGAAAGAAAATAACTGATTCAAACGTTCGAATTTAACGCCAACTTCGCGACGCTGACATCGCATCTGCGGCGAGTGCCGCCACAGTCGCCGCGTTTACTCTCCCTTGATAGTTGAGCGAATGGACTTGTAACTTCGAGGTTACAAATCCGACTCTACGTTTATGTTTACATTTTCCATTAATTTTAAAGGGTGAGGGGGGGTTGGGGGGGAGGATGGCGATGACAGACCAATTGCGCACCTGCCCGCCACCATCGTCGCTACCGACGACCTCGACCTCGAGCCGAGCGGGGCCGAAGGCCCGACGAGCTCCCGGAAATTTCGGAAAGGCGATATACCTTTAATTCCCAGTTGGCCGTAACTTTCTCGATGACGTCAAATTAGTGAAAAATCAAAGTTTCTTTCTCGCCGTATAGCTCGAGAACGGGTCGACGGGTGCGGGCGAGAGTAGGCTTGTCGGACGGAGGACGCGGAGACGAAGGCTTACCGCGCGAAAAATTCGCGAAAATTCGCGGAAAATTTTTTACGTGTGCATCGGTAACGCGCGTCGACCTCGGCGGAGGATAACTTACCGACCACCACCGGCAGTGGTCGGTAACGGCTCGGGGGGTATAAGCTGCCGCGTTAAAAATGAAACCCGAATTTCGGCGCTTCCACGGTTCAGGGCTGAAAAGGGCCCGAAAGAAAATAACTGATTCAAACGTTCGAATTTAACGCCAACTTCGCGACGCTGACATCGCATCGGCGGCGAGTGCCGCCACAGTCGCCGCGTTTACTCTCCCTTGATAGTTGAGCGAATGGACTTGTAACTTCGAGGTTACAAATCCGACTCTACGTTTAGGTTTACATTTTCCATTAATTTTAAAGGGTGAGGGGGGGTTGGGGGGGAGGATAGCGATGACAGACCAATTGCGCACCTCCCCGCCACCATCGTCGCTACCGACGACCTCGACCTCGAGCCGAGCGGGGCCGAAGGCCCGACGGGCTCCCGGAAATTTAGGAAAGGCGATATACCTTTAATTCCCAGTTGGCCGTAACTTTCTCGATGACGTCAAATTAGTGAAAAATCAAAGTTTCTTTCTCGCCGTATAGCTCGAGAACGGGTCGACGGGTGCGGGCGAGAGTAGGCTTGTCGGACGGAGGACGCGGAGACGAAGGCTTACCGCGCGAAAAATTCGCGAAAATTCGCGGAAAATTTTTTACGTGTGCATCGGTAACGCGCGTCAACCTCGGCGGAGGATAACTTACCGACCACCACCGGCAGTGGTCGGTAACGGCTCGGGGGGTATAAGCTGCCGCGTTAAAAATGAAACCCGAATTTCGGCGCTTCCACGGTTCAGGGCTGAAAAGGGCCCGAAAGAAAATAACTGATTCAAACGTTCGAATTTAACGCCAACTTCGCGACGCTGACATCGCATCGGCGGCGAGTGCCGCCACAGTCGCCGCGTTTACTCTCCCTTGATAGTTGAGCGAATGGACTTGTAACTTCGAGGTTACAAATCCGACTCTACGTTTAGGTTTACATTTTCCATTAATTTTGAAGGGTGAGGGGGGGTTGGGGGGGAGGATAGCGATGACAGACCAATTGCGCACCTCCCCGCCACCATCGTCGCTACCGACGACCTCGACCTCGAGCCGAGCGGGGCCGAAGGCCCGACGGGCTCCCGGAAATTTCGGAAAGGCGATATACCTTTAATTCCCAGTTGGCCGTAACTTTCTCGATGACGTCAAATTAGTGAAAAATCAAAGTTTCTTTCTCGCCGTATAGCTCGAGAACGGGTCGACGGGTGCGGGCGAGAGTAGGCTTGTCGGACGGTGGACGCGGAGACGAAGGCTTACCGCGCGAAAAATTCGCGAAAATTCGCGGAAAATTTTTTACGTGTGCATCAGTAACGCGCGTCGACCTCGGCGGAGGATAACTTACCGACCACCACCGACAGTGGTCGGTAACGGCGCGGGGGGTATAAGCTGCCGCGTTAAAAATGAAACCCGAATTTCGGCGCTTCCACGGTTCAGGGCTGAAAAGGGCCCGAAAGAAAATAACTGATTCAAACGTTCGAATTTAACGCCAACTTCGCGACGCTGACATCGCATCTGCGGCGAGTGCCGCCACAGTCGCCGCGTTTACTCTCCCTTGATAGTTGAGCGAATGGACTTGTAACTTCGAGGTTACAAATCCGACTCTACGTTTAGGTTTACATTTTCCATTAATTTTAAAGGGTGAGGGGGGGTTGGGGGGGAGGATGGCGATGACAGACCAATTGCGCACCTCCCCGCCACCATCGTCGCTACCGACGACCTCGACCTCGAGCCGAGCGGGGCCGAAGGCCCGACGAGCTCCCGGAAATTTCGGAAAGGCGATATACCTTTAATTCCCAGTTGGCCGTAACTTTCTCGATGACGTCAAATTAGTGAAAAATCAAAGTTTCTTTCTCGCCGTATAGCTCGAGAACGGGTCGACGGGTGCGGGCGAGAGTAGGCTTGTCGGACGGAGGACGCGGAGACGAAGGCTTACCGCGCGAAAAATTCGCGAAAATTCGCGGAAAATTTTTTACGTGTGCATCGGTAACGCGCGTCGACCTCGGCGGAGGATAACTTACCGACCACCACCGGCAGTGGTCGGTAACGGCTCGGGGGGTATAAGCTGCCGCGTTAAAAATGAAACCCGAATTTCGGCGCTTCCACGGTTCAGGGCTGAAAAGGGCCCGAAAGAAAATAACTGATTCAAACGTTCGAATTTAACGCCAACTTCGCGACGCTGACATCGCATCGGCGGCGAGTGCCGCCACAGTCGCCGCGTTTACTCTCCCTTGATAGTTGAGCGAATGGACTTGTAACTTCGAGGTTACAAATCCGACTCTACGTTTAGGTTTACATTTTCCATTAATTTTGAAGGGTGAGGGGGGGTTGGGGGGGAGGATAGCGATGACAGACCAATTGCGCACCTCCCCGCCACCATCGTCGCTACCGACGACCTCGACCTCGAGCCGAGCGGGGCCGAAGGCCCGACGGGCTCCCGGAAATTTCGGAAAGGCGATATACCTTTAATTCCCAGTTGGCCGTAACTTTCTCGATGACGTCAAATTAGTGAAAAATCAAAGTTTCTTTCTCGCCGTATAGCTCGAGAACGGGTCGACGGGTGCGGGCGAGAGTAGGCTTGTCGGACGGTGGACGCGGAGACGAAGGCTTACCGCGCGAAAAATTCGCGAAAATTCGCGGAAAATTTTTTACGTGTGCATCAGTAACGCGCGTCGACCTCGGCGGAGGATAACTTACCGACCACCACCGACAGTGGTCGGTAACGGCGCGGGGGGTATAAGCTGCCGCGTTAAAAATGAAACCCGAATTTCGGCGCTTCCACGGTTCAGGGCTGAAAAGGGCCCGAAAGAAAATAACTGATTCAAACGTTCGAATTTAACGCCAACTTCGCGACGCTGACATCGCATCTGCGGCGAGTGCCGCCACAGTCGCCGCGTTTACTCTCCCTTGATAGTTGAGCGAATGGACTTGTAACTTCGAGGTTACAAATCCGACTCTACGTTTAGGTTTACATTTTCCATTAATTTTAAAGGGCGAGGGGGGCTGGAGGGGAGGATGGCGATGACAGACCAATTGCGCACCTCCCCGCCACCATCGTCGCTACCGACGACCTCGACCTCGAGCCGAGCGGGGCCGAAGGCCCGACGAGCTCCCGGAAATTTCGGAAAGGCGATATACCTTTAATTCCCAGTTGGCCGTAACTTTCTCGATGACGTCAAATTAGCGAAAAATCAAAGTTTCTTTGTCGCCGTATAGCTCGAGAACGGGTCGACGGGTGCGGGCGAGAGTAGGCTCGTCGGACGGAGGACGCGGAGACGAAGGCTTACCGCGCGAAAAATTCGCGAAAATTCGCGGAAAATTTTTTACGTGTGCATCGGTAACGCGCGTCGACCTCGGCGGAGGATAACTTACCGACCACCACCGGCAGTGGTCGGTAACGGCTCGGGGAGTATAAGCTGCCGCGTTAAAAATGAAACCCGAATTTCGGCGCTTCCACGGTTCAGGGCTGAAAAGGGCCCGAAAGAAAATAACTGATTCAAACGTTCGAATTTAAGCCAACTTCGCGACGCTGACATCGCATCGGCGGCGAGTGCCGCCACAGTCGCCGCGTTTACTCTCCCTTGATAGTTGAGCGAATGGACTTGTAACTTCGAGGTTACAAATCCGACTCTACGTTTAGGTTTACATTTTCCATTAATTTTAAAGGGTGAGGGGGGGTTGGGGGGGAGGATAGCGATGACAGACCAATTGCGCACCTCCCCGCCACCATCGTCGCTACCGACGACCTCGACCTCGAGCCGAGCGGGGCCGAAGGCCCGACGGGCTCCCGGAAATTTAGGAAAGGCGATATACCTTTAATTCCCAGTTGGCCGTAACTTTCTCGATGACGTCAAATTAGTGAAAAATCAAAGTTTCTTTCTCGCCGTATAGCTCGAGAACGGGTCGACGGGTGCGGGCGAGAGTAGGCTTGTCGGACGGAGGACGCGGAGACGAAGGCTTACCGCGCGAAAAATTCGCGAAAATTCGCGGAAAATTTTTTACGTGTGCATCGGTAACGCGCGTCGACCTCGGCGGAGGATAACTTACCGACCACCACCGGCAGTGGTCGGTAACGGCTCGGGGGGTATAAGCTGCCGCGTTAAAAATGAAACCCGAATTTCGGCGCTTCCACGGTTCAGGGCTGAAAAGGGCCCGAAAGAAAATAACTGATTCAAACGTTCGAATTTAACGCCAACTTCGCGACGCTGACATCACATCGGCGGCGAGTGCCGCCACAGTCGCCGCGTTTACTCTCCCTTGATAGTTGAGCGAATGGACTTGTAACTTCGAGGTTACAAATCCGACTCTACGTTTAGGTTTACATTTTCCATTAATTTTAAAGGGTGAGGGGGGGTTGGGGGGGAGGATAGCGATGACAGACCAATTGCGCACCTCCCCGCCACCATCGTCGCTACCGACGACCTCGACCTCGAGCCGAGCGGGGCCGAAGGCCCGACGGGCTCCCGGAAATTTAGGAAAGGCGATATACCTTTAATTCCCAGTTGGCCGTAACTTTCTCGATGACGTCAAATTAGTGAAAAATCAAAGTTTCTTTCTCGCCGTATAGCTCGAGAACGGGTCGACGGGTGCGGGCGAGAGTAGGCTTGTCGGACGGAGGACGCGGAGACGAAGGCTTACCGCGCGAAAAATTCGCGAAAATTCGCGGAAAATTTTTTACGTGTGCATCGGTAACGCGCGTCGACCTCGGCGGAGGATAACTTACCGACCACCACCGGCAGTGGTCGGTAACGGCTCGGGGGGTATAAGCTGCCGCGTTAAAAATGAAACCCGAATTTCGGCGCTTCCACGGTTCAGGGCTGAAAAGGGCCCGAAAGAAAATAACTGATTCAAACGTTCGAATTTAACGCCAACTTCGCGACGCTGACATCGCATCGGCGGCGAGTGCCGCCACAGTCGCCGCGTTTACTCTCCCTTGATAGTTGAGCGAATGGACTTGTAACTTCGAGGTTACAAATCCGACTCTACGTTTAGGTTTACATTTTCCATTAATTTTAAAGGGTGAGGGGGGGTTGGGGGGGAGGATAGCGATGACAGACCAATTGCGCACCTCCCCGCCACCATCGTCGCTACCGACGACCTCGACCTCGAGCCGAGCGGGGCCGAAGGCCCGATGGGCTCCCGGAAATTTAGGAAAGGCGATATACCTTTAATTCCCAGTTGGCCGTAACTTTCTCGATGACGTCAAATTAGTGAAAAATCAAAGTTTCTTTCTCGCCGTATAGCTCGAGAACGGGTCGACGGGTGCGGGCGAGAGTAGGCTTGTCGGACGGAGGACGCGGAGACGAAGGCTTACCGCGCGAAAAATTCGCGAAAATTCGCGGAAAATTTTTTACGTGTGCATCGGTAACGCGCGTCAACCTCGGCGGAGGATAACTTACCGACCACCACCGGCAGTGGTCGGTAACGGCTCGGGGGGTATAAGCTGCCGCGTTAAAAATGAAACCCGAATTTCGGCGCTTCCACGGTTCAGGGCTGAAAAGGGCCCGAAAGAAAATAACTGATTCAAACGTTCGAATTTAACGCCAACTTCGCGACGCTGACATCGCATCGGCGGCGAGTGCCGCCACAGTCGCCGCGTTTACTCTCCCTTGATAGTTGAGCGAATGGACTTGTAACTTCGAGGTTACAAATCCGACTCTACGTTTAGGTTTACATTTTCCATTAATTTTGAAGGGTGAGGGGGGGTTGGGGGGGAGGATAGCGATGACAGACCAATTGCGCACCTCCCCGCCACCATCGTCGCTACCGACGACCTCGACCTCGAGCCGAGCGGGGCCGAAGGCCCGACGGGCTCCCGGAAATTTCGGAAAGGCGATATACCTTTAATTCCCAGTTGGCCGTAACTTTCTCGATGACGTCAAATTAGTGAAAAATCAAAGTTTCTTTCTCGCCGTATAGCTCGAGAACGGGTCGACGGGTGCGGGCGAGAGTAGGCTTGTCGGACGGTGGACGCGGAGACGAAGGCTTACCGCGCGAAAAATTCGCGAAAATTCGCGGAAAATTTTTTACGTGTGCATCAGTAACGCGCGTCGACCTCGGCGGAGGATAACTTACCGACCACCACCGACAGTGGTCGGTAACGGCGCGGGGGGTATAAGCTGCCGCGTTAAAAATGAAACCCGAATTTCGGCGCTTCCACGGTTCAGGGCTGAAAAGGGCCCGAAAGAAAATAACTGATTCAAACGTTCGAATTTAACGCCAACTTCGCGACGCTGACATCGCATCTGCGGCGAGTGCCGCCACAGTCGCCGCGTTTACTCTCCCTTGATAGTTGAGCGAATGGACTTGTAACTTCGAGGTTACAAATCCGACTCTACGTTTAGGTTTACATTTTCCATTAATTTTAAAGGGTGAGGGGGGGTTGGGGGGGAGGATGGCGATGACAGACCAATTGCGCACCTCCCCGCCACCATCGTCGCTACCGACGACCTCGACCTCGAGCCGAGCGGGGCCGAAGGCCCGACGAGCTCCCGGAAATTTCGGAAAGGCGATATACCTTTAATTCCCAGTTGGCCGTAACTTTCTCGATGACGTCAAATTAGTGAAAAATCAAAGTTTCTTTCTCGCCGTATAGCTCGAGAACGGGTCGACGGGTGCGGGCGAGAGTAGGCTTGTCGGACGGAGGACGCGGAGACGAAGGCTTACCGCGCGAAAAATTCGCGAAAATTCGCGGAAAATTTTTTACGTGTGCATCGGTAACGCGCGTCGACCTCGGCGGAGGATAACTTACCGACCACCACCGGCAGTGGTCGGTAACGGCTCGGGGGGTATAAGCTGCCGCGTTAAAAATGAAACCCGAATTTCGGCGCTTCCACGGTTCAGGGCTGAAAAGGGCCCGAAAGAAAATAACTGATTCAAACGTTCGAATTTAACGCCAACTTCGCGACGCTGACATCGCATCGGCGGCGAGTGCCGCCACAGTCGCCGCGTTTACTCTCCCTTGATAGTTGAGCGAATGGACTTGTAACTTCGAGGTTACAAATCCGACTCTACGTTTAGGTTTACATTTTCCATTAATTTTGAAGGGTGAGGGGGGGTTGGGGGGGAGGATAGCGATGACAGACCAATTGCGCACCTCCCCGCCACCATCGTCGCTACCGACGACCTCGACCTCGAGCCGAGCGGGGCCGAAGGCCCGACGGGCTCCCGGAAATTTCGGTAAGGCGATATACCTTTAATTCCCAGTTGGCCGTAACTTTCTCGATGACGTCAAATTAGTGAAAAATCAAAGTTTCTTTCTCGCCGTATAGCTCGAGAACGGGTCGACGGGTGCGGGCGAGAGTAGGCTTGTCGGACGGTGGACGCGGAGACGAAGGCTTACCGCGCGAAAAATTCGCGAAAATTCGCGGAAAATTTTTTACGTGTGCATCAGTAACGCGCGTCGACCTCGGCGGAGGATAACTTACCGACCACCACCGACAGTGGTCGGTAACGGCGCGGGGGGTATAAGCTGCCGCGTTAAAAATGAAACCCGAATTTCGGCGCTTCCACGGTTCAGGGCTGAAAAGGGCCCGAAAGAAAATAACTGATTCAAACGTTCGAATTTAACGCCAACTTCGCGACGCTGACATCGCATCTGCGGCGAGTGCCGCCACAGTCGCCGCGTTTACTCTCCCTTGATAGTTGAGCGAATGGACTTGTAACTTCGAGGTTACAAATCCGACTCTACGTTTAGGTTTACATTTTCCATTAATTTTAAAGGGTGTGGGGGGCTGGAGGGGAGGATGGCGATGACAGACCAATTGCGCACCTCCCCGCCACCATCGTCGCTACCGACGACCTCGACCTCGAGCCGAGCGGGGCCGAAGGCCCGACGAGCTCCCGGAAATTTCGGAAAGGCGATATACCTTTAATTCCCAGTTGGCCGTAACTTTCTCGATGACGTCAAATTAGCGAAAAATCAAAGTTTCTTTGTCGCCGTATAGCTCGAGAACGGGTCGACGGGTGCGGGCGAGAGTAGGCTCGTCGGACGGAGGACGCGGAGACGAAGGCTTACCGCGCGAAAAATTCGCGAAAATTCGCGGAAAATTTTTTACGTGTGCATCAGTAACGCGCGTCGACCTCGGCGGAGGATAACTTACCGACCACCACCGACAGTGGTCGGTAACGGCGCGGGGGGTATAAGCTGCCGCGTTAAAAATGAAACCCGAATTTCGGCGCTTCCACGGTTCAGGGCTGAAAAGGGCCCGAAAGAAAATAACTGATTCAAACGTTCGAATTTAACGCCAACTTCGCGACGCTGACATCGCATCTGCGGCGAGTGCCGCCACAGTCGCCGCGTTTACTCTCCCTTGATAGTTGAGCGAATGGACTTGTAACTTCGAGGTTACAAATCCGACTCTACGTTTAGGTTTACATTTTCCATTAATTTTAAAGGGTGAGGGGGGGTTGGGGGGGAGGATGGCGATGACAGACCAATTGCGCACCTCCCCGCCACCATCGTCGCTACCGACGACCTCGACCTCGAGCCGAGCGGGGCCGAAGGCCCGACGAGCTCCCGGAAATTTCGGAAAGGCGATATACCTTTAATTCCCAGTTGGCCGTAACTTTCTCGATGACGTCAAATTAGTGAAAAATCAAAGTTTCTTTCTCGCCGTATAGCTCGAGAACGGGTCGACGGGTGCGGGCGAGAGTAGGCTTGTCGGACGGAGGACGCGGAGACGAAGGCTTACCGCGCGAAAAATTCGCGAAAATTCGCGGAAAATTTTTTACGTGTGCATCGGTAACGCGCGTCGACCTCGGCGGAGGATAACTTACCGACCACCACCGGCAGTGGTCGGTAACGGCTCGGGGGGTATAAGCTGCCGCGTTAAAAATGAAACCCGAATTTCGGCGCTTCCACGGTTCAGGGCTGAAAAGGGCCCGAAAGAAAATAACTGATTCAAACGTTCGAATTTAACGCCAACTTCGCGACGCTGACATCGCATCGGCGGCGAGTGCCGCCACAGTCGCCGCGTTTACTCTCCCTTGATAGTTGAGCGAATGGACTTGTAACTTCGAGGTTACAAATCCGACTCTACGTTTAGGTTTACATTTTCCATTAATTTTGAAGGGTGAGGGGGGGTTGGGGGGGAGGATAGCGATGACAGACCAATTGCGCACCTCCCCGCCACCATCGTCGCTACCGACGACCTCGACCTCGAGCCGAGCGGGGCCGAAGGCCCGACGGGCTCCCGGAAATTTCGGTAAGGCGATATACCTTTAATTCCCAGTTGGCCGTAACTTTCTCGATGACGTCAAATTAGTGAAAAATCAAAGTTTCTTTCTCGCCGTATAGCTCGAGAACGGGTCGACGGGTGCGGGCGAGAGTAGGCTTGTCGGACGGTGGACGCGGAGACGAAGGCTTACCGCGCGAAAAATTCGCGAAAATTCGCGGAAAATTTTTTACGTGTGCATCAGTAACGCGCGTCGACCTCGGCGGAGGATAACTTACCGACCACCACCGACAGTGGTCGGTAACGGCGCGGGGGGTATAAGCTGCCGCGTTAAAAATGAAACCCGAATTTCGGCGCTTCCACGGTTCAGGGCTGAAAAGGGCCCGAAAGAAAATAACTGATTCAAACGTTCGAATTTAACGCCAACTTCGCGACGCTGACATCGCATCTGCGGCGAGTGCCGCCACAGTCGCCGCGTTTACTCTCCCTTGATAGTTGAGCGAATGGACTTGTAACTTCGAGGTTACAAATCCGACTCTACGTTTAGGTTTACATTTTCCATTAATTTTAAAGGGTGTGGGGGGCTGGAGGGGAGGATGGCGATGACAGACCAATTGCGCACCTCCCCGCCACCATCGTCGCTACCGACGACCTCGACCTCGAGCCGAGCGGGGCCGAAGGCCCGACGAGCTCCCGGAAATTTCGGAAAGGCGATATACCTTTAATTCCCAGTTGGCCGTAACTTTCTCGATGACGTCAAATTAGCGAAAAATCAAAGTTTCTTTGTCGCCGTATAGCTCGAGAACGGGTCGACGGGTGCGGGCGAGAGTAGGCTCGTCGGACGGAGGACGCGGAGACGAAGGCTTACCGCGCGAAAAATTCGCGAAAATTCGCGGAAAATTTTTTACGTGTGCATCAGTAACGCGCGTCGACCTCGGCGGAGGATAACTTACCGACCACCACCGACAGTGGTCGGTAACGGCGCGGGGGGTATAAGCTGCCGCGTTAAAAATGAAACCCGAATTTCGGCGCTTCCACGGTTCAGGGCTGAAAAGGGCCCGAAAGAAAATAACTGATTCAAACGTTCGAATTTAACGCCAATTTCGCGACGCTGACTTCGCATCGATGGCGAGTGCCGCCACAGTCGCCGCGTTTACTCTCCCTTGATGGTTGAGCGAATGGACTTGTAACTTCGAGGTTACGAATCCGACTCTACGTTTAGGTTTACATTTTCCATTAATTTTAAAGGGTGAGGAAGGGTTGGGGGGGGGGGGATGGCGATGACAGACCAATTGCGCACCTCCCCGCCACCATCGTCGCTACCGACTACCTCGACCTCGAGGCGAGCGGGGCCGAAGGCCCGACGAGCTCCCGGAAATTTCGGAAAGGCGATATACCTTTAATTCCCAGTTGGCCGTAACTTTCTCGATGACGTCAAATTAGTGAAAAATCAAAGTTTCTTTGTCGCCGTATAGCTCGAGAACGGGTCGACGGGTGCGGGCGAGAGTAGGCTTGTCGGACGGAGGACGCGGAGACGAAGGCTTCCCGCGCGAAAAATTCGCGAAAGTTCGCTGAAAATTTTTTACGTGTGCATCGGTAACGCGCGTCGACCTCGGCGGAGGATAACTTACCGACCACCACCGGCAGTGGTCGGTAACGGCTCGGGGGGTATAAGCTGCCGCGTTAAAAATGAAACCCGAATTTCGGCGCTTCCACGGTTCAGGGCTGAAAAGGGCCCGAAAGAAAATAACTGATTCAAACGTTCGAATTTAACGCCAACTTCGCGACGCTGACATCGCATCGGCGGCGAGTGCCGCCACAGTCGCCGCGTTTACTCTCCCTTGATAGTTGAGCGAATGGACTTGTAACTTCGAGGTTACAAATCCGACTCTACGTTTATGTTTACATTTTCCATTAATTTTAAAGGGTGAGGGGGGGTTGGGGGGAGGATGGCGATGACAGACCAATTGCGCACCTCCCCGCCACTATCGTCGCTACCGACGACCTCGACCTCGAGCCGAGCGGGGCCGAAGGCCCGACGGGCTCCCGGAAATTTCGGAAAGGCGATATACCTTTAATTCCCAGTTGGCCGTAACTTTCTCGATGACGTCAAATTAGTGAAAAATCAAAGTTTCTTTGTCGCCGTATAGCTCGAGAACGGGTCGACGGGTGCGGGCGAGAGTGGGCTTGTCGGACGGAGGACGCGGAGACGAAGGCTTACCGCGCGAAAAATTCGCGAAAGTTCGCTGAAAATTTTTTACGTGTGCATCGGTAACGCGCGTCGACCTCGGCGGAGGATAACTTACCGACCACCACCGGCAGTGGTCGGTAACGGCTCGGGGGGTATAAGCTGCCGCGTTAAAAATGAAACCCGAATTTCGGCGCTTCCACGGTTCAGGGCTGAAAAGGGCCCGAAAGAAAATAACTGATTCAAACGTTCGAATTTAACGCCAACTTCGCGACGCTGACATCGCATCGGCGGCGAGTGCCGCCACAGTCGCAGCGTTTACTCTCCCTTGATAGTTGAGCGAATGGACTTGTAACTTCGAGGTTACAAATCCGACTCTACGTTTATGTTTACATTTTCCATTAATTTTAAAGGGTGAGGGGGGGTTGGGGGGGAGGATGGCGATGACAGACCAATTGCGCACCTCCCCGCCACCATCGTCGCTACCGACGACCTCGACCTCGAGCCGAGCGGGGCCGAAGGCCCGACGAGCTCCCGGACGTTTCGGAAAGGCGATATACCTTTAATTCCCAGTTGGCCGTAACTTTCTCGATGACGTCAAATTAGTGAAAAATCAAAGTTTCTTTGTCGCCGTATAGCTCGAGAACGGGTCGACGGGTGCGGGCGAGAGTAGGCTTGTCGGACGGAGGACGCGGAGACGAAGGCTTACCGCGCGAAAAATTCGCGAAAATTCGCGGAAAATTTTTTACGTGTGCATCGGTAACGCGCGTCGACCTCGGCGGAGGATAACTTACCGACCACCACCGGCAGTGGTCGGTAACGGCTCGGGGGGTATAAGCTGCCGCGTTAAAAATGAAACCCGAATTTCGGCGCTTCCACGGTTCAGGGCTGAAAAGGGCCCGAAAGAAAATAACTGATCCAAACGTTCGAATTTAACGCCAACTTCGCGACGCTGACATCGCATCGGCGGCGAGTGCCGCCACAGTCGCCGCGTTTACTCTCCCTTGATAGTTGAGCGAATTGACTTGTAACTTTGAGCTTACGAATCCGACTCTACGTTTATGTTTACATTTTCCATTAATTTTAAAGGGGTAAGGGGGGGTTGGGGGGTGGTTGGCGATGACAGACCAATCGCACGCCTCCCCGCCACCATCGTCGCTACCGACGACCTCGACCTCGAGCCGAGCGGGGCCGAAGGCCCGACGGGCTCCCGGAAATTTCGGAAAGGCGATATACCTTTAATTCCCAGTTGGCCGTAACTTTCTCGATGACGTCAAATTAGTGAAAAATCAAAGTTTCTTTGTCGCTGTATAGCTCGAGAACGGGTCGACGGGTGCGGGCGAGAGTAGGCTCGTCGGACGGAGGACGCGGATACGAAGGCTTACGCGCGAAAAATTCGCGAAAATTCGCGGAAAATTTTTTACGTGTGCATCGGTAACGCGCGTCGACCTCGGCGGAGGATAACTTACCGACCACCACCGGCAGTGGTCGGTAACGGCTCGGGGGGGATAAGCTGCCGCGTTAAAAATGAAACCCGAATTTCAGCGCTTCCACGGTTCAGGGCTGAAAATGGCCCGAAAGAAATTAACTGATTCAAACGTTCGAATTTAACGCCAACTTCGCGACGCTGACTTCGCATCGATGGCGAGTGCCGCCACAGTCGCCGCGTTTACTCTCCCTTGATAGTTGAGCGAATTGACTTGTAACTTTGAGCTTACGAATCCGACTCTACGTTTATGTTTACATTTTCCATTAATTTTAAAGGGGTAGGGGGGGTTGGGGGGTGGTTGGCGATGACAGACCAATCGCACGCCTCCCCGCCACCATCGTCGCTACCGACGACCTCGACCTCGAGCCGAGCGGGGCCGAAGGCCCGACGAGCTCCCGGAAATTTCGGAAAGGCGATATACCTTTAATTCCCATTTGGCCGTAACTTTCTCGATGACGTCAAATTAGTGAAAAATCAAAGTTTCTTTGTCGCCGTATAGCTCGAGAACGGGTCGACGGGTGCGGGCGAGAGTAGGCTTGTCGGACGGTGGACGCGGAGACGAAGGCTTACCGCGCGAAAATTCGCGGAAAATTTTTTACGTGTGCATCGGTAACGCGCGTCGACCTCGGCGGAGGATAACTTACCGACCACCACCGGCAGTGGTCGGTAACGGCTCGGGGGGTATAAGCTGCCGCGTTAAAAATGAAACCCGAATTTCGGCGCTTCCACGGTTCAGGGCTGAAAAGGGCCCGAAAGAAAATAACTGATCCAAACGTTCGAATTTAACGCCAATTTCGCGACGCTGACTTTGCATCGATGGCGAGTGCCGCCACAGTCGCCGCGTTTACTCTCCCTTGATGGTTGAGCGAATGGACTTGTAACTTCGAGGTTACGAATCCGACTCTACGTTTAGGTTTACATTTTCCATTAATTTTAAAGGGTGAGGAAGGGTTGGAGGGGGGATGGCGATGACAAACCAATTGCGCACCTCCCCGCCACCGTCGTCGCTACCGACGACCTCGACCTCGAGCCGAGCGGGGCCGAAGGCCCGACGAGCTCCCGGAAATTTCGAAAAGGCGATATACCTTTAATTCCCAGTTGGCCGTAACTTTCTCGATGACGTCAAATTAGTGAAAAATCAAAGTTTCTTTGTCGCCGTATAGCTCGAGAACGGGTCGACGGGTGCGGGCGAGAGTAGGCTTGTCGGACGGTGGACGCGGAGACGAAGGCTTACCGCGCGAAAATTCGCGGAAAATTTTTTACGTGTGCATCGGTAACGCGCGTCGACCTCGGCGGAGGATAACTTACCGACCACCACCGGCAGTGGTCGGTAACGGCTCGGGGGGTATAAGCTGCCGCGTTAAAAATGAAACCCGAATTTCGGCGCTTCCACGGTTCAGGGCTGAAAAGGACCCGAAAGAAAATAACTGATTCAAACGTTCGAATTTAACGCCAACTTCGCGACGCTGACATCGCATCTGCGGCGAGTGCCGCCACAGTCGCCGCGTTTACTCTCCCTTGATAGTTGAGCGAATGGACTTGTAACTTCGAGGTTACAAATCCGACTCTACGTTTAGGTTTACATTTTCCATTAATTTTAAAGGGTGAGGGGGGTGGAGGGGAGGATGGCGATGACAGACCAATTGCGCACCTCCCCGCCACCATCGTCGCTACCGACGACCTCGACCTCGAGCCGAGCGGGGCCGAAGGCCCGACGAGCTCCCGGAAATTTCGGAAATGCGATATACCTTTAATTCCCAGTTGGCCGTAACTTTCTCGATGACGTCAAATTAGTGAAAAATCAAAGTTTCTTTGTCGCCGTATAGCTCGAGAACGGGTCGACGGGAGCGGGCGAGAGTAGGTTCGTCGGACGGAGGACGCGGAGACGAAGGCTTACCGCGCGAAAAATTCGCGAAAATTCGCGGAAAATTTTTTACGTGTGCATCGGTAACGCGCGTCGACCTCGGCGGAGGATAACTTACCGACCACCACCGGCAGTGGTCGGTAACGGCTCGGGGGGTATAAGCTGCCCCGTTAAAAATGAAACCCGAATTTCGGCGCTTCCACGGTTCAGGGCTGAAAAGGGCCCGAAAGAAAATAACTGATTCAAACGTTCGAATTTAACGCCAATTTCGCGACGCTGACTTCGCATCGATGGCGAGTGCCGCCACAGTCGCCGCGTTAACTCTCCCTTGATGGTTGAGCGAATGGACTTGTAACTTCGAGGTTACGAATCCGACTCTACGTTTAGGTTTACATTTTCCATTAATTTTAAAGGGTGAGGAAGGGTTGGGGGGGGGGATGGCGATGACAGACCAATTGCGCACCTCCCCGCCACCATCGTCGCTACCGACGACCTCGACCTCGAGGCGAGCGGGGCCGAAGGCCCGACGAGCTCCCGGAAATTTCGGAAAGGCGATATACCTTTAATTCCCAGTTGGCCGTAACTTTCTCGATGACGTCAAATTAGTGAAAAATCAAAGTTTCTTTGTCGCCGTATAGCTCGAGAACGGGTCGACGGGTGCGGGCGAGAGTAGGCTTGTCGGACGGAGGACGCGGAGACGAAGGCTTACCGCGCGAAAAATTCGCGAAAATTCGCGGAAAATTTTTTACGTGTGCATCGGTAACGCGCGTCGACCTCGGCGGAGGATAACTTACCGACCACCACCGGCAGTGGTCGGTAACGGCTCGGGGGGTATAAGCTGCCGCGTTAAAAATGAAACCCGAATTTCGGCGCTTCCACGGTTCAGGGCTGAAAAGGGCCCGAAAGAAAATAACTGATTCAAACGTTCGAATTTAACGCCAACTTCGCGACGCTGACATCGCATCGGCGGCGAGTGCCGCCACAGTCGCCGCGTTTACTCTCCCTTGATAGTTGAGCGAATAGACTTGTAACTTCGAGGTTACAAATCCGACTCTACGTTTAGGTTTACATTTTCCATTAATTTTAAAGGGTGAGGAAGGGTTGGGGGGGATGGCGATGACAGACCAATTGCGCACCTCCCCGCCACCATCGTCGCTACCGACGACCTCGACCTCGAGGCGAGCGGGGCCGAAGGCCCGACGAGCTCCCGGAAATTTCGGAAAGGCGATATACCTTTAATTCCCAGTTGGCCGTAACTTTCTCGATGACGTCAAATTAGTGAAAAATCAAAGTTTCTTTGTCGCCGTATAGCTCGAGAACGGGTCGACGGGTGCGGGCGAGAGTAGGCTTGTCGGACGGAGGACGCGGAGACGAAGGCTTACCGCGCGAAAAATTCGCGAAAATTCGCGGAAAATTTTTTACGTGTGCATCGGTAACGCGCGTCGACCTCGGCGGAGGATAACTTACCGACCACCACCGGCAGTGGTCGGTAACGGCTCGGGGGGTATAAGCTGCCGCGTTAAAAATGAAACCCGAATTTCGGCGCTTCCACGGTTCAGGGCTGAAAAGGGCCCGAAAGAAAATAACTGATTCAAACGTTCGAATTTAACGCCAACTTCGCGACGCTGACATCGCATCGGCGGCGAGTGCCGCCACAGTCGCCGCGTTTACTCTCCCTTGATAGTTGAGCGAATAGACTTGTAACTTCGAGGTTACAAATCCGACTCTACGTTTAGGTTTACATTTTCCATTAATTTTAAAGGGTGAGGAAGGGTTGGGGGGGGATGGCGATGACAGACCAATTGCGCACCTCCCCGCCACCATCGTCGCTACCGACGACCTCGACCTCGAGGCGAGCGGGGCCGAAGGCCCGACGAGCTCCCGGAAATTTCGGAAAGGCGATATACCTTTAATTCCCAGTTGGCCGTAACTTTCTCGATGACGTCAAATTAGTGAAAAATCAAAGTTTCTTTGTCGCCGTATAGCTCGAGAACGGGTCGACGGGTGCGGGCGAGAGTAGGCTTGTCGGACGGAGGACGCGGAGACGAAGGCTTACCGCGCGAAAAATTCGCGAAAATTCGCGGAAAATTTTTTACGTGTGCATCGGTAACGCGCGTCGACCTCGGCGGAGGATAACTTACCGACCACCACCGGCAGTGGTCGGTAACGGCTCGGGGGGTATAAGCTGCCGCGTTAAAAATGAAACCCGAATTTCGGCGCTTCCACGGTTCAGGGCTGAAAAGGGCCCGAAAGAAAATAACTGATTCAAACGTTCGAATTTAACGCCAACTTCGCGACGCTGACATCGCATCGGCGGCGAGTGCCGCCACAGTCGCCGCGTTTACTCTCCCTTGATAGTTGAGCGAATGGACTTGTAACTTCGAGGTTACAAATCCGACTCTACGTTTATGTTTACATTTTCCATTAATTTTAAAGGTTGAGGGGGGGTTGGGGGGGAGGATGGCGATGACAGACCAATTGCGCACCTCCCCGCCACCATCGTCGCTACCGACGACCTCCACCTCGAGCCGAGCGGGGCCGAAGGCCCGACGGGCTCCCGGAAATTTCGGAAAGTCGATATACCTTTAATTCCCAGTTGGCCATAACTTTCTCGATGACGTCAAATTAGTGAAAAATCAAAGTTTGGGACCCGGACATTTCGTCGAAGGACATTTCGTCGAAAATCGAATTCGGACATTTTGTCGAAGTCATTTGGTCGAATGGACATTTCGTCGAATGGACATTTAGTCGAAAGGACAGTTGGTCGAATGGACATTTGGTCGAATGGACATTTCGTCGAAAGGACAGTTCGTCGAATGGACATTTCGTCGATGTGACATTTCGTCGAAGGGACATTTCGTCGATGGGACATTACGTCGAAGGGACATTTCGTCGAAAATACATTTTGTCCAATTTCTTGACCCAAGTTTTTGTTTTAATTTTTTGTTTTGTTGTTGGTTTTGGTTTTGGTTTTGGTTTTGGTTTTGGTTTTGGTTTTGGTTCTGGTTTTGGTTTTGGTTTTGGTTTTGGTCTGTTTTGCATCCTGAGAATGATGTGTATCTTGAAGAAGTGGTATCGTAGGATGTGGGATAGCGCTTTATTCGTAGCCGCTTTATCTCTTAGGTTTTGTCTTGCATTGGGCTGTCGATTAATTTCCTTTCACGTGTTTTATGGTTTTTCTTTTGTCATAATGTTTTAGCCGATCTCTGTCGAATCCGGAGTCACGACAAGGACGTGTCGGCTGGCGACTCCGTTTTTTTTTCCTTTTTGCTTTTGTTATTTTTTTTGTATTTTTTTTTAATTTTATGTAAGGTTAACCCTTTGCGGTCCGCGCGGAATTCGCAATTTGGTACCAGCCGGTCTGCACAGATTTCGCCCCAGTCGCTTATTTACTTGGTACCGTTTTCTTTGAAAAACATGTATAATGATAATATAAGACGAAAATGAAAAATAAAGAAAAAAAAAAAAAATTTCTGTGTCGAGTGACACTCGACATAGGACCGCAAAGGGTTAATGGTGGGTATGGATATATAATGTATTAATGATATATTGAGTGTGATATCAACTAATTCGATAGCATTGTTGATATATCTTTAAGATATTGCATATTGTCTGCCTCATAAAGATTTATGCTATACTGTTCAACGATTCGTTTGATTTTTAATGCGTTTGTTTTTTGCTTCTTTTTTGTCGGTTCTACATCGGTGCCTGCCCTTAACTGGATTATAGTCGAATGGGCACTGGCTGCATCTCTCCTGAATGCTCGAATCACATCCCAAATATTCCAGTTTCTATGGGTGAAATTATGTTGGAAGCCCCGATGCCACCCTTCTACACTGTTGTTTGTTTGTGGAAGGCCCAGTTTAGTGATGAAGTGCTGGTTCCAGTCTGCAATTGCGAATCGAGGAGGTCTTCTCTTGCTTCCTATGTTGACTCCAATGTAATTATTTTGGAAGTATAATAATAATTTTTCGACGTCTAAATTATCTTCCGCGTCGAACTCATTTTGTATGAGTTCTTCGTACACTTTTACTACGTCATCTGCAGGAACATATGCCAGAGCGGCCAACATCTTAATTTTTGTGTTAAACACCTCGTTGGTGTCGTACAGCGTTTTCAGACCGCATTGTCCAATGTTTCTGTATAACGACTGGCGTAAGTGGAAGAAACAATAGCGGACATTCGCTTCCGCGAATTCCTCCCTGACAGCATTTGCGAATGCGAGTTCAAAATCGGACATAACCGACGTTGGGTTAATATCGCATTGCAGTTGTTTCAATGCTTGCAGTAGCTTTCTATATACTGCAGTTGTTTTCGCCGGCAGTAAGCTATACACAAGTGGCACGATTTTATTCTTGTAAAGTCCATGGACTGTGTAAATTTGTTTGAACAAATTTGGGCAAAATTCAAAGGTTCCGTCGCAGAACCAGTGCTTTGCCTTTGCCAGGACTCTGAGATGGTATTTGGTTGTAAATACCATGATTCGGCTTTCGTCATTAGTCCCAGAGTCCCACATGAGCAAGTGTTCTTCATTATCGAGGAACTGCATTTTTTCCGGTACGATAAAATCAGACATCAGTGTCGGGACTAAAGGATCACTCGACACTTTGAGAGCACTGACCCTTCTGAGTGTCCTCTTGAGCGAATTATTCTGTGGCAACAGTAACTTTACTGTATCTGAGGTGGACTCGAGCTCGTTAGAAACAATAGAACTAATACTGGCATCAGTATTCCTAGTTTGTTCTTTCATTCTATTAATAGTAGTGATTTTATTAATGCTAGCAGGTTCAGCCTCATGGCTGTGGTCTGTATATTTTAGAACAGAGTCATCTTCAGTGACGACCCTGCCTCTACATGGTACACTGCGATCGGCACATCGCCAGTATGTGCGCCCAGAGTTCGTTACTCGGTCCTGTGTGTGCATATACCCATTGTATTTCAGCATACTTTTTCCGCGCTTGCTCAAAACAAATTCCAAGGACATAACTATAATAATATAATTTAATATAATAGTATGGGACCCGGACATTTCGTCAAAGGACATTTCGTCGAAAATCGAATACGGACATTTTGTCGAAGTCATTTGGTCGAATGGACATTTCGTCGAATGGACATTTAGTCGAAAGGACAGTTGGTCGAATGGACATTTGGTCGAATGGACATTTCGTCGAAAGGACAGTTCGTCGAATGGACATTTCGTCGAAGTGACATTTCGTCGAAGAGACATTTCGTCGATGGGACATTTCGTCGAAGAGACATTTCGTCGAAAATACATTTCGTCCAATTTCTTGACCCAAGTTTTTGTTTTAATTTTTTGTTTTGTTGTTGGTTTTGGTTTTGGTTTTGGTTTTGGTTTTGGTTCTGGTTTTGGTTTTGGTTTTGGTCTGTTTTGCATCCTGAGAATGATGTGTATCTTGAAGAAGTGGTATCGTAGGATGTGGGATACCGCTTTATTCGTAGCCGCTTTATCTCTTAGGTTTTGTCTTGCATTGGGCTGTCGATTAATTTCCTTTCACGTGTTTTATGGTTTTTCTTTTGTCATAATGTTTTAGCCGATCTCTGTCGAATCCGGAGTCACGACAAGGACGTGTCGGCTGGCGACTCCGTTTTTTTTTCCTTTTTGCTTTTGTTATTTTTTTTGTATTTTTTTTTAATTTTATGTAAGGTTAACCTTTTGCGGTCCGCGCGGAATTCGCAATTTGGTACCAGCCGGTCTGCACAGATTTCGCCCCAGTCGCTTATTTACTTGGTACCGTTTTCTTTGAAAAACATGTATAATGATAATATAAGACGAAAATGAAAAATAAAGAAAAAAAAAAAAAAATTTCTGTGTCGAGTGACACTCGACATAGGACCGCAAAGGGTGGGACCCGGACATTTCGTCGAAGGACATTTCGTCGAAAATCGAATTCGGACATTTTGTCGAAGTCATTTGGTCGAATGGACATTTCGTCGAATGGACATTTAGTCGAAAGGACAGTTGGTCGAATGGACATATGGTCGAATGGACATTTCGTCGAAAGGACAGTTCGTCGAATGGACATTTCGTCGATGTGACATTTCGTCGAAGGGACATTTCGTCGATGGGACATTACGTCGAAGGGACATTTCGTCGAAAATACATTTTGTCCAATTTCTTGACCCAAGTTTTTGTTTTAATTTTTTGTTTTGTTGTTGGTTTTGGTTTTGGTTTTGGTTTTGGTTTTGGTTTTGGTTTTGGTTCTGGTTTTGGTTTTGGTTTTGGTCTGTTTTGCATCCTGAGAATGATGTGTATCTTGAAGAAGTGGTATCGTAGGATGTGGGATAGCGCTTTATTCGTAGCCGCTTTATCTCTTAGGTTTTGTCTTGCATTGGGCTGTCGATTAATTTCCTTTCACGTGTTTTATGGTTTTTCTTTTGTCATAATGTTTTAGCCGATCTCTGTCGAATCCGGAGTCACGACAAGGACGTGTCGGCTGGCGGCTCCGTTTTTTTTTCCTTTTTGCTTTTGTTATTTTTTTTGTATTTTTTTTAAATTTTATGTGAGGTTAACCCTTTGCGGTCCGCGCGGAATTCGCAATTTGGTACCAGCCGGTCTGCACAGATTTCGCCCCAGTCGCTTATTTACTTGGTACCGTTTTCTTTGAAAAACATGTATAATGATAATATAAGACGAAAATGAAAAATAAAGAAAAAAAAAAAAATTTCTGTGTCGAGTGACACTCGACATAGGACCGCAAAGGGTTAATGGTGGGTATGGATATATAATGTATTAATGATATATTGAGTGTGATATCAACTAATTCGATAGCATTGTTGATATATCTTTAAGATATTGCATATTGTCTGCCTCATAAAGATTTATGCTATACTGTTCAACGATTCGTTTGATTTTTAATGCGTTTGTTTTTTGCTTCTTTTTTGTCGGTTCTACATCGGTGCCTGCCCTTAACTGGATTATAGTCGAATGGGCACTGGCTGCATCTCTCCTGAATGCTCGAATCACATCCCAAATATTCCAGTTTCTATGGGTGAAATTATGTTGGAAGCCCCGATGCCACCCTTCTACACTGTTGTTTGTTTGTGGAAGGCCCAGTTTAGTGATGAAGTGCTGGTTCCAGTCTGCAATTGCGAATCGAGGAGGTCTTCTCTTGCTTCCTATGTTGACTCCAATGTAATTATTTTGGAAGTATAATAATAATTTTTCGACGTCTAAATTATCTTCCGCGTCGAACTCATTTTGTATGAGTTCTTCGTACACTTTTACTACGTCATCTGCAGGAACATATGCCAGAGCGGCCAACATCTTAATTTTTGTGTTAAACACCTCGTTGGTGTCGTACAGCGTTTTCAGACCGCATTGTCCAATGTTTCTGTATAACGACTGGCGTAAGTGGAAGAAACAATAGCGGACATTCGCTTCCGCGAATTCCTCCCTGACAGCATTTGCGAATGCGAGTTCAAAATCGGACATAACCGACGTTGGGTTAATATCGCATTGCAGTTGTTTCAATGCTTGCAGTAGCTTTCTATATACTGCAGTTGTTTTCGCCGGCAGTAAGCTATACACAAGTGGCACGATTTTATTCTTGTAAAGTCCATGGACTGTGTAAATTTGTTTGAACAAATTTGGGCAAAATTCAAAGGTTCCGTCGCAGAACCAGTGCTTTGCCTTTGCCAGGACTCTGAGATGGTATTTGGTTGTAAATACCATGATTCGGCTTTCGTCATTAGTCCCAGAGTCCCACATGAGGAAGTGTTCTTCATTATCGAGGAACTGCATTTTTTCCGGTACGATAAAATCAGACATCAGTGTCGGGACTAAAGGATCACTCGACACTTTGAGAGCACTGACCCTTCTGAGTGTCCTCTTGAGCGAATTATTCTGTGGCAACAGTAACTTTACTGTATCTGAGGTGGACTCGAGCTCGTTAGAAACAATAGAACTAATACTGGCATCAGTATTCCTAGTTTGTTCTTTCATTCTATTAATAGTAGTGATTTTATTAATGCTAGCAGGTTCAGCCTCATGGCTGTGGTCTGTATATTTTAGAACAGAGTCATCTTCAGTGACGACCCTGCCTCTACATGGTACACTGCGATCGGCACATCGCCAGTATGTGCGCCCAGAGTTCGTTACTCGGTCCT